>NC_139321.1:25390000-27790000 GCF_056507025.1 Lutjanus erythropterus | reverse complement strand
GCTAACTGGAGATGTGACCCCATATGTCTCGTCTAACAGGAAATGGTGAAAGTTGACCAAGGTACAAAAATGGCTAAACTTTTGAGCAAAAAGGGGTGGGACTTAGGAAGGTTTAATTGTTCTAGTGTGTAGAAGTGAGAAAGTAGGCAGGATTTTAACTTCTCCCTCAAGCTCTTTTATCATCCAGTTACTTCTGATACTTTTTCATGTCTTCAACCAAGTGCAACACTAAGAATGTTATCCTTGTTGATGTGAGTATTGTGTCAAACCCCTCTCACCCATTCATTAAAACAACTTCTGTCTTCAGATGTCATACACTGCACAATATGCATGTTCTGCCTCGAGGGGTCTCTCTAACAAAAGATGTAGTTTGATGATGTTGTGAGGTAGTGTGGGATCTTATACATCTTCGTTGTTCAACAATCACCATTGCCAATGAACATCTATCTGTCATGGCAGAAATCATGTTCATGGATAAGTTAAAAGTTTTATTCATGTTTACTCACGTTTGCCAACTTCCGTCCTCACTATCAGACATATCCAACATATCCTGGAAGTTGTGGCAACTATTGGTTAGTGGGACATGCATCATACATTGAATAAATTATGTATTTCTCTTAGTCTGACCATTGTTTAAATCATGTTATCATGCTGATAATTTAAGTACACAACTCAACAAAATATGTAACATATGTCTAGTGTTTCTAGACATTTTATATGGAAATGTTACATATTATAACTTAAAGTAGTGAAGACTGCCGCCTTGTACTTCTGTGCATTCTGCATCTAAAACATTTTTTCAGGGGCAAAAGGGAAGCAGGGCCCCATCAAAATCTACTCAAACACTGAGTGTTTTAACATTCAACCCCATGGATTTGAAAGAAATGAGCTGAAAGCCCCCAGTATGTGTCAACGTCCCTCATTCACTGTGTATCTGGAACAATAACAAAAGGATAATGTGCAGATTAGTGCTCCTAGGGGCAAAGATGGGCTTTAGATGCGGAAATATGCAACTCAGACTTTCCCTGCTGCAAATGAATTAGCCCACTGTTCACCCACGAATATAGTGTGTAATGTGCTTGTGGAAGAAGATTAGTGTGGAAATGGAACTTGAGACGTCTGGCATTTCAGGGATATACATCGAAAACATTCAACAAGCGGTCTAGCTCGATGGTGCAATTCACCATTATTTAAACCCTGAAAGGTAGAGACACTTCTATTTTCCTCTTTTTCTATGGAAAGTTTTTCTTTTAAACATGTCTTCAATATGCCACAGCTGAAGGTCAACCTTTAAAAAAGGCTGCAGAGAGACTTCGCCTTCCTCCTAATGGCATTTTGAAGTCTGCTCTTGAAGAAAGCTGCCCTCCATTCAAACAAATTGATCCTGGCTATTAGAGAAGCCTGAGTGTTTTGAACGCAGGTTTTCGAGACAGTCTTTAACATTTCAATCAGACGACATCCTTGGGGGCACAGCTGTGTCTTGTTCATATAACAGCCTGTGGTATCACCACTCTGCCTCAACTGAATACATGAACTGATGAAAAGAATCTTAAAGAACCAGGGAACTTAGCATCATCTTGGCTTTTGTAAGCTGCTCAGCTGCTGTTCTCAGTATACTTACTGCATTTTCCAGACATCTGCAGTAGACTGACTTATCTTAAGCTGTGTCTTCACCCAAGCCCTCGTAAACTGAAGGGAGGTCATTCTCTTGGGAATTCTAAAAATGGTGCCAGTGTCTCTGAGGAGAGGGGACAAGAATGTCATGACCCCATGCGAGTGATGTCAGTCAACTTTTTTGAAAAGACATGCCCAACGGGGATTTGTAGTTTCTTTTCTTTTGAGGAAAAGGAGTCAGTCTGGCTCTGAAAAAAGTCTTATAAATGCAGAGGGGATCATAGAACATAATATTAATTTTAGAAAACAAGAAAGTTGCACTGTTACAGGGGTGTAGTTGACCTGTGAAATCAGTTATACAATATCTTCTGTGGCTCTGTGGGCTGCTCTCTGAAGTTTAAGAGAACAATGTTGATAATGTCATTGGGGTTGTCTCGACTTTGTCTTGAGAATTACTATATATATATTTAACAAAAAGCTACATTATAAACATGGTTATTTAGGAGACAGGGGTGTCTAAAGAAAGATGCTATTGAGTTGCTTTATGGGAAATAAAGTACAGCCCTGTGTTTTTCAATGGTGCGCAGAGATTTTTCTATCTCTGTATCTGTATGTGGACAGAGGACCAAAAGTGAGCATGGTTTATACTGGAAGTCACATTAAATCTGGTGAATGTCTTACTTTCTAATGTAATATCCATTGGCAATGCAACTGTTCTGTCTACAAAGTGCCAAGATGATTTATTATTAGCATATAATTAAATATTTCCACATTCTCATACTGCAATTTACATCTCTCTCTCTCTTTTTATTTTTAGTTAAATTAAGTTTTATCAACTGACTGAAACCCACCAACCTCTCCCCTTTAACAGGGGGATCCTGGAAAATCAGAAATTGTAAAAACGAAATCAAAAGATTCTGTTTTAGAAATATAAACTCCAAAGTAAAGATAAACAAGTATATAGAAATATCCCTCAGCTGAAGGTAAATTTTCTCAGTGCATTAAATTTTTGATTGACCATTTTTAACTCTGCTGAGGTTATTGAATAATAATGAGCAACTTCAGATATAAGAAATATCTGTTTTCATCACATTGTTTGTGCTTATAACATATTCGGGGACATTACTAGTGTTTTTAAAGGCTGAGCCATAATATGGACAAAAAATAAGGATATCAGTGCATCTGCTGCTTAAATTCTTCAAAATATTCTTTTTGTCTTTTCTGCCTTTATTTTTATAGGTATGACAGCGAAAGTGAAGACATGATGGGGGAGAGAAAGTTAGGGAAAGCCATTCAGAAAAGGGCAGTCAAACCCACAGCCACTGCAGAGGACTCACAGCCTCGGAACATGGGGCAAATGCTCCACCGACTGAGCCACCAGGCAGTGGTGAACAGTGACTATTAGAGCTGAGACTTCGGTTCAGCCAGAACTAAGCCAGACACAACAAAATGTAAAATGATTTTATGAATAAGCGGCTGGCAGCCAGGTAGCTTGTGACGTGTTTGTGTTTGATATTAAGAGCTGTAAAAAACTATATGAATCATTCTGAATTTCTTTTTATCATTCTTATTTATCTGTTTCAGTACCACACAAGTAGCACAGATGTCCAGTTTTATTATTTCTGTCTACCAACACAGCTCTGTCGTACTGCACTGTTGGAAGTAGTTTTATAAAAGAAGATTCAAGTGCCTGAAAATTGTTTTCTAAAAGTTTCAGGGAAGACAATTTCAGTCTTCAAAATAACACAGTTCTTTCCAGATGCTCGACTACACTGAGAAAGTCTGCCTTGAAAAAGGCAGTGCTATCAAGTTAGCCAAGTAGCAACAGTGTCAGTCTGGTCTGCTTCATCTTGAGCGAGATACCACCTTCGAAAGGCCTGAGGGGATTATTTTTGTTCTCACCCACTGTAAATCAAAATGTGATTGGTTAACTCACCTGTCACTTTCTAAACAAACACACAGGCTGTGGCCTTCTGTCCCAGTGATGAAGTCCTAACCAATGAGTGAGCTAGCTCTAACCTTTCTCTGCCTAGAGACAACAACAACAACAAAAAAATCTGATTGGATAACTCTGTTTTGCTGTTTTCAGGACAGTAACCCTTTCATTGCTGAAGCAAAGCAGATAGAAAATGAGGCTGAAATTAGAAGGGAATAGCATTATAATTGAATGAAATAAATCAAATATGATATATTTAAACGTAACATTTGAAATATGGATATGTTAGGCCGTCTCTGAAGGCCCTCAGGGTTTCCCACTGTCACCAGGCCACCGTGCTGCTTTCAAGACTGTTTCTTAGGAGCTCTCCAAACTTTATGGAATTCAACTACTAAATCTCCCTTTAATCACATAAACACAGCTCCATTTCAGTAACATACTACATTTTTATATGAGCGTAATGAAGATTTATGTATATTTAATTGTTCATTGAAATGAAAACTTATTAAATAATTAAAAATACACCACCGTTTAAGTAACACATACTGTTTTAACCCCTTTGACATGCCCAAAAAGACCCAAATAAGACGTCCTGCTCTGCTCTTACTCAAATTTTACTGGACTAAATTTAACTGGCTGTAGTGTGAAAGATCACCCACATTAAATATCCAATTACAAGAAAAGATATTACTTCAAAACATGCTGAAAAAATCTCTGAGGGGAGGTCTTTCAGTTTGCAATAGGTTGAAAGGTCATAGAAGCACTTGATGTGGACCAAACCATTTGGAAAAGAGGGGCTTAAGGGGATCAGGCCACACTTATTGAGAGATGACTGAGAACATCTGGGATCACTCCCAAACACACATACACTCAAGACTTTCAGACACACATCCTCTGACACAGAGACACACTGCTATTAAACTCATCTCTAATCTTGGATCAAACACTGCGACAGGATGCACCTCCACGAGGTCTGGTGCTGCGCTGTTTGTAATCTTACCAGAGAGTGACAGAGACATGAGACATGAGGGTTTGGATTTCTCACTTCTATCTGCTATGCTGTGGTTCCACCACACTGACTTGATGAACTATAATGCTGGGTGGGCTTACAGAGGCCCACACACACACTCTGACACACACTTATCTATACATGTCTCTTGTTTCCTCATCCATTACCACTGTGATCCCTATTTGGATCTTGCCACACATTTTCCGTGGGCACCGATGGGCTTCAAAATGTGATACTCTATGTGAGAAGAGGTTGTGAAATATCATTCACTGGAGAGGTCATTTTTGGAGATCTAACTGGTCTCTCCTCCATGTGTGTCCTCCAGGTCCCATGGCCTCCACGGAGCATGGCAGAGAGCTGGAAGAGGCGGCTACAGTGAGAAAAATGGTCCAGCAAAACCCTGCGAGGGGCGGCCAAACCCACAGACCAGCCGGCTGGAAGAGGAGACGCCCACGGCCACGTCTTTCCCACAAGGGGCCCATGCCGTTCTAGAGCAAGGTGAGTTTCTGGCAGTCAGGGGTGAAGAGACGCTCATTAAGTTGTGTTTGGCCAAGCATACCATCAAACCAGTAATAAAACAGTCACTGTCACACAGTAAAATGCTTGTACCCACCGTGGATTCTCTATGTGGCTATCTTTGTTGCGTCTCCCTATCAGACCAACTTTCTGCCCAACTTTCTGTTAAGTCAGAGCTACGTGTTTCTCCAGAGAATATGAGCAAAAGCACTTTACAATATATTAAGTCATAACTGCTGACTACTGAGGAAACAATTTTTAAGAGGAATATCATTGTAAAGTCCTAAAATACTTTGTTGGCAGAATCTATTCGGATGTTTTCGATGACGAATGGGAAACTCACTGGAACCTCTGTCCACCGAGGCCAGACTCAACTCTTAACATAGGGATGTTATTGTTGGCACAAAAAACAGTGCGTGTCTTTACAGATTATTGGACCTTAGCCTACCAGCTTACATGTCTTAGTAGTACTACAAGGCTGTTTTTAAAGCTACGTCATTTATTTCCTCATACGGGAGACATATACTTAGAAACCCAACCTTTGAGTAAATTCAGCTGGCATACATCTTTTCTTTCCATCTGATAAAGTCAATTAAAAACCCTTTTCCAAAGATAATACTTTCTAGGGTTAAGTTACCAAGTGACACCTCTTTTCTCGTGAAGGAATGTTTAACTTGCTGTCAAGTAAAATAAGTCTTTGTGTGCAAACTCTTTCATCCAAAATCAGAGATAATATTTTACTTATCACCTTCTCACAGTTTGGTTTTCGATTCTAAACCAAAGCAAACTCTCTTTATTTCAATAAAAAACAGATCAAGCTTCATTGAGAGACTAAAACATGCTATAGCTAATTAAACAACACAATCAAATGTATAGTATATACAGATTAAAACTCTCTTGCTAATGTTCGGCAGTAGCAGTACAATTATGTCCTTGCATTAGGAAGCACGGGACCCATTCACATGTCTCTCCCAGACGCTGTGAGAGACAGCGAAACTCGACAAGACACAATATCTCAGCAGGAGGTGCCGACCATACAACACTGACCTGCAGAAGGCCACCATAAATTAAAGGAGCAGAGAGAGTAGGCTGCAGCCAAAGAGTGTCAAGGCATGGTTAATCAGTTTGAAGGAAAAGGGATCAAAGCTATAGAGGTTTGGGAGCTCTTTTCTCTAAAGCAGCCAGAAAGGTTTTACAATCTATAGCGAATTATTGATCATATATTTTTGAAAGGGTTAGACTTCTTTTGAACTCACTCTTGCTTTCAACACAAGACTCTAGAGGCTCAGCACAAAGGTGAAAACAATGAGTTAAGACCAAGCCAGGGTGGTTTGCACTTGAAGGACAGCACAGGCCCTCCAACTTTCCTCACTCTGCCAATAAAATGTGAGAATCCTCTCTGCGAGTTGAGCGGTCAGAGCTTGTGCTCAGTGCCAGAAGGCTGGCCACACAATACGGGCAGCTTCAGGAAGTTGTGAAGCTCTGTAAAAGTGAACGGCTCAGTGAGTCACAATGCTGCCTCTACAAACAGCACTTAAACCACAACACGCTGAAGATTTCCTTTTTTTGTTCACTTCCCACAGCGGCTCCTCTCATTCGTGCTAAGTTCATAGTTCATCTCATTCAAAGTTTTCCTCACATACCATGCCACGTTAACCCCACCTGAATGCAGTGTGTCCATTAGCAGTGTTTTACTGATAATACTACCAATTTTCGGTCAGTAAATGACAGGCCTGGAATTAAGTCATTTCTAAGGCACAGCCACTTTGGTCTTTGATAAATACAATTTTTTTGGAGTACTGCAGCCAAATTATTGGCACCAAGGCCAAAACCAATGGTGCAATAACAATTAGTGATGATTACATTGTGTGAAGACACAATAGTACTGTATTAGTACAATTAGCTTGACTTGGCAGTGTCAGTTATCAATATAAGCACACAGACTCTAAACCATCAACCACCAATGACTAATCACTAATGTCAGACAACAATATACAGTATTTTACTTTATTTACTTTACTTTATTTTAATTACAGTAGTTTCAATTGAGTGGAAGTTCTCTATGCTCTCTGAGGAAAAATATTACACCAAACTCCTTTTAAGAAATATGACATGTTCGCAAAAACACAGAACTCTACAAACATGAAATAAGAAGCTTCATATGTTGACAGTATAGAGATAAACTGTATTTCCAACAGCCTTTATATTTTGGATTTGTTGCCACACCTCATAACCAGCCTCCCTTGGTTTGCCGAACCATTTTACAAATTAGGATTCTCGTTAATAGGGTTAGGGGATGTCTACCGAAGTGGCCTATGATGATGTTGACACTGTAACACTGTAATGGACGATGACATTTTGGGGAGCACATTATGTTGATTTTTTTTTTTTCAGTAAATCAGGTACAAGTTGCTATTATAATAACCCTTCCTTCTTTTTTGCACTCTCTGGCTGACACTCCTTTAAATACAAAATACAAATTCATTCATCAGTTCTAAGTCACACTTTAATCACAACGTTACGATGGTAGAGGGCTCAGTGGTCAGTGACTCTTTAGCATCAGAGTCGGCCGAAGCCTACTCACTAAAATATGCTGTGGTTGGAGGATAAAGTAAACACTGACTTATAACACTGCTTATTGCTGTCTATCGTGTGTGTGTGTGTGACAGGAGTATTTTGGGCTTTACCAAAAGAACTACCCAGTTTGGTGCTTCCTGTTTGTTGCCAGTAAAGTATCAACCCCTCAGATCTCACAGCAAGTTATAAACTCTGTGTATGCATGTTTGAAGTTAGCTAAGACTATGCAGCTGTATCTGTAAACTTAAACAGATACGTGTATTTATACATACACTGTACAGTTTTTAGCTGCCCATCATTATAACATAATGTTAATTAAACCTCTTCACAGTTCAGTCACAGCTTGTTTTTTTTGGCATCAGTATGATGTATTCTGACTGGAGGAATTAAGGCTTCACAAGACCTGATATCTAGCGTCAATCCATCCTATAGCCTTATAGCTGCCTTGAAAGGCTCTACTCTTCCTCACGCCTGCTGCTTTCTTCTCCACTTTGAGCTGATGATGGGAAAAACACCTCTGGAAGCAGCTGGAGTTGCATTTTGGTTGATCAAAGCTAGAGTTCAAAAAGAGACATCCAGCTGAGGACTGGTGAGAGTCGTAGGCAGACAGACTGTATGTGGATGTCATTACTGGCCGAAACTTAATTACTGCGCTGTTGCAGTAAAGATTAAGAACAACGATTGACTTGACAGTGTCCATACACCCACCAGCTCTATGCTATTTAGTGAAATCTCCTTATTTCAGTGTCAAAAACAGCTCATCTTTTATTCCTTAAGACACCTGAGGCAAAGTTGGACGTTTCATCATTACACATTCCAGATGTGAGGGACTCTGAGAAGAAAGATGGCGACCCGGGTCATCCTCTTTGAGCATCTGAGTAGACTCAGATCCAAACGTGCTATTACAACTCTTGGATCTAAGCCATGCCAGTGACAGTCTAAAAGACGACAGGATATTACAGATTTAAAGCCGCAGGCAATTTATGAAAACCCCTTGAGACCCTGAGTGTGAGTAAGCTCAGTGAATGAGTCTTTTTCCCATCAAAATGATGTGGAGCAGGTCTGCAACTCCTCCCATACACTCACTCTGTGATGGAGTGTGACTTCAAGGAGCTGCTGCACTGAGATCATCCCGTGGACACAAAAAACACAAAAGGACAACAACAAACAACAATGCAACTCAATGGAGATTAGATATACCGTACATCAGCTCTCAGGGCATTACATGAGCACAGAAATATGTCATCTTGAAACAACGGCAGGCTCTTATCACTGAATGAACCTTGTTGTCATGCAACAAAGATGACTGCACTACTCATCTGAAATCTTGGGAAATAATCACACAACAGCAGAATATAAAAGACGAGGGAAAATAAAAGATTTCCTCATTGTTAAGGAGTGCTTCAGTGCCCCAAGCGTAGTATATGGTTGGGCTTCCACAGTTGGATATGTTTTGCTTACTCCCTGACGCACTTTTCTATCAAAGACCGTGAAATCTGGTTGGAACATGCCCAGGAAAACTTATTCTTCTTGTTCAAGTGCAAGAAAAAAGGCCAGATGTTTATAATGTCTGAAGAACAAGGATTAAGTACAGCCGTAGCATACTCACCCATTGTGATGTTATGGTAAAACTTATGTTAGCAGAGGACTCTGTGCGTGCTGGTACAGCTATCACAAGCACAGACTTGCAAGAGAAAGATAAAGGTTTAATATATGCACATAACTATACCAACTGCTCTCCAAAGTCAGATCAAGAATTGTTTTTCTGTATTGTGAAAAAGCATCTTTTACCCACTCTACAAAGCACACCCTGGTTAAAATGACAAATTTTGATGTAATCTACAGGTCATCCTCCAAAAATCCTCTCAATAAACTTGATGTCATCTACCACTTGTCACTTTGTCACCAGTGACCCTTTCAACTCTCATCACTGTAACCTGTACTCTCTAATCAACTGGCCATCAATCCATACCCGGGCATTGGTATCAGTTCCTTTGTAAAACAGTGGTAGAACCTCCCCATACCTCAGCTCAGGACTCAATATCTCTGACAGTAACCGCAATTTATGTTCATTAACATGGTCACCCCAAAAGTCGCACCTCCTTTGGCCATTTCTTATCACTTTGTTGTTCCTAGTGACTGGAACAAGCTGCAAAAGGAGCTAAAACTCCTCACCTCCATTCCGTTACCCATGTTTAATAACTTAACACAAGCAAAAGTCTCTGATCACTACATCTGCTCCTGAATTTGCTTCTTGGGAACACTGTTGTTGTATATACTGTATAAATTGTGATGATTGTTCCATGTTAAAATGTATCATGAATCGTATCATAGTCCACACAGTATCTAGAGATACGTATCGGACCATCGTGTAATGGAGAGATGCACACTTCTAATTTTTATGAAACAAAAAACACACACTGATGGCACTTATTTCTGTCTTATTTTCCTGTTTTGCAGGCACTGCTTTGAGCGCCCTCCCCCAGGTTCTGATTTCTATGCTCTTCCTTTGCCTTGGGGGGCCTTGCGACGAAGGGCCTATGCTTGCCCAGCCTGAAGAGTGATGTCCATAGCACCTGCTGGTTCTTCAAGCAACTCTGTCCACAAAAAATCAGGACAAGCCGCTCACCCTCAGCTCTAGGAGGAAATGGGGGCAGGGAAGGGGGGTGGGTGGGGGTATGGAGCCCGAGCTATCAGACTCTGTTTCTCTGTCTCTTTCTCCTTCTCTTTCTCTCACTCCCTCACTACTTATCTATCTCTGTCTTCTCCAAAGTGTTTTTTATTTTTTCAATTTTCCTATCATTTGCTTAATAGAGCCCAAACATAGCGATCTCCCTGAGTGTCTCACACACTTTGCATGACATGTGGTGGAGAGGGAGCCCGGTCAAAACAATCTGAGTCTTAAAGCATCTGTCACTTGTCCACGGTGTGGTATTCCCATCTTTCAGATCCAAAGGTTACTGCAGCCGCTGATTTCATTGCTGTGTAGCTACTTAATGGCTTTGCTAGCGGGAGAGGGCGCTTGATTATGCAGGAAGGGCAGTGTCAGTTTTAATAGTTGACAATAGCAAATATTATCTTCATTTATGATACTCTGGATGTCTGCTGCGAAAAGGAATTCAAGGTTTTAAAATGGACAAGCAGGACATTATAACCATCGCTTAATTATCATTATTAATGGTGCTTTGTACCTCCTAATGACAGTACGTCCACATACAAGTAAAGCTGGACTGAAAAGAGAGCACATATTGTCAAAACAATCTATTTAAGTGACAGAATAATTCCTTCATTTAGGAGATTCTTTAATCCAAAGCTATTTTGGTGTTTCTGAACTCATTAACACCTTGGGGAGGGGGTTTACTGACACGCTCAAGGTTACTGTAACATGTCCCACCTTGGATGAGTCCTTTGACCCCAAATCCCAATCCCAATCCTGTCCCCAATCCCCCAGCCTTCTCACCACACTGCTGCCCCAGCGCAGCTGCTCTATACACGACTGTTAACTGGCAGGGGCAGTCTGCTCCATCGACAGGCTGCCTTGCCTTTTAATGAAGTGCCAAATAATAACCTTCTCCACAATGCTGCCAGGAACGAGGGAATGAAAAGGTTAGGGAGAAACACATTACCTCTTGTTTGAAGTCTTGATACACTGACACATTATGCATTTTTAAATTTCTGCAAACAGAAATCCCACGTGAGATGATGTTAGCGAGGAGGACAGTTATTAAATTAGACCAAATAAAAAAAGAGTTTCAAAGTCAGCTCAGTTAATATGCCACCATGATCAGCCTACTACTAGTGCTCTGGCTGTTTTAATATTCAGCATTAAGGCTGGTTTGACCCGTTGACCGACATCTTTCACTAACGAAATGCTATGCCTTTCCATCATACTGGAATATATTACTGTTTATTTCTGTGTTTAAGTAGTTTTATTTCTTTTTTCTCAGGGTGCTGTGATAGAGGCTTGTATTAGAGCAGTCTATTTTGTGCATTTATTTAACAAAACACAACATTCAGTACATTTAAAGCCTATATGAGCATATTTTCGTATATCTTTACTCTCCCTTCTCTATGTATTCACCAATATAGCCATGATGTATCCAGATTCAGTCCTTTCCCTACATTATGTTGGGTACAGTTGCCTTTCTAGTCTGCCCTTCCACAGCACAGGTGGTCGTGGCTTTGATCATTACGCTCATTAAATCCTCGAGTTAATCTTTCTCAGATGGATCTCCCCAAGGCTGGCCGGGGCCACTTAGTCTGAGCTCATTGTTAAATTGGCTTAGACTGAAACCACACCCTTCCCCCCTTTTCCAATCCTCAAACCCCCTGCTGATTCAGTGTGTAACCATGTAACATATTAGGACTGTAACCTGTAGAGCAGCCACCTTGCAATCTTTAGTTGTGTATTGGGTGTGCGGAGCAACTTTCTAGGTAAAAATCTGATTTCAATCCACTGCGATTCAATCAGCAAACACTCCTATTTCAATAAGCAACTGGCAGGTTAACCTAGATTTCCAACACCTTTTCCCTCTCGCCATGTCTCATGCAAATATTATAATAAAACGCAGAGGCTTCTCAGTCCCAGCATGAGGAGCTTTTATTAAGAGAGCATCTAAAATCACAGTGGTAATCCACCCAGCCAAGATCACCTTGATTAAAAATGTATTAAATCCTAGGGCACTGTGAAGAGTAATAATTTCAGTTCTACCATTATTTTTTCATACCCTCTCAGACAGAGATGTAGATTTCATTAATGCTCCTCTTCGGGAGTGAGACAGCTTTGCTCAGGATGTCTCATGTATTATTGGGGAAGATAGTAGGAAGATATGAGCTGGGGATGGAAGTTCAAAGCTGCAGGAGTTGGGATGCTGGAAGTAGACTGGGTCATGACAAAGGGGTTCAAATCAATATTTCCCCCATCTCAGAAGTTATTGTTACGGAGCCGAGCAACGTCTGTATCCGCACTGTTCTTCATGAATGTATCCTCACCATCTGCACCAGCCATGCTGCCCTTTCAGAGACCAGAGCAAACCAATGTTTATGTGAAGAAGTACTCTTTTTAATCTTGGTCTGGTTATCAGTTGAATCCAAAAAACCAAAAGCCAAATATCCCACTGATCCAAAGCCTCCGGTGTCAACTATTCCCAACAAATAGACGTGGCTTTGCTCCAAGACTTCTCTGTATGGGTTTGCAAGGCTGCACTTTTGCAATTCCATTATGCTGCTGGAAAAATACACCCTGAAAACAAGAGTCTCTTGGTATGGAATGGTTTTCCAGTGTATTGTGACAATTTTTTTGTCTGATTCTTGTCTAGCTGGTTGTCCAAAGCTTACTTTTTGAATACAGTGTGAGAAGCTGTATCTTTTGTGGATGTAACAAAATAGAAAAGTAGTCTGCAGCACAATATGTCGTGGACACGTGAAAGCTTTCAGGCGTTCTTTTCTTGTAGATGATAGCCCACAGTCCTCCCCTGCACATCAGGTTAATGGGCCTTGTGGTGTGGAAGGACAAGCACGTCCAGGCTCAAACTGAAATGGTAAACCAATACATTATGCTCGGGGAGCAAAACCATTTTCCTTAATGGTCTTTTCCAGCAAGGCTTACACAAGAGAAACGATTCCTATCCTCTCAATGTTTCCTCTCCAGTTCCTCTTCTCTGTGACCATCACAAGGCCTGAGTAATGTTCCTATGCACTTGTTAGCATGTTTTCCTGGTAGAATAATGTTTGTTCTGAGAACTTGCCCCTTTGTGTTTAGTTCTTTTTGTCCAAAATGCATTTGGCTGGGAGTGTGTAAGGAGTGGGGATGAGCAGAGAGACATTTGTGTTCAAGGTGGAGGCGAGAATAAGCTAGCAGCAGGTTTTAAAATATTAGTTTAGCCATTGATCTCTGTTTCCCAATAGCTATAGACACAACGTCAACACAAAAAGATGACAAAAAACACAAGGTTGTTATGTTGATGTATTTTTTTTTTTTTATCCTATCGTCATTCTATACTCAGTTCTCTACCAGATAAAATTCCTTTAACCAAACATTTCACTCATTGTGGAAATGGAAACAGAGTTGGCACGCAACACATTCCATTATTTTACCTTGTGAATCACAAAGCCCATCAAACTGTATCATGTTGGCCTTCAGAGTGGGTGTCTGCAAGATCAAGTGGCTGATATTCAATCCAATGCATTCACACATTTCCACTGGCTGGGCAATCCAAAGGATAACTAGATTTTATCTCCCATGGGAAATGACTAAGATCTGTCATTATCTTGGAGCCTCAAAATGAGACTTCCTACACCCAGAATAGCACAGGCCCCTCCTGCCTTGATTGCGACACATTCTCCATCTATGTAACCACTGTGTCCGAGATCAGCTACATTCAGAACAATCTGAGGAAGAGATGCAGTCTGTAGGTTTACACGCCATCGCAACAGTGTTACTAGGTCTCAAGCAGATACCATTTAAAAAGACAATGTATTACTCCTGAAACTTATATTCTGTTTATGGTGTGTGCTCATATTACTCACCAGGCCAAATGTACAGTCCCTGTCTCTGTTTTGATGTTGAACTGGGCAAAAATAAATGACATAAATAAATAAATAAAACAAGTGTATCAGAAATGGTTGAAATACTGTGTACATATTTGAACTTTTGGTTTCTAATTTATAAAAGATAAGCTTTAGCTCTTGGAGTACTTATTTTATTTTTTCCTTTCATGCGTAGCTTTGTGTTTTTATTTTCTATTTCTGTAAAGTGTGTAAATATATCTTTATGATAATAAGTAATATTAAAAATCTTATTTTAAGAAAACACTGTGTCATGTATTCTTTTGGCAAATGAAAAAGTCACATCAGTGAAAATTAAGTAAAACCTGACAGCCATGCTAATGACTGAGGTTGTACTGTGCTGTACTACTGAGATTAATGCTAACGTCAATGAGAACATGCTGATATTTAGCAGGTTATGTTTATCATTGTAAGAGTCTCAACTTAGCATGTTTGAATGCTATTTGGTATATCAACATATAACACATATTTGCTAATTAGCACTAAAAGCAAAGTATCTATCATGAGGTCACCAACATTATTTTGCATAGTCACCCTGAAGGGACATGAATGTCTGCACCAAATAAAAAAAAATCTTGTAGAGAGATATTTAACTGGATAAATGAGAACCTACTTGTATAACGAAATGAAAAGATCATCTAAGTGTTAAGCATTCATGCTCTCCTTGAATAAATGTCCAAAATTTAATTTAAATCCACATAATTGTAATTGAGACATTTCACTAAAAACCAAAAAAGCCAACCTGCCAGTGGTGCATAAAGAAAAGTCAAAGGTTAACTAAAATCCTCTCTGGATCACGAATCCTACAAAATTTCACATCAGTCCATCCAATAGTTTTGCTATTTCACTCCAGACCAAAGTGTCTGACCAACCCAGTGAGCAGTTTTCCATTGAAAAGGTGAAACAGACAACTATGGTCACCTGTGAAAAGACATTCAGAACTGGTTCAAAAGTTCAAAGACTATTTAAAGACGTTGCTTAAACATTCGGATTTAGACCATATCAGTATGGTATTGTGATTACCAGTGTTTGCAATAGTGGCATTTTTCATCCTCTACAATGAGTAAATAATAGCCTATCATCACTTTGAGTTGTCACTAAGAAAATATATCCAAATTTCTCAGTTCAATCACAGGATTGAAACCCCAGCTGTCCGGACAAAAGTCCTGTGTTTAACCCATTAATCCACCACTTTTTCCTGTTCATCATGACTTCTTTGTCACTTTTTATACTACGTCCCGGTGCACATACCTTTGGAGGAGGTGAAGTTGTAAATAATAATCTTAAGTATTTGCATGTTAGGGCCCTGCAGTGAACTGGCAGCTTGTCCAGGGTGTACCCCACATCTGGCCCAATGTTAGCTGGGATAGGCTCCAGCCCCCCAGTGACTCTTCAAGGATAAGCGGTTACGGAAAATGAATGAATGAATGAATTTGCACATTAGGCTACAGCAGTATTTAATTTTACATAAAGAACATCTCCCACTACGAAGTCCTGAAATCTTATTTTTGGCAGCACACAGCCTATATAGTTCATATTTATGACATTCTTTGTGTAGACCACATGCTCCCTAGCAGTGAAATATTACTTTGGAGAAATACCATTACACTAATCAATACTGTCTCTCTCTTTTTTTTTAGTTTTAGACACACGTTCATGTAGCTGCAGTTTAGGTGGCTAAAAAGATTTTGAAAAGAAGTCTTAGATTGTTCAGACTAACTAACAACCATATTTCAACTAGAAATCTACCTTGAAATCCTGGTAGGTGCTCACTAAGAACAGTCAAACAGACATGACCATCTCTACATCCTCTATATTGTAGTGCCAGTTATCAAGATAACAATGGACAGAAGTTAAATGCACACTATAGCTGTTATAATAGAGTGCGATGTAAAAGTAAAATTGCACTCGGCAGAAACATTTGTCATCCTCTCCTTCGGTGACACAGCCGAGTGAAATCAACAAGCCGACTCACAATTGTTCAGTTCAAACGGGATGCTCTAATCAGAAAAAATCAGCCTCCTCATTACTCAACAGAAGTGCTCAGCCACTGAAGATTTACTCCCATCTTTAAAAATATTTTTACTGAAAGTCAGCACAGTTGTTTGTGTATTTCACCATTGTGTACCAGAACCTGGCCTGAAACTTGACAAAAGATGTTAAAAAAAAACAGCAACATGTTTACCAGACTGCTGAGGCCGTTAACCTTTACCTTCAGTTGGATCTTGTGTAGAAATTCATTCACTGCAGTATGCACATGCCTTTGGAAATGTAAATCAACTCCTCATCCATTAAGGAACACTTCACCAGTGACAGGTAGCCTTTACAGAGCTTATAGTGCATACTAAGCATGCTGCACATTAATGCATCGCAGCTGCTGAGCATGCATAGATACTACGGATATGTCTAAATGCACTCACATTCAGCATGCATACATGTCATATTTACATACAATAGACATTCCTCCAGTCCTTACTGTTGGATAATTTGAAAAGAATTCAGTAGAAGTAGGTAAACACAGAGTGTCAACATTTATATTTCAGATTTTTGGGGACACTTTCTATTGGAATTGACTCTTTATTCATTTCATAAATCCTTTATTATTAAATATGTGTACATTCCTGTGGTTAACTAATTAAATCCAAAGAGCAAGAGCCTCAATTTCTTCATAAAGGTACATTTGTCACAACATACTATTATAAATGAAGCACTGTGGTGCCACAGAGAAGCTTTGGCATACAAATCATATTCTCCAGATGTAAGGGAACATGCTTGTTTGACAAAAATTACATCATCATTTTTATATATATATTTTTTAGTTAAAATGCAAAAATTACCATTCCTGCTAAAATCATGACCATGGTTTATGCTAGACTTTTCTGATGGTAAATGTGGGCATTAATATTCAAGAATTCCATCCATATAGAACAACTACTGGACATATTTCAAATAGTCATATAATAGCAGAGGTGTAGTGCTAGTTGTTTGCTGAGTGCACCTATGACGCACGCATGCAAGCACATGCACACTTAAACTGTAGCTCGTTTCAGGTTATTTAACCACTGTTCCTATGGTGCCAAGTTTACACACATTAGTCAACTATAACCAATCCAACCAACTATAAATCAATCAAAGGTTAGACTGATTTTTTTGGACAGTTTCATCATGTTGAAGAATATAATGCAGCACACAGTCCACATCAGTACATCCTCTCATTCTGATTCACTTAGATTATTTTTAAATATGCAATTTTAATTTTTCTATGGCTTTCTACGGTCTATTTGGCATATTTCCAAACAAACGTGGTCGTTTTTATTTTCATCTGCCAGACAACTACATGTGAAAACAGCAAAAAGCCATCATATGCTGGCTAAAGTATAACCCTCATCGTGACACATATTGCAATTGTAACATCTGTTAGAATAATCGCAATATGATTTTTTTTTGCATATAATTCAGCCATTCTAGAAATAATTTGTTTGACACTATCGCTGCTTTCTCATTATATTGTTTATCTAAAAAGAAAGCTCCAGTGAGGCAATGAGTTGAAATGTACTGGGCCTTGCATGGGAGCCACTCTTCCTCCCAGAGCCCCACTGGGACCACTCAGGGAAGTGTCTGGTTAACGCACAGAGCTGACATGTCGTGATAGACAAGACGTGCACCCCTGAGCCCCAACAGACCCCAAAAGACGCCCAAGGTTATATCATCAAGCCTGGGTCAGCTGTATAATTGGGCTCGGGGTCACCGGGAGGATATGGAGCGTGACAATGAGGCTATAGGGTTACAGTTTGTAGCCAGGCAGCGAGGGCCGCCGGTGGGGCATTACTGTGAAGCCAGACGTCCCTTTAAAGAGTTCAAGGTCCATCTGCGAGAGCGGCTCCAGTCCTGTTCACTGTCACTGCTGGAATGTGTGTCACTGCCTGGGAGAGTGGGCGTAGGTGAAGCAGACGGTGGGTATGTTGGGTTTGTTATGAGAGAAAAATAAAACATTCAGGATGATGTGTGAGGTACTGTGAATAATGAGTGTCAGACACAAACTGCTGTGAGGTTCTTTTAATTATTGACAACATCCCTTCAGAGAAAGAGGAAAAGCAGCACGACTTACAGATCGGAAGTATGTGCTCTGCGCCTTTGGTACTATATATGTATACGTTCACTACAGAAACAGACCGTGCGTAACATCTGGATTGCTCTTGGCACAGAGTCCCAGAATCAACTTCTGCCACATCATAAAAACCTTAACTGCAGTTGGCTCTCCAACAATACCACCAACAAAGCCAAGAAATCCGCTGACAAACCCACAGTGATGGATATTACCCAGCTCACTGCTGTCGCTCAACCACCTGGACTCCACTGACTCAAATTATACAGAATGTGCAGACTGTGATTGCAAATTAAACACACATGTAATGAGCAGGTGTTGCAAAAGTTTTAATTACATTTTTATTAGTTGTATCAATAGTATTCTGGAGTTAAGTAGCAAGTAGATGATTCAAAAGGTGCATATGCAGTGTTTGAGCCAAGATTGTCTGAAATTAGTTTTCTGCTCTTCCCAAACTTTTCATATATTGAATATTTTGATTAGGACTACATGATTATGTTCATTATCAAATAACCTACTGATTATTTTTTTAATTAATCAGTTAATTATTTGGTCTATTAAGTGTCAGTAAATACCAAAATTGCCAATCATGAAGTCCAAGGTGACACCTGAAAAATGTATTATTTTGTCCAACTAATAGTGAAAAACCCCAAATACTCCCTTGAATGGAGCAATGCCTACAAGCTACTTCAGCCAGTCAGTTGGAGCTGCACTGCTCCACATGTCGCACGCTTCACTCTCCATAACCATTTACAAAATACTCCTATGGGGTATGTGACGATAGCCACAGTATCGCAATTCTGCAGTCATGTGATGCCTACCATGGAATTAACCTCATCTCCGTCATCACCGCAAAATTTTATTTTGAAGGATCAATCTCATGTTGAGATCAGCGCATCGATCTATTGATACATCTATGCATCGGTGCTGTCACACACAAGTCTGGAACACAACCTCTGATTGGTTCACAAGACAGGACGGATCCAGTCTGAGAGGCTGTTGACATTTTGGCTAAAAATATGGTATAAATGGAGTCTTTGGGGTCAAATTTTAATGTTGCAGCTTAAGGACACTTGGATTACACCACACAAGCAGTATGGAGAGATTTTGTGTTTTTTGTGTTCTTTTTTTACATTTTAAAACTGGTCACCGTTCACTTCAATTGTACTGGATTTGGCTGCAATGCTGTTTTCCGCTGAAGCTCCCGGAGTGTTTTGTGAACTGGAGGTCTTCACCCATCCTCACATCAGCACAGGGGTGAGTAGATATTGAGTGAAATTTCATTTTTGGGTGAACTATTGCTTTAAGCTGCAAAATTTGCAATATCTCCCTCTGCTCTGTCAATGCCACCGCTGCCCTGTATTTGTATCTCTGCCTGTTCTTTCAACTCCACCACCACCCCACCATAAGCATACAGGCTGGGATATTTAGTCAACACTCCTCAACATGTAAACACATCTTCAGGGAGTGATGAGGTCGGAGCTTAGATGTCAAACTCTAACTATGTTCTGCTGCTGTAATAACTATTTTAAACTTGGGTTGTCTGACTGAACTATCATACTGGTGATTATTTTTCCATTTTGAACAAAAAATGCTGTAATGAATTTATTAGCAAAACAGTTGTAGATTTATTGTCTGTCAATCAGCAAATTAATGAATCAAGTAATAGTTTCATTTTTAACTGAGGTCAACTTTAAAGAACTTTAAAAAACAGATCAATTTACTGTCCTTCACATTTAGTGATAATTTCACTGTGATATTAAAAAGTACTCTTCAAATGTTGTTTTTTTTCTGTGTGTTATGGCTTTATTGGATAGCTAATAGGAGGGACATTACAGGAAATGAGGGAAGAGAGAGATTGGAAACCATACGAAACAAAGGTCCACAAGTTGACTCAAACTGTAGACATTGTGATTCAAGTTGGCGCCTCAACCCCAGCACCACCAGGGCAGCCCGCTTTTTCATTACTCTCAACTGACATGACAGGCTGCTGCTCAGCCCTGAAGGTACGGAGATCTTGATTAAGATAATTAAGATACTGATGTGATGTGCTTAAAAGTAAACCGTAACTATTATTGAGTACCATTTACAGTTGGTCAATTTTCTACTGCTATCAAGTCAGAACATTTAGGAATGAAAAATGATAAGTACAGTTAGTACTAATAAGTACTAATGCCAGATCATTTATTGAAAATCAGTCTCAGTACTCTATTGGTCAAAAACAAGCAGTCTTCCCCAAATTCTTAAATCTGAGAATAGCACAGAATTGTATTTTTCTCTATAACAAACCATCATTAACAAAGCATTGATTGGTGGGGCAATTGACCACAGGGATGTTGTAGACACAGGACATTTTATGTTTTAAACAGTGGTGGACAAAATACTCAACCCCAGTACTTGAGTCAAAGTATAGATACTCCTGGTCAAATATTACTCAACTACAAGTGAAAGTTGCTCAGTCAAAATTTTACTTGAGTTAAAGTAGTAGAGTTCTTGCTTTTAAAAATACTTAAGTATTCAAAAGTACATGTTTTTAAAAATACTTAAGTTTTCAAAAGTACAAATTACAAAGTACATTTTCTAATATCAATACATGCTGTATTGTTTTCACGATGCATTTACAGAAGCTTGTAACTCTCTGAAACCATCTAATGATGCACTGATGCTTGGAGTGTTTGCTCGTGCTTGTTAGTGCACCTGGACGTATTTCTGCTTTTACATCAGTCCCATTTGAGAGGAGCTACTGTGATTGGTTTCTTTCTGTGAGGAACACAGCATGTGACCAACTGCATTTAAGAAAAGAAAAAAAAGCAACAGCTGACTTCAAAGCTGTGCTTAGTCGAAAAGTAACAACAACCTTCCTAGAAATGTAGTGGAGTCAAAAGTACAATATTTGTCTTTGAAATGTAGTGGAGTGAGAGTCATAAGTTTCCAAAAAAAAACAAATACTCAAGTAAAGTACAGATACTCAAAAAATGTACTTAAGTACAGTACTCAAGTAAATGTACTTCATTGCTGTCCACCACTGGTTTTAAGGCGTCATTGTCAAAGAAAATTCAAAATTCAAAAACTCCTGACTGCAAACAGAGCCTGGAGCCAGGTAAGAGGCAGGAACAACAGTGTGTGTAATGCACCTCAGCTGTATTAACACCAGCAGCTCTGCAGTGGCGACGGATCACTGGAGTGGTCATAAAAACAAAGCCAGCACAAACACAGGATGGGGAGGGGCAGCTGGTAGAGAAATGCAAAACTGGGATGGGGGGCATACAGACAAAATGAACTGCATGAGCTTCGCAGGAGTTTCGCTTCTGATGTACATCTTTAATTTTTTTTTAAACATCAATAGGAAAACATGACAATGGTGTCTAGGTAATTTGCACCTTTCTCTGAACTCAAGTCTCTTGTCAGGAAGCCAAGACTTCCTTGAGGATTATTCTATATGCTGTGCAGCTTAGCCACATTAGCTTTACCTCACAGGCCAGGAACAAAGTGAGTGCAGCAGCCCATAGACTAATATAATCAGGGTCATAACTTTCCCATCATTAGAACGTTACACATTGATGACGGATGGACTTAGGATATAAACTGTTAACTTCCTTAAGCCCTTCCTCAAGTGTCCCCTTTTGGGGTCAAGAGGACACTTCACATCCTATTACACAGAGAAATGTTGGCACCCGTCTCCCTGCCATAATTTCTTAAGCGTGGTTACACCACCAGTAAGGTGTCTTGTCTATGTAAAGCAGTCATTCTCAAAGTTTTGATGGCTGGATACCATTGAATTGGATGAGTGAGCAATTGAGGGTTGCACAGGGAAATCTGATGAAGATCTGTCTGGACCAGCAATTATTAAAGATACTTTTCTTGTTTTTAGGATTTGGCATCCATAGCTAGCCTAGGGAGACTCAATTCAAGCATAATTTAGAGGTAAAAGTGTGTATTTTTTTTACAAGTGAGTTAGAAATCTACTTGTATGAAATACTTTTTGGCTTGACCCTGAACAAATTCTTTCATTTATTAGCAGTTATCAAATAACAACAAAGACTACAGAGAAATGTTTATAATGTGTATAATCTAGGGCTGCAACATCTACATAATGTCAGAAAATAGTGAAAAACGTCCATCCAAATGTCTTGTTTTGACAGTCCAAATATGCCAAATATATTCAGATTAATATGAAAATAGACAAATAAAATTAAGAAATATCCATATTTCAAAAGCTGAAAAACATTTATTGCCATTTTTGCATTAAAATTACTTGAAATGTTTATCAAAATAGTTTAATAGCAGGCAAGCCTAACTGTTAATTGTTTGTTGTGACAAAATCAACTTTTTCTTTTAATAAAGTGTATGGGCTTCATTTTTTTACAACTGGAAAATGTAAGAATTATTTAAGGCTTACAACTATGATATATGAAAATTAATTTAAAAAAGATATAATTTCTTGTCAGAGCCACAGGGAGCCACTGGAGAGGGGCACAGGTTACTGACCCTGGTTTATTGTATAAAATGTCAAAAAACTGTGAAAAATGTTCACCACAGAGCCCACTGTGATTTCTTCAACTTGCTTCTTCTGCCAAAGACTTTCATTTACTATCATAATGACAAGAAAAAAAACCCCCATCAAATTCTTAGCTAAAACCAGCTAATGTTTGACATTTTTGCTTTGAAAAGGACTAAAACAATTAATTGATTATCAAAAAGTCTAGCAATTAATTTTCTTTCAAAAAACTAATTGATTAATCAACTAATCATTGCAGCTCTAGTATCTGAGCAGTGTACAGCTGTATTAAAGGTAGGCTGTTGACAGTGAAATATAATACATGCAGTGAATGTTAGTGGGCCACACAAATGGTTTCTGAGGCCTGCCACTGGCCCCTGATACAAGGGGACATTAGCTAAGAGAAATCTTTAAAGTCATATATGAGGTGAGAAACAAGCAAGCCTCTAGGAATTTATGTGACATTGTAAAGCTGTGCATTGTATTGTGTTGTCAAGTAATAAAGAGCTATAACTTTCTACTGAGCGATGACTCTGCAGGAATGTTTTCTATTGTTTGGATGTTTGTAACATTCAAATGTCCTCATGGCTTCCTTCAGGTTATATTTTTAACAATGTAGGATGTAAACAGTTTCAAACAAAAAATCTAAATGGACCAGTTGTCTGGTGGGTTTTCTTCGATAGCCTTATCTTTAACCACACTACATACACATGTATGCATAGCGTGCCTGGAGCCAGGAAGTGAGTGAACAGATCACACGGGTGTCACCCAAAACGACACGTTTATCAGCTGTGTGCATGGCACAGATTATCTGATAACACATCCTGGGCTTTACAGAGATCGCTGATGAGATTCATTCAAGGTCATGTCAGTAAAGCCCACTCCTCTTCTCCCCTCACCCAGAGCACTTAAAGAAACAATTTGCTGCTGATCTGGGGAGCAGTGCAGTGTTATTATCTTGTTAGAGCCAGTTAAGAGGCTGTGTCTCTGAGGGCTGATCCGACCCTGTCAGGAAGGCGTCACTTTGTTCCGTTGGCTGCCATGCAACCGCAAAGGCGTTAACGGTCCAAACCTCTTTGCCACATGGACACTCAATGAGTCAAACACACACACACACAAAGACAGACAACAACATGAGTCACTTCACTGCCCTCAAGGTATTTCCCTGATCTGTCAAAAGGCTCCCTTTATGTTTGAGCCTGCGGACGGTATTTAGAAAGCTATTACTCACTAACCAACATTAATATCTCTGTTACCAAATCAATGTTTGCATAATTTAGAGGCCAAAGTTAGACAATGGATTTGTGAAGACATGCCACACCACACAGCAGACTACTGCACCAAATATGAGTAAGTTCTAGGGATGTACTGATACCAAAATCTCAAGGTATGATAATACCACAATAAAAATTCCTTGATATGATATTTATCACAATATTGAAAAACAAAGAAATATGAAAAAGGTGCTTTATTAAATAATAAATCTGGTGAGTACAGCTGCTCTCCTATTTTAATAAAAAATGATAATAAAACAAAAGTAGACAGCCTAAGTGTGCACAAAAAATTGGCAAGAATTGTCTTTGGCAATGAATGTTTGAATTACGTATGTAAGATTACAGGCAGTGAAATATATCGATACAGCCGGTTGTTGCAGCAGCACTGTCTCAGTTCAAATGTAGAATAGGCCAAACAATCATTCCTTAATTAAGTGCTGTGATGGCAGAAGGATCACTGAGATATTTAAACTTGGAGCACAGTGCCTGTGACAGACTACATCCTGACAGCTCAGCTCACATGGCATTGTGCTGTACAGTTAATTCTGTCTATATCAGACAGCATCCTCCTTGTTAGCAAAATGACCAAAATGCATCCCTGTTGTTAACCTGCCGTCTCCCCTGGCAGAGAGAGTGCAGGGGCAGAAGGGTTGTTTAGTTGGATATGTTAATCTAGTCTGCCTGATTCACTGATCCTTAATCTGATTGAGGTTTGAGCAAGTTAGTGTCTATGGCTCCGACCATGGCTCTGAAATATCAGAGGCTTAACTGTGCTGTGTATTGATAATCAGTGGTACTGTCTGTGGTGCTGAATTAGCAGATGGATTTGCAATTATGACATTTTCTCATAATTTCTGTCAGTTTTGTAGAATATTCTCTAAACTACAAAGCATATAGGAGGGGTTCTGTTAAAAAACTAACACTGCTTAACCACTGCTGATGCCTCTATATGACCTATATAAGCAAATAAGTCTATCAGCGAGAATATTTCTATATAGTTATCTTTGCTTTCTTCTGCCAGCCAACATGGCTGATTCTCCTCAAAATCAGATGATTCGTGGCACATAGAACATACAGCACATTTTCATTTTATGATTTTGTGGTTATGGCTGGCTGGAGCAGGATTAGCAAAGAGGAAAAGGGACAATGATAGACCACAGGTAAAAATATGAGTTAACCCTCATTATTCATTCAACAGATAGAAAGAACTGGCTCTTTTCCTACTAGACAGCTATTCAATATATATATTATTGTTATCATTATTATTATTATGAAGACATAACATTACCAGGGAATGCTGACCATTTGAGCTTCCTCATCAAAATTACCCTATTATTGAGCAGCCAAATCTGTAGGCTTACATGTAACCTAGGTGTACTAAAGAGTTCTAGTACTAAATCAAAGTTTAATTTGTTTCACCATCATCATATAATAGTTAATAATAGCCACAAATAGATGAATGACCTCATTGCTATGCAAACAGCTGTGTTTTAAAAAATAAAAATAACATGCTATTAAAAATAAGTTGCATCTTTCTTTCATTTGCTTCTAAAACAAATACATGCATCCCCTATTGGAGGGTTCATATTTAAGGAATGTGTGATGTTCAAGAGCACAAAAGGAGTAAAGTTTCATTGCTGCATTCACTCTCATTTGCCTGGAATTTGGCAAAAAAAACTCAAACAATGACTCAGAAAACAGCGGTCATGTTGTTAGTGGATTTCTGCTCCACTTGAAACAGCAAAGAGAAAAACATAACTGATTGCAGCAGGAGCTGGTACTGAGCCATTCAAAGGGAAGACAATGATGTCGTGACACACGCTGACCTATAATTGCCAACAGCAGAGTGCTGAGGGGCAGTGATTGGCTGGCTTGTCGGGCCCTGTGGCCTCAGAGGATGAGAGCCATCATGCAATTGCACAGGATCAGCAAATCACTGTCAGATGCCCACTGGCTAGACCACTCCAAACCAAAGCCATTTTCCCATCAGCATCACAGGGTTTATGGAAAACAATAAAAGCGAAATGGTTACAATAAAAGAGAATGAATCCTTTAGGCATGTTTCAGCAACAAGTGCAAACCTCAAAAGAACTTTTGAGAATGAGAAATTACTTTTTTCATCTTTGCAAAATACTGCGCCCTCCAATAATGGCAGACTTCAGTCTTGCATTGAAAAGTAACACAATGCATGAAAAGTAACAGGGCTTAAGAAATGTTGGCTCATAAGCTTCATTCATTCAGCAACGCAGAGAAAAAAAGGCAGTGTTTGTACATGTCTAATAAATACATTAGTGTGGACACAGACATCAATCAGTGTGAAAGCATTTGGGTGATGTCCAGGCATTTCTAATCTGCCAACATAGATTAGGTGAACTCTATTTAAACTATAATAGCAGATTTCCTTAAATCACTGCCAAAACTCTGCAGTTTAACAAGCGTTTGAAGATGCTCTAGAAAACTGTTCCTATTAGCCCGTCAGGCAGTTTCTGATGTCTTAATGCAGGTCAGCTCCCAGACCTGCAGCTGCACAGAGAAAGACAGACCAGGAGAAGGCGGGGGGTTTGTGGAATAAACCCAGAATCAGCAGCTCTCCCTCTGCCTCCTTTCTTATCTGCTCGCACAGCCAGTTGAGAGGCACACAGACACAGCACTCTCAGACACAGCCAAGCTTTCCTGGCATCTCTTCCCCCACTACGGAGAGATGAGTTTGTCCTCCCATCTACACCTCTGTGTGAAGCCCAACACACATCAAGCAGCAGCAGCAGCCACAAGCACATTTAATTGGCCAGCTGTCTGAGTGGTCAGAGCAACTAATTACTTCAGAAGCGGCAGACAGCAGTTTTTTGACAGTTGCTCAAGCCATACAGGAGCACACTTTAGAACTGTGCACGAAGAGTGCAAGCATGAGCCATATGCAAATATCAGAGAATTGTCCTTGCCCTTACATTCCCACTGGAGTGAATCTGCACTTTCCCATTTCTCCTTCAGGACGTTAATTGATTAAAAATTCAACATATGGTAATACAAAGCTTGTGAGTGAGGCTCTGCTTGCAGGCAATAGATGCAGTTGAATCCCCACAGTAAATCAAAGTGATGTCTTCTCAACTAATTATCTCCTCTGAATTGTTTATCAAACACAAGCCCTGAAGACTTTTCTCTCCTTTTTGTCTGTGTGCATGTGTGCGCCCGGGTGCTTTATGTTATGTGTGTGCTGGTATGGTAGGTGACATCTCTGGCTAACACTGCGTGTAAGGCTAACAAACACAGACATCAGCAATATACAAAGCACACTGACCGTGGATGCCACAGGGAGACACAGCGGAGATGAGTCAGGAGGGCCTCAGGGTTGAGAAAATCATCAGGGGCCAGGAGGTTAATGCTGAAAAGAGCACACATTGCTTTTATATGAGATGCAATTACAGTTTTTGATGGTGGTCGAGTGCACTTCTTGTAAGTTGCCTCTGCTACATGAAGGTAATGTCATGTTATTTTTATAATGTACCTAAGTCCTTTGCAACTTTTCCCCCAAAAACGGTAAGCAGTCCCCTGAAGTTGAAAATTCAAGTCTACAGTAGAAGAGAAAGGAGAAGAAGAAGAAGAAGAAGAAGAAGAAGAAGAAGAAGAAGAAGAAGAAGAAGAAGTTACTCTATTAATCCCAAGGGGAGATTCACAGACACACTGTGAGTCTATCAGTTGCTTTCAAGTTCTATCAACGTGACAGACATCCATTCTTCTGAAAGATATAAACAATTGGCATACGTTCCAGAATACTCATAGAATCTGGAGAGAAAACAATTATTCATTCACTGTATGATAAAAAAAGAATTTTAAGTTGATAATCTTTTTCCTGATCCAAAGGAAAAATGACAGCCAGAAATTATATATCTCTATGAAAATTTGGCTGAGAATAATAGAGAGAAATATAGAATAAAAGTAAATCACCCAGTACTGGAATTGGCTACAGTGGTGAAGCTATAGACTATAAAACTGTATGAAAAAGCATTTGTACATTCAAAACTGTGCGCAAATCATTTGGGGTATACAAATAAAACATCAGTATATGTCAATATGGCTTATTAACTAACATAAATAACATCTTTCATTCATGTCATGTAAATTGAGCAGGCAGTCATTTCCAGCTACTATATCTGTTTGGATTAAAGAAAAGGACTAAAATATTTTTTCCATGTGCAGCGAACTGAACATTTCTCTTATCCCAATAGTTATACATTTATATCTTTCACTACCCTAGAAATAATCTCAAAAACAACTGAAAGAGTTGACTGTAGGGTTCCACAACTAATCAAAATATTTTCGAATTCAACTGTACTTTCTAATACAAGAAAAACATGTGACTAAACAGCACTATAATGAAGTACTGTAATGCTGCAGAGGTCCTGTGATCATAGACTCTGAAGGAACAATAAAAGCACTGTTAAATAACTAAAATAATTTTAAAATTAATATTTTGTGTCAAATAATGAGCAGGTCAATTTGTTAAATAAACCCATTCAGGGTGTTTCAAGTCCTGCATCATCCTGTCAGAAATTATTTCACAGTGATGACCTGCTCACTGTACATTATCCCTTACATAACAACCTGCTGCTAGTGTCAATCCTGACTTTTCAGTGACAGAAGAAAAAAACAAAAAACAAAAAACAAATACAACCAATGTAACTTTATTAAGCTAAAATAATAAATTGTTTAGAAGTGCTGTCTGGTTACAACAGCGCCATCCTTTCCCACAGTAGCACTGAGTTGAAATCCTCCAACTAAAATTATAACCCTGCATAGCTGAAGTAATATTTGAGTGACTAATGTTAACATTTATGGTTGAGTTGTGTTACATCATTTCTGCTTACAAGGCAAATATACAATCTTTATGTTGTAAAGCAGTAGTCATAGCAACCAAGCAACTGCATTTTTTCAGTTGTGTGGAATGTTTACTTCAAAAAAGAAGAACCCTAATTAGCTAGCTAACTTATAACATCAGTGTTAGCTAAATGTAGCTAATTTTTCACTATCTAGCTACTTTTAAAAGCTACTATAAGTGACTGACACTGAATACCCAGACAACAGTGGGTTACTGAAATACTTACTCAGTAGTCAAGCATCCTAGTATTCCTTTGTGGGTTTTATTCCTTTTGTCCACTTGCTCTTTGTCCTTGAACTATGCTAACGTTAGCTTCAACACTTAGTTGTCTGAATTTATTGATCTCTACGTTCTCTCTCAGCGGGAGGCTGAGTGAAACTCTGCAATTTAAAGGCCATGAATCCATCAGCATCCATCCTGTACATGGTGCCATTTTTTATACAGCAGAGAGGTGCTGGGGCTGAGCTCTTGAAACACAGCATATATATAAATCAGATGATTCGTGGCACATAGACATTATGCACAAGTACATAATGAAATAAATCTAATTCATTAATGTGTTTTATTGTATTACTTAATTCTTAATTTTATTTTTAATTAATTTTTTCTGTATTCTAAATCTGTAAAGTGTAACTCTGGTTTTATGTAACCAAATACAAAATTTTAAAAAATTAGCATTATGTAAATGGTAATAGTTCTTGTGTGATCCTGAACAACACAGAAAATGGAAAACTATCAAAAATGGTTTGTCTTTTTAATTTATGATGCAGTTCAGACATAAAATGCAAAGAATTTGTTGAAAAATGTTATATACCATAGAGATGAGGTGGCAGATTGAAAGAGGTGGTTTACAAAGACGGTAAACTGCAGAGAGAACTGGAGATAAGTGAACTTCATAAGAGTGAGGCATACATATGGCATACACTGACATCTGGCCAGGACGAGTTATGCTTTTTCCAGAGAACATCTGCTTGCAACAGGTAAACATAGCACACCGTCACTGCATGGATCTACCCACAGCCAACCAATCACATGCCAGCGGGGGAAGGCACAGCTGTTTCCAGAGTACACATGAACTGATAAGAGTAACACTGGATTAGAGATGGTTTGACATGAGTCAGATCTCAAAAGGTCAGACATGTGGGCGTCAACACACATTAGTGAATACACAAACCACAGATGAATACACAAGAATATTTCAGGACTCTCCTACTAATGATATTCCCCCCTGATATCATGCAATATATTAAAATGACCAGTTCCCCCTGACATCAAAAATACATATTTTCCCCTGCCCAGTAGTGGTATATAGCTTTGAAGATATTAGCTGTAGAAATGTCTGTCTTCTTTCTTATATAATTGGACTAAATGGCACTCAGAACACCAAATAATGAAAAACTCAAACCAGTGTCTCTTTCCAAAAAATCATGGCTGTTTACTCAAGATAATCCACAGACCTTGTTGTGAGCAGTTTCACATAAGACCTGCTTTCTTTCTGTTGTTCAACCAGAACAACTTTCATTCTATTAAAGAACAAGGAACAATACAATTGTACTGTTTTTGGCACTTTTAGCCCTACAGGACTAGTGCACTCTAGTTCCACTGTATTGGATAGACGTCAGACATCTCTACAGCCAATACTGCATATTATCTAGATGGACAGATAGCACTTCAAATAAGTGATAAAATGTGTATTTTCAAATTTTGGGTAAAATGGGGTAATTTCACAGTAAGTGTTCAATATTATTTGAATTTAAACACATTCACAGAGTTACATTCAGTGAGCTCAGGGTGTGTGATGAAGAAGAATTTAAACCATTTTGGCCAGTGAATGCCCAGACTTGCCTTGCAGCTCAGCAGAGTCGGCCAGCGCAGGGCCGTCCCTTCAACAGCTACTCCACTCATGTAAACACGACCTCTGTTAGACTAACAACTGCCTGAAATTTTTTTTAAAAGTAATCTCATTCCAGGGGGACTCTCTATAAAACCAGACCAGACACTTTGAAAATCCCCAAGTATGTGTGTGCGTCAAACACACGGCTTAGCAGAGATAGAGAGAGAAATTCAGTGGCACATTCTTAACTTAAAGATAAATCATTGGTCTGTGTGGCCCAGCGGGCTGGAGGTGAACACCATGTGTTCCTGTCATCATGGGTTCAAAACCAGCTCATGACCTCTGCTAGACATCATCTGTTTCCTTCCCAAATTTCCTGTCATGTTCCACTGAGTACTATCTAGTGAAGCAGAGGTTTCCTGAGCGGATCATACTGATGTTTGGACTCTTTTTACATTATTCCTTCTGCTGTCGGCATTCCTTTAAAAGAAAGAACAGACCTGCCATCCTTCATCTTTGTACCGCATGAAAAACCACGGTGACGTGACACTGACAAAATACCTCAAGCACAGTAATTCATCACAGAAAAAAAAGCTTAATTTTTGTCCAAGTCTGTTTATTTATTCCACGGTGAGTCGACTGTCTTCATATCACCGTGTGCATTATGCTACACTTCTCTCTCTGCCAGTCACCTGAAGAAATGAAAGTCGCCTCCAGGAAATAATCCCTCAAAAACATGTCATCTTACAAACTTTATTGCCGCATTAATGTCTTTTTATTCAGAGAATTATTGTTCAGTGACAAAGCAGTTCATTTCAAGCAAGACTGCCACAGAAAAGGTTGGTGAAGCGTTACGTTGTGATGACTGGAAAACAAAGGACTTTGACACATGAGAGCAGGGAGTGCATCCTAAGCAGTTAGGTTTTAGGAGCAGAAGTGCTTTGTTTAAGATTAAGTTAGGAAAGGACTGCAGTTTTGGCTAAATGTTAACAAAGTAAAGTATTTTTTTGCTTCAATATTAAACTCCTTTCTTTAACCTTAAGCATGTGTTTTGCGTGTTCTCACATAACTATAAAAATACATAAATCAAGCTTTGTTGCTTCGAGCAGATATTGTGTTTCAAGAGCAGATTGTATTTAAAAATAAATAAATAAATAAATAAAAGAAGAACAACAATTACTGTATGAATATTTTGCTTCTTTTGCTGCTGCTGCTATTTTGCTTATTTTGTTTCCTCATTATGCTGACAGGAGTGTACAGCCATGCCAGTAGCTCTGTGGGGATGTGCTTTGAGATAAATGCTAACATGTTCACGATGATGATGCTAACATGCTGATCTTTAGCAGGTCTCTTGCTACATTCTATATGACGTATACTGTATTAGAAATGGACAACATGACTACTTGGCAATGCTACTTCCAGTTTAAATGACCATATGAATTCAGCATCCACAGTAACCCCCAACACCACGGCAGTTTTTTCGAAAATCGGCCAAGCAGGTGCTAAAATATTGTCCATATAGGTGATTATGTTAATTCATGCTAATTATGCTAATTATACAAATTGCCCGACATATGTAAGTTAGCATAAGTTCATAATGCTCTTCTGAAAACATTTATGTGTTCACAATAAGGCTCTGCTGGCTGGGAAATAAACTAAAAGTGAAGCCAGAACATCAGTTACCTCCTGGTGGCGGGCTGCAGGACAGGTCATAGACACAGCTCCCTCCATTTTAATAGATTAGACATGGGTCAAACTAAAACATAAAAGTACACATCTAATGAATTTACCTCAAAGATAGTTTTCTGTCATTTTAGGTTCCTATCACACATGTATCTTCAAGTGTTCATGTTTATGATTAGTTTGGATTTAATTAGTTATTTGTTGCTATAAAAATGGTATTTCATGCAGTGATTGACAACTAAGCACTGCTCATGATCGAATCAGCTGTGTGGGTGGGAACTCGAGAGTGCAACTCAAACGCTGATCACTACTGCACAGACTCTGGCTCCAAATGTCACCAGAGCAAGATGGCAGCGCTCGTGTCCAGTATATTTTTGCTTCAGTTTTGTAGAGTGGTAGGAAGTGGAGCCGTACCATCCATGGTTATGTCAACGCTGCATTCCAGTCAGAGTCAGAGTCAGAGGTGGGAATTTTGGTTGAAATGTCCAACCTCAAAGCGCTCCATGTGCGGGAAGCCAGAAGTAAAACAACTGACTATGACAAACACAATTAAACTTCTAGCAGTGCAGCCTTCTTGCATACATAAATAAAACAGCGGAGGAAACTGCAGCCATCTACCTTATAACATTGGAAACATATTTTGATATTGATTAAAATTCAGAAAAGGTTTTATGTGATAGTATGTATTATTTTTATCAAGTACAGGCAAATATAATTCACATGTCCTTGTAGTTGATGGTTTACCATTTACAAAGTGCACTTCCATATATGCTGCTATTGCTTCTATTGGCTTTTCCACCGGCACTTTTGGCCATGGCGAGCCAAACGGTACTGTGCCGAATTACATTTCCATTATTACTTTCAGTGCGCAAAGGTGCGCTGAGCCATGCCCGAGATGGACCTAACCTTGAGAGAGGGTCAAAGCGAGTCTGTGGTGACATCTCACCAGCTACGGCCAACCAGCTGCAACTGCTCCTGCTTTTCTTCCCCTCAAACGAGGAATTGTCGTGATACTCAGCTCATGTGTGCAGGAGAGCAAAGAGAAAGTAAGTTCTTAACGTCTCAGTACTTTTGTAGCTTCTAACAAATTCTTTATGTTTTAAAGTTTACTTTCTCTTCTCTCTTGCAGTTGATACTTTCAGGTTTCATATTCAGAGTTGTGTTAAGTTACTGCTGATGTTTGGTCATAAACCAAAATGGTGGAAAAATAGAAATTTGGACCTGATGATGGTGCTAGATGAAAAGTTAGAGTATAATCGCTGTGATTACAATTAATCCTGAGTGGTAGATGAATGCCTGGACTAAATCTTATGGCAACCACTCAATAGTTGTTTTCAGTTTGAACCAAAGCAGTGAACAGAACAACAAACCAGGGGACATATTCTTGCGACAGGGCTTTGAACCAAGACCAACTTTAGCTGCTGATGATAGCTTTGTCAAAATATATTTAGATACACTTTTTAAAGTGCAGTAACAACTCCGGTTCAAACCACAGTAGAGGACTGGCTGCATTGTCTGTCTGCTGTGTCTGATTCAGTGAAAGTAAGTTTGTGGTTGCAGCTTACTAGAAACTCACACTACAGTGACCTCAGCCACTGGCAGCTCTCCACAGACCTTTCACCGTGTGCCAACAACATGACTCAAAAGGCAACAAAAGGGACACCCGAACAAACCTCTGGCTCTCTGACACAGTCAGCATCTCCTGAAGAACAGAGCAGCTCTGTGCTCAACCTGGATATCTGACAGGTTATTATCCCATTAGGTCTGCTTCATTTACAGTCCAGACAATATATGAAAGCACAGGCCAACCACAGATAGAGATCTCTGCTCCTGGCTGTGGTTTTTACCAACCACTGTTTGTTTGTTTAATGCTCACTTATAACTTGTCTGAATGTTTTTATGCCAAGAGACATTCAAAATTACTTTGTTTAGGGTTAGAAAAATACTTAATGTATTTATTAGACTGTTGTCCTTCGTGAATGGGGCTCATTAGCATAAAAATATCTATTAATGGCTCAATTTGAGTTTTACGTCAATTCTGCGAAGCAAAACCACTTTTTCTATGGGAGGTCATTGTTCTTGACAAGAATTCACAGCACATTTCACCTGAAGTGTTATGTTCCTCAGTAATGCTCTACATTTTAAGTCCAGTCCACAATTGCACTACTTACACAGTTAATGGTGTTTGGCTATAAATCATATTGTCATAAATTATTTTTAAAATGAGGCCACTGCAGGCATTTCCCTCACCCTGAGGTCATTTCATTTTCAGCATGAGCAAACTGTTCCTGTATACGATGAATGTTTACAGACTCTGTCAGCATCAAGTCAGTTGCTCTTCGATGTAAGGCATGAAGTGGGAATGTAAAACATGTGTAAAGAGTGTAGACAGCTCTTGGATCAACACATCCCTGAAATGTGTTTTGACACAACTACAAGATAAGGGAAAGACAGACTTCTGAATGTTACATGAAGCTGGGAATGAGAAATGTCTGTAGGGTCTTAATTCCAGGTCACTGGATGAAAATGTGGCAACATATAGACTAGACACATACAGTAGATAGATTAATTTTATATAAAGTAACAAACATCTGCTTTTAAGGCACCATGTTCTAATAAGTCACCTCTATAAAGAGTCTATAAGTTGTAACTAACAGGGAATCAAGGTTCCAGCTGAGAACCAATTCTAAATTGTCTGATCCATCAAAATCACATCAATTCTTTTGATTGATGCCGCCATGTTTTTCTGACATAATACTCATGTGTCTGTGCTGCTGGAAATTTGCAACAAGACACAAGCCATGAGAGGAAGAAACCTGACTTCATTTCATGAAGAAAGATGACAGCAGTGTTGGTTGCAATGTCTCTAAAATAATCATTTAAAGTAAGGTTGGAAACATGAGCGATATGCTGAAACATCTTTCCACACAACATGGACTTAAATTCCAGGAATGTATTTATTTATTTTATTTGTATTTAACACATCTGCATGAATAAAATCTTATGAATTTGCATCCCTAACTTATAACTCTCAGGCTGTTGACTCATTGACAATGAAGTCATTGAAAAGTTCTTGATAAAGGGTCAAATATTTTCTCTGTCTTTCTGATAATCTGGATCTGAATGTCAGTGGGGCTTTAATAAAGGGTAATAAACAATTATGAATTTACTGTGACTAAACTCTGCGATAATATTAGAAAGTGCTTCCCACTCTCCAATAAAACTGTGAAAGTTGGAAAGTTATGTGCTGTTATAAATGTCAGTAACTCATTATTGGCTTTGCCTGAAGTTCAAAAGAAACTACATAACTATAACTTTACTTTAAACAAGAACACTTTACTAATCAACACTTTACATCCGGTTTGTTTAATTTGTGCAAACGCCATGACAAAAAAAGAAAGAAAATTAAATTGCCCTTTTAGCTGCCAACCCCCTATGCTAAGATAAGCTAAGCTAAATTAAGCTAAGCATAAAAGTACTAGTCAAAAGTTTGGACAAACTTTTCATTCTGTGTTTTTCTTTGTTTTTTATGAGAAATGGTTCAGATTATACCAACACTGAGCTTTCATCAACGCAAAAGGTGGTGACACTGAAGAATCTAAAATATCAAGGGGCAAAAACTTTCACACACGTAAGTCAAGAGGTGCGTGGGAGAAGATGATGGGTCCACAACAAAAAGCAACGAGACTCTCACACACTGTCTTCTGCACTTACAATGAAAGATTTCATTTGATGGCAAGTGCAGAAGACAGTGAGAGCCTTTTTTTATTTTAGATTTTCGTAAAAAGCAAAAGCATATTTTCCTTGTTTTCACATTTTTGGCTCACTACACAATTCCAATGTCTCCAGTATTAATCCATAATGTGGAAAAATAATGTCACAGATGTTGTGCAACACTGTTCACAGGACATACATATATAAATATGAAATCTGATGGCCTCATTATCACATGTAGCTCTCTCGGTCCACCAAGCAGCAGCATAGCCATAAACATAGGCTGGGTCTCTTCTTATAAATAATAAATTGCAGGCTCGTATATTCCCTCAAGACCTTCCCTTGAATGGGGGGACAGATGTTTATGCAGTTACCATGGTGAGAGTTGTCCTTTAGTGAGGGAGCAGCAGAGGTGTCGCACAATCCACATCACCCTTTCAGAGAGTCATTAGACAGCCCGGGTTGAGCCAACCGCTGAAATACGTTCCTCACAACAGGGTGGGCACGTTCTGTTGGGAACAAGGACACACGTACTGCAAAATATAGTCAGAATTTATTTTTACATAAATTGCCATTTCACCCCTCAAAAAACCAAGGGAGTTATTGATAGCTTCTGCACATGATGAAAAGTAAATATTCCCACACATAAGAACTACATCCCATGAAACAAATACAGTTGAACTTCAGTATTTTAAGTTCTGTGTATTATTGCTTGCATGTTAAGGTTTCCTTCTGTGTAAGGTATTATATATCCTGAAACATAATATACACCAAATTGTATTTTCTCACAGAAATAAGTATAAACAGATAAACTCTGGACTAAAAAAGGAAACTGGATTGAATTTCCTTTGTTTCTACAGTAAGCCAGGCCTGGAACACATCCATAAAAATTCACAAGGACGTTGTGTGGCCATGTTTAAGGAGGCTGTGGGTCTAATTATCAATTAACTGGGTTATTACTCTCTCTTAGACCAGTCAAGCAGCACATATGTGCTGTTATGTATGCAGGATACTTTGATTATTGCCAATAAAATACTTTTTTTTAGTTCTACCATTCACATGTAATTTCCTATAAAAGTTGCAATGCATCCAGGTGTATTGTTCATTTCATGGAGCAACAACATATTTTTAGATCCTCATGTGAGAATAATTAAAAACATATAATGAACTCTATAATGTGAATATTTTGCTCAAGGCTACCATCAGAAGTAGAGGAACATATGCACCTTTGACATGTGCTTAGAGCTGGCCAGTAAAATCAGGGATTTCAATGCTGTGAAATCTTTGAGGTGTAGATCTGGGGCTGTACTACAGAAAGTGTTAAGTTAGGATAGGAAGAATCTAAAATAGGATTTTGTATTACAGAAGCAATCATCCCATCTTTTCTCAGTTTATGAAACCATAAATACTCAATTCAACATTGCATATCAACTTTTATGTCTGTTAAATTGCAACCAACAATATATCTTCTTGCTGAGCTAAACAACTTACTATCTGTTGTTTTTTTCTCATTGAAACAAATTGAAATATACTTTACACTGACACATATACAAAAATTGAGCAAAAATAACGACGGGGACCTAATTTTAAGATGAAAGATGTTATTTTGCAGAAATTTACAACAATGCTAACTTTGGAGATAAAAGAAATTGTGCAGCCTAAAAGCAATAAAAAACAGCCATACAGATTAATTAACTTAGCGAACAATACTGTTTGATTCTGTTGTTAGATATTGTTACCGAACACTACGGTTAGCTACTGTGAGTGAGCACTACCAGCTTAGCTAGTTAGTAAGTTAGCTACTACTACAAGTGGAAAAGTAAAAGTTAGCTACTGTCAGCTAACACTACTGTCAGCAACTATTAGTGAGCACTACCATCAGCTACTGTTAGAGAACACTGCTGCTAGCTAGTTTGTAAGTTAGCTACTACAGATGGAAGATTACAAGTTCAGACAGTTTAAAAGGTTAACAAACACTTGAAGCACATTGGGTTTATGCTTGTTATATGAAATGTGCTATATAAATAAAGCTAACTTGACTTGATGACTGTTAGCTACAGTTTGCAAACACTACCAAACACTACTGTTAGCAAGAACAACCGTTAGCAAGTCCTTGTGAACACTACCATTAGCTAGTTAGTACTTTACCATGGGTGGAAAAGTGAGTTAAGTTAGTACAGTCAATGGTTAGTTAACTCTAGCTGCTATTACGTGGCTTTGTTAAATACTCGATTCTGATTGGCTAATGACAGCATTCTAAGGTCTGTAAACTGTTGCTAGGACACAGTTCTGATCTGGTGGAGCAATAAAATCATTGTTAGCAACTAGCGAGCACTACCCATAGCTAAGTTAGCACCACTACAGGTGAAAAAGAAATGTTAGGACAGTTTCATGCTTATCTTTGAGTTAAAAGACTTAATTTGAGATTTTGGGAAATTATGATGTTTGTGTAATACACTTTTTCTATCTTAAATTAGGATACCTTGACGTTGGAACTGTTCATCTGTTAATGTGTAGGTTTTTCATAAATCAGATCTTTACCCTGATTACCACAGTTACCAAACAGTTAAGATAGGATCTGTAAGTTAGGAAGTATCTGTAATACTGGCCCTGGTGCTCTGTTTGGCCCCTTCTGCAAACATTTGTCTTCATCTTCAGGATGGCTGCTGGCTCTAGCCAGGCCACCAGCTCCTTGTGGCTTGTTTGATGATTAAATACATTTTTAACCATGTTGTAAACTTCCTGTGTGGTTGCACCATCAGGTCTGTGTTCCACACCGCCGCTCCCCAAAGGCCTTGCATGAACACCATTATTATCCCTGCAAATTAGCCCAGTTAACCCACCCCTGCTCCAGCTCACTCTTTGTTAACCCCTCATTTTTCACCGTGTCTGGACCAAAGGATTGTAGAAGCTGGTTCCCCCTCCCCTCCCCACCGTTCTCATCCACTCCTTGTCCCGGCAGATCCTAACCCCAGTGAATATTAAACAGCAGAGACTGCAGGAATGCCTCGGCTAAATTGGCAGCAGATGTTGTTGAAGGGATTTGGTTGTGAGGTGTTTTGTCTGCAAACGGAGCTGTAAAACATCGCAGGCCTGACATGTCCTCTGGTGAGTCTCTACGGTGAAATGGCACAGGGGCAATATAGCCGTGTAGTCGCTCTACTGAGGCTCACCGGTGGTTGAACACTCAACCATCCATTTAATGGACACTTATGAGGAAAGGTTTCTGGAGACGAACTGAACAAAGAGCCTTCTTCAGAGTTGGAACACAACAAAGATGAGGAGTATCTGAGCTGTCCTATCCAAATAAATCAAGTAGTAGAAAAGTCCAAGATTTAATAAGTGGATAACCTTCTTTACACTACAACATCAATCTCAGTTTGGTCCACACACTCTTAGAAATTAAGGTGCTAACTAAAACCGCTTGTCCCCAATGGAGAACACTTACTGTTTCCTGGTTAAATCTTGTATTAAACTTTCACTTGGAATCCTTTTTGAGAGTTCTACCTATCTGATTCCTGTTAGAGCCTTTTATAAAGGTTCCACATAGAGCCCTTTCGGAGGATCCTACCTAGAACCCAACATAAAGGGGCAAATGTAGAACCTTTTGTGGAAGATTCCACTCTGAAACCCCCATAAGAGGGCAAAGAGAACCCTTTTATGAAGTAATGGTTCTACCCTTCCACTTTTCTAAGGCACTGATAGCAACCCACCCAGGGGGTTCTACTGAAAACCTTTTTATATTGCAGGGGTTTTATGTAGAAAACATTCAGGAGGTTCTACTGAGAACCTTTTTAGATTCAAAAGACTTTTCTAGGACACACTCAGTGGATTCTACAGAGAAACATTTTATGGTATACAGAACCACTTGACAAAAGGATTTCAACAATCCCTGATCAATCCCTTAAAAAAAAAAGGTTTTCAATGAAACCCTGAATCTTACAAAGAACCTTTGATGAAGCCTTTCTTCAAAAGCAAATATTTCTGGGTAGAAACTCTGGTCTTCAGGAGGAACCCTTTTGGAGCCCTTATTTCTAAGAGTGTTTGTTGTTGTCCTTTACATGACACTGGAAGGTTTTTGTCAAACAGGACCCAGTTTCCAGCTCAAGATGTGGAAATCATGTCAAGTCATGTCATGTACAAACCGATTACATTTTAATGTATGTTTAAGTATAATTTAAAAAACCTACATGTTACACAGGAATGGAAAATGTTGCTTACCTGCCGGTCGTGTCAGTTTGAGAGGAAGCAGGCCTGAGATGTCTGGGTGTCTGGGAAAAAGATGAATGACTGGTGCACAAAGAAAATTATTTCGTAGTTTGTTCCAAATTCTGAACCAGCCATCGCTCCAGGCTACGGCTGCCGACATAAACTGTGACACATGTGATTTCTTACTCCCAGTCCAAATTATGATAGTTTGGACTACTGGTGCTCTGGCTCCACGTCTGTAGAGGCACAGGAAGAGGAACTGGCTAGGGGCTCAAACAAATCAAAGGATAGAAACAAGGATAAAAAAAAAAGTCTTACGTACATTCATTTACAAATTCAAGAAAAAACAAATAAACATTCTTATTTATTAAAGCTGTATCAATCAATATTCTTATATAAACAAGGGATCAAATGATGTGTAATGCTGACAGTTCATAGTGACAAACCTACAGAGAATTATCTTGTGATCTTGGAGTTTCTTCAGATCTATGGAAAGTTTTAAAGACTTTCACTGAATTTGAGCTTTTACAAAGCCAGATATTTTCCTCAGGAGTTGGTGGAGACTTCAGATTAGTGAATATTGGACTCAGATTCATCAAGTGGCCAGACACATGACTCTAAATGAACAATAATGTTGCTCTGTAACTGCAGGATATGTAAATTGGAAACTGTTTTCTAACACCAAGACAACTATAAAGGTCCTTTCTGACAGCAAGAGGCCACCACTGTATCTGCCGTCAGGCTGCCTTGATGTTCTGTGTTTTGAATCTGCAGTAATAAGACAAAATACTACAACTGTGGCTTCTGGATACTTGGTATGGATACTAACAGTGCTCTATCATGCACCACAGAGTGCTACTATCTAACAGGTATGATTTCATCAAGTTGTCTAATAAAGCAGGTTGTAATTCAAAATAGAGGGAATGTTTAGCAATACAGTGTGATTAATATTACGTTTTGAATGGTATTGACTAACTGGCATTTAACTGTCCCACAGTGCCTCTGAAGCCGATGCTGCTCCAGGAGCATTTCTCTTTTTTGTTTAGTCACTGCTTGTCAAGAGTTGTATAATTCAGACGACTCATATCAGTAAAATGAGCTCTTATACATTCCCGTCTTTGGGGTTTGAGCGGTGACACCCAAACTGAAAAAGCTGATCTACTGTCAAGAAACAATAGTGGCATATAACTAGAAGAGTGCAGAGTACAAATCTCCACCAGCCAACCCAAAAGAATATGTGGATATAACCTCTTTGTAATTAGTAACTGTAATTGAATTACATATTTTTTTCTCAGTAACTATAACTGATTACATTACACTGATTTTGTAATTACATGCAATTTTTACCTCCTAATGTTTCTAGTAGGTAGGCCTTGTTTTAGCTTTGCAGTTGTTGCTGACATACGGCTATGAGGAGTGAGGAGTCTGCAGTTCATAAAGGTTAGATTTTTCAAAAAACTGTGAATCATTGCAACTGTGGCATATCCTTGAGGATACAATTATAGGAGAGATTAGCTGCAGACAAGCTGCCGTTTTAGCAGCAACCACTCACAGACTGACTCCTTTAGTTGGGAATATGTCAGTTTTTGTAGCCAAAAAATAATCATTTTGTGTGGCTTTTATAAATCATAAATAAAATGCGTTTTGGTCACTGCACTTACATGTTCTTCACTCTCTTATACTCCATAAGAGAGGTCACTGTGTGCAAATAATTCAAATTCATTCTTACTTTGTATTTATATGCACTTAATGTATATCAAAGAATTCCATCTATCAAAACAGAAACTCAAGAGAAATAATCAGTGTAAGTGCTACAGCAGGTGGGAGGACTTCTTGCAGCAACTATGATTTTTTTCTAACTGATAAGAAACCATTACAACCAAGACATAAGTTCCTGTATGTAGGATAAGTGCAGGGAGCAGCCCGTTAACTGACAAGGTGCAGCTTAACATGAGAACTAGATTCAAGGGTGGCCAAGATCCACACAGGCCATCTGCCAAGAATCCAATACAGCAAATGGTCAGATCTGTGTAAGCCTTAAGCTGACAATAAAGTCACTATGCTTAAAAAGATGCTAACATCCTTTAATGGGTATGAGAGCACTGCAGCAGAATACAAATCCAGCCTGTTTTCTCCTGTGGTCCCTGCAGCCCAGACTTTTATCCAGCACGCCTTGTGAAGTTGATTAATTGAACACTTTGAGACAAAAGGGAAACTTTTATCAACTTTGGCCGTGACTAACCTCTCTGTGTGGAGTTGGGGGAAATTAAAAAAAGGCTGCTGTGCTTTATCTCCTGATCACAAGACGAGGTACTGAAGTCTTTGCCAAGAAATAAAGGTATCAAAATTTCACATAGATGGAAGATCAAGATGAAGAGTCTCGTGTTGGGCCGTGGGGGGGTGTTTGCCACCTGCTTTGGGACAGGCGTGAGTGAGGGAGTGTGGTGGGGTAAATGTGGGGTCACGGCTGTCAGCAGGCTCTCAGTCATACAGGCCAAGAGGGACTACAGATATGAGGAGGGTAAAAACTACAGCGATGACATGATGAGGGACCCGGGGGTTATACTGTCACACTACCACCATCTTCATTCAGCATAGCAAGACATATAAACTGTGTGTGTTGAGCTGTGTGTGTGTGTGTGTGTGTGTGTGTGTGTGTGTGTGTGTGTGTTTGTGTGTGTGTGTGTAAACATTCCTTAAAGGAGTTTTCTCTCAGGACTGTCTCTGTCTTGTGTGATGCTCCCACAGTGGAAGTCTGTCCACGACCCCTATAAAAAGAGAGGGATGCCCACTTCCTCCTACCCTCAGGCGTGCCAGTCCTGCCTCAAGGGAGAGGGGCCCCACAATTTATTATTTGTTCCCCTCTTGTTAAGGAAATACTTTCTCAATAGCTCTTTCTCCTTTGTATATTTTTACTGTTCTTATTTTCTTCCTTGATTCAACCCCCGTCCTCTCTTATTTATTTGCTTTCTAAACATCAGCTTGGCTCATTACGTCCAAGCTGCCATGAAGAGACTTTAAAAAATTACTTTTGTCTTCACCGAGGACGGTGTTTATTTGTCTGGGCGGACCTGAAGGGAAAAGAGTATTCTGGAGATACCTATGTGTAGGTGACAGCTGAGCTGGGTCATACAGGCTGACCTCGATCACCTTCACCTCGGGCCTTAATCAGATTCTCTGCTGCTGCAGATTGAAGATATGTGGACGGACACAACGAGCTTAGGTGTCATAATTTATCAGCCCAGTCCTGCCACTCTTAATGTAAAGACATTCCTGCACCATGTGAAGTTAATGGGATGTTATGTCCACAGCACATGTTCTGTGAAATGGTTCCTGTCAGCACGAGCAAACCATCATGAAACGTTCAGACTGGGTTGAACCAGCAAAGGTTATTTTAATCTTTGCTGGTTAAGCAGAGCTCTGTTGCACAATTCAAAACAAATCTCTGTTTAGTAAATCCTGTGAAGTAAACAGAAATGAAAGAATTCAGTCAATATGGTGATGTTTTTTTACCCAAAGAAAAAATAAATAAATGAATAAATATGAGTGTTGTTGGGACCTGGTAAGTGTAAGAGGTGGGGGGGATCAGCTGCTCCTATTCTAAACAAAATTTTGCATTATTCGCTAGCTAGCTAAAAAGTTAACAAAATGTAATACTTTTTACTAGCTAGCTACAGTGTTAACAACATTTGATATTATTTGATAGCTACATAAAAAGGTAACAACACTTTACATTGTTTGCTAGACTGCTATAAAGTTGACAAAATGTTAAATTAAAATTAATTCTGTTTAAATTTGAGTTTGGTGCAGGTTTAGAGCAAAAACTAAACTAAGGTTTAAAGAGAGTTATAAATGAAATCTGTCTTAATTTTAAGGTACCCAGCCACAGTCTCACGGTTACCACAGTTAGGGAACACACTCTCATTTATTCCCAGAAGTGACTTCTTTGTTTGTTGGTGTTGGTCGGGTTTTGCTGCTTTCTTTCAACCCCCCCTCCCACAGAAACCATCAAGCCAAAATAAAAAAAAAAAAAGGAGGGGATGAAAAGGCCAAGCCACTGGCTGACCACTGATCCATGACTCAGCTTTGAAAATGTCTGCCTTCAAATCAAATTGTCCGGCTTCAAGGAGCAGAGGTGCCACAGTCCTGCCCCGGGCCACTCAATGTCACCGGCCGGCTTTGAGGGGTTAACGCGCATTTTTCTCAGTTGTCAAGGACGTGTGATGAGGGCAAAGGAAAACAGAGCAGTACAGAGGTCACCACACTCACAAATATCACATGTCTTTGAAATACTTAATTGGGTTATAAGTTATAAAACAAGCTACAACTGCTGGAATTGACAAATTTCCACATCCAAACACAAATCATTTAACATTTAAGTTTTTGGTTTCGTAAAAAGTCATCTAAATTCCCACACCTTCTAGATTGGATTGGTGATTTTCATTTTTGGTCACTTTGGTCATTCTTTCTTATAATGTATTATAGATGTTCACTAGATAATTGAGCTTTTTATTGTTGTTATGAGGGTTAATGTTTTCTTTGTATATTGTGTGCAGTGCAGCATTAATGTTGTGTATTATGATTCTTGCTAGCAGCATGGCTCTAGGGATGTCAGATGGCTCATCACTTTGGTCCAGACTGAAATATCTCAACAACTGTTGGTTTGATTGTCATGCAAAAATTGGCACAGAGACATTTGTGGTCCCCAGAGGATAAATCCTGGTGACTTTAGTGATCCCCTGACTTTTTCTTTGAAGCCAGCATGAGGATGACATTTGTGTTTTTTTTGTGAAATGTCTCTAATTGTAGGATGTTTCAGACATTCATGTTCAACGCAGAATGACTTGTAGTATTTTTGTAATGCCTTTACTTTTCATCTGCTGCATCAGATCAAATTTTTTATTTGTCCAATACTTTAGACTTTGTACTTTGCGGGTGGTGGGGTGGATGACCAGGAAAGAAATGTTAAGTGAAACAAGGTTGAATGAATATGATTGTAGCGGCTTCTGAAAAGGGGCATGTTAGAAAAAGTCATATTTTTCAGTTATTGTTTGGTGACTTGAACTTAACATGTACTCTCTTGCACAGCTGTCTGAATACAAATGTGCAATGATCACTTTGATCACAAAAGCAGGATGAATGATGAAAATTTTACTATTCTGGTCCGGTCTATTTCATGCACTTCATTTCCATACAGTCAACCACCTTCCCCTAAGACGCACAGCAGGGAAGATAGAAGTGGGAAAGCACAACACCCTTTGAGTAAGTACTGTCTTAGACATTTTCATATTTACCACAAGGCAAAGACAGAGCAGTCCCATGGGATCGGGAGCATCTGGTGGTTTGTTGGTGTTGTATTTGAGCAATATAGAAGTAAAGCCTTGCAGCTCTGCTCCTCTGAGGTCTTAACTGAGCTCTGTGGTTCTGAGAAAACAGACACAGCAGCTTCCTCCTGAGTCGGCCATGTTTCATGTCGGGACAATTAAACAAGTCACCACGGCGGTGCGGCCCCATCCCTTTTTTCCAGACACTGAACTCAATTATTACAGAGGCTAACTCCTCATCACCACAAGTTCACAGAGTGTGGCTAATCTTATCTGATCCGTTATTAGCTGCATTTTTCATCTTTATGGCAGGGCTAACAAGCCTTTGAGATCGTTAATAGCTGGGAATGTTCAAATCTCACGTTAAGCATGAAGATGAATGAAAGATGGATCACGGAACATAAATCACTCTGCTCTCTAAATAGTTTTATAACACAAGGGGGAAAGTCTTAAGCCTGAGGATTCACAAGCAGTTCTCATGAAACAGAAAGAAAGAAGGAATCACACATGGCGAGGTGATCTCTCAAGCAACTACTTTTATTTAATTTAAATCTGAAGCACATTCTGATGCTTGTGCAGAAGCAGGAACCAGAAATGATTAATCACAGAAAGCCTGAACATCATATAGAAAATAAGGAAAAGATTATGGAGGAATTTATTACCGAATGCTTATTTCTGAAACAACAGCAAATTGGAACATTTCTTTTCAAAGGAAAAATAATGAATCGCACAGGCTTTTCTTGTGGAAGGATCCAGGTGCTCGTTCTGAAGAAGAAAAACAACTTCATGAGCCATTTGAAAAGCAAACAGTGGACTGCACACTGGACTGTCAGTGTCACATGTGAATGCACGACTGTAAAAGCAAAGGGAAGGTGAGATGCTTTTAGTTACCAAAGGGAGAGCTGTCGATATGTTTGCTAACAGTGGGGAGGTCAGAGGTTAAGAGCTGGTAATCAGACAGTTTGAGTGATGGACGAGGTGCTACGCGCCGAACAGTTCAGCTTGTGTGTGTGTGTGTGTGTGTGTTCCTGTTTGCGTGGGACTTGTTCAACAAAGAGGGGACAAAACATTTATGAATCATATCATTGAGCTGCTGAAGATAAAACCCACTTAAGGAAATATCCCTGGCAGACACTGAATGGATGCGCACTCATCACACAGACCCTCATCCTCCCACGAGTTTTAGACAGCTCCATCTTTCTTGGAGTCTTGGGGTCATCTGCCAGCGACCTGTTATCAATGGCCCGGATTAAGGCCTGCAGACGGCGTTAATCTGTCATGATAAGTTTACATCTGCTTAAACTGCTGTATTGAAACCTTAAGCACCATCCTAGTGCAGATTTGGGTGTTTTTTATGTTTCTCTTTTGTCTGTTTTCTAATCCATGTGTGGGGGAGCATCTGGACACACTCCAGCCAGCCCGTCTGGATCTCTGGCCACAACTCACAGGCTGCACAGCCTCTCCTCCTCTCCCTCCACCAGACTCCTGAAATACATAAAACACACAAAATACAGGTAACCAAGCTGAAGCACTCACAGATAGCAGTACTGATCAGTTTTAGTTTAATTAGTTAATTCTTGTTCGCGGAAACAGAAACTATCTCACTTACCCTGCATCCTTACTGGAAGCAATTTGAATGAGTGAACAAACGGACTTGGAAAATGGTAAACAGACTTGCCTTTATACAGCGTTTTTCCAATTCTATCAACTACTCAAAGTGCTTTCAAAACTACACGACACATCCACTCATTCACTCACTCTTGCAATCATACACATTCACACACAGCCATCAGCAGCAAATTTGGGGCTCAGCATCTTGTTTAGGGACACTTCAACATGCAAACAAATGACCAGATTGTTTCAGTTTTTCCCAGTGTCCTAAGTTGTTCCATGCTGCTGCAAACAAGCAGTTGACAGTTGACTGTTTCCCCTCCAGTCATCAGTCAACATAGACAATGAGAGACCCATGTACGAGGTTGATGCCCCATCTTTCTACACTGAGTTTGCAGAAGAGTTGTGACACTCATTTTTTCATGTCTGTGACATATAATAAAGTTCACATCATCATAAGTATGTTCACTATGGTATATTAGTAAACTGCTGTTTTAAATATATAGTCAAAAACTTGCAATAACTAATTTTTTGGCCACTTGGGGGCAGCAGTAACAAGCTGTAAATGCTGCACTGACATGTCACCACTTTAGAGTTGATATGAAGTACTTGTTAGCAAACGGTTAAAGTCATGTCCAACATTCACTCCCTTTTTAATTCTGTTTTTGGTCTGTACGAGCTCCTGAGGGAAACATCTGTGTCTATCAGCTAATCTAGCTGTGTCTGTCTGCTGTTGTGTGCTGGGCAGGTGGTGCACAGTGGGTTTTAAAGCTATTCCACTGAAAACAGCTGCCTGCTGCATCTGGAAACGCTGAAATGAGTGGTGAGAGCGAATCAAAACAGTGAAGTTTGCGACGGGGGAAAAAAAATAGAGCTGAAGGATGCCGTAAAGCTCAGCAGGCTGAGTGGAGACATTTGATTCATTGTAAATATAAAAATATTGATTATAGCAGCTTTAAGATAGGACCTACAGTACTGTCATCCATTACATAATGTACACTTAACTGAAAAGGATCTTAGTTGAGCTACTTGTTGCTGCATTGTGCAGCCCACAATGAACAGCAGAGTGAATTACAGTCTAATATGGTTCACATTAGCAGTGAGCAAAGGCAGTGAGCATCTGCCTAAACTGCTCTGAGATGCTTTCACAGGCGATAAGCCACCCGGTAATGGCAGCCTGGGGTCATTAGGGTCTGTTGTGCAGACAGTTTTCCTCCGCACGGAGAGAATTAACAACAACCATTTTCATTTCTTATTCATGGATTTAATCACGGATAACAAAACATCCAGTAAATAAAAAAGAGAGGAAAAAAGTTGGCACCGCCTGCATGCCTTTCCTGTGCCTTAGATGTCTTTGGGACAGTCTGTTGGGTAACTAGAGTGAATTCAAACTGTGGCGAATTTGGAAATGTGTGTAAGGGCAGGGCTGACATTAACAGGCTGGCGTGGAGAGGAGCTGGCAGTGGCCCAGCTCACAGCGCTGACAGTGTGAGGTCCTCTTCGCCCATTCTAATGAGGCATTGTGAGAGTCTGAGCTCAGGTCTGCAGCAGGGCTCCCTGGGGGTCAGATGTAGTTGGATCCACGATGGAGGGGGACCAGGAGGAAGTCCGTGGCAGGCAGCAGGATGAGCCGGCTGAAGTGCGTCAGTCCACATACCAGGATGGCAGATGGTTAAACAACAACCTCGGGAGTGACATCAAACGTCTTCAAGGTCATATGAAGGAAGCGGCGTCATATTCAGGAGCTGTTTCCTGTGACCCCAGTTGGCCCCTGATGTCAGCCCTTTGTTTGCAGTCATATCTTATTATGGACAATTCGGATGTCCAGGTGCCAACATATAATATACTAATATTGGACTTGCGGAAATATCCCCTGAATTATTCACAGTGACTCTTACACAGAAACTTCTTGTTGATGTTGAGGAAAAACAGTGACAATGGACACGTCATTTCAACATGTGTTTTCTTGTGTCCTTTGCGAGTTGCTCACTCAGTAAAGAATGTCAAAAGTAAACAGAGCATCAACTTCATTTAAAATCAAATGAAATCATCCTTGGATCATTATGTGCTTTGCCCCAAACGGTTCATTCTCCTCCACGGGTTTAAATAATGTGTGGCACTTTATTTAGCACCACAAGGGACACGCGTCTGTTTTCATTTGAACCCCTACTGCAGAGATGGGAATCTACAAGACATGTCGTGGAAGGCTGTAGATTTTAATTGCAATCAGAGACTACAGCAGTTGATTTTATGACTTGAACACCTTCAACAGGAGAAGACAAACTAATCAGTGAAATAACCTGATGTTGTGTTTTTGTTGGAATGAAAACCTCCATGTTCTCAAGCAGACATGCCTGTCCATCTCTGCCACAGAGTGCTGGTTCAAGTAATCCTACTGACTGACAGTCTCACTAACAGTTGGACCACTTTGTTCCAAAGTCTCCTTATCTACTCTGGTGTAATTGTATCGTGCTGTTCATGACATGAAGGGTGTTTTAAAATTTAGGGGTCTCATTTAAGAATAACAACCTGCAGCTCTATTTAGGAGGGGAGCGAAAGTTGTGAAGGCACCGATGACCACTGTGAGAGTTGAGTTTATGGCAGCTTGTCATTACAAAATGGGTCAGCGCTCACACACTGTGGTCTGTTGTAGCACGTTACAGTCAGTCCTTAAATCAAACTGTAATTATTGCAGGAAAGTCGATCACAGGAGGAAAGATAAAGTATATCAGGCCGCCCCTAAAACGCAACTGACACTAACGATAACAATCTGAGCCTGTCAGTGGCGAAAACGAGCGCAAAAAAACAAGCAAGCAAGAAAGCGTCACCTGTGTGCTCTGTTGACGTATCTGGATGAAGTGGATGACAACATGTCACACTGCTTGGTGTTGTTCTTCTCCTCTTCCATCACAGTTAGGTTTGTGGTTTGTGGTGATTTAGAGACTGGATTTGTAAAGATTACAGCCTGTCATGCTCTAACATTTCTCTGTGTACACGGACGCAGAAAAAAAAAAAAAAAAAACGAGCTGAAACTTGTTTTTCTAACTGCTCCTTTCACCCTTTCATCAGTCAACCAACAGCGCAAATGGTGCCACAACTAATATAAAAATATATTGTGTTTTCTCTGCGCATTTTTGTACGCTTCTATCCGTTTATGCTGCAACTGTAATGCACATTGACTGAAAGGAAAAACAAACAACAAAAACAAATGCTCGACTAGAAGACTCTCAGTCGACTACAGAGGCTTCGACTGATGATTCAAATTGTCAACTACCAGGGAGCAGCCCTAATACAGATATCTGTTTACAGAGATTTCTTGTTTGCAAGCTAACCTGATCATCTGTTTTTGTCTTGAATTGTGAAGCCCAGTACGTTTATTATTCAGAGCAGTTTAACACAAACAAAAAAAACACCATTTGATCGGATTTATTACATCAGACTGCTCTGACCTGTAGGCAGTGATTTCCATTTCTCTGGCCATCTTCTCACTGAGCAGCTCCTTGTAGTCTTCACACTGCTCCTTCATCTGCACTTGGAAGTCTGCCTCCTGGTGCCGCATTTCATCTATAGTACACTGAATAATACAGACACACCGACACACCGACACACAGACACACACACACACACACACACACACACAGATGGGGTTGTGGGATTAGAGAGTGAGATTAAATGACAGAATTGGACCAAACCACTGGTCCTTTACAGCCTGTGATTACATTAATCAGTCCCGTCTCAGACCTGCAACTCAGCAATCTCGTCCATGTATGCAGCTTTCTTCATCTCCACCTCGTCCTCCAGCTCCTCGTTACACGTCTCCAGTTCAGCCAGCTCCTTTTCTAGTTCGGCAATCTGCAGAAATACAGTCAACATTCAAATTATACTAACAACATCATTCAAACTATATTAACAAACACAGATTTCTACCTAATTATCTAATCAGTAATAATGTCATGATGCCAGACTATATCTCGGTGTTCCCTTCATGGTCATCGTCAGTTGCAGAGCAGCAGCCTCGTATTTGGCGAGCATTCAGGGACGAGGTGTTCTGGTTTAACAACATGATGCCCAGATCTCTGTATAAATTAATAACTTAAATCCTATGTATAATATTAAACTTCTGATGGCATTATTTAACATGTGAGTAAACAGCTGTTTATTGAGTATTTACTACTGAGTATTAATTTGAGTTCAGAGACATGCAGATGTTAGAGGGGCAGATGCCCACATTCATAAAAGGCCATATATGCAAATAGTTAAATAAATATATGTCTGGAGAAAGATGCACTTCCTCTGGCCATATGACTACCTCTCTCCCTCCATAAAGGGCATAAAGAAGATGCTGATAATGTATAGCCAAGATAATATGTGCCAGCAAATTAGACTAATTGTTAGATTAGTTATGATTCACACATAATCACACTGAGGCTTGGGAGACATCACATATTTTGGCCACAATTCTAAAAGGCAACTTGCCAAAAAATGTCAAGCAATTCCTTAAGTGCATCAATATGAATATAAAATGAAAATGAGCAATATATTTATATTTTCTTTAGCCAAATAACCTGATGACTGTTTCAAAGTAACTCATTATGTTGACTGCTGAGTGCCTGTGCATGCATATGAATACAATTTTCTATCTGTTCAGCAGGGAAGGCTGTTCACAAACAGGAATTTAGGGCAATGCCTCTATTTGAGACCAAACGGTATGTGATCAAGCTGCATTTGAGGTTGATCGGTGCCAGTGTTGTTTTCAGCCACCTGACAACCACAAATTCAATATATACACTTTTAGCTCTGTTTTGGTCTCCTCACCAAGAACTAATATCTGTGTTGTAAGCTGTTAGAGGTTCAACTGTCTGTCGCTCAATGCTGGACATTTCAGCTAAGATATCAGCGTGGCTCCATGAGTGGTAATGTCAGTCAGTGTCTGTCGGTCTGTCCACGAATTTGGTTCTGACTGAAATATCTCAACAACTATTGGACAGACTGCCATGAAATCTGGTACAGATATTCATGTTTCCATCAGGATAAATCAAAATGATTGTCTGATTTTAGCTAGGCTTATCAAATAAAGGCAAAATCCCCACCTCTCACTCCCACCCTAAACTTAAAATTAACCTCTAACTAACCAGCACTTAAAGCCGCTACAAAGAACTTTCATATTGTGTTGATTTTGGAGGCCCCTGTGGACAAAAACAGTAGCGTTTCCACCATAATAACCACAAAATATAATGTTAAAAAGAAAATTATCTTAAGAAAAATCTCATCCTGCTTCTTTTTAACTGGCTAACATACCACTCACTGTAACTTTGCTTGGGAAAATATAAACATAGACTCTTTCAGTCTACTATAAAGGAGAATCCGAGATGGTGGCAGGCATTAAGATAACAATAAAAATGGTCTTGTTTGCTTATGCAGGTCATACAGTGGCATAAGTAAATTGAGATGGTTCCATAACCAGTTAAAAACTCCCCACAGTTCGCTTAAAGTGTGTCAATCAACCTGACTAACACAGATAAAACAGGTTATTTTACTTCAAACACAAACTAATGCAGCCCCCCGCGTCTGAGTCTGTGGTGTCCTACCCTGAGTAATTACACCAATCACACAAGTTCAACAATTAGCTGTCACAGCCAGATGGGAATCCAGGCGGCCGTACTCGTCTGTCAGCAAGATCATGTGAGCAGAGGAAGACCCTGGTTACAACTCACAGGCTGATGATGACTTCCCAGCCTAGTCGAGTCACTTACTCACACACTCCCTGCCATGATAAGTGAAGCCTGGCCGCCTATGTGTATGCAAGTAGTAGAGTACAACCCCATCACTTCCTGCTCTATTATACACATTTCTGCGTCAGGGCTGATTTCACTGCAATCTGTTTGTTTGGCCATGTTGTGTCTCAGTGAGAAACCAGACCTGAGGCATCCATCATGGCCGAGGGAGGAAACAGAGCAGATCAGGCCGTGCTGTCCATCCGTCAGGCTGGATTGAGCAGACCTAGGGACTGTGTGCTGCATGTTAGAGAAAAGTAGATGATGTTGGGAGACTTCTGCTGTGTGGTTACAGAGGCTCGCTGTTTATTTAAAGAGCTGGAAGTAGAGCTACAGCCTCAGTAATGAGAACCAAACCACCAAGTTTGTTACAGATGTGGTTAGGTGTCAGCTGTGGTCTGACCACTGATGGATGAGAAAGAGACTGAACTGAGAGGAGGTAGTATCTGTTTCCTGGAGTCACCTGGTGATGTCACCTGAGTCATAACCTCCTGGTTTGTCTCTTTATTGATGCCTTACTTTGCTGTCTATTTCATCTGAACATCCCTTTGTTTTGGAGTAGTCTAAAATAGGATTTTTCCCAAGTTGGCATTACAGAAGCAAATCCTAAATAACTTTAAAAATCCTTTTTTTACTTCATCCTATATTATCTCAGATTAGTGAATCATAAATTCTCAATTCAACTTTTATAACTGTTACCTAGCAACCAACACTATTTTTCTCATGTTGCTGAGCTAAACAACTTTGTAACTGTCAGTTTTTTAATCGCTGAAACATGCTGAAACATACAGTAAATTGAAACGTATGTGGAGAAATCTAAAAATGCTCTATTTGGTAAACAACATTGCAAACTCAGGAGATAAAAGAAAGAGAGGTTTAAGATAGCAGACAGAGTCTCAACCGTATCCAGCAGTCATTGCATAAAAGCCATACAGATTAAACAAGTTGGCTAACACTACCATTAGCTACTGTTAACTACTGAGAAAACTACTGTTTAAGAAAATTACACTTAGCTACTGTTAGAGAAAAATACTGTTAACTACTGTTATTTACTGTAGCGACAACAACCATTAGCTACCATTAGAGAAACCTACCCTTAGCAAAACTTACCATTAGCTACTGTTGAAGAGCACTCCCATTAGCCACTGTTAGAGAAAACTACCATTAACTACTGTCAGAGAAAACTACCGTTAGCTACTGTTACTTACTGAAGAGACAACAACTATTAGCTACTGTTAGAGAAAACTACCGTTAGCTACTGTTACAGAAAACTACTGTTGTTTACTGTTGTGAGTGGGTGTTCATGAACACTGCCGTTATCTTCTGATAGAGAACATCAACATTAGCTACTGTTTGTGAACGCTACCGTTTGCTGCAGCTAGCCAGTTAGTAAGTTGGCTATTATTATTATAGGTGGAAAAGTAACACACTGTAAAGATTGAGAGAGACAAACTGTGATTTGTGATATTGGGCTATACAAATAAAATTTGACTTGACATGACAACATTTTGGGAAGTTAGGATGCTACAACACACATGGCCTGTTAATTGTTCATCTGTAATGAATTTTATCCCAAATTACCATGGTTACCACACAGCCACAATAGGATGTGCATATTAGTAAGCTTCTGTAATACAGCCCCTGGTAATTTTCTGCTGTCTGAGATGAGAAACATCTGATGAAGGTTTATTTCCCCTCTTTCATTTACAGAGGAAGTCTCCAGTCAGTGTGTGTCTGCATGTGTATGTGTGTGAAGTTTTAAGACTTTTATGACACTGCAGGCGCTCTGAAAGACTGTACTTAATAACTGAGGACACGGAGGGCAATAAATCCTGTCTGAGCTGAAGCCGAACCCTTCACATCTCCTGCTGAAAGTGTCCGCAGAGTAAACACTCTGGTCAGCAGGATCTCCCACACTGTTGCTCTGCTGTCACTCAGCTGCTCTCCACTCCCTTCGCCTGCTGTGGGAAACCATTCATTTTCACCATTATGTCTGATTTAGGAGCTGATGGCCGACGCACAGCCAGTTGTGGGTTGTAAGACCCCTCTTTGCTTTGTCATTTAAGAGGTGGGAAATATTATTATGGCACGACTTGAATCAGTAGGTAGTAAGTGAAGGATTTAAATGATGTGAGACTGTGAGACTTAAAGGGCCAGTTCATTCTTACTTACTGGTAGCGGTAAGAAGCCATGCAGACAGGATTGATTTTATTTAGAGGTTTTCTGAGATTTTTACTTCCAACAGACGTGGAGGCAGAGTGGTGGTTGAAATAAATCAACCACTATATTTCTTTTACGAAACAATGTCCCCATAACTCTGGATAATCCTCAGAACATGCAGTCAACAATTTTCACAGGAACTATTTTTTGAAGCAATAGTTTGACATTCTCAAGCTCTTTCTTGCTGTGAGCTGGATGAGGAAATGGATTCCACTTTCATGTCTGTACAGTAAATACAAAGCTCCCACCGACAAAGTAACCTGAGGTTAAAGACTGCAAATAGTGGGAAACAGCTAGCCTGGCAACCTTAAGGTGACAACTAAACATCAGAGAGTGACTGCACCCAGCTGAGGCCATATGTCCCCAAAGAGTGCAGAAGAGCATCTTGGAGGTGCAGAGTTTTTTTCAGCTGAGATGCTCTGTTGCTATGATACGCAATATCCAAGGAAATAACTCTTAATTTATGTTTTGCGAGTACCTTGAAATGTCAGGCCAGAGATTTTATTTTATCAACAAAAACTGAATACAAAAATGTCAGCACAAGGTAGAGTGGCCTACTTGCTCCGGATGCAGCACAAAGGGCGAGAACACAGACACATCGGCTTATGTGGGCGAGGAAACATCTCGGCGAGTAGCCTGTGCTTGTTTAGTTCAAAAGCTGAAGTTTATACAGAGCCTGGTTCAAGGAGTACGAGTAGGACACAGTTTTGGGTAGCCTGTTTGTTCCATCCCTCTTCCACTACGGTTGGATGGCTTGGTAAAAAGTGTCAGTGACAAGCACAAGTTGAATATATTTCATCCCTCAGTGACCTGAACAAAAGGCCATGCTGTGGGCCTTTGTAGCTGTAAATATTTCATCACCAGTGGTGGTTGTTTAACAATGAAGACAACAACTCCCATTATCCCACACTACTTCATGATGTCATCAGTAGGTGAGAGACCTCTGATGGCAAAACTTGTCTGTGAAATAAGCTTCTCTGGGCTGCACTTACTGTTCTCAAACATGCACAGGAATACTTGTATTTATTTTTTTCTTCTCTTTTTTGGGGAATTTGGGTTTACTGACTCCTTAAAAATGATGAAAATAAAAAAGGGTCAACTCACCAGCATCTTCAGCTCACCGACGTCCTTTATCTTTGACAAGTCTTTGACTTTTGACCCTGCAGCTCCTCCTACTTCCAGTTGTTTTCCATCACCAGCACCGCTGAGAACCACAGCAGAGGAGGAGGCAGCGCCACACTCGTACTGCAGAGACACAAGATGAGGAATAAGTGCAGTTGTGAAAGTTTGTAGCTATAAAAAACAGTCTGACCTTTCAGTTTGAGTGTGAAAGACCACAAAGGGTAGTGCTTCTCTTTTGGGCAGCTGAGTGCACTTTGACAAGGGAGCAAAGAGCAATCAGAGCCTCTTGTGGCGACTGATGGTTAAATCTCTCCTTGTGTACACCACATTTCTGATTAGATGGAACAAATGCAGCCGAAACGAGCAACATGAGGGTGCACAGGTGTGTGGGAGTCAGCCAGCAATCACCATTACTGTTCAAGCCCAATAGCAATCATTTCAGCATCGAGACAATTGCATCTCGTAATCGAGGCCAGGCACAGACAGGACGGTGTCCAGCTGGCGAGAGAAGAGACCGAATGGGAGGGAGACAGAGTGGATAGATGGGATTGAGGGGGAACAAGAAGCACACCTACGCATCTAGACAGACACACAAATATATAAATATGCCAGATACCCTTCAGACATGCCTCCAAATGAAGGACACAAACACTTGTGCATGTGCACGCACGCATGCACGCACACACATGCACGCACGCACGCACACACACACACAAGCGTCCACTCCAGTGCTGCAGAGAAGCCTGGGAAGGCGGCCAGCAGTCTGATTACAGCCCTGACCTCTGAACTGGGCAGACATCCTCGCCCCAGAGGGGGGTCAGACCCACTGGAGCTGTAGTCTGACCCCAGCGCAGCACCTCTATGGTTGGCCTACACACACATACACACACAGGTAGACAAAGGCATTCTGTTCGGGTCCAGAACTGCACGTCTCATTCTCAAGTTCTCCCCTGGTGTTGTGTTAAGAGGGAAAGAAAACAAGTGGGAGCAGCGTTGTGTGATTTGTGAAAGTTGAGATTTACATCTGGAGCTGACCGGGCTGTTTCAGAGGGAGAGAGAAGGTGACGGAGTGAAAAGAGGAGAGTTCAAGTGGTCAGCAGGAGGACTATGAGGGCAGCTGGTTTCTTCAGTGTGTGTATCAGTGGTGGAGAAAGTACTCAGATCCTTTTACTTAAATAAAAGTAGTAATACCACAATTTAAAGTTAAAAAACCTGAAGAACAATTACTGAAGTATCAAAAGTGCTTGTTCTGCAGAAAAATGGCCTGTGACTGACATATTATCATGCAAAACATTATTAGATTTGTAGTATTCATGTATCAATGTGTAAATGGCATTTTACTGTTATAGCTGATCAAGGTGGAGCTAGTGTTTCTTTATATACAGCTAAGCAATTTAGTCCAGTGGTTCCCAACCTGGGGCTGGCCCCCTCCAAAGGGTCACAAGATTAGTCTGAGTACTTGTGAGATGATTAATGGGAGAGGAAATAAGAACATACTGTTCACAGCAACACAAGTTTATATTTATTTTCTGGGACATTTCTCTAATCTGTTTTTTTTTTTGTGTGAAATACTGCATAATTGTAACAGTTATGTAACCCTATGAAGAGATAGTTGGTCCAACTAACAACTCATCAAGGGTGTTTCCATTTGTTAGTTTTTAAGCACATTTTCAATTTGTGCATTAAAACAAACCTAGGGTGGTACAAGATAGTTTGAAGCTTCCCTCATAAGGTTGTCATACAAATTCTAAATCAGTATTCATTGCATGATTTCAGGGTGGCTGTGTAGGGTTGTAATCATTTGCAAAATTAACAACAATTCTCGTCAATCCATATTTGTTGGCATTTACCCTTTCTAAAACATACAAAATATAATACAATTTTATTCAAATTCAGGATTTCGTTTGAGAATTTTTAAATAAAAATCATGAAATATGACAACAGTTTCATTTGAAAAACTTCTATATTTTATAATCTTATCGGGTTTATCAAGGACGGTACTTGGTGAAATGTATAGTTGCCTTCCACCACTGTGTGCATGAGGTTTCTGAGTCCATTCATGTGCATGTAAGTGAAGCTCAATGAGAAGCCAGGAATAGGACTGTGATTCTAAAGATGTACAGAAGCATGGACATGCTACTGAAAAGCATGTGGCAGGTTTCCACTGCATGACATGTTTATGTGTTTTATGTTACAGTGTATGTACAGTGTGTGTTGTACCTGGAGGCTCTCAGCCAGCTGGCAGTAGTACTCCTTTACATCCAAGGCCGGAGTGATGTCAGGGCTGCCAAATTTAATAGCTGCCATCGCTCCGGCAGCCCCTGCAGCTGGGTCCAACATACTGTCCACTGTCTACTCACACACATCACACATACAGACACAGAGGTTAAGTACATTCAGATCCTTTACTTTGAGGTGAAATATCAGGAAGTACACTTATTCAAGTCCTGTTCAAGTTCAAATTTGAGGTACTGGACTTGCACTTTGTAAAGGTTAACTTTATTGTTACACATACAATTATACGTAGCACAACATACAGTAAGATTCAGTCTCTGAATTTAATCCGCTTTAGCTTTAGCTGCTGAGCAGCATCCAGCGGACCAACTCTGCTCTGTGCCAGCACCTTGGACAGGGGCACTGACTGGTAGTGGTAGGGAAAACTGTCTTATATAACAGAAACCCACACAAGCACGGGGTGAACAGTAAAGTTCTGGAGTAAAACCCACGACCTTCTTGCTGCGAGGCAGCAGTGCTAACCAGTGCACCACCATGCCTAATTATCTCTTCTTTCTGCTCCACTTCACTACATTTCAGTGGAAAAAATGTTCTTCTTACTCTATCACATTTATTTACCAGTTACAGTTACTCAGCAAATCTATGTTTTACATAGAAAACATTCTGCATTCTGCCCCTACAGGTCACGTGTATATTGCATATTGTGGACGCGTAGCGTTAATTGCTGAGGACGCGCACAACCGACGCTCCAAATGGACGCAGGATACGTGAGGCAGACATAATGTGTACGTGAACGTGTATTTAAAAGCAAATATAACTCCGCCCTTAGTCGGCTGTCATCTATTGTATATAACACACTGCCGATGTGTAAGTGCCTCATACAACACAAGTTCAAAATATGCAAACTATCCCTTTAAACTGTTTGTTGTTATGCAGACAAATGGCCTCTGTTGATGTTATACTATTATATATTGTAAATACAGTATATTGTATTATTAGATTACTATTAGTAATGCATTAATGTGTCAGGAACATTTCATCATTGTTGGTGGTTGAGGTGGAGCTAATTCAACTATATATCTACTCTATATACTGCTGACAAGTGTTTTTAATCTGTAACAAAGCATTAGCTTCATCACATATATCATATCATATGCTTTTTATATAAAGTCTTAACTAGTAACTAACGCTGTCAAATAAATGTAGCGGAGTAAAAAAAATATTTTAAAATGAAAAGTTTCCTCTGAATTGTAGTGCAGTGGAATTATAAAATGTCATGTATGTCCACCTCTGCAAATGCAAACACACACAGTTCATTCTGATGCACTCACACATACATCAACATGTATGTCCACAGCTTCCAATATGTAGCCCCTTCAGTATACAAAAAAACCCCACATCCATTACAAAGAAAATGAACTGTTCCTGAGCTGCAGTGGCAGTCTAACATTTCTCTCCTTTTCCCTCCACCTAAATAACGACATGGCTGCCGATCTGTCAGGGGAATACGGGGTATCTGGAAGTGCTGATAATAACAACAGTTAATAAAACAAAGCCAACTTCTGTTTTCATTTGGTATTCAGCTGCATTTCCCGGACTGTGAGTTATCGAGCATGTCCCTGAGGGAGTGTGTTAAACGCCGGGCAGCCCGGCTTTGCAGAGAAAAACACAGTGTGATGGAGTTGGTCCTGCTTCAGCTGCCTGTCTCTCTCTCTCTCTGCCTCCAGCCTCTACATCTGATACTGGGGTGCGTCTGTCATCTCCTGGTGAGGTGGAGAATATTGTAGAAGGTGGAGAGAGCAGGGTGTGTGTGGATGAGATATAAGCAATGATGTGCACTGGAAAAAATGTGCTTGTTTTAAAGCAATAGTTTAATATTTTGGGAAATATCTTGAATTCCTTTCTTGCCAAGAGATACATCAGAGGATTGATACCACTCTCATATCTGTTAAATATGAAGGTGTTGAGATAGGACACGATATAGCTATAAGCTAGCTAGCAACAGACATGTCTGTGGAAGTGTACCTGGATATTTATGTAAAACTCCAGTTCCTTCTGTTATGTCCCTCTTGCTCTTTCTCCCTTTTATTCTTGTACATTTATGAAGCAGATCCATACAGTACTGGGATATGTATTTGGCTCAAGTTGGGAATAAAGGGGCGAAACACAGCTGCAAGGTCCTCACAGATGAAGACTTTGCAGCTGACACAGATGGACTGGTGGACGTGTGACAGGCAGAAATGCCTGGCAGGTTTCAACACCAATCTGTCATGAAATCAAACATTTTAAATTCAGATGCAGACATTTATTTGCATTTTGATTGCATTTACGCTGCATCTAAAACATGTGGATCATCATGCTGTATTTGTTTGATGTTGCAGTACGAAAAAGGGTAGGTAAAATAACACTGGAAACTGGCAAACAGCAAGAAATGTTTTTCTGCCAATGATACAAAAGGGGCGATACAAAGACATATCATTATGTCATTACAGCACTGAAAAAGTTGTGACAAGCTCAGCTTTGCTTTGTCTTTCCTCATGCCCAACATGCAGTGACAAGTGTGAAACATCAGTTTTTAGCTTCTTTTGAAAATAAGTTTGTAGCCTGATGCTTGTCGCTGGTAGTCTGAACCATTAGGTCACATTCAGACAGAACCAGGCGATGCAGAGAACGTGCTAGTCATCTCGTTCAGGCCAGCAGTCAGACACTTCAAATATCATCGAAACTGGGCACTATCCAGGCAGAATTCATGGAACAAACAAAGATACTCTCCCAGCTGTGTCCTCGCTTGGTTTATTTTGTGTATCCAGCTTTGATATCTGCATCTGGCTGCAGTCTGGCTGCAAAATAGCACCACCCAGAAGCTTTCTTTGATTGGTTCCATGTTTTGGGAAATATGTTAAATTCATTTCTTGCCAAGAGATGCATCAGAGGATTGATACCACTCTCATATCTGTTAAATATGAAGGTGTTGAGATAGGACACGCTAGGAAATTTGACCGCCAATAAACCGACTGTAGTCAGCTGCAGTCTGGCTGCAAAATAGCACCACTCAGAAGCTTTCTTTGGTTGGTTCCATTTGTTTAAGAGAAAGAGAGAAAGCAAGCACAGCAGTGGGCAATAAAGGTAAAGACTGAATATGGAGAGGGAGTACTGGGGGTGAGAAAGACAGACAGTCTCTCAGAATCAGTTATTTTCTGATTGTTTTACAGCAGTTATATTCAAAGCACCAATAAACATCTCTGCAGACCCCCGACAACACTGCACAACTCTGTTCTAATTGCTGCAATGCCTGATAGTGTCATAAATAATTTATAATGCTGAATACAGCCTTAGCTTAGCATAAATACTGGAAATGTAGCAGCTTGCTTGACTGTGTCCAAAGTTAACAAAATCCACCTACCAGTACCTCTAAAGTTCACTGATTGACAAGTTACATCTTATTTGTTTAACACAAACAAAAATCACACTATAAAATGTGCTGGACTATTACTTGGTCTGGAGCAGTGACCTCTTGGAGTCTGCCACGAGATAGTCCAACACATACCTTCCCTAAAAGTGCAAATTGTCATTTTTCTTACCTCAGTTTCTATACAGATTAAAGGACCAATCTGTTGGATTCACTGGAATCTTGCTATGAGGTTGTAGATTGTGATCAACTGAATACCACTTCCCCTCCCCTGCCAAGCATGTAGGAGAAACTACAGTGGCCACAAACAAAAAACTATTTAGAGCCAGAATTTGGTTTGTCTGTTTGTGGCTACTATAGAAACATGGCAGTGTAATATAGTGGACTTTGGTGAAAAGGACCTGCATCCTCTGTTGGGAAAGACATTGTAAGGGAACAAAAACACAACACACAAATTTCCAGGTGATTATACACTGATGAAAACAAACTTTTGAATATTATATTCAATCTTTGTCATTTTCTGCCAATACATCCCCCCTAAATGTTACACACTACACCTGGAAACAAACCAGCTATAATATGTTAATCAGTGAGCTTTAGAGTTGCTAGATGACAGATTTTTTAACCTTTGGACAGAGCCAGGCTAGCTGTTTGTTGTCTTTGTGCTATGCTAAGCTAACCAGCTGCTGGCTGTAGCATTATACTCAACAAAAGAGTGGAGTTGATCTTCTCATATTGCTCTCAGACAAAAAGTAAATAAGTATATTTCCCAGAATGTTGGATTTAAAAAATTAAACAAGGGCCGTTCTGACTTGTTGCAGAATTTATTAGATTACATATTTTGTGTTTTAATCCTCTCCTCATATGTTTCTGTTGACAGGCTGTTCTTGGCTCTTCAGCAAGGTGACTGGGGTCATCACAGCTGTGTTTGTCACCACAAGTCTGGGCATCTCTCCAACTCTCCTGTCTGACCTAAGTGCTACATTTTGAGTCATATTCATGGCTATAAACTCTCACTGCAGCTATACATCCTCACCGTCTTGTGCTGGGCCTCCATGTTGGCCAGCTGCTCCTCGTAGATAGCCACTTGCTCCCTCAACGCCAAACACCCTGCAGTCACCGCATCCACCTCCTGCAAAGAAAACCAAGTTAACAACAGAACAAAGCAGAAAGTAAATAAGTTCACTTTGATTTCTGGAGGAACACTGCAGTCTGGGAGCTAAATCACACCACAGGTTGAAGAAAAGTAGAAAAAGTGTTTTAAGAACTATCAGCACCGGCGCATCCACCTGTTTCACTGAGCAGCAAGAACACACCGCAATGCAGAGGAAGGGGGAGGAGGAGGAGGAGGAAGATCAGAAGGAAGCTAACTAGACACAAAAGCCCTGTCCACCAATCCATCTGCCAGCAGGGGCTCTCTGCTCATCTACCTCTTTTTAAAGAACCAGATTAATTGGTGCTGGATGCAATTACTGTGGGTGCCTGCTTTTACATTTGGACACATGCAGAGAGGGTTTGGTGGTGAAGTTGTGGAGCCTCGCTGGGAGGGTGGCAGGGACCTTGATGGACAGCACTGAACAAAAGTAGCCTGGTCCTGCTGATGCTGCCTGTGTTCAAATATCAGCCAGCAGCTGGAGACAAACTTGCTGTAAATCACTTTCTGTGCAACTTTAGAGCAGCAGTAATTGAGTTTTTGGCCACTTCAGGGCAGCTGGACAAGCTAGAATCCCAGCACTGACATATTGGCACCTTGAGGTACTGAATGTGTCCACGGGATCCGTCAGCCGTGCAATGGATTCTGGTAGTGCCATGGTGCATTTCAAGAGATGGGCTATTATGTTGGCTGCTCCTCATGTGTATAAAGTTGAGGTCTAGGCTATTTTATGCAAATCAGGGGTGTCTTGGCTTGACTTGCTGCCTCTGAAAAGTCTCCGCAAAAACTTTAAAAATAACTATTTATCTAAAATGAAGACCAGTTAAGCACCTGCATTGCTTATTTCTCACCTAAAATGTTTTTTTCAGATATATTGGTTAATTATTTTGTAATATAAGAAAGAGTTTCCGTATAAACTGACATGTTGGTTCAGTTTGAAATCTGGGAGCAGACAGCTGTTCAGTGACCATTTGTCCAGTTTGGTGCAGCCAGAAGTATTTTGCGAGGTTGTAGGAGGGTATAGTCTGTTGTTGGTCAGGCATCTGATGCTGGGAAGTGGCGTGACCCCTTGCATCCAAAAACGCCACCACTGTAAAGCTAATTTGGCAAAAAGTTTGGTAAATTTGACATTCACTCTTTTTTAGCACTATTTTGGTTTTCAACAGCTTCTAAGAGAAATATCTGTCTCTTCAGCTTCTACATGCTGTGTTCACCAATTAGTTGTTAACTATGTTTGTCTGCTGTTTGGTGTTGAGCAGGTGCCGTACAGTGGGTTTAGCAGAACATTTTCAATAGCTGCCTGCAACTGCCTGCAAAACTCAAGCAATGACCTGAAAGACACAAACACCCCACTGAGCTGACAGAAAACTGCAACTTTGGGTGACATTTCTGTGTATTTGTCACTGTGACACCATTGATATATTTACAAGGTCATTTGATCAACTTATGGGATAAAAATATTAATCAATTTATCATAATTTATAATTTAAATAATTATAATCAAAGCAGTTTTAGTGTCCAAAGCAGCTTTAAACCAGAAATAACTGTTTTTTTTTGGCCACTTGGGGGCAGCAGAATTAAGTTCTGAAAACAAATCATTGACGTATCATCACCATTTCAGTTCATGTAGTGAACCTGTTAGGAGACAGTTGCCTATTTACCAGACGATGAGGAGGATGAGAATCAGTAATAATTTGCAGTTGTATCTCGGTTCACCTGAGGGAAATATCTGTCTCTTTAGCTGCTAAATGGTCTGCTAGTACACAGAAGTGAGGGGAGCGGCAGATATGCATGATCAGTGTCTGTCAGTTTGTCACTGAGTGAACAAACCATTAGACATTTCAGTAATTTTATCCATTTTAATGTAAAAATATTTAATAGTACAGATGAACTGGTTTCAAATCAAAGTATTTCTCTTTAACTTAAAAGGTTCATGACCAACAACTCAAAAATCCAAGTTAAAGACTATGAAAGATACCTAAAGATGTTTTTCCTCTGACATGTTTAACAGTCTAAACTGAGCTAATCTGCTTCAGTATGACTGTTTGGGCATGTTTTGATCAGATTTGATTGACAGTGGCCAAAGAAACCACCAACTGTCGTCAGATTCTGATTCAAGTGTTGCTGAATCCTGAAGAAAATTGTGTTTGTGTAAGACCTCATCACACATAGTGAGAACCTGCTGACAAAATGACTTTTCAGGGCCTTTGAAGCCACCCTGAGGTTAGGCACAGAGAAACAATGCACATCGCTATGTCACGTCTGTCTGGTGTACAAACAGCTAAGATAACTTTAGCATTGGATTTGGCTAAATTTGTAACTTATATGCCTAGTCACTAATCTTGTAGCTTCATCTGACTGCTGACATATTGCCACACATTACATTTAGTGGGGAGATCATGGCTTGCTTTTAATGTTATGTTATAGCTTTTGGGAAACTCTGAAACACTTTTCTTATATCACTATCTCCCTCCTTTGCCTGTATGTGTCGCTTTTGGACAGGCTTGGGGAGTAATGGATTACATGTAACAGAATTACATAAACTGGACCCAAAAACTGTATTCCATTACAGTTACAGATAAAGAAATATGTAATCAGATTACAGATATATTTAGTAAAACACTTTAAAATAAAGAATGATATACTACCATGCACGGTGTACACACAGTTGCCAATTCATGATCATAGCCTCTAGTGAAGGATTCTTTCACCGGGTGAAAATTTCACCTTTTATTGTCTTTATTTTCTTTATTGTCTCATGCAGCCGTTCTCTCATTGGTTGTTTGAAAGATCAGCAGCATCTGGGGTCAAAGTTGAAAAAAATTAAACTTTCAGCGCAATGCTTGCCGGCAATTCCAAGTAGTGCACTATGCCAAGGGTAGCTCCTCCACTTACTCGGGGGCAGCTGCTATCTCCATAGGAAAACAATGGCACCATTACCACTGATGATGTGTGGGCACCTTAAGTTTCCTCATTTCAAGATGCAGTGCCCAACTGTTTTTACTTTTTCTGCAATTCTAGCCAAAATGCCAATGAAACAAAGGCCTTTAATATAACTTTTCTCCTTGTTCTGCCCAAGATTACCTGAAGAACATTTTCTTTTCTGCTATCATCATCTTCAGGAGCACCATAATGTTCCCTGCATCTATTACCTATGAAACAGGCTGAGCACTTGACCTCCTCAATCGTTTACTTTCTTGTATTTGTATTTTAATTCTAGTGAATGTTATTAAACTCATTTCACTTGTGCTACTGTGTTTTACTGCAGCCAAGTCAGTCTGGTGATGCAAGACATTACTGAGACAAAAAGTACCAGTGCATAAAAATAACTGTGAGACAAAGAAGAGGGGAAATTTGTGGGCCTTGAAAATGGAGAAGAATTGGCAGGAGAGAAGCAACACAATAGCCAGTAGTATCCTCAGAAACAAACCAAACGTGTCTTGATTCATCACTGTCAGTCTAACTATTATGTTGAGAGAGCTGCGGCTAGCTGTGGGTTGAGCTGTGTAGTATTTGCTCCTCTCCTCCGCATCTCTGCTCTTCTTCTACCTCCCTGTCGATTTCCCACCAAGTCTTGTCGCCCTGCAGCTGCTTCCAATTCAGAGACTCAGAGAACTGAGCCAGCAGGAACATTACGGCACCGTATTATAGCCTGCATTACATCTGTAAGGGAGAAATTAAAGCCTCCCTCGCATCTGGCCCGGCAGGGAGGAGATGGGGCTCTGGCATGTGTGAGGGAGGAGGAGGGATGGCGGGTGGGTGGGGGGTTTAGGAAAAGTTGGTGGCTCAGGTTGCAGTGGGCCACCAGCCCAGACTGTGTGACTGCTGGTGATCAACACCCATTGGGCAGAGCTACAGAGGAGCAGCTGTGGAGAGTTTCAGCTGATTCACCAAGAGGCCGAAGGGAGGAGGAGGAGCAGGGAGATGCTTAACAACACTGCCATCTAGTGCTAAAGGTGCATTATCACAATAAAGGTCTGATAATGTGAAGTACAGGACAAGAATTTTAAAAAATCATAAATAATTCATAAACAATCACAAATTACTCATCTGATGCTTTAATTATCCACTTTTAAAATGACTGCACTCTGCTACTGAACTTTATCTGCTCAGGTTGTATAATATGTATATGCTTTTTACCACAATGTAGTGTATATATTATTGTACATAATGCATATTTTTTTTTATTTTTTTTTATAATTCTGGGCTGCTGATGAAAACTAGTCTTTAGCTAACTTAGATGCATTTACATTTGTTTGGATGTTGATTATGCTAACAAAAAAATAAATTAAATTAACTCTAATTGATTTAGTTATTAACGTTATAGAATTACCATTATAATTGTAACCCTGGCGTCATCAGGTTTACCTCAGCTTGAGCTTGAAGATTTGTAATGGAAACTGACATGACTAATTGAGATTTTGGAGTTGTAAAACATGGGATTTTACCAGGCATGGAGAGTCTAATGAAAGGTACCTCTGGTTGCATCATGTAGAAATGTAGGATCAAGTTTTGAGAGATAAAAATATGGGTTTCTCAGCTTCTGCAGCTTAAACTTTCATGGAAGAGCAATAATACATTTCAAGAGTAAATGTAACCTCTGGACCTTATAAAGCAGGAATGTCAAATTCAATTTCATCCTCAACCACATCAGCATTATGGTTGCCCTCAAAGGGCTGGTTGCAAATGTCCGATTATGTAAACGTATCTACTTATTATCATATTACATAATTGCCCCTGCATTTGATTAGTTCTCTTATTGGTTTTAGTAATAACTTAATAATTAATAGCTTGCTCTGAAAGCAAGCCATCCAGTAAAAATAACTGCAAGCAGACATTTGACATCTACAGACATTTTACTTGGCTGCTTCTATTAATGTTACTAGCAACAACCACTCAGAACAACCCATTGGCTATCTGACAGCTATGCTTTATGTGTGGGGATTAAAATGCATTTTGGGACATGTAGTTCATGGACACTGTACTTCCATTCAGCATACAAGTGTACTGACAAATTATAATCTTTGCATGCTCTCGTCGGCCACATAAAATGAGGCCATGGCCTGAATTCAACCCCCAGGCCTCGAGTTTGACGTGATATACAGAGTTAAACATAATTATTTCTATTTCTTTGGAGGGTCAATGCAGGACTTAGATTTAGATTTAGATTTAGAAATTAAAGACCAACAGTCTTTTAGATATTCCACGGTCACCTTGTGGACAGGAAAGAGTGTCCAGGCCAAAAAAAGTGTCAACTATGATTTAGAACTACAGCATTATGTTTATTGTATAGTGAAGTCAAAAACACCATGAGCCTTTGTTTTCCACTTGTTAGTAAGTACGTTATGAAGTAGTTAATATTGTTTGTTGGATCTGAATCTCGAGGTTAATTCATAAGGTTAGTTTGTTAAAAATAATGAGGTATAAACACAAGTTTCTTTTGTACAGAAGTAAGAAATCAAAGCCACTATTATTCAAGTAGAAACCATTTATGGATATCACTTTAGAGTAAGTGGTAACAATAAAGTTGGAAAATAAAATCATATGTAACCTTGGTTTGCTTTACTTTCTAAAGGTGCAGGAAGCAGTTCTGGACAAAGATAGTCGACTGTCAAGTCGTCAAATACTTTTTTGGAATGAGACTCCACAGTCAACTATCTTACTGACCTGTGATTGGCCAAAGTCTCCTGTGACGAGCTAGATTTTCTAAAACCTGGAAACAGAGCCAAGAAGGGGTGCAAAAGTCTGGTCCAGTTTACCAGATTGATTTATGCTGTATAATCAAGCTGTAAGATGCAAATTTTATATATTTTTGTTGTGGGACTCAGACTCGTGACCTCAGTGTTTCTAAATCCTGCCTACAGCTCTGGTTTCCAATAACTTGTCAGCTGGAGATTTATTAACAAGCATTACCTCGGCAATGTCTTGTTGTTCCTGCTGGAGGAGGACCCTCCGCTGTGCAGCATTCTCGTACTCCTTCATCAGACATTCGAGCTCTTTCTGAAGCTCCTTGGTGTCACACAGAATCTCATCCTGCAGGAAGATGCAGCAAAGACAGTGATGGATCTTGGCAAGGCTTTAGATCAGACCTGCATGTCACTGGACAATCTGAAGGAAAATTGATGGGATGAGAACTGTGATGGACCATCTATGAATTTAACACACACAGAGAAGCATGCAGCAGACACACCCAGCTGCAGCAGCAGCACCCTACCCTCTCCCTGCGCAGTCTTTCCACCACTGCATCCAGACTGTAGTCAGGCTTAGCCACTGTGGAGGTAGTGCTGGGGGAGGCCTGTCGACTGTTCAGCTGCTCTTCCAGTTCAACAATCTGACATTCAAGAGACTCGTTCTCCTCCTCAAAACAATGGGCCTAAAGTGCACAGAACAGGTATGCACTGTGTGTAAATATAGATTCTTTGCTTCATTTATCAAGAACAAAGGCATGACACAGCAGAAGGAAAATAAAATGCTGATGTGCCATTGGGAGCGGTAACAGTGCTTGTCCCCACCAGTTCAATAAGCCGGACCAGGCGGTCATTAAGGGCGGCGATGATGGTGCGGTCCTGGGCAAACCGGCTTAGACCCTCCTTGTTGAGCTCTTTGGCAGCTCCAAAGTCTAACTTGTCACAGTCACACTTGTCAACAGTCGCAGCTCTGAGAGAGAGGAGGACACAAAATGCCAAAGACTGTCCTACGGGAAAATTTCAACAGCCAACAAGTGTGTATACGGTAAGAAAAGAAACAAACAGGCTCCACCAGAGTACAGCTTCATTCTTTAAATGCTTCAGTTCATCACAGCAGTATCATACCAGTGCAACATAGCAGACCATGATGGAATTTTTTCCATGACTACAAAAGGCATGTGTCACTTATGGAAACCCATTTCCACCAATGTGATGAAAAAAGTCATCCTGTAAGTGATTATGAAAAACTTTCTCAAAATAACAACTTGTCTCATCTCAAAATAATGAATTACTAAAAGTTATTATTTTGAGATACTGATTATTTTGAGATAACCATATATTTTGGGAATGTCAATTCATTGTCAATTTTTTTTGATATATTGAGATGATTTACTCATTATTTTGAGATACTAAGTTAATACGTTGAAAAAGTTTATCATTTTTGAGAAACAAAGTAATATATTGAAAATGTTTCTTGTGATTTTGAGATAGTCATTTTGAGAAAGTCTCATTACTTTGAGATTCTAAGTTAATATATTGAGAAGCTTTCTCATTATTTTGAGATAATTCATCTTGAAAAGGTTTCTCATTATTTTTATAGTTAATTATTTACAAAGTCATTATTTTGAGATACCAAGTCATTATTCAGAGACGGTGTCTCATTTTACACATTTTAAATCACATCAGTGGAAATGGGCTTTCATACTCCCCACCATGAAGAAAAATCTTTATCACAATCAATCACAACACACAGATTCACGAACTTACTGCCCAAAGATATTCTTCTGGTCAAAAACATCTTAAATTCTACATATTTTTAAGGGAACAACACTTAAGTCTGTCACTAACATCTCAATATCTATTTGTAATTGCATCTACTGACCTGATGGAGGCCCGGTACTGTCCTGCACACTGCAGACTCAACCCTCCATTTCGACCCCAGTTATCCTCCTCAAACAGCTTGCGATAAGAAGACACTCTGAGCATGGCCATGGCTGTGGATGAGTTCAAACTGGGTTGAAACAAAATGGGCAAATAGTGGCCGCAGGTCCAAGGAGGAGTTTTATATTCACAGAGAATCAGAATGTAACAGTGAGGTGAAGGATCTTTCACCGTCCACGCAGTCGACTAAGTATAGCGTGAACGTCAATCAACGATGATTTCACATGTAACTGAAGAGTGAGCCTCAAAAACCACTGTGCAATTGTTTATCAAAAACAAAGGTGTTAACAAAACAATGGAAAACAAAACAGCTTTATACACAGTTTTATTTCTGTTAAATAAATTAAAAGCACCAAAATCTGAAAAGTTGAAATCAGGTGCGAGTGTTTCCTTGTACCTCTTAAACGTACCTTAATTTTATGAACAGACTGTGACAAAACTGAAGACAAAAAGCACAATGAAGCCATACAAATACATCAGTTGATACAGTGGCATAAGACAACACTTAAAATCGGAGGTTATTGATTATATTGATTTTGTGTTTGACATGATGATGGTAGTATTTCCACAGACAAAGAGAATAAATAAATGGCTATTATAAAATGGCTCTCCCAAATCTGAATCACCAGGAAATATTCCTTCAGGCCCAAGCCACCTTTTGGCAAAGACCAACAGGGAAATCTAGTATACTGATGGCAATAAGGCAGAAGAAATTACAAAAGAATAGAGCGACTTCAGCCTGACAGGCATTTCTTTAAGTGCCATGATTGTCAGTATTGTCACATTATAGCATGTGCTCACATTAGCCGTTTTTCCAATGCAGGAACTTTCGCCAGGGACCAGGAACTTTTGAAGGAACTCAATGCATTTCCACCACAAGGACCAGGGTCTAAATTAAGTTCTGGGAACATAATTTGTTTTCTGTTCACTGTGCTTCAGCTCACAACCATGGAGTTGTAGTAGAAAGCATATGTCAGATTGACTGATGACAAGGTCAAGGCCTTATTGAGTATTTATGCTGAGGACAAAATCCAGCGAGAATTAGAAAGGTTTGTATGACATCATCGTATAGTTCCGCGTAAAAACAGCCATCACTTTTTCATAGTCAGTGGATTGGTTATTCTAATCTTTGCAGGTCTTTAGACAGCAGTGGAAATATAGACAACAAACGGCTGGAGCAGCCTTTTAAGCTGCATTTCCACTGGTGGAACTTTTCCCAGGGACTGCAAACCTTTAGAAGAACTCAGTGCATTTCCATTGTAGGAAAGGTAGGGGCCATTATTTTATCCCCCAATAAGTCCCTGCTCAGAGGCAGTGCTTTCCAAAAGGTCAGGAACTTTGGGGGTAAGGTTTGCAGCGCTGCACATTTCTAATTGACATGCTGTGTCATCGTCATATGCCCCATGCAAAAATTATGTGTAAAAATGGCCATAGCTTTTTTACATATCAGCAAACTAATTGGTCTAATCTTTGCAGGTCTTGCACTGTAGTGGAACCACAGACTTAAGGCACCTTTTTAGTTCCTGGGACTAAAATTTCTGGGTACTTGGGTGGAAACATGGTTTTACTTTCTTGAAAAGTAGCTACTGGGACTATAAGTTCTGGATTCTTGTGTGACAACGCAACTTTAGTTCCTTAAAAAATAGCTCCTGGGGTTAAAAGTTGTGGATACTTTCTGTGGAAATGCAGCAATCACCTCCAAACAAGAAAACCTCCGAAGTTGCTGGCATCACTGCATTGCAGGAGATACTGAGCAAAGGAAATTACTATCATAAATGTGAATGTTTTTGTCCACTGGGAGAGCTAATGCTGACATCTCTTGGGTAAAACTGTTAAAGAGGAAACACTGTTCATTATACACAGCACAGAAGTTCCTTATTTCAATAACCATGACATGTTATGCAACAGTGACTGCAGGAAAAAAACATCCTCTGTGGCACAAATGAGAACGGTGCACAAAGACAGGCTGTATCCTGCAGAGTAATGAGCCATTAAATCTTGCTAAACTTGCACCCAGAAACTGCTGCATCACTTAAAACAGGAGAATTACTCATCTGCATTTACCATAAGGAACACAGCGACTGTGTCTTGGCATCACACAGGCCTTAAACAACTAATAATAATGAGCTGTAAGATGTGGCAGAAGTGAGGAAAAAAACATGTAAACAAACAGACATCAACAGTACCACCTTCATGACAAACATGACAAACTGTAGACACCATCATCACAGATTTGCATCACCATACCAACACTCAAATACCCATGAAACAGGGAAACAATCACTATTTACATGATTTAAGACATCAAGAACCACAGAGCGTGACTCTTCACTCGACTCCGGTGGACCAGGAAGTTAGTGTGTTAACAGACTTCTTGTGTAATTCAAGAGGAACTGGCAAAAGAAAATGTAAGGCTCACGGCTGAAGTCACACAATAACACAGCAAACATTCACGTTTTCTATAACAGGACGATAAAAACAAGTGATGAAATATTTTACAACCAATGATGAACTGAGAATAAACTGTAGTAGAAACCAAAAACTGTTCATATGGTGCAAACTAAGAAGACAAAAATATATAAATAACAGCTAAAATACAATGGGTATGGTGATGCTCACACATATCTTAATATTGTCCCCTCTTTAAAGTTAAAATGCTGCAAAATGGGTGATTGTCTTGATTTTTCTTAAGCTTAGACATTCTTAGTATATAGATTTCCACAATTATCCCATTTCAAACTATTTAATGCTTTAAACTGTATACTAGTATTCAGTCTGCTTTCCTTTTCTTTAGTGTAATTGATTCTTTCGCTTAGCATCTATGGATACATAGTGTTTTCACATTCATACCACTCACTGTTCACGGTGTATTTTGGCATGAGCACCTACAATAAGAAGGGTCAGCTGAGGACAAGGATGACTCTAGTCCGGAGGCCTTTGGGTCATCAGAAAGTGCATAGGCATCAGTTCAAACCTCTCCTAAGTGCTTCCAAATCCAGCGAGCGGTCGTTCTGTGAATGAACTGAAGATATGACACTTGGTAAAATCATCACAGTTCTAATGGAAGTCTTCCTCTAACATGAGAATTTGTGAATGATATGGTGCAAAACAGCTGCACTGGTCTCCAATAGATGACAAGATACCAAGTGGATTGTGTTACACAGTGTCCTACAGGTCCAGGTCTTTTGTCAACAGTAAGTCGGGTTGAGAATCAACTCTAAACCTGACTGACGTCGTGAGTGACAATTGTCCTTTGTTACTCCTCGTCTCCTGCCATGAGGAAACCCAGAATGAAGTCGATAGCTTTCTGTCGGTCATGTGGTGTCTGCCTGCCCACCAGGTTGGGAGGCGGTCGGATGAGGAGGCTGGCAAAGAGTGTTGCTAAAACACAAGAACAGGACAGAGATGTAAACAAAAGAAACTGATATACTAAGACTTACTCACTCTTCTATCAAGTAAAATGAAACACTTTTACATGCTCTGTATAATCAAAATAACTGAACCTGTGTGAGGATGCTGCATAATATGTAGAGCACTTTGACAGATTTGGTGTCGACGTGCTGTAGTTGGTGCTGTTGTTTAAATGTCTGTTTATTTATCTAAAGATTGCTGTATGCCACACAATGAATATTCATGTCACTGTAGCAAACCATTGTGATTTGTCAGTGTAATAAATATAGTTTAGTATTTATTACACTGACAAATCACAATGGTTTGCTACAGTGACAGCGCAGCTCAATAAATGATAAAGCACGGTGAACATTAAGACATGAGGTATCCATTTCATACCTATGAGGCTGGCTGTTAGGTTGTTGTTGTGTGAGTGCTTGAGAAGTTCCTTCAGAAAGGCCATTAAGTAGCGAAACACATTGCGATGGGCCCGGGGCAACTGGGAGATCAACTGTCAAATGCCAAAAGAAGACAATGATTATTGAGATGCATTACTGTATGCAGTATGTGACAGAAAATACAGATAATGCAGGACTAAAGTGCATTTTTTCTGCACTCTTTTCTCTGCAACTGCAAGTAAAACACTCCAAAATGGCTCTTAAAAACAGTAAATAGCAGAGTGAAAAGACAAATACATTGTATGTTAAGCATAGTCGCTATACCTGTTTGCAAAGGCGGCTGTCATGAGCGCAGTCGAGGCACCGTTGGTAGAGTTCATAACAAACCACTGGCTCTGGCAAGGCCTCCAAGAAGATCAGCAGAGCCTCAGCTACAGAGTGGTTACAACCAGCTACATCAACAGTTAGGGAAGAATAAGCAAATATGGAGTTCAGTGTGGGCCAGTTGAGTGTATCATTCATCTGGATATTAACATAATAAACTTTTGCATAATCACTCTCAGACCCTGTGTCTCCCTCTATGTCTTCTTGTTGTCATATGTAAACATTTATAGCTAGAAAGGTCAGATGATTACTGTGATTAATGCTATTATTATCATGATAATGCTAACACTTCTGTGTGACGAAGACACAATACAGTCCAAATAATAACTGAGATAGTATGTCTCTCAATGTTCCTCATGTGCCTTTTGCTTTATTTGCTGTTGGACACTGAAGTGGTTGCAGGACTGGGTCTGTGGGACAGGCCTCATAAACAAGGATACAGACGGAGTCTGGAATGCTGGTGTCCAGACAGTCGATGATGCTCTGAAGCTCCTCCTGTAGACCTGGTGTCTGGAACAAGTCCTCCTGGAAGAAGAAATATGGAACATTTAAAACAAATTTCCACAAGTATCTCTGTGTCCAATTAGTATCACTATAGTTGGTTATTGTGTCACACACATACAAGTGTGCAGCCACACGGGCAGTGGTGATATATTTGTCAGACATGAACATAACGTCTTATAGTACAATGCAAATAAAGAACTTTGTACTCCATCCCGTAAATTAGCCCTTGCTAAATAAATAAAAAATAAATCTAAATAAAAAATAAAACAAAATAAAGTTTTCACCTCACTAATCCAAGTGTGTCAAAGTTAAACACTGATTAGATCATATTCAGGGCTGAGAAGTGCTTGTTTGGCCATTGTATGTATGTGGCTGATATGTATTTCTTAAAATTCATTTTGTTGATAAATGCCCATTTTAAGCACTAATAGCCATTATTTAAAATATCATTTCATCATGTATATCACATTTTTTTTTCATGACCCAGTTTTCTCCAAGAATTTGTCTGTATTACTCCATCTTAAAGCACATACACAAGTACTGTAACTCTTGATTAAAAGCTCTAATGTATCAACAATAAAATCAATGACCTACATCCCTCACATCCACAGTTCAGCAGTCTTATCAGTTCTCAATAATAAACATTCACTAGAAATAAAGGCAGTTTTTTTTTAACCACAAGGCCATCAGGCTTCCAAACTCATTAACCTAATAATGTACTTTGCATAAATATACTATCAGCAATGATTGCTGCTATTGTACAAGGAGTGATTACATATCCAACACTTAATCAGTTGTAGCCTTCTCACCTGATCGCAGGACTTGGTGAAGAGATGGTTGACAAGAATCCAAACCTCTTTGGGGATTTTGAGAGGTATGTCCTCAGTACTTGCACCATCCACCATCAGGAAGTTCACCTTTGACTTTTCCTGATGAGAGATAACAGAGTCTCTATGTTTCACACTGAAAAACTGTAACAGAGACATTTCCTGTAATAATAAACCAGTATTTTTCCATTTACTCATTACAGGGAAAATGATCAGAAATAATGATATTATTGCCATGCAATGTGATTCATAAAGACTTCTAGAATGACTGCAAGTGACACATCTGATCAATTAGTGATGTAGTAAGAGCAGCAGTGAGGTCAGGATTATCTCTGGGGTCTGAGCCATTTTAGAAAGGGCGGGATATCAAATTCTTTTTGTCTCTGCAAATGGATCCCTGAGACAAGAGACATCCAAAAATAACCACAGCCAGTGAGGGTGCACATAAATGCCTGGGAAACTAGAGTGGGCCTTTAAAAAGGGACGATGTGAAGCTAACAAGCAGAACTAATGTGATATTCTGTAAAATGTTTCATCACCCAGAGCTTCTACTGTGAACCCTCAGAGTTTATTTTCCATGGGAGATTCAAGACCAAGAAAGCTTTATGATAAAATGTATAAACTGCAGCATTATAAAGAAATTGGGCCTAATTTATATTCGAAGGGGCTGTCTGTTTACTCATGCAGTTATTTAGTTTAACTGATCAGTAACAAGTTATAAAATGGAAGATGAGACTTGTCGTTTGGCTTCATAGGAGTGTGTGAGCTTAGCTGAACAGACGTTAATGCTTCTTCTCATTAACTTTAATCATGTGTTTGAGGGAGCTGTGCAATGAGGGTGCCCTGCTGTGAAATGAGATTTAGTGTGTTGGTGTGTGTCTAGGTTTCAGTGGACTGGTGTACCCTGTCCTCAGAGGGCCAGGGGAGATTTAATGGGTGACTGATCCACACACACAGATTATAACTAAGCTGGTCTGTGATTGCCTGAGGGATACCAATTGTTGCTCATCAGCTTTCTGAAATGTAGAGTGAGTGTGCACAGATTCAATTTTCTGATTAGCTAAAGAAGCTACTTTTTAATCGGCCTAAGGTGAAAACAGCAGGTAAGTGTTGCTGCACAATAACAGTCCAACATTTAAGAAGCACACTTTGGCTTTGTTCAGATTTCAGGCAAATCAGATCTGCTTCTCAAATCAGATCTCTAAGAGTGTTCAGACATCAACTACATATCTTCATGAGCTGCTGTGGTAATGACAATGACATCAATAAATACCTATGTTGATGACATCGCTTTCCAAGATGGAAGCATGTTCATTCATGGTCCTCCCAGCTTTGCAGACACAGAAGCCTCCCCCAAAGTGCCAGCAGAAAATTTATTTCAGCGTCTGTCTATGAACTGTGCTGTCCTCCATACCGCTCTGCTAGTAGCAGCATGGATTCTGCACAGTCACTCTGATGCACTTTCGTCACTCTGTATTTCACATAGACGCATATGTACAAATTCAAATGTAATCACTTTTCAAACCACCTCCATAAGCCTTCAAACTCCTGGATCTGTTACTCAAACTGCCTGTCCTGGATCAGATTTCATGGCTCCCGGGTATCTGAAGCAATAAGCCCCCCATTAACTGAGCCTCTTGAGCTAGACCATTTTCTGGCTGAAGGCCCACTGATGTTGTAGAACAAGAGTAGCTGATTCCTTCTGCTCGCAGTCTTTATGCTAAGCAAGGCTAACTGCATTTACTATTAAACTTCCAATCTAATTCTCAGAAACATGGTTTCCAAAATGTGGAACTATTCCTTTAATTTCAAGAGAATAACAGTTTTAAAGTAAGTGGTCCAAGCATTGTATCCAGAAAAGTCTGAAATACCAGTGAAAAAAGCTATGCATTGTACTGCTGTGGACAGGGTCAGTAATACAATGTATTTACCTGAAGAAAAAGAAAAACTATCAGTTTAAGCGTACCCTATAATTACAATATTTTCACCACTTTACTTTGCCATCAGACAACCTTTTCAGGAAACTGCCGTTATATACGCCAAAGATCATGTTAACCAAACCAACCAGACTTCACCGGCAAAATCAATTATTTTAGCTCGCAGAACACAGAAGTTGCTGGTCACAAACAAACTAGCTGATTGAGGCAGCGGTAGACGACCAGCTCCCATGTTCTGTTGGGAAAATGACTTTCTGAAAAAGGAGTCTGATTGAGCAAGAGAGAGCAATATTTTTCTGTCAGAAAAAGCTGGCTAACAGCATGGCAAAGTGTGAAAAAATATTCTAAATATAACATACACTTAAAACAATATTGATTTTTTAAGGGGCTAAAATACATTTGGTTGCTGACCCTGTCCACAGCAGTACATTGCTTAGCTTCCGTGCCAGTACTCCTGCTGCTTCTCCAAACTGGGGGCGTGTCAACCACCATCTACTGATGATGAATAAGAATCTCAAGCAGCCCACTTCAAAAAACCTGAACTGTCTCTCTGAGGTTACACATTAACAAGGCGTAGCCTACACTGAGTCTATTGTTGTACTCATATCCTGCCATGACTGATTCCACATTACTTGAACTAGTTTCCCTTTACACCACAAATAATTGAGGAAGGTCAATAAAGTGTCATAAAGCAGATTACTTAAGTCTTGTAACTATGGAGATATTGACCCTGATTTGCCCGATAGCTGATCAGTATCACTGTTAATATTTTACCTTTTCCATGTAGCTGTCCTCTCCCTGAGCAAGAAGTCAGCCCACAACCACAGTGAAGAGTTGGAAAGGAATGATCAAGGCAAGGAGAGGCGATGAAGGAAAACATAAGAAGAAAGTAGATAGAAGTGGTATGGATAATCACAAAATCAGAAAAAAGATTATTGATTGTTCTTGCATAAATCAGTGATAAAGTACACAAGGTCAGTAGGAAAAAGGAATAGTCCAAATAGAAATAAAGGAGCACTGAATGGCAATAGCATTATATTCCCAAGCCAAATCAGATAAAGTCAAAAATAGCATTATGGAAACAGACAGAGGTGAATGTGTTAAGACCAAAGGAGTCTATTTCTATAAAGCACTAATATGAGCCTAACCTGAGTCAGTTTTCCCTGTTTTTAGGAGCTCCCTTCCCATGTTTCTGCCACTTCCTCGTTCCCTTGGCCCCTCATGGCCAGAAATATACAGGTTGAGACATTTAATGCTCTCCAAATATAGGTTCTCTGTGTGACTGAGCTTCCCCTGAGGGAGTGAACAAGCCCTCACGCGTTCCTGCTCTGGTTTCAGGGAGTGAGGAGCTACAGAGTGAGGATTACAATCTGAGCTAAAACTGCTCTATGTTGAGGAAGGTTCATGTTTCCCAGTCAGAGTTTCGACTAATCTGATGAAAGTATGTCTGTTCACTAATCCTATCACTTTAAACTGGTCTGATTGTATTTCCCTTTTCAAGAGTGCTGGACGAGCTTTCCCTCACCAGGTCGATGAGCTTGGTGATGGGGATCTCTCTGATGGGCTTCTTCATGCGGCACAGAGTCTCCAGCGAGGTGCCAAAGCAGCTGGGCAGGTAGTTGCCAGAGATGGTGATAAAGTAGTCCTTGCCACGGTCCAGATGGAGCACCAGAATGTCCTCTATGGAGTCCTCTCCAGAGTTCAGCAGCGTGACAGAGTCTTTACTGACATACACCTCCAGATAGATCTCCAGAGTCTCATCTGTTCAGTTAGATAAAGAAGAGATTTAGAGGATATTTTACTGAGAAATTCACAACACTGAGAAACAACTCAGTCAACTGAGATTCTTTAAGTCAAGCAGTCATTTTTTGGTGTTGTCAGTCAGTGTGCATTACAGTAACAGGATAAAACAGATAGAAGTTTACAAAATGCACGGGGAGAACATTGCAGTGGGGATTTATAAAGAAGGGAAATCATAAATATAGTTTCATATTAGCTGGCACACTTTCTGAAAAAAAAAATACTTGTGACTTGGCAAACAAATTTCGGCTCTTGCTTTTTAGCTGCATCATTGTACACAGAGCAATGCAACAGCATCACAGGCAGTACAACTTTACAAACCAAGTCTCTAAATCACCACATACAATTCGTAATTTGACTAAAGTGACAAAAGATGATGCACTGTCAGCCGCCTCAGCACAGTTGTGTACACTTTCACTTTCTCTGACTGAAAATCTGATGTTTTCACATGACAGATAATGAAAAAAGGCATTAAAACACAAGTCTTACTGGTAACATATACTCATGTAGGCTGATACAGGAGTTACGTGTTGTGCACCGAACTTAAAAAAAAAAGAAAAAAAAAAGGAATGAGTAGTATAAGCTTTTTTAAAGCTATTTGAAATGACACTTAAAGCAGCAAACTTGCTACATGTGACAGTACAATGTTATCCTAAGCAGATTTATCCACGTTTTTTAATCTCCTTTTTAGATTTCATCTACAATAATTAAAATACCACATGATCACAGATGTAAAATTGGAGGTAACTTGCCTGAGGATAATCAGAAATGAACAGAGATTTATTAAGATAAAAGGACTTACTCGGGTCTAAGAATCCATCACTTGGCTCGGCACGGAGCCAAGACTTGCAGTACTGCGAATCATTGAGTTTGGGGATGAAGGCGAAGTGACAGGGGACCTGGCCGTCATTTGTTATTAGGAAACGCTCCTTCTGAAGCTGCCGGAATTTCACATTCTCAAATGTAAACTGTGGGAAAGGGAAACAGACACCGGAAACAGAGAGACAAATATTAATCATAGATTCCTAGTCATTTTATCCTAGAAATTGTGGGAGAAATTACAACAGGCTCTCCTGTTTTAAGGTTATTAGTGACAAGTGCAAGAGGATGTGAGGACTTTATTTTCACCTCTCTTCTGCTCAGAGACAGAGATGGAAGGAAATCATTCTCCATTCTGTCCATCGCCCGAACAATCTCTTCAAACACCCTTTTGTGGCGCTCCTCATTCACCACCTTAACCTGTTATAAAACACAAAGGTCATATTTTTATTCATTTCCATTAATAGAAAATATTAAATACATTAAAGTCATGGATACTGTCAAAACTAATACGAGAACCTTTTGTTTTTCACCTGTCAGTTTAGGTTTTCTTTTTTTTTTTTTTTTTTGATAACATCTCCTCTTACCCCGATACTGAAGAGGGAGCTGACAGGCTTGTGGTCACTAGTTTGCAGCTCCATGTGACTCCGGTATTTGAGCTGCTTGACATTGTTACCCCTCCAGAGAATTCTGTCACACCAAGCCGGGACACGGCACTTCCCACTGCAGGAAACAGTCACAATTTCAGAGACAAGGTTAAGCGTCAGACTTTAGACAGTACTGCTGACTCTGTATTAGTGCAATGATAAGGCCGGAAAAAGCTTCCTCACAGGCAAAATTTAATCAGGATTACAGAGAAGAAAAACTGAAACTGAGGAAGAGTTTCCACAACTAGAAAACAGAAAATCCTGGCGTGAGTTTGTGTGCTCAGTCATTAACAAATAAGAGAACAACACAGGAATATGTTTAGTATTATGTTACCTTGAGTCCCATCGATCTGTTTTGGGGTCATATTTATATGTGGGAATGAAATTGATCTCCCCCTCCATGAAGTCTGTGAAGGCTCTCTTCGTCTGCCTCTGAATATTCAGCTAAACAATAACAAGTGGTAACATTTCAGTGTATTATTTGGTGAAAGTGTCCAGACAGAATTCTTCATTATTATCACACTCAGTCAAAGAGGAAGTTATAACAGATTACAAACAACCTGTGTAATAATGGCAAAACAGCTTCCGTTAAATATTTACCTAATCTCCATTTATCTAGAAATTATTTAGTGTTTGTCATACATTTACACAAGTTCACATCTGAGAGCTGCAAAACAAAAGCACAGTCGGCTCATACAAACAAGCATAGTTTACTACGGGCTTCTGAGCAGAAACACTAGAGTTTTAGTTGAAGAGCCTAAACCAAGTCCAAAATTCTCTTATTTTGTGCTAAATTGTTCAAGCAATACATTTAAAACTGCTTAACAAGGAAAGTGTAGCTAATTGTTTAAACAGAAGCAGTGATGGGGCATTTTCCTGTACCTGATAATTATCATGTCTAAGGCACGTGCAGCATGTGTCAGTGTTTTTAAAGTTTAAAGTAAAAATGTAGTTAATATTTGTGTACTGATAACCTACTTAAGTTTAGAATTGCAAAACTTAGTTGATTAATTGATCAAAATAAAATTAATCACCAACTGGTGACAAGCAAAAATGTCAAACATTTCCTGGCTCCAGGTTCTTTAATGTCAAGATCTGCTGCATTACTTTATGATTTATAGTGATAAATGACAACAGTCTTTGGGATTTGGACTGTTGGTTGGACAAAAGAAGAAGCAATTTGAAGATGTCACTTTAGGCTCCGGAATATTGTGCTCAGCATTTTTCACGTGTTTGTGACATTTTATAGACTTAATTTTGAAAACAATGAGGAGATTAATCAATAATGAAAACAATCGTTAGTTGCAGCCCTCATTAAGTTTAGAGAAAACACCGAGCCAGACAACAGTCTCTTACCTGATCAACCTCTTGAAGCTTTTTTAGCTCGTTCTTCCCAATGATCTGTTTGACCTCAGCAGCATCATACATGAACAGTCGATAGTTTAAGTCCCCGAGCCAGATTACAACACTGAAACCCAAAGATGCAGAAGGATGGCTTAAAACAACAGAATTATACCATGTGGTAAATACAATTACCTTTACAAAAACAGAATTGTAGTCTATAGCTCATGCTTGTAAAGCTACTTAAGACAATGATACTGATTAAATTAGTAATATAAGTAATAAAGCTTTATAATATGGGATGAGTTTAGTATTGCAGAATGCTGGGAAAGTGACAAAAACATTTACATGTAAACTCAACAAAACAGCCAACAAAACAAAAAATCAATGACAGCTGTAACATAACCAATCACTGCAAAGTCAGATGTCAAACATTAATTCAGGGCCACGTTCTCACTCTGGACATGAATGACTGAGGACTCACTCGTGCTTGACGATACTGAGAGGCGGGTGGTCCAGCAAGTGGAAGGTCATGCGGGCACATATGTCTTTGTAGTCCTGGTTCCGGCGCTCAAAGTCTTCTACGTGCGCTGCTAGATGGGAGTTGACAATGCAGAAGCTAGTGTTGTGGAAAACAAACCTCACTGCCACGCCGCCTTTGTTCCCCTGCAAAGCATATCAAATATTTTTGATACTGACATTTTAACAGTCATTTAATTTAGGCAAATCGACGCGGGAATTAGGTCTATGCAGCCATATTAAATAAATCAAGTGCAGTGTACTATAAATACTGTTATCAGGATGAAAACAAGAACACAAAAAAGAACAAACGATCCATGTGGATCTAGATCAAGTCTCATATCCAGCAACTTTTAAGCACAAATCATTTCTTCACACTGAGTGATACAGCAATTTTGAAAATTTTACAACTTCCTCATGAGCTACTGCTCCTAAATTAAGGGTGCACAATACAGTAACAAATTAAATTTTCTCTGCAACATTACAGTACTTCATTATAATGCTCTTTTGTCACACCAGCCTCTGTGATTTGGATATTGCACTTGGCCATACTACAATTTTGATAATATTTCTATTAATTTTGGAGCTCTAGCTTAAATGTGAAAAAACAAAAACAAGTGTTTAGTGTTAACAAACCATTTTTCCCATGATTCCTGTCCCCACATGCTCTGCAGCCACTTCTTTTATGTGACTCTTGTGTGTCTTTTTGACATAGACCACAAGCATCATTCCAACCAGTCGTATGATCCGAACCTGTAGACATTAGAACATGCAAATTAGTACTATTATATTCATCCATATTGCAGGACCCAATTTACTATGACAGTGTTAATTCAGGGTAAATGGCTGCATTTGTCCCGCTTGCTTTACTGCTCATTCACCCATTCATACTGATGGTGTTTGGGGTTCAGTGTTTTGCCTGAGGACTGAACTGCCAAGCCTGTGATTGGTGGATGATCCACTATGTCTCCTGGTGCCACAGCCACCTATTTTATCTGTCAGAAAGTCTGTCTCCTCTCACCCTTTTGTATTTGGCTTTTTGGTGCAAACTCCTCTCCACAGCTTCCACCCACAGCTGCTCCTTGGATGAGTCCATGTAGAAGAAAGCTTCAGTGCTCAGGTCCAATTCTTGAAAACTACAGTCATAAACACAGTCACCACATTAGATGTTATTAAAGCAAAAATGCTGGGGGCGATATATTTAAGACTTCATGGTCCGAAAACAACTGTACAACTGACCCTAGAGCATAAATATCAGGAGGTTCTGGGTCACAGCAGAGCCACGACTCAAGGCTGCTGTCTGGAGACTGGCCATTCACATTCCACGTTCCTGTGAAAAACCTGAAGAGAAAAAAACAAGACGCAGTATTTGTGAACAATGTCGGGTTAAAGGGATGGTTTGGATTATTTGAAGCTTGATTATGTGGGGTCCTTATTGATAGTTGGTGTATTAACTACAGTGAATGCCGTGGAGAAGCAGCAGAAGCACCAGTGTAGGAAGCTAAACCATGTACTGCTGTGAACAGGGTCAGCAACAAAAGGTATTTTAGCCACTTTAAAAAAAAAGTCATCATTGGTTTAAGTGTACACTACATTTAGAATATTTTCGCTGCAAAATCAGTAATGTTACCTCATAGATCAGAAGAGTTGCTGGTGTACCCTTGCCTTGATCTGTTAGTTTGTTTGTGTTACTCTCTGACTTTTAAAAATCTTAACTAACCATTTAAAACACCAAAGTCACACAATAACACTAACTAACTAACAGAGCGAAGAAGAGGTGTCTGACAGCAAAGTGAAGTGGTGAAAATAGTCTAAACATAGCACACATTTAAACAGACAATCTTTTTGGGACAAACTTTCTTTGGTTAAAATCTCTTTTGTTGCTGATCCCATCCACAGCAGTACATTGCTTAGCTTCCATGCTGGTGCTCCTCTCCGCTTCTCCTAACTGGTATGGTGCCAACTAGCATACTGTAGCTAATACACTGAATATGTATAATTACTTCATACAACCCCACATCAAATAATCCAAACTATTCCTTTAATGTGTGCAGGAGCATAATTTTTTAACTGCTGCAGTTCTATATGAAGACAACAAAACTAACGATTTACAGAACAAAGACACTGCTCTCACCTGAAGTTCTCGATGTCCACATACTCGCTCTCTTTCTTCCCCAGGCGGTGTTTAATGAGGTATTCTCTTTGTCCTGCATGGTTGGAGAACATAGCCTGTCTCATGCTGTTGGTGGTGGGGCTTTCGCACCAAGATGGTGGCCTGTCCACACGGTCAAACCCTGACCTGAAACTACTGCAGTGGAAAAAGTAGGTATTATTTAACACCAGCAACATTTTAAACAGATTCCACTTTGAGATACGGAGCCTTCCGCCATGTAATGCCAGTTTCTAGCTAATCTGACATGTTGTCATTAAAGGTTAACTTACTCTGGTTTGGTGTTAGTGGTGAAGGAGTTGTCTTTGGCTTGTAGGGAGACAGCTCTCTCTTTAGGGACTGGTGGAGGAGGCAGAGGATTGGATGGAGTGTAGGAGGCTTTGCGAGGAGGTAGAGGGGGAACAGGAGGAGGCTCCCTAGAGGCCACTATGCGATTCTGGTGGTTCTTCTTCTCCTCCACTTTGAGAGCGTGGTTGAAATTGTCCTCAAAGCCAAAGTCTGAGGCAAGTGATTGAACTGGATCTTTAGAAACAGCAGGTACAAAAGCAGAGAGTTCAATCTAACAGCAACAGAAACTAATATGGAACACAACTGTGAACTGAAATATATAAACAGCTTTTTTCCTTGTCTGTTGGACTTTTCAAAATGTAAACAGTGTATCAGTCCATTACCTGTGTTAGTCTGATTTGTTGACATGCTGTTGTTGAGGTTGGGAGGCAGTGCACTGGTAGATTTGGGTGTGCTGACTCCAGAGCCCACAGAGTTAGCATTTTTGTTTGCTCTTTGCGGTGGGATGGGAACTGGACCCCTCAGGGCTGTTGGTGCAAGGGGCTCCATCGCTTTGGGTTTTGTGAGTGTGGATTCAACTGAGAAAAGTTAACAGCAATGTCAGAAGGAAGCACACCATGATCCAGGCTCAACATAACCTTACTCAAGCAGAAGAGTGGCATATTTGTAGGGTTATTTTAAACTGTGTAAAAAAAAAAAAACAATGAAGGTGCTGCACCTTTAGATAGAAACTACTATGCCTTATTAAAGGCTTTTACCATAAGTAAGTAAATTCACAACCTATTTCAACTGACCTCTCTGAATGTAAATATGAACACATTAAATAAGCCAACACCCAGAAGAGCAATGTTGTCATAACAGGAAGTAAAGGATATCAGCTAACAAATGGCTTGTTGATGATGCAACTGAAGAGGTTCAGTTCCTCTGTAGTACTACTGATCACTAGAGAATAGGTCATAACCATTTAAAAGTGAATGAAGGCAAATGGCGTGCAACAGTAAAAATGGGTGATCAGGTTCTGAGTGGAAAAACAATTACAACTTACTGGCTAACCATGATCTCACTTCAAAATGTATTATTTCTCCAGGGTGTTGCTTAATGAAGTGGAAATTTCAGAAACCATCAGCTATTATGTGATGATGATTTACCTTCCGTTTTGGGGCCAAGACTTCCTCTTCTGTGTCATTATACAATTGATTAAAACTTGAGACTTTGTGAGCAGCCTACTAATCTCTATAAACAGATATCTGTATATGAATGCAGATATCTTTTAAAAAGTTAATCAAAAGCTAAATCAGCGTCAGACAATAGTCGACGGATTCCAAAGACTGCAAGTCGCCAATACATTCCACCTCTTTTGCTTTCCACATAGACTGTTAACCTGCATGCAACCAAGGTCCACTCAAAGGTGATTAGTCAATGCTACTGAAACAACAAATGGAAACAAGAACACTTTTTTGCTTAATGATTCTGCATTCATGTGCAGATATCCCTTTATAGAGACAACTAAAGTGGCAAACAAAAAAAGCTTTTTTTTAAGCCACAGTTTGCACAAATACAAAAAACACAATTAGGGAAAACCCACGTAAAAAAACAAAAAACAGATGAAATCTCTAATGCAATCCAAAGGATACAGAACAGCTTACAACATTTTATCACAATCTTATAATTTGAGGTGGTCCTTATTTTCAAAGATGAACTAAACTGTACCTGTCTGAGCATTATAAAATGCAAAACTGATAAACTGATACACAAATGTCTGCTGCTGTAAACAGTGAACATTTTGGCTATAACTGAGTAGTCTGCAAAGCTCAAAGTTTACGAAGTCCACTTTGTATTTTCATCATTTAGTGAGAAGAGCACATATCCTGCAATAGTTCAGCCTGTGTTTCCTTTTAACACAATCACCTCACTGTTCTCAGTCTGTTGCCATAGTGCAGCTACACAATGTGTGTTAACTCTTAACGTGCCAGAACATCAGTTTTTTTTTTGTTTTTTTTTTAACTCAAATCAAACTTTCCCTATTGCTGTGATAAACCACAAGGGGTTGTGCAACACAAGTGAAATAAACTGAAAACCCACAATTATTCTCCAATATTTAATATAATGTTCTTTACATGGGAGAATATTGGTTGGTCACATCTTTTACAATGCAGATGAGTCATCATGTATTCCAGCCTGTTACTTTTCTTTGCAACTGATTTTAAGTTCAACAACAGAATATCTTGATTACATTGAATACATGAATAAATTTTTTTTTAAGCCAAAACAGAATTGGCAGTGCATAAAAATAAAAACAATATCCCCTCCAATGTATAACATCTCCTTTCCTTAACAACTAAAAATGCTTTCAAAAAGAAATTCTCCTCACTTTGCAGGAATTGTCATTCCACACCGGTCTTTACACTAACTGCCATTAATATCTTCTAATTTTAGTGAATGAGAAAATTACATTTTGCTCATTCACTTGAGGAAATGGTTAACCATAAATCTAAGAATGAAAGCATAATGACATAAGCTTTCACAGAGGTGGGCTGCCAAATTTAAAGGTGGATCTGATTTCAGAAACTGCAGCCAAATGAGCCTTTCCACCGTGCGTGGGTGGCAAGAACACACAGGAAATCAGCGAGCGGTGTAATCCACCCTCAGTGAATAAATCTTAGATGAGTGATTAAATAATTAATCATCCAACTGCTTTAGACAACTGATAGACAGTAGAATCCTACCTTGTTGCTGCGCGCTCTTCACCTGGGCAAGGAAAGTCTGAGTACGATCATCATCCTGGAGTTCAAGCAGCAGCTCAGGGGCTTTGTCTCCTTTGATTCGTATCCTAACAGAAGCTTGAGAGGAGTACAGAAAACACAGTTACACACGTGGGACACCTTTAGACTTTGCAAACACATTAGAAATGCAGACTGCCTAGAAAACAAAGCAGAGTGATTTAACAGTGAGACAATTCAGCATTCTTTCAGAGAAACCTGGTAACTCATGACCAGTGTTTGCTGCTAAATAAAGGACATAGACATTTGGCTGAAGGCATGCTCTAAAAATGTAGCATGGCTGGATAGGGGCAGGGTTGCAATAAATGCCATGTTTTAGCTCACTGCTGTTCCCACAATAAATTATTCTTTCAAGCTTGCCTGAAGGACCAAAATAACATATTTTCTGCATAATCTCTGTTTGAAAACAAAACAGAAAAAGGATTTAGTAGCCAAAGAGAGGAATAAGGTACTTACAATCTACAGAGAAGTTAATAAGAAGAGCCTCTTCAGCCTCTGAAATAAAACAGGAAAGAGAGCTTTAATGGTGCCCATTCAGTTCAAAGGTCTGTTTAACCAGTGGTGTTATAAATTTTTCAACAGGCTCTAGCTGTTGTGTGTTGATTTGTAAGTAATATCAGTACAAAGGAAATGCTTCCTGGACTTTCACTTTTACATCACTGTGATGTAACCCTGAGAAAACAATAATGCTACTTTGCACAGTGGATATAAGAAAGTGAGGTTAGAGTTAACTTTATTAACATGCTGCGTCCATTGAGACAGGGATTACAAACATCTTCTAAACAGTTTACAGCAGTAGGTGACTTAAAATATTCTTGATTAATCTTAGCATTCCCAAAACAGTTAATACTGTGAATTTGATAGAGGACAAAAAAAGATCACATACCTCTCACAATTTCAAAATTACCATTGATGGGTATAGACAGCTGAGCCACTGGACGAGCCACAACAGCATCAGGGGTGGCTAAAACACCCAATCTGTTTGAGAACAGCACAGTCTTGCTTAACATCAGCTGCTCTGTGACAATAATCAATAAAATGATCAAAAATACAAATCATATAATGACCTCCTGCAGATTTTTTTCTCATTAATAGCCATTCCTTTGCGATTAAAATTGTGTTTCATGCATGCAATGTGGGTAAATGTTTAGGATTAGATTATAATCATCTATGTAATATGAGGATTAGATTATAGTCATCATCATGCACATGCACACATGCAAAGGTCTCCTTTATTCTAATCAGTTTTGATGACAAATGTTTTCAGTACTGTAGCCAGAAACACATTCACAGAAGCTTTGTTTTGGGTCATTAAATAGTCAATATAAGCAGCTTCAAATCTGTGTGATGTTGGTTAATGTGGGTGAGGTCTTATTTCACTATAACAATAGCTGACTAACAGCCAGGGTCAAATCAGCATGCTGGGCACTGCCCAGACTTTTCCTCTACTTGACATTAAGTCTGATTACAGTTGACGAGAGGAAAATGATTCAGCGCTGCTGGACATGCGTGACAAGGACATACAGTTAACCTGAATCAGCAACAAACCCTCTGATGTCGTAAGCTACACGACAACTAACAATGGAGAACATCCTCTCCTCAAGGGTGTGGACGAAATAACAGATACACCTTACAAAACAGCAGTCCTGGAGTAAACATGTATGTTATGGTGAAGTTCATCATGTTCAGTTTTCATTGAGACCATGAGACATGTTGCTCCAACTTATTTCTGAGATAATAGTTTATGAGTTCTATTATCCGTCCTCTTTGAGTGTGTGCACCACTTTATGTCACCTTTAACAAATAACTTCAAATAATTGTCTATTACAGGCCTACATTGGTAAGTATAAATTGTGACAAACAGAATAGTTTCAAAAACAGTGTCTACATATATCAGTGAGTTAATCTAATATTTTTAATAATTGTTCAATTAAGTTTAAAGTCAATTGTGCAATGAAATTTAATATAAAATGTGAAATACAGACTACTCCTCTGAGTAAATACATACATTGTCAGTTAAAAATTATAAAGCAAAATGACAACAACTGGTTTAGTTGAAAAGCATTTGTCCAATTATGTTTTAGTGTGAAAAAAAAAAATTGTCCTGAATGATATTAATGTAATCACTACATAGAATTCTCTTTTTTTTGCTGAAAGTCATTTAGACTTTAGGCTCATTTGTTTTATATTTCATACATGTCTTTCAAATAAAAATGTAAATGGCATCCTATTTAGACCATGCTATAACATCCATTAAATAAATATTTAAGACCTTTTTAAAAAGATTTTTTTAATTAGTAAATGTGAAGACATTTTAAGATTTGAAGATCACACTGTAAGACTGCACTGGCAAAGATGACAGGTGGCCACAAGTACATCATGCCAACACTGATTAGATGGGGCATAATGAGGTCTTTAACACAAATATACAGAGCCTCAAAAATGAACACTATACAATTTTTACTCAAATCAAATATTGTCAAATTCACATTGTTATTTACTGTAGGGCTGTTGCATTGTAATGTGCTTCTTCTGCTATTTTGTTCACCCTGCGATAACAGTGACCCTGCTGATTTAAAAAATGTCAACAATAAGCTGTCATATCTGTGCAGCACCAACTAAAACCCTGACAGCACCTGGTCTCCATGATTCTGACTGAGTGGAGTTCAGTGTGTGTGGGTTTTTAACACAGTCAGCTGAGGACGGAGCTTGTGTGCCCATGTGAGTCTCATTACAGTCCAGGACTAAGTGGAGGAATTCTGGATAATGTGAAGTGAGCTGGCTGCTGGTAAGGTGTAATTGCTTTCTCTCTCACACTAGTACACGCCACAACCTGCTACAAACACAAACAACACCGATGGTTTAACACACCCACTGCTGTCTGCCACAACATCCCCTTTCACTAAACAAATGCTGGGGCTGCCAAGACTTGGGTTAAAATCCTGCTAATCTAACACTGAACCAAATCACTACAGCTCCACAGGCAACACTGGCCTGAAGAGGACTTTCAGAGCCACCGATCCATGCAGCAATTAACTTATTTCAACTGACACCTAATATTTTGTAACTGTAACAGGCAACATTTGTTTCAGGTCCTCTGGAGGAAAAACTTTGCCCTTTCACCTGAAAATACTAAATAGTCCAATTTCTATTTTCTGCCAAAACACCTGACCTGTTTGATTTAACTACGCAAACTGGCTCCAACAATAGTCAGGCCTGTGTAATGTCATTCGCTATAAAAATCTATTGATTAGATAAGACAACCAACCTGAAAGCACAATAATCAAACTTTACAATCTGAATCATTATGTTTATTACTCAGTGTGACGCTAGCAGGGCGCACACCTTTTTAATACAACAATGTATTTTGCACCATCTTCATATGGTTCATTTGCAGTTAGGGATGGATATCAAACTGGTACTAAACTGGTACTGGCTCCTGACTGGTCAGTACCAAAATACTGATAAGCTCGTGGACAAACAATACTGCTAGTTGTGTTTATGCATGTTACATAAACAGCTGACAGGGCAAAAATTTCAAAAGTATGGGCCCATTTTACTAAATTTAATGGAAATGCAATTAAATTCAATACCCAATTTAACTTGTTACTTCCGTAAAACAGTAATAATATAATTACTGTTTAATCATTTCATGTCATTCCTTTATTTTCTGACCAAACTACGGCAAGTAGTATCAATAAGAGCAGATCACCAAAGCCCTGTTTGCGCAGGCTCCTAAATGACAGCAGATTTTATTTATATGATTAGTCAAATGACAAAGATTTCAGCTAAGAAAAAATTATATTTGGGTCTATTTGAAATTTTCATTCTATTAAAATGTTGTAGTTAGTTTAGTATTTATAGCAAAATAATTTAGTGTTTTAATGACAATAGTCTTTATGAACCTGTGATAGTGCTGAAAGTCAGTAAACAACAACAATATCAGTACCCATGCCTTCTTGCAAGATGAAAGCCATATTTGAATGTGTTGCTAAAAAGCAACACAGCTTTTCAGTGCATGCCAATCAAAGGCAGCAGAAAATACAAAATAGCTCCCAATTATAGAGGCAAGTAGACCAGACACTTCAGATATGCCACAGCAAGTATCTACCTTCAAACAAGGTAAAAGCTGTCAAAAACTTTGACTTCATCAACATTCAGAGCTAAAGGCAGTGGATGCTGCAGATGAACATCTAAAGAGCTGCTTCAAAACTCAAACATCCCACTAAATTTACCTGCTGCCTGATGACAAAAATACATAATTTTTCAGTCAGCAGGTTCTCTAATGATACTTACACAAACTGTCCACTGCGCTCAATTAGTGACAGCAGTCTGGACTCCTTGTTTCCAGCCCTCAGCTCCTGACCTCTCACAGTGTGAGCATCATAATCAAGGAATTACGTTGACTGAGGAGGATGAGAAAGACTCATGGACATCACAAGCACTTAGTGGTTATTGAAATTAACCGCAGACTGGGCCTCACTTTAATTTTAGATTTGAAAATTAGTAGTTATGCGTGTGGTTAGACTGAGGGTGCTCATAACAAGTTATAATCTTTGATAGAAAAAGCCATGCTTATTAAATAAAAAAAAAATCAGGGGCAAATCAATTAGACAAGTGACAAGTCATAAAGCAGAAAAACAGAGAAAGCAGGTCAGTGGCTTAAGTGGTTGGTGGCAGCCAGTGTAACTTAAACTAAATCATGGCTAACGTTACTCTGTTCAAGAACAAGTGGGTTTAATTGCCCAACTACAGAGGAGGTTGGTCAGATTTGTATGGTTAGCATGTGGAGAACTGAATTCAAAGTCAAATGTAGTTATAAAAGACCCAGGTAAATAAACCCACACGAATTATAAATCCATAAAATACAGTTAACGTCCAGTTATCTTGTTAGCTTGTTATACATTTCGTTAAGTTGGCCGTCTTGCTAACGTGAACTGACGTTATGATTCAGTAAAGCTAACGTTAGCCAACGAGCTAAAACAAACTGAAAAACATATGAAAAAGGTTGTAACTCAATTCAAAAAGGATATTGCCAAGCACTCCTCGTCGACAATCCCCAAAGAGGACTCCATTCTTACCGATAATGAATAAACAGAAATGTATCATTGGCTAGCGACTTTGTGTTGGTTCAGTCCAGACACGGCCAGAGAAAGTTAAATCCCCACCCGGCGGTGCGGCGGCCTTCCGGGGTGACAGCAGCTGTTCGGGGTTGTGGCTAATGCTAGCCGCTTGTTAGCTTCTTAGCCAGATGTTGTTTCTGATGGATAGGTCACAAATGTTCAACAGAGCCGAGAATCCAGAATATCCCGGTTAGTGTGCGCCATCGTGTCAAAAAAACAAAACAAAAAAACAACCTTGATATATCCGGCTTCTGATTGTGTTCAGGGAGCAGGCTGGTCAGACTACATGGCTGGCAGTTTGTGGCAGCTAGTTAAGATCCAGTAGAGTTTGCTATGTGGACTCCCTCCTTCCTCCCCTTCGTCTAGAAGTGAACCCTAGATTTGTGAAAGTGTCGCGAGAGTTGCAAGCGTTTTTTCACTTTGTTGCACATCTTGTACAAACAAGTTCTGTTTTATAACAATGTCGTTAAACTCTGGGTAGATTTGGACAGAAAATCCTTTGCTAGGGTGATGGAACGATCATGAATTGGGTTTAATAAATCACTCTCGCGAGACGATTCGCGAGTCTGGGGTTGCCTTCTATACACGACGTCTCCTGCCCCTCTCGCTGCTCGTCGTCGATACAGCTTCATCTTCTTGATTTTAGCGGCGGTTGGCATCAAGTTTGTGGCACATAACGCCACCCTCTGCCGCGGAGTGTGAACCAGAGACTGAATACGGCCTCTCAGTCGACAAATAACGTAAGAGAAAAACTGCAATATCATGCCGTAAAATCATTATTATTTTCATAATTGATTTTGTGTGTCCTCTTTAGGCGTTTGAGGTTACCTTGCTGCTTCGAGCTCTGTGCTTAAGTACAGTTTTGAGGTACTTGGACTTTAATTCAGTATATCCAATTTATTTTACTTTCTAGTTTTACTACACAATGTTTCAGAGGGAAATATTCTTTTTTTTTCTCCCCTACATTTATTTAACTGCTATAGTTGCAAGATACTTTGATTTTACATACAAAACATTACAGCTCAACCACCATTAGATTTTTGAAACGAATCCCAATACTAATTTTAGCTGGGAGAAAACACACTTATTACCAATTTGGTGGCCCATATAGTGAATTTTTGAGCTGGAATGAAAATAGACCTTGTATATGTGGACCGTGCACTGATTTTGCATCAATGTCACTATGCAAAGTTACTCAGAAGGCTGTTTTCTTGAACAAATATTAAAGAATTGGCTAGTGAAGTTAAATATTCTTTCCCATGTTAAATAATTTAGTATATACAGAGCCAGTCCTGACCTGCATGGGGCCACAAGCAAAATTCTGCTAAAGAATCATCCTAGCTGAGCAGAAAGCCATGTAAACCATTTGTCATTACCACACAGTCACACCCCAGTGCTTCCACAGTACAGTCCTCCCTCCCCACTTTGCTCTGTCTGTCAAAGAATAAGAACTAAGATCTATATAGAACAGAATGAGGCACAAAAAGACAATATTTATGTAATAGAATATTTTGTGTAGAATCTTCTGATAAGTGAATATCGACATTAACATGAATGAGAAAATTTTGAATATTTAAAATATAAAAAACACTAAAACATAACACTGGGCTTTGGGTCTGATGCCTAGCAATTAGTCAGTTAATTGATTTTAAATTCCATATTTAATCAATCATAAGTGATCATCATTAATTTCCATCTTGCATTAGTTCAGAGTTGTAATCAGTGGTGGACTGTAAGTACATTTACATCAAGTACTGTACTTATTTTATACTGTACTTTATTAAATTTTATCCAACTTTATGCTTCTACACTACATCCCAGAGGCAAATACTGTACTTTTTAAATCCACAAAGCTGAAAAAAGGCTGTTTTATGACTTTTTAGAGATACATGGTTCTCACAGGATAGTGATGACAGACATTTGCCTTGGTTACAGACATGGTCTTATGGACCATGATGCATTGCTGTAGATTAAACTAACAGTGGCCTTTAAAGTTGTTAAAATTTGCTCAACCTTAAACATCTACAGCAGTTAACAGCAGTGACATTTAGGCACTATTATTAATCCAAAAACATCAGACATAATAACACTGACAGGGAACATTTTACTGCAACAACACTTACTTTTACTTTAAGTAAATTTATCTAATAATATTTCCGTACTTTTACTTCAGTACTGTTTTGTGAATGCATAACTTTTACTTGCAGTGAAGTATTTTTACAGTGTGATATTAGTACTTTTGCTTCAGTAAAGAATTTGAATTCTTCCACCTTGAAGGAGTAACATCATATCCATGTATTGTCTGGACAGACAGACAGGTCTTTACAGAGGCTGCTGCAGGAAAGTGTGCATGCACACATGAACTCATGTTCACGCATTTTCTCTGAATAACAGATTGTAAATGCTGTTGCATGTTGACGCTCATCAAACGTGATAAAATAGTTTTATTTCATTCTCACTTCTGTCAGACACAATGTCGCAGAGCAGCCCTGGAACATTTACAAGTGAAAAATAAAAACAAAACAAAATAATAAAATAGAATGATAAAGGAATACAAAAAAGAAATAAAGGAGAATAGAATATTATTAAAAGTAAAAAATAAAAATTCTAAAAGAACTTATGATATTTGATATCTGATATTGTCTTATTTAAGTTCTTTTATGGTGTTTTATTTGTTTTTAGTCAATGATTTAATGAAATTTCTATGAATTATATACATTTTGTTATTCTGCTTTCTTTTCTTATCATTTCTTCATAATATTTCTGAAAAGTTGGTGATATTGAACTTGGCATGCAGCAGATTTTTTGGGATTTCTTTAATTAATTTAATTAATTCTTAATTTTTACACTGATTTTGGGTTGTTGACAGTCCTCCGGTAACTCGGCATTAACAGCACACACTTTTCCTGCTTCTTTGCTTTAGCAGGATTTTACTGCTGCGCTGTTAAAATTATATTTTTTCCTTTATGGATCTCTGAAAACAGGACATCAAATTTCAAACTCAAGTTCTCCTTTTTTCTCTTTGATGGCATTTTCATTAATGAACACTTCCTGACATATGGAGCAAGAAGCACAGTCATATATAGTATTAATGGGGCATTCATTATGCTAAGTTACAAGTCTCATGCAGTGCATTTAAATATGCACAGGTGGATAATTTACATTTTCCGAAGTTACAAACGTTTGTTGACATGGTGTGTTTGTACGAGCCCTTCATACGAAAAAAGAGAGAAATTTAAGACATGAATACTAAAATACAAAAATGTGCTTACATGCAATGGTGTGACCACCTCATGCTGAATCCTGGCCACCCCCTTTGGCCACCCTAATCACCACATCACAGCTGTAACTTTTTGCTCTACAATTTGAATGAGACATGCTACACGATTTCTGACACCAGCTTTGTGTGGTAATACTTTAAAAGATGCCCTAGGGGTCACTGACCCACAGTTGAAGACCACTGCCTTAAATGATGGTACATCAGTGGCTGTTTACACTCACACTAGTTTGCCACTAATATTCAGAATATGTCAATATTCTGAATTTGATACAGGTCATGTAAACAGCACATTCTGGTTGGATATTCTGATAAAAACATGTGGAATTTGCTGGTATTATTCTTGTTTTGAAGCATTCCTTGTATATGTAAACAGGAAATCCAGAATGTGTGTCTCAGTTGGGTTTTTACAGCAGTTTGTGACACACAACCTCTTCTGCTCTCTGCTGTAAACAAACCAAAAAGCCAATAGTTAGCAGGACTGGAGCAGAGATTTGTGCACAAAAGAAAACCTCACATTTGTGATTGGAGAGAGAAACACACCTGCTTTCAAAAGCAAACTTGCCAGCTAATTGCTGCCAGTTAGTTGGTATAATTTTTACAGCATTCTTGTTTCAGTGTAATACTTCCTATTTAAGGAGTAATGTTTGACAAGATGTAAATTAACAGAAATTCATAGACATAGAAATACAAGGAGAAAAAAATGTCTCTGATATGGGTTTTTTGCAAAAGAAGTTCAAACACCTTGATAAAATAACTTGCCTACAGCCTACAACTCGAGTTTTTATTTTTTGGTGAACTATCCCTTTAAGATAACTGCAGTCCCACCAACTACCTATGTGCTGTAAGCAATGCAGAAGGGGTGTTGCTTTAAATCTGTGCACTGAGATGGGTGGATTGGAGTAGTATGTATATAAGTAGTGTGTATCTGAGTATAAAATAGTGTGTGGAAGTGGAAGTGTGTGAGCATCTGGGTAGCAGTAATATGCCCTTGTATTTGATCCCAATATGAATACACCATAAGCTAATGTTTTGCACATGTGACCTATTCAATTATCTTATTTATTGTTTTTTTTATATAGTAATGTCTGGTTTGATGCAGCTTTTTCCCTTCATCCAAGGCAGATTTCTCCAAAGGCAGACAAATAAAGTAACCTTAGAAACAACTTTGATTTCCTTTTACATTTTCTTAGTTTGAAAAGTCAGTTCTTCATTTCACACAGAGAACTTACAGCTGCAGCTGCTCCTGTTGGAGCTACTTTGTGTCAGAACAAAGACAAAATGTGAAACTGCTCCCAGTGAATTTAGTAAGTTTCAAGTGCAAGAGGGTAGGAACTCAAACTTAAATACTCACTTTCATATTATTTTTTTTCAAACTATAAAACAGCAGGGTCTCAAACTGTTCATGTTTCTTTAGAAACTTAATTTGAACTTTGTACAGTACATTCATTCAACTCATCATTTCAAGTCACAAGACTTCAAGTTAGAAGAACTCATGTTTCAAGACTTCTATATATAAATTTTAGGTTAAATAGTAACTTCAATAAATAAAACGTGTATATTTACACTGTAAAAACAAAACTTCACTGTGACTGTTACAGCTCAGCCAGCGCCTCCTTCAAGTATTATCCCAAAAGGTCAAAGGTCAAAAGTCAAATTCACTATATTATACACTACACTATATTGTATAGCACTGTATTTTTTTCTTTGCCGACCATTTTTTATTGAAAAAAAATAATAAATGCCCCACACAGTCTCATTTTTTATTTTGTTACACACAATAATGTGTGTACAAATTTTGATCTTCTGTGCACAAGATAGTGCTAAAATTGTATCATCTGCCCCACTCAGTGTGTTAAAATATTTTGGATTTATTTATTTTGTTTTATATTATACTATATTTGTTTTTAAAACATTGTTTAAATCAGTTCATTTTTTCTGCAGAGCAATGAATAAAGTTGCAAAACATTCTTTTCTCTTAGACCTACAGTCCATAAGAAGGCTGTAACAGTAGGTTATAACATATATTGCTGTGCTGGATACCTCTCAAGTACACTTGTTCCACAGTTTGAACTGTTGTAGACTTTATGCTGTTGGTATCTGACAGATGTACCACAGACTGCATCCCCTCATTGTGCATTAGTTTTTTGACTTTCCAAGTACTGGTTGTGAAACAAATCAGAGACATCAATGTAAACAAACCACAATTCTCACCCCAGTAACACAATTTTACAAGTTTACTTTTATTATACATTTCAATGTTTTAAACATGGCCTCCTATAACCAAAACAAATCTTGGCAGAAAATTAGACTTAATTAACTTAAGCTGAATTTTTGACCTCACTGTTCACACAATACTATTTCATTTAATATTAATTTCAATAACAAATCATCAGGTGTTAATCTAAAAAAAATGATTGTAATTAATTTAGTAGATTAAGATTTAATGTATTTCACTCTTTATTGTTTAGAATCACTTGAAATACATAGATAAGGAGGCACAGATTAATTGTTTTAAAATAAAATAAATATGCAATTACCGTCCACTTAAATTTCATAGAAGGGTGCTTTTTTTGTTTTCTCATACATGTGATTTCTCTCAGCTGTTGTAGGTTTTGATCTTATGAATGGCATATGGGCTGGAGTCTCGATGTGGCCACATGTCTCCGTTGGGCAGATCTCTCATCTGTTCCACCTCACGATCGACCATCTCTACTGTCAGAGTGGATGGACTGAAGATGTCTGTTGTGCGGTAAGATTGCGTGAGGCGACAGAAGGACGACGTGTCTGAGATTTCGTCGTCGAAGAGGTCCTCCATCAGCTCCTTGCGCTGCCTGCGAGACACTTTCAGTTCATCATTCAGCTCAGAAACCAGATCTTTGACATCCCTCACTAGTGTGGAGCGAACACCAAACAGACAGAGCAGGAAAACCAGTCCAGCACAGATTCCAGAGACAAAGTACAGAGCCACTCGCTCTGGAAGACCTGGAAGAGATCAAATTGCCATTGGCATAAGATGCAGCAGATTTACAGTTGTGCATCCTTTTAAACATCCTTGTCCTATGCACTAAATTATTCCTTAAAGGGAAAATCCAACACTTTTCATGTGCATCTCTAGTCAGTGATGATTGTAAATGTAGTCAATTGGACTAAATTCCAGACTGTTTGCTATATTAACTGAAAACACTGAGTTCCCCTGCTGCATCCAGTGATGTCATAGTGATGTTGTTGGTGTTAAGGAAGAACTACAAACTATTTAAGCTTGGATTTAGAGTCTCCACATCTGGGTAGTCGGTTGGATGCTAGATGAGTATTTCTGTCAACTATATTTTGGCCACTAAAGTAATAGAACAGAGAAACCCATCTGGGTACTTTGCTCCAGCGCCAGAACTTTTTGGGTCAAAAAAACCCACACAAATTCTGAGGTCTTTGCAAGTTTAGAAGCCTAAAATAAGAAAACTGCATCACTACTGAGCTATTAAAGCCTCTGGCCAGTCAGGAAAACAATCATGCTATGTCTTTTCCAGTCAGTGATCGGGTCATGACATAGAGGAAACTCCACAGAGTGGTCAGAGGTGGTGTCAACTGACATATACAAGTACCTTATTGAATCTCCAGGCACATCTTAAGACACTATTTTGCTGTTTTAGAAGGCTGTCCACTGCGGCGTTATGTTAAACTTATTTAATTTTATTTAATATTAACATACATGAAAATGACACTAGTCTTCTCTATTTGGTGCTGGCAGTTCACCCGAAATGCAGTGTGGTCGAGGAAAGTGATGTGTGACTGCTCTGATCAATAGCTATTGGCTAAGGTGGTGATACGTGGCAACAGAAACTCACATGTAATGCATCCTGGTACATGTAAGCGCTTGCACAGCTCCACAAGCAGGAGAACTCTCCTTTCGTGGTCAATATAGCAGACACTGTGAAATTTAAGGCTTCAGTTGACCACATTTACCATCAGCACTGTTTAGACAGACATTAACATAAAAAAAGTGGTGAATTTTTCCTTTAAAAGACTAAAGTGATGTATTAACCACCAATTTACCACAGCTTGTTTATTCATTGCTTTACTGTTGACAATTTACCAAAAAAAAATGCCATAAGTTTTTACACTGAATTCACTTTTTACTTCCCAAGCAGCCACTAACTGCACTTCACATCAGTATTATATGAAAACTTGCAGAGGCTTTAGACTTTAGGCTTTAGAACTATTGAGCCTCATTAAGGAAACATTAAGTTGTCTTCTTTCAGATTTACATTATTTTTAACTGGTAATGTATAGAAGTTTAAAAGCACTGATTTTATTGAAAAGTCCTCTTAGACGGTGCAGTTGTGTGCAAATAGAAATATTTAATATCCAAGACTTCAGAGTCAGCTCTGGATCACCAATGTGGTGCAGAAATCTCTCACTGATTTTGTCTTCATTGGCCATTGTTTGTCCTAAATGACCAGTGTGTAAGATTGAGTGGCATCTAGCAGGGAGGATGTAGATGCTTAATACCACTCTCCTCACCCTCCTTCCCAGCATGTATGAGAAACTACGGTGGCTGGGAACTCATGAAAAATGATAAAGGCCATATGTAGAGGCACTGTTTGGTTTGTCTGTTCTGGGCTACTGCAGAAACATGGTGGTGTAACATGGTGAATGCCATGGAAGAGGACCTCTGCCCTCTAAACAGTTCATTTGAGGGACACAAAAACACAACAATTCTTATTTTCGGGTGATTATACATTAATAAATACATGCTTATGAATATTGTCTTCAATTTCTGTCATATTCTGCCAATATATCCCACTAAATTTTACACATAGGGCATTTCATAGACATGAGTGTATAAGTTTTCCACCAGCTCATAAATGCACCATCCAGAAGGAGTTCTGAAAATAATCCAAACTGATATCATGATAAAAAATATCTCAATACCATACTGTGATATACTGTGATGATATCTATCACCATTTTACATGATTAACTATTTTATTTTATTGTTCTTATTTTATTTTATTTTATTTTACTTTATAAAAGGACTGCTACTGACAGCTCCACTGGTTTTGTTATGCATTTTTATATACATAATTCAAACATTCATAGCCAAAAATAATTTTTTTGCACATGCTTTTAGAAAAGCAGAAGCAATTTATGTTGAAAGAAAAAACAAACAAATTTTATACTAACAAAAAATGCTATACATATCAGATGTGGGCTTTTTATCATGGTGTTAAAATACCTTGGGATTTTGGTATTGTTGCATCTTTAATTATGACTGAATGACAATATAACTTCAACAAAAAAAAATTTAAGATGATAAAATGTTTACTGATCAACTGCCTATCTTAAGAAGCTTTCGTGTATGTGCAAGACGGTTTTAATACACTGTAAACTGAGAGGGAACAAATGGATGACTGAAATTAAAAAAAAGAAATATTAATAATTAATATAAAAAACTATTGCATGCTTTGGAAAATGGTCAGCAGTAATGCAAAAATATATATACACACTGTGTATAGCTACATAGAAAAATGGAGGTGGGGGGGACATGTATTTTTAATATGCTCAGTTTCTGCAGAAAGATGCAAAAGAAAAATAAACAGGCAACTATTTACAATCAGTTATAATCTATTGCGACTGTGATGTGACTGAGCACTAAAACCAAAACATGCTAAAACACCTGAATAGGCCTTTAAATATGATTCACAACAATGGTAATAAATGTACATGCAACCCTCGCCCGAAGTCTACAGGCATCAGTGCACATACCCAATATTTTTTCAATGATCTCCAGAGAGTTGGTTAAGAGCACGTTTTGAGGCCTGTAGGTGGGGCCAGTGTACCATCCACCTGCAGGTGAGAGCGGTCTGGGCTCAGATGCCAGTCAAATCTGCTGCATGCAACAAAACCTGTGAATATTCAGTCTGACTCTCACCGTGTGTGTAGTCTGAGATCATGAACGGATCTGTTGACCCTCGACCGACATCTTCTAGAAGATACCGGGGTACTGAAGAGAAAGTGAGAGTTGTTTTTTTTTTACATAAAGCAACAGACCATATCAATCAAAACCAGTAACATCTGGTTCGTCACATACCACAAGTGAAGGACACCCGCAGGTGTTTCCTGGTGCCGGGGAAGCAGGGGTCCCCAAAGGTTTGAGTATCGGCCAGTACTGAGCAGTTCGCTCTGCCGTGACACCTGCGGGACACTTTCCTCAGTGCGGAGGGTGACAGACACTCTGGAATAAATCAAGTTTAAATTAATAACTGTAATCACTTTAATATTATAATAATTGTGATTAATCAGTCTTATTTAGGATGCACCAGTGAACTGATAATTTCTATGCATAATTCAACTACTATTTTATTAAAAGGACAGTTCACCCCAAATCCACTATACATATTTTTCCCTTTACCTGTAGTGGTATTTGTGCATCTAGATGTGTCAAACTTGAGGCCTGTGGCCCAATTCCAGCTCGGCAGCTCATTTTATGTGGCCTGTGAGAGCTTGCAAAGAATATAATTTGTGCAACACATGTTACAGAGTGCATTCACATTTTGTTATCCGACTACATCATGTTGTTGTTTCCAGCAGTAGCGCTAGCCAACTGATTGTAGCTAGGAACATTAATATTAGCAGCCAAGCAAAATGCTATCATTTGATTTTTACAAAAATATAGCCTACATTTTGGATTTCCAATCTTGCCTGTGGGCTACATAAACTAAAGCAAACCTTATTGTTAATGTGACTTCATTATTAATACTACTTTTATATTTAATTTTAAAAAAAGTGTTTTTAAAAATTATAATACTGTAGTTGTACAATGATGCACTATACTGTAATGGAAAACAGAGCACCTGGTACCAAAACTGAGAGGGGTCGAGGTGAGTAGAGTCATACTGTACGATGGACAATGGGCACTAATAATGCTGAAATTGATTTTGTCACCCTTGATCTAGATAGTTTTGGGGTGAATCAGCTGTATAGATATCTGCCATGTGCAGTCTGGTAGAAAGAAAATAGCTTCTACATTAAACTTCTCACAGCAAGGTTTTATCTTGAGTAACCAGGTCATGACTTCTAGAAAGAGACAGTGTTGGCAAATGTATATTTTCACACTATAAGCATCTCGAGCCGAGGGCCATCTATGTCCTTTATACTGGATTAAATGCAGATCTCTAAGACTGAATTCTCCTAAACTCGATAACTTACATTAAAATTGTCTAAATGGATAAATGCCATTACAAATAAGAGAAAAAAATAAGTATTTTTGATTGTGGTGTGAACTGTCCCTTTAAGGTATATTAATAGATAAACAGGGGACACAAGTTATTTACCACTGTGTCTAAAGAACTGACATTTATTCTACTGTTTCAGCAAGTAGGTGACAGTGAAGTTTCAGACCCATGTCAGTGTGTGATCCAGGCTCCTGAGGACAGTAAGGACTGCCATGCAGCAGGTGTCCAAATGTGGCGGAGTAGATTGCGAGGACAGTCTCATTTTTACACATCAGCCTCAGACGCTCATTTTCACACACCAGCCTTGTGCGATGGTGCTCTGAAAAACAGATGACATAATTACAGAAAGTAATATTTCATTGAACATCTAGTGAAGAAACTTAAAGGCTACAACAGCATGTGCCTGGTGCTGTTTTCACTTTGTGAGTATTTCTGTGTGCTATTATGGCAAAATATGGTCTTGTTGACACCTACATTAGTGGGAACAACCACAAAGGCGGTTGTCCAGGTGTCCATCTGTCTGTGGACGGATTTTCGCACCACAGAAGTGTCACAAAAGTCATGAAAATTTGCAGATGAGCAGTTGAGATCAAGATGAAGGTAGACTTCGTAGATGGGTGTGGTCCAATCCATGACTGCTGGGCACTGCCTTTTTTTTTCCAGACAGCACCACCTAGTCCCACCCTACTGTGCTCTGATTGGGTAGTACTACTGAGCTGTGATTGGCTAGTTCTTGTTGCCTGGTCTGTTTTTTTATTAAGAAGCTGTGGCCTCATTACAGAAAATATTCTTAAGTGCTTTTCCTATCTTAAGTTTCCAAGATAGGAAAACTCCTGTCGTCCTTTTACCTCGTTTCTTTTTCCTAAACTGATGGCTGTGTCCTGTCTTATCTCAGATCTCATATCATATCTTAACTTAGAAAATCCTAAATACAGCTGCAAGCTTGATTCTTCAGTCACCATTTGTCCGGTCATGTCTTTATCTGTGTGTAGAATGTGCACAAGACTGCCTGTATCCATGAGCTGTCTCACCTCACATGTCACTGGCTCTCTTGTCAATGTCAAATATTGGCCCATGATGAAGATTTGAACGGATGTCCTTCAAATTCAAACTTAATCATCTTGGTAGTCGACATATAGGCTACCCATCAATACATGGTCTGGGAAATTTAAAGCATCATCATAGGGTTTGAGTCGTCTTTCAATCATAATATTTAGTGTGCATGTTGTCATTTCCATACAGTCCTCACAACAGTGGTGCTGCCATCTCTGACAGTTATTTTCAATTTATCTTTAACTCAAGATTCCTAACTTGGGAAATTCTGCAGTTAGGATGCTTCTATTATAGCTAAATTCCTATCCTGAGATGAGACAGGATATTTTTCTAAATGCAGGTAGGAAACAGGTTTTGCTAATACCAGAAATCCTAAATATCATCCTAAACTGAGATAAGACAGGGTTTCAGTCTTTTCTATAATGAAGGCCCTGATCTTTTTAATCATGATCTTTTTCCTAAACTTACCCAAGTAGTTTAAACCATATAGTTGTCTTGCCGAAATCTATGCAATTACTTTTTGTGCTTAAACCTACCTCAACCACAACTCAAAATAATAAGTCTCCAAAAAAGTTAACGGTGACATACATTTAATTACACACAGGACACAAAGGCTGGTGTCCTGGGTGAGCGTCCTGTGTTCGATCCATTCATCCATCACAACCTCTCTGCTAAGTTTCTCCCAAATGCCGGTCTACACTCGTGCACAAAATAGGGTGAGACTAGGTGGAACTATCTTGGGGGGAAAAAAATAACGCCTGAATGAGTACTCATGTAATAAAGTGGAAATGACTACTGATTATTTATGGGTTGGAACATCAACATGTTGATGGGCGTCACAGCTGGTGTGATCCCACTGCAAAACGGTCTCTAGTGTACTAATGTTTTTGCATTTTTATCTCATGAATAACAGATTTTATCTTACTGCTGAGCCTCCTTCACGCCACTGCTTTCATTTGTTTATATTTTTTTGTGATATCACAGTGGACGTTATGCACTTTTAGTTTCTGATGTCATTAAGTTTAAATTAAATTGTTGTGTGATATGTGGGTATATCACATATATATATATCAAATCAGCCCACACTCTTGACTGCATCACATGAAAATCTAACTTATACAAAGGAAAAGATGATGCTAACTCTGATTGATAGCCTATTGTTTGAAGTTACTTTTCATACTGTACTGAAATGAGCAGAAAGGTCCACTCAGTGGCCTTTTTCAGAGCTTCAGCCAAATCACACTTCCTTCATCAGTGGATGTTTGGTTCATTTTTCATTAAGATACATTTGTTGACATGTTTAACATCAAAGTCATCATGGTCCAGAAGTCCCAAAAGAGCTACGGATGAAAGTTATAACAGCTGGTGTGTGTCATCAGATACAGATCTCCATGACAACCCATCTGCTGATGTGTGATATGGCTCAAAACTAGAGTAAGATTACCTTGAGTTGGCATTGTTTTGTTAAACTATTGTTTTCAAGGCCAAGAATGAACTTTCATACTTCGCTGTGGTAGACATTAATATAAACTAATCTGCAGTGATTTCCTTATAGGTAAAATCTGCACTATTTTCAACATGTGTAAAATCATATTACATAATCCCTTTCAAGCATCACTTATGACCCAGTAGAAGTGTGTGGTGGTGTCTGTATCTGCAGATACCCTGCTCTCCACCTGTGTTTCCTCATTTTTTATTTTTCTGTGCCCGGGACATTTCACCAACCCAAAGCGTCAGTATTTGACATCCTGACATGTTTAGGAACAACTCAGACAAATCCAACTGACTCTACCTTTAAACATGCAAAACACACAACTTTATTTGCTTAATTCTATCAGTTCAGCCACATAAGTAAAAGACAATCAACTGATTCAAATGTTTCCACCCTGACCACTGCTGTTCAAGTCATTTGATTGTCCACATAATGATTACGGTAGTTTTGCCAGACTAGGTGGTTTTCTGCCTCACTGGTCTGCTTTGGGTTGCATTGTGCAGGTTAAAATGGGTCTGGGCAGGTGAACAGAATTTTGGGTTCGTTTACCATCATTTAGGCTGGTTATTAAATAGATTAAAAATTACAGTGTCTAAAAATATATATATATATATATATATACATTATATTCCTTAGTTACGTAAATAAATTCACTCAGCACAACTTTTATTTGAAATAATTTTTGTTCATTTTAAGTAAAGAGATCTGCAACTATCCAGTCTGTATGTATATTAGAACAGAAACCACTTGCAAAATTACCACATCATTATTTGTTTGGCTTTTTGATAGCATGGGACTTTGTGTACTTTTCTTTCGCCCTCTTCATGCATTTGCACATGGGGAGTGCACTTGAATTTGGCACACTTTCAATTCTTGTTGCAGTTGACCAAGAAAGATCAAACTATTATTTTTGTAATCTGAGCTGGGTTATGTTTATGTTTTCTGTATTTTTTTCTCCTTCAATTTGGGTGGATTTTGAGCAGTTATTGGGCTGGAAAACATCAAACCAATCTGGCAAACTGATCATGAGTACAGGACCTCAGCAGCATACCTGGTCTGCACTTGTAGGCAACTAGTAGGTACTTTGTGGTGAGAGGACAGGGGTCCTGTCCAAACACTGGACTGAAGACAGGGATGTGGCAGGACCGGCGATCCTGACACTCTGACACCACTTTCTGCAGGAGGAAGAAAATGTGTGTTGACCACTGAGCTGAGCTTTCCTAAAACTTCACATTCATCTCCCTGTGGCTTTATTTACCTCAGTAGCAACATGGGAAGTGCATTCTGTGTCCTCGTCAACAGTTGTGTTTGAGTTTGCAGAGGGGCACAAATGCTGATTAGGGACACGTCGTCCATAGAAAGCTGACAGGACGGTCACAGATGTCCTAGAGGGACACTCAATGATGAGCGTCTCTCCTTCACAAGCATGAGCGGTGTGGTTCTTCAGGACGGTGTGAAGATATACTGAAACAGAGCACAGTCTGATACAAACTTCACTTCATTTATCTGCTGATTGTGGAAGAATTAAATAGCATGTAGCCTACAGGTGGTAAAAAAAAAACACTACCACAACAGTACTACTCTTATAAATGATTGTTAGGTTATCAATTTAATTGTAAACACTTAATAAATCATTAATAAGCTGTTATAACACATTAGATAAGAAGGGCAACAGTGACCTGTTGCTTGCCAAAAAGTGAGCCCACATTTATCTGTACTGTTAAGCTTCAGATCTCACTCCTTACTTTGTCTTCTCTGTTGGTAGCATTTAAACCTGTCTGCTTCATCAGATATTTGTCAATAAGTTAACATTTAACCATCATCAGCACAAGTTAATTGTCAAAAAGTTTCATTTGGCATCAAATTAACAAATCAAATTAGCAGATTGATACACAAAAACGTTGGTAATATTGTTTACCTTGATATTTTCATCATGATATCAGCAACCTCCCTGATTATTAACAGAGGTGTATGCCAAGCCTTTTCAATTACTTCTTTTTAAAAATCAGATTTCAAATAAAATTAAGTATCAAGGGGCCAAACATTTACATTTCCTGTGTAAAGTTAGGAATTTAAATGTAATCTTAGAGTACCATGTGTCTTAATAAACACAATTTTGCATTTAATTTTTTCTTTCAGTTTCACTTTCCCTCTGACAGTTAAAACTTAAGAAAAGATTAATAAAATAAGTGTCTCTGCACTTAACAACAATTTGGCCCATGCAATTGAATAAACCTGACATACTGTATGTTATCAGGTTTTTATGCACAGCAGTATACTGTGATTCTTACAATTTACAATAAGACTCTCTTTTGCTAGTTATAAATGTTTGTAACTCATTAGTAAGATTAATTAAACAGTTACTGGATCTAAATAGTGGCTTCACTTCCATGTATGTCAATTGTGTTGTAACTTGTTTCTAATATTTTTTTAAATGATTTATAAAATATTCACACATTAATATACTAATTATAAAACATTTATATAGCATTTATAATGGTCTTATTGGAAATTGGTGGCAAAAAAAGCATAGAGAAGTTTACAGCAAATCAGCAGGCATGCAAATGTAGTGAATTAACAGCTTTTTAATGCTGATATCTAATCTCAGACACAGTGGTTACACTTTCATCTAATTTAAATATGTAGATAATTATATAACTCCTGTTTGACTTTTGGGTTTCAAATGTATTATTTATTAATTGTTATTGATTTATTGTTGATTTATTAATAACAAGGCAGTTATTTTCTCTGGTTAACAAAGCAGAAATGACTGGTTGACGTGATTATTATCACTAAATAATAAGTCCTTCCTTGTCCATAACTGGCGCGTCAGTAGTATGACTAATTAGTTGCTCTTTTTAGACGTTGCAGCTCAGCCCTGGTTGTCAGCTGGGTGGTGTCCCAGCAGTCCCTGGGTGTAGCTCTCCAAGACTATTACTGGACTCTGACTACACATTCAAACTTACAAGACAACGGAACCGAGACACCGAAGTGAAGTCTCCCCTCTCATGCATGCTTCCTGTGCGTGGTCCCCTGTGTTTTGTGTGTGTGTGTGTGTGTGTGTGTGTGTGTGTGTGTGTGTGTGTGTGTGTGTGTGTGAAGCTTGAGGGAGCCAATGAGAGGCTGTACCAGGCACTCACTCACAATGAACTATTATTAGGCCCATCAGAGCCAGCAGACACACAAAAAATGGAAATCTCTGCTGAGGTCAGATAGAGAGGTTCACTGAGATGCCCACAATAGAGGTGATGAGATAAAAAGTCACCTTTGGCTTTGTCTGAACATATCATTCTTAACATTTTCCATCATATTTTATTGCCGGGAGTAAAAACAACTCAACTCTAGTTTGGGAGTATCTAGTCATAAGTTCAGGACCCTGGTTCTGTTCTTTCAGCAGGAGTTGCAGCAGCTGTTTGGAAAGCAGGATGTGCAGAAAAAAATAGGGGATGCCTAAGAAGCTTCCTTTGCAAAAAAAATTCCAGTCAGCATTTCGATTTTCTCCTGAAAAAGCAATAATTGGTGCCAAAAACATGCACTTACGTGAAAAATTGGGAGCCGAATGTGCGGTGCGGATCTTCAGAGCCAGAAGAAGAAGAGAAAAGAAGAGGCTGAAGAACTCCATGGCACTTTCATTGTGCATATCCTGCACGACAGACCCCAAGGTTTTGTTGTAATGAGTTGTCTTGCTATAGACTGCCTGGGAGAGAGCGGCCAGTGGGTCAATGATGCCATTGTGTTTACTAGAAACAGCCACCCCTCCTTTAGCAAGAAAAAAAACCTTGCTGTTGGCTGCTTTGAACAGAGCTGACAGCTAAGATGTTATATGTGTGTGTGTGTGTGTGTGTGTGTGTGTGTGTGTGTGTGTGTGTGTGTGTGTGTTTGTGTGTGTGTCCTTGAGATAGGAGGGCTTTCCTATCTTTTAATTTGTATTCTTATTGTCTAGTACACACCTGGTAGACAGATGTTAAAACAACTATTGCTACCATGCTCAAAACCTGTGATGTGATTTCTCTTTTGATTGGGTGTTGCAGCTTTAGGCTTCAGTAAAAACAAGTTTCATATTGTGAGTTTTCACAAATAGTAGTTAAACATTTTGGGGGAAATGTTTTAAGTACACAGCTCAGAAGATGTAGCCAGGAGGCAGCTAGGTTAGCTTAGCATAATGGCTCTAGTGGCTCATAAATTCTTACTGCTCTTTTGGGGATCCTTTTCTTTCCAGGAAGGATGGGGAACCAGAGATCATAATGATGATGTTTATATGTTTACAACCTGCTACACAGCAGCTTTTCAGCATTTTCCAATCTCTCCCACGATATGAAGCCCTGAGTTTTCTCCAAGAAGGGGGTGTGGCCTTGCCTGTTCAGACTAGATGATGTATTGCCGGTCTGATGTATATCAACATGCCTGAAAAAGCATATCACATGACCATTCATGTACACTGCATGCGTGTGCCTGTGTACACAGGAAGCAGATTTTCTACTCATTCTACGCATTTGGTTTCTTAGTTGCATAAAAAACGAGTGATGGTGGCAACGGCAATGGTGAAAAGTACCAGAGATTTCTTTGCTTGGAACTTGTTGATTGCTGTGTATGGCTGTGCATGAGATACGACATGTTAACAAGTGATTTTGTTAAGTACAAATCATGCCTTTCTTTATAGAGACAGACTATCACTAAGCTAGGATAATAACCTCCCACCCCATGTTTAAATATTTCTTTGTCTGTCAAAGGTCTGTGACCAAAAATGTGGCTTTTTCCATAGAGAAATGTCAAAAATCAAAAAATGGGCACATTTAATCCATTACAGTCAAGCAGAGACCCACTAGCATGTTAATATTTTGTTTGCAGGATAACATCTTGACCTTAGATTTGTGTGTTTGTGTGTACGCGTGTGTGTGTGTGTGTGTGTGTGTGTGTGTGTGTGTGTGTGTGTGTGTGTATGTGTGTCTGTGCGTGTGTGTTTATAATGGCAAGATCAAGACTCATGGAAGGGGTTGTCAACAGCGAGGCTCCTGTTTTTGGAGATAAGGCACTTTTTTCCAGGAGGTCACTTCCAGCTGCTGTGTATGTCCAGTGGAGATATGTGTGTGTGCGTGCGTGTGTGTGTGTGTGTGTGTGTGCGTGTGTGTGCGTGTGTGTGTGTGTGTGTGTCTCCATGAGATAGGAGGGCTTTCCTATCTTTTTGTCGGTGGAGGAAGTGAAAGGTCATTGGCGACTTTCCACAACTGCCCTTTTTTTTCCAGGAATACTCAGGAAATCTCTCCTCTCTGCATAGCCAGAATGAGATGGTTTCAATTTACTACAACAACTGTGATTTTAACCTTAATTTCCCTTTACACCTCCTTTCTTTCTCAACCCTCTGTGTGAGAATGGTGGCTGTTGTCATACCAACCAAACACTGACACAAAATACATGAGAAGTGATTCACTGGTGCTTCAGACATTATCAGCCACTTGTGATGATGAATCAGACTGAAAATCTGAATGGCACTGCAGTCATTTATCACACAAAAGTTTTAATCATGTACGTAAGTAAGAGTGACCCTCCCACTTTAACTCCAGTAAATTTCCACTCACCTCCCATAGGAAGTGTCAATAAAGTGACTAATTATTCCTTCAAACTGTCCTGGAGGAGGGTTTGTACCACCATCTGGAAAGAGAGCTGTTTAGAAAATCTCAGGCCATAACCTCCCTGACTCTGTAGACATTTAAAAGGAAAGGGGAGGATGCTTTTTTTCCTCAAACTTTCTCCACGTCCGTAACATGTCCTGTGATGCTCGAGTGTTATTCATCATATTTCCAGCATTTATTTGGAATTTCAATGTGATGGATATGTTTTTGATGGCACAGAGCCACGTACAACATAGCTCAGAGGCTTGTATCTTTTTTTTTTTTTTTTTTTCCAAATTCCTTGTAATACATTGCATAATCCTGACCATGTTACTGGTTTTATTTCTTTCAGGGAAGTCTACACCACAGCTTGGGGAATTTGTCTTAAAATTTCCCTTCCCCTATTTACTGCAAGTGATGCAATATTACAAGAAACACTGATACTGAAATGAGCCCGGTCCTCAGTCCCAGAGGACAGAGAATAAGTTAACTTTCATTTTCATTTATCTACCAAGAAAGCATTACTTATCATTACCAAACCAAAAATATTTGTGAAATATTCTGTGAAGATAATAGCAAATACTTTTCATTCTAAAGCACAATATTTCTTTTAATGTTTATTTTATCCCCCAGCTAATGCAAAACAAGTTAGTAATCAAAAGAAACTGTTACCTCCTCCCTTTCTATCCCCAAAGCACTGAGGGGATTCCCTTCTCTATGACGCATTACTTAAAATAAACCTAAAATACCCCACCTTTGTTTGAAAGAGTGGTGATGAAACCCACCTTGACCTCTAAACGTGATAAAATTTAAAAATATAAACCATTGTCAGTGGTGGTAGGACTATTCAAATCTTTGACTTAAGTAAAAATAGCAATACCAGAATGTAAAGCAATTTCTATTGGATGCCCTGCATTTAAACTTTTATATTTACATATTAACAGTAATATATTAATAATAAATGTACTTAAGAAATGGCAGATAAAAGTAATCACTGTACAGAATTAGTGACCTCCAGAGTTGGGAGGGTGACTTTAAAAATATATTCTGAGATGGTCACTAATTGCCTGTTTAAAAATGTAGTCAGTAACATAATCCAAGTATTAATGCAACATAACTTGATTACTTTCCACTTATTTTGGATTACCTCAAAACTATTAAGCGATCGATCTTATCACAGTCTTTTCACTTGTAAAATAGGTCCTAACTTTACAGGAATGATTATTTTCATTACTGATTAATCTGTCGATCATTTTCTCAATTAATCAATCAGTTGTTTGGGCCATAAAATGTCAGACAATTATGAAAAAAGATGTCCTCAAATGACTTGTTTTGTTCACAAGTCAGAGATCTTCAGTTTACTTTCAGAGAGGAATAAAGAAACCACAAGCTCACACACATATTTCTCACAAACATATTGTACTCAAGTCAAATCAGTTTCATTTATATAGCTCCAAATCAGTTGCAACCTGTAGGTCACTATTCAAATTAGCACCAGCTGGTAAAATATGCAAATGGATGGTAGATTTAGCCCCCCAAAAATAAAGACAATGGTAATCTGTTGAATGGCTTGTCAAAAAAGTTAATTTTGCACCCTGGAGCCAAAAATTTTGCGCAAACACTTGGACTGAGGGCTACTTTCTACCTTAAAATTATATTAGGTGTTTCTACTGTTTCCCAGCATCCCTCAATACACAGTGGGTGCTTTCTGAAAAGTGCTCCTAATCTTTTATTCCCTCCATATCTAACAGTGCTGGAATGTAACTGTTCTAGATGAATTATCTTAATTTGTGTGAGTCACTCAGTTATCAGTTCCTGTGCACTGCAATATTCAGAGTAAATCCTATTTTAAGCTCTCTCTCCTCATAGAGTTTGGCTCTGGGTATATAAGAGTGTGTACCCCGCCCATCATCTCTGAATCCTCCCTCTCCCCCTGGCTTGTAAAGTATGTTGAGAGCGATAGCCTCCAAGGAGCCCTCAGTCAAAACACAACCAGCCGTGAGGTGTTACACTGTCTCCTCCTGACAGCCACGACCACAAAGAAACTTGAAACCACAGCAGCACTTGTTCAAGAGTGTTATTATCAGCTTTCTGTCTCCAGCCCTGTGGATTTTAGGCGTGCAGCTGACTTGAGGAGAAGTTTTGACAGAAGTAGTTGGAATTTTAAAAAGTGAATTAAACTTCTTCAGGGTCGACATGGCACTTCGGCAGAACTCTGACAAGGAGCCAAGCATCGAGCTGTTCATTAAGGTCAGTTATTCTTTTCAGTTTCACTACTTTAAAGAGGAAGCACACTGCAACATGTGAGAGAATTACACCTGAATTCACTGTCAAAAGAATATACAGTGTATTAGACCTGCAATGATTAATCGATTAGTTGTCAACTATTAAATTAAAATATAACTCTTTTGATAATCAACTAATTATTTTGAGTCTTATGTAAAAAAAATGTCCAAATTGTTCTATTTCAGCTTCTCAAATGTGAATATTTTCTCGTTTCTTTAGTCCACTATGACATTAAATTGAATGTCTTTGGGTTGTCGAGAAAACAAGACATTTAAGGACCTTTGGAAACAGTGATCAACTTTCTAACAGACCAAACATCTCACGGATTAATTGAGAAAGGAATCAACAATGAAAATAATCTTTAGCTGCAGGACTACTGTGTATAATTCTACATGAAATTTCCTCCTCTTTTATATCCTTTTTTTTAAAGGCAGAAGTTATGGGCAAACAAAGGAGTCACTCCAGGATTTGCTGCTCACTTATCAGTAGTGTTAAAGAGCAGAGATGTGCAGTATGTTGCAGCTGTATGAGCATCAATCAGAGGACAACTCTGTGCCACAGATGCTGAAGTGTTTGTATCCCTGTTGAGGGCACATTTTTATCAGTGAACTCTGGCCTCAGACAGATGGTCCATCTTATCATCACACACCCAGAGGGAGCAGCAGAGAGTAAGCTGGTCGACTGAAACAGACACACCCACTTTACTTGCGCACACATTCAGACACACTCATCTGTATCAAGAAGTCACATAAACAAATTTTCCCTCTTCACTTTGTTGTTATGCCTTTTCACAAATGTGCTTAATGTGGAGAGACACAGTGTCTTCTGATATATAAAACAAGGTCAAGTTGATCTCAAAAACAACACAAGACATTACAATATGTGGCAGACACTACATTATGTCTCTTTGTAAACAAACATTCAATATTCAGTCACTTAAAGCAGTGGTCTCTTAAAGAATACCCTTGTCTTATGGATGTTTTTTTTTTCCTTTTTTTGGTTTTAAGTCTTCATTTGCAATAAACAATCAAACTAGAATCACTAAAACTTGATCAATCAAAACAGCCAACCCTGTTTCTTTTGTTGTTCCAACTTCCACAAAATATGAAAAAAAAAAAAAAAATCAAATTAAAAATCTATATTCTGTTCCTCCTTCTTGATTTGACATTTAGGGAAGTGTGCTTATTTGCTTCCTTGATGAAAGTTACATGAGAAGATTGCTATCACTTTCATGTCTCAATGTGAATATAAAGATACAGTCAGCAGATGGTTAGCTTAGCTTAGCATAAAGGCTGGAAACGGGGAAGCAGCAAGCCCACTTTTCTCCAAATGTGACAAAATTTGCACCTCTAAAGCTCACAAAATTAATAAATTATATCTTGTTTGTTTAAGCCGTATAAAATACTGAAGTGCACAAACAACAAGTTGTGGTTTCACAATCAGGACTAGAAAAGTCTCAGGAAATCACCGCTCCAATCCAATAAGTAGTCCAGTACAGAAGGAATTCTCAGACTAGGGCTAAGAGTTAACCCTGGGGTAACTTAGCCACTTTTCACACACACACTGTTAGTCTAGGTTTAGGCCAGAGATATCTGTGCTTTTAACTACGTGTTTGCATGTGCATCATGGCTGTCTCATGTATCCTGTATTAGTGTGGAGCAATGGTTACATACTTCTTCAGAAATTCATGTTACGCATACATGAATGCAAACGTGTAGTTCAGCTAAACACAGGGTTATACGATTCACACTGTATCTCCACTAGCTCTGGGTTGATAAGGCAACTGCTGTGAACGTTCGAGAATGTTCCATGACTACTCTTATCCAGCCTTTGGTCCTGTTTCACACCGGCACATTTAGCCCTGGGTTTAGTCGATTTTCAAATGCCTGGTGCTAACAGCTCCCTTAGGCTAGCGCTAACAACTCCTTTAGCCTGGAGCTGAGTGTGAAAAGTAATCTTTTATCCCCTTCTCAGAGCAGTGCCTTTTAAACCTGTTTAGTCATTTTTCAGGCCATACCCTCACAAACTGTGGGTTAACCCTGCCCCAGAGCGGAGTTAGCAAACTCCAGGCTAAAGTCACAGTTAGTCGACTTTGGAATGTGCCAGTGGGAAAGTTTAACTTAGCTAACAGCCCCCTTAGCCCTGGTGCTGACAGTTCCCTGTTAGCACCAGGCTAAGTGCAGTGCCAAAAGGTCTCACTGTAAAACAGCAAATTATGTTGTATTTGTATAGATTAAACAAACTAATCAAACGAGCACCACTACATTTTGTAACCTGTGGACAGAGCCAGGCTAATTGTTTCCAGTCTTTATGCTAGGCTAATCCAACCTTCTGCTGGCAGTTGCTTCAGACTTAGGTTAAAGACATTACAGTGGTATGGATCTTCTCGTCTAACACTCAGCAGTGTAAAATGATTCCTTTACCAACAACATATTAACTACAAGCTAGAGCTCAGAAAAACAGGTTGGGCTGTGTAGTTATACTGTAAGATAGCTGATGTAGGCGATGTTAGCACGACTTTGTGTCTGTTGTTTTCCATGAGTCTACAACACAATGCCTCCTGCCTTTCCCCTTCATGGAGGAAAAGGCCTTTAAATATCCTGGACACGCCTTTCACTTCCAAAAATCACTTGTTTATCAGCAGAGGGGAGAAAAAGAGGATTTGTGGTTGCTTTACTGGCTAAAGCTGGACAGTGGTGGCTTGTGTGGACATGAAAATTGAATTCTTTGACTTTCTGTGTTTTTCAGGCTGGACATGATGGTGAGAACGTGGGGAACTGCCCTTTCTGCCAACGGCTGTTTATGGTGTTGTGGCTGAAAGGAGTGAAGTTTACAGTGACCACTGTTGATATGAGGAAGTAAGCACCCCTCCTCTGGCAGAAACGCTTCCTGAGCATCTGGTCATGGGGACTTTTCACACAGAACTCTATTAAGAAACAAAACAAGACAGAAAATAAGAAGTTTCTTTCAGTAATCCAAACCATTTCTCACTTATCAATAGGTGTGTTGCTCACTCCGTCTCTCAGAGGTTGGAGGGAGGAGCCCGTAAAGTGTACAAAGAGCTCTGTGTTGCCTTCTAACAAACACCTTCTTTAATTGAGGCTTTGTTGTGCGAATTTCTCAGGGTCATTACCAGAGAGCAAATAAGATCAGGAAACTTTGAAAGGATGCTGATAATTGAATGATTCAGAACGCACACAGCAGGCCTGTTAAATAGCTGACCACTCCCAGTGCTGTGTGTTTTTATAACTGAACCAACATCCAGTGTTGAAATCATTAATCCACAGAGCTGCATTTGATTCTGACAAGCCTCGATAACACAACACGCTCTCACTTTCGAACGTGCCTGATAACCGATTGAGTCGAGTGAAGAAAATAACTAAGTCTGATGTCTCTCCTTCCTTCCTCTCCATCTTTTCTACGTCCTCTTCAGGAAGCCAGCTGAGCTCAAAGACCTGGCCCCTGGGACTAACCCTCCTTTCCTCCTCTACAACGGCACACTCAAAACAGACTTCATCAAAATTGAGGAGTTTCTTGAACAAACACTGGCCCCTCCCAGGTATTGTTGCGCCTGATCATTGAACAAATATTAAAGAAGTGTGATTTTGATGAAGGCTTATTCTCTCATCAAACAAGTTCACTCCCAGGCATCTCTTTTCTTCTCTCCCCGGCAGGTATCCTCATCTCAGCCCACTGAACAAAGAGTCCTTTGACGTGGGTGCTGACATTTTTGCAAAGTTCTCGGCTTTCATCAAGAACAGTCCAAACAACGCCTGTAAGTTGGTGCTCTTGTAATAAAGAAATACATAGACATACCTTCAGTAAAACATATAATTCCTAATGTTTAATCACACGACTGATCAGCAGTGGAAAATAACTGAGTACATTAATTCTAGTGAGGTGCTAGCTACTTTATTCTTCATGGCCACTACATTTCTGAGAGAAACATCATACCATTTCTCTACTATATTTATTTGACAGCTATATTTACAGATGAGGCAGATTGCTGGACACCTTGAGTCTGGTTCTGCTCAAGGTTCTTGCCTGTTAAAAGGGAGTTTTTCCTTGCCACTGTTGCCAAGTGTTTGCTCATGTTGGGAATTGTTTGGTCTCTGTAAATAATATTATGAGGCGTGCAGTCTAGACCATCTCTATATGACAGTGCCCTGAGATAATGTATGGTGTGATTTAGCACTATCTAAGTAAACTTAACTTCACTTTATGAGACTGTCTAGATTTATATTTTATCTACAAAATATACGTTCAGCCGCTAAAATATGTCTATCTTGACCAACTAATTCTGACAGTAATATAACAATGTAATATTATAATAGAAACCATCTAAATGGGGCTGTTCTGCAGAATGATGACTTTTATTTTGCTGATGATAGACTTTGTTCAAGGAGCCATTTTGACATATCATAGTAGGGTAACCAGTGATTCTAATTAAGGTCCCATTCCATTTAGTAGAGCAGAGTCTTTCCAGTGAATCGACATGCACAATAGCAGCAGCACCTTGACTCCTTTACACTGCAGAATTGCTAATTTAATGCATCTATTCCACCACCAGTCAAAAGTATTCATTAGGCAGATAATGACTCCTTAAATTATCTAAGTTTTACACTATTGGCTTATTATTATTAGTGCTACATTGAGGAGTCTGCAGCATTTCAAGTTGTAGCTGGTTGAGGTGAACTTATACTGTATTTGGTTTGGTTAGATAAACCTGTTGCAATCCATTGTATTTCATATTATTTCCATAGGATTTTCACCCAATGAATTCATCTTTCAAGTTAATCTATAAAGCAACGAGAAGCTACGACTGTTAAATAAATGTACTGGAGTAAAATGTACAAAAAAAATCTTTTGAAATATAGTGGAGTAAATCTACAGTAGCGTAGTAGTATAAAATAGAAGTGCTCATATTAAGTACATTACACCACTGGCAATTACAGACAAAACTCAACATATGACATGTGTTTCTGACTCCAGTCCATGAGAAAAACCTGCTGCGGGAGTTCAAGCGCCTGGATAACTACCTAAACTCTCCGCTCCCCGAGGAGATCGACCACAACTCCACAGAGACCATCAGTGTCTCCACGAGGAAGTATCTGGATGGCGACCGTCTCACCTTAGCCGACTGCAACCTGCTGCCCAAACTACACGTCATCAGGGTGAGACTGATTTAACATTCTGGGTTGATTTCTGCCATAATTTACTTTTTTGTTGACTGGCTTATAGAGTAAATCCGAGCACGATGAGTCTTCCTGTGCAAAATATCACCACTCTGGACAAAAATGCTCGACTGTTCAGCTGAATGAAGGCAGTGGTGGAAAGTAACAAGTATTTCCGTTTAATGCAACTTTTAACTTCTACTTTACTACATGTCCGAGGGAAATATTGTACTTTTTATTCAACCACATTTATTTGACAGCCACAGTCACTTTCATATTAAGAGGCTACAAACTCATCATAAACATTGATTATAAAAGATTATAAGATATAGGACTGATCACAAAGATTATAAAAAATACAATGCACATTAAGCCCTTTTATCACATTTCAGATGTCATTGAGCTGTTAATAGTTGAACCAAATTTCCACCTCTAAAGGAATAATAACCAAATAATGTCATAGCTACATAATAATTAATCTGTCATAGAGTTCAGTTTTCTCCAGAATTAGTACTTTTACTCTGAATATTTTATGTACATTTTGATGATAATACTTGCATACTTTTACATCTCTGTGACTTCTTATTTTACTCATGATCTTTATGTACCTGATGAACTTAAAATGCAAATTTTGATTTTCCTGTCATTCATTTCAGATTGCTGCCAAGAAGTACTGTGACTTCGACATCCCCGCCCAGTTCACAGGTGTGTGGCGATACCTTCAAAACGCCTACGAGAGAGAGGAGTTCAAACAGACGTGTCCAGCTGACATTGAAATCGAGAAGGCTTACTTTAGCGTGGCCAACCAGAGGAAATAAACCTTTGATTCCCTGTAAAATCTAAGTCCTGTTTTCACCCAGTGTAACCATGCATGTAGAGATGGTGACCTGTAGAGGGCGCTACAACATACAAGAATTAACTGTGGCAATGAATCAGACACTATTCCACCTTAAAAATCTGGAGCTGTTGTTGCAGTAAGACTTTGGGACGTGCTATTTTTTATTGATTGTATGTAATTTATCCATAGTCACAGACAAATGGTGTGTTTATGCCACATTGAAAAGGCCAAATGTGCAATTGAATGTTTTTGTTTATAGTGTAAATATATTTTTCATCCTTTTTACACTCAAAACACCCTTATTGAAGTTTATTTGATTGTGTTAGTGTGAGCAGCAGAGGTAGAAAGCTTCCTAAACAGTTCAATTTATGCAAAATATGAAATAATACCTGAAATACATTCCTGTACCTTACCCTGTACAAATACAGTTTTTTTTAATCAGTTTTTGATTTAATTGTTTCACTGTCACACTAATAAAAAAGATCAACTTAATTTCTCATAATCTTTATTTTTCTGTGGTTTGTGTGTGTGCTGACTAGTGCTATAATATTGAAGCAATCCTGAATTTCATTGTCCTTCTTTAGGTCTCATATAGTAAATATTATAAACATTTAAACACCTTCAAACATCAAAACCAGCTCACGTAAATGGCATTTCTGATATTCAAGTTTATTTTCAGCCACAGAAAAAGACAGTTTTACAGCTTCAAAAATATATTTTCTGTTTGGACGACAAATATACTGTTTGGTGGGAAACAAAAACGATGATGGAGAGAGACAGCGTTTCCAACCAGGTCGAGCTGACATCACACCAAACATCCTGCTGCTGCTGCTGAGCTCTAGTTGGTGACGCAGTATTTCCAGAAACACGCTGTTAGAGAGAAAAATTAGGAACAAAACTGAAAACAGGGAAGTAAAATCTACTTAGTTCTAACCTACATTCGTCTTTGTTCAAACATTTTTTTACACTCTGCCGGAGCAGTTCATATTCATTTTAATATTTACCTATTGTCAATGTATTTATCTATATTGTATTTTTACTACCTGTGCTTCTGTATATTCTGCATATATTGTATATAAAACATCTAATATCTTTCAAACTAGAGCCTGGAGACAAAAAAGACGGGTTCTTAAGCATGTTGTAGGGGGTACAGAGAAGGAACAGAATATTTTAACTTTTATCACATTTCTGAAAGTTTGAACAAGGGAAGAAATAGGCTGGGCTGTTCTGATTAATTGTAATTTATAGTGATCCTAATTTGATAATTAATTATTGTCTTCAAACCTTCAACCCTGTTATCTTCCATTATGACAATATCCTCTCATATTTCCGGTCTGTGCTCTAATGTGCAACAATTGTGGGGGACCTAGATATGAAAACTTTAAAATGTGTCCAATCAAAGGAAATAATAATGATAGATAATATACATTAATAGATAATAACAGAAAGTTTTATATGTTGTACAGTTTGTGAAGTCTTTTAAAGGAAATTTATCATTTGAGGCTTTATAATAAACTTGGCTGGAACTGACTATATGCTGTTTCGCCTGATTTGCATAATTACATCGTTATTCATTGTTTACTCCAGTAATATCATAAGCAGCATTTTAATTTGCTTGTATTTTACTTGCACTGTACTGTATTCGGCAACATTTTAATTCAAGTTACACTATTTAGTATTTATAAACAGTAATTAAACATGTAATAAAATGTTACATTGAAATCACATTTATCACATCTGTCATCTGGAATTACTGATAAATACAGTTTGATTTAATTCACAGATGTTGAGTTTTTCCAGTTCAGTTCAATCCAGTTTAAACTCTGTGCTGCTAACATGGAACAGATATCAATATAATACTGGTAAGATCTGATCTGTTGAACCAAAGAGGACAGATGTCTAACATTTCCTGACTTCAGCCTGTCTGATAATGATATTGGTGTCTGTAATAAGTTAATATATTTTTGATACTTTATTAGAGAACAAATGACAGCTGATTATGATATTTATAGGTGATGCTGCAAGTTGTATGCACGAGCAGTGAAGATGTCTCTATTCAGAGCATATTAATAGCACTCTATACTGCACACTTGTGGTCAAACTACAAAAAAACAAGCTCACAGAAACTTCAAGCAGCTCATGAAGCCATGACAATATTACCATTACTATTATTAGGATGGTGTGGTGAAATGTTTATGGCTGCAGGTTTCCAAACTCTTTAATCTCTCTAATTTTTATTCTCACTTAATGTGAAAAATTCATCAGAATATCAGTATTTCAGGAAACTTGCATGAGCTACATGGTACTTTATGTGTCATTCTAACTTTACTACAGAAAATTAATGCATACACTGTAACTCCCTGAAAAATGCATATATGTGTGTGTGTGTGTGTGTGTGTGTGTGTGTGTGTGTGTGTGTGTGTGTGTGTGTGTTATACTGATTATTTAATAACACACTTCTTTTATTTCCATATCTTTTTTGTGCTTTATCCTATGTAATGTCCTGTCTTTTGCCGGTCTTTCATTTCAACCAGATGTTCAGATGAAATAAAGCTTAAATTAAATGGATTTTTACTTGTGCAAAATATTCTAGAACATGTTCCGTCTCTACCTGTTAAAGAATAAATTATTTGTCTTGCTTTAAATGGCATAAGCCTTAGTTAAACACACTTGTCATTGAATATTCAGGTACATTAAAGCCATCAGCTCAGGTACTATGCAGGTATTGTTATGTGATGTGACTTTAGGATTAAATATTTAAACTGGCTTGATATACTGTGTATAAAGATCAGGGTGTGGCATGTAACTGTACGTGATATAATACAGTAATAAGAGTCACTCACCTCTTTTGTTTGGTTTTGGCAGGTTCTGTTCTGATCTGATAAAACCCTGAGAGCGAAGCTTGTCAGCTGCTGCCAGCTTCAGCACAGCTTCTTTGAGGTCCTCAACCTAAAAACAAGACAAAATATGATGAAAGCAGAAAGAGACAGAGACATGTTTTAAACTCATCAAGATACTGCACCTAGAGCTTCAACTGAAACTCACTGGAGAGGTCTTGTAAATCAGGTTTCAGCCTGTTTGCACTGACCTCCGGTTAATTTTAGAGCTGATTTCAGGGTTTTACTTTTAAACTTCAAAATGATTTTTTTTATTGCAGTATCACAATATTTGATCTATTGTTACATCCTTATTTATTATTGTGTCTGGCTTGAATTATATTTTATTTTGTTTAGCGTATCCTCTAGATACTCATTTTAATTTTGCACCATTTTATTGTCTTTTATTTTTTCTCAACAGGTATAGATCTCTGTGTTGGCATGTAAGTAGAATATATTGTTATCATTATTATTACTGAATTATGTATTCCCTTTTTCAATTCGTCAGAAAAAAACAATAAAGAGATTGAAAAAGATAGTATAGTGACATGGATCATCAGCCTTACCATGTTTGCAAACTTGTCCTGTTGTGCAGAATCTTTTGCACCTTAAAAACACAAAAATAGGAAAAAATCATTATGCTGACCACCATATATGTGGCTGCAAACGTCTTTATTGTTTTTACCTTTACTCCAGGAGTCTCTTCCTCCATTGTGCTGCATCAGAAGAGGATACAGATTATTCACCTCCCTCTGCTCCCCGTCAGCAGGGTTGGATCCATCCTCTACCTCTGATACTAATTTCTGAATGAAATCTGTTGAAATAAAACAAATTCCTCCCATCACCCTGACATCATGACATTAAAACCCCTGCCAATAGTTAATACAAGAAGATGATGCACCCATGTGCAAGAAAGAATATTAAAATATTTAAGTAAATGGAACTTGATTTCTCTTAAAGGAAATTTACAGATAACATGAATGGAGTTACTGCATCTTAATTCACACATCATTAAGAAAAAACTGAGCTAAGCTGCAAAATAGACTGTAGAGTAAATATCACAGGGTTTATTGTGACAAAAAGTCAAATTCAAAAGTTTAAATTCACCTATCAAATCCAACAGTTTCACTGAAATAGAAGAAAACAGTTAAAGAGCCTTACCTGCCCGTGGCTCCAGGTTGGCGTCAGGGTACAGAGGTAGAGCATGTGTCCATCTTGCAGAACAAATCACAGCTACGAGGTAAAGCAGAGCCACAGAAAGCATGGTGCCTTTATCTTTAGATGGCCTGATTTGGACTATACCTCTGCCTGCCCAAGAACTTCGCTTATATATCCTTAGAGGCCATCTATCACAAGCTGATCAATACATTATCATCACACCCAGTCTCCTTCCTAATGGTCTTGACGTGATGGATCAGGCGTCATAGACACAATTTAGGGGCCCCTGTCAATTCATCTGGAGCCTATCTGTGCTTGTACAGAGAGGCCTAACAAATGTTTACTCTGCGGCAGTAATCAGCGGCTGTCCAGCTCAGCTCTGATGGTTTATGTCTGACACCATTTCTGTGTGAAACGTATCATTCCTCATCGTGTCTGAGATCACAGGTACACAGCTGGAGCTGTGTCACTGCAGGTTCCTACGTCATTTTGTGCTGAATGAATGACATTGCTGAAGCGCTTAATTATGACTGTCTGATGGGGCAAATAGGCCACACTGTAGTAAATAGGCTACAAATTTTGTTCATCATGAATCAAATGTGTGCAATTTTGTTTGTTTTGTTTGTTACTTTGATTTGCATTTCAGCTCTAGAACATAATCAATAAAACACATCGCCAAATAATACAACATTGAAGAAATACAACAAAAACTATGTCAGGGACAAAGTTTGCTTACTTGATGGAATCATGTTTCATGTAAATGATCAATTTTCCCGAGTTCTGTGAGAAGATATAGGCTTTAATTTTTATTTATTTTTTTAATTACCTTTTAATTAATTCTTTTTTTGATAATACGCAGAAACACGGTGACATTGCTCCCCCCAGAAAGAGGGCAATTCATTCAATCATGTCACTGATGATCCCTGTCCTGCCTCCCCATCTCATCCTTCCTTGTGCGACAGTATGTGATTGAGAGGATTCAGGACAAGTCTGAGACCAGAAATTTCATTCAGGGATTTGAAAAATTTCAGTCCAGAATATCTGTAAGGCAGGACAAAGCCAAAACACATGTGCTAAAATGCATGGTGAGAGCTTACATCTATTGCAGGTGGAGCTGACATGTGGATAAATTCTAGGTAGATTAGAGTTTGTGATATGGAGTTGATGTAGGATCTTAGGCTGGATATGATCAAGTCTAGCACATGGAGAGTATTCTGTCCCATTCTACATCAGTGAAGCATGCGTCCAGTTCCTGCTCCCAAGCACTCTGTAAATTTCCTATCTGAACGTACCGGAAGAAGTGTGTCATGGAAAGGTTGAATTGCTGCCTGAGATGTTCAAAAGAAAGGAAGAAAGAGTTAAGGCAAGATTAGAAATAATATGGCTCAACATCAATGCTTTCTGTAGTCCAAAATGTTTCCTAAATTGGAACCAGATTTTTATCGCATGATTAACAGTGGGGTTGGAGGTAATGGACTTCCAATTCAAATGATAGCTCTAAGAGAGAATTGACTATAGGATTTCTCTACCTGCACCCAAATGGGTCTGAAATCAAATCAACTGATTGACCCAAAAAAATTATCTTTTATATGCTACAGGCCAAATAATAGTGAAGAAAAATAGGGAGAGTCATTCCACCCTTTTTTTCATAGTTGATTACTTAGTAATTAATCACTTGATATATTGTTAGTTTTAAAATGTCAGAAAATGTTGAAAAATGTTGATCAATATTTCCTGAAGTCCAGGATGACATCCTCAAATGAGTTGTTTTGTCCACAACTCAAAGATATTCAATTTGAAAAAAAAAAAAAAAAAATACTCAAAGCAAGTCATCGATTATCAAAATAGTTGGCCATTAATTTAATAATCAATCAATAATTTGTTAACTGAGTAATTGCTTGTATAGCTGGCCTCCAGGTTCTGTACTTTTGTAACACATTCGGTGCAGTCATTATTGACCAGGACTGGGGTGCAAAAATGTTGATGTTTCAGTCACAGAGACCTTTCTCAAGTCATATCAATCATAAAGTGACACAGTGTTTAAAAGCAGCCCATAACTAACACATTACTCTTGATACCACCAAAAAGGAGAACAAGTGCAATGCACTGAAGGGCAGTGCAAAGGATTAACTAAAGACAAGGGTCAAACAAGGACAAGGATATAGAGGTCAGATGGTCCTGACGGCCTGAAGAAAGGCGTTTTTTTCTTAACGCAGATCTTTTGTGTGCAAAATTCCTCTTTACCTGATAAAAAGCCTATATGAGCTTGAATCACTGCTACTTCTATACAATTAAGAAAAAGAGACTATACAGATAACAATATCTGACTATTACAGTGTGGGTTTTAACAATTAATTAAAAACTTCTTGAAACACTGAAAGGCTTGAAATGCAACTGTTTCTTAAAATATAATCAAACAACACTTTCCGGTTGTTCAAAGTGGAGACTTTGTGCCGCAGGGCTTTCTGTCAAACTGAAAGGTCTCTAATGCTCTTGAAATGAGGGTACGTGGCATCAGGTGATTTATAAGCTTGTCTCCATGTCCTGCTGTTGAAAACAACACTTGATGCATTTGGCTGTTGAGCAGAAGATATAAAAGCACAGCAGAGTTTGCTTTTAAGGTCAAGCAGTGATTTCAGCCACACAGACACATTAGACAAATACAGAAAAGGAAAGAAACTATAACTATAACTACAACTGTTAAAATTACATACCTATTTCGCTGATATGTTCATTGTGGTCATGGGAAAACTTTAATGTTGTCAATCCTGCATTCAAATCCCATGTAAGTAAAAGTATTAGCAAAATATACTTGCTTGCTTGTGCCCCCTGGCTGACTAGTGTATTGTTACATTATTAAACTGTTAATAATAATGAAATAATGTCTACAGAAGAATTTTGGCTGGCCAAGGAGGAGCAGCTTTATCTACTTGCTGTAACGTAGTTTAGTCCAATGGTTACATCAGGTATGTTTTATCTGATTTTATTATGAATTGTTTAAATCCACTTGGACAGGTAGGCCTGTGGACACTTTTTTGAGGAACATAATACAAGTTTGAATTGAAATTAGAACAGAAATTAAACATCAAGTTTGAGGAGGTTCCAGTGAATTTTTGCCATGTTTTCTGAAATGAATGAATCAATTATGAATATATGATTACTAGATTAGTTATCTGTGTATTGATTAGCCAATTATTTGACCAATAGACTAGCTGCACAGCAGACATTTTGACATGTCGCACCAGAAAAAACTCACAGAATTATATTAATGATTGCTGCATTCCACATCACGGAAGTCCTGCTATTGTGCAAACTGGTTCGCTGTCACTGTTACTGGGACATTTAATGGAACTGAGCCTTCATTACTGTTACTGAGTCCACCTGTGTTTTTCTGGTCTGACAAGTCTGCATGTCTGCTGTGGAACCAGTCCATTCAAACCAATCGGAATCAGAAAGAATATCTCAGAATCATCAAAATACACATCTGTCGTCACAATTTAACAGTGGTGGACAGTAACGAAGTACATTTACTTGAGTACTGTACTTAAGTACATTTTTGAGTATCTGTACTTTACTTGAGTATTTGTTTTCTTGGAAACTTATTTTCTAGGACGGTTGTTGTTACTTGTTACTTTTCGACTAAGCACAGCTTTGAAGTCAGCTGTTGCTGTTTTTCTTTTCTAAAATGCAATTGGTCACATGCTGTGTTCCTCACAGAAGGAAACCAATCACAGTACCTGCTCTCAACTGGGACTGATTAAAAGCAGAAATATGTCAGAAAGACGTGCTCTGTAACAAGAGCAAGCAAGCTCTCCCTCTTTAATTCTAGACAGCAGGAGAAAGACTAAATTAAATAAAATTATTAATTAATTAATTAATTATTTACCACACTGTACTATGCCAATTTGTTTTGTAAATTCGCTAATAAAGGTTAAAAAAAGATCGTGCATAATATCTGGGCAATACAGTCCTTTTTTACACTTAACATTAATTACAATTAACCATGCTAATGTGATTTTTCAGTTCTAGCGTGAATGATATGTGTGATATGTACTAACATCTAAGTATTACATACTGTATAAAGTCGTGAAAAGACTTAGAGTCAATTAACTATTAAATTATGCAGTATGGAGCGGCGAATGGCGAATAATATACACGAAAGAAGACCAACTTCCAGTTGTGACTTCCGGTATGGAGTAGAGCTATGGCGGCGCCCTTGTCCGCCATCTTCTCTGCAGTCGGGTACTCTTGGGAGAACCGCAGCCGAGTCACGTGACCACAGAAGGCGGAAGTCGCCGTTGTTGAATGTTTAACAGTAAACTATGCACGTACCTTGCTGACTTTGCTCACTAATTGCCTGTCCTGTCAGACACGATCAGTCTCCCTAAACTGGAAGAGTGAGAGCTGGAAGACAAACGACAGCAGGAACTTTGCGTGGCACGGCAGCATTAATCCGGCTAGGTACAGTATAGGCTCTTATATACATTGTACTGTTTTGTTTTATATATGTTGCTAACAAGTCCGTCGAGTTAGCCGTGTAAGCTTATGAAGATAGGAAGCTAACAGTTGGGTAACAGTTGCTAGCAGCTGGTGACTTCACCTAGTTAAACTCTATGGTAGAATGTTGAGGCGTTAGCTAACAATAATGCTAGCGGGTTAGACCTGCTATTATAATGTCGACGTAAACAGGAGGTTAATAGTTTAAACACACAGATGTCCGTAATGTTTCACGGAAACGGTCAACTCCGACCTCAGCGTTACCAGCTGTTCTATCCTTAATTTCTTCCCTCCTCCACAAGTAGGATAATAATGAGTGGCATTTCATCTATTTAGACACAGGCATTAAAAACTGCAACATCTCAAGCTGAGACTGATGTCATGATCCAAGTTTAAGGACTGTTTAGCGTTTCTGTTAATTAAATATTCTCGAAATCGCAATATGGCCAAATGCAATGTCCAAACAGCAGGTGATCATTTTATTTTTTCGATACAGGTAAAATGTGTCACACGCTGTCACATGTGCTTGCTTTGTACAAACCCCAGCACTTCATTTCCTGAATTTTTTAAATGCAACAATTTGTGCCTCAATTTATAGTGGCAATGTCTATATTATGAGAAAGAAAACACAAAAACAGAGGTGACAATTCAAAATATAATGGACTGTAATGCAATGTAATGCAATGTAATGTAAGACTATCAGGCAAGTGGTCCGTGAATATAAAAATCCTCTGCTACATTCATGTTGTTACTGGGGAGGACAAGTGCACGTTTTCTAAATATTGAGGGGGACCTCTTAAAGGTAATAAGTAAATTGTTAAAAATTAATTGTGTAACAAAGAGGTAGGCTGGTGCCAGTGAAGATACTGAAAGAAGAGTAATATGATATATTTTATTACTTTTTGTTTGCAGTCATTTCTGATTGATGCCCATGAGAAGATGAAATGATGTGTAATGATTTCAGTTAGAGATGCATGATAAATATCAGGGCAAATAAATTATCTCCCAATATGGGAAATTGATATTAGTATTTTTTATTATAATAATTCAATTATAGCTGACATATATCAACTATAATAATAAAAAAAACTTTGACAGATAAGATCAAACCATTTAAATTGAATTAATTGTCTGTCAGGGTTAATCTCCCTGAACTGGAAAAGTGAGAGCTGGAAGACGAGCCTGAATAGAACATTCCATGGCACGGCAGTATTAATCCAGCTATGTATAGTATAGGCTCCTTTTTACATTGTACTAATTTGTATTATTGATGTTGCTAACAAGTTAATGTTGCTAGTGTCATGCATGACAGCAAAACAGTAAATAATCACAACTGATAAGCTCGAAATAAGTCACCTTTGCTATTATTGCTTGAAAAATGACTTAAACATCCAGCTCCAGTCTGTCTGATTTACAGGGATTTATTGGGAGAAAGAAGAGATGGAATATAATATTCATAACTATGTTTTCATTAGTGTACAATCATCTGAAGATAAGAATTCTTGTGTTTTGGTTACCTTACAATGAACCGTTTATATCTACAGAGGGTGCAATGGAGTCCACAATGTTTTACCACCATGTTTCTACAGTAGCCCAAAAAGGACACATCAAACACTGGCTCTAGATGTGTCCTTTTGCGAGTTTCACAGCCATCATAGCTTCTGTTACGCACTAGGAAAGGGAAAGTGATACGACATGCTGGCACTCTGCAAAACTCACAGCTAGAAGCCACTAAATCCTACAGACTGGTCATTTAAAAACAAATCAATTATCAAAATATCTGTCTAGTTGATTAATCAAATAATTGTTTCAGCTCTAAATGGATAATATTGAGTAGCATTTTGTAGCAGTTACATTAAAGCATTTTTACTCTCGTCCAGTGTCTGCTGCCAACATGTTGTCTGAAGGCGGGTCCTTCATGAAGGGAATGGTCATGGGAGGCCTCTTCTGCTTGGTGCTGTCGCTCCTGGGTAGTTTCAGCCCCGGTCCGGAGTCCAGGACAGATGACCACCATCATCATCACGTCAAGGCCCCAAGCAAAGATGAGCTGACACACTTCTCTGACAGTCAGGTGCAGGAGTTGAGCAATCAAGTCCGGGTCTATTGCGTCATCATGGTCCAGCCCAAGACCCTTTTGTTTTGGGCCACTGCCATTGACACGTGGAGCAAACACTGTGATAAGGCTGCATTTTACACCTCCGAGTCTTCTAAAGCACTCGAGGCAATAGACCTAAATGAAAAAGATGACTGGGCAAGATTACGTAAAGCTCTTAAACATGCTTATGAAAATGCTGGAGACATGCGCTGGTTCTTTGTGGCACAACCCACCACGTTCGCCATCATCGAGAACCTCAAATACCTGGTGCTAACAAAGGACCCCAGCGAGCCCTTCTACCTGGGCAACGCAATGAAGTCAGGGGAGCTCGAGTATGTTGCGTACGATAGTGGTATTGTGCTAAGCTACGAAGCCCTGAAAAGGCTAGTGCATGTGTTTGATGATGCAGAGAAATGCCCAGAAAGAGGACGTGCCCTGTGGAAGCTGAGTGAGGACAAACAACTAGCTGTGTGTCTCAAATATACGGGTGTCTTCGCAGAGAATGGAGAAGATCAGCATGGAAAGGGCCTGTTCAACAGCAAGAGCGTGAACGTCCTGATATCAGACAGCATGAAGGACAACCCCACCAATGTAGTGGAGGGCTGCTGCTCCGACATGGCCATCACATTCAACGGGATGTCACCGAGTCAAATGCAGGTTATGATGTTCGGAGTTTACAGACTTCGTCCTTACGGCCACGACTTTCATGACTCGTTAGTGTTTCATCCTCCTGAAGGTTCAGATAATGACTAGAGACTCTTTCCTTGAAGCTGGATGTGGTATTTTTAAATGTTTTGCTTCTATGATGGCAAACCTAACTGTGGGGAGATGGTTTTCTTATGCTGTTTCTAAAACTGGATCCTGGGAGGGGAATAAGCCTTTTACGTATCTTGTACATTTTGCACTTGGCACAATCACCATCCCATTCCTTTGGTTTAGGGAAACAACGTTGGTGGGTGTGCTGCATCCTGTTGAATGAAGATTGAACTTTGTTCTGTTAACTGTAATGTTGTTGTGCATCTTAAATGTTTGTCTTTCTGTGGTCTTAAAGCTGCGTTAGACTTAATAGATGATTCTATTGTATGAAACTGAGTAAGTTTCTGAAATTAACTGTTCAAAGTGCTTGTCTATCTTGACCACATTATGAACAATAGTCTTTTTTTTTTTTTTTTTTTGATTAATCTCTGAGAAGTTTTTATGGACACACCAATAATCATATCATGGACCAGCCCAGCTCTACATGAAGCCACATTATTCTTAATTATCTCCATATACAAAGATTGGCCTTCACAGCAATTGAAATTAATATAGAAAATAATAAACCTCAGTGTTGACTGAAGTATATTTCTTCTATCACGCCCACAAAAAAATGACATTTTAAAAACACTTTGTTGTGACCAGATGACTAACTTTTGGATAATAAAAAATAATTTCTGATTAAACTTAATGGGGATTTGTGGTGTTGAATGATCTAACAAGGACTTGGAATGAGGATAAAAGTGTGTCAGTGTGAAAATTATATAGAGGTGTTAACGGTGTGTACCTTGTCAATTATACTGTGAAGAATTTTTGTGAAAGGGAAATATTTGTAGAGTTAAAGGGCTGTTTTGTTAGGTTGAACACTTCTTATATAAAGAACTACAAATGTATTCTGTTGCATCATTTCATAGTCTGTCTTAATTATTGTGAACAGTCATGACCACCATGTTGTTGCATCATCACACATAATGTGTATCAATGTTTTGCTGCTGTTGGGTAAGAAAATAATCAAGTATTGTAATTCTTTTCCTTCATTATAAAAAACTCAAAATATTGACATAATATTTCATAATAATGACTTAATATCTCATATTAATTACTTAGAATCTCAAAGTATTGATTTAGTATTTCAAAATTACTACTTTAAGAGCATTTATCATTATTTTGAGATACTAAGTCATCTTGAGATAAGTCATTTTTAGTTTCTAATTGTCTTGAGATACAAAGTCATTATTTGTAGAAAGTTTCTCATTGTTTTGAGATACTAAGTTATTATTATTTTTTTCATCATTTTGATCATTTTCATTTTCATCATTTGAGATACTAAGTCATTTTGAGTTTCTCATTATTCTCAGATACAAGGTCATTATTCCTTAAGGTTTCTCGTTCTGAGATACTGAATCAACTTGAAATAAGTCATTATTTTGATAGTTCCTCATTATCTTAAGATACTAAATCATTTTGAAAAAGTTTCTCATTATTTAGAGACAGTCATTATCTCAATATTATTATTTTGAGAGTCATTGAGATGCAGTCATTGAGTTTCTCATTAGTTTGTCTCAAGATATTTGATTCTTAGATCCTATGTTATGGTTTTGACATACTAATTTTAATAAGGTTCCTGACTGTAATTACTCACAGAATCTTTTTCCTTTCATCACATTTGCAGAACTGGGCTTCCATACTAACTGATGCCCTTGTACAGTTGAAATATGTAGTCAGATCATTTCAGGTTATTGACTATACTGAACATGTGGGACCAGCCACCCTCACTGATGTAAGTGAGGTAGACAAAATATTAGAAACACATAGTACAGCTATAAGAAAATACAATTCAACTGCACCACAAATGACAAGTTAAATCAACCCTACTATAAAATGGTTTCAACAAAAACTGAACACTGTGATCTTGATAAACGTTTCTCACAGGTTTGTTGTACAAGATGGCGTCTTTTTAGGAAGGTGTACCTTGCAAAAAATGTCACCTGTCAGCACGCAGTGTTTAGCATTACGTACTACAGAGAGGAGCAGAATAACAGGTGTAAAAGTTGGTCACCTATGTTAGCCTGCCACGCCTTCAGTCACTATGTAAATATAACCACATCCTGTATTGTTTAATGATACAAAGGCAAGCGAGCTACGTCATTACTCCAACTGTACACACCAAATGAAAACCAGATAATCAAGGTTACCCTGAAGTAATTACTACTACAATTTTGTCATGTCTACCAATCAATTAAATTCTAAAACCAACACAACCAATCAACACAATAATGTGTGCATCTTCAACTGAATCAAATGAAAAATACCAAATGAGATTAAGGTTTAAAGCAAGCTCTTTCTTTTATTTGTGCAGAATGGCGATTGATTCAAAGCCTCCAACAGGTTACACAGCTAAGTCCATAGGTGTAAACAGTTGACTGACAGCTTCAGCCTCATTGTCGAGACCTCCACACTTTCTTGGGGGTGGGGGTGGGAGCAGGCATTGCAGTTGTTGATGTCGTCATTTATACGTCTTCATGTGCCACAGTCCGTCATTCAGATAGTGAACATTCTCAATGCCAATTCCCTTGTTGACTTTTTCTCTGTTTGAACACAGACAGATAAAGATCAGACATCACGAGAACAGCAACACAAAGGACTTTTCTGCTTTTGTAATATGTAAAAAACAAAAACAAAAAAACAAGTTACATGTTTTCTGCAGACATCTTCATAACACCAACACAAAGTGCATGCTGTTTTCCCTCTGCCATTATGGCCTGCATCCCCTTGTTAAGGACAAACATGCAGGTAAGTGATTTAAAATGTGGAAAATTTCCAGGGTTCCTATACATTTTCCATTTCAAAATTCAAACATTTTCTAGATGGCCAGACATGTCTGCAGATTTTTTTAAAAGTCTCTTTCAAAAAGAAGAATTAAAAATTAATTGAAAAAACTTAAATAATTCACACAATATCACCAGAAGGTAGTGGGCACCTGATCAATGTACTCCTTAAAGGGATAGGCCACCCTCACTCACTTTAGTTTTTCAGTCCACAAAATACTAGTTTCAACAGCGTTGCAGAATCTCCCAAGCAATATAAGTGAATGGTGAACATAAAAACAAAAAAAAAAATTATGAAAAAAATAACATAAAATACCTCCATAATTGTTGTTTGGGTAATCCAAACAAGCAGTATCATGTCATGTCATTTTTGGGTGAACTATTGCTTGAAGTATCAACAAGTTAAAGCAGAAGTTTTCCCTGTATCAACTTTAAATTCATTTTCCCCCTTTTTCTGCATTCACTTTTCTTTTCCACTTTCTTTTTCCTGATCATTTTCTTACTCATCCCATTATTAATATTAATGTATTAATTTTAATTGAGTGTTGCTGCCTTTTATATATTTTTTTTATTTTAATTAATTAATTAATATTTTCTGTAATGTGTGCTGGCATGCTTATTATTTTCAGCAAAAAAAGTTGGAAAAAAGGTAAATAATTTTTATGGTGTCTGTGCAGCCTTGTATATTCACTGTATATATGAAAACAATGATGAACGCAGCCATAAAGGCACTGTTTCTGAATTCTGAATTTTATATTTTAGAAAACAAAACAGGGGCAATAGTGTGGACACACAAACATTTTTCCACACTCTCTTTTCTTTTTCCGTACATATCCAGGCCTGGAGGTTACTAAAATTAAATGTCTAGGAGCCCTGAATTTTACAATACACTACATTTTATATTGTTAACATTGAACAGCTTCCATGTGCGCCATCATGTATAGAAGGATACGACTACTGTGTCAGTTTCAGCTGGGTAGAGTTTAGCGCCTGGTGACGTCAGCCCGGGGCACATGATGTTGGCTCCACTTAAGACAAATTTAATGGCTCCTTTGTCTACTTGCTGGTGTGGAAGAATGAAAGGATCTATGAAAAAGAAAAAGGAAATTTCTTGTCAGGATGAGAAAATTCAAACACAACCATCACCCAGTTGGTATTAGAAGATCTCACATTTATGCAGCAGTCTGAGGGTTGGGTAGAATGGTCCTTCTCTCTGTCTGAAGAAGAGCAGCTCTCCATTCACTGTCAGGATTTCAATGTGTTCATGGCTGTGGAATGAATTATAGAATTATAAACTGTAGGAGAAAATACACCATACTGAAAACACCTTGGAGAAAAAATTATTAAGTCATACCATCTTACTATTTTGACAGGGTCCTTTTTTGGCATTATGTGATTGAGCCATGATTCGATGTCAGGGAACTGTTCCAACAGCTGATTTTTTATGCCTTTGATCACAGATGTTTTCAGCTGGATACAGTTGGACACATTTTCCTTCTCATCAAATCTGAAACAGGAAACAGAAAATGTTCTTTTAAATATGTTTTTTCTTTTTGAAAAAATATTTATTTTCATATTTTAGATTTAACAAGATCCACAGAACAGACACATAAACTCATACAAACGTGGCTCCAAGTCCCCTCCCTGTCCTACCAACATACAAACTAAAAGAGGACCTCACTCAAAAGTAGCAGGTAGTAGTGAAATTATAGTTGAAAAAGAAAGAAAATGAAATTATATGTAAATACAAGTTAAAAAATAATGAGAGGCACCTTAAACAACCCTTGCTTATTCAAGCATATAATGGTTTAACAATTCTGGTAACATTATTCTATCAAATCTGATATAGGCGTTGGAAAGGTGTACATATAGATAAAATAGTAGGGCTTCCAAATCTCCAGAAAGGTGTTGCGTTTACTTCTGAGAGTATATGTGATCTTTTAAGCAGAATACCATATACTATACTGTTATACTGATCAACAATATCATCCAATTTTGGCCTATCACAGTTATACTGGTCTATACCGGTATATATGTAGTCTGTTATGCATTGTTGATTCTTTTTTGTAATTCACATATGCTATAAACATACTTTTTGCAGTATTTTTGTTTTTATTTAGGCTATAAATATTTATAGTTATTGTCATTTTGGACAATGAAATTTAGTGTTAAGCACTTTTGATGAATCACTGTCCAAAAAAAAAAAAAAAAAAAAGGTAGGTATTAGCCATTATCAGTCAGGCCCTAGAATGCAGCTATGAGAAGATGGGAATCAGACTTCTACATCATTTTAAATACTTTTTTAAGTACAAATGCAGCCAAAACCAGAGAAATCTTTTGTGTCATGTCCACCATATGGTAAGAATGTTTTCACAACAAAGTTTAATTAAATTTTTCTATCTTTAATTTCTCAGGTATGATAATATATTGCATGCCTTAATATATCACAAATAGACAGTACTTATTGCGCAGTGAAGCGCAATGATTGTGGCAGAAACGGGCAGTACATAATGTTGGATTAGTTCCATATGGCTTTATAAAGCTGATATAAACCAATACCGGCAATACGCACATACATACTGAGAATTACAATCTTTATAAATTACATATATAATTTAACCAATTTTACCTATTAACAACATCATTCTTAACTTCATCTCAAAACGCCCTTAAATGTAAAGTTTTAATAACTTTGTACACAACAAAGGTATCAACTGTGATTCTTACCTCTTAACTTAGATTTGAGTTAAGAATCACAGTTGATACCTTTGTGATTGTAATTTTAATGTGAAAATATGATTAGCTAGTGTAAGATGTGCCTGGATGTTCCCAATTGTCACCACATGACACAACCTGGATTTTAGTATTTCAGACAGTTTAGGCTTCTACAGGAACGTGAATTATCTATAAATCGCACTGACATCTTGTTTTTTTCCTTGTCGAGCTACTTGATCTACTATAATAACAGATGTTCTCACATCTGTCAGAACGCACGTCTGCTCGTCTAATTCACTGAACATTCAGCCTACAAACAAACTCGAAGACGAGACTGCTAATCAGTTAGCATTAGCCACCTAGCTGTGGTTAGCTAACGTTGCAACATGGAAATAATCAGCAACGTACTTTTTAAACATCCTCGTTGGTCGCTGTTAGCGTGTTCCTCAATTCGCGACAAAGCTTGTCCAGACTTACTGCGTCAGGTCAGATATGTTAAACGCAAGAAAATGACAAAGTACAATTCATCTATCAAATAATTCTCTGGCAAATCCACGCCTGTCTCGCACTGGAGGGCCAGTGGTATAAGGGTTGCGTCATTTTACGACAGTTGTTACCGAACACGGCAGATCAGGTCGAATTCGATTATGATAGCTTCCATACTCTCCTGTCACCTAGGTAACTTCTGTACAAGTCGAGCACGGCCGTTCAACAAACGATAAGTCAATCAAAACTCGTATATAGCACCTGTTAGATAACCTGTTAGATGCCGAGACTAGTTTCCATAGTGAAAAGGTAGTTCTATGTGCTTGTGACGTTTCCATCCTCTTTTAGTTTCCTTGATTCATATCATGCATGAGATGAATCAAATCCTGTTCCCAAACAGATATATGGACAAATCATATCTAGATCTAAAATATTCTGCTTTCTTTTTTTTGTTTTAATTAAGCTGTTTGTGTTATTTATTATCGCTATGACATTTAAAATAATTATAAAAATGAAACAAATGACTATTTACCGAAATGTTCATATATGTCCCACGTACAATAGCAAGTAAACAACAGATAACATTATTTTATCTATTCTATTGTGCTATAAATAAAACAAATTATGGATATTTCTTCACCCACCCTAAATGTCCATGTCAAAATTATTTCTAAATCAGCCAAAAATTTGTATCTATCAATTTTAAATCTACATTTTTATAGGATGGAATCTATGAAGTGTCTTAAGCTAAATTACGTATGATGTGTTTGTAACGCAGGGTACCACAAAGCCTTATGCCATTATATTTCACATTCAATATCTTTATTTGTTCCATATGTAATCATTCACATTACAATACTAATGCGATGAATCATCTCAATGGAGCGTTCACGGTACAGGTATAGTGAAATTGAGAAAAATATAAAAATAAAGAAAATGTATAATAAAATGATAGAACAGAGGGAAACATTTAGAAAAGGGAAACATTTCACAAAACAACTTTAGGCAACAGAAAAAATAATGAATAAGGAAAAGTAGTAGACTGTTCATATTTTCTATTGAAGAATGTGCTTTTTTAGACAAGAAATATAACAATACATTTTAAAATCTCTCACAAAGGATGAGTTCCCTCATGTCTTTTGTAAAATGAAGGTACATATTGCTGGAATACACCACTACAGTTTTTAAGAGAATTGGGTGTAGATGTCTCAGTGTTCCGATACTACCTGAAGAAAAAGAAATACATTTTAAAACAATGAATATTTTGCCCTGCAATGTTTTTTGTAAGAACTGATTCTAATGAATGCACATTTTGCAAAACAAAAATAAAAACAATTGAACATTTGATATAAAGCTAGGAGATACAAATACATTATATTTATATCAGGATATGAGCACCAATAGTCATCCCTATAATATTATCACAATATTAATAAATATCAATATTGAGGTATGTGGTCAAAAATACTGTGATATTTGATTTTGTCCATGTTGCCCAGTCCTACTGTAAAATCATCATATGGTTGCACCATTTTAATAATGATTTGATTTTGCCTTATCATAATATTAAATTCGGTTTCATAATGATTTTTTTTTTAAATATTGCAATAATATAAATATTTTCTACTTGAACGTAAGCCCTACTTCAATGTGAATATTTATCACTTGTAACATTTAATCTGACAACAGACAGATGCTGAAATAGATTTAGCTTCCATGTTTTATTTTATTTTATTTTATTTTATGGCTTTCTTACTTTCTATGATTTTTGTATTTGAACTTATTTGTTCATCCCCATTGTACTTGCTCAGTCTTAAACTCTACTTTTTTTTTCTATAGCTGAAAAATGTCATAATTTGTCTATTTAGATTCACTGAAATTGATTAGATGTAGGAAAGCCCTATTTCTATATGAATATTTGTCAGTTGGATCATTTAATTTGGACCCCAGACAGAAAATGAAATAAATAGATTTTATTTTATTTTATTTTAATTTATCTTATTTTATTTTATTTGTTTCATTTTAGGTCTTTCTTGTACTTGCTCGGTCTTAAACTGTAGTTTTTACTGTGGTTTTAAAAAGTAACGTCTAACCCCCATGATTCCACGGCGTTGTCATGGCGCCCTCTTGTGGCCGCAGCCGTTACAACAGTGTAGTGTGTATAAAAAACACGCCTTGTGCAAAAAGTACTTTTGTACAAAGTACTTCCGGTGGGGTCACCGAGCAGCTTTTATGAGCGAACATTTTCTCGTGTTTACCGACGTCTGTTTTAGTAACATGTGAGCGTGTTTTGTCGTGTTTATATTTCTTCTGTAAATAATTTGGTTTAACGGCCGCTTCACTTTAACCGCTCTCACAGGACGACTGTACAACGCGGTTAGACAAGCGAGGCAAAAAGAGGAAGCAATAGCCAACCATCTTTCTTCTTCTGCCAGCAATAACAAGAAAGAGACAAGGCTAGACTCAAGTGGAGCTGTGTTAGTTTGCAATTTATTGTGTGTTTTATACCGGGTAAAGGACTTGGGTAAAACATTTCCGTGTTAACATAGATACAAGCTCTCGGACTCTGAGCTCACACCCCGGCAAGCCTGGAAGTTTCGGATCAGAAGACTGGCTGTAAAGAATTAGTATTCCCGTTTTTTCATGTTTCCAACAGGTTTATCTTCCCCTAATCCCCCACCACCGCCAACCCAGGAGGCTAGACCAGCGGCTACTGATGTCAAAAACGAAAGCGGCACCATCACATCTCCGAAGAAGAGGAAAATAAACGGCTCAGAGAGGGAAGACACTACTGACACGATCTCTTCTTCGCCTCCCAAGACCCTGAATTCCTCCTCCTCCTCTTCTTCCTCCTCCTCCTGCTCTCCCACTCCGCTGCACATTCAGAAGAAGTTGAGGTTTGAGGATTCAGTGGATTTCATTGGACTGGATGTGAAAATGGCTGAGGAGGCTGCTGCTGCTGCCGCCGCTGCTGCTTCGTGCTCTAATAACAAAAGCAAAGCCGTGTTCCTGTCCGCTGCTGTGGGACACCATGCAAACGGACTCACCAAAACCGCTGCAGGCTCCACCACAGGAACCTTCTCCAACAGTAAACCCGGTGCTGCCAAGAAACTAGTCATCAAGAACTTCAAAGGTAGCGGATACACTGAGGGATGATGTGATTCAAGCTCCAGAGCATCCATTGACAGCAATATCTAACTTAAACTCAACTGCTAACAAGTAGGCTCAGTATGGGCAGGAATCTGGTGATATGATATGTATCACGATTCAATATACTGCGATACTTACTGCAAAGTAATATATTACTTTTTTAGGAAGACTAATAGTATAAAGAACATCACCCCTATGCATAAAGTAATAAAGTTTACTTTTCAGAATAGTGAAGATAGGTAACAAAACTACAGTCTGTCAGTCAGCTTTAAACACACCACAGTAACACATGAATCATAATATCATGATTAAGTAGTTTTGAAGATCAATACAGTATCACAAAACGTATCGTTAATTGATACTCAAGTAAACTGATATTTCTTACACCCCTACTAACAAGTCCACAGGCTCTCTGAGAGTGTCTTTACTGGACAATATATTGTAAAAATTGTGATACGAGACTGGGGCTCATGGAATATGACTTGTGATATTAGATGTAATTATCATTTTTACGTCATTATTCTTATTTGGATTGAAAGGATTTTTTAAAATTTTTGCAGGAATATTTACACAGTGAGATTTTCCATAAATAATTATTAGTTTTGTGGGTAAATATTACATACATTCAGATAATTGCATAATTTTTCTGTGATGCAGCCTTTGAAACAGGAAAAGACAACACTTAAGCCATTGCACCACATGATGATATCCAAAATCCAAGATGATATCTAGACTCATATGATGTAATATTGATATATTCTATGATATATTGCTATGATCTCGTTCCTCAAATGTCTGAGATCAAAAGTAACAATTCTGAGCAAGCAATAATTAAAAACATACAAGGTCTGTTGTTAAACTTGTTTCATTCATATAAAGAATCAGCCTGGTGTAATGCATTACACTAGAATTTGCTTTAAATGTCAGCTGGATTATTTTATACATAATTTATTGGGATATAACGATACCAAAATTCAACAATGATAATACCACACAAGAAAGTCCACAATATGTTATTTATTGCACTATTAAAACACACAGAAATAATGAATCTGGTACGCACAGCATTTTTTGTTCATATAGAATTTGTTTTTGCTTTTAACTTTAAGTGCTCCTCCTCTCTATCTTTAATAAAATAAAATAAGCCAGCCATGACCTTTAACGTGTGCAAAAAATTGGTGTGAATGGTCTTTGGCAATAAATATTTGAATTACATTTGTATGTTTGAAATACAAGAACAGGGCAGCAGTTGGTAGCAGTACTTTTATAAAATTGAAAAACTGTAATATTGCGATATTCAATATATTGTTACATCCATAATGGGTACGATTATTGAGAAATTATCAATAATCCACCTACTTCACTGAGTTGATTGCTTATCTGAATATGTTAATGAAGTGTAATGAGCTGATGATTTAAATTTCTGCACAATTAATCAAAATATTGAAGAAATCACAATCTGGCCAAGTGACATATCCAAATTGCATAACCTGTAATTTATTGATAAAGAACCAGCTTTATAATGAAGTGCTAGTGTAGTGCTGCAGAGACCCTCTGATCTACAAATAATGTTCTCAAGATGTTAGAGAACATATTTGTTTGGCACAGACCGCAACAACTGTTACATTATCACGAGTTCAATGAAAATGAAAATTGCAATGCACAAAATATCAGACTATCTGTCCAAATAATTGCAATATGATTTTTCTTTCTATATCATGCAGCCCTTCACCAAATTAACAAGTCTGGGCAAACAATAATTAAAAACTAACAAAATTAGATATTAAAGGTGTTTGACACATCTAAAGAATTTTACCTGGTGTAATAAATAGTTGAACTTTGAATATCAGTTTGATTCTTTTACACGCAATTTAGCATTTTTGGTTCATATCCAAATTAATATCTTGATTTCAGCCATATTTAACCACTTTTTTTGATCAGATAATTTTAATGGGATCAAAAATTTCTTTGTCAAGAGTGGCCTAAGAACAGGAAACATTCATCGTCAGTCACACAGGCAGCACACAAGAAGAGCACACATGAGGTAAAACAACCAGCAATCAAGCAGCAGATACAAACTATCAAAAGAGTAATAAAATGCCTCGGATATTAAAAATCTCCTTGATGAATGAAATAAACTATTTTGAGGGCACTTCAGTCAATTTAAAAGGTGCATAATACCTGTCAAGGTTAAAATATTGAAGTTTAAGTAGGTATTTCAATGTGCAGTGCAGAGACTAGATTTAGACAGAATGTGATTCGTGAGGTGGTTCAGGAGCTTTTAAAATTAATACAGTAATACGATAGCTCGCTCTTATCAGTAATAAACATATTGCTGAGTGCTGGTCATAGCTTTATATTATAGTAACCAAAATATTTATCACATACAGTTGCGTTAAAGTAGAACTAGTGATACATCGTAATGGTCCAGTGCGGCCCACTGTTTAAGTTTTGTTCTGAGAACAGTTTGTGTTTTCTTTTGCTCACAGAGAAACCCAAGTTGCCGGAGAACTACACGCAGGAGACCTGGCAGAAGCTGAAGGAGGCAGTGGAGGCCATACAGAACAGCACTTCAATCAAGTACAATCTAGAGGAGCTCTACCAGGTATCAGCACAGACCTGCTGACCTCTCAGTAACCCTACATAATAAACAGTATAAACAGTCCTTTTGTTTCTGTCTCCATCAGGCTGTCGAGAACCTGTGCTCCCATAAGATATCTGCCAAGCTTTACAAACAGCTGAGGGCAGTGTGTGAAGACCACATCAAGGCACAAATTGATCAGTTCAGAGAATATCCTTTACTACTTCTATTACCTCTGGTTGTCATTAATTTTGTGTTTATCATGCAGTCATATTGCAGTAAAGCTGTTGAATGAAAGCCCATATTTACCTTAACGTTGTTCATACGGACGCTCTGGACAGTGTGCTTTTCCTAAAGAAGATTGACAAGTGCTGGCAGGATCACTGCAGACAAATGGTATGTTTTATAAGCTTAATAAGTCTAATGGTTGATGTTATATCCGTTGAAAGTCTGTTGACATAACCTCACTGTCCATGCATACAATTTGTTTATATTTAAAGTTTCATGTTTTACCATTCCACTAAACTGGGAACCAGACGAATCTGCAAAATACCAAACCTTTTTCAATACTACATGTTTGAAACAATACAGTATCCACTAATTATAGTATAAAAAGTACAGAAACTATGAAAAAATAATTATGTGCTCATTAAAGACCTCAGTTCAGTTCAGTCTTTGTTTTCCTCTCTGAAATTTGGCATGTAGCAAAACCAGGCAGTGTTCTGTGACTTTTTTTATACTGGCGCTCTGTGCAGGTTGTTAATTTAAAAAAAAAAAAAAAAAAAAGAAGGAAAAAAAAGAAAAAGACCAACTTTTGTGCCCAGTGTTCCTTTTTTGTTTTTGCTCTGGTATCGAGAGAGGTATAGAGTATTTTTTTAATACTTGTGTAGAGTATTTTTTTAATACTTGTGTCAAAGTAGAGCTGCACAATATGGTAAACAAAAATGAGTATTTTTACAGATATTGCGATACAATTTACAGTCAGTGGGAATAATGTTTTTTTTTTTCTTTCACTGAAAATGAAAACTGTGATGCAAAAATTATCACGATATGACATTTGTTGGGGTCTTCACAAAATTTTTTTTCTTACATCTGGGGAACAAAATTTGTGGGCCATAATATCTCTGCAGCTCTATTAGTGACACATTTTTCCTTTCCAGAAAATTGTAGTTTCTGTGATTTGGCCATATTGTGATTTGATAATGATAATATTTTGATTAATTGTGCAGCCCTGTATTTAACTCTAGCAGATACATCCCATTCAGGCAGATTTCTAGATGTCCTGAATCTCTTTGGGCTAATCACTGTTTATTTAATATAGTGCAGATTTTATATAATGACTGACAGAGAAGCATCAATAGTCCAGATTTAAAAAGCCACGTTTTTGAGTGCAACAGACCAGGCTCATGTAATAAATGATAAAACTGTCAAACTAGGCGGTGCTAATCAAACATGAATCAAAGTTCTGTAACAGCATTGCCTATTTTTCACCATAAATGTTTTCAGAAACAAATTCAAGTGTACTGTTTAGCTGTAATTTGAGAATGTTTGTGACCAGGCCAACCAAGCGACATCACACATTTTGTTGCTCTGCTTGCTTGTAGGTCTATCCAGTTACATCCAGTGGGATTGTTATTTTACCTTTTGGAAATAGAAAATGAACTGAGAGATCCCAGACTAATTTACATTTGTGAATTACTCTGCGTCCCTGGGCTGGTATTCCACTGATTTAGTGCTGCATTTTCACAGAGTGGGGAGACTAGTGAGAGACATATTGAAAAAGAATAGTCTAAATTAAAGCAGCAGAAGGCGAGTTACTCTTTTAGTACCTTATATGGTTCAAACATGCTGGTTTCTATGCTGTCAGTGATGCACCGCAATAGTATTTGTCACTAGGTGAATAGACAGTTTTGTAAATATCACCATATTATGCATATGCAAGAGCTTCACTCTGTAAACACCACAGAAACATATCAAAACTCAAAACAAATGTCAGTTTCAACAAAAAAGGTCACTCTCAGTGTGAAAGTTGGGATTGTAGTCCAATCTGTCACCTGGGACCAACAAATATAATTGTTATTTGTGAAATCATATATTATTTGTTCATTTTAAATGTGGGTAAGCAGTTTATTTTTGGTGTTCAATAATAACCTTTAAGTAGAATGTAATTCACAAGTGACCTGAGAGAAACTTGACTTCTGCTCTTCCTCTTGGTTCTGTTTACAGGCGTTAGAAAATTTAGCCCCTTATTGGAATCTTTGGCCAATCTCACGTCAGTCAATGTCAGTATTTGACAACCTCCTGACGACCTGACACTCAACAATCAACTCTTTCTCCAGAATCACTTACTGCATTTTTGGAATTAATATTTGTAACAGAGGCCTTCCGTGACAAGAATTTAAGTCTCAAACCAAATTCAGTATCAGAGTTATTTTCTCCTTCAGAGCCGGACAGAAGAGAAGAGAAGATATTAACAGAACAATAGATATTAGCCTATACTTTTTTCAAAGACTGAGGAGTGCCCCTTTAATTAGAATCAAAAGCGAAAATGTTAAAAATGTGTCATTGTTACTTTTTTCTAACTGTGAATGTTTTTCATTGTGTCACAGATTATGATTAGGAGTATATTTTTGTTTTTGGACCGCACCTACGTTTTACAAAACTCAATGCTGCCATCCATCTGGTGAGTGACCCCTGTTGTCAGCTGTTATACAAGAGTGTGACTGTGAGGCTGATTGCTGTTGAAAGTGTGTGTTGAATGAGCTGCCCTGGTCTGCAGGGACATGGGTCTGGAGCTGTTCAGGTTCTACATCATCAGCGATCTGAAGGTCCAGAGTAAAACCATCGACGGCATCCTGCTGCTCATCGAGAGAGAGCGAAATGGAGAGGCAATAGACCGCAGTCTGCTGAGGAGCCTGCTGAGCATGCTCTCCGACCTGCAGGTGACTGACCGTTTCATTATGAAGTGTCGGCTGGTGTAAATCTGTATTTTAAAGCCTGGATTTCATCTTTGTCTTGTACTACAAGAAGAATGTGGCTTTGGCAACTGTGTTGTCTAATTGCTTGCGCAGGTGTGTGATCGGTTGTCAGTTTCCTTTTGACAAATGGCTTTAATGAAACTTGTGTTCTCTCTGTCCCTGACAGATTTATCAAGACTCCTTTGAGCAACGCTTTTTGGAGGAAACTAATCGACTGTACGCTGCAGAGGGACAGAGGCTGATGCAGGAGAGAGAGGTGATTTATGTGACCTTCAGAGTCAGGGTCCATTTTGTTGTTTGTCAGTGTATTTTTCTTACTTCAGTGAATAACTGGCCAAATATAAACAATTTTATTACAGTGTATGTCCAGAGTCTGTACTGTAATTTCATGGCGCATCTAAAATATGAGTTGCACCATCAGGTCTTGATATTAGTGCCTCTGAATGAAAAAAATCACCATTTGGGGGGGATTTTTTTGGGGGAAGTCAGCAGTGGTCAAACACACAGCAATTCAAACAAACCCCCACACAACAAGAAATCTATCATAGAGACCCTAAAATCTTTTATCTTAGCTGGAAAATCTTTTGCTTGGCTAAGACAACAAGTATAGCAACTTTTTTTTTTCTGACACATTGGATTCAGATATATTGACTCTTCGTTGTCTCAGTTCAGAGTTTGAGTCTTTCTTACATGTTTTCAAAACATTTGTTTGCAGTCTCTGTGAAAGTGAAAATGAAATGGGTACATACTTTTGAGATATTGTGGCATAAGGTTTTTCTAAAAAAGTCAACTCTACATATAGAAGTCCAGCTCTACATGAATAGTGTGTACTATATACACAATCAAGACTTAGCTGTTAAAATAAATAGCTCAATAAATCTAAATGTTGATATTTATTAACTACAACAGATGAACTCCTGTACCTGGAATTAGCTTAGCCTTGAAAGTAAGGCTAGCTGAGTTAGTATTTTCATCTTCATTTCATATTTCTTTATAATTAAGTAAGGGATAATGCACTGTGAGAGGGTCGTTATGGTGAAATAAACCCGACATGATGATTCAGGACCCAAATGTGAAACGAATGAGGAAAAATAGAATTTGGAATGGCTGCAATAGGAACAACAATGCAGTAAACCGATACAAAGATAATGCCTTTTACATCTACGGGCAATTGAATTCAGATCCACTGCAGGCATAATGGAGAGCAAGCAGTGGCATCTGTGGTGTGATAAGCTTGATCCAACCTTGCAAAGTGCATCAATCATAGACCTTGACAAAAAAAAAAAATCCTGTAAATTTGTGACTTTAACCTCAAAGAATATCTGTGTTTTTTTCCACATAGATTTATGACTTTAACATGGACCTATTGTTTTCCAAGTATTACCCCCCATCTCTACCTTATTTTTTTTTTAAATTTATTTTTGTTTTATCCACAATGACCCTAACATGCCATCATAGTTTAAATAATACCTTGTAACCTTGCTTTTGAAAAAGGCTCTATTTCCATCTGTATTAAAGAAAAGACATATCTTGAGGCACATATGAAATGTTTTTGGGTGTTAGAAGCTCTACAATATTTTTTTTCAAGTATTTAATATAAAGAGATCACAATATGGTATCAAGTTTAATATCACTGATTTAACCCTTTTTTGTAGGTGCCAGAATATCTTCATCATGTCAACAAACGCTTGGAAGAGGAAGCAGACAGAGTCATCACGTATCTAGACCAGAGCACACAGTGAGTGTTGGACCAAAGTATTCACTTTGTAGTTTAACAGTGGAAAAGATTCATTTGAAGCCTGAGCTTTTTGTTTATGTTTTGTTTCCCGCCCAGGAAACCACTCATTGCAACTGTGGAGAAGCAGCTGCTGGGTGAACATCTCACAGCCACTCTGCAAAAAGGTACACAACAGTAAATACTTAATGTATACGTCTTGAAAGTGTAAAAGCAGTCAGAGTTTTGATCTGTGACTTTCTGTTGAAACTTCCAGGGTTGACTCACCTGCTGGATGAGAACAGAATTCAGGATTTGTCTCTTCTCTATCAGCTGTTCAGTCGAGTGCGAGGTGGTGTTCAGGTCCTCCTGCAACACTGGATAGAGTACATAAAGGTATAACAACATTAAAGGTCCAATGTTTAAGATTTACAGGAATCTATTGGCAGAATATGTCAGGAATATAATCTTCAAAACCAAGTTGTTATGTTTTTGTGAGCTTAGAATGAGCCGTTTATATCTACAGAGGGTGCAGGTCCTCTTGCATGCAGTTGGCTATGTTCCACTTTTTTCTAGAATTGCCCAGAACAGACAAACCTGGCACTAGATACAGCCTTTTGCAAGTTTCACAGCCACTGTAGGTTGGGAGAGTGAGGCGATGTGTTTGCAATCTGCAAGCTCACAGCTTGACGTCACTAAATCATACACACTGGTCTTTCACAGTTAAAAAAAAGTGTGAAGCCAATGCATGATGAGTTATTTTACATATTCTGTTGGTAACTGTTTTCCATTGTCTTGAAAATCATTGTCCAGGCTTTTGGGAGCACAATTGTAATCAATCCAGAAAAAGACAAAACAATGGTGCAGGAGCTGCTGGACTTTAAAGACAAAGTGGATCACATCATCGACATCTGCTTCATGAAGAACGAGAAGTTTGTGAACGCCATGAAGGAGGCTTTCGAAACATTCATCAACAAACGGCCAAATAAACCAGCAGAGCTCATAGGTCAGTACCTTAAGTAGAATTTTCAACAATTTTCATTGTTCAATAGAATATGATCATAACCTCACTAAATATCCTGTACTATAAATGTTCTTTTGTTTACAGCAAAACACGTGGATTCAAAGCTAAGAGCAGGAAACAAAGAGGCAACAGATGAAGAGCTGGAGAAGATGCTGGATAAGATCATGATTATCTTTAGATTCATCTATGGTAGCATTTTCTATCACGCTTGTTTCAGTTTAGGATTGTTTCCCCTCTAGGGTTGTTGTTAATATAATGATGTGTTGTCATTTTAGGAAAAGATGTTTTTGAGGCCTTTTACAAGAAGGATCTGGCCAAGAGGTTGCTGGTTGGAAAAAGCGCTTCTGTGGATGCTGAAAAATCTATGTTGTCGAAGCTGAAACATGGTCAGTGTAATCCATCAGTGTCACTTCTCAACACACACAAACCTACTCGATGTGAAAGAAGTGACAGAAAGGAAAGTTACCCTGAACGTACACTGACGTGTGACTTTTTGGTGTTTCCTCAGAATGTGGAGCAGCGTTCACCAGCAAACTGGAGGGGATGTTCAAGGATATGGAGCTTTCTAAAGATATCATGGTGCAGTTCAAACAGGTAAGAACAACACATGTGGGTTCAACCTCCAAAAATATCAACGTGACCTGAATTCTATACTTGATTCTTATGACAGTGAGAATATGTGTAAGAAGCAGTTTTCATTACCACTGCATGAAAAATGCAGCCTCCTTGTTCATTTTAGTTAGGATGTTTTGTTTGCACAGTGGGGATCCAGAGTTCTTGAACTTGGTTCAACCTTTACTACAACACAGTGCAACATCATCTGGAAATGGGCTGCTTTGGATAGGGATGGGAATCAAGAACTAGTTCAAAAATGTCAGATGCATCGGAGCCATCTTGGAGCTTACCTTTTCCTTTTATAGATACCAGTATGTTTTTATGACAGTTGTGCGTTGCAAAACAGTGACATCAAACTGATGCGTCTACACTGCTGGAAACAAAGGAGTCATAGTGAAGAGGAAGACATGATCCAAAACATGGCTTCATTTTACAAAGGAAGATGACAACAGTGCTGGTTGTACTGTCAGTAAAATAATTTCAAATAAGGGTTGAAACACCCGCAATGTGTTGGCACATGTTTCTACTTATCATGGGCTTAAATTCCAGAAATGCCATGTATTTGACACAGTTCTCCAACAGAGCAGCATGTCTATTACTGAGAGTAAATAGCCTGCATTACAATATCAGCACTATACAGGCAGACTTAGCTGATTTTTTTCTTTGATGACGAAAACCTAAATGAAAACAAATCTGTGGAAAAAAAACCTATGTAAGCCTAATTTTTTTCCACACATGAAATTGATCAGGAATCAGTAAGAGAATCAATACAGAATCAGACTGATGAACAGAATCAGTTATGGCACTGGTATAAGTAAAATCTTGTCAATTCTCATGTTAAGTTTTGTGCAATCGAATACTTGCTAGTAAAGCTGCAACTAAAAATTATTTTCATTATCAAATAATCTGCTGATAATTCGATACTAATATTTTCTTGACTGTCTTTATTGTTGAGTCTATATATATATAATGTGTGTGTGTGTATATTTCAGAAAATTGTGAAAAATATGATAAAGCTCAAGATGACAACTTCAGATATCTAGTTTTGTCTGATCAACAGGGAAGCTGGAATAAGGGAATGTTCATGGTGACATAAAATGTCAATTGACAAAATCAGTGATGTATTTCTACTATGATTACTTTGCAATCGTGGCAACAAATATGAAGTCACTCACCATGATAATAAGTTTTTACACTTGATAAATCCCTCCTCATATTATTGTAAAGTAGTTTTGTTGGAATTCAATAAGACTTCAAACTCAACTATTTATTATTTGGACTAGACTTCATGTTTCTTCATCTCACTGGCACCTGAAACCAACTGCCCTCAGCAACGCCTAAAGCAATACATTGCATCTGTGCAGGTGAATATTACATGTGTTTGTTTGTGTTTCCGCAGTATATGCAGTGCCAAAACATTCCTGGCAACATTGAGCTGACAGTGAACATCCTCACCATGGGTTACTGGCCAACCTATGTCCCGATGGAAGTGCACCTGCCTCCTGAGGTTAGTGCCGAGCAAATATTGAAATTTTCAGAACGTGCTGTCTTTATAACCTGCCATGCAATAAATACACTGAGTGATGCTCTGTAACACCTCTGTTATCTTTGTCCAGATGGTGCGACTGCAAGAGATCTTCAAGACCTTCTACCTGGGCAAACACAGTGGCAGGAAGCTGCAGTGGCAGTCAACACTTGGCCATTGTGTCTTAAAAGCTGAATTTAAAGAGGTAGATAACTCATTTATAAGAATGCTGAGGTGTGTTTTGCTCACTCAGGGAATAAAGCTTAAAGTCTCTGGAACTTTGGCTTGAAAGAGTAAAAATCCATATATGATATCAACAATGAGTGTCTTGTTAAGCATCCACAAGAATCTGGGTGAAAAATGCATGTTCAGAACTGTTAGAAAACCTTGTTAAAAACACAGCTTATTTTGCTGTTGAGACCATTTCCTAAGACTGTGTAGGCGGCAGATCACGTTTTGATTGACATCTCCCTCAAGACTATCAGTACAGAAGCTAATTTACTAGAGTTTCCACAATACTATAATTTTAAACTTTGGTACAATACTATTTAAAAAAGATCCTCGACCACAGCAAAAAGAAGAAAAGACTCCTGCGCACACAAAATAGGATAATTTTCTTTTTTTAAGATTAATAACTTGCACACAGTGCTGCTACAGAAAAGTCACTTAGCACTGTTTGATTTTTCTGTGCTGAAAGCCACATTTCAGGCAGGACAAGGACTGAACTGAGGTCTTACATGAGAACTTAAATCATTTTTATAGCCTCTCTACTTTCAAGACTATAATTAGCTGATATTGTGTGGTTTTGAAAAAGTACTGAAGAATCAGTTCTTTTGACAACCTTATAGTGTATTGCTGTGGACAGGGTCAGCAGCAAAACATATTTTAGCCACCCAAAAAGGGCCATCTAAAAATCAGCATCAGTTTATGCTATAATTAGAACATTTTCATTGTTTCACGTTGCCATCAGACAGCCCTTTCTGATGGGAAACTGAAGCCACCATCTCTGGTTTCTTCAAATACACTAGACTCCTTTGATAAAAACAGTAATTTTACCTCGCAGAACACCGGAGTTGCTGGTCTAAAATATAACTGCTTCATTTCCCTGTTGAGTTGGTTCTGATGAAGCGGGTGCAGAGATGTTTTGTTGCACCTGTTTAGTTGGACGAGGGATGTGGATTTTTTTAAATGATTGGTTCACAGAATTGATTGCACAATTTTTGTTTTAAAAGTCCGAGCATAATTCCACCCTATTCTAATCCAATATCAGGAAATTGTACATAAACTAAACAACTGTATTTGGAAAAGGAGGTGGTGTTTCAACAATTGGATACTCCCAAAATCCAAAACCCCAAATCCAGTGAGAATATTTAAAAAAAAATAAATAAAAAATTAGAATCAGAGAGGGTTTTATAAATGAATAATGATGAATAACAACAAACACAGAACTAGAAATATAAATAAGGATTGAGGCAAGGTAGCACTTCTCAGTTCTTTAAGTCGAGCAGGACTACATACCAGCATTTCACCGATTTGGCTCACATCACAATAAACAAATGCTTGAATGTTTCGGCACAGAGCCTTCATCAGAACACATAAGTGAAATAACTTTCTGCCTTCTTGACTTGAGGACTTGAGTTGTGCCACCACTTTAATGACAACATTTCAAATTTGGATTAAAAGTAATTTCTAATTATTTTAAATGCTTACTAATATGTACATAATACCTGAAATTACATAGTTAGAGAGAGGCTGTGTCTTTTATGTTAATTGTTCTGTTTATTTTTTCTTACAAAAGGGCAAAAAGGAGCTGCAGGTGTCACTTTTCCAAACACTTGTGCTGCTGATGTTTAATGAAGGAGAGGAGTTCACCCTGGAAGAGATCAAACTGGCAACAGGAATAGGTTTGTATGATCACTTCAAAGTTTGGTTCATTGAAGAGGAAGAAATAAAGCTTGTCAAGTGCGCAGTATGCAGCACCACTGACCTAAAACACTGCCTGCGTGTCTGTTGGCTTACAGAGGACAGTGAACTGCGCAGGACTCTGCAGTCACTGGCTTGTGGAAAAGCACGTGTCCTCACCAAAATCCCAAAAAGCAAAGACGTGGAGGACGGAGACAAATTTTCTTGCAATGACGACTTCAAACACAAGCTCTTCAGGATCAAAATAAACCAGATCCAGATGAAAGAAACGGTATGAGTATTATGTTGTAGTAGTTTCCTCACTTTTTACGTCCTTTGAGGTTTCTGTGACTTATTTTAACCGATTGTTTTTTCTCCCAGGTGGAGGAGCAAGCCAGTACCACAGAGAGGGTCTTTCAGGATCGTCAGTATCAGATCGATGCTGCCATTGTGCGGATCATGAAGATGAGGAAGACTCTGAGCCATAACCTCTTGATGTCTGAAGTGTACAACCAGCTCAAGTTTCCAGTCAAGGTGAATAGCACAACACTAAATCGCTTAATTTGAATGTTTCATTGACCTGTATGTGAAATCAGTATTTTGAATTCTCTATTAGTGTGTTAGCCTCAAAATCTGTTGGGTTATCATCCATCCATTCTTTATGTGCTTCGTCCTGTGTGGGGTCATGCGGGTTATTCGCGGGTTCATTTAAGACCAACTGTTTCTGTTTCAAGAGTTATGAATTTCTGTTGTGTAGCAGATTAGGCTTTATACAAGTTTTACAGTTGAGTTTTAAAAAATCCTTAAGTGTTTTATCTGCCAATATTCTTTTATATTTTTCTTTGCGCTGATTATCTCTTCATTTTCTGTAATTTTAATGAAAGTGATAGTTTGAATTATTTCAGATGGGGTTGTATGATGAACTTATCCAAAGTCTGTGTATTACTTAAAGTAGATGCCAGTCAGTGTGCCCCAAGTTGGGAAAAGCAGCAGGAGTACTGGTGCTGGAAGCTAAGCAAGGTTCTATTCTGGACAGGGTCAGCAGCAAATTGTATTTTAGCCACATAAAAAATGGTTCAACTAAAAAAATAATTTCAGTTTGTCTAGCTATATTTAAAATATTTTCACTGCTTTACCTTTCTGTCAGACAGCCTTTTCCAATGGAAAACTGCCCTCATATAAGCCAAATATCGCTCTCTCAAAAGCAGCCAGACTCCTTTGGCAGAAACAATAATTTTACCTCGCAGAAAACAGGAGTTGTTGGTCACTGTTGCCTCAATAGATTAGTTTCTTAGTATTATTGAGTGATTTCATTGAATCTGAAATAACCATTTAAAACAGTGAAGTCCCACAGTAACAGACAAATTAACATATCGAGGCAGTGGTAGATCAGTAACTCCTGTGTTCTGCAGGGTAAAATTAATGATTTTGACAATAGAGTCTGGTTGACTTATACAATGCCAGTTTCCCCTTTGGAAAAGGTTGCCTGACAGCAACGTAAACTGTTGAATATGAATACATACAGCATTCTGTATCATAAACTGGTATATATTTCTTTTGGTGGCTAAAATACATTTTGCTGCTGACCCTGTGCACAGCAGTACATTGCTCAGCTTCTTGCACTCTGACTCCTGCTGCTTCCCCAAACCGGGGGGTAATTCATTGACTATGGACAAGTACCGCATACACAACTTCACTTAAAACAATCCTGGCTATCCCTTTAAGTACAAGCTTTTCTATGTATTTTATAGACGTGCCCTCCCTACTAACACGCTAGCAGCCCCATCAGCTGACAACACTGGCAGAGAGTTAAATTTAAGACAGGTCTACCAGGATAACATCTAAATTAGCTTGTAAACAAGGACAACTTGTAAATAAGGAGTGGCATGAATCAGCTTTTCACTGGGATTACCTCACACCTCAAAGTATAAAAATAACCAGAAATGTTGGCATGCGCCTCATGTGTTGACCTGTCCCTCCTGTGTGCGCTCTGCCCTTTCAGCCTGCTGACTTGAAGAAGAGGATAGAGTCTCTTATTGACAGGGACTATATGGAGCGTGACAAGGAGAACTCCAACCAGTACAACTATGTGGCTTAAAGAAAGAAAACATGACAGAGAAAAAGAGATGCAGATGGTCCAGTCAGGCTAAGGTGATCGATCGGTCTCTAAATCTTTTGCTCCAGTGGATGTTAACCATTATCATCTTCAACCCAGCGACCGACAAGTGAATGGATACTGCTCCACAGGAATTTTGTCAGGGGTCTTGTGATCCTGTGGACTGCATGCCCATTGAAAAGAGAATATTGTCCATGTTTCTCAGTGCCTCTGAGAGAGTTGGGCTACTGTGGACAGACAAAGAAGACACACAGATGTTGTTCCGTTTGTTCTTTTTTTTTTTTTTTTTAATGGAGAGGAAAAATATTTATTTTCAAACTTAGATTCTTCTTTGTCCATAGTTTGAATCAATATGCTCTTTGTTATCGAGTCACTTTTTTTTTCTTTTTTCTTCACTTGGTATCCCAAACAAATGCTGACACACGTAACAATGCTCTAAATGTACCACACGTTGGAGAGAAAAAAGGATCAAAAAAATTAAACTGATGCTTGTTTCTTCAGTCAGTGTCAAATGTGGGACATTCAAAGTAGGGAATTGATCATTTGGGGGAATATCTGTGTCAAATGTATGATCCTGCAGCAAAGTTTTACAATTTTTAAGGTCACATACAGTAGCCACCTGATAAAGCTGTGATCATGAACACACAAAGCGTTCAAAGCAGAGTTTGTGCCAAAAACAGGAGCACTTCTTTTGTTATAAGGTGTATTCAAGCTGCTAAACCAGTTCAGTTGTACAAGTATATGCATTTAAGTTTCTTGTTTTGTTCTGTCTTTGTATGTTTTTGTACATACTTCACAAAAAGTGACATTTTAAATGATCTCATCAGGCAGTCAACTGCTTTTTAGGTTTTTGTTAACCCTTAGAAAGTATACTAAAAGCACAACAACATCAGAGCCCATTTCCCCCATCTTCCCCAGTGTCAAACCACATATAGTACATAAACTATATATTTTTTTTGTGGATTGCCTCAACATGAGGAAAAAATGATTGGTTAGACATGCCCTTGTTTGTATGAGTCTGTTAGATTTATTGCTTCAGATTAAAATAACTGTTTCAATCGGGTTTTCTTTTATTAATCATTGATTTCCAAACACTTTTCACTGTCTTGTATTAACGTAGCCCATTAGAAAGCATTTTAGGTCTGAAGACAGACAACACTCACTTCTTGTGGCTTCTGAAAATGCCTACAGTACAATAATTAACTCTGTAAAAGAGATTTAGATGATAGTCCACACCTCTTCTGGTTTGACACAGTGGTCTCTGTCATATGACTTCCATTTCCTGGTACAGTCGGCGGCGGCACAGCTTCATCCCAAACACCGCGGACTCAGCGTCCCCGTCGGGCTTTTTTTGGTCTTCTCTTCGGTGACTGACACTCCAAACTACAGGACCATCATGCACCGATATACTTCATTTGTTCTATTTCTTGCCTCTGGAATTGGTACGTATCAACACATTTATTAGTTTTTAAATGGACTGCAAAAAGTGAGAAAAAAATGCTATCCGTTTTCTGCGAAGTGACGTGATTAAACTTATGGGACGCTGTAGGCCTTTGGCTAATGCTGCTCCAAGAAACGAGATTTTAGTAATATTTATTACTTGTAAATGGTGTTTATTTTTGTACATAGATGTGCTCCTAGTGGAAATTTACTGTACAGGCCTGAAAACAAAACCGTCAGCTCTTCATTCGAGGAGCAATCGGCTAATCGTGATGTTTTGCTAATGAAGCGGGCTGGTTACGCTTAGATGGGAACCGTAGACCCGCGAAAGATTTCGCGAGAGTGATTGTTTTGACCCACACCATGATCGTTCTCTAACTTAAACCTTGTGTATTCTGCCCCATAACCTAAGCACATCTTAATCACAGCAGTGTGCATTATAAAACATAGTTGGTTTGTATAAGGGGAACAATGATGAAACAAGGAGTACAAATCTCGCGAGAGTTGTGCAGATGAAGGGTTCCTTTCTAGACTCGACCAGGCTAGCAGGATTGCTAATTGTTACCTACGTCAACAACATCAGACTGGAGTAGCGCTAAGTCGCCTTATGCAACTCAATAAACTACATTTTCTTAGTTAGGTGTTATTTGTAACGTTTGCCAACGTTTATCAACCAACTTATGCCCTGAAAGTGACTGTCAAGCTAGCTTTAACTTTATTATGCCACTGTGAGATGTGTTGGCCAGGCAACGCTAGCTAGCTGAGCTAGGCAACTTAGCCGTTAGCTGTGGTTGGATAACATTTGTTTTGAAGCTTAAGTTTGAGTTTATGATACAACATTAGAACTGTTTGCTGATAAGTAATGTTAGCCACGCAGAGAAAGAGTAAAATGGTGTCTAAAGCCCGTTTGCACTACACAAAAAGCAGTAGCATTACGTTATGTAGCATTAGCTACGTTTTTCAGTTTACAGTAAATCAGCACGTGACAGTACCAGTAGAACGAATTACCGTAAAGCTAACGTTATGTGATTTAGCGTAGTAGCTAACACACAGCAAGATAAATGGATTATAGACTCCAAAGCAATGCACATTAAAAGGCAAACGGACATTTCAACAAACAAGATCTCTATTCATTACAAATGAGCCTTTTAAATAAGAGATACACAGTAAATTATTCTCTTGACAACTGGTAGTACTGATGCATTTATTTGATGATGCACTGTGGGTAGTTTTTCTCGAAAGGTCATCTCCGATGCTGTCAGATTAGGTTTTCAACAAAATTCTATGATACATCAGGTTCTATGGGATTATCAGGATTTTCATTTGTTTCCAAATATTTTTAACAGACATACATTGTCACAGACTGTATCTACAGGGTTGCCAGGTCTGTGCAACAAAACCAGCCCAACTGTCAATAAAACTGGCCCAAAAAAATACAGCCCAACACCAGAACTCCAAATGTACCTCTGCCAAACCATATACATTATTTTTTAAAATGCAGTAGCATTGCTATCTTTGCAAAAATCCATCTATATTAGGGTTGCAACTAATGATTATTTACACTAATTAATCTGTCAGTCATTTTTTTTAAATTAATTAATAAGTCATTTAGTTTGTAAAATGTCAGACAATTGTGAACAATGTTTTGCCCACAGTCCACAACCACCACAGCAAATTCTGCCCTTCAGTAAAAAAAGTTTTTATTGCATGATCACAAATGATCATGTGAGTCTGAGTTTATGTCAGGTGCTTTTTGAGGTAATGTTACTTGTGGATTGGGACAGGCAGCCGTTGCTGAGTTGATGGCCATGCATACTATCAAACCATACCATAAATCTGAATGGACTTTGTCCTCTGTTCCTGTTAAAATTGTGTGCAATTTCTCAGAGCCAGTGGAAATTAGCAAGTTTGACTGTAAATGTTTTATGAAGAGCCTAACATCGTTTTACAACATTATCTTGTTGTCCACTTCAGTCAACTTAGGGTCATATGACCCTTGCATCTGTCAGAGAGATAGAGGAACGGTGGACAGACCCCATTAATCACTAAAGTCACAAATCAGTCTCTAAACAAGTCTCCAGACTTAAAAAACTGCTCTTAACCAAGCCAAAGTCCATATATTGGGGCTGTGACATTGTGTGTTTACTACTGAGGAGAATGGGAGTCTGCTTTCCTAAGTAGCCAGCCATAACCCTAAGCGTGTGCAAAAAATTGACATTAATGTGGCAATGAATGCTTGAATCTTGTATGGGCGACTGCAAAACAAAAAAATGTAGTTGACAGTTGCAGCTGTTTTATAAAATAAGAAATAAATACAATATGTAAAAAATATCTAATATAATAAAATAATTAACCATGTAATACCACAGTAGATATTGTCACAGTCTCGTATGGTATTGAGACAATTTTTTATTGCTGTATTTGATGTAATGTTACATGCCTATATATCACATACAAGAATTACAGCAATAGTAATTTTTCTTACTGGTTTCAGTGTTCCAGCTGTCACATGGCACTGAGGTGAATGTGAAGGGCAGTGACGGGAAGTTATGCCTCTACGCCAGTCTCATGGCCAACTTCTCAGTTTCTTATGAAATAACTGGTAATAAGGTGAGTGTCTGGTTGTGATCACATAAACCACAAGATGTTCATCTATGATCAGCGGTCTTTGGTATATTTAGTACATCAGGCTACACAGTATCTTTATGAAATTACTTTGCCAGTATAGCAGAGCAGCTCTGCTGTCACCTCAACAGCATGACTATCAAAGTCTTGTGGAAGCAAACGTCATCATGGAAAGAGGAAATGAGTGGAGACACTACAAAGCAGATAGATTCATGTGATTCAGCATTTCAGTCAGTGAGTTTTCCTGGTACATATCCTGCAATTGTTGTGTCCAGTCTTTTCACTTCTGAGTTGTTGTGCTATAAAATTAAGTTTCCATCTTTTTCAGTACCATGTTTTTAAAACAATATAATAAATTATCATATCAAGAGAACCAAAGCTATAAAAAAGTGCTAATTCAAGACCTCAGCTCAGTTCAGTCTTTTTCTGCCTGAAAGTTGCCTTGCAGCAAAACCAGACAGTGTTCAGTGGCCTTTTCTCTCCCAGCACTGTGTGCAGGTTGTTTATTTAAAGCAAATCAGACCAAACAAAAAATACCTCATTTGTGTGTCTAGGATGTCTTCTTTTTTTCTGTGGTATTGAAAGAGGTATACAGCAATGATTCCCAAAATACATAAACACATAAAACATTTTTAAGTTTTTAAATTTAGAATTACCATAAAATATTTTAGACTCATTTTCTTTTAAAAAGTAATCAGATCTAATTAAAAAAGCCCTGGGATTTAAGTGCATATAGGTGGAATTAACAGTTCTCTTTTTTGTACTCTCATCAGTAATACAATATACTGATTTTAAATGCTTTAGAAAAAGTGTACTGCAGATATAAATCTTACATTTGCAGAATTTCCTCTCTAGTCTTATGTATTTGGAGACCCACATAAAATCTCCTGTGAGCCAGTGAGCCAGCCAATGACTGGTGTAGACTTTTTTTAATACTATTATTGTATCAAAGTTTAAAATTCTGGTATTGTGAAAACTCTAGTAACTATCATCTTAGCTACCCGGGCCTCTTAGAACAATATTAATGCCATAACTGTTGTGCATGAACGATCTAAATGAATGTGTTGTTCATTGAACATGCTCATGTTTTTGGTGAACGGATCAGTTTACAACTAATAATGCTAATGTTGTCAAGTGGCAAGACAAAGAAATTGTGGACTCTTTGATCATGCAGCGCAGTCCAAGTGTATGACCTAGGTTAGACTGCAGACTGGTGTCTTGTCTCATCCATCTTATTTCCTGCTCATCTCGTTGCAGCACTCATCCATGGTAGCACGTTTCATTGAAACTGGAAAGTCAGAATTTCTGAGTTTCCAGTTAGAAATTTCTACAATATGTTTGTGTTCAAGTTTGCTGTCTGCTGTAGTGTAAAACGTTCTCAAATTGTTGCAAACTATGGTTCTAAGTTATCTTGCCCATTCCAATGAATACAAAAATATGAATATCATGCACTGTTTAGTATGATATCATTAAAAAGCAGTTTGAACATGAACAAGTTCATGTTTTGGTCTGTGAACTTAGATCAGACTTGTGAACTAGATAATTTTAGTGTCTGTGAACTGAACTTTGAGTTCGCTCTTGTGAAGTATGAATTTGCACTACAGTGAATCTCATGTTTAAAGGTGATGAGAAACTGTTTGACAGATGCTTAGAAACAACAGATTGTTTGACAGTTTAACATCACATATATATAATCGTGTTAAATGAGGTTACATTCTGCTCTCTCTTAGAGTGCAACAGCTGAATTTAAACTTCCCGATGACGTCAAAACAGATGGAAGTGAGTGTGGTGCCGCAGGCTCAATGTTGAAGCTTAGTTTTGGAGAGGGACACTCCTGGAGCATGAACTTCACCGTCAGTGGAAAGATGTACCAGGCAGACTTCATCACTTTGTCCTACAACCTCAGTGACGCATCCCTCTTCCCTAAATCTGTATCAAACGGTAACTTCCACACCTCACAGAGCAAACAGAAAATGCACACATGAATTGAAAGGCTTTGTACTAATGCTGATGTGTTTTTTTTTTTATTTCTTTTAGACACTGCCACTGTTACTGTGGTGCCTCACATTAGAGACGTAAGCATGGATACCTGCTACTCATGCAGGAGTAACCACATGATTGAGACTGATTCGGTTAATCAGACGCTGTGGAACGTGCTCATACAGGCTTTTATCACCAGCGGCAACAAGAGTGAGGAGAGTAAGTGCAGCTGCAGGGTCTCATCTCATTCTGAATGTAATATTTCTCTCCTTTTTTTTCTTTTTACATGGATTGTCTTTTCTCTCTGTTTTGTCCTTACAGTTACCTCCTGTGATGCTGATGTAACCACAACTGTTGTCGTCCCCACCACTCATCCCACCAGTATTCCCACCACAGCTCCTGTCACAAATGCCACTTCCACTGCAGCTCCCACCACTAACGCCACTTCCACTGCAGCTCCCGTCACAAACGCTACTTCCACCGCCCCTCCTACTACCACCGCCCCAGCCCCCACCCCGGCCATACCAACCACAGGGAAATACACCCTCAAAACTAATGAGACTGGCACCGCCTGCCTGTTGGCTGAATTTGGCCTGCGGATTGGTTTGAAGCAAGGAGATGTATGTTCATAAATACAGAATTATACTGTTGTAATCTTGTTAACGCCAGTAGAAGATACACAGACGGTCTCACACAGTCATTGCTGATTTGATTCTTTCTCTTCTCTCTGGCAGAAATATGAGGAGATGAACTTTGATCCCCCAAATGACACCGCGGTCTCTGGATCATGTGGAGTCAACAGCAGTGAGCTGGTGATAGTGTCTAACACAATGACTGTCATGCTCACCTTCACCAACGTAAGTCCTCAACAATATATTGTTATATTACATGCATGGTAACATTTTCATAGTGTTCTAAGGACCAATAAAAACAGTTTTATCATTCTTCAGTTTGTCACTTATAGGTCTGTGGTTTCCAACTGCTTTGGTCTGATGTACCATCACTGCGATATCAGATCTAGGGTGGTAAATTAACTTTTTTGTCCACTGGCCAATAATTCGTGAACACATTTTTACAAAGATTAACTAGACAGGAATGAAAGAAGATATTAGCAATCAAAAGTACATAAAAATACAAAAATGAGCAATATAAAGTATAAAATACTATTAACAATAAAATACAAATAACAAAAGTAACAAGTAACTGTTTTTAATCAGATCATAATTTACTGTCATTGCTATCTTTTCACCTTTGTTCCTGTTTCATACCCCTGGTTGGGAATCCTTGAATTAGGTAAATTACAAAATGCTGTAATGCAGTTGTAACTTCAAAGAACTAAACAGGATGAAACAAATTATGAAATGTTCACTGACAGTGTCACTCTTCCCTGAAAAAAGAGAAGGGAAATGTTTATGTTCAGGATGTCCTGGATGCCGTCATTTTTTAGCCTTTTAGCCAAATTGAGAGAGCTGTTCGGGTCAGATTTTGTAAAATTTAATTGGTTCAAAAAATTCTTTGGATGCATATTTTCTGTTTCTCAGCTTGTATTTTCCATCTAACAGGACACAAAGAAATTCCGCCTGCATGCCCTGAACATCACTGGAAATACAAGCTCTGGTAATTTGAAAGATCATATCTACTAACACAGATGAACCACTGCACCGAGATGCAGCTGATCTTGAGGGGTTTTCTTTTATTATGTTTGTATGTTTCTTCAAAGGTGTGGCATTTTCTGAGGCAAACACCAACCTGAGCCTGTGGGAAGCAGGTATCAGCAGCTCCTACATGTGTAACAAGGAGCAGAACTACACCATCACCAACGAGCTCACCATCTTCACCTTCAACCTTCGTGTACAGCCGTTTGGAGTCAAGAATGATGATTTCAGTACAGGTAATTTATTTTTTTTAAGTCTCTTAGAACACACTCAGCTGACCAGAACATTACCAAACTGTTTCATATTCAGAGTCTCAGGGAAGAGGTTGTAATGAAGAAGATGATGTTTGTTGTGTTTGAATCAATCAAATGAATTGTTTTCTTAGTTTATAATACAAAGGCTGGGTGTCATTTAAACATTGGCACTGACAGTATCTTAGTTATACAGTGTTTTTATAATAATTGTAGTCCATCATTTTTGATAATATGATCATACAGTGGTTTTAATGTAATAATATAGCTAAAAACATTCAAGGTCACACGTTTAAAACTTTATGCATTCACTTGTTTTGTTTATTTTACAGTATAAACAAGCACAGTTAATATTTATTGAAAGTATCATTATGTACTATTTACAGTCACAGTTTGGTTTAATCAGTTCAAGACTTCGTCATCATTTGTTGAGAATAATCAGTGAACAGTAGTACTCACACAATTGTTTTGGAGCTAAAAAAGAAATGACAGAGTGCCACCACCCAGCCTGAGGGATTGTGTTCACCAAAGTGTTAAATCGTGAGGCCAAAGTATTTTTTGAATTGTTTGCAGTGTTTACATTGTTTGACATGTATTTACACTATGCTACAAAGGCATGACAAGGCACTGTCACAGTGCTGAGTGCTGCACGTTTTCGCATTTTTGTTAGGGTGATGCCATTTGTTGTGAGTTCAAAAATGTTTAACTCTGGGTAAAACGCTGCGCTCATAGTGGAGGAGGAGCAGAACAAATACTGTCCCACTTCTGAGGCTCGCTTAATCTGAAAATGCCGTGTACTGTGTTGCTATGTTTTTTAGATTGAGCAACATGTTGGGTTTTTTTTTTCAAAACTGCTCACAGCAGTTTGGAGGAGACTTTCATGTACATTTTGTCTTGTCAGGTGGGTGTGTCAGATGTGTTAGCCTATCAGCAGTGACGTATAAATAAAACCTGCTGTATTAAAAAGGCATTGCAGTGCACTTGCATACACAACAAGGTGTTCAACACGTCTCCCTTTCTGTTTTAAATAAATGTTTTTCTGCATTTTGTTGGGGCTGAATGGGGCCCAGCTTTTGAACCAAACAATGTTAGACTACTCGTCACGACGTGTCCTCGTCCACAAAATTTAATGAACCCACAAAGACATGCAGGTCCGTCCTCTCTACCTACGTGCTTCAGCCTTCCCTTCATCCAGAACAAGGACAGGGACATTGATATTCTGTATGATTGTAACCAAAGCTGTGCTTCCAAAGCACTCCGAAGCTCCTGGCTGGGCGTTTACGAAAGACTGCCGTTTTCAGGTGACGTAAAAAACATTTGGTGGACACAACCCGTAAGTGATACCTAGTGATGATTTAGCTCATATTAATCTATCAACCAAAGGAAAACATTTGATAATACACACTTGAAAGTAGCAATTTTCAGCCTTGAACTGGTGAAAGTTTCCAGTATTTCAAAAGACAAAAAGCAGACATCAGAGAAAAAGTAGTGACCCTTCTCAGATGCTTTTCTCTGGAATCCTTAAGGGGTCCTGACTCCCAGTTTTAGGGACACACCTTTAAATCCTTGACAAAGAAAATACCATTTCCAATCAAGTCCACTGTAGGCTCAACTTCCTGAAAAAGGAAGTCTGGTTAATGTCCATTTTTCCTGATCACTTCAAAAACATCCTGCAGAATCTCTCCAATCATCTGTCTTGCTGGAGGTGTTCATTCAGATGAGAACAGTGTTGATGTGACAGCTTTCAGGTGTTTTAATGCTGTATTTTGTCACAGTTGGACAATAATCAGACCTGCTGTCCTGCTGCTTCACTCCCGTCTCACTGTTGCACTTGTTGACTGACTCTCTTTTTATCTGCAGCCCATGAATGTTCATTGGATGACACCAGCATCTTAATCCCAATCATTGTTGGCGCTGCGCTGGCTGGCTTGATTCTCATTGTAGTGATCGCTTACGTGATTGGTCGAAGAAAGACTTATGTTGGATACCAGACCCTTTAAATCCTGAAATATCACGGGGTTCCCAAGCCTGGTCCTTGGCTTTCATGTTCATGTTTGATTGGCAAATAACTTAAAAAATCCAAGAGTCAAAATCTGAACTTAAGTCTGGAAAAACATGAGATGCATTTTTTTTAATGACTGCTGTCAGAAAAATAGATTTTACTCACTCTTGGTGTTTTGAGACATGAAATGCACAAAGAACATTTTTGAATTGATGTTTTCTTAAGGGTCTTTAATGATACTATAGTAAGAAGAGTTAAATCCATGCAGAGTTGGGGGGTTTGGTGTTTTCTTCAAGGACCAAACTTGTCTTCCCCAGTGTTTGTGTTTCTTTTTTGTTTTTGTTTTTTTTTTCCTTGGATGTCTTGTCTTTCCCTTTTTGTTGTGTTTTTTGTTACCGAGCAAGTGCAAGATCCACATAACCTTTTTAAAAATGTAATTACAATTACATGAAAGTCGACATTCAATTCATAAAAGCCCCTGGACATTAATTTTTCACACATTTTTTGTGTGACAGCTGTGTGACCATTTTAGTTTGTTTCTGCGGGATCCTGCACCTGCTCTGCAGACATTCCCTTTTTTGTTTTCTTTTGTCATTATTTAATCTGTTTTTACTTCCTTTATGGTTTGGCTTTTCATCCCCACAATTATTTAAATTAAAGGGATAGTTCTTATTAATTGAATTGGGGTTGTATGAGGTATTTATCAATAGTCAGTGTAGTGCCTACAGTAGATGGTGGTCGGCACACCCCCAGTTTGGAGAAGCAGCAGGAGTACCAGCACAGAAGCTAAGCAATGTACTGCTGTGTACTGGGTCAGCAGCAGAACACGTTTTAGCCACCTAAAAAAGGCCTACCTAAAAAAAATTTGTGTCAGTTATAGTGTAGAATATTTTCACTGCTGTAGCCGTGAAAATATTCTAAATATATTGTACACGTAAATTGATATAGATTTTTTAGATGGAGATCTTTAACACGGCTAAAATACATCTTGCTGCTGACACTGTGCTTAGCTTTGAAGCAATGAGGTGTGTAGACCACCATGTACTGTAGGTAATAAGTGATTATCCTTAAGTACCTCATGTAATGCCTTTCAAATAATCTGAACTATCCCTGTAAGAACGGTAATTATGACAGCATTTTCCTCCACAAAGCAAAGGAAGATGGTCAACCAGCTGTCGTTCTTTGTTCCCAGAAATTCATTAATAAGGATGAAGATCTACTCCATTTGGAAAGTTGTCAAATGAAATATGCTTTAGCCCATGTTTGCCCCTGTAGAGCAGGAGAAACATTGGTATTATTGTCCTGATTATGTGGCTCCAATCATATCAAGAATGTGACATCAGAGTGTTTGTTTGTTGTTTAAACATGAATGGACCTTTTTTTCATGGGAGACATTTTGGCACATGTCGAGCATTAAACATCCAGGTGGAACTAATGACATTAACAATGACATTTAGATGTAAAGGTGCTCAACTGACAAAACTTCATGGGATGAAGCCATCGTTAGTGTTATTAATTACACCTGCTACTCTGTGTCAAAATGCTGTTTAAAAGGTCTCTTATATTTGCACATGCTCCAGTCAGAAAAGAAAGGTCAACAGGTTTTTTGTCACATAAAACATTTGGCATTAGGTTTAGAAAAGGGATAATTTTCATTGTGTAGATATTCGCTTTCAGCACAGACAATTCTGAAACGAGGATATGTACATATAAATGCACTAAGGCGCTCTTTACATTTTATGCATTATTATGTTGAGACTGTTGTCACATGATCTCACCTGTGTATAGGCCTGGGCTTGGCCTGAGCTCTGAGGGTTGCTGCTGGACATTAAAGCTCCTGAAAACTTTCAAATGTTATGTATTTCTGTATAACATGGAATATTCTAAACTGGCCAAGCTACAGTCAAAGTTAAAGTTAAGAGAAACTGTCCGAAGACATTTATTCGCGGAGAGTTTAACACAGAAATTGTTAGACATTTAGTGGAATCTGCTTATTCATTTTCCCGGTGTGAGTTTGATAAGAATGACAAAACCCTTATGTGTGTCTGTTAAATATGAAGCTAAAGCCAGGAGACAGTTAGCTCAGTTTGGCACAAAGAGTGGAAGTAGGAGGCGAAAGCTAGCCTGGCTCTCTCCAAAAGAAACAAATCTGCCTAGTTTGTTTTGTTTTGTTTGTTGTTATTGCTGAGCTAAGCTAACTGTCTTCTGGCTGTTGCTTCATATTTATTAGTGGTATTGTTCCTCTGATTTAACTGTCTTCAGGAAAATGCTAAAAAAAAAAGGGTATTTCCCAATATCAAACTATTCCTTTAAAAGCTCGGATTACTTGGACCTGGTCATTAGACCTGGTGGTTGTGATTTGATCTGTTTTGTGCAACAGAGCCGACAAAGGCTGGCAACCCCGCAGCTGTCCTTAAATTTTAATTAAGAAATTGATATATCCAACAAAATATGTGATACAGTCTCATTCCAAGTTGAGAACATAGAATTGTCCTAAGCCTTGCTCTGTGCTCAGATAACTGTGAAGCAAACTTGTTACCTCAGTCAGCTTTCTCCTTTCCCTGTAAAAGTGACATACAAGGCCGTACCTTAAGTAATCTAATGTTAGAAAATGTTAGCTGCTAAATTTTCCTAAAATTTGCTAAGTTAAGATGATTTATGTAGATTAGCTAGCTAGTTGGCTGGCATTGTGCTAACATTAGCCAGCTAGTTAGCTAGCATATTGCTCATATTCGTTAACTTAAGATATATGCCACTTGTACACGTCCCCTAGCAGCATCTTTTAATCATCAAAATTTGTTTTTTCTTTTCAACATAGACAAGCTAGCAGATAGCATATGTAAGAACAGAACACAGGAAAGAAAGTTGACTCAGGTACCAAGCTTGCTCAATTGTCATTGGAGCACAAAGAGAAAAGGGGTGGGAAAAGGAACTGTTGGCAGAAAATTGTGTTAATAAATAGTCCCTAATAGTAAGAATCTGAAAGTAGGTTTTCAGGAGCTTTTAAGTGTCAGGGAATCAGTGCAGGTTGCAGGGATGCAGTGTCAGAGATGGAGGCGAGCCCCAGAATGTGTATTTCTATGATAGAAAGCTAATGTGACACATGGTAGTAGCTGTGTATTGTTGCCTAATTCTAGCAGAGTGTTGTGCACTGTTAGCCTTGTTCCAACTCTTCAGGACTGGAACGATGCAGGCAGCAAACCACACGTGACTAGAAATATTTGCTTTTTTAAGTTGCTGATAAATTTTGCTTTCCCAGGATGTTGTACATGTGTATGATTAATGGCTATAAATCAAGTGTGGCTTTGATTTTGCTTGTGATTGTTGCTGTCGTGTGTTTTTCAGCTTTGTACGAACTCAGATGCCTTAATTATAAAGGTGGTTTTGCAGCACTGGTATACATGTTTTCTCAAGGTTAATCTCCCATGTTTTCAGTACATCATTCAACTTGTGCATCATTATAAGAACTGTGCCTCGCTCATTGGAAGCTTTCTCTTTTCTACCTTTCAGTAACTCACTAATACTGTTAAGAAACGGTATGTTCTGATGATTTGGCTCATTGTTTCCCTTCAGAGTTGAGAACATTGCACACATGTGTTCAGCAAAGGGAATTTGTGCTGCAAGACCATCATGTTAAAGATCAGTTAATGTGTGTTATGTGGATACAAATGACTGCTGATTTCATCTCCATTCTCTCATGTTGTTCGCTCTGATAAATTTCAAATTGTGTGTCTGAACTGAAGTGGAGCTTTTTAGTATTTTAGGATTTATGGAAATAAAAATGCATTGCTGCCCTGGACACTTGAGTAAATGTTTTTTCCTTTTATAAAACTGTTTAAAAAAAAAAAAAAAAAAAGTTCCATGCTACTTTAAATACTTGGGATCCTCTTAAAGTCGGTTCTTCTTTCTTTCAGGTGTTCATGCACTGACCATGATTTTTATTTTTATTTTAACTCTTCTATGCAGCAAATAAGACATTCACCTCTTTGCTCTCTTCACTCTCGTCTAGCTGAGGAATGCCAGGCTGATGGTGGCGAGAGCTTCCTTGTTCCCATAGCTGTCGGAGTTGCCTTGGTTGTTCTCATTCTTATCGTTCTGCTGGCCTATTTCATCGGGAGAAAGAGAAACATGGCCTCCGGCTACGAGTCTTTCTAGTTGTCATTTCAGTCTTTATGCTACACAAAGGAGAGTCAATGAATTGCTGTCTTTTTGCCTCGCTGCCTTTGACTAATTGTGAAAAATCACCAACATGTGTTGATGTTTCCATGTAGTGTTTAGTGCTGGTGACTGCCTGACCGTATCCATAAAGGAACAGTTCAACATTTTGGGAAACTTTGTCTTTGTTTTATAGCAGAGAGTTAGATGAGAAGATTGATTGTTTGTCTCTTGTTTCCTGCCTTTATTTTAAGTACGACCCCGATTCCAGCAAAGTTGGGATAGAATAAAAACAGAATGGAATGATTTGCCAATCCTTTTTCACTTATATTCTATTATTGAATGCAGTACAAAGACAAAATATTTGATGTTTGAACTGATAAAGTAAATTTTTGTAAATATACCCTTTTTCTGAATTTAATTGCATGCTTTTTTTTTTCTTTTTTTCTTTTTTTTTTTTTTTACATTTCTCACAGAGGCCCAACTTTTTTGGAATTGTGGTTATGGAGCTGCAACAATTTAACAAAAATTAGTTGCTAACTATTTCATAGTCAATTATTTCTGTCATTTTTTAAGCAAAAATACACAGCTAAATTTGCTGGTACCAGATACCTTAATGTGAGACTTTGAGTTTTGGACTGTAAGTTGGACAGAAGTACCAATTTAAAGATGTCATTTTGTGCTCTGGGAAATTGAAATGAGCATTTTCATATATTTTTTTTCTAAAATCCACTAATCTAAATGTTAGGGTTTTGATTTTGGTCTTAAAAATTGATTGAATTGTGAAGTTAACATGACTTTTATAAAGTTGCATTAACTTCAGTCTCCTTTAAATTTATTTTTGGGAACATTTGTATTGACCATCTTATAACGAAATTACATCTATTGAAAATTGACCCAATAACCACTAATGCAAAGTGTGCATGTATTTTTTTGCAAGCATTGGTGTGAAATACATCAGAATTTACATGCAGAATAGTCTTAAAATGCTCTTAAGAACTCTTTAATTTAACTTGAAACCTGCAGAAATCCAAGATAATGAAAATAATAGTCAGTAGCAGCCCTGATGCTAAGCTAAGCTAACCAGCTGCTGGTTGTAGTTTCATATTGAACTGACATCTTCTGATCATTTGACCTTATGCATATAGCATAGCATTCTGCATATTTCCCAAAATGTCAGACTGTTCCTTTAAAAATATCTTTGTTCATTCTGTCTGAAATTAATGCTCATCTAGAGTGATGATTAATAACCCCTTGAGTGATTTCCTTTTTGTGCCTTTGGAATATTTAACCACCTTTTCCTCTAATCGACACTACATTTCCATGTTAATTTATTTTTTTCATAGGTTTCTTGCTGCTCCTATATCCTAAATCCCTGTTTTCTGCTGACTAAAACACTAACTTGCTGTCTCTGTCCTCTGTTTCTGTCTGTCTCTGTCTGTCTGTCTGTCAGCTGAGGAATGCTTCCTGGACTCTGACTTGAGCTTTTTGGTGCCCATTGCAGTGGGCGTGGCACTCAGCTTCCTAATCATCCTTGTGCTTATCTCTTACCTGATTGGCCGGAGGAAGAGTCGCACTGGCTACCAGTCTGTATAATCCAACCCAGCTGCTTCTGCCCTGTCGCACCCTTTCAACCCTCACAGCTCTTAAAAAAAGACCTTTCTGACCACTTCGCTGCCCGTCAGTGCATCAAAAGCGCCCCGTAATTTCTGCTTTTTTCTGTCTTCCTAAAAATAACCTTTAGCTTATTTCTCGTACAAAAATTTATCCCAGCAACCACCCCCAATTGTTTCCTTGGTTTTGCTTTGATGCCAATGACTGAATCAAGTACCAAAACATTTATGATCAATATTGCATCGTTTGATTGTAGATTGCATGTTTTGAAAATTAAATTTATGGCTGTGAGTAGCCGTCCACCTCCTCCCCTCAGAGAGCTCCCCTTCCTCCCGCCCCAGAGAGGCTTTTTCCTCTCGGTTTCTGTGCTGTACAATAGTATATGTGTAAATTACTCTCTTGTATAGAATGAATGACATTGATTTTTGATGACGTGAATGTACGAGCAAGCTAGTAGATACACTGTTGTCATTCATATCCCAGATGCCACTGTTTACATGTTTCTGTAAAGGGATAGTTCAGATTATTTGAAGTGGGGTTGTATGAATTACTGATCCATAGTGAGCGTATTAGCTAAAGTAGATAAAAGTCAGCATGCTGCCAGTATGGAGAAGCAGCAGCAAAACATATTTTAGCAAAATAACCCTAAAAAAATCAATATCAGTTTGAGGGGCAGGTCCATTATTTTCATTTTTATATCATTCTGTAGTTTCATAGTAGTGCTCCTAATGTGTTCAAATCCGAACATAAAAATTTTGGTCCAAGCACAGATGTTTTAGCATCAAAATGCAGTTTTCCCAAGCCCTTCTAAAGACATTGTCACAGGTGACGTGATGTAGATTTCTGCTTGATGACGTCTCTACAGATAAACTGCTGAGGTTGAGGGTTGGGAGGGGAGAGCATTAACACTTTTTGCTGACGGCTGAGTGGGTATTTAAATTTGAAAACCCCAGAAAAGAACACAGATGGAGTTGCCCTTTCAGCGTATGCTATATTTAGGATATCTTCACTGCTTTATCTTGCCTTGGGACAGGCTTTTCCAACAGGCAATCTGTGTTATATGAGCCAGAAATCATTCTGTCTTGCTCATCCAAACTCCATTGGCAAAAACAGTCATTTTTAGTCCAGAGCACAGGAGTTGCTGGTCTACCGCTGCCTCGATTTATTAATTTGTTTGTGTTATTGTGTGACTTTGGTGAATCTGTACTATCCTTGTAGAATATCAAAGTCACAAAATATCATTAACAAACTAAACGATCAGCAATGGAGGGGCAACTTCTGTGTTCTTTGAAGTAAAATAATTGATTTGGAGTTTGGTTGCATTGAAGAGAGCAACATTTGGCTCATATAACCATAGTTTCCTGTCGAAAAAAGGCTGTCTGACAGCAAAGTAAAGCAGTGAAAATATTCCAGATATACTGTACGCTTAAACTGATATTGATTTTTTTTTAGTTGGCTACAGTAAAATATGTTGCTGCTGACCCTGTCCACAGCAGCACACTGGTTAGCTTCCTACACTGGTACTCCTGCTGCTTCTCAAAACTGGGGTTGTGCTGAGCGCCATCCGCTGTAGTTAATACACTGACTATAGATCTTACACTTCAAATAACCCAAACTATCCCTTTAACCATCACATAACATAAATTAACAGCTAAATGAAACTCTACCTGTTGCACATATCACTTAATTGTAGCTTGTTGAAAGGGACACTAACTTATTATGACACTTTACCAGCATTGGGACCATTTTTTTTTTTTTGCTGTTTATTGGGGAAATGTGTGATGTTAGGTGTTTGTTTTCTGTCATTCATGTTTGGAAGATTTAAGACACATTTTCTTTAAATGTTCACCTCCCTTAAAATAATCACATTTAAATATTTTGTGAATTAATTATGATGTTGTTCCCTTATAATCTTGTGTTATTTCACAAGTCAAACACATGGATATTTTGGAGACTAAATTTAAACCTACACTGGTCACCAGAAACTAACTTGGCTTAATGTTCACTGCTTTAACAACTGAACTTGGTTAGAGTGGGATCCCTGCACCACCCTCCATATGATAGTACAGTAAAATCAACAGCACGAGCAGTTAAAGTATGAAGACGATGAGCAACATTTCTGTAGTCACACCATTTCATTTATATGATTCTCAGTTGTGTACGTTCGGTCATTCCCCCTGACAGTTTCGTGCCTTTCTGTTGTGTCTCACCTCTGAGTTGCTTGCCTGAAGCTTGTCTCCATCTGCTGAAGAATGTGATATGATGATGATGATGAGCTTGTTTAACACAAGTGGGGAACAAATTAAATAAAGTTTCGTTCTTGTTTTGTATCACTGTCATTCTTTTTAAACTGTCGGTTTTCTACTTTTTTTTTTTTTTTGCAGAACGGGACCTTCTTAGTTAAAACTGAAACTTAAGGTTAATGATTGTAAACTAAACATTCACGCAGTGTTTCGAGTCAAACTGCTGTGATTGCTCAAACTGTCTGTTCGACTTTGATCGGCGATGTGCTTTTTATAACCTGTAATGGTACACAGAGGCCTGACTCCAGCTGTTACTGGCATTCTGAAAGATATGCAAGTTTACCAGATCACACTGGTCAGTGTGGGCCCAAGTCATCACTGACACTAGTTTGAAGACACTCAACAGTTGTTGTTTGTGAAAATAATTACTGATTTTTTTTTTTTTATTTAAATCTCTTCTGACCTTATTAAATCCCAACATGTAGAAAAGTACTGAATTATAACCTTTCCCTTTGTCATAAACAGGAAAAAAGGCTTAGAGTGCATAAAGTTTGGACTCTGGACCAATGGAAAAAGGTCATGTGGTCTGATGAGTCCAGATTTACCCTGTTCCAGAGTGATAGGGGCATCAGGGTAAAAAAGGGAGGTAGAAGTGAATGAAGTGATGCACCCATTATGCCTAGAGCCTCTCGTACAAGCCTGTGTGGGCAGTGTTATGGTCTGGTGTTGCTTCAGTTGGTCAGGTCGAGGTTCAGCAACCATATGTGCCCAAAAAATGAGTTCAGCTCAGAACCTGAATATACTGAATGAGCAGCTTTTTACGTCAGTGGATTTTTTCTTCCCTGATGGCACGGCCATATTCCAAGATGACAACGGCAGGATTCATCGGGTCCAAAAAGTGAAAGAGTGGTTCAGGGAGCATGAGACATCATTTTCACACATGGACTGGAGTCCAGACCTTAACTCCACTGAGAACCTTTGGGATGTGCTGGAGAAGACTTTATGCAGCAGTCTGACTCTCCCATCATCAATACAACATCTTGGTGAAAAATTAATGCAACTCTGGATAGAAATAAATGTTGTGGCACTGCATAAACCTATTGAAATGATGCCATGGTGAATGCATGCCATAATCAAAGCTAACTTTTTTTTTTTGGCCAGGCGTGTGTTTATGTATAAAGCTTTGTTAATAGCCGTGCTATGAACACAGTCTGTTGATCAGTCCACCACTTTGGTCCAGAATGAAGTCTCTCAACAGCAGCTGGATGGATAGACCTTTTTCAATATTGTATATATTGAAATTGTGTTGAAATAGTAGGGTGAAGAGATTTTACCAGTGATACTAATTAAGGTCCTGTTCAGTTAATGTAGCCAAGCCTTTAATCACAAAAGCAACACCTTGACTCCATTTGACCCGAATGTAACAAAACCTTGATCAGTATTGTTAGTAACAGTGACCAGATAAAAATGGATGAAGTATTGGAATGGTATTAGATGAACCTGTCACAGAAAATTTAGAGAAAAATCTGAATATCAATCTCATTATTTGTGTCATTTTTAACATCTTTTTCACAGATTTCCGTTAAGCTGTAGGAACTTGCAAAAGCACTAAGATATTTTTTTATCTGAAATTCCTCCCACAGAGGCGGCTGCACTCTGGGTCATTGAAACAGGTTGAATTACATCAACAATCTGTATTTATGATAGCTTAGATAGTGCAACAGACAAGTACAGTTATGGCCTACATAAATTATTTGATTAGAATATTTTCATGGAAACATGTTCATATTATCTATTACTATAATTGTTCATTTTGGGACAGTAGGCCAGGATTCGGGAATAACTCCTTGTAATTAAGGACTGTCTTACCTTTTCATGACATCTGGTCACACTAGTAACCCCTGTATTAACCCTATCACATGTAAAAATTGCCATGATATTTAGAGCAGTAATTCATGCTCTGTCATGCTGCTGTCATCATCAATGCTTTGTTCAGATATCTAAAAAATTAAACTTACATTCCCATCATACAACTGAGGATATGATAAGATCAATAAAGGATTATCTTACAGTCAGCTGCTAATCAGCAAATGTTACCGTGCTAACAAACTAACCTAAGATGACCTAAGCAATTTTAAGTCTTATTACATCAAATAATGATATATTTCATGTATTATAGGTAATATAGGCTATGCATGAACAACATGTAGTCTGCATTCCCCTTGTTAGACCTCTATTTAACAAACCAGTAAAAGAAATCCGAATACACTTATGTGTGAAAGTAAAAATCACTTTTGGGACAGTGGCTGTTCAAAGTGGTTAACACTTTACAATAAGGGTACAAATCATATACTTAATGTAATGCATAACTCACGATGAATAAATGCAGAATGTATCATAAACTCTTGCTACTAACAATTGCATGTGATTAGTTCACACTTAAAAGATCATCAGTAAAGAAATGTTCATTCAGTTACTTCATACACTAATTGCTTACAATCAAATTAGCTGGATTCCAGTTACACAGAAGTTTATTGCAGATCCACACATTTGCTCAGCCTCTCTGAAAGCAGAACAGTTCCTGTGAGTTTCTGGTCGTCAGATGTAAACATTTATATAATAAACATAAAGTTAGATAAACTTTTATGTAACTGAAATCCAGCCAATTTGATCTCATATCATAATGTATGAATTAACTAAATTAACATTCCTAAATGAATGACCCAGTGTGAACTCACTACAAAGTTATTGTGACTTCATCATTTGTTAGTGCTGAGCAGAAGGATTTCAAGATGCATCCTGCATTAAATCACCATAAGTAGTGCATTAAAGAGTTTAACAGTAACTATATAAACTCTACTATTTGTAGTATTCTTCTCAAAATTAATTGTGTTGAAAGTTTTCAAAAAATATGTAAAAAAAAAAAAAAAGTTTTTGTAGACTATCAGCCCCACGTGGAAGAAAACTTACAGTACATACCAGAACATTGTATTTATTATAAGAACTATAATAGGAATAAATACAACATTGATACCAAGTTTAGTAGCACAGTTCAGGCAGGATTAATACTATCACACAAGTTATATATATATATATTTTAAATGGTACAGACCTTTGACAAATTATTTCACAGTACAGTATGTCTCTTTATTGATCAGTCTTGTGTAGTATTTCATTTTCAAAAGCAAACATTTTTACAAAAGAAGGCAAGGAGTGGCTTGTGATGCTTTATCATAAATGTATAATACTGCTCTATTCAACAAAAATATAGTAATAGTGTATTTGCAGTCATTTATTATCTTTTTACTGTGTAAGTACAGTACAAGTCCTGCTTTCAGTGTTTGCATGATAGTTCTTTGAATTCTTACAATATACATGTTTGAAAAATATAATGCAAAACAAATTAGTACACTTTATCACACAAAACATGTGCACACAAAACAAAAATCTAACCTGATAAAACAATATTTCTAGTCGCCTATTAATGTTTTAAGTCATAATTGGATTTGCATAGCCAGAAATGCTAACTATTGGGCAGAGAGTGTAATTTAGTTTGATTAATGTTCGCTAATCATTACAAAATGTCAGAAATTGAATTGAAACTCACTACACACTCGTCCTGTGCTCAGCACTGTTTGTTGTGGGTGCAGGTGCCAGTAGCACGCTCAGGGTACAAAGATACAACAGAAACACAAGACAAAATATCTACTTCTTGAGGAATTTGTTTCACAGCAGAAGACATGGATATTTAAGTGAAAGATGAGGAGAGGGAAATTACATATTTCATGGAAAATAATATTTCAACATAATTCTTTTTTTTTTCTTCTTGTACATTTTCCTGCCTCATGGTCACTGGGGCATCCTGCCGGCAGCAGATATCTTTACGCTCCGACCTCCAGGGAGAAGGTCACACTGCCCAGGTAGCGGTCAGTGGGTGAATCGTTAATGATGCCCTTTCCGTTCAGTTTGCATTGTACTTGGATGTGAGCGTCGTACTGCAGTCCCGCAAAACGCACAGCCACCACTGGCGAGGAGTAGTTTACCTGAGGACGAGACAGGACGGCGTTACAAATAAAGTCGTCTGAATAACTCTGCAGTTTTTCTCAGTGATCAAACTCTCACTCACATGTCTGAGCTTCCCATAGTATGGATAGTACTTCAGGTCAAAAAAGCTTTTAGGGAAAAACTGGATTTCTCCCAAAGCTTCCGGAGGTCCTTTCTGAAAGAAGAAGCTAGCGTTATTATTATTATCTTGACATGATTAGGACATTTTTTAAAGACATGAGAGTGTTTTGTTTACTTTACCTTGATTCCACAAGTCACATTTATTGGTTTGCCCTGGCCAGGTAAGTAACCAAGAATCTATTGAAAAGTAAGAATAGTATGAAAAAAGTGTGCAAACAAAACGAACTCTCCAACCTTATTTCTTTTATATATTTTTTGTTTTCCATGTCTTCAAACTGAACTCCAAAATATGTTTAGTTAATATTTATTTCACTGTTAACACTGTGATACAGTAAGCAGGAGTTTCTCACATTGTCTTACTGTCAACAAACAATGAAATGACAATTAATAATGCTGACTAATCATTATTAGTAATGCTATTGATTGATTGAAGTGATAGTGCTTGACATTTTTTCTCATGTGGTTAACTTTACAATAACCATAATTCATGGTACGTTATTGTTAATTAAACTTGATTAATAGTTTTAAATATATTTAATAGTTTTACTGTCAACAACAATGAAATCATAATAAAAAATATTTCTGTTAGTAAAGCTATAATTTTTGTTGTTTTATCATTAGTTTGTTTAACATAAAACAAAAATTAAATGAGGCAACACTTATATATAATAACCATCATTAATACATTTATAGTTAATTCAACTTTAGTAATAGTTATTTTACTGTTAATGAACAATGAAATGATAATTAATACCATTTCAAAATTCTTAATGCCATTGATTGATTGAAATGAGATTGTTTGAGATGTTTTTGTTATGTGTGCAACACTAAAAATAATAACAAAATATAATATAATTCATGTTATGTTACAGTACACCTTTTAGCATTTAAAGCATTTAAAATGTATATTGTTTTACTGATGAGAAGAAATAACAAGAGTGTATGAATTCCCTCTAAATGCACTTATTTTGTCTCATGTATGAAGTAGGCTAAAAAAATCCCATGTTGTTTTCTTGATAAGAGAATATAAAAACAATAAGATGGCCTGAGATCTCCGCCTAAATGAACTTATCATTTCTAAAGTTTTAACATGTGAATATGTTTTCAATTAGGCATCAAGATAATATACTGTGAAGCAGAAATGGTCAGGAATGTTCATTTATGCAAGAATTAAGTCTTTCCAGAATTTATTAAGGCTTATAGTGAATTGGGTCGTGATGGTTTGTCATTTTTAAAAAGTGGCTCCCCTGGAAACCAATGTTCTAGGGTGCCTTTTTAGTGGATAAAACACAATGCAATATGGGCATTATACATGCAACAAAATTATTTGGTCTTTATGTGCCTCTACATGGTTAAATTGTTAATTAATCCCTGTGTGGTTTTATCATAGAGGTCTAGTAGCTGTTGTATTTTAAGTCACATAATAGTTACCACTCACTGTGTTAACTAAGACAAAATGTAGTGCACTTCATGTGTCTTTATGCCCTCCCTGAAATGGCCACAAGATGTCACCCACTGAGGAACCTGTGAGCTTCAACAGTGCGGTAACACAATGAGGACTGTCTGTTTTATCTTCCTTCTTTTGTTTTTTTAATGCTGATGTATATAATTTAACATGCACTGTTTTTTAGGTTGTGACTGACAATCATCTTACCCGGTTCATTCGAAGGAGGATGCATGGCTTTCCCTGAGAGTAGCCATAATGGGGGTCCTGCAGCCCCGAACAGTCCTCCAACCAGGACCTCTTAAACTGACACGCTTTCCGCTCTGCGCTCTCCTCCAAGTCGTCCTGCATGAAGTATCTGTCCTGTGAACAGCGAATATTCTTCCTGTCCTGAGCGCCATCGTTGTACGCTGAAAATGGAGAGCAGAGAGAAAGAGCGAAGCAGAGAGGGAGGGTGAGGAGGGCATAAATAAACCCTGGCTACTGTGGTGCCCTGCCAGGCTCAGGCCTCTGATTAAGGAAGCTTGACAAAAGCGGGGCGTGAAAAAAAAAAAACATTGAATGGTTGCACTCTGCCCACAAAGAGGCTTCCCTTCCCAGCATGCCCTGCAAGAACCAAATGGAAAAAGGGGACAAAGGTAGTGAAGATGAGGATTAACTCGTTGCGTGCCCACTTCGTTTTAAACAAACTCAACAACCTCATCAGACCCCCCTACACTTTAACTTTATCTCCCACAATCCCTCCTGACTCACGTCTTAGATATTCATCCATCGACCTCGCGTACTTCTTCCAGGATTTGCGATCGGAGGCGTTGAAGGCGATCTCGTGGCCTTCTAGGTGTGGGGCCATCGTCATACCTGCCAGTGGAGACGCAGAGACAGTCAACTGTGCTGAGACTCCAGTAGAAGCAACAGACAGAGGTGACAGTGGAGGACGCAGTGGAGGGGTTTGAGAGTTTGGGGTTATATTTACCTGGTGGCATCACTCTATCGTTGAAGGTCGGATGGTAGGGACTAATAGACCACATGAGGCAAAACAAACAGCCGCCAAACATGGCTGCCAGAAACATATAAAGTGCAGCATAGAAGAGAAGGATGAGGCCTGAAAGAGGAGTGAAAAACAGAGTTTTAAGACTGAATATGTCTAATAATTGTTTCCAAACTTCTCCATGCCAAGGCCTCCGAAATAAAAATTAATAATTACTTTTTACAATAATTACTTTTTAGATTACATATATACATTATAAATTATATTTTATGATAGTAAACATAGTAATAATTCATGCCCGACCAATATTGGACTTTTGAGGCTGTTGGTAATTTTAAAGTGTAAAAAATTTCTGATATTGATACATCGGCCGATACTCTATGTACAGAATATAATGTTAAGAATATAGAATATCTACTTAAGCACACATTTGCACAATTTTGCATTGATTTCTCAAAAGTGGTTAAGACTTGTGACAAAGACACTTCATGGGGGCAGGATATTTCACAGAAAACACAAATTGAGCACAATCTGTGTATGTATTAAACCTGAATTAAGAAAATGGATTAAATATACACACAATGCTGCCTACAAAGCAAAATAAATAAATAGATAAAATAAAGTAAAACAATCTGCATTAAATTCTGTTAAAAATAAAAGTTTTCATATTGGTGCATATCAAACATATATGCTGATATCAATAAAGACCGGTGTAGCTGTGTTCAGCCAATATCAAACAATATTATTGGCCATAATATTGGCTGGAGTTAAGAAAAAAATCATAATAAAACAATAATTTTATTTTTACATTTTCTTTCTTTTCTTTTTTTTCTGTTTTTGTTAGCATTGTCTTTAACCTTCCTTTCAATTTGCCCCGACTTTAAAAATCTAAAACTAAACTAATAAATCCCCACTGAGTAGGTTTTTAGATATAAAGTTACATTAGTTTAGGATAACTTCAATCAATCAATGATGATTAATGACAAACTTAAAAAAGTGTGTGTCCAGGCTGCCTTAAAAATTTAAGTTGACTGAATTTGAAAAGACAAGTTGAGGTAACTTTTAAAGATTCAAAACAAATGAACTTTTCTCATCAAATAAACTTGAAATGAATTACTCAGTTGTACATGAAAACATGTTCAGTGAGCTTAATATATTAAGTCCAACCAACAACTCTTCAGTCACACTGACAAACTAACATTTATAATATATCATAATTGGTTAAAAAACTAATTCAATACTAAACTTCATCATGGCACACAGTGTTTTCATAATAGTGAAAACAAGCAACCATTCAAGTTTTCATCATATATGTTTTCTTCTATACTACTGTAAATACAGAAGGGACGTAGGAGAGTTTTAACTCCCACGCAATGCATGCTAGGATACAATATGTAAGCTCTGCTGCTAGGTGTCTCTCTCACATTAAAACAGTAACAAAAGACGTAGTTTGATGATGTCACGAAGTAGCATGGGATCATGGGAGTTGTTTTCTTTATCGTTAAACAACCGCCAAAGTTGAAACTATCTGACATGACTCAAGTGCGAGGTAATATTAAAGTTATGTTGTGTTATGTTTAGTCACGTACGCTGACTTCCTTACTCACTCTGACATATCCGACTTATCCTGTGTTAGAGGTTATAGCAACTAACAACTAGCTAGCAGTGGCTAACTAGTTGCCTTAAAGAAATTATGGATTTCTCTGGGTTTGATAATACAAGTACACAACTTGACAAAATATGTAACATCTGTCCGCATTTTCTGACATCTTAATGTGGAAATGTTACATGTTATATCTTTAAGAAACTTAATTTAATGAATTGATTGAACTCTGTACATTCATTCAACCTGTCATTTTAAATCAAAAGCCTCTGAAGAAGTTCAGAAGTCTTCTAAAAATAATTTGAAATTTTAAGTTAAATTAACTTGAATGAATGAAACCTGTATATTTACATGAGGTTAATGAAAAAATATGAGTTGATATTTTACAGTGTAGAAATTACAATAAATCAAAATGGGCAACCCTATTTCTTCCCTTATTGATGCAACTTCCCAAAAAAAGTGATAGAATTTAAAATATTCTATTTCTTTTTTTGTTGCGGACCCTCTACAACCCTCACATGGGACCCCTGTCGGTTCCTGGACCTCTGTTTGAAAACAACAGTCTTGAAAAAGTTAGTGTCTGAGCTGCCTTTGATGACTGAATTTCAAAAGATAAGCTCAGGCAATTTAATAATGACTCAAAACAAATAAACTTTTCTTGCCAAATAAACTTGATATTAATTCAGTTGTACTTGAGAAAACATGTTCAGCGAGCTCAAGATATCCAGATGAACCAACAGCTGTTCAGTCACTCTGACAAAAAGTGTATAAATTACAGTCAATAAAAACAGGCAACTCTATTTCTTCCCTTGTTGTCCTAAATTACACTTGTTAAATATTATTTTCCACCATTTGGTGGGGACCCCTGTTGGTCCCTGGACCCCACTTTGAAAACCAGTGGTTTACATAACAGACACTTCTCAATAGATTATCTCTCAGATCTGAGTGGAGAAAAGCAATGAACCATAAAGAATTTCCACTTTTGCTCAGACAGTGAGGTTTGTCTGCACTCCAGCTACTGTCTCTGATCAGGATGGTCACTAATTTGTTTACTTATACAAAAGCACCATCCTCCCTTCATGTGTGGATCTGCAAATAACTCCACTGGTTTTGCTCTAAAATCCACTGTACTGAATGTGACCTATCATTGTTCTGTAATTTTCAATTAACAGTCCATTAGCAACTAATCAAGCCAAACGTGCCCTACATGAAATGGCTTTTGCTGTGCGGGCAATTTCACAGGGGACTAGCTGCAGCCAGCCTTGCGTCCCCAGAGCCACAAAGGCCTTTCTGTTTGAGCTCAGTGAGAATTCTCCCAGCTGTCCTTTCACTCAGGAACACAGTGAACCTCCGGTTGCCATCGTAGTGAAGGTCTTTTGCAGCCTTAGAGGCCCGGCCAGCTCCAAGGAGCCCCAATCACCCCACTCTGGTATTGTGTCCTCTCTCTTACACACTCGTCTCACAGGACACACACAGCACAGACTTCAACTCGGGGGCCTTTCTTCCTCAGATACATGGGCCCCACTCCTCCTCCTCAAGTGTGCACACACTGGTTATGCAGCTGAAACGAGCTAGGACGCAGCGTTTCAGCTTATGCACGTTAACACACACTTTCTCTTGGATATTCTGCTCTCAGCTGGATCATGTTTGTGGCATTGTGTACAGTGGAGCTGAGGGGAGGGGGCTCAGTAGTGTCACATGGCAACTACCCTGGAATACCAAGAGGCTGCTCCATCATCATTGACTCAACAAACTCGTCCAGTCTGCCAAAAAGAAAAAAGTTTCACCAAGAGCTCAATTTGGCAGAGACAAGAGCATCTCTAAGTGTTTCACTGCAACTGAGAGGCCGTACGCATGTTAAGTTCAGCCATGAGGTCGCCAAGGCTTTGGGAAAGAGGCTGTGGAGAGCATGGTAAGATGTAGAGGAATGTGATTCCTGGCCAATGCGAGGCCTGGAACAGTGCGCTCCCGCTGGGGATACGTCCCCAGGCAGTCTGTTTTTGTCAGGACACTCTGAATTGTCCATGCACCTATGTAAACATTGAGCATAAGGACACACACACACACTTGAGTCACTGGACTGTGGAGACATTTCTCATCCTCTAAACTATCCCTGAGTGCATCTTTAAAAACAATCAAGCACAATATGTGATTCATCTGCAACATGCTCGACTTTAGTAATTATTGGACACATGCAGTAAAGAATTAAGTACTTTTGCACTGATGCAAACCCACACCCCAACAACACAGAACCTGTCTTTCTTCAACTCACTCCAGCTCTTTCCAGAGCGACCCATGAATTCGTTGGTCTCTGCATTCCACAGGTACGTCTTCAGGTCGTCTATCTTCTGGTGCAGCGTCCTCTTGGGTAATGGCCTGCGCTTCCATCTCTCAAAGTTCAGGTCTTCCTGCTCTAGCGGCTGGTGCTCGGCCAACTCCTCCTGCTCTTCCTCCAGCTCTTGGCCATGTTTGAGTATCACTTTGTGAGGCTGGTGGAAAGAAGAAGAAGAGAAAAAGCCCTCACCACACATATTCTCTCAACTGCTGACGCTCTGCGGTGGACCTATTTTTGTTTTTTTCTTTTTCAAATCTGCTGCAGTAAAAAAAATGGCATGCCTTCTGCTCCGAGTATGACCGATGATATAAACTGCCAGAGAGTGCTCTGCATATTAATGAACATCGCACTGCTGGTCCTGTCCCCCTGTTTCTGCAAATTATAAACCCGCTGGTGACCTTTGTGGCACTCGTTGGGAGAGCTGACCTCCTCTGAGTGGACCCTCCTGCTTGGAGCAGCAGCTGCAGACAGCAGAGCTGGAGGGTCACTCTGACGAGCCAGATGTTACTCACTGACTCTCAGCATCCACACACAGGACAGGACACACAGATCCCAGAGGAACCACAGGACACTGCATTTTGTGAGAGTTTGGCCTTTAAGACAATCTGCTAAAACGCTGTTGTGAGCTTTGTAAAAACCACTTGATTTTTGAGTTAATTACAACTGCTTTGTTTATTAAAATGACATTCAGTGCTACAGGAAAATATGCTTTAATTGTATTAATATCTGCTTGAATAAAGTGATTAGAAAGTTAAATGTTTTCTATTTAATTTCAGCACTTACAAGACTTGGTGGATGGTTTTTAAGGAGCATCTCTTCAGCTCCTCCCTCTGTGGAACTGGGCTCCATATTCTTCACACAAAGACAGAAAAGAGGTACTTGACATACCAATCACATCTATAATGCTATTGAAGTAAAGCAACACAACTTTACATCAAGTTAAACAACTTTTCCAAAACTTTTCACAACTGGAAAAAGCTGGAAATAATTACTGCAGATGTAACAAATATAGTATCAATGTAAGTTCTGACATACCTGAAGTTTTCTTTGCAATAAAAACGCGGATTTTTATGTAGAAAGCCCTCTTGATCCCTGGAGGAAAAAATAATGTTTGTCAAAAAGTGTTTGGGGATTTCATTAGAAAGTTTTAGGCACCGGGTTTGGAGAACCTCCTTCAACTAGGCGCGCATCATAGTGAATGAACGCTGGACAGGACAGAGAAAAACTGGGGGTGGGATACAAAGTGCTTTTTTTTGGTCCCAGAGACGTTTTGGCAGCGACCTGGACCACAGAACTGCATTCTGTACACGCACACCATCACCCATTGTCTGCTAAGCTGGGCTAAAGACTGAATCAGAGCCTGAATACAATATTTATAGCTTATCCCAACACAAGACGCTGTTGTCAATCACTCCAGGGCTGCATACTGTACGTGCACAAAGAAACGCGGATAATTAAGGTGATTTCCCCCTAATCTTTTTAATTATTTGTTAAATATTTAACATGGCACAAACGCACCATAAATATAATATCCGTCAACAGGTGTTGATCCTGCACATGCATGCACACTAATCCAGTTAAACCTCCGCAAGAAGAGTCTTGTCGTAGGAACAACTGCTCACCATAGGCTTCCCTCTGCTTAAGTTCAAGTAGTCTTCATCCCTGAGTCTGACCCCATCTGCACTCCGGTCACGTAACGCTCCGTTACCCCATGTAAAAGTGGGGGAGAGGGGGGACTTTGAGGCTGTCTTTTTTTTTTTTTTTCCCCTTCTTCTTCTTTTACATGAAAAGACAAATTGCGTCATGGAAAAAATCTGTTCTTTGAGATTTGCGCGGCAAAACGTGCACGTGTTAGTGTGTGTGTTTATTTGTGTGTGTTTTACAGTGAAGGCCAGTGACTCACTACAAAAGAAAATGTTGGGATAAGCAAAAATCACCAGAACATTTTGAATGGAAGCATTAACTTCCTGCACGCTGCACTGTAATAAAAAAACAGACAGTAATTTAGTGAAATCTCTTCTCATTAACTTACACTGTAAAAACTAAAGAGTTGAGAAAACTCAAAATTTCAATTATAGATTTCTGAGATTTCAGCATGTTACATTTTTGAAAAGGTTTTACCAAATAATCATGATTTGTTGAGATAATTTACTTTTCTTAATTCGATTCTTAGATTATTTAGATAAATTTAAAAGTTTAGGTTTTGCATTTCAATTTTTTTGTGTACTTAGACTACCTTATCTGAGTTCTGTTCCTCCTCTTAAATGCAGGTTCAGTTTTCTTCTTTATTTATTATTTTCCCCCTTTTTATTTATTTAGTATATGAACATTTATTTATCTTTGTTATGTAATTATTTTTCTTTATTTGAAAAATTATCATTTCCTTTCCAATGTATTTATTATTGATCCTGTTCAATCCTGAGTACAATGCTTTAATCCTTATAAGGTATACACATATCATTTGCTATATATCGCTGAATGTGCAGTGTGATTATGTTATAATCTTTTTATATTATGAAAATGAGCACTGATATCACAGTATACTGTATGTAAGACTTTCTTTGGCTCAATAAAACATGTTTGAAACAACAAATATTGTTGCATAAACTCATCAAAGTGAAAGTGAATAATGCAGTGGTTCCCGGACTGGGAAACTCAAAAATCTAGTCAAGGCAGTTGATTTGAAATGATGATTTTTGTGCCTTTTTTGTTCCATTGTAAGTATACAAGTTTTGTTTAATCAAGTTACTATTTAAACCTTCAGAACTTACAAACATGAGTTCTTCTAACATGAAGTTTTTATTTTTGTAAATTATGTTTTTGGGCTTTTCTTGCCTTTATTTGATAGTACAACTGAAGAGAAGACAGGAAAGGGGGGTGAATAGAGAGGGGATGACACGCAGCAAAGGGCTGCAGGCAGGAGTCCAACCAGCGGCTGCTGCAGAGAACTGATAGCTTTCATACATGGAGCAGACGCCCCAACTACCAACTGACGCTACCAACTGAGCTAAACCCCTAACATGAAGTCTTTTGACTTGAAATGAGTTGAATGAATGTACTATACAGCGTTCAATCAACTCATTAAATTAAGTTTCTAAAGAAACATTCATTCATTCATTCATTCATTCATTTTCTGTAACCACTTATTCCGTAAGGGTCGCGGGGAGTCTATCCCAGCTGACATTGGGCGAGAGGCGGGGTTCACCCTGGACAAGTCGCCAGTTCATCGCAGGGCTGACACATAGAGACAGACAACCACTCACACTCACATTCACAACTACGGGCAATTTAGAGTCACCAGTTAACCTAGCATGCATGTCTTTGGACTGTGGGAGGAAGCCGGAGACACAGGGAGAACATGCAAACTCCACACAGAAAGGCCCTGCCCCAGCAAGCCAGGGGATCGAACTCAGGACCTTCTTGCTGCACTGCACCATCGTGCCGCCCCTAAAGAAACATGATCAGCATATTAGTAACCTTCCCAGCATGCATTGTTTGAGACCCTGCTGTTTCATAGTTCGCAGAAACTAATACGAAAGTGAGTATTTAAGTTTGAGTTCCTACCCTCTTACACTTGAAACTTACTAAATTCACTGGGAGCAGTTTCACATTTTGTCTTTGTGCTGACACAAAGTAGCTCCAACAGGAGCAGCTGCAGCTGTAAGTTCTCTGTGTCAAATGAAGAACTGACTTTTCAGATGATGAAAATGTAAAAGGAAATCAAAGTTGTTTCTAAGGTTACTTTATTTGTCTTGCTTTGGAGAAATCTGCCTTGGATAAAGGGAAAAAGTTGCATCAACCAGACATTACTGTATAAAAAACAATAAGTAAGATCATTGAACAGGTCACACATAGGACCAGTTTTCAAACATAAAAAACAGCTGGAATAAAAACCTAAAATCCCTCCATACTGCTTGTCTGGTGTAATCCAAGTCTCCTAAAGTCCAAACAGTCCATTTGTACACTGTGACAACACACACAGTTCAGACAGTGTGTATGTGAATGTGAACATGACTCCAGGCTAAGGCCCTATAGTGAAAATTCAGGCTAAAAACATGGTGTAAATAACATTTTTTTTTTTGTCAACTTGGCATGTTGGGACTTTGATTACACCAGACAAGCAGTGTGGAGCCATTTTATGTTTCTATTCTGTTGCTTTTTACATTTGAAAACTGGTCACCATTCACTTCCATTTTCCATTCTGCAACACTGTTTTCCTTTGAAACTCCAGCAGTGTTTTGAGGTTTAAAAACTAAACCCAACCTTCACCCTGCATGAGGGTTAGTAGATAATGACTGAATTTACATTTTTGGGTGAACTATCCCTTTAAAGGGCATCTGTGTTTCAGTCTGTCCTCCACTCTTTGCCCATTACTAAGTTAAACTGAGAGAGGAATGAATGAGTGTCTGTAGCAGTTCTGTTTACACAAATGGACCTTATACCTCCTCCCAGAGTTCATTAATAGTTAATAATACAGTTAATAATACATTCATACAGTCGTTAATGTTCATCATAGTGACTGATGAGTTGTTGGTTAATTTTAAATATCTTAAGTTTATCTAATGTTTTCTCAATCACAACTGAATCAAGTTTATTTGACTATGAAAGTTTAATTATTTGAATCATTACAAAATGACCTCAATTTGTCTTTCTTAGGTTAAAAAAGTGTTTATTTTTACAGTGTATGCATTGTCCCTTCAAAGAGTTATATGTGAATTTGTGCAGGGTGAGCTCCATGGCTGGGTTAATCTGCCAGGCGAGGGCTCCAGAGCACAAATGAGCTGAGCTCCCGTTAACCCCATGTTCATCCCAGTGTCTGTGCATGTGCAGTTTTCTCCGTGCTGGAATACTATTATCACCAGGGATGTACGCTCTCCTGCACACCCAACAAAAGTAGACCCCAACAGTGTCAGTTTTTGAGGAAAATGTTTCTGTCATATGAATAGTATTTTTCGGGCTGTGCTTGTGCTCCTAAAATAAAAATCCCTAAATTAAAGTTGGATTGCGTTTTAACTTCTAAATAAATCAGGCAACTGTGTGCATTGCCATAGCAGCTTTACTTTAAATGCAACACCATCAGAAAGTCTCCAACATACGCAAAACATTTTTGACATTTTATTTATTCACTTAATGTGCAGTTTTTAATAAGTTAAATAAATATAATGAACCAAATGTAATACGCAACATTGTCTGTAAAAAAAAAATCCTTAAGGCCAAATAATATTTCAAACACTTACATTTAGAAACAGGGCATGGAATGAAGTTCCAGACAAGAAACAGAATGTTTTTATTTATTTGTTAGTTTTTTAATCACTTTTTATTTTTCATAGGGCCCTAAGCAAAATTCTGCTAAGGGGCCCCGAACTAAATGTAGAGCCACGTAAGCCATCTGCTCACACAGGCACACTTGACACCACAGTGTTTCCACTACAATCCTCCCTCCTTTAAAACAGTTTGCTCCACCTGTTGGTCAAAGAATAAGTAGATCTGTATAAAACAGAATGAGATACAAAAAAAACAATATTTATTGTATAGAATATTTTTGTGTAGAACTTTCAGGTAAGTGAATATTGGCATTAAAATAAATCAGAAATTTTAGAATATATAAAATGTAGAAAATACTAAGACATAACACTGAGCTTTAGATCTGATGCCTTGTAATTCGTTAATTGATTTTAAATTCCATATTTAATCAATCATCAGTCACTGTCTATACTGTGTACAGAGAGGGCAGGGACTATTTGCATATTCATGAACCTTGAATACTCAGCGTTCCTCTTTCATTCATATAATCACCTTTTTAAAAGGCATTGCAATATTTGTGCATATTCAAAAACATGCTGATATGCAATGTTTAAAATAATGTTTGAAATTAGGTGTGTGTCTACCTCTGATCACAAATATGAGATTGTTGGAGACAAATTCGAGAAAGACAGACACTCAGTTGCTGCCTTCAGGAGTTTTATTACAGACTTCACAATCACAGGTTCACAATGCAACAAGCTCAAACTCTGCTTTGTCTTCAGAGGTTTTTATATCTCACCGAGTGGCCAAAACATTTCCAAAACTTGACAACAGCAGAACCATAAGTGTGTGTACATTTCTCTGAAGGACATCTTGGTATTCAGACTAAGGTTCAGAAATTTGTGTGTGGAACAATTATGCAATGACAATATAATTTTTAATACTTGAGACACATCCTGTCCTACACTTTCCCAGAATTAAGAGCTCTCTTGTTCTACTCCTATTTCTACCACAACAAGATTTTCTTTTGTGCACGTATCTCTACTCCAGTCCTGCAAACTATTGACTATTTGGTTCGTTTACAGCACAGAGCAGAAGAGGTTGTGTGTCACAAACTGCTGTAAAAACCCAACTGAGACACACATTCTGGATCTGCTGTTTACAAACTATGCTCCTAAAACCAGAAAAATGCCAGCATATCCCACAATATCCAACCAGAATGTGCTGTTTACATGACCTGCATCAAATTCAGAATATTGCTATATTCTGAATATTAGTGGGAAACTAGTGTGAGTGAAAAAAGCCGCTGATGTACATCATTTAAGGCAGTGGTCTTCAACTGTGGGTCAGTGACCCCCTAGGGCATCTTCAGTCACTGCAGGGAGCCTCAAAATTTTGTTTGATCTTTTCCCCCCCAAAATTGCCCACACCATCACCTAGTGTTGATTATAATTTCTTTTTCCATTAAAAAAATAAAAGAAAAGCTGCAAGCAGCATTGTAAAGGCTCTCGCACCCCCGTGGCCAATGGAGATTGCTGTAACCGTGACCATGTCACCATATACCAACTCGTCTACGAGCTGAATTTTCATGCACTTCAGACACTGCAGGAAAGAATTCTGTCACTGCCTTTTTCCACTATGTGGCGCTATAACTACGTCCTGAATGTCATGTAGTTGTTTTAAGGTGGGACTCTTGTCAAACATATGATGTTTGCTACACATTACATCACTTAATCCAAATTTATAGCACACCTTTTGAGAGGAGTATAAATGAATAGGAATGAATCGGGATTTTTGTTTTCAGAAGGAGAGAGAGAGGGAGGAGCGTAACTGCTCTTCATCTGACTTTTTCATGTGTGACATACAGTTGTATGACTGTAGGATCGCTGTCACACACGTTTTAATCAAAGCATAAAGGACACAGAACAGGAAACAGACAGCAGTTTGGCCTGTTAACCGGGGAAAATGTGTGCGCTGAAGTACTTTTCTGTTACTAAATGAATTTCATCAATATACACTTAACGATCAGCTGATGGATTTATTTGTAGTTTAGATTTTGAAATCGTGCCAGAATCACATCTTCTATCATAAAATCCTGTGTTTGGTTCGTTTGCTTTCACATCACAAACGAACCGCACCGAGCGAGACCCACCTTCTCGGTCCGGTTCTTTAATCCGCACCAGTTTTCACACCAGCCCAAGCGGACCGCACTAAACGGACCACGGTCCGTTTTAACCGGACCGCCAATTCAAAACACCTGTATCTCCTACAAATGCAATCACCTTCGTCCTGCCGATCAGACACAACACCTTGTTATTCCAGTCACCTGTGCATACCTATAGAAACACATTATACCTTCTCCTGTCCGTCTCAGTTCTCACGACTAAACGTCGTGACGTCCAGTGCAACCTCAAGACACGTATGTTCAGCTAATACGTCCGTTATTAATAATTATGACTCATCCTTTTCTCTTTCTTCCGTAGGAACCAAGGGGACCGATGCCGAGAAGCTCACCTTTCCCCCACTGACTCTCGACCCTTACCATCCTTCTTCCCATGACCCCTCTCATCCCTCACCCTTTCAAACTCTATCATCCCTCCACCCCTCCACCCCTCTCATCCTTCTCCCCCTCGACCCTTATCATCCCATCTTTCCTGATTCCCATTGCCATTCCAGATAAAAATACTTTCATGCTGAACTTATGGTGGTCTTGTTAGTGAAACAGGACATAAAACCTTAAGAGGTGCACATGAAGGCAGCATGAGTCACTTCGTCGGTTAATTCACGCGCTGCCGCTTCACTGTCCAACAGCTTTTGAATGTAATGTCGTGCTTCTGACAGATGGTGGCGCTCGAAGCTCTGCCTCACCATAGCCCTGTCTCCTTGTACCCATCGGTACCCAGTCTATGTCAGAAACCCCAAGTAACATTAGGGAAAGACATAAAACATATTATTTATTTAACCCACATGTGATGTAAAGCAGACAGTCTCTCAGAACTTGTCACTGCTCTTGGTGAAAAACCCTCGGGTGGTTACCATGGATACTAGTGGCCCTTTACAGATTTACCCTAACTTTCATCTCTCAGTTAAGGTGTGTATATATGTATTATTTATTTGTATCATTATAATTAGCATTTGCTCAATTCAGTATAATATTTAAATCAATTTAAATTCCGTGTTTCTATTTTGTGATTTGGAACGTTAACCGTTAAAGATACACCAGTTAGCTAATTGTTTTTAAAATGGCGGATGGTTTGTCTTTCGGTTAATATAATACGTGTGTTTTGAATTTTATTGACAGAGATATAAGTAACGTGAATATCGAATGACCATTCAACATTGATCTGTAAATTACGTCAAGTAACGAATGTGGCGGTTTAACGGTCACGTACCTCTGATGATAAGTAAGTAAGTATCGTTACAGTGCTCTGAAACAAATGCAAGTATGGTATTGAGTAAGTACTTGTTTTTGAGTACTTGTGTGACATGCGCACATACAGCTAGCAGCGGCAGCAGCAGCGACCCAGAGTCCGACACCGACACACGGTGAGGACAGACGCTGACAGACGAATCAACAGCCGCGGGGATGTAAATGAGACCGACTCGGTGTCAGCGGGGACGGACGGAGGTCTGTTGTCAGAGAATGCCACAGCAAGCCAACACGCCGTCTTCGTTAGCCTACGTTTGTGCACAGCCAGATCCCAGATATATAGCGAGTAACAGCGAGTCGTGATTATTGTTTTTCATTTATTTGGAAGAGGATCGTCAGCGTTTAAACATCCTCCAGCCAGCATGCCTCCTGCCCAGAGCCTCCAATCTTCCAGCGGACTGACTCTGTCTGAGACAAGCATGGGTAGGTGTGTGCAAGGTCAACGGCATATCTGCAGCAGGTTTTCTCTATTCAATAATGCACTCGTTTGCCATAATTCGGGAGGGGGTTTTATTTAAAAAAAAAAAAAAAATACACCAGCATAAATTAAGGTTAATATTATGACTATCATCATTTGTTAGTTTTGTCGGCCAAATACAGTAACGGTGTTTCTTGGTTTGCAAAGGCAGACAAAAACACTCGTTGCATCACCAGCCCGTGTTTTTTTCTGGTCCAGGCCGCAGCGCGTCACTGCAGGTGCGGCGACGTTGAGTAACCACAGCAGCCTAGATGTTCGGCTCTGATGGGGAGCTGACTGCCTGACACAGATTTAGGCAGGATGCTAGGTTGCTACAATTAAAGTTAAATGAATAAAATAGTCCATTCGTGTGAGGGAAAATCAGTGTAAAACATGTACATCTAAACAGATCAGAATATAGTGATAGTTTATGCATTGTTGTGCTCAGTTTAGCCAGTGTTGCGGTTTTGGCACAAATAGCAGGATCATCCATGTATGCTTTACACTTTTTAAAAGTGGTGGAATGTAACAAAGTACATTTACTAAAATACTGTTTTAAGTACAAATTTGAGATACATTTACTTCACTTTTTTAATGCAACTTTATAGTTCTACTATACTACATCTCATAGGCAAATAGTGTACTTTGTACTCCATTACATTTTTCTGACAGCTTTATAGTTATTAATCTGCCTATTATTTTCTCAATTAGATTAGGTTTTCTCATTCAGTTTATAATTTTATGTATGTAATATAAGTTTTTATTGGTTTGAAAGGCTCTGTTCATGGCATACATATATTTATTTTCTGGGCATACAAGAATACAAGGCACATCTTTTTTTATAATATGGAGGTGGACTTCAGTCCATAAAAAAAGGAACAAATAAGTCTGGAAGTCAAGTGCAGAAAACAAACTAACAAGCAAACACATGTCACACATATGTCCTCATACATCACTCTACCGGATCACATAATCACAGAGCAAGCAACTATGTGGGCCTATCTTCTGTTTTGATGTGAGTCCATAACTAGTCCCAAGGAGATACTCCTTTCTCCTGATCGCCATTTATTCTACTGAGCATACTTTCACAAGATGCTATTTCCACCATTGCATTAGCCCATTCTTTCATTTCTGGGGCCTTTGTTGTCTACCAGTGTCTTAGAATAACTCAACAGATGGTTATTAGACACACAATAATAACAGAAAATGCACACTTGGATACGTTTGGTATTTGCAGCCGGCCCTCCAGTAAACACAACATTGGACTTAAAAGCACTTCTGAGCCAAACCAAGAACTTAAAATATCTAACACTTAAATCCAGAGTGGTCTGACCAAACTACATTCCCACACACAATGCAGAAAAGTTCCTATTTCAGTTTTACATTTCCAAGAGCTATTGTTATTTAACAACTTCATTCTGTAGAGTTGCAATGGTGTCTGGTCATATCTATGCAGTACCTTATATTGTGTGAGCTTCATCTTTGCTTCTTTCACATATTTACCACATCCTGGCACGATTTTAGACCATCTGTCACCTTCAGTTTCTTCTCCAAGGTCCCTTTGCCAAATCAATTTCACATTAAGAGACACATTACACAAGAGGGAATTAGTTACTTTAGAAAATTGTGAAGCCTCGCGGTTTTCAGGTGGTAATTCCAGATAGTTTATGATAATGTTATCAGCTATATTGTAGGACTTTGACATAATACAACTTCTTATCCGTAAGTACTTCCAAAAATGTCCTTTTCCTATCAAATTAAATCACTCAACTAGATTACCGTATGACAGAAATAAACCATCCTCAAATAAATCACCAATGGAACATAAACCACAGGAATGCCACTGCTTCCAATACACAGTATTTTTTCCAGTGCATATTGCAGGGTTGTGCCACAATGAGGAGTATCTTTGTAAATTGGGTTTATATTGGGCTTTTAATATTACTTATTTGAGATAAAGCAACAATAGGATTTAATGGTGAGTACAGCTTGTATTCAGTGTCCATCCAGGCTGCTTTATCTCCTGCATCATCCCAGTATTTTTGCTATTTTAGCCATTTCAAAAGATAAGTGGTACAGTCTTAGGTCAGAAAGTCCCAGCTCTCCTTTCTCCTTGTGGGCACATGACTTACTCAGTTTGATCCTGGATCTATTTCCACTCCACAGAAAATGTTTTATTATGTCATCAAATTGTTTAAATATAATAGATTGTATTTTAATTGGGAGCAACATCATAATATAATTAAGTTGGGGAGCCACAATCATTTTATGATGCTAATTTTTCCCCATAATGTAAGTTTTATCTTGTCCCATTTTTCTAACTTTAGTTTGATCTTTTGTACTAATAGGTTAAAATTTTGCATCGCCATTTCACCTACATCCTGAGAGAGTTTAATGCTGTGGTATTTCATACCCTTGTGAACCCACTTAAAGTTGAATTTTTCCACCATATAAGGGAGACAAAATTTAGAAAGAGGCATTGCTTCAGATTTATTCCAATTTATAGTATAGCCCGATAATTTTGAAAATGATTGAATAGTGTCCATCAGATGTGGTAGGGATCCCAGAGGGTCAGATATCACTGCTAATATGTCATCTGCATAAAGTGAAAGCTTATGTTTTTTATCCCCTCCCTTGATTCCTCTGATGCCAGGGTGTGCCCTAATAGCAACTGCTAATATCTCTAAGAAAAGTGTAAACAATAATGGGCTTATAGTTTATAAAATGTTAAAAATGTATGAAAAATCCTCATTACAGTTTCCCAGAGCCAAGTGACGTCTTTAAATTGTACCTTTTGTCCAACCAACAGTGTAAAACCCAAATACTCTTTATTTACTATTATAAATAAAGAAAAGCTGCAGATCCTCAAATTTAAGAAGCTGGAACCATGACTGAAACAATTAATCACTGATCAAAATAGTTGGCAATTAATTTTATTTTGACAGACTAAATGATTAATTGACAAATTGTTGCATCTCTATTAGTCACTACTTACTTTTCAGATTGCAGTTGAGTCTCCACATTCGGTGATTTTGAATTTGAATTATATGATAAACTGAGAAGATTCTTCTTAAATAAACTGCTGAAAAACCCATTTGAATTAGCTGGACAATATATTGTCACAAAGCTGAAACTAGGTCTGTTTTTCTGAGCTTATGTGACTTTTTATAGATCCATGGCTCTCACAGGACAGCAACACTACAGACATGTGATGATCTCATAGAACACGATGCACTGCTGTAGATTAAATTACTCAGCAGTAGTCCAGCCATAAACATCTACATCTGTAAAATGAAGATACACATTAATGCAGCACTAATATTAATCCAAATACATAAGGAAAACATTGACAGGGACCAATCTACTGCAGAATGAGTATCTTTTACCAGTAAGTTCTGCTGATAATACTTATACACAATAACTCCAGTAAGGTTTTGATTGTAGGACTTTTACTTGTAATGCAGCATTTTCACATTGTAGTATTGCTACTTCTACTCAAGTAAAGGATGTGAATACATCTTCCACCACTGCTTCCTAATTCTTGTAAGACAATATTTGACAAAGAAAATCGGTCACTTATTAGAGCCTATTAGCCCTTATTAGAGGTGGTGTAATCATATTCAAGTGGTTATGTTACACAGATCATATGGAGTAATCTTCAAAGAGCTACTTTTGGAATATCATGTGAGTAATGTTGAACACAGGCAATCTTACTTCTGCATGAATTGTATGTACTCTAAGTTAAATTGCAGAACCTGTACTTAAATGTATCCTGTCTCAGGTAGAACTCCCACAGTTTTCAAAGGAATTCACAAACAGCTCCATAGCCATGCATGATTTTGAGTTACAAAACCCCTTTTCCACAAAAATCATTAAGGGTAGAGTCTGAGGACATTGATTAAGTCAAATGTATCAACATTTATGCTTAAAACTCGACCTTCAGGTAACATAAAGTTGCAACATTATTGTATTTCTTAGGGTGTTTAACCTCTACTGTGGTATCTGAGATTAAAACTGAAGGGATATGACTGTATAAACTAAGATATATATTATTAACTTCACTCATGAAAAACAGCCACATGTGTTGTTTCAATTAGCTGTAATTTATCATTTGAGACCAGGAAAAGAAAACAATCTACAATACAGAATTAAAACTGCACACAGTCCAAGATGTAGTCTCATCAGAATAACTCCCAGCACTGCAAAGTTGTGCATATATTTCTAGATCATTAATCTTGGAGGCTGTGTCCTTCATTATGCAGGCACCATGGTGACACATTTTGACTGAAGCCATATGCTCAGTACAGCAATGAGCACTGATGTAGTTCTTATTGATCTCTAGGCTGAAGCATGAGTGTTCAGCAACAGTGACGGATCTCTGTGGCTTTGTGTTTCCACAAATTGATAAAACAGAGCAGAGAGGTGACTTGGATGATCTATTGTTCTCTGACAAGCTTTGATGAGCTTTTTACCACAGAATAACTTAAAGAGAGTGGAGTAGATAACAACAAGAAGCAGCTGGACTTTGCTCTGTCATAGTTTGATTCACTATTTCAGCTACTGCTGAAACAAATGCATCAGCGAAAATAGTTAAGACTGCACTCCCTCCTGTCTCTCTCTTCAGTTTGTAAGCTCTAAAAAAGCTTCTGAATATTGTTAGAGATGATTCTCACTCAGCAGCTGTCCTCTTTGAAGAGATGCCCTCTGGGAGGAAGTCTGTTTTAAATCTTAGTGACTTAAAAGACATACATTCACTGCGGTTATTCATTTCTTGAAAGGCAAACCTTTAGTAGCACTTTAAGATATAATTTATGATTGTCTTTGTTGTTATTAATGTTTATTTTTTTTATATGTTTAGGTTATTGCTCTTATGTTAAAATTATGGTTTTATTATTAGTATGTTGGTTTAATGCTGGGTCTGTTATATTGCACTGTGAGCTCACCAGGGCAAGTTTTGAACAGTTTTGTTGCAATGGTAATAGTTAACTTCATGGGACAGTTTTCCCCAAAGTCAAAAATACATATTTTTCCTTTTACCTGTAGTTCTTTGTCCATCTAGATCGTTTTTGTTGGAGCTGCAGAGTTTTGGAGATATCAGCCGTAGAGATGTCTGCCTAATCTCAAACTAGATGGCACTTGGCTTTTTAACGAGCTCAGTGGTGTTAATGTTACAGCTCAGCTGAGGAGGACACAATTAATGTTTACATCCTGCGCTGTCAAGATCACAAGCTGCTCATCCATAACATGAACAGTGCGTGGTGATATGGTTGGTAGGTGTAGTTTGGTAGAGAGAAAACAACTCTTGCGTCAAACTGCTCACAATAAGGTCTGTGGATTATCTTGGGCAACTGGGTCAGTATTTCTGGAAAGAGACATTGCTGTTGAGTTTTTCAAAAAAAAAAATTTCACTTTGAGCACCACAAGCCGACTGCTATGTTCTTCCGTTATGTTTGAAAGAAGGCAGACATCTCTATGGCAGCACCAAAACAATGAAGATTGAAAAATAGCACTACAGGCCAGAGGAGAAATATGTATTTTTCATTTTGGGGTAAACTGTCCCTTTAATTTGTTCAATTTTAGTATTCAATTGGATGAAAGCTCTGCATTACAATTATGCAGTATGCAGTTATCCTTACTAAAGATAACACAGAGAATGCAGTGCCTATAAAAGTATTCACCCCTATTTAAGCCTTTCTTAGACAGGACAGTAGATAGAGAGCTGAGTGAATATGAGGGGAGAGTGAAAGAGAATAAAGGAGATGACATGTAACAAAGGTCCTTGGTCTTTGGAAGTGGCAGTGTTGGTATGATGATGATGCTATAATGTGTCAAAGCCAGAGGCCACCAGGACACGCCTTAAAGAAATTTTATGACACAACTTGAATAGAAAAATCTTCATAGTTAGAATTCTTATGCGCTTTTAAGTTCAAAAACAAACATTTTAATTGGAGGTGGCTGCAAACTGTCGGATCAAACAGATCTTTGGAGTATGTCTGGAAGTTTTCCCACCTATAAAGTAATTAAGATTAGAAGTCAAAACTCTGTGTTTTGTTTTATTTTGTTTACTGCTGGCATTTGTTTACAAGCCAGTTTTTTCCATGATGAGAAACATACAAAGTTATTTTTCAAGCTAATTAGTGTTATAGGTTCTGTGTTGATGGAAAATGAGCCTCTTGGTGACTCTCAGGGTCCTGAGTGTTTCTCTGGATGCATTTTAAATGTTGATTCCTTTGCATATTTTCCTTAAAAATACATATACACTTGTTGTAGGACACTTGTGCATCTTCAAGGCCTCATGTCAAGGCAGAGGCAGAGAAACTCCATTCCAGTCAGAAGTCTCCTTAACTAGTTTCCATTACATCATTTCACATCACTTTCCTGATTACGCCAGCAGTAATGTCCCTTCATTTGTTGCTTTGTAGGCTCCTTTAAGAGGAGGAAAAGGAAATCCATAATCGTGACGGCGATGCTGCTCATTGTATCTGTGCTCATCCTCATCTTTGGCCTGGCAGCGACGACCAGGACGCAGAACATCACAGTGGGTGGCTATTACCCAGGAGTCATTGTGAGTGCACATTCACACCTGAGGGCACAACACAGCCGTACCATTCACTGTCAGAGTTCATAAGGAGTGAGGTGTGAGTGAGTTTTCTTGCAACGAGCTCTTCCCGCTCCTGGACCCTGTGAACATAATTACTGAAGGTCTCTGAGGGGTGAATTTTCCCCACATTCATTATTCAGCATCACTGTCATTAGAGGCTGAGTGAGGTAAAGTGTATCAGCCCATAAATGTGTTTTCTAAACAGAACTCAGCTTTCAGCTTTCTTCTTACGCAGAGAGCTACCAGGAAAGCAGCCAATGTGTGTCAGTTAAATTTCAAAAGGGATTCTTCAACATTTAACCTCAAACCTCATGGTTTAAATCATTAACATGTAATCAGTTTTACTTTTGAAATGTAATAGTTTACAGATTACAAGTTGCCCTGATAAAAATGATAATGTATGAAACTATTTCAATTCATCAAATGTAGCTTGTTATATCTGATTACTTTTTGATTGCTTTTAGAATGTTTCAAACTGGGCAATAACACTGAAAAGTCCTAAAAACATTCATTTAAATAAGGGGATGTAAACCTCACAACTTTATTTTATGTGACTGATTGCAGTTACATTAACTTTCCTGTAGATGTTTCTTCAGGTTTGACACTGAACCTTTTAAACAAACAATTTAATTGTTGAATTTACAGGACTGAAAGGTGTTCTTGTCCAACGACAAGGCCACCATCCTTGACACAGCTGACTGGTCACAGGATAGTAGACTCAGGTTGCCTTGAGCAATTTGCAGTGATTTGATTGGCAGATGAGAGGCGGTGAGAATTATAACAGGAGAACCAATCAAAAACAGCACTTAAATTTGAGTGCATACTGCCCAATGAATGGAGCCAATCTAGACATAGAGAGTGCTCCTTGTAAGCCATCCTACCCTTAATGATGATGCACTCAAATTTGTCCCAGTGGCTTTGCTGAGTCTCATTGTCCGGAAATATGCCAGAAGATCCTGTACATTGAAAATAGAATGAATGTTATATTCTACATATAAGATTGTCACCGATGACAATGTATTCAGATGTAACCCCTTTGTAGACACAATATTTTGATTAGTAGTATTGTAATTACACATTTTTTCCTAGTATCTGTAACAGATTCAAATTACATTTACAGTATTTTGTAATTTAATTACGTGTAACTAGTTTGCCTTGGCTGGCTTTCCCAAGTGAAACTTTCATGCAACTAGTTGCAGGTTGCAAATTGCATGAAACATAATTTCCATGCAACTTGACAGTTAGAAGAAACAATTAAAGTCTTATGCAACATGATTGTGTAGTTTATTTCACGAAAATTAGCAGCTAGATTGATAATTTTTTCTCTATCTTATTGGGTTTTTTTGTTGATTATATCAAGTGGGAGTGTCTTTGTAAGTATATTTGCATTTTTGTATGTCATTTTGTATAATTTTCTCACTGAAGTTGAAATCAAATCTCTTAAAATGGGTTGGAATGATCCCACATCATAGTTTGATGTCATCACACCTTGTCAGTGTGCTGATTTTGTCTGTTGCGTGAAACTAGTTTCACAAAGTTGTGAGTTTTGCAATTGTTGTGGCTGAGCTTCAGACAAGTTTCAAGTGTGTTGCAGGGGTTTTACACCATGCCGCTCAATTGCTATTCTATTCTGCTATTCTTGCTTCTATTCAGTTTCACCTGGTAAAGTTATGTGAAATGTTTCACTGTGTAAAACCAGCCTAAGTAGTTTCTCCTCAACCCTATATATAATGGAGAGTTACATAGAAGAAATCAACACTGAAGTACAAAATAGGATTTAGAGACACTTTTATCACACAAATCCTTAAATTAGAGTAATTTAATGGTTCTCAAAATGATGACCTGGGGAACCACTGGAGTAAATTAGTCTCCAATGTATTATTCTTATCTATAAAAGCAAAGAGTTTATAATATAGTAAACATGCTGAAATGCCTCTCCAGAGCATTAGAAACACTTAACACTCGATTTATCCCACTGCACAATGAAATAAAAGCTTCATAGTCAAATTAGATAAGTGCCCTAACAGCTATTTTCTCTCTTTTCAGCTGGGCTTTGGCTCTTTTCTGGGAATTATCGGTGCTCATTTAATAGAGAACAAGAGGCAGATGGTAAGAGGATTTATATTACCTTTGTGCATTGAGATCACTTTGACTGCTTGATGTTTCCTTGTCTCTACAGTCATAGGGCACTGTCATTAAACAGTGTATCAGTCCCAATTACCTTGCGACAGCTTGATTATGCCGTTAATGTGACAATAGACACAGCAGACCTAACCCTGACTGCTAACTCCACTTGGCCTTAGGAGGTTCGTGTATCAGAGCAGAGTATCCTGGGTTTCAGGAGAGATGCTGCCAGAAATAGACATAGGGTGTAAGTGGAGGAGGACAGAATGTGGGGAAGGAAACTGCAGATGAGAGGAGCAGGTGGGACGTGCTGGGTAGTGACTGTCAGGGCTAACATGAAGAATGAGTTTGTACCGTGACACCCTTTCCCATAATGCAGCAGAGTTTGGATGCCTGGAGTACCGTTCAGTGTGTGTGCCATGACTAACAGATATATGGCATGTTACAACACAGTGCCTCTGATTTGTTGTTTGCCATAAAATGTCAGTATGCATAAAATGTGTTGATATTATTTATGGTTTGGGTAATCAAATTGAATGGTTAGAATGATTAGAATGATTAGCTGGTCAGTCGGAAATTAATTGGATCTACTTGATCAGATCTATTAATCATTTAATTAGGGTTGCAAATAATTATTATTTTCATTTTATTATTTAATCAATTAAACGATTAGTTGTTTGATCCATAAAATGTCAGAAAAATGGTGAAAATGTCTTCCAAAGCCCGAAGCGACATCCTCAAATGTCTTGTTTTATCCACAATCCAAAGATACTCAGTTTACTGTCGAAGAGAAGAAAAATCAGAAAATATTCACATTTGAGAAGCTTAAATATGAGAATTTAGACACTTTTATCAAAAATGATTTCAGTGTTTAATCGATTATCAAAATAGTTGGCAATTAATTTAATAGTAAATTAATTGTTGCATCTCTACATTTAATATGTTTTGTAAGCAAAAATGTCATGAATTCTGTGTTTCCAGCCTCTCTAATGTGAATATTTACAGCTTTTGTTTGTCTTATATGTTATACGTTGACAAAACAATCTCTAAATCAGAAACTGTCATGGACATTTAGCACTATTTTATTGGTTTAATTTAATAATATAATCAGCACATAAAGGAATTCTCAAAATTATTTTTAGTTGCAACCAAAATTGTAAGTGGGAGGAATAATTTTCTGTATTTTCATACTTGTAAAAGGGTGAAAATAAGTGCATCAAAACTGATAGGAAATGTTACTGTGATTCAACCAATAATCCTGTTGTCAGAAATCAACAGCAAACTGTAGAGGGAGCACTTCCATTTCCACCTGACAGCTGAAAATTAAGGATTATGATGAGGTGTGAGCTGTGAATAAAGTTAAAGTGCACATAGATGAAGAAATATTACTGATATATGTACTTGCTATATGTCATTGCTGAATGACACATAAAATGTGGATTTTTTTTATGCCACATATGAGTGTGGTGGTCATATATTATTTTCCAAAAACCTAAAGCCTAGACATTAAAAATACAAAAAACATCTGCATTACATCAGATATTAATAGATAAATGTTTAATGGTCAAAATTTAACATTGGAAAACATATCAGATAATCTTTTATTGATTGACAGTGGTCAATCAATAAAAGATCAGTGGCAGACAGTGGTCAATCACCAACCCCACAACTGCATTTAGACTTTGACTTCAACATTGCAAAATCTGGATTCTTGCATGGAATTGCTTCATTGCTGTGACATTAACTTTTTCCAGAGTCCACTTTAAACCAGTGAGAAGAGAACAGATAAAGAAACACAAACACAGACAAAATCAAACTGAGCTTTGCTTGGCAGAAAATAGGGTGTTGATGGTAAAACACATCATTACCTTGAAAAATATTGACAATTGAAATTTGAAGATGGAAAAGGTGTACGAACCCTGAAGGAATAAAACACAGGAAAAAAAAACTGTTTTATTTTGTAAAAGCCTAACCAGGGACAAGGACTGCAAATTAGCTCTGGCTAGAAGTCCTTCATACATTGCATCAGTTGCATTTTTGTTTACTTGTAAGTATGTCTACATGTATCCTCCCTGTCAAATAAATAAATAAAACAAAAGAAAATAAATTTCTAGAGGCTTTAAGGACAATCAGTTATCAACATGTCGGTAAAATTCCTTTGTTTTCAATCTTATGCTGCTGAATATGATTGTCACTGACTTACTCCTCTCAGTGCTTAAGGCTGCCATATCTGTTTCCGGATGTGATTGTTAGCATCATAGAAAATCTTAGCACTGACATAAATTCCTATTACTTCTAGCTGTTGAATGTGTTGCGTCACTTGCACTGCCTCCCTCCTGTGAGCCGAGGAGCTGCAGACAGGGTGGGGTGATGTGTAATTGAATACATGCTGCCTTCCATTGAGGAGCCAAAGGAGGAGAGTTCGGCAAATGGAGGGAATTAAGGTTTGCAGCAGTGCCTATAAAGAGCTGGGCACTGTGCCAGCCACAAACACCACTCGAGCTAGGTGACAACACAGCACTCTGTCACTGTCATCCTTTATCCGGCCCACAGCCCCCTCCACCCTCATCACATTCAGAGTTAATCATGCTCAGAGGGAAGCACGTGCTGGATGATACACATTAGTGTTGAGAATGTAACCCAATACAAAAGTTTCTGTTGAGAGGAAGCAATTAAAAATCGAAATAGTGCATGTTTATGTTGAGGTTTTAGAGAGTTATCATAGCGTGATGAAGAGTAATGAAGCTGAGGCTCCCCTGTTTTCTTTCACAGTTAGTGGCATCCATCGTCTTCATCAGTTTTGGAGTGGTCGCTGCCTTCTGCTGCGCTATTGTTGATGGAGTTTTTGCTGCAAGGCACATCGTAAGTAACCCTGAAGCGTCCACTCATTTAACTAAACTAATACATTATGAATATGGATAACACTTATGTTTTGACTTATAACAAGCTTATTAATCAATGCCATCCCCATTAAAGCTTAATACACTCTGTCTGCATTAGACATATATTAAAACGTATGCCCTTCTGCAAGGGCATTGCTTCACAGATAGCAGACTGTAGATACTGCTGCACCCTCCTCAGTGAGATAAATATATTTTGTGGTAGTAAGAGATTATTCTCCATTACACAAAGCACATAAAACAATAAATAACCACTAATGCACTCTTAAAACAATTATGCTACAATAAGTTATGGCTAACTGAAAGTGGAGATGAGCCCCATTAGCAGGTTTTCGTTTGCTGTGATGGTGTCAGTAAAATGGAAAGAGGGAAAATCTTTTGTTTACTAAACTGCAGAGATGTGCGCTGTTGAATAGGGAGAGAATTAGGAGAAGCATTATGATGCAGTGACAGACTGAAGAGATTAGCTGATGCTGTCAGATGGTGGGCTATGCATTGCCATTTTTCTGACTATTTGTTATGTTCATGTAAACTTTTGTTGCTTGTAAATATTTCAGAATTTTACTTCCCAAACTAAATCACATTTTTGTACATCAGCAGTAATAGGATGCACAATAATGTCATCACGTCATTGGTACAGCCAGTAAAGGCTTTACATGTGCACAATAGCTTAAGTTTTGCTTCTAGGAGTCTTTCTCACATTAAAACAGCGAAAGACGTAGTTTGATGGCATTGTTAAGTAGCGCTGGATGGGAGCTGTTATCTTCACTGTTAAACAATCACCATAGCTGATGAAAATCAGTCTGACATGACTCAGACAGAATTCACGTTCATGGTCGAGGTAATATTAAAGTTTTATTCACGTTACATTTAGTCAAGTTCGCCAACTTGCTTCCTCACACTGATGTATCTGATCTAGCCAGTGTTTTTCCTTGAAGTTATAGCAACTAGCTACCACTGACAAGCAGGAAATGCGCCATTACCTTGAATAAAAAGCAGATTTCTCTGGATTTGGACATTGTTGGAAACTTTTGGGATAATGTAAGTACACAACTCAACAAAATATGCAATATGGAGTTAACTGCCCATCTTAAGAGCTGCCATCCTGATGACTACAATGAATTTATGAAAAACAAAGAGAAATAGACACCAGTGACAAAAATCTGGCTGCAGTAGTTTTCTTGTACTTGGATTAAGGATGTTGACAGTTATCCGTTAATCGATTTGTGCATTTTAATGCCTTTTTTCCTCATTTTGCGTAGTTCAATGACAAAAAAGATTAGGTCCAGTACTAGCCTAAACTTAAAAATCATTTCCTTGTAATATTAAACTGGATGATTCTCTGTCTGTTTCCCTCTCTCTCAAACCCATGTTGTAGCTGTATGAATGCCGTCACACACAGTTTGCTCTGTCTGCACAGCTGATTGGTGCTGAAAGTTCACCAAAACAGGTTAAATCATGACACTGAGAACTCCGTTCTTTTTCTACACAGTGCAGCCAAACACAAGGCTAAAAAATACAGTACAGACCTACAGATGCAGACTACCATCCTGTTAAAATTCACTTCAGTTACGATATGAAGGGAAAAAGAGGCAGCAAAGGCAAGATACAGACTTTATGTCTTTAATGAAGGCTTACTTGTTTAGCTGCTATTCAACAATAAAGACTGCATCTGGAACAACTTTTGCGTTTACTTAAGTTAAATCTTACCAGCAAAATGAAAATTCAGTCTTTATGCACTCATCCTCTTGCTGATTGAAGGTCGAGTTTAGTTTTTTTAGTCCACAAAACTCTTCTGGAGTTACAGGAAAAGTACATTGCAGAATCTCCCAAACAGTGTAAGTGAATAGTGACCAGTTTTCAAATGGAAATAAAACAGCCAGAAAAAAGCCTTGACATGCTGTTCACTTGCACACCGTCACACCACACACACCCAGTTCAGATGGTGCACATGTACATGAATGTGGCTTCAAGCTAAGGAGCTACTGTGAAGATTTAGGCTAAAAACATGGTGTAAATGATGTCTTTCAAGTCAACTTGGCATGGACTGAAAAACTAAACACGACATTGAATTGGCATTAGGGTGAGCAGGCAGGTTTTGGGTGAACTATCCCTTTAAAGAAGTCTTTATGTCGCCTTGCGCACAGCTGCTGCAGCATGTGTGTGAGTCTGAGAGAGAGAGAGAGAGACAGACATTAAAGGATAGCGCTTCGAAATGCAGTGCCAGAGCCCATCGTGGTAAGGTATTGCTGGAGTACATCACCTCATGCATTCCATGGTATTTTGAATTTTTTTTTAACCAGTTAATTGTTGGTTAATGGGTGTCAGCTACCACAAACAAAGTTAACTGAAACTGACATCCCTAAATTGGATATCAGCAAAAGTCCAATATCATGCATCCCTTTAATGTGGCGCTTCACAATTATGTACGTAACAACCACAGTGAAGATTTTTTTATAGTGAATTGATCGTCATTACGTACAATACTGGTGATTTGCAACTAAAATGCTTGCACCCAATCAAGGTGTGAAAAATTGATAAACGTAATCAGTAACCAAAGTTGTCAGACACATCTAGTACAGTAGACAGTACAAGACGGTAGTGGAGTAAAAGTATTAAGTTGCATAAAATGGAAATACTCTAATGAAGTACAACCACACCAAGGTTCAGTGCTTGAGTAAATGTGCTTAGTAACACCAGATTAAACAAGGATTATTGTTCATTTTGATAATAAGTTATATAATTCATGTTCCCAGAAGAGCTGTCAAGTCTGATTGAGGTTGTGAGCTCAGTTAAGAGTGAAACAAAAAAGCTTCTTACTCTGTAACATGCAGCCTATAAGAACAAGCAAATACAGACAAGTTGGATATTTTCTAACTTTATTTTATGACACAATAACCTGTAACAACTCAAATGATCTGATATCTGTCAGTTTTTCATCAGACAAGTAAATATAAAATAATGTCAAAGCCCCCTTATTTTCTTCTTTCTTCTCTGTGTATAGTTACCTACTGTTTGACTGCTGTCAGTTTGTCCTGTCAATTAGTTGGTGGTAATTCATTGCTGTCATTAATCATGCAGCACCAATCAAGTATCAGTTCTTGCCTCTTTTTCTTTGTTTCTTCCCATTCAGTGTACGTTTGTAAGTGGACCAGTGATGAATGTTGTTTATTGTTCTACAGGACCTCAGGCCTTTGTACGCTGGTCGCTGCGATTATCACTCCAGTGAGACTGCATCTGACCGCGATGTAAGAAACACACATTTCACCTATAATACAATTAATTCATCCTCTCTTTGTGTATTTGATCTGTCTGTCAGTACAACCTGTTCGTTGTTTAGCACTGAAGTTGTAAAAGGGACAGAGTTAAGAGCAGGAAGTCAACCCAAAGTGAAGAGACTATAAAAAATTTTTTGCCCTTCAGGTGCCCTGTCAGACATCATCCCGCACATCCTGTAACCTGCGTGTGAAGAGCAACACCTGCTACTGTTGCGACCTCTACAACTGCGGGAAGTGAGTACGCTGAGTGTGGGAGCACCTGACAAACCTCTGATTCAGTGGCTACTTGCTTTGCTGTGCTGCTGTGATTGTTTGGATTGTTGATGTGTACCGTTGTGGCATTTTTGTGGGAGATTTTTTTGCACTGCAACTGCTGCGTTGATTGTATTAGAACAAGAATGTTTCTTTTCTTTTAACCTTTGTTTCAGAGAACATCCTCTTATGGGACTTCAGAATAAAGATGTTTTGAAAAAGTTTAGGAAATCATCCATGATTTGGAAGTAGGTTCCTTTTTTTCTAAAACCATATTGGCCATTAATGATCAATTCATGACATTTTTACTTTTTTTTTTTTGATAAGTGATGATTGAATCTAAATATGACAAGTTTTCATGATTTAACTCATCATACAACTGTACTTTTAGGGTGCCATTTTGTCTGCATGCCCTTTTTGTGTCTGACCAAATACCATCCATGTATCTGTGTCTCTATCATATTTAAAACAAAACCATCTGAACGTATTTACCTCTAGAAATCAAAACCTGTTTTATGTCTTTCATTGTGTCCTGACTACAAACACACAGAGCCTGCTGGCGAGCATTTTAAAAAACTTTATTAGTGATTTTTGTGGCTTGACTGTAGGCTGTCTCCCTCTCTGTCCCACCCACTGGGCTAGCCGTGTAGAGGTGATTGGAGGCTACCATGAATACACAGATGTGAAGAGCTGCCAGGATGTGGTGCACCTCTATCACCTGTTATGGTCCGCTACCATCCTCAACATCGTGGCCCTCTTTCTGGGCATCATTACTGCTGCAGTGCTGGGAGGCTTCAAAGACATGGTACGGCTAGTTAATGCTTCACCAACAAAGAAGAGAAAGGACATAAAGGGATATAGATTATTTGAAGTGGGGTTGTATGAGGTACGTATCGATTGTCAGTGTATTACCTACAGTGGATGCCAGTCAGCACGCTGCCAGTTTGGAGAAGCAGAGAGGAGTACCAGCACAGATGTTAAGCACTTAAAAAAAGGTCCACTGAAAAAAAATCAATATCAGTTTAAGTGTACACTATATTTAGAATATTTTCACTGCCATCAGACAGCCTTCTCTGGTGGAAAACTGCCATAATATGAGCCAAATATTGCTTTCTCCAAACCAAAAAAGCTCCACTGGCGAAGTCAGCAATTTAACCTCGCAGTACACAGGAGCTGCTGGTCTATCGCTGCCTCAATGTGTTGGTTTGTTTGTGTCATTGTGTGATTTTGGTGAATCCAAACTAACCATTTAAAACACCGAAGTCACACAATATTACAAACTAACTAACAGATCGAGGCAGCGGTAGACCAGCAACTCCCATGTTCTGTCAGCTAAAATGACTGATTTCACCAGGGGTTTTTGGTTGGTTTAGATTTAGCGTATATATAATGGAAGTTTCCTGTCAGAAACAAAGCAGCAAAGCAGTGAAAACATTCCAAATTAGTTGCTGACTCTGTCCACAGCAGTTCATTGCTTAGCTTCCATGCTGATTCCCCTCTCTGCTGCTCCAAACTATAGGTTATAATCTGACTATTGATAAGTACCCCGTGCAACCTGACATCAAGCAACCCGAAATATCCCTTTAATTCCTTCTGAATGTATTGAAATAAGTCTTAAACCACTGTATATGACCTTTAAATGTGAATCTGTATGTATGAGCTGAACTAAAGGTTTTGTTTTGCAATTCTCTGATAGAAACTGATCAGTATTCTTCATCATGTCCTTGTCAGACTCCCTCTGCTGCCTCAGAGAGCACATCTGAACCAGAAGCCATCACAGCTCCAGTTCCCTCAGAACCTCCTCCACCCACCACTTCCCTCAACTCATATTACAACACTGCCCCCTGCCTGCCGCCTTACACTGCCTACGACCTGCAGGTACAGAGCCACTAAAAAACCACAAACAGTCTGAGAATACTCTCAGAGAACTCCTAACTTAGCATAAACATTTCTAGCAAGAAACTTTAATTCAACATTTCAACGTGGACCCTATTCTCCCATGTTTATTTTGTCAATGTGACTAATTGGGACAACAATTTTTGAAACTGATCCAGTACTGGGGAATATTTTCACATCTACCTCAGTAAATTCAGGGATTATTTCAGCCAAACCAGAGTTGGTTATTGTCGGAGCAGTGGAAATGGGAACCAAGATGTTTCTGGTGAGTTTTATTTTGAAAATACAATTAAGCTGCTAAAATGAAAATTACAGCAAAGGGAGTCTGGTTAGTTTGACAAGAGAATTAAACAGCATTTCCTGTCTCTGTAGTGATCATTTCCATAATGTTGTCAGACGTTTAGAATAATCTGAGCCTGTCTGGTGTCAGTGGCAAGAACAGCACTTTTAGTAGACTTACTGTAACAGTGCACACTTGTGTTTGGCTGCACTGTGTAGAAAAAGAATATAGTTCACGGCTTCATGATAATTTTTGAGTTCAGGACCTAATCTAATTTGTTGCTGAGCTCTGGAAATTGAGGAAAAAAGGCATTCAAATTGCAAATCTAGGGTTCCTTTTTTTGACACTAGCACAGTTTGGCTGTATGAAAATTTACCAGCATGTGTAACCGGTAAGAAATATTCTCGGTGGTTTAACCAACTGATGATTAACTGTTATTAGCCCTAACTTAGACACAAAAATATGATAAAATAGGTAATAGGTTGACAAATAGTTGAGTTACCCTTTAATACGTAGTGTAATTATGAATAGTCTCTGTTGAATTAATTGTAAGCCAGAGTTTAAAAGTAGCCCAGAAAATGTTAGAAACACAGGCCTACATGTGCAGTAGCCAAATGCTGATAGTTGATCATTTTATTTGCTTATGTTTATTCACTGTACTGGTCATTTTAGTACCTAATATATTGGATATAACCAGGGGAAGCCCACTGTGTTCATGAATGTCCTTTTGTGAGCCTATGAAGTGTGGACATCCAGTGGAAATTAAATGAACTGCGTCACAATATGAGACTGTGACAGTTACTGTTGCATTTTATACACTCACAGTTGTTCAGCGTTTGGAGAAAATTTCTTCTGCCTTTGTCTTTGTTTCATTTTCTCCTCTGCTTAAGAAACTCTTAAAGCCTCTTAAAATCCCTCCTCTGTACTTCTAACAGTTTTTCATCTCAGGAGCTCCCTTAAGGCCTAAGATGCTTTGTCATTAACTTTTGTTGTTACCAGGATCTACGCTTAACTGTAAATTCTAAGGAAAAAAACAACATACTTCTAAGAATTTTCTTAAAGTTTTGTCACTAGGAGCAACTCTACTAAGAAGCGTTATGAATATGATTCTGAAGTTCTGCATGAAATCCATACTGTAATAATTTGGTAAAAACAATTATTGATAGATTAGTGGCAGTTATTTGAGTAGTGGAATCTAGTTCATCTAGTTTCCACAGAAAAATATTCTACTTAGGGTTGTGAAATCAACAGAGAAATCTGTTTGTCTGTCTGGTCTGACATCTCCTTGAGTTTGAGATTTTGACATCTGTCTCTTATTAGACAAGCATAACAGATAAAGACTCTTTGATTCCTTCTGCCATCTCTCTAAACTATGTGAGGACATGACATGAGCACATGAACCAATTTGAGACTTAAATTAATAAAGACTAATAAAGATTTTTTTTTAACCATTATTCACCTTGTTTTTATGTTTGTATTTTTCTGCCCTGTGGAGGACACTTAAAGCCATTTATTGAATATTCAGTAGAAGTCAGGAGTTACTCTGAAACTGTAAAAACAACTTTCTGAGAAATGTTTTGTCTTTCTTGCAGGGCTCCTATGTGTTCCCTGACTCCTCAGGCCTGTCGGATGACTCCCAATCTGGAGCCAGCCACCTATGGCCCACAATGATCCCCCCACGCTACTCTCCTCCTCACAACCATCCTGATGAGAAGCCCCCACCGTACAGCCCATAACATGGCTTTGAGCACAGAAGGCACCTGACATGTTAGCAGGTGTTGTTAGATGCTGATTGAGTGGTTTGAATGCACAATTCCCGTGGGTTCGTCCTCACAAATGTCGAAAACTTTCATGAAGGAAAGGTGGTGAGGAGGTGGTTCACATAGAGAGAGCACGCTAACTTTGAGTTCAGCCCAACACAAAACACAGGAGTGAGTGTTTGTCTCCCCCGGGCACCACTCGCACTCACACCTGCACTGTGTGCATATACACATGAAAAGAGACCACCTGTTCAAAGCCAGGACTGTTTACACGTCAATCTGCCTTAATGCAAATGGACTTCCAGTGCAGCAGCACACTGTCACCTGGACTTCTCCTGTACAAGGTCAAAAACTCTCCTCCAGCTCATGCTTTATGTTCACCTCTCTTTAGTACACATTGTAAACGCTTCCTGCCTCCAGTGGTACAGCTGATAATGATCACAGCGCAGCTACAGGCCTTGTGTGAATTTAAAAGGATGGTTGGTGTTTTTTGAAATGAGGTTGTATGAGGTATTTGTTAATCAGTGTATTACCTACAGTAGATGGCAGTCGGGACGCCCCCGAGTGAAGGAAGCTACGCAGTGTACTGCAGTGGTCAGGGTCTGCAGCAAAACGTATTTTAGCCACTTAATATTTTAGCCACTTTACTGTGACATTAGACAGGCAGGATTATATGAGTGAAATATCTTTCTCTCCAAACCAACCAAAGGGAGAAAATCAGTCATTTTACTGATCTACTGCTGCCTCAATCTGTTAGTTTGTGTATAGAGTTACAGCTAACAGTTTAATCTATAAAATGTAAAAAAAAAAAAAAAAAAAGTTTAAAATTATCATCACAATGTCTCAGAGCCCAGTGACATCTTCATATGGCTTCTTTTGTCCAACCAACAGTCCAAAACCCAAATATTCTTCATGTGCTGTCAAATGACAAAGAAAAGCAGAAAATCCTCACATTTAAGAAGCTGGAACCAGCAATTGTTCGACATTTTTGCTTGAAAAATGACTAAAATGATTATCAGTGATTGAAATAGTTGGTAACTAATTTTCTTTGAAACAATTAATGGCTTTCTGATGATTTGAATTATCAATTTGAATTTTAATTAGAATTAAAACCATGTTTGATTACTGTGCTTTGAAAAACTAACAGTAAATACTGTCCAGTTTCAATTAGAGTTAGCAACAATCTCCATCAGTAAAAACACTTACATCATAAAGAATATGATGCCATTTCAAATTGTTGAGCAGCTTTCAATATAAAACTTGGTGAAATTATTTCAGTGTATTCATCACTATCCATTTTTTTTACATTTTCAGCACATTTTAACAATACCATAATAATACTGATAACTGTAACAGTCAAATTCAAATATTTTTTTCAAATATTCAAAATATGCTGTTTTTAGGGTATGTCAACCACTATCCACTGTAGCTTATACACTGACTATAGATAAGTAGTGCAACCCCACTTCAAAAAATCTGAACTATCCCTTTAATGCAAACTTAGATGAAAGCTTTGGTGTCTTTCCTGAATCTTAAACAGTTAGAAACTTAACAACAGTAGAGTTGTACGCCCAAGCAGTCATATCTCTAGTGAATAGTGTCACTGTACATTGTTAAAGAGAAAGTTAGCAGTAATGGAGGTGTTACATGCTCATAATGTATGTACAGCAGTATGATATACAGACACTCCTTTAGCCAGTTAAGCTTAAGGTATACAAACAGATCATGGTATCTATTTATCAACTCTTCAGTTTACATTCAAGAGTATCTTGATCAATGTGTGGTGAACTTTGCAGAGCAGTGTTCAAGAAGAAATAAGCTATTCTCCAGTAGGATGGTTAACAAGTACACTCCAAACCCTATTTATTGTATTTTCACTAAAAACTGCAAAGGAGGTAAGCATATATCGTCTTTCTCTTTGTAAGTAGTAGTAATATCACATCCATAAGTTGAAATGTATTGTCTTTGTCAGGAATAAAGAGAATGTGAACAGTCAGTGCTGGATTCACTGACACCGGACGGGAGATCACGAAAAAGTCAAAAGAATAAGAGTCGTCGTGAGTGTAAACTGGTCTCTGTCAGCTTTAATCGCTGCTTTTTATAATTTAAACAACACATTCTGAGGAGCTGACTGTCAGTTCCTTTTTGTCTTGCCATTAAAAATGTTTTGTGTAATTCTAACAGTGTGTTTCTTTCTCGCCAAGCCAGCAGTGTGGCTGAGTTGCTATGAAATTATGTTCAGACACTCATGGTTCCCAGAGGATGAATCCTACTGACTTCAGTAATGCCTGGAGTTTTCCTCCAGCACCACCATGAAGTTCACATTTTTGGTTGTTGGTAAAACGTCTCAACGACTGCCAGATGGACTGCTGTGAAATTTGGTGTAATGCTCATGTCCCATCAAGATATAACTGTTTTTACCTAGTATTCAAAAATGAATACTGCAGTCCACACAGCCAGAGACAGATTATTAAATAGGTTGAAGCAAGTTATTTTCCTCCCCCACTTCCTTCTTAGATGGGCTGCAGAGACGCTGAATGTTTGGGAGCTCAAGACGAGTGCAACATTGTATTTTAACAGATGAATTACACAGGTATTTACACTGTAAGATGATCAGCTGTGTTGAGGTAAAGTTAAGCCTGTTATCCTGAAAACAAAACCCCACTGCTCCAAAAATACACACACTGGAGTTTGATATTGCTCAATTTAACCATTATAAACATCTACTCCTTTTAAAAGATTATACTAATGATTCCTTAAGAGTCATAAACAGGCGCTAACTCATTTGGCAAATATTTGGTATGAATGGTAGCGCCATGTAAATTGAATAAACATGAAATGGGCAGTGTGGCCAAAACAAAAACAGAGGTTAAGGATTAGAATGGACATTTCAAATAATACATTTCTCAGTGCTGATATATTGACCAAGAAAACTGACATTTCCTGCATTGAGCTTCTGATACCTAAAGCCTATAGCTAGAGATGCACCGATTCCAATTTTCTTAGCTGATTTCCGATTTTTTTTTTAAGGGTCTGACATACCGATTCCAATTTTCAGTCTTTCTAAGACTTATAATTGAAGGCGTTCACAAACATTTATTCACCTTCTCTTGTAAAAATAAACTTTACTTTACTTTACCCATTTCTGTCAATAAATAAGTCTCAATACACTGATGAGCTCTTCATCTTCTGGTGCTGTATGGACAGGATTTTCTAACTGTTTTTGAGACTTATGTTGCATTGCAGGAGAGAAAGTGATCTCTATGTTTTTGTTGCATTCAATTTGAGATGCTAGAGAAGGAACATAACAATGACAACACAGTTAATAAACACAGCAGATGTTTATATGCTGGTAGTTCAAGACAATTAAGTTAAAATTGTAAAAGAATAATTTATTTACCATCCAGGAACCCTTATTGCTAACTGACAGAAAAGGGACATTTTGTACAATTCCAACAAGAGTATTTAATAACTATTTCATTTTGTCTACTGCTATAAACCTAATAAACACCTCTAAAAAAAGAGGGATTAACACAAATATACACTGTACATCACACACCAATGTTAGTCTGTCAATAAAAAAACAAAACCTGCAGGATTTTATTGAATGACATAGAATAGATTCTCCATGTTATCACTATTTTTACTCATACTGACCAATCTATCAACTGACCAACTACATCTGGACACAATGGAAGAACAGAGTGGAAAAAGTAAAAAATATTACAAAAAGATCCAACTCTAACTGCTATGTGTACGGACTGAAATAATCCTGTTTATGTCGATCCTACCATCACATCTGTATGCTAAATCTCTAGCCTACGCTATGTAGCAGGCAGATGTAGGCATTAAAATAATATTTCCGATAAAATGGCAACCACAGGAAATAAAAACGTACAGGGTTGTCAAAATAAAACACAAGGTGTTTAATGGACAAAAAATAAACCATAGCTTAAATTTTTTCCAACCACTGACAAATTAAATAACCATTTTATATTTTCCCTGCCACAATGCCCACATATGGGATCGCCAACAGTCACATAATGAAAAAATATATTTCAGATTATAATTAACATTCTCTTCTTGTACATAATTAATTTAAATAGTCTCAAATGGAAACCAGGAATGATCAGTTAATGTCTGTTAATATTTTCACTTGATCGTTAAAAACAGACTGGAGATTCATAATTGATACATCCATTGGTGATGGATGAAAAATTTGATCAACCTTGTTTTATTTCTTCATGGGACACCGTCCTGGTCGCGCACACACTCATCAGCTGAGCTTTCACTCAGTTAAATAGGTAACCCAATTTCCATTTTTTGAAATGGAGTTCAGTGGGATCCTTAAAGGGATATTTCATATTATTTAATGTGGGGTTACATGAGGTACTCATTGATAGTCAATATATTATCTACAGTAGACAGTGGTCACCACGTCCCCAGTTTAGAGAAGCTAAGAGGAGTACCAGTATAGAAGCTAAGGAATGAACTGTTGTGGACAGGGTCAGCAACAAAAGGTATTTTAGCCGCTTTATCCATCTAAGAAAAAACACTATATCTTTGCCTTAAATTTACCCCACAGCTGAAGTGAGGACAGGAAAGGTGGAGAGAGTCGGGGAATAATATACAGCAAAGGGCAACAGGCAGGAGTCAAACCCACGGCTGCTGCATAGGACTCGTAGCCTCGTTACATCGAGCGTACGCTCTCCCAACTGAGATACTTGCCCACCAAAAATCAGTATCAGTTTAAGTGTATGCTATATTTAGAATAATTTCCCCACTTTGCTTTGGTGTTGGCCAGCATTTTCTCATGCTGTTCTCTCAGCCAAATATTCCTCTAATATTTCACTCTTCAAACCAACAAAACTCCACAGGCGAAATCAGTCATTTTATTTCACAGAACATGGGAGCTGCTGGTCTACTGCTGCATTTGTGTGTTATTTTGTTTGTGTTAATGTGAGACTTCAGTGTTTGAAAGGATAGTTCAGATTCAGGTCACACAATAAAACAAACTAACAGTTCAAAGCAGCGGTAGACCAGCAACTTCTGTCTCCAAGGAAAAATTACTGATTTCACCTCCAGAAAACCAGTTTGGCTGGTTTCGGAAAGGGCATAACAGCGGGTTTTCATCCAAAAAGGTTGTCTAACACCATAGTGGTGAAATATTCTTAATATAATAACACTTCAACTGATAGTGATTCTTTTTTTAAGTAGCTAAAATACATTTTGTTGCTGACCCTGCCCACAGTAGCACACTGCTTAGCTTCCATGCTGGTGCTCTCTGCTTCTATGAATTGGGAGTGTGGCTAGCGGCATCCACTTTAGGTAATACACTAACTTTAGTGCCTCACACAACCCTACATCAGATAATTCAGAGGTATCCCTTCAATGTCATTAATGCATTTCAGCAATATGGCCTTAATGTTCCAAGCCACTGCTGAGACAACAGACACCACCATTCAAGTGTCTCATTTCAATGCTTTGTGCTTCAGACTCAAAAGAAATCAACATTAGTCTGAGCCTGCAACTGCTATAACTTGCCTAATGCTGTGAAAAGTGAAACATACATGGTCTTTGCCTTTTATTACAGCTATTAAGTTATACCTTAACCACGCCACCCTGAATGGAATCTTTATTGTCCATATAAAACTAAATTTTTTTTTTTTAGGATTTTACTGCGTTTGAACCACTTCTTTGTTTTTTTTGGCTAATGTGATTATCATTTATTCCAATGATATAAAAGATCAAGGCTATTACACAAGCAGAGTAACATGAGTCAAGATATGGTCACATTAAATTTCTGTCCTGCAACTACTGGCCCCATCTCCCCGTTCAACTGCAACCACCACCAGAGCTGCAACAATTAATCGACTAGTTGATCGAAAGAAAATTAGTTGCCAGCTATTTTGACAATTGATTATCTGGTTCAGTCATTTTTTCCACAAAAATGTGAAACATGCCAGTTCCAGCTCCTTAATCATGAGCGTTTTCTGCTTTACTTAGTAATTAATGATAGTAAATAAAGAGCCTGTGTTTTGGACTGACATCCCTTTCAGCTCTCGGAAACTGCAATGATCATTTTTCATAATTTGCTGACGTTTGATAGACTAAACAATAAGTCACACAATCCTGAAAATATTTAGCAGGTGAAACTGATAAAATAATTGCTAGTTGCAGCCGTGGCCGATACGACTGACAAATTCAAAGATTCATGTCCTGGTTTGATCTCAATGTCCAGCTGGCTCCAGTCAACTCTGGCACGCATCATGACCATGTTTAGTGCATTACAATACATAATTTGTTAAACAGAAAAGCTAATGTGACCGTACCTTATGCTGACACTATCAATAATTACAGATTATTGTTGACATGGAACCAAAGAGGATAAATGGGGGTGGGTGGCACCTAAAAGGCACAGGTAATGTAACGGCAAGTGCCGCTTAGTAGGTCTCTGGTATAACAAAGTCAAACTCTGTGGCTCCCTGCGGAGGAGTGTTCACTGTCGACCCTGGCCGCCCATGAGTGTCAGGTGACATGTGAGCGTCAGGCTCCACAAAGATGTCGTCCCAATTCAACATCCTGGTCTGGGTGGAAGAGTGGACGTCTTCGCCCACAGTGGTGATGTGATGCACACTGCCGTCCTCAGATATGACAGGGAACCCCGGCCCCTCAGTAGTCCATGAATACGGCTTCATCTGCACTGTCTTACACGGCAGCAGTCGGTACAAGTTGTTGTCGGCGTCGTCTTTCTCCTTCCTGCCACAGGGGTCCTGGTTGTGGGCTTGCTTGCAGTGGGTGGACAGTAGTTGGTAGTTGATGAACATTTCATTGCACACCAAGCATTGGTACCTCCTCTCTCCTGTGTGGTGGATCTCATGTTTAGTTCTGTATTCAGCCAGAGCAAACACCTTGTTACAATAGCGACACGGGTACTTCTTTTCCCATGAGTGGGTGTTGAAGTGGCGGCGGAGACTCGTCAGACACACATAGGGGCGTTTGCAGACAATGCACACGTAGAAAGTCTTTCCATCCATGATCAGCTCATAGTGATCCTCAAGCTCATTTTTGGTCCTCTTCCTGTTTGGACTGGTCTTCAGTGAGGCAGGTAGTTTATCTGCAATTTTCGCTGCAATTAACGACCTCTTCCCTTTTTTGGCTTTTGAGCCTCCTTCTCCTGGATCTTCCTTCACTGGGACGATGTCATAAGTATCTTCTCCAATGTTAGCGTACACTTTACAGCCTGATGAAATAGAATCAATCTCTGTGGCTGTATTGAGAGTCACTGTCTTTTTTGTTGCTATAGCTGATTTGGGACTGTTTGTTTGACTCGCTGGGCCTTCAGTCACGTCTCTGAGTCTTATTTTGAAATCCCCTTGCTGAGATGTAGAAGTAGAGACGTGCTTCTTGTGAACTCCCAGTATATCATTGTTTTCAGAGGACTGAGAGGCACTCGAGGGCTCCAGGGTGAAACTGCTTGCCCTGGCTGGAGTTGCGGGAGCACTTCCTGAGGATACTCTGGCAGGAGAAGATGAGTTGTTGGAGCTGCTGTCTGGACTTTGTAGGGGACTGTTGTTGGTATTGTTGTTGTTGTTGGACAAAGTGGGGTTTGGACAACTGATGCTGGGGGGCTTTGCAGCATATGTTCTCACGGGGGTTCGGGCTTTCTCTGTTTGTTTTGCAACTGCCTGATTTGATTCTTCAGTTTGCTTTGATGCAACATTTTCTGAATCAGCTGAATCCAAATCAATGACTTCACCAGAGTCGGCTTTCTGACTGGCTGCTCTGGTTTGAGCATCTGTTTGTGAGACAAACATAACATCACTGTCTGAGTCATCATCATTACCTGCAGGTTTGCTTGTCTGATTGAATTCCTCTGCAGATATTGAGAACGACTCTGTGATGATGGGCATCATCTCTGTGGATGTGTCATTTTTATTTTCCGTCTCCTTAGACAAACCAGGCAGACCTTTAACTTGTGATAATGGTGACCCCAAGTTTGCAATGAACTTCACTCCCAGTATCTGTCCAGCATTTATGAGCTCCTCAAGCATGTCGGAACGGACACGGACAATCTTAGAGCTGTAGATGTAATTGAGAATCTGCTCAAAGATTTCTGCTCTGATGAAGTTTAACTCAATTACTTGTCCAGCGACACTGAAGAGCTGGTGGAAATATGTGCTCGAGGCAGACAGGATTGTTTTGTGAGCTCTGAACTTCTTGTCCTGTATGATGATGGTGACATCACAAAATAATCCATGGTTTCGTTGCTCATTCATTGACTTCAGCACAGCTGCTGAATATTGTGTGTCGGTCGCAGATATCAACTTTAGACTTGGCATGTCTGTGGAAAGAAGAATCGAAGAAATCAAATCAGAATTGCACGTCCAAATGAAAAAAAAAAAAGCTAATTAAATGGTGACATGCAGAATGCCACTAGGTGCTTCAACAAAACACGCAGTTAAGAGTTTCCATATCCGGCTTTTCCAGTTCAAACAGTCAGTTATTATCAACACCCCAGCAGCAGTTAAAGGACATTTAACCTTAAACGCCACTGATGTTTTCTTTTGTTAGTGCAAAGTTATAACAGTCCAGTATCCAGTGCATTAGCTAGCTAAACCTATGGCAATTTAATACTACTCTAGTCTTATATACATGAGGGTAATGATTTCTTAGTTTTGTTTGTTTAATTTTAATTTGTCTTAAAAGGCCATTGTTCAAGTCAATGACCATTAACACTGTAGTTTAGGCTGCTGTTGATTTGTGCTTCATGCTGTCATACTGAGAGGTGCTGATAAATGAAACAAAAATGTTTTTATTTATTTTATTCAAACACATGCCTTTAAATAGTAAGACCTAAGAAATTGATTTTTTGGTGCTTTTTTTGGCAGAGCTGTATGTATTTGGCTTCTCTGTGCTGAAACTTCAGGGTGGGAAATCAACACCAGTCGTCGGTCAAATGCTGGTAAAATAGGAAAGTGGCTGTTAGATTATATTGAATTTTGTGACATTGTGTTTTGTGATGCTGTATCGTTATTCAAAACACTGGATGGTGATATTGTGATACATGCAAAGATTTGTGACAGTGGTTAATTTTGTGTTGCTTTTAAACCCCTGAATGAAAGGTAGCAGTGCTAGTACCTATCTTCCCTGTTCTGACTGCATAAGTAAACCTTTTTTTTTTTTGTTAACTCAAACGTTATACAGTTGGTGGTTCATAATGTGACTGTCTTCCCAAAAACCCTTTAAAAAATAGCAATAATAATGATAATTACTTTGCTTACATTATTGCAATATCTCAATATTGTAACTTCTGTATCGTGATACGTATCGTTAAATTCTTGACAATACATAGCCCTGGTTCCTACTATTTTGTCAACCCACACTGATATAGGATGATATATGGACAAAACATTACAGAACACTTTCCCTTTTGGTGCAAAACACAATTAAATTTAACAGCACCACAAACTCCAGGCAAATTAAATCGCAACACTTTCAACAAAAACTGAACGATCAAACCCTGATGAAGAAAGTATGTATGGCAGCACTGTTGTTAGCCGCATTAGCTTAAGCTGATTGTGCCTACAGTAATAAACTGTCACTTGTTGGCGTTGAATTACAAATCCATCATTGGTTCGAAGCCGTGTTGATCGAAACAGTCTGATAACATGAATGTATGGATGTGAACATCAGTGTTTGTAACCATGTTAGATATGTTGGTTGTTAGTCAGGCAACTACAACAATAACGTTACCTGACGTTAGCTAACGCTAAATGTTAACAGCAGCCTTAACAAAGTTATAGTAACAAGCTGAAGTTAATTCTCTTGCTTGACAGTACACACCTCCAGACCTGTTTATTTAACTTAAACACGGATATTAGATACGTTGAGAGATCTATTATTAATGTCATCGATATGTTTCGAGTAATAATCAAACGCTTTGTTAGCTAGCTAACAAAGGTCCTATGTTACCTTCTTCCTCATTATAGAAGAGCTTACAGTGCGGCCTACCACTTAGCAGCTTGTTAGCATGCTAGCTTCAAATACAACACTACAATGAACACATGCTACTATGAAAAGCTGCAACGCTTAATGGATGCACATGGAATTAAATCTGTATACCTGCAACCCAGGTGTTTTCTGCCAAGATCAGGATCGCTACCACCGACTGTAGAAACTATTAGTTGGGTACAGACAATGGCTAACAACAACGACAGCTTCCCCTGGCAGGGTCCTGTCAGGAAGGGAACCCCAGACCCGCGTCAGATCTCGCGAGAAAGATCGTTTTAACTCAACCCACGATCTTTCCTTAACTTCATCCAGGTACGTTTTTGTCTCTACATCTAATCATATCGTAACCATAGCGTTGTCATATGTTATAAAACACAATTGGTTTGTACAACGCACACAATGAAGAAACCACGCCTACAAATCTCGCCAGAGTTACACAAATCAAGGGTTCCCTTCTACCCAAGACGCTCTACAAATTGCATTCGGTGCTAACGCAGCATCATTGAATGAACAACCACCAGGAGCCGCCGTTTTTAAAACTACGGAACTAAAACTATATAGAATTACAAGATATATTAACAACAGCAGCTTGTTGTTGTTAATAGTAGCCTAATCATAAACAACTAAATAGTGTTAGGGCGTTATTTCAGTTGAAAAATGTTGATTTTTCCCACACCGGGACTAGCATTGAGATAACTTCCGGTTCATTAGTTTCGCTTTCAAAATAAAAGTTGTGCCCAGAAGAGAATCCCAGACGTGCGATAGACGTCGGGAGAGTAATAATTGTAATCCAAAGCATGATCTAAGTTCCCTAACCAGGTGTTCTTTTGTCCTTGAATCTAAGGAGGACTTAACTACAGCAATGTCACATTATAAAACGTAATTAGCTTGTACTACATGCACATTGGAGATACAAACCGTGCGAATTTCACGAGTTTCGCAAATCAAGGGTTCCCTTCTAATAATAATAATGAGACGATAACAATCAGAACTCTGAACAAGGAGGCATGTTGCCTTTTAAAGTGCAGTACAGACTACACAAGTTGTTGATGAGCACCAATGTGCAGCTGCGTTTATAAACTGTATCTCAGGGTAGATAACTGCATCGTGTGTGACCATGAGTTCATATGTGTGTGCACACTTTCCTGCAGGAGGCCTGTGGAGGCCAGGCTGTCTGTCCAGACTATATGGACATGATGTTACTCCCCCAAGGTGAAAGTATTCAGATCCTTTACTAATGCAAAAGTACTAATATCACACTGTAAAACTGCTTGATTACAAGTACTGCATTCACAAAGCCTTACTGAAGTAAAGGTATGGAAATATTATCAGATAAATATACACTGCCTTGCCAAAAAAAAAGTCACCACCTGGATTTTACTATGCAAATAGGTAAGAGCCTTCCACTGGATAATTACTGCAATTATTTCAGCTGGCAACAAGTTTTTGAACCCCAACTGATGCAGCGAGCAGCTTTTCATTTCTTAAACAACCATGTCAGAAGACACATCCTGTGGTCGTGGAAAAGATGTTACTCTGTTTCAGAAGGGTCAAATTATTGGCCTGCATCAAGCAAAGAAAACAACCAAGGAGACTGATGAAACTACTAAATCGTGTTAAGAACTGTCCAGTGCATTTTTTAAACCTGGAAAGATAGTAGTGGACCATCATCTTGGAGGAAGAAATGTGGTCGGGAAAAAGAAATCTTGAGTGATTGTGATCGTTTGGTGAAATCAAATCCTAAAAAAATCAACAGTAGAACTCATGGCTATGTTTAATAGTGAAAGTAAGAGCATTTCCACACACATTATGAAGAGAACTCAAGGGATTGGGACTAAACAGCTGTGTTGTCTTAAGAAAACCACTTATCAGTGAAGCTAATTGAAAAAAAGGCTTCAGTTTGCTGGGGAGCATAAAGATTGGACTGTGGATCAATGGAAATGGTCATGTGTCTGATAAGTCCAGATTTACCCTGTTCCAGAGTGATGGGGGCATCAGGGTAAAAAGAGAGGCAAATGAAGTGATGCTCCCATCATGCCTAGTGCCTCTCGTACAAGCCTGGGCAGTGTTATGGTGTGGTGTTGCTTCAGTTGGTCAGGTCGAGGTCCAGCAATGTTATGTGCCCAAAAAGTTCAGCTCACTACCTGAATATACTGAATGAGCAGGTTTTTACATCAGTGGATTTTTTCTTCCCTGATGGCACAGACATATTCCAAGATGACAATGCCAGGATTCATCAGGTTCAAATAGTGAAAGAGTGGTTCAGGGAGCATGAGACATCATTTTCACACAAGGATTGGCCACCACAGAGTCCAGACCTTAACCCCACTGAGAATCTTTGGGATGTGCTGGAGACGTTACACAGCAGTCTGACTCTCCCATCACGAAAACAAGAGTGAAAAATTGGTGAAAAATTAATGCAACTCTGGATAGAAATAAATGTTGTGACACTGCATAAGCTTATCAAAATGATGCCATGGTGAACGCATGCCATAATCAAAGTTAAAGGCGGTCATATTAAATATTAGATTGTGTGACTTAAAGTGACAGTATTTCATGTTGCAGTAAAATGTTCCCTGTCAGTGTTGTTATATCTGATGTTTTTGGATTTATATTATTGCTTTAATGTTACTGCTGTTTACTGCTGTAGATTTTTAAGGTTGAGCTCATTTTAACAACGTTATAGGCCACTGTTGGTTAGTTTAATCTACAGCAATGCATCATGGTCTATAAGACGATGTCCGTAGCATCACTGTTCTGTGAGAACCATGTCTAAAAAGTCAGAAAACAGCCTTTTTCAGCTTTGTGGATTTCAGCTGTGTGTACAGTATTTGCCTCTGGATTATAGTTTAGAAGCATAAAATTGCATAAGATGGAATTCAAGTAAAATACCAAATAAGTACAGTACTTGATGTAAATGTACTTAGTTACAGTCCACTACTGATTACAACTCTGAACTAATGCAAGATGGAAATTAGTGGATTGACAGTGACTGATGATTGATTAAATATGTAATTTAAAATCAATTAACTGACTAATTACAAGGCACCAGACCCAAAGCTCAATGGTATGTATTAATATTGTCTACATTATATATGTTCTAAAATTTCTCAATTATTTTAATGTCGATATTCACTTATCTGAAGATTCTACACAAAATATTCTATTCAATAAATACTGTTTTTTGTACCTTATTCTGTTCTATATAGATCTACTTATTCTTTGACCGACAGATGGAGCAAACAGGGAGGGAGGACTGTGTGGGAAGCACTGGGGTGTGACTGTGTAGGAAATGGTTTACATGGCTCTCTGGTCAGTTCAGGGGGCCCTTTTGCTTATGGCCTCATGGAGGTGAGGACCGGCTCTGAAGGTTACTATACTCAAATTTCTCTATTTGACGTCCAGGTCGCCAGAGGGTTTGGCAGAGCAGCAGCTCCCCCTCATGGCCCAAATCATTCACTGACAGATCCAGCTCTGACACAGAGCAGTGGTCTGACGTCAAGACGTCCATCAAGGACAGCACTGACCTGTCACCTCACAATCAAAGGAACAAAAGGTTCATGAAAATATCAATACAAAGCGTATGATTCATCATTTTTCTGGGGTGTTTGGACATTCACATTCACATGCTCTTGCTGCTGTGGCCAACAAGGGCAAACAAACTAAACTCAAGAAAACACATACAAATTCAGCAAACAAAAAAAAACACACAACCTCAGAAAACATCTTCATTAATATGACAGCACATGTACAGCCTTTAGAAAACATGCTGCAAATACACAAAATGACAATGATTACAAATCAAGCAACTAACTCTCCCTATCAGGAAAGTGGTTTGAAAAATAATTAAACTGTTAAACTATTTTAATGAACGATGAATCATTAATGTAATGTTTCATTCAAGAATGGTTGAAAATGCAGTTTTTAGCATCTCAGATATTTCAATTTCCTGCATTTCTCCAGTAACTTAAAATCCTTGGGTTTTGGACTAACAAAATAATACATTTAAAGACATCACCTTGGACTTTCAGAAACTGAAATGGGAAAACTGTTATATAAAGAACAAAAGGCAGCATAGAGTAGTGTCACCCTTTTTTAAACTCTTTAGAGGGACACATCAGGAGTGTTCCTTAAGCCCATTATTGTTTATAATTTTCTTAGAGATATTAGCAGTTGCTATTAGGGCCCAGTGATATCTGACCCTCTGGGATCCCTACCACATCTGATGGACACTATTCAATCATTTTCAAAATTATCGGGCTATACTATAAATTGGAATAAATCTGAAGCAATGCCTCTTTCTAAATTTTGGTTTATGTACCATTGGTGATTTATTTGAGGATGGTTTAGTTCTGAAATAGAAGAAGTGCACTTCTTCAATTTCAAATAGAAGAAATAGAAGAGTGCACTCAGTAGACTTACATCATCAGTGAGCTGAAGCCACAGGTTTTATGGCAGTCCTATCTGAATTATATTGGACCTGACCTCTCCTCCACAACAAGTGAATAATTTTAAGATGTGACTGAATGTTATTTATGACCTCGTATCTAAAAATCCCTACATATTTAGGACTTTTAAAGAAATCTCAGTTATTTAACAGACTTGGAGAACTCCTTACAGTTATCTTCAATCTAATTTTATGATGTGATTCTAATACAGTTACATCAGAAAATGACAATAACTGTCCTTTTTGTCTTTGATTGTATTTCTATGCTGAAGTTTTTATATGTGTTTCTATAGGTTTTGTGTAGCAGAGTGGTTCTACAAGCATCAGTGCATCATTTGATGGTTTCAGAAAGTTACAAGCTTCTGTAAATGCATCATGAAAACAATACAGCATGTATTGGTATTAGAAAATGTACTTTGTAATTTGTACTTTTGAATACTTAAGTATTTTTAAAAACATGTACTTTTGAATACTGAAGTATTTTAAAACCAAGTACTCTAGTACTTTAACTCAAGTAAAATTTTGACTGAGCGACTCTCACTTGTAGTTGAGTAATATTTGACCAGGAGTATCTATACTTATACTCACGTACTGGGGTTGAGTACTTCGTCCACCACTGCCTCCTGGATATAACAGAGATAACTGACCACATTCAACAAGTATGAGGTTTAAGAGCATCTTGCACTTTCTTGCCCATGCTATTTTTTTTACTTTTATTCTAACCTTTTTTTTTTTGTCTTTACTTGTGTTGCATTATCATGTTGCCTTGCTGACTTTATGTGGCCTTGTGGGACACATTTGAACTGAACATGCTCTGTGTAGCTTGTGTAAAATATGAGGTGCTCCAACAGGACTGGAAAGAGGGCTGTCAGCCACCCGCAGGGCGCATGGCCAAGTACCAGCTCACCATGGCAACAGCTGATCCCAGAGAGGAGAAATGATCCATGAATAAAAATTAAACCAACAACATTTCTCCTCCTTTGAGGAAAGGTGGTGCTTATCATTTTCATGATTCATTAACGTTCAGCCAAATTCAACTTGTCACTCAAATACTCTCTTTTATTTAAGCTATTCTTTTTAGAAATTTTTCTCTGGAGTCTCAGTGAATGTTGTTTATGAGTGTTCACAGTAGGTTAAGCACCAGGCATGCTCAGAGTGACAGACACACACAGAGGCCAAGTCAGCTGTGTTTGCTTTATTTTTGTCAGATTGTTTTAATGAGTGGTGGAAGAAATATTCAGATCCTTTGCTTGAGTAAAAGTACCAATACTGCAATGTAAAAATGTCTGTAAATTCCTGCATGGGAGTATTAGCAGCAAAATACAGTTAAAGCATTGGTTTGGTTTCTCTGACTGATATATTATAAATTATGACATCATTAGATCATTAACAGTGAAGTGTCAGTATGCAGCACGTTGTTATTTTAGCTGCTGGAGGTGGAGTTAGTTGAAACTACAACGTTTTATACACAGGGACACCTGATAGATCTGAAGGGTCAACTTTTTCTCTAATATTTGATTTAGATGAAACATTTGATAATTTAAACAGTTATTGAAATGAAACCATCTGAAATGTGACCTTAACTACACACTGCTTTTTGTTACATGTCAATAGCCAAAACTGTTGAAAAGTACTGGTTTAGTCTTTAACAATATGTTATATGTTCTAAGCTTGTTATATTATCCATTGTGTAAAAGCTTCCTCTTAAAAGTAACTAGTAACTAAAGCTGTCATATAAATGAAGTGGAGCAGAAAATATATTTCATTCTGAAATGTTTTGGAGTGGAAATATAACATAGCATGACATGGAAATACTCAAGTAAAGTACAAGTACCTCAAGTTTGTACTTAAAGGGATAGTTCACCCAAAAATGACAAGTCAGTCATTATCTACTCACCCTCATATCGACTGAGGGTCCACTTCAGTTTTTTTTAGTCCACAAAACACTGATGGAGTTTCACAAGAAAACAGTGTTGCAGAATCTCCCAAACAGAATGGTGACCAGTTTTCAAACGTAAAAAAAAAACAACTAGGAAAAAAAATACATAAAATGCTTCCAAACTGCTCAATCCAAGGCTAAAGTCCCAAAATGCTGTTTGCACACCGTCACAACACACACACACACACACACACACACACACACACACACACACACACACACACACACAGTTCAGACAGTGTGTACGTGCACGTGAATGTGGCTCCAAGCTACGGATTCAGGCTAAAAACATGGTGTTAATAACATTTTTTAAGTGAAGTTTGCATGTTGGGGCTTTAGGAGACTTACACCAGGTGGCATTTACTGAAAACAAAAATGTTGTGAGGTATAAAAGTATTTTTGTCATGCTGTCCTGATCTTTCATATGAATTAATCAAAATGCACTTAGTTTGAATTATTGTTTTGTTGACTTCTAAGTGACATGTTTAACATGTGTCTGGGTCAGTGTGTCTAGTTAGCATATGACATTTTATCATACCTATACATCATTTCTCAACAAAAAACAGTCATTGTTGCCATTTTATACAATAAATACATTTGTAATAGAAATTTTTTGCATTCCAAATTTGTCCATTCTTTCTGTCTTATACAGAAATATAGAGATTGAATAGGATGTTTAACATCTGCATATTGACTAGGCATATGTTATAAATTACTAAATAAATAAAACTATAACAATATAATAAACAATGCATATTTTCAGAACACTATGCTCTTTGAAACAGAAAGAAAAAGTTAAATTGTGAAAATGAATTTATATTTAATATTCTGTAACCATCCTTTGATTGTGTTGCAGCTGTCCCCAGGCTTGGGGTCAGTTGCATCATCTGACTTCTTTCATTCAAAATATTTTGAATGATACATGTAATTATCTTCAAGATGTAGAGGAGGTAATTAACAGACTGGTGTTATTTATAGCTAAATAATAATTACAAAATAATTTGAACACTAAGTACCTAGAGAAAAGTTATGAATATCAAACTTTCCATCTATCTGAGCTTATGTTTAGTGCATTCATTCATTCATTCGTTGGCCTACCATTGTGTACGTCGTTACGTCAGCAGAGGGCGTCATCTCGGCCAGCTGTGCGGCCCTCCGCCCCCTGCCAGAGGAGTTAAGTCATCCCGAGGGAGAAGCGGACACGCATCCACAGTGAGCAGTCACCATGTCGGGGAAGGACGGCATGATGTGGCCGCTGTTACCGCTGCTGCTGCTCGGTCTGCTTCGACCCTGCACCGCCGCCGGAGCCTCGTTCACACAGGTAGGTACCTGTTGATATCCGCTCACACATTTTATTAAAGTCTGAGTCCAGATAGGTAAATGAATGACAGACGTGACAACCTGAGCAGATGACATCACTGTGTTTTCTAATTATGAACAGCTGACACTTGCGCTGTTAAGATTAATCATGTAACGTGCAAAGTAATTATTTGTCACTTCTGTGCAAGGTTTATAACTTATTTTATTTTACTTAAATGTTTGAGGCAGATAGTAGACAATAATGTACAGACACCAGATCACAGTTGCACTGCGACACAGGTGGGTGATTGGACACTAGCAGCATGTGTCATCTCTCATAAACTGTGATGGTCAGTTTTAACTTCTGCCAGCTTTTTCCCCCCTCAGTGCACTAAAATATTCCCCTTGACAGATTAAGTTGGATAAATTGGACTGTTTCTTTGCACCTGAAAATCTGGGCACTAATGAGATCTGCTCTGCTTGTGTTCTTGTACCTCACTCATCAGTGCTCCTTAGACCTCTTTAGAGTTTACAGGTTCTCACACACAGTAAAAACGAAAAGGTTGAGGAAATGCAAAATTTTAAGGCAACTATCTTAAATAGATGTTTGAGTTTTGAGCCCAACTCAAATGCTTTTCCAACTAAGAATGTTTGGTTGAGATAATTTAATTTTTATGATAACTATTTTTTAATTCACTTATCAAAGCAAATAATGGTTAATTTAATATTTTTAACTGCAACCATTTAATTTGCAAGCGCTCATAATGACAAATCAGGTTCACGCAGCTCATTGTGGCCACTTTTTGAAATACAAATTTGTTTGGGTTTCGAAGACTCAGATTCATGTTTATTTAAAGAAGAATTATCTCAACAAAGGATTATAGGATGGCAAAACTGTCTAGTTTATTTTAGCACTAAAAGTTTGATTCAGAAAGCTAGTGAAGGCATTGCCTTGAAATTGAGTTTTCTCAAGTTTTTCTTTTTTTTTTTGTAGTGAACCTTATAGATGGATGAGGCTTGGTGATAAAGTTACATAAACACCTGTTACTCTGAACTTTATGATAATTACTTTGTGCTACAGTGTTTACAACAAAAAGTAAGAAGTTAAGTCAAATTTAAGGATGTTTGAAATTTCCGCTTTTTCTGTGCTGCAGTGTTTGCAATAAAGTTAGTGAGAACTTAAGCCAGATTTGGGGATGTTTAAAAGTTCTGCTTTTTAGTGTTAAGGTGTTTACAATAAGATATAGTGAGAAGTTAGTCCAGACTTGGGGATGTTTAAAACTTCTGGTTTTTTTCCTGTAAATGTCAACTGCAACAAACATTTTAGATAATGCCTAACTTTGGCAGCTAATCAACAGTTCACCCATGTTGGACAGACAATTATGTAAGCCTGGTTCTTTTGAGAGCAATGTTCTCCTGCTCTGTTGACACTGGGCCTGTGTTTTGTGATGGGGCACATGTCAGTAGTTCAGCCCACGCAGCAACAACAGAGGTATGAGAGGGAAGAAGGGTGAAGTGAAGCAGCCTGTCTTTATTTGGTTAGACAAATAGACAAATTCAGATCCTGCTGGTAAATAGGCTCCTGATATTTGCTTTGGAAACAGTAGAGACAACAGAGACACTTGATCTTCTGGGCCTTTTCAACTGCAATGACCAATTTTTATTTTTTCATTATCAATTTCATCTGCTGATTAATCATATAAAATGCCAAGTAATTTCCTAAAATGCCTGCCACAATTTTCCAGAGCCAAAAGTCAAACATTCACACGTTTTGTTTAAATAATGTTTCAAAACCCCAATTGTATTCAGTTTACCATCATGTAAGACGAAGGAAAGCAGCTAGTCTTCCTTTATGGCCAACAAATTGATTAATTGACTAGTTGTTTCAGCTCTAGATTCATGTTCCATTAGAGTTCATGATTTAATATAATCAACAATACATACAATACATTTTTACTTTCCATGAAATAAACTTATTTGTTGAGGTTATGAATCAAATCATCCATTTTTATTAATGATTTATAGCAGCACATCAAACCAACCATCAAGTTTGTAGCCAATGTTGAAACAGCAGTGTTTTGTTGTTTGAGGAAGGTGACTCAGATGAAACAAATCATTAAAATGAGTTGGTGACCTTAGTTACAAAACACACCAACCATAGTCAAACATCGAATGGTCAGATCCATATCACTGCGTACTATTGGCTAGAGAATGGGTGTTGCATAAAATGCAAATCTAAAAGCAAATAATGGATGTAACATTTCGTGCATGATAAGAGTATTTGGAAGGCTTTGCTGTCTTGTATGCATGTATATCCAGGAAGTAGAGTATTGAGAAGAAATACTATACTACAGTAAAGAAATACTTCTGATTGTGTTGGCTGTTGGCCAGCTGGAACAAATATAACCTGCTTTGACCTGTTATCTGCCTGTACCCCCAGCGGTGCGAGTCCACAGATGGCACAGTCTACAAATACAAGGCGAAGACTCTGAACGGGAGTCAAAGTGTGAACTTTAGTGACTACACAGGCAAGAGTGTCCTCTTCATCAACGTGGCCACGTACTGAGGATACACCTACCAGTATGTGGGTAAGAAACGGCAACACACTTACAATTATTTTGTGCAGCAGTATTAAAAAAAAACAAAACTCCTCCACCAGAAGACTTCACTTTTTTAAAAACTCTTCTCTTACCAGAACTGAATGCACTACATGAGGAGATGAAACCTCTTGGACTCACCATTCTCGGCTTTCCCTGCAACCAGTTTGGGAAACAGGAACCAGGACAAAGACGTGAAATTCTGCCAGGTTTAAAGTGAGAAATGTTTCTCTTTCAATGCTAATCTAAATCAGGCCAGTAGCCACAACTCTCTGAATAAAAACGCAATGAAACCAGTCAGTTGACCCTTCCCAAGTCCCACCCCTTTTTGTCTGTGCTCCAGTAACAGCTGAGCGAGCTCGATAACCAGCAGAACCTTGGTCAGCTTTCTCCTTTCCGGTTTTCTGCACTCAGATGTGCTATGTGCTAAATTTATCTTATAAAACCAAAATTTTAAGATGTCAATGTTAGCAAAATGCTAGCTAACTAGCTATTGATGTAGATGAAGTAGTTAGCTAGCATTTTGCTCACATTATCTATCAGGTCATTAATTTACAATGTGATTGTTTTACAAATTCCCCACAACGTCTCTTAAACATCTTTGAAATTTGGATTTCTTTTCAGTATAGACAAGGCTAGCACATAGCATAGGTCTGTCCATGTCATAGATGTATTATGATTCATTTCCATCTATTTGATCTCAATATTCAATTATAAAGAATTGAGTATAGAACTCAAAGACAGCATCCATCAAGTCCAATGAGAATTGCTTCCTTGGTACAAACTCCAAAAAAGTACTGGCGCAGTATATAACCCACTGAATATGTACATTCTTCCGTTGGCCCTGTCAGAGTTCCTGCTTTACATTGTGATGACATGACACAGATTTTAAACTACAGCCATAGTTTAATGCCTAATACATGTCTTTTAAAAAAAAGATAAAACTGCATATTTTAGAGTGGACTTTAGTTACCAGCCCAAGACACACCTGTACAGTAATCATGCTTCTATATGCCACACGTCAGGTCGTTGGATTTTCTTGGTAAAGGAGAAGTCCTCAGTAATACAGACTTCAACAAATTTCTGAACAAAATGAATGAAATAGATTTTTTTGTGTGCACAGAAGAACACTTAGATCTTCAACATGTAAAAAAGAAAAAAACAACTTTGCCCTTGGTCTGGTAGCTCAGTTGGTCGAGTGTTCAGCCCGTGTACTGAGGTCCTCTGCAGCAGCTGTGGGTTCAAGTCCTGCCACTCTCCTTGAATGTGTTTAATACTGGGGAAAAAAAACAAGATTTTGGTATTTTCTTCACTCTGTAGAAGATTTGAAATCATGAAAAACTTGTGACTCAAGTTGATGGAATTCTCATAAGACCATATATATTCTAGTGGTCTGTAACATAAGAACCTATAAAGCTGGATATAGAGAGGAATTTGCAATATTGGTAAATCCTCTTGTCAATCAGCAAAGCTTCATTTAATTAAGGAAAGCATCTTCTGGCAAAAAGATCAGTTTCTGTCCATGGCCTCTCTAGCACGCATATAATTTATAGCTCAGGTTCCATCAATCATCTTATATCCATACCAAAGCCACAGCATTATACTGTTTGTGGTATTTCTCAGCTTGTAGTAACTGTAGAGCTGCTGCCAGGCTGCAGAGTGTTCAGAGGCACGTCCACTGATAAGCTGCCCTCTTTCTGGATTCCAGGCATGTTAGACCGGGCAATGGATTTGTTCCAAACTTCCTGCTGTTTGAGAAAGGGGATGTTAATGGAAAAGACGAGCAAGCAGTTTTCACGTTCCTTAAGGTACGTAACAGTGTGCTTGCAAAGTGATCTAATTTGTGCTGTATGTCAAATACAACTTGTTCAAATCGCAACATGTATTCTTAATACTGCAGCTGTGCACAACTCTGCGGGCATGTGTGTCTTCTCTGGCCTGATAAGTCACACACCTTTGTTTATTGAAGAGTGCACGCATGTGGTCACACCCAACACAGAAGCATTGTCCAAATATAAACAGCTAATAATAACCCTGTTTTGATTTACAAGCCACTGAAATGTTCTTACTAGGTTTCCTGTTATGGATAGAAAAACCAGGAACTAATTTTGCTGTGATGTAAATGATTAAATTTGTTTAACAAAGATGTGTTGCAAATTAAAGTTGCTGTGCTCTTGCTCATCCGCACAGACTATCCCTGCATTCCAAATTACATACTTTTACTTTTTGTACATGCTGCAGCAGCTCTTACAAAGTATGTGCTGTTGCATGCAGTAAATATACACGTGGGACATACTACTTGATCTAAACATTTTGCCTTGAACTTTGACCCTGAATGTAGTGGTGTTCATACCTTCATTGCAGTCCATAGCACAGAATTTTAAGTAAAAAATTATGTGTATTCTCTGCAGCTCTGTTGATATGACCTGTTTTCTAGAATAAAGGATTGTGTGTTAGAATAACCAAAAAAGCATGCTGTCTTACATACTGCAAAATGCAACTGGATGCAGTCAGACATCCTAGTAACTTTGCACTTGGCATTATGTTTTCAAGTTGCATGTCCGCCTGTAAGTATGTTCATCCGCCCCATTCTTGTGAACACAGTATCTCAAGAACACCTTAACGATTTCTTCAGTTGTGGTACAGATATCCACCTGGTCCGGGCCGAACTGATTAGAATTTGGAGGTCAAAGGTCTTGTAGGATAAAATGAAGTGACACTGTGACACGAGATTATACTCTGAATGGGTATTAAGTATATTTTTTGGCAAAACAAAAAGTATTGACATTTAGAATCCCAAATTCATCACTTCATACATAATAGTGTACATGACAGAGACAGATTTCTCATTGCCATACAGCATTTGACATACTATTTTTCTGGTGTAGTAAATAATTATTAGTATGGGTGTTGGGACACAGCCGGTCTCGTTTTAATCCTGTGCTTTCTGTCATGCAGAACTCCTGCCCTCCAGTCGGAGAGGACTTTGGTAACCCCGCTGGCAGATTGTTCTGGGAGCCACTCAAGATCAGAGACATCAAGTGGAACTTTGAAAAGTTTCTCGTGGGCCCAGACGGGAAGCCAGTGATGAGGTGGCACCCAAGCGTCAACATTTCTGAGGTCCGAGCTCACATCCGCAGATACCTGCTCCAGCTGTACACACAGGATGTTTTTAACTAGATCTGATTCAACATAGTGTCGTCCACATATTGAAGTAACTGTAATGAGATACTGAGGTAGAATGTGAAATGGAAAGTAATGTTAACAGTTTCTAATCCGTGAAGATGGCATGTTGAATGAAGAGGAGGCTTGAAAACAGGAACTCTGTGGTGCCTCTTCAGAGTCTGGGGTTCAGGACAGCTCTTCAGTGCATTCAGGCTGCCCTGCGATCCCACAGCATCATGTCATCTTCTCATTCTAGTACCTGTTAGCCATTACTGCCTAAATGTTAATTACTTCCAATAAATCAAGGAGAATAACACATTGATGTGCAGACCTTTCTTTATGGGATGACTGTTGTTCTGTTGGTGTAATGGAATAGTGGACACAATCTAGTATATTTGCAGAAGTGAATGCAACAAAGTATGATAGCATTATTGTAATGAAGTCTTTTTTTTGGGGGGGGGGGTACTTTTTATGAGTGTTTTTCAAATCTAGTCACGACATAGGGGCACAATAGTGAAATTCAGCCCTGGAATTCAGCCCTGGAACGCCTCTCACTTTTGATTGTATTTATGTTTATTATGTGACCTTTTACTACAAGCAGAGAGAAGTAAAACACAGGGAAGAGTCAGATCCACTTCCTACATTATTTTATGCTTTAAGGTTTGTTATCAGAAGGTAGGTCGGCTCAATTTTTGTGAATTCAAGCTGCACTTTGTATTAAATTTGACACAAAACCGTATGTGAACCATATCTACCAAGTAAAGACCAGCATTATAAAGGTATGAATACTGTGTCTATGGGTGACTGTGGGGAAACTCATTACAACGTAACTGTACTGTAAACTTAAGTCCAATAGGGGTCTAATAATAGTTTTAGTTGTAAATGCTTTGGTAAAACCTGATAGTTAATTCATTAAATATAACTAGAATCTCTTCCATCATTCAATTGCTTAAATGTTGGAATGACTCATAAACATAAACCATAAATATAAAGTGCTCCTACCAGAGTCAGAATGAAGAGCTGATTTAAGCTCTTTTATTGTGTGTAGAATGACATGCAGCAGCCAAGGGACATTATTGAACATTTACTTTAAAAAAAAAAAAAGTGTCAATTTATTCTCATTAGGAATTCGAAAATGACCACAGGCCTTGAGTTGAGTTTCACTAGATTATCACTTCACTATTTAATCTACTTCACTTTTAAAATCATAATTCCCTACTGAGTAGGACTACTTTGAATTATTATCTAAGCCTTTCATCTGCATATAATTAGCCACTAAGGCTGAACAGGACAATGAAACCCATGACACATGGACAGAAAAAGCACCGCAGAGGTCATGGGTTTGGAGAGGTGACTGTGACCACTGAGAAGAACAGAGAGGTAGTTGGGAATCATTTAGATTTAAGATTTGGAGAAACGGGAATCCCTTTCAATTAAATGCCACTACTATTGAGTAGTTTTTGAGAAGAATACTTTGTACTTGTATAATTTTAAACATCAGTAGTTTTACTTGTAGCATAATATTAGTAATATTTCAGTAATGTAACAGTACTTATACTTAAGTACAGATTTCCAGTACTGTACATTTGTGTCCCTCTGACATTTCTATCTTGCAATAAAAAAAAAAGGACAATATGAGCATGAATAAGCAGGGTGAGAAGCTATGAGACATTTAGAATAGATTTATTAAGCCAGTCAAATACAAAAAGTCTCACATGTGCTTTTGCCTACAGCAAAAAAAAAAGTAATAAGGGCTACAAACCAAGAAAATACAACTGCCAGTAATTACAGCGTACCTTTCAAAGTGCAATTTCTCATTTCAGCTCTCACCCATCAGGATTATTGTTCCCAGTAACTTGTTTGATAAAATGGAGCCTTTTTTCAAATTCATCTGCGCACATTTTGAAGCCCTTCATCTGACTACCTGATATAGACTATACTAAGGAAACTTTGAATGGGTATTCAGTTAAAACAGTGGCTTGATTTTGAGATTGGATCCGCCTTAAAATGGAAACACACACATTATCTGAAGGTGTGGATCCAGTGTGTGTTATCAGGGCTCTTGACTTTGTGTTTCAGCAGTTCACAGGTCAGTCGGCACGGTGTGGATTGCTGGTTGTTTAAGTGGACAGAGAGCAAAGCCAGACGTCCTGGCAGACGTTTTTTTCCTCTGAGGAGTGGCTGTACTGCTGTAACACCAGATCTAAGGCCTCTTAACACTGATGAAAGTCTTCCTCTTTCTGTTGCCTGAGCAGAATTGGAACGTCTCAGTGCTAGATGTTCACATTAAACAAACAGGATGAAGAGGAAGACTGTCATCATCGCTGCTGCCTGAAGGTTTTGGTGCTGTAACTATGTCGGGGCTAAACTGTGAGCAGAAGTACAAGATGCAGTAAGATGAGTATGAATATCAGAATGAGTGGTCAAATCATCAAATCAATTGTGGTCAAGTAGAAGTGTTGTGTTTAATGAGATTAGGTCCATCATCATGGGGAGAAAAAAAAGGTTGTGTATGTACTGTGCATTGTGTATTGTGTCTGATACAAACATACAATGTCAATAGCTACAATATATTGGGATTACACTAACAACATAGAAAGAACAGCATTACTAAAGACAATGATTTACACTTAGTCAATGCAACTATCAAAACAGCAGGTTATAAATAAATTATCAATAATCACAATCATGTTTTTGGTATGATACCATCAAAATTCATTTCCCAAAATTTTTGTTATTTCAACAACCACTTTTGAACAGTTACACATATGGGACAGTTCTATAACATCGATGGTACTGAAGTAATCTTCATAAAATCAATTAACATTCACATTGCAATTTCTATGATTCGATGTACTTATATAGTCACTCATTGTTGGAATGAGTGTATGTAGTCTTAGTCATATTGGGGAATGGCTTCCTGTAACCCTACAAGTAACAAACTAAGTGTCAAGTTGTTACATATTTGCAGAGAGACAATCACACAGGTATATTTTCTGGAAAAAAAACAGAACAATGTTAATTATTCCAACCTATTTAACAAATGACTTCAATTCCTGATAAAAAAATCTAAATAATATTTCATGTATATATTCAGAATAGCGAAGTGTTTCACAAATAGCCTTATAAAACGCAAGTATAAACAACATTACAATAGGATATCTACAGTTCAGTAGGAAAATTATAGATCAAATCACACCTTGTCAACTCAAAAACAAACTGATTTCATGCTACTACCCAGACTCCGTCAGGTGGGTACGGTGATGCTTTAGTGCTTTCCAGGGTCAATGTTCTGTCGCTCCCTTTTTCCAAATCCTGCTCCTGCTCCTGCTGCAGCTGCTGCGGACTGATCTGCAGACACACAAAAGGAAAGACTACTTATCTTCACAGTCACAAACTCTGCTGCTGCTGCACACGTTTTATTGAATGCTAACATTGAGTGACTGTTTGGTGTTAGAAAATATACGACAATGTTGGCAATATTCTATATTTTTCTTCTACTAAACCAACAATGAATCGATGCCACTAACATGTATTGTCTGTGGAGCCAAAGTCTGATATATCTTATTCCATGCAAGAGAGAAACAGAGCTTCACTGTTGTTCAGTTACTACAACCCTGATTCCAAAAAACTGGGACGCTGAGTTAAATGTGAATAAAACAGATTACACAGAGTTTATAACTTGCTATGAGTTCTGATGGGTGCTACTTTACCAGCATCAAACAGGAAGCAGCAAACTGGGTAACAATCAGAAAAAAAAACTCCTCAAATACTAAGAAGAGGTACCACCATCAAATACTCTGGTGGTGATAATTTTATATTATCTCTATTGCTATTTTTCTGTTTACCATGTTAGATTTTTTAACATTTGTTATTTTTAGATGTGCTTTATGAATACACTTGATTTGACATACTGTCACACATGACTGGTAGTGAATTAACAGTGTTTGTAAGTTGGTGTTTTATTCAGTGTTTTTCTGATCCACCAACCAGCATGTATTTTAGTGAGAAATCTTAATTTCTGAAACAGTCTGTCTCTCATTCCCACAATATTCTCACCAAAAAAATAGCACAGCCAACCAACAGAGGCTGGTATGGAGCTGAAGCGAAAAAAATCCAAAATGTAAAGTTTGTGCAGAAATAAAGTTTCTTCATTGATTATGTTGTTGCCACATTGATAAGGAGGCTTTTTATCTTGTGTTTCTGGAGTTATGCTTTTTTTGCCAACACAAAGGAGTTGTTAATATGTCATATTTTTTAAAGTTGATGTGATATTTTCCCTGGACAGCGCAGGGAACTCCAGTTTAATTCAAACTATTAATATCTATATTTCTTAACATTTTGTCACTACTAGGCTACAGAAATACGGGGAAACAGCTGAAGTATGATAAAGTTGTGATGTTAACTATGGCTAGTTATTGGTTTGATTAATGGTTAATAGTGAATGTATGTATTGATTACTGCTGGAGGCTGATCAGTTAATTATCAGTTGATAGTATGAATACAATTTTGTCTTCACAAAATATAATAATTACATATCGTTACTACACCACTGGTTTAGGCCTTGGTGCACTACATATTTGCTGCAAAGCCCTACTGGTGCTACTACTAAGAATATAGTGTTGGTTTTCTTCTTTGATGGCATTTTGTTGACAATACTAAAAAAAATACATCAATAAAACAAGTGTACAAAAATGTGATTTATAACAGACTATAAGAATAAAAAAAGATTGTACTTGGTTGACTGTACCATACCTGCATTCTCTGGTGGTGGTCTTGAACTCTCTCCTACTGCTCTGGCCCCTCTGGGCTGCGGGAATGACGACTGCCAAGGAAAACCCTGACCAAAGAGAGAGCACCATCTTAGTTCACATCACTAAACATACTCATCCAACACAAGCAGCAGCCCTCAAGTCTTTGCCGTAACCTAACAATCGTTATTGAATGTAAGCGTGGATAGTGTGAGCTACAGTTAGACCTCATTACATCTGCTTGTTCCTCTCAAAAGATGAGGGGAGTAGAAGTTAAGAGAGAGAAGAGCCTTGTTTCCTCAGTGAACCAGAGTCACTCCAGAGACAGAGACAGAGGGGCCTTAGAGGACCCTTACCGGGGTAACAGGCTGGAAGTCTCGTACGGGGGGCGGTGCTGCGGCGGCTGCGGCTGTGGCGCCTGCTGCATTGGGCATCCGGGGAGGGAAGTGTATGGGCCAGCCCTCAAGGCCCTGCGGTCCCACCTGCACAAAGGGACCACAGTAGGGAGGGCTCAGCGGGCCGTTCACTGAGCCTGACGTGGGGTCTGAGGTACGTCTTTCCTGCTGCTGCCCCTATGAGGGATCACAAGTACACACGTGATCCCCAATCAGTGCATGGCTGCTACTCTCAGCGAGCGTGGTGGCCCTGTCATGGCATGGGCCACCACTGACCTTCAACCCTGCTGCAGCTGCCTCCCCTCCCACTGAGGAGTGTCAATGTTCCACCTGTTGATCCCGAATGCACTGACAAACAAGCTAACTGGAGTGAGGCTCTTGTCCTGTGACAGTATTGATTTGTCCAGTCTGAACTTATTACAGTAAATATCTATGTGGGGCTGCACTCTGCCACAAGGGGGCGCTACTATGCAAGTTTTACAACTCCTATCCTACTGCATGGTGCATCCCAAAGAGCAACTTTCAGAATATGTCTTGGCCCTAATTTCACGTACATGGCCCAAATGACCACCCATGTCACCTATCCAGCCTGATGGCACCGTTTCATTTAAAATCTCAACATGTGCAAAACATGAGTGAGCTCAGACCTCAGCTGCAGCCAGTACCTGTTTGTGATGCTGCATCTGCAATCTCTCCAGCTTACACCTCTCTGTGCGTTCTCTCTGACACTCGTTCTGTGCCTGATGAAGCTGAACCACAAACACACAAAAACAAACATTAGTGAGCAGTTCATTTAGAATTTTTATTCAATCAAGCTTCAAACTATAAATAATAAATGTTATTTTATTATTAGTGTGTGCAAATATAAAATAATTAGAACAAAAATTAGATATTGTATCATATCTGATAGGACACAATCACATTTACATTTTGATTAAATTAGTAAGTATTTCTTAATGATTACCAATTGACTTTTAAACCTGTAATAAACATATTACATATTTCATGAGCTAGAAGGGGACCTACAGCATCATAGTTTGAAACATATAGGGTCACCAACCAAGGTGTGATATTTGATAATGGGAGAAGGAAAGTGTTGTCTATAAATATTATCAAGGGTTCAAGGAAATTATTAATAATTTACAACAAGGTTGTATGACAAGATTTTGACAAAGTTCCCTCTTTGATTGACTGGACTGACTGTTAAGATAAAATAAAAATATCTGGATGATTATTGTAAAGTTGAAACTGGTGTTTTTAATACTTTATACACGATTAAGTACTGTTTAGTGCATCCAAAAACATTATTTGGATGTCCATTATAAAGTTGCAACTGACATTTATACAACTTTACAATTAATAAATGATTTATAAGGCAAATTAAATATTGTTTGTTAACAGAAAAAATAACTTAAGTTTGATTAACTATCAATTTCCCATTTATAAATTAGTTAGTATAAATTGTTACCAAATATACAGAGAGCTTACCTGATTGGTCAAATTAGTAATCTGACCCTGGAGTCTCTCAACTTGCCGCCTCAAGTCCTCTTTTTCCTCATTCATTCGCTCCCTGTCACTCCTCTCTTTTCTGAAGTCTTCTTCAAAGATCTTCACCTGAAGTACAAAACAACTATTTCAGGCATTTGAGGAAATGCATACTTCCAACAGAACTGCTTGTACTGAATATGTGTGTGCGTATGTTTTGCTGCATGTCTGACCTGTTCCTTTAGTACAGCGATTTGAGTGAGCAGCTCTTGCTTCTTCAGGTTATTTGCTGCATCAGCAAAATTACCCTGGCCAGGTGGTTGTTGCGAAGATGAAGGTGAATGCAGGTTTAAGGCTTCCTCTAAAGCCTGCGGTAAAATGAAGTGTAAGTACTGCACAGATTTTTTTTTTTGTTCATCTTGCTCTTTCTGCATCAGTTGCACACTCACCCTGTTGAGGCGTTGGATCTCCTTCTCCTGGTACTCCCTCTGTTTGCTGAGAGGCAGCAGCTGATCCTGCAGGTAGCGAATCTTCTGCTTCAGCTCAGTGGTCTCAGAGTTGAGGCACTCCTTCTCCCCCTGAAACACACACACCCAAAACGTTAAAAACACCTTTGTTAACGTATCCTGAAACGTTGGGTCTCATACATACACATTTTCTTACTTTTCTCTTTTATTTGTTTTTGCACAAAGCAGTAAGAGGAAAACAATAAAATCTTATGTGGGACAAATCCATATAAAAAGAGCAGACTTAGGTGGTGTTAAACCTAGAAAAACACCAAAAGAAAGGAAAAAGACAGGAAATGCCACCTAGTGGCAGAAAAAAGAAAAAAAATATGGATGGCGCTTTGGAAGCATCAACAGAGAGATTTTGAGAGGTTTCTGTGTTGAGGTGCAGCAGGTACAGCCAGCCTCTAAAGAATCTTGATTCTTGAAGAATCTTCATCGCTAACCTAATCATCTCAATGTGTAAATGTTTAAGATTATGAAAATAATTAATGAAAAAACAGAAAAAAACTTCTGTACAACTATTAAGTAAATTAATTTTTTCAACATTATTAATATTGCACAGCACCAAACACTTTGGCTTTTGTGCATATTGGCTTTATGTGGTCAAGGGCACTCTTAAATTTTGATCTTACCTAAGAACCTATGGGAAGTATGCAAGATTTCATGACTGCCACAAAAGTTCTTGAACTGTTTCCACGCACCAACAAATCAAATCTGTTCGTATGACTGATTCATGCATGAGGCCCATTGCTTTTTTGCTTTTCCATTAGTCCTGCTTTTGTTAGATCAGCAGTTCTCAAACTCCTGTTGTGGCAGCCGTCAGAAGCCGAAAAAAAGTTTGTGATCTTAACCACATAATTTTTTATAAATCATTACCAATGACAGGGGAAGCAACTAAATAAAACTGATCACATTATTTCATAAAGGTCAGCATGATAGCATCAACAAATTCTTGTTTGTTTACTTTCCCTGCATAAATCCACCATCCAGTTTGACAACCACTGTGTCAGACAAAAATATCAGCTGGGCTTTATGTCCTTCTCTCTCACCTGTACATTTTCAATCTTGGACTTGGCCAGCAGCAGCTTCTTGTCATAGTCGCGCTGTCTCTGCTCTCGCTCTGCCTCCAGCTCAAGCACAGTTTTCTGGGACTCAGCCAGCCGTTGTCTGAGGTCTGTGATCTGACGGAGAGAGAGAGTCCACTTATCACAGTTGTAAGGTACAATTCTCATAAAAACAAGCCGAAACAAAAAAAAACTGAATCAGTGATGACAACACTCTGGTTGGGCTGCAGAATGTGGTTTAAAAAAGTGATTTTGAAGGAATATCTAATTGCAATTATTTTGACCAATATTACAGCTGTAATATGATTTGTGATAATTAAGGAAATGATAATTTTTACATCATTATTCTCACTGAACTATAGAGGTTTTTTTTCCCCAGAAATCTGTGCTAAACAAAGATGTTTTCTGAAGTCTTGAGAATGATGTGTTGACCAGGACACCTCTGCAGCACCACAATATTTAATTTAAAATGCCATTTTGACACATTTTGCCTTTAACAAATATTGTGCATCCTGTGATTTGAAAACTGCAGTAGATCATATTTAGATTTTAATACAATTTCAATTCATTGTTCAGCCCTAGTGGGAATGAACATTTCTGCATCACAATTTTCATTCTCACTTTGTTGGGGTCTGTACCAAAAAACGTGTTTTTTTACAAGTTTTGCAGGCAGGAGCAGCTTCTGCAATTTGGATATTGCACTTAGCCATATTACCATTTTGATAATATTTCGATTCTCTGTGCAGCCCTACTCTCTGATAAAGATAAATATCAGCTGTTGCATGTGTTAGGACACAGCTTAAGAATCATGTGAGAAATTGTTATCAAACTATAAACAAAGCCACAGCAACAAGGACACATTTGCAAACACATGCAGTTCTGTTTTTGTGTAAAATATGAACGAACCGAGTGACGCAAATGGATATATCTAGGGTTCTGCGGTTTAAACCCCAGGTTGCATGGTGTCCCTGTCTCAACAAAGTGTGAATGTAGGTTCGCTCCTCACTGTGGGTGTGCTGAAGCGTTGGTGTTTGTGTCTGAGTGTGAGAGTGTGTGTACATGTGTATGTGTTTCTGCTGCCCTCTGACTGCACCACAGCAGGAAGTCAGCGGGTACCAGAGAGGTGAGGGGAATTCTTACTGAGGTGTGACAAACCTTGTGGTAAGTATGCTCTCAGATATAGAGCTATTGCGAGATTGCACCTTTTCCACTGGACAAGCATGTCAAATAAAAAAAACAAAAAAAACTTGCACACAGACACACACTTCACTGCCAACTGAAGCAAAACAAGAAGATATTTTTGAAGAACAAAGTCCTTGCTCTCTGTCATTTCACTTATTTGGCAAATATAAAAAAAATGTTTTATATGTTTTATTTGGCATTTATTGATCGTAAAGTACAGTAATGTTTACCTACTTTAAGGCCCAATATATCCTTGTTTGGTAAACTTTAAACTAAATTCAACAATGTGTTACTACTGATAACAGCAGAAAGAGTAATTCATGAAACAAACTAGTCTGAAATGAGAACAGTGGAGGAGTAGAGCAGAGTTCATGTTGAACATAAGGGAACAGATTAGGGCTACAATTAATGATTATTTTCATCGCTGAATAATCTGCAGATTATTTTTCTCAATTAATCATTTAGTCTATACAATGTCGAAAGAAAAGTAAAAAATGCTCTTCAAAATTTCGCAGAGCCCAAAGTGACATCTTTAAATTGTCATTTATCATAAATGACAAAGAAAATCAGCAAATCTTGACATTTAAGAAGCTGGAACCAGCAAATGTTTCACATTTTTACTTGTGACTGAAACAATTAAATAATAATTAGAATGGTGATCTTTTTTTTTTTTGATCGACTAAGGGTTGCAGCTCTGCAAAAGATTAACAATCTATTCTTAGCACATACACAAGTTATATCGAATAAGGAGAGTTTTATGGATGTAGAGCCATTCTTGTACAATGTATAAGTGTGTTGATATGAATCTAAAAGAAACTATAGTGTGTGGAATAAGTTTGAACTTTGACACAGGCCAAAGTGAAAATAAAACAGTAAAAATAAGATGAGAATAGCTGGTAGACTAGATTGAACTGATGTAATTTCATAAAACTATCGTCTCAGCTTTGAAATGACAAAAATAAACTTTTCAAAGAAATTCAGAGAGGATTAATCATTAGTTCTCCTTCAACAGTTCTACATCAGTGGAGGACACAGCCACGTCTTCCCACACCCTCCATTAACAGCTGTAAAGTCATTACTGTACCTTCTGCTCAAACTGTGACTTCATGGAGTTCCACTGAATGTCCCACTGCTTGTTCACCTCCAGTACCTGTAAGTAGCACCAGAAAGTGAAACAAATGATACTGAGAACAAAACATATAGGAAACAAAAATACACAGAGACTTTCCCCTATGGCAAAAGAGGATGGAGCAGTAAGAGCAAAAAAGACTCACATCCTTTCTCTGCTTCTCCAAAAGCTTGATCTTCTTTTCATACACCTCGACATCACAAGGTTTGGTTGGGGTTTTCTCTGCAGCTTTTCCACTCTGAGGGCACAGAAAATATTCCTAAATCCACAACATTCCTCCATTACTCTAACCACACATCATGACGGTTTAATATGGGGATGTTACAAAGTTGCAAATTCAATGAGAAGACCTTTAATGTATTTCTAAAAAAGGAAAATAAAGTTTAAAATTAAATTTTATTTGATACATAAATGGAATTTACATAAAGAAAAGTTGTAATTTACTAAGTAATTCAATTTGAACTACCTTCTGTGGTGTGGTGGCCTCCATCTTCGGTCGTACAGCAGCTGATTCCTCCTTCACAGGCTCTTCTTTGGCCTCTGTGGCTTCAGTGTCAGGTGGTGCCGCAGTTGATCCCGCTGCTGTTGCCCCTCCTGTGACCAGCTCCTTTAGTTTCTGATTCTCCTGTCTGAAATCAGTGAGTAAATGAAAATGATAGCATCTGTGAGCGAGGTCCTCTTCCCGGAGTTTGTTGAAGTTTTGGTACAGCTTCAGGATGTCCTTCGGGAAGGCCCTACAATACCCACTGGGTGCAGTGACACCAACAGAAAGCAGTGGAATAATTTCCCACCCCACCCCCACCCCCAAAGTGAAAAGTGAAAGCCTGGTTAACTGTCCACATCAATAAGAAAGTATAAATTGTAGTGTTTTGTCACTAAAACTGACTGATTCACTGTACATTCAAAAGGTCATGAGAAACTAAATTGTCCCACAGTTTAAAAAATAGCAGAAGAATGAGATGTATGTTTGTATTGTTTAGAAATACACTACAGATCTCTCAGTTTGATCTTTTTGACCTCATTAACAATAATGTTTCTGCTCCAGCAGAAGAAACACAAAGCCCAGTCAAAAAAAAACACATTACCTCAGCTGTTCTAAGTCTCGATTCCTGATATGATGATCCTCTTCCATTTTCTTCCGAAGCTCATTGTTTTCTTGTCTGAGCTGCTCACAGAGAGTCTGTACAACCAAAAGAAGACAATCATCAGAGCATTTAGTATTATTCTGTATGATGACAGTAACATTTCTTTCTTACATCAGTATGTCTACACCCAGCCAGAAGCTGCTGGCTTCAATGGTGAAAATTACGTTGGCGGTATTGTACATATGTATGAGCGGATTCAGTTCCCACCTTAATGTCACAAAATCTGACGCATGATCCTATATTTCCATCCTCTAACCACGACTTTGCTAAGTTAATCTTATCGACTGAAAATATGAACCCAGGTTATGAAAAGTACTCCTTTACTTTTATATGTTAAAATTAGGCCATAATGTGTTTCAGAAGTCTGAAGTAGTGATGCACTTCCACTGCTAATGGCCACTAATAGACAACAGAGGTGTCACAATTTCAGTCTTAAATAGAAAATTGATCAAAACGAGCTTTCAATTTCAATATGCAAGTCGAAATCAAAGCCAGAATCTATGATTGTCACAGTATTTTTTCTCCACCCCCACATATTTGCACAAAGAAAAAAAATATAAACAGCATAGCCTAATAGCCATTATATCACGCTTGATACCATACAGAGTATCTTTTTAAAGGTGAATTTGAAAATGTAAATATAATTCACACATTGATCCTTACAAAACAAGACTTGATAGTCCACCAATGGCATAGCCATCAGTGCAAAAAAAGGAAAAGTTTTAACTGAAAAGTTAAGTTGAATCGTGACCCTAAAATTGAATCGTGGATGTGGAGAATAGTGACACCCAACAGGCAACCTACTCTTTAAGTGTACATCTGTGCAATAGGTAGATATAATTATGTCAAAAACACAAGTTACGATAATACCATGACACAATATTTATCGCTATATCAAAAACAAAGACAAATTATGAATTATTCATGAAATAATACATCTGATGGTTGGTACAGCATTTTCTGTTTGTATAAAACCTTGTTTATCCTTTTAACTTAAAGTACTTCTGCTTAAAATAAAAGTAACCAGCCATGACCTGAGCATACGCAAAAAAATTGGCATGTATTGTCTTTCACAATGAATGTTAGAAATATGTACAATTGCAAAACAAAAAAACACAACAGTCTTTAGCAGTCCTTTTATAAAAGAAAATAAAAAATAATAATATAAAATAATTAACCATGTAATATCTCTGTAGATATCATCACAGCATGTTGTTGCATTTACATCCCTACTATATAATATAGGCTTTAATTGCAAAGCATTTAGTAATATTGTTTAGAGATGTGCTAACAATAAAGCAATAAAATCATTACAATAATACATATAACTATCAATGTGTTGAAAAAAGGAAAGCTAGTGTTGTGTGCTTGCAGTTGTGTTTGTTTATGTGTAGGTCATGCACATACAAATGCCTGTCCCACACAAAGGGACAACTGCATGAGACACTACATCTACTGGTGCAGTGGTGAAACAAAATTTGCCAAAAAATATTATAATGTCTTACACATTTTAAAGAATTTTATCTTCATTTACTATAAAATGTATCCCTTGAATTATCATATGATCACATTTATGAATCTGGCCATTTACTGGCCTTCCTGTAAATGGTTTACAGTTAATACATAAAATTTTAAAACAAAATTAAAATCATCATGATAAATCATTCTAAAAACACATTTGTTCCTACTCTGTGACTCATGAGAGCCTATAAAGCTATCATGGAGAAATAGTTTAATTCTAAAGGAGCATGATGGTTACCTTTGTCATACAGTCGTCGTTCACCTACCTGTAAAAGGGAGGTCCTTTGCTCATTCTTCTGGACCTTCGAGGAAAGATGGTGAAACTCCACCGCCATCCGACCAAGGTGAGCTAGCAGCTGGTTCGGGTTGGACTCTTCTGCGAATATGCTGAAGGAGCTCTCTAATCTCTTCAGCTGGCTCGCTAGCTCGATGTTCTCTTGAGGCAGGAGGGGGATTACTCCTGCCACTGACCCTGCCTGGAGATACCCACACAGGTGTAAAGTCAGTCAGTCAGTCAGTCAGTCAGTCAGTTCTTCCTCTCAAGCTGACTCAGCATGTGAGCAAACCATTACTTATGTATATGACCCAGCACAAGACTGAAAGCTAAACATGCTGCCAGACTCATCACGATGCTATTTCTGTGAAAAGCCACAGCTGACTTATCTGAAAAGCTGAACCAGTTTGTCCTGTTGGGTATAAATTTAGTCCACACAAGACTACAGGCTGTTGTGATGATATTTTCATCAAAAAAATTCAAAGAAAGTGTGCCAAAGTAGGCTACAGAATTTAACAATATGTGACAGACCAGTCAATACCATTAGCTTCAACATCTCCTGGCACAGTGTCCTATTAACACATCCCCTAGGATGTAGTATGTGAATGAATCAGTGGCATAATTCTAGTCAGTAATAATCCTGGACTTTCCCCTGGCTGACTCAGGCTGGAGCTACCAGTACTGAGTTTGTTAGTGAGTCACCACACCAGGGATATGTTCCTAATATTGAGGAAATAGCTATAAAGATGAAAGACTGAATTTATTCTAAATAAATAATCACATTTGCCAATTTGCCCCAGGGGCATGGTGACATTCTAAACATATTCAATTGTTTGTTAACATTAGCTTTGAGTTCCCTTGGTAGCTGGAAATTTATTCATCTTAATTTGCACCACAAAAATTTGGGTACGTACAGTTAAGGCATCTGCTGTCTTCCCATCCATATTGGCGACCTCAAACTCTGTGGTCTCCTGTAAAGACCAAACAGTAAGTACCACCACACACGCAGTGTCCATACAATTACCTCAATAAACCTCTAAGAATAAATTAAGCTCTTTCCAATTCCACAATGTCTGGATCTAATGGTATTTACAAGTTGTTACTGCCTGTAAAAATGACTTACAATGGGCTTCTCAGGCTGAAGGGTCTTCCCTAAACAGCTTGTTTGCTCCTCCTTCTGCTCGGCAGTGGGGTGTAAACAGGGTTTACCTGAAATAAACCAAACCAATACCAGTATTAATGAGAGTTTCAGGGAAGTAAAACTACATGTACAGAGTAATAACCCATAAATATAAAAATATGTCTACAAAAAAAAGTTACATACTATGAGACCTACTTTGTGTCTCAGTCTGAACGGGCCCTCCCATACACAGACTGGCTGCAAAGCTGGAGGACTTGAGGGCCTCGTTGTCTCTCACGAGCTCCTCCACTCGCTGCCGAAGCCTCGATGCCTCTGATTGAGACTCTTCCAGTAAATCACCTGTAAGTTTCAGAGAGAGATCTTGTCTCTGTCCAACACTGTTCAGGCTAGATCTATTTGATGATGAGCCATCACCAAGTAGGATATGATAGAAGTTCAGTAAGAAATTCTGCGCAACTAGCACTCCTTTGGTGAGTCACAAAAGGAGCAATCAGGCCATGTACATAAATAGCATGCAAGCTTTTCAAGAACCTACCAATGAAGATCATCAGGTTATACTACATTCCACCTCATTTGCTACATAACAGTTTCCCTCCTGCATTTGTATATTTTCAGTGGAAATTTAGTTATGGAAGATATCATATGATATCTTTGTGGGTGCATGTGATGAAAATGAAAAGATATCTAGTAATTAAAGTACTGAAAGTATGGAAGTTATATAAAAAAATGTCTAAGTGCTCATTTAAGGCCTCATTCATTTTTTATACTAGTATTGCATTGAAGTTAAAAATTCAGGTATTGTGACATCCCTATGTCAATCTGGAAAAATAAATTCCTCAGGTGTTAAAACACACAAGCAATGTGTAACACCAAAGATCAGCTGGCATGTATTCCTCCATCCACAAGCTTGAGGTACCTACTCTGTCTTTAGGAACCTACCTAAGCTTTTAAGTCCCTTCATCCGCTCCCTCAGTATGCTGTTCTCCTCCAGCAGCTGTCGATAGCTGCTTCCCCCTCCAGCCTCCTCCCTGGCCTTGCCCTCACTCCCACCTGGATCATAGATGCGGTATGGGCCTTTCCCTTCCATCGTCGTCGCTCACTTCCTAGACATGGTCCTCTGAACTGTGGAAGGAAGACACAAAACTGTTGTTAGAAACATATAAAGAACGGGAAACTACTCAGCAGAGTGGCTGACCTTTACAGAAAACAAAAAGTGCTGATAGTAAAGCCTTTAATCACACAGGACTAAGGATGGAGGATGTGTCTACAATGGTCCTCCCACCTTTGCAATGAGAAAAGCAACTGGAGAAGCAACTGTTTTTGCATTGCAGTCACATTTGAATCCTACTGAAAGTTTGAAGTATGCCACTCATAGATGTAGTCTAAGGTACAGTATAAGAACAACCAACTGTTTGTGCAGATAAAGGCAAAAGTTGAACAGAAGAATAGGGTGTACAGTATGAGGAAAATGCCTTTAACATTATCAAGACACTCACTTGAAACACAACTTACATTATGGCAGTATTACAACCACTAATTATAACAAATGATATTTCTGTTACGTCTTGACTGTAGATGAAATAAATGCCACCCACTCAGACATGCTACTGGACGTGCTGTAAGCTACCAAACTAGAAAAAGCTTTCACATCCTTCTACCTATTATTAATTCATAACAGGACGACTGTAGACTATCAGTGAAGCCAGGTAAAGAAAATTAAAACCATCCGACAGCTCTACAGAGGATAAAAACAGCTACAATCTCCTCATATTGCCACCCTGCCAGAGTGAAACATATGGTAAGAATGTGCTAACGTTTGTCATGGCTAAATATGACAACTCCAATGTTCATATCCGAGGAAAAGAGGACAAAACCAGCGGAAAAAACACTAAATGTCACGTGAATCCTGCTAACAAACATCTCCCAAATAGACGAGAGTCAAATACAGCACAATCTAGCTAATGATAGCTACCTTGATTGGCTGAAGAAGGCTAATATTAGTTTTCGCTGTTGTCATGCAAATTGCTAGCAACATCCTCGTTAGCAGTCGGCTAGCTAACACTGGATGACAGTGCGGGACAGGAAGCCGCTACCTCCTCTTTTTTAGCCGTTACAGATACTTTTATCGGTGCAGTAAGTGAGTCGGAAAGCGGAGTTAAACGACAAATCACAGAACAAAGAGGTGTCTTTTGTCTGGATACCTTTCAGCTCGCAGTGGCCTCTCGTCTCTCAGCTCATCTATTGCGGAAGTGGTCTGCTGGTCTGTGCTGTAACCTGGGAAATTCCACCTCGCAACGTTTGATGTAAACAGCAATGATTGACGGAGCGGGGGACCAATCAGAGCGCAGTTATCTGTCACCAGGGTACCAACGGGAGCCACTGACCGTAATGTAAACACTGGAGCTGAATGCTTTGCCTATTCCCATTTTATTATAGAGATTTTACCGAAAAGATTTTACATGAAGGACTTTTAGATATGGATATGTATGTGAATGTTCACATATATATAATGTTTATAAAATGGTTCTTACGACGCAATGACACTTGGGTGAGTATTTTTTCTTGTGATGATTTTTATTAAATAACTTTTTAAATCTTTGTGCTGAAACCCATCCCCCACAGTGCAGGGACAAACCCGAGTATTTTCACTGAATAACTTTTTTCTTCATTGATAATTTTAGAGAAGGGGGTGGTGGGGGTTTCTGTGATTGCATCACATATTTCCTCTGAACTCGGAGGGCAAGAAGGCCTCAAGTTACAAGTAAGAGTTTTTTAAGTCGACGCTCTAGGTTAACAGGAAATATATGGTATGACAGAAAGATATATAATGTTCACATTGTGATTAGGAATGCAACAAATGATCATTTTCATTATTGATTAATGTGACGGTTAGTTTCTTGTAAAAATACTAATCAACAGATTAACGGTCAAAAAAAAGAAAGAAAAGAAAAATAACCTTTCTCAAGAATTTCCTCAAGCTACACCCTAAAACAGTAAACCAGAGAACTTACACTGTTTTATGTTTTTGTGTATTTTTATCTTTTTTTCCTCCTAATTAAAAAGAAATATATATGTGATTTTTTGTGTTTCTCCTTTATGTACTTCTAAACATGTACAGTATAGCTAACTACTATTGTTTAGATCTGATGTTTGCTAAACTTATGTATACTTATTTAACTACGTATGTATAGGTGTGTGTGTATGGACACTGACCTTGGATGGTATTGGGTGTGGGGATTGGGAGAGACACTTACTATCCTTTTGAATGGAAAAAACAAAATAAATTGATCAAAAAAGAGAGAATGTCCTAAAGCCCAAGCTGACACATTTAAACTAATATTCCAACTGAAAAAACAGTCAGCCTGAAATTTAAAAGTACTCGCTTTACTGTTATAGAGCTATTTCACTTGCAGCAATATTCATATTTGTGATTCTTTGTAATTTTTTGAAAATTTACTTAAACAATTAACTAATCATACTAACTGATTAATCAACTAATTGTTTCAGTTCTGACTGTGATATGTTATCGTCATCTAGGGCTTTGGTTATTTTAAAATAATAGACTTCTACAATAAAGTTTAAATGTCAAATTTCTCTGGTGTTAAAAAAAACATTTTTTTTTTGTCAGTCACAGATTAAGAAGTATTTGTTGAGGTAATATTTGTTGTCAGAACTTAATTACAGACCCCTGACTGACCCAACATAAATAATTCAGAGCAATAGTGACATCTTGTGGGAATTAACAAACAGGTAATCTGCAGTCATTTGTCTTCCTTATGGAGTTACAAAAAATATTTCTCAATTAACTGGGAGCACAAAGTAGGGTACATGATGAAATTTAGTTTGTGTCTACAGAGCCGTACAATCAGTCTGAACCACACAAGGGTACTTGGTAATCCCAACTGAGTATTACATGCTTCCAAGTCTGTATAATGGGTCGAAATAATTAATTTAACAATGATAAAGTTTTTTATGAATCAAAAGTAAATCCATGCAGGTGCTTGTCTATTGAATCGTGATTTTCAGATTTCAGAGCATCAACATTGGAGGTCTTAACAGGAAGCATGCTGTGTTAACACAGGAAACAACCAGTCTGCAATCTATTTTACACTATTCTTGACGTGATTTCTAAAAAACATACACTAATCAGAGTCACACCTTTGCTTTTCTCTTTCTTTAGCCACCATTATTACTTCCCATAATCCAAAAAAGTCCTCTTTAATGGTGGCGGTGGTATATCAGTAATACTGAGCTACAGCTCATGTTGAAACTACTGTAATAGAGAACCTAGTTTATAAAGAGCTTTCATGAAAACGGTCATCTTCTTTATATAGTATCCTTCACAGTAAAGAATTTAAATGTAGGATTTCACCAGACTACTCATCTGTCTCCAAACTTCTCTAATGAATGAATAAACATCATACTGTAAAGAAGAATATGTGAATTAGTGAGAAAACAAGTAATGTGTGTGTGATTTAATGACAAAAAGCCTTATCTAAAAATAAACTGATACATAAAATGCAGCTTAAACTGTTTTAGATTCCACTTAAGAGCCACGCCACTCTTTTAAACAACATACAACAACAAAACAACAGACAATACCATTTTAGACCATATATTATGTGGACCGGCAGTGCTCCATTGGCCAGAAAACGCTGGTAAAATATGTAAACGTGTTCCCCAGACAGTCCTCAGCTTGGCTACAGGAAAAAGCAAACACACAGTTCACACACAGAAGTTGTTTTTTCCTCAGTCATCCTGTGCCTGTCACCAAACACCTTGTCCTAAATAGGTGCACAGTGTTTTCCATCTCAGGCTGCTGTGATGTGCTCAAATAATAAACAGGCACAAAACAAAAGCCCGAGGACACAGGAAACGTCCCCCATCATTTAGTCATCCTGGGTAACAAGGAATTGTACACTTTTTTTCCGGTTCACCTGCTTTTTCAAAAGTATTTTAAAACATTTTCCTCATGGCACAAACATGGAGGAATTAGTGGGCTAAATCATCAGATTGAAGCCCACAGTGTCACAAGTACAGAGTCTGTCTGTACCCTCACCCTGCTGAGACACAAGGACAGTCCAGTCTCCAATCTCCTGCAGCAGAAATCAGCAGCTGATAGTCATTAACTCTGTGCTGCTTAACACAAAATGTCCTTTTGTTAGCTGACTAGTGACTCCAGCTGTCCTCTCGAGGCCTTAAAACAGGGACATCCTCGTCTCTATGCAAAAGATTGGCTGACATGTTCACTGGCTAATATGCTTCGGTGTTAACTTTTAATCTTTTAATGTCACTTTTTTTATTAAAAATCTAAGATGTAGTTTGTAAAGGCACAATATGCAACATTTTCCTAAAAACATAAAACAATGTTTAGACTCATATCAGCAGATTCCATGTCAATCATCAGGATTGCCTGCCAGAAGTTGTAGTGGTGGCTGTATCTGCAGAGATCCTGTCCTCTGCCTGTGTGTTTCTCACTTTGTTATTACTTTGCTGTGTTCAGAATGCTTTACCAATCCTAAATGTTGGTATCTGACATCTGGGATGAGACACAACAATAAGCAATCTTTTTGGTGTGTTTATGAACAGCTTGGACAAATCCTACTGATTCTCCCCTTAATCAAAGGCAAAAAATACTGTACAATTATGGAGCTTTTTGGATCTACTTCAGTGCACAAGCAAATGTGCTTCAATGTTTAATCTAAAAAATGGTCCTCACATCACTTCTTAATGAAAATCTAAACTTAAAGTATGAGCAAAAGACTAGTGTGACAGATTACAAAATACATTCTCTGTCTTATGTATAGATGTTATATATAAAATAGTAAGAGTGATAATTAATGCATTTTTAAGCTATATTTTATGTTATTTGGCCTCCAATTTTGTCTCTAAAATCTTTTAATTTTATTCTTTATATGGCCTTATTGCCATGCCCATAGATTAGTTAACATATTACAATGAATTAGAAAATCATGTTAAAAATGAAGACATATTGATCTGGTTTAAAATAAATATTACATATTGAACACTGTTGCTGTTAAACATTTACCAGCAATTCACATTGTTAGAGTCTTTGCTCAGGATTCAAAATTATTTACACCCACAGACAGAAAATAATCTAAAATAACAGAGCTTGTGGTATTTTTTTTCCCTGAAAATAGGGCAAAAATCATCTTGTCATTATGTTACATTTGCCTCCCATGTTATGTTTCAAACAGAGGACAACAAACCACATTTCAGTAACAACACCAAATAATTCAATCCACCCTGGATAAATAACAAAAAATAGACAACAGACAATGCTACAAATAATAAGAAGAAATCGAATATGTTCTGTTGCTACACCTCAAAATGTTAAAACAAATAAACAACAACTCACCCACACAGCTTGTGTCAGAGAAGCACTTTTTAAGGAAACTGGTGAATAGGGGGGGAAGCAATTTCACTGAGACTTGGGGAATTCCCATAACCCATTAAAATGGCCTGATACTGTACTGTTCGCTCAGCCTAAACAGAACCTGGTGTGTGTCCAACAACTGTGTGGCCTGTCTTAACTGAGCAACACAACACGTGAAGGAGAAAAAAAAACACAGAATACATATAATTAATTTTAGTACACTAGCATGCAGCACGTACACCGTGCAACACACAGTAATACATGTCAGTAAAACTGAATAAACAGAGGAGACCACAAAAATAGAACACATGACAAAGCAAGAGCAGCATTAAAAAAAATGACCTCTAATGATAGTAAGTAATAATAAAATACTACCTTGTATACACAGTGCAGTACATGGCTTGTTTGCATGTCATGATGACACTATAGTCATGGAGACTGTAGATAAAAAAAAAAAAGTCAAAGGCTGCAGCAACACCTATAACTCCCTGTGAGGATGTGACAGCTTTGAAATATGTAAACTACAATCTATTTAATTTATGCTGTACAAGATGTTCTGAGCAACACCACAGTGCAAACTTCCCCCAGCTGTGAAAAAAGGGAAATTTGAGAACAGCGCTGTATATTTTGACATTGGTTGCATATTACCAATGTTCTTCTATTGAAGTAATCGCTTAATCTCTCATAATTATCATCAAATGGAGTAATTTCAGGTTGGGTGTGCCATTAAAACCAGAGTGTGACTGAGCGCTGCACACTATTTGTTGCCTAGGATTTTGGCGTACTGCAGGGGATTTCCTCGCCACATACATCTTTTTTCTTCTTTCCTCTTTTAACTCAAAGATGGCCTGACAACAGCTGCGCTCACACGTACGCACTGAACTGAGACACTGACAAGAGCAGAGGCAGCTGCCTTGTACTTTTCTTCTGCACTAGCAAGTACACAAGTCCAACTGAGACACACAAAATGAAATGTAAAATGATATGTTAAGTGTAAATTTTATTATTTACTAATTTAAATGTGTAGGAGTATAAATAACTGTTCAGGAGCCATGGAAGTCATGCTGCACCTCTCTGTATTTGAATGTAAAAGTTTCAATTTAGACCTTAAAACATTAAAGGGACTGTTTGAATTATTTGATGCATTGTTGGTTGTATGAGGTACTTACCGACACAGCCAGTGTATTACCTACAGTAGATGCCTGTCAGCTCCCAGTTTAGAGAAGAAGAGAGGAGTACCGGCACAGAAGTTAAGCAATGTACTGCTGTAGACAGGGGCAACAACTTTATGCTTTAGCCACTTAAACAAAGGTCCACTTAAAAAAAAACAAAATCAGTATCAGTTCAAGTGTACAGTGTACTTAGAATATTTTCATTGCTTTCCTTTGCCACCAGACTGCATTTTCTGATTAAACTGGCATTATATGAGCCAAATATCACTCTCTCTAAACCAACCAAACTCCACAATCAGTAATTTCACCTCACAGGACAAAGGAGTTGCTGCCCTACCACTGCCTCGATCCGTTAGCCTGTTTGTGTCACTGTGTGACTTTAGTGTTTTAAAAGAATCGTATTCATCAAGGCTGCACAATAACACACAGTCACTAACAGATTGAGTCAGCAGATCAACAACTCCTGTGTTCTGCAAGGTAAAATGACCCATTTTGCCTGTGTAGTTTGGTTTGTTTGGTGAAGATCTGGTTTGGTTTGTATAATGGCAGTTTCCCATGAGAAAATTCTGTCTGATAGAAGATTTTCAAAATATGGCACACACTTCAAGTGATATTGATGCTTTTAGGTGGAGCTTTTTTTAAGTGGCTAAAATACATTTCGCTGCTGACTGTCCAAACCAGTACATTGCTTAGCTTCCATGCTGGTATTCCTCTCTGCTTCTCCTAACTCGGGGCACGTTGACCCTCATACAACCCAACATCCAATAATCTGAACTATCCCTTTAGCAACTAGCTGATATCCACTAGTTGACATGTTAGTTTGAGTGAATTGTTATTATTTTGTTAATATCAGCTTTTATTTACACATAGTTCACCTTTTTGAAAAATATGTGTATTTTTGAGTGTGATAACCAGAAGAGGCACCGAATAAGAGCGGGAGTTTCCAGATGTTACATATTCTAGTTCCCATTTTGTTTAGCCCAGTGGTTCTGCCAGTATCAACATGGTTAATCATTGAACTGCCCTGCCAAATACAAACCAGGGCACCCCACCCAGAACACATACTGTACAAAAAACAGTGCAGTGAGAAAAATTGTGAGCTACTATGTAGAGCCTGACTGATACTAAATTTTGGTGCCAACACTGATAGTGATATTAAGGAGTATCAGTGTAAATATATGATCTGACACTACAATCCCTCAGATGTGGTTATCAAACACTTGTGACAAAGACATGTCATAGAGGCAGGACATTTTACTTGTACAATTTAACAAAGAACATCATTAAATGGCACTGAAACTTAAACTGGTATTTTAAATAATTGTAAATAACTCAAAATCACATTAAGACGGTAACAAAATATGTAGTTTGATGACGTCGTGAAGGAGCGTGGGATCATGGGTGTTATGTTCATTGTCATCGGGTGGAAATCATGTTCATGGATGAGGTAATATTACAGTTTTAGTCATGTTTGCTGACTTCCCTTCCCACTCTGATGTATCTGATGTACCCTGTGTTTTCCAAAGTTATAGCAATTAGCAACAAGCTAACAACTGTTAATAATTTCATAAATTTTCAAATTTCTCTCCATGTGAACATTGTTGGAAACAGACATTTTAATAAGAAAATGTTACATATTATAGCTTTAATAAAAATCTACATAAGATACATAAAATGCCTATACAAAATATAAACAATCTGCATTATATTCTGTAACAAAAAAAGTTTTCAGCGGCACATATCAGATGACGACCAATATCGGTCTGGATCCTGTTGTGTGATTTACATTAAACATGAACTTAACCATATATTAAAATAAGAAGAGAGAAAAGACAACACATTTGTAGTTTTAACCATTTTATTCGGGCATAACGACACCTTAAAATCACAGTAATCATTAGACGGGCTGCAATCTGAAGGCACTTGCTACTTTTCTAATCTGCAGTACATGTGAAGCACTTTTGCACACTAATGTGTGAGGTGGCTGACAAGGGCAAAGGCGTGGTGGCATATACAGAAAGACACTGCAAATACAGAAGCACGCTGCATAAAGGATAACGTTGTATATCCAGTCATACGACAGAAGTGCTCCAAGCCTCTAGGGGCAGTGCTGAGCTTCCACCCGAGAGATGTATAAACGTACGGTATGGAGCAGATGAGGAAGTGGGTGAGATGAAGAAAGTTATGGTTGGAGGAAAGTTGGAGTTGGGAGAGTCCACATTAAAGGCTTTTTTTTCTTTTCCTTTCTTTCTTTCTTTTTTTTTTTTACATTCGGCGTATCTTTTATAGTATTATGAAAGAGCAAAAAAAAGAAAGAAAGAAAGAAAAAGAAAAAAAGAATACTTACCTGTTTATGTAGCCTCTCCCGACTCCAATTTTCCTCCAACCATAAATTTCCTCTTCTCAATCACTTCCTCATCTGCTCCATACCATACGTTGATACATCCGTTGTCTGTCTCTCGGGTGGAAGCTCAGCACTGCCCCTAGAGGTCTGGAGCACTTCTGTACTTCTGCTGTATGACTGGATATGCAGTGTTTTCCTTTTGCATTTGTTTTCTTATATGCAGCACGTTTCTGTATGTACAACTCATTTCTGTATATGTAACTTTTCTTTGTATATGCAGCACGTTTGCCCTTGTCAGCCACTTTAAATGTGAGCATCTTTGTGCTACATATGGTTCTGTACAAAAAAAAAAAAGACATCATCTTGATGGACAGAACGGGACAGGATGGTGAGAGCAGAAGAACTGGCTTGGAAGGCTGTGAGGTCACAGGTCACTTGGTTTGGCAGAGGAGTGGCAGCAGTTTAGGGACAGTGACAACAGATACTGACATTAACCACCACAGTTTCACTGCGTGATTAGGCTTGTCTCGTGGTTTCTCATTGAAGAGATGTAGCAAGTTTAATCTTCCCCTCCACAGAGCATCAGCAGGGTTTTACGATAGTCTCCTGAGGTATCACCCTGAACAATGATGGAAAACACACAAAGAAAGAGCTTGAATTAATGGAAAATACTTTTTTCCATCACTTTTTGTCTGCCGATACTGATGAATCAAACAGCTGAAACAGAAAAACAGAAGTTACTTCTCACTCTTCTCACTCACAAAACAGCAAAACTCTATCTTTTCACTAATACTGGATGAATGAGTGTCAAGGGGGCAAAATCAACTTCAGTCAACAGTGGAGTTAAAACTGGAATTACCCTTTATGTCAGCTGACACACATGCATAGTTCTATCTTTACAATCATCACTACAATAATATAAGACTATGTCTTAAAAAAATTGTTCCTCATTTTGGGAATTATGCTCATTTGCTTTCTTGCTAAAAGTTAGGTGAGAAAATTATCAGCTGGTTAGCTTAGCTTGGCATAAAGAGTGGAAATACAGGGGAAACAAGTAGCCTGACTCTGTCAGACAGTAAAAAAATCCATTGAAAGGGATAGTTCAGTGTTGGTTGTTTGAAGTACTTATCAATAATCAGTGTATTACCTGCAGAAGATGCCAGTCAGCACGCCCCCAGTTTGAAGAAGTACAAACAGAAGCTAAGCAACGAACTGCTGTGGACAGCAGAGGTCAACTCCAAAAAAAGACATATATCAGTTTTCACTTCTTTACTTTGCTGTCAGACAGCCTTTTCTGATGGAAAACCACCGTAATATGCCAAATATTGCTCCCTCCAAAGCAGCCAAACTTGAAAACAGCAATATTATCTTGCAGAGCACAGAAGTTGCTGGTCTACTGGTGCCTAAATCGGTTAGTTAGTTTGTGTTATTGTGTGACTTAGGTGAATCTGAATTATCCTTTTAAAACTCATAAGTCATACAATAACACAAACAAACTAACAAATCAAGGCAGCAGTAGATCAGCAATTTCTGTGTTCTGTGAGGTAAAATTATTAATTTCGCCCATGGTTTTGGAGAGAGCGATATTTGGCTAATATAACAGCAGTTTCCTGTAGTGAAAGGTTGTCTGACAGCAAAGTAAATTAGTGTATGTATTCTAAATATAGTGTACACTTTAACTGACATTTTAAAAGTGCCTAAATTACCTTTTGTTGCTGACTCTGTCCTCAGCAGCACAATGCTTAGCTTCTGTGTTGGTACTTTTCTCTGCTCCTTCTAACTGGGGGCGTGCTGTAGGCAATACACCGACTATTGAAAAGTACCTCATACCACCCCACGTCTCTTTAACAGCACCTCTGAACTTGGATCTGGCAGCTTTAGATGTGCTGGTAGGTGGATTTATTGTACAGATATTCACTTTACAGGATTTGTATTCTGATCTAACTCTCAAAATGTCTGAGTATTGTTTTGAATATTTTGTAAATGCACCTGTTTGCTCTGAGTTGTCTGTAAAACACATTTCTGTAAATTGTTTGAAACTGCAAATTTGTCAAGACTTACTATTAAAAATCTCTTTTGCAGCTGTAATTGAAAAAGCTGAAAATATGTTACTTTCTTTCACTCAACACACACTGCAGAATAAACAATATATAGCAATCCTTCCTGTTGCATAATCTGATAATATTTGTGGAAAAGCAATCCAGGGCACCCTACTTGCTCATCTGTATTGGTGTCACGGTGATTTCATCTGTAAGTTATTATAGAACTGCTTCTGGGAGACTTCCTGTCTATGCGGCTGTCAGCCAATCACACAGCGGATATAGAGGAAGTTAAGCATGCAAAGGGGGAATTCCTTAACAGCTGTGCAGTAGCCACAGACCCATAGTCCACCGCAGGAAGCTATAGAGTACCGTACCCCACCACCCCACCACAGCAGCAGCAGCAGAAGGAGGATGTGCAACACACACTCACACAGATTGGGACAAAGACCGTGAGATAAAAAAAAAAAAACTCCACAAAGATACACTGGTGAGATCAGAACACAACACACCACTCAGAAGCGTTAGTAGACAAAGTCTGCGACTTACAATCATAGTTTCTACCTGGATGAATTCATGGAGGGAGGCATCATGTGTTTCCTTAAACTCTTTACGAATGTTGAAAAGGTCAATCTCGCAACGGGACACCATGATGCGGATCAGGGCTCTGTCATCTGTACCGAGGCCCTGCAGAGGAGATCAATAGATACTTTGTTTATTCTGATTCGGTTACAGTAGCTGCTACTGTATGAGCAAAAGCAACGACACCGAGAAAGTACACAGAAAAACCTAAATATATAACATGCACCAGCCAATGTGACCTTATCACTTGCTTTATCTGACATCCAAGGCCCAAGTGGTGTGCTGCTGCAGCACTGCAGCTAGAAATATACAACAGCATAAACATTTTTAAAGCAGTGAGAATAAATACCTTCATGGCTTTGTACAAGCGGTCTGCAAAGTAAGAGGGCTGGTTCTTCACACTGCGGACTGCAAAGCAAAGAGAGAGCAAGAAAGGACTGAGAAGTTGTTGTCAGCAGTGACCCACCCAAATGTAAAATATTCCAGTACTTCAAGGTATAGTTCAGATTATTTGAACAGGGATTGTATGAGGTACTTATCGACAGTCAGTATATTATCTGCAGTACATGGTGCTCAGCTCAAACCCAGTTTGGAGAAGCAGAGAGGAGCACCAGTATGGAAGCTGTAATGAACTGCTGTGGACAGGGTCAGCGACAAATGGTATTTTAGCCACTCAAAAAAAAGCCTACCTAAAAAGAATCAACATCACTTTAAGAGTATAACCACAACACCATAATTACAGTTATATAAGCCAAATATCGTGCTCTGTTTCACTCAACCGGGCTCCACTGACAAAATCACTCATTTTAAATTGCAGAGAACAGGAAGAGCTGTTCTACCACTGCCTCGAACTGTTAGCTTGTTGTGTTACTGTGTGACTCTGGTGTTTTAAAAGCATTGTTCAGATTCACCGAAGTCACACAAAGACACAAACAAACTAACAGATCGAGGCAGCGGTAGACCAGCAACTCCTATTTTCTGCATGGTAAAATGACATGATTTTGTCAGTGGAGTCTGGCTGAGTGAGACAGAGAGAGATACTTGGCTTATATAACAGCGATTTCCTGTCAGAAAAACCTGTTGAATGGCAAGGTAAAGCAGTGAAAATATTCAAAATATAGCGTGAACTAAAGCTGCTATGTATTTTTTTAGGTGGGCCTTTTCTTTAAGCTAAAATACCTTTTGTTGCTGACTTTGTCCACAGCAGGTTATTGCTTAGCTTCTGAGCTGGTGCCTCTGCGTGCTTCTCTAAACTGAGCGCATGTCAACCTCCATCTACTGTAGTGAATAAACACATACAACCCCACTTCAAATAATCTGAACTATTTCATTAAGGCTAAAGACAATTATTACCTATTGCATAAAAGGCATTTTTGACATCTCCTGACATCTCCTTCTTGATAATTTGTTCGATGTCCTTGTTGGAGCATTTAACAAACTCCTGGAATACTGTGAAGAGCATGAAGTATGATCAGTTAAAAAAAAACACACATATTTGCAATGATAATTAACTGATCACTGTGATCTCTCTGTGTTGAACTTCACCTTTCCTAAGATGGGGGAAACTTCTGGTGCACAGAATACTCATGAACTTCATCTCCATGTCATCAGAGTCCGCATTGCATGCATCAGCAAGTTCCTGATAAGTTCAGCAGGAACAAACATTCAAACCAGTTCACCCATTTCATATTCTAACACAGTAAAATGTTACAGGCAACACTAAATCACCTGAGCATCTGCATTAGCTCTTTCCAGATCTGCAGGGCCCTCTTCCCTGGCACCCTGGACAGAGTGAAGACAGTTACATGTAAATTATTAATGATAAAATATCAGTAGTTCACCAAGAACTTTTGTTTTTGCTTTCATATGCTATGGAAGACATCGTTAAAGAAAACCATGCATGAGATTAAATGGCCCTTTTTTTTGTTCTCTGCAGCAGTGAACAGACAGACTGCAACTAGTGAGTGGGCGTGGAAATTAAACACAGTCTAAGTTCTCATGATGATGAACTTTACCTGCACGAGAGAGACAAGTATGCGGCAGAAGTGGCCTGATGTGTCTGACTGGATGGCTTCCTCCAGAGACTTCTTATAGGCTGTGAAGTGTAGGTAAATGATATGTAGCATTTAAAAGGTTTACAAAGGTAAAAGGTGAATTTAGAGACTTTTTATTTGGTGTTAAACTGACCATCCTGATAAGCAGCATTCATGGCGTGTATTTCTGCATTGCTCCTGGTGACCAGGATCTCAATCAGAGCATGTTCATCTGTCCCAGCACCCTGTCAAAATTCAGGGTTTTAAACACAAAAAGGCAGAACACCAAATATAAACAAACCAGAGCCACATAGCTAAGAGGAGACTAAGTGAGTGTGAGCTGTGAGTCCTCACATGTACTGACAAATCCATATTGCTATTTATGTTTCTATTTTTCAATGGCAGACCTTTCAAATAGTTCAAACTGACTGATTCATAGTTCAGTACAGGGATATCTTGACTTTTTTAAGACTAGACGACACACAGGATCATTCAGTGTGTGTGATTATTCAACACCTTTCTCTGTAAAGAATGTAAAGTAAAGAATGAGTCAGGGTTCTACACAGGGAAATTCTGTAAATGTTATGATAAGCTAAAAAATACCTAAAATGCAAAGTTATTTGACTTCCAAATACATTCTGTGTAATTTTCATGGCATTCAAATGCCAACTATATCTCTCTGGGCCCAGCATCAACCATCGCAGACAAAGAAAATCATTACCTCTCCAGCGAGGTTATGCTTTCTGTGCTGTTTGTTTGTTTGTTTGTCAGCAGCATCATGGAAAAAACTACTGGCCTTATTTTCATGAAACTTGGTGGAAAGGGGTAGCACGGGCCCAGGAAGAACCCATTAAACTTTGGGGCTCTGGGGATCTCAGCTGAAGGGCAAATACACAAATTACTTTTCACTTTCATTAAGACTGCGAGATAGAGACTGCATTAATGCCACACATCTTAAACTCCAGTAGATGGTTCTAGTTCAACACTGAGAAAACATAGTCAACAGTAACAATATGATGATGCTATATTACAATACACATTCACAGGTACCAGTAATTCTCTTTGTAGCTTACAAATGTGGTTGCTCAAGCAGTCATTATGTATCACATAAGGACAGTCATTTCATGGAAGAACCAGTACGATGTTAACACCGCCTCACAGTCTGGATATCTAATCATTTTAGGGGCAAGGCCACTTGGCCTTTGGTGTCGTCAATTTTGAGGGCACACGTGCCAAATGCTGGGGCTGCAAGGCCATCAAATAAAACAATTTCAATTTGTGTACTTGTGTACTTACACTTAACATTAAAAGGACATTCATACAGAGTGAAATTGAACACAAATAGAGAAACAAGCTGGTAGATGTTTTGACGGGTGCAAGTAAAATCGGCCTCAGTTCACTCACAGAGAAACAGAAACTGCGATCAACATTTCCGGTAAGAGCACAAGGGCCCATTTGAGACAGCACTACCCTGTCAAAATTAGCACACTATGCAAGTGAGTACATAGAGTGCAAAGTGTACTACGTGACCACATGTCCAAATTGAGATACAGCTAATGATTTTCAGTCCATGAAAATAATGATTCAGTTATCTTTTCTGTGAAATAAATAAATAAAGTTGTTTAACCAACTAATTTATTGGTATTTACAAATTACCAATATTTTTTACAAACTTTTGAATCGAAAGTTCGTAGTATCTCTCTACTACACATACACTGTAACTTAACCAAGTCAACAATGAACTGTAGATAGGCTGTCACTTGTGAGAAAAAACATCATGAAGTGATTTGGATCAGCTGTACCTCCATGGCTTTCCTCATCATTTTGGCATCAAACTCTGCAGGCGTCATCATGAGCCCGATGATCAGCCTCTCCAAATTCTTTGACAGTTCAGACTTCAGGTCCTTCATCAGATCCTGTGGACAGATTAAACACACAGAGTTGTTACAAACTTTCTACAAGAAACCAGTGGGATGTTGAATTTAACATATCCGGTAATCAATGTGCTTATGCGTTAAAGTAAAGAAATATGTTCCAACTTTAGTCCTTATATATTTTTGATACCAAATAATGAATTTCTCTCACCCTTCCCAGGAGGGATTTGAAGGCCTGTCTGATCTCTTGTCTCTGAGCGTTGCTTCTCTGTGTGACAATGTCAATAATTGCATCTTCATCTGTTCCTGTAAACAGTGACAGACAGTAATATTCATTCAAAAAAAACTTGTTTTGTAAAATTACAGCAGTGTAAATGTGCTTAAATGTGCAGGGTTGCTTACCAAAACCCTTCATAGCTTTCCTGAGTGCTTGTGCATCAGCAGCAGGGTCATAATCAGATGCAGGGCGGACTGTTGGCCTTAGCTAAGGCAGTGGCCACAATGACAGAATTAATAATTAAACTTTCAAACACACATATAATGTAGAGCATGAGACAGTTTCATTTTAAATACATATTAAGATAAATACAATTAAATATATCAGGTGTGTAAGCATAAAGCACTGAACATGCAACAAAGAAACAAGTTTGCAGATTATTCCTCAGATATCACAGTTCTGAAATTAGCAAAGTAATATTCCTGATAGTAACCTCTAGTTCTGAAATGGTTGGAAAATTGTGTCAATCAAAAATGTAAATTGCAAATATAATTCAAAAACAACGCAAGGTACACTGTAAGGTTTGTGCACATTTAAAATGCCTTTATTATCCCCACTTGGTGTAAGTAAGTAATCGCTGTGAGCTTGACTCTTGAATGCGACTGGAGCGATCAACCTAATTTTTTTGTGCACATCCATGACTGTATGTTGAAGGACCTCTGATTCAGAATTCTTGTAAAGCCTTACAAACCTTTTTTAAAGATGCCTTTATATTATCTGGTTACATTATATTTTCTGATCATCCCATTCTTGTGAGAGTGACATCTCAAGAACGCCTTTTCTTCAAACTCGGCACGAATGTCCACTTAGACTCAAAGATGAACTGATTAGATTTTGGTAGTCAAAGGTCAAAGATCAAGGTCACAGCAACCTCACTGAACATATTTTTGGCCATAATTCAAGATTTTATACGCTAATTATGCCAAAATTACACACAAATATCTAATAGAATAAAATTATGAAATTTTATTTAATATCAAAGGTCAAAGGTCAACGTCACTGTGACATCATAATGTTCTGCTCTGTATCAGTCCTGTCTTACACTGCAAAAATAGTCTCTAAGTGAAGACATGCTTCTCACTGGAAATTATTCACTGGAATCGTGCATGTATAGTGAGAACTTCCATTTCGCCAAAAATTACACGAAATGCTTTTTATTAAATTCCTTCAAAGTTACAGCTCAATATAGCGGTACTTTCCATATTAAATTCCTTCAAAGTCTTCACTACAGACATTATATGAGTCTGGACAGACATGGATGTAAACTGTAACTTGACTGGTTGGTGGAGACATACAAGTGTGTAGCAGAAATTCTATTTTTTATTTCTTGGTTTTGTACGACCATTGACAGCTAACTTCTTATTCTTCTTAGCCGGACGCTAGTGGCCGCAAGTGTTCAACAACTGCTTCAGTTTGAAAAGTTGTTTCAGCTCAGGACAACATATGTTGAGGACATGCTAAGTGGCATTGCAGGGGGTGCTTCATCTTTTGCCAGTGTACTTATAATAGCCTATATATTACCATGTAAAATAATGGAATATTAAAGGATTAGTGTGTAAGATTTAGTGGTATGGTGAGTTTGCAGATTGCATAAGCCTTTTCTTCTTCTTACCGTCCAAACATGCATGAGAACCTGTGGCAGCCGCAAAACTCATGCAAAACACTAAGGGCCATATCTTGAGCCTGTTGCATTTTTTGGCCGACTGTATAAACATGGAGGAGCAACATTATGGCCTCAGTGGAAGATGACCTGCCCTTTATAGAAATAAAAGGCTCATTCTCAGGTAACGACAATGATTCCAATTAGATATCTTATTTTCAGTGATTTATACACTAATGAAAACATATTTATGAATATTACTTCCCATTCTGTCATATTCAACCAATAAATTCCTGTAAATCTTAGAGAATGGACCCTTAGTTTTTTTTGCAAAAACTGCACAGTGGTCCCTTGGATCATTTTTGAGGGTGACTTGCATTTTCCATTTGTGATTGAGACCGTATTCCACCCATGCAATTAGCCCTTCACATGATGGAGTAATCTCCTGACATTTGTGAAGGAGTGTGACCTCTTGAGGTTAGAAGCCATGACACCACCAACAACAAAAAGGTGGGTAGGCTGAAAAAGAACTCGTTCAGTAGAGCGTTAGTGAGACAAGCTATTGTTGGCTAAAATGCTGAGATCTGTCTGACATTCAAAGATTTGGTGAGTGCATTATAACAAAAACTATTTGTATCTGACTGAACAGCATTCTGATCATATCCACAGTAAACAAAGATGTCACTGTGCAGACATGGCAACGTTATCAGGACAAGTTCATGGCACTGCAAATGCAGGTCCTTGCAGGGACAGCAGGTAATTAAGATGCATGCCGCTGCCAAGCCAAACATGCAGACACGTCTAAAGTGGGAACAGATGGGGCCCAAACCTGGACTTTGGTCATGGCACTTAATTCCCACATCTTGTAGGCTATCTGAGCAGCTTCAGGGAAGAACTCTCCAGCTAAGCTGTAATGATCAGTTTGACACAAGACAACACACTCAGCAAGGCTGCAACCTCAGGAGTGGGCACATTTATGGGAACATGAATCATGATGAAATAAACTTAATGCTGCTGCTTTACTTTCAGACAATATTTGGATATCAACTTCACCAACTATCATATGTCTCTTCACTACTGCAAAGACACTTGCTTCTCCCATCAAGTGAATAAACATTTGTTTGGAATTATACTCAGAAAACAGTAACTCCTGAAAAATGGTGCTCTATCACCCCCATCTGGTTGCTGCTGTTGCTTGCAGCCTCACTCTAACTTACTCATCATCTCCTCCGCATAGATTAAGCAGAGTCCTCTTGTAATCCCCTGATGTGTCATCCTGTCAGGTTTAAACATACACAGAATCAACTTATAGGTGTATGATCTTCTGACGCCATTTAGTACATTTTTAAAGTGTTTCACCAACCTTAATCATATTATAAAGCGACTTCTCGTATCTTAAACGGAAACACTCTCGAATGTCCAACATGTCTATTTCAGAGCGACAAATCATAATCCTGATGAGGGTGTTGTCAGCTGTACCGAGACCCTGGAAATAACAGAGAGGACAAGTGTTTAGGGCCAGGATGCCAAGAAAATTATATGTAGTCCTGATCAATTTTAAATATCATACCAGAAAGTTAGCCTGTAGTCTGACACTTAAAAGAAATGTGGCATATCTGTTTAAAAATAGTTTGAAACCAGATTGAACAGCTATTTTTACTCAGAGTGTATTTACCTTCATTGACTTGTACAGGCGCTTGGCAAAGAACATGGGAACACTCCTTATGCACTGGACTGTGTGGAAAACCAAGAAGAGAGTCTCATGTTAAATTGACAACCTGACACTCTCCATATCGTCATTAAGTTTCAGTGTATTTCTTACCAACAGCCAGCATCAGCCTCTCAAAGTCTCCAGACAGTTCGTTCTTAATGCTGTCCTCTATGGACAGCTCTGCAATCTTCTCATATGCATCGAAAACTGAAGACGACAGAAGACAACATTAACATTAACCTTCAAAATGCATGACATTCCCAGCAAACTGAGCTGTTTACAGCAATTCTACAAATGTTAACATGCTAAAAAGCTATATTAATTTGGTTAAACTAGTGACTACTACCTGCTTAACATCAGCATGTTACCACTATTATTGTGAGCATGTGGTTTTTAGCATTTAGCCTCACACAACTGTCAGCAAAGGGTCTCCCTTATACAAGGCCTCTTATCTTTGAAAATAATGCTACAACCTGTATCTGCAAGAAAGTAAATAATTGAAAAAAAATCTTTTTCGTCAGCTTTCTCCCAGCCTTCTCCCCCCAAAAAAGCCAACATTTTGTGAGAAAACCTGCATTTTGTTCTTTTAATGAGGCAGATTTCAGTTCTGAACAACAGGCACCAACATATGGATGCCTCACTGTTGTGCTAATTTCCTCAAGATTTGTTCTCACCCATGCGGAGGTGGGTCACACTACGGTTTCCCAGGATCATGATGAATTTGGCCTCGTCTGTCCCCCACTGTTCTTCTCCAGCTGCATACAGGTCCTAAGCAGAAGTAAGAAAGCACAGGATGAGATCTTGTAGAAAATCAAAACACAATGTTTCAGACATCCAGAAAATCTACTTTAATAGCAAATTAATATCATGTGTGGGATTTTAATGCTAAATGCAGTTTTCAGCTGCACTAGACTTTGGGATACTAACGTTGATCAGACTGTCAGCTGGTCAGCTCACCACTGAAATTGCTCAACCACTGTTGGATGGATTGCAAAAAAAACAAAAAAAAGTTTACATAGATATTCATTGTTCCCAGAGAGTTAAGTTTACTAACTCAGCAATCCTACATGACTTACCATTCAGCATAAAAAGGTCTCATTAACAGTAGCCTCATCATTAGTTGTGTTTTTGTCTTTGGGTTTAGTGCTAATTTTTAGCCAGTGCTACCATGTTAACGCACTGAACTAAGACGGTAAACATAGTAAACCTGCTAAACAGTTAGCATTTAGCTCAAAGCTCCACTGTGTCTAATGGTATGTTCCAGTTGAACTAGGAAGTCAGAAATTGCAAGTTCCCCTGAAGTCGGATGTCCAACTCAGAGGAACCTCATCAACCTGGCCTCAAAATCCCAGATGGCTGCGCTGTACAACAATGTATTGAAAGCTGTAGTAATATACTCTTTATTAGCACTCCTGTCTTTTGTGTCTCAATAAAGCAGTCACACATGCAGCAGTGTCCCGCTTTTAACTGTGGACATGTTTCCAGGCGTTTGTATATACAAAATACATTTCATACATACATACTTACAGACATATATACATTTTATACTGAAACATAATATAACAACATAAATGCAGCTTTACAGAACTGCTACCATGGCTGTAAACTGTCTTGTTGATATATGTTTTGATTGTTTTCCACAATGTCTTAAATAATATAGCAATGCAAAGTAACAATATACTGAAATTAGGCCATACAATTGTCACCATACATTACGTGAGTATTAAGTATTACTAAAATCATTGTCATTGGCACCACGGCAATGGCGGTGCATGCAGATGCAGCCGCCATTTTTGTTTTAATTTGCTTTTTTTTTTTGCCTTTATTCTTTCTTGTACCTTGTAAAGAAGTTATTCACATGAAGTAAAAAAACTACACTTTAAAGACTGAATGGCTTTTTCAATGTAGGCTATATCGACCCAGTAAAACCCATAATCATTTTGCACTTCTGTTGTAGTCAGAAAATTTTCAGATTCTTACTTGTGCATCCTGCTCCACCAGGTCTGCGTCCACCACTCCTGACTCATCTCTGGTCCCCTGAAACATTCAAACCAAAACAACACGCTGCTGATCAGTCAGTGGTTGAAGGTACTGTGGCTATGACAGGCAGTGTATGGTCGGCTGGATACTTCACTGGTGATAATATCAACTCCTCTGTGAACTCACCTGAAGTAAAACTATCAGCATCTTCTTAAAGTGACCTGAAGTGTCCGCAATTATATCCTCCTCCATGTCGCTGCCATAGGCTTGAGACACAGACAACAATGTAAAATGTCAGGAGTTGCTGAACACATAATATGTTGATTTAAAATGACATCGTATTTAAGGTGTCTTACCATCCTTGTATGCTGCAACCATCTCATGCACCTGTTTGTTGTTTCTAGATGCCATGACTTCAATAAGGCATCTCTCATTTGTTCCAGCTCCCTTCACACAGAGCATGATGTTAAATATGAAGTAGCTTCTGCTTCAGTAAATCATTGACTGAAGCACAGTTAAGACTCTTACAATGAGGTGAATGTCTTACTTTGATTGCATCATGGATTTCTTTGGCATCATGGTAGGCTGGGGTTCTCATCAGACTAACAATGAGACGCTCAAATTTACCCGTCAGCTCATACTTCAGATCCTCAATCAGGTCCTGTTGAAACAACAAAATCACAGTGGAGTTATATGTTACTCTATGGCATGATATTTACACCATCTCTGCAGACTTAGCCCAAAACAATAAGAAATGAGATGCTGATATGTATTTTTGTACCTTTCCAAAGTTGCTTTTATACGCTGCAATGATTTCCTGCCGCTGTGCGTTGCTTCTTGAGGTGACCAGGTCCAATATGGCCTCTTTATCACTACCTGAGGAACACAAAGCAACATTTTTCAACAACCTTCATTAAAGTCGCATGAATAATCTCTTACTGCATCCCTGTCACGACTGCTGTGTGAAATGTTTTGTGCCTCTGTGGACAAAAGTCACGGAGGAGCGAGGCACTCACCAAAGCCTTTCATAGCATTGTAAAGAGACTCGGCATCAGCACTGGGATCAAAGTCCGGAGCGTCTGTTATTGTGCCTCTGAACACCTGGATGAAAAATAGTAAAACTGATTTCAGAGGTGGGACAAGTATTGATTTAAGAACACAGTGATGTCCAGGATGTGCTGAGCTCTAACTTGATACATAGAAATGCAACTTATTCACAGGGATTCTGCAGATGTTTAAAAAGTCTTAAAAGGTCATAAATACAATTCTGACAGCTCTAAAAATTGATTGAATTATGATGTTAATGTTACTTTTAGAAAGTTGCAATAATTAGTCTCACTTTTAAATATGTTTTGGCAAACATTTGTATTGAAATGGAAATGTTTCTGGTAGTGTTACTGTCTACAAATATGGATAAGTGCAAGTTCAGCAAGATCTGGCTTGAAAACAGCACATTTAGTGCACAGCTGAGGCCTGTTGAAAATAACAAATTTGAAACCTGCTGCACCTTGTGTAAGAAAACATTCAAAGAGCTTTGGGTATAAAGGCATTAGAGTTACACTGTAAGTCAGGAAAAAATAAAGCTGTCCCAAAAAGCCACCAGCAAACACCTGCCATCACCCAATATTGTTCTTTACATTGGGAGCATCACCAAAGTCCAACACCAGCGCGTGTACATTCATTTACTTTTGATTATCCTTCAGAACCTTTGTGCTCTTTTGCCATTATGGATGTGAAATAGGTCATAAATTGCATTCATAGCAGTGTTTAACAGGTATTAAAAAGTCTTCAAATTAAATTGCTGAAACCTGTGGAAATCCTCTAACCTCTCTTGCTGAGCCTTTGTGTATTCTGTACTCCAGTGTATCTGAGTCTTTACTGTGGGTGTTTGTCATCTTGGTGTTGACAGTAGCCAGCTGGGTTGTGGCCATTGTGTTGAGGCCACTAGCCACAGCTCAGGAAAGTATAAAAGAGCAACAACAATAATGGCAGACTACAAAACCAAAAAGCACAGCCAGGGGTAACAACAATGTCTTCTTATAATTATAATTCTGTAATTTTTTGCAATGCATAAATATATTATTTTCTCTTTTTTTATGCCATGCTACCAGCATGGCTCTTAGGGTGACAGTATTACAATTACTGTTTAATGGATTACCATGAAATTTGGCACAAACATTCATGGTCCCCAGATGATGAAGCCTACTGACTTTGGTGATTGTCTGACTTTTCCTCTAGCACAATCATAAAGTTGACATTTTTTGCTTTTAGCAAAATGTCTCAATAAATATTGGATAGACACTTGGTACAGACATTTTGTCTCCTCATGTAACAGGTCTGCACAGTCACAAAGACCAAAGTCCATGCCAAAGGGAGTTACTCCCTCCTACAGATAACATTTCCTCTGAACTGCCTGAAATGACTCGTCTGTAATCTGGCCTTTGTTCCATCACTTAGTATGTAACACATCTGCACAATGCACAGCTAGATTGAAACAATGACTATAAATAAAGATGGATGATGCCTCTCCACTTCCTCCCATGGTACAAAAATGAAGCCAAAATATCCCGAATTTGAGCGCTGCCATCTTTTGAAACCAGAGTCTGTGCAGCAGTGACCAGCATCAGAGCTCCACTATTAAGTTCTTAGCCACACATTCAATTGCAAGCAGAGCTCAGCTGTGAATCGTGGATAAAGCCCTGTTTTTATAACATAAAATAACTAATTAAAATCAAACTGATCAGAAAAATGAACACTTGAACAACAATCTAACATGTACTTTGATGTTTTAGTTTGGCCCATGTGCTATCTATTAACAGTGGGAGGTAGGATTTGGATGACTTGTACTGCTGCCTTCCACCAGAGGGCAACTGAGATGGTTTGACTTCACTTTTAGGGAGCTGTGATCCTGTCCATTTCTACAGTTATTTCTTTGGTTTGGAACAGAATTTGAAATTGACTTGGGGCTTTGAAGAGACAGGAGCTAAAGCTAAAATTGAGTATTTTAGAGTGTGAATCTGGCCAGTGTAAAAAAAGTTAGAAGTTTTTTAAACACGAAAGCATGTAAACCTGTTCTAGTAGAAACCCAAAATAAAAGTATGAGCTTGAATATTTACATAAAGTGGCTTCTTTAACTTTTCATCAAGTGCTACAATATTCATTTGTCCACTATTTTGGTTTATGATCAAAAATAATGATACTACCATCAGTCTCAGCTGTACATTAGTTTAGTGTGAAGTAGCGAATGTTAGCATGCTGAACTAAGACTGTGAACGTTATTCCTGCAAAACATCTGCATGTCAGCATTGCCAGTGTAAGCATGTTTGCATGCTGATGTTAGCATTTAGCTCAAATCACTTTGTGCCTGAGCACAGTCTCACAGAGCTGCTAGAATATAGTCTTCTATTACAGACACACTGTGCTCAGTGTTTTCTCCTTCAAAGTTATGACCTTCCAGATGCTGCTCACTTCAACCCAGAGAAAAAGCTGATAGAGAGGTTGGATGTGGACCTTCCCAGGTAAGGGTTAGGACTCAAGATAAACTTTTTCAGGGTCATAAGTGTGCACTTTCTAACTGGATTGGTCCACATGTCCTCACTGAGTGTGTGTAGTGGACTGCGACAGGACACTGGCAAAGTGAAGTCACCATTACAACAGCTGACAGCTTGCACCTGTCTCACCCCCTGCCATGCTTGTGTGTCTGTGTGTGTGAGGCTGGTCTATGTGCGTAGGGGCAGGGACAGTGGGTGTGTATGAGCAGCAAGGGGTCAGGTTGCACACAAAGTAGCTCCCTTTGCAGGGGTCTTTTATACCATGGATACAATGCATACAAAAAACTCCACTGGGCATATAAAGAACATATGAAGCTCTGCATGAGGACATTGTTATAAAAAATGAAAGTCACTGTTCAGACCTATTCTTTGGCTCTATGGAGTTGTGATGTTACTCATACACTGTGGGAAATAACACAACTTGGAAGCTCAGACTGCAGCTGCTGCTGTACAGATCACTGCAGCATCAGGGCAGCCAGCCAAAATGTGCTCTCCACCCTGCTGAGGGGCTACTGCACATGCTCTGATCCTCTGCTTCTACTACAGCGGCCGTCACTCTTCACGACAGCTGGAGAGCTTCACCCACATAGCAACCGAGCCTCAAATACAAGACCCTAACAACAGGACCCTGCTCCATAAAACCACTCAGGCTAAGGTTCACTTTTAATTTTCATCTAAGGGTACCTTAGGAAAAAACACAAGTTGCATTGAATTACCATAAGGATTATGGTGGACCCTTCCTGGTCCTCTAAAATTGAAATGACCTAAGGAACATGCAATGGCTTTATTTATGGTGACTTAAGAGAAGGAGGTGATACCAAGACAGATTGTTCAGGATTGGAAAAAAAACACTGACAATATGAGCAATGAGAAGCTTGTTAGAGATTGCAGATCTGATGTTAGCATGAGCAACTTTGTAGCTAGTGAACCAAATATTAACATAACTCTGTTTCATATATTTATGTTCTATAGACTGTTTTATTGAAATTTAAAATATTTGTTGTGAATGAGTTACTCAAGCAAATGACAGGGTTGGAAGTTGGATGTCTTCCTCGAGCCTTAAATAATTCTGCAGTGCATTTGCCTTTAGAAAGAAGCTGTCGGGTGTGTCTATCAGATGTGCAAGCACAACAGGTAGCAATGACACCCTACACTGCTGCCTTTATGGTGGGGAGGATTCAAACGGTGGCAGGTGGGAGATAAATGACCTCACTCTGTCTACACCTCAGTACACAAAACCATCTGTGATATAAGTAATCCACATCATCATACTTACATAATGCAAGCTGAGAAAGGTCCAGTCCACTTACCATTTCTATATTTGGTCTTCTGTGTCAACACTGTGCAGGAATCAGTGGTTTCAGGCTGGAAGAGAGAGAGAAAAACGCTGATGTAGGGCCAGAGAGAAGCATTGCAAAACATCACTGTCCTCATGAAGGTGTCATTCCCCTCTGATGTGCAGGAAATCATGTCGCCAAGAGACATTATGCACAATAACAGTCCCTCCTTTTCCTGAGTAAATCTAATGAGGTGGTCTGTTCAGTGTGCCGTGCATAAAACTGATGAACCCTTACAGTAATCCTGAGTGTGAGCACAACAGAGCAGCACAAGAAACAGAGAAGACTTCACATTCACCTAAAATGGCACAACGTCGGCGGGGGATGGAATTTGCATTGCGCTAACTGGCAGGAAAACTATTCAGTCACATTTTCCATGTGCACATACTTAAACCTATAATGTGGCCATTCAGACAAGTAAAGCATACTATACTACTATAGCTACTATAGAGAAAGTGGGTCTGCTACACACTAAAAGCACTGGGTTAAAACATTATACAACAGTTATATAAAAATAACACCAAAACTGGGTTAAAAACTAATTTCACCACATTGGCTCCATTTTTAACCCAGTATTTTTAGCTCAAGTTTGCATGGCAGAATCCAGAACCCAATACTATAGATAAGAGCAAATTAAAAGGACAATTTTAGACTTAAAACCATTCAGCTTTTCTGCAGAGACAAACTCCACAAGGTTGTACTGTTTGTTTAAGGCAGAAGAGAAGCTCTCCCAAAATAGAAGCAGTTTAACTTAATGTCACAATCTGAGGTCTGTGGGGGGGATTGGGCCTCTATATATACAGAGCCACACCCTTCTCTGTACCCCACTCTGTACAATAAACTCTATCTATAGATTTTTTTTCCAACTTTAGATTTTTCTCTTTAACATCACAAAGACGTTGTAGTTGTAATTTATATCGCATTAATGACCGCTTATGCACTTAATGTAACTGTCTCCAAAGAGGTGGTCTGTCTGATCTTACTGCAGTTCATTGGCACATTAAATAATGACGCATCAGCAAACTTCTCCTGCGTCTTTCTGAGGTCTCTGAAGAAACAGCTGAAGACGTCTCGTCTTCAGACGGACAGACAACGTCTTACCTTCTCTGAAGGGAGAGTCAGTGGCCGGTGAGAGTGGTCCTGCTGTCTCAGCTCTGTCCCCGCTCCGTCCACCCGGTCTCTGTGTCAGTCTGTCTCCTCCGGTCAGACTCAGGCCGTCCCGTTACGTGTCCTCTGTGACGTAACGACTGCAGCGCTCTCACGTAGCTTCCCTTGAGTTGTGTGTCAGGCTGAATGAATGCAGCAGGTCTGTGTTACGGTAAAGAGAATACTATTACTACCAATACTATTTTAAACGTGCGTGACCGAGAAATATCCAGTCTTAACTGAAGTCTAACTCACAGAGGATGAGCAGTTTTACGCACAGTTGTTTCTGCAGCTGCTGCATCTGACAAACAGACACAAGCAGCTTTCATTCTTTATTTTGCCTTAAACGAGTCGACAAAACATGTATCGTTCTTTAAAAACATAGAAATAAAATACAAATCGATATATATGGATAAATAGATAAATAGATGAATATAAATAGGCAAACCATCATTAACACAACACATTCATGTTATGACTGGAAGTTGACAGTTTCCTGTGGCAGACTCGGGCTGTTTGAGGGGCAGGTGGAAAAAATGAAAAGGACATTAGATACAAGCAGTGGTGGACAAAGTACTCAACCCCAGTACTTGAGTCAGAGTATAGATACTCCTGGTGAATTATTACTCAACTACAAGTGAAAGTTGCTCAGTCAAAATTTACTTGAGTTAAAGTACTCGAGTTCTTGCTTTTAAAAATACTTAAGCATTCAAAGTACATGTTTTTAAAAATACTTAAGTACTCAAAAGTACAAATTACAAAGTACATTTTTCTAATATCAGTACATGCTGTATTGTTTTCATGATGCATTTACAGAAGCTTGTAACTCTCTGAAACCATCTAATGATGCACTGACCTGCTTGTAGAACCACTCTGCTACACAAAGCCCATAGAAATAAAAACTCCAGTATAGTAATGCAATCAAAAACAAAAAGGACAGTTATTGTCATTTTCTGATGTAACTGTATTAAAATCACATCATAAAATTAGATTGAAGCTGACTGTAAGGAGTTCTCCAAGTCTGTTAAATAACTGAGATTTCTTTCTGTCTTCAGAGGCAGTATATACATGAATTATGTTGTATTTTTCACCCCAATAAAAACAATCCAACTTTAAAAGCTACCTGGAATAATTAATAATTATAATAACATCTTGAGATTTAATTTTGTTTTTCTCCTGCCGTCACCATTACCGCTTTTTGTTTGAATGAAAGAGGGAGAGGTTGCTTGTGCTTGTTACAGAGAGCGCCTGGACATATTTCTGCTTTTACATCAGTCCCATTTGAGAGGAGCTACTGTGATTGGTTTCCTTCTGTGAGGAACACAACATGTGACCAATTGCATTTTAGAAAAGAAAAAACACCAACAGCTGACTTCAAAGCTGTGCTTAGTTGAAAAGTAACAACAACCTTCCTAGAAATGTAGTGGAGTCAAAAGTACAATATTTGTCTTTGAAATGTAGTGGAGTGAAAGTAATAAGTTTCCAAAAAAAAAAGGACTTGTACTTGCAGGTCAGTTTTATGGCACTGCATTACTTTTTCACCACTGGAGGGGCACCCTAGAGGGCACTTTGCATTAAAATCTGTTTTATTCTGTCCCAGTGTGATCAAATGTGTTGTCTGTCTGGAGTGCTGAAGGAATGAGTCTTAAAACACAAATTGTCACTGTTCAATGAAAAGAATGCCCCCCGGTACACACACACACACACACACACACACACACACACACTTTGCCAGAATTTCTGAACTTTGTCACAGGGCTGAGGGTTCAGATGTGAGGGGAGCTTCTGGCACTGATGTGAGAGCTCGCTCACTCTATTTCTGTCCTGTCAGGCATCTGTTCCAGTAAGAGGGGGAGAGAGGCACACTGTTAGGGGGGCGGGGGAGGCAGAGCCTGAGAGATTTGTGAACTACAGCAGGAAAAATGTGAAAATATGAAACAAATTACATGGAGGCTGAAAATACCATACACTCTGATGCAAACTTGTTTCATGTATGAAATCAGAAATTAATATTATTGTAGTTTATATTTAGCCCACAGTTTATGCAGAGAGTTTAAAAAACTCTTGGTGATATTTTGTGGTGGTAGTGTATTTGTGGCATAAGAAATGAGGAGATGTGACTTATAGGAAACAGCACAGAGTGAGGCTTACAGACAGCTCAGTGCCACACATAGCAGAAGCATGACTCAGTATGTTTGACTGGAGGCCATCCACAGTGTCACTGGCTTTGTGGTTACTATCAATATGAACTTGATACTACTGACCTCAGATTACTGTGTGAACAGAAGAACACTTTTTATTCATGCAAGGTTGATAACACACCCAGGCTAAGATGGGAATATTGCTGTTTGGATTGTTTTTTTTTTCTTATTCTCAAGTATTATTCCTATTATATTATTGTGGAGCCTCTTTGAATGAGAGTGGGAACGAGAATGAGAGGGGACCATATGAGGTAAACACAGATGAAGGTGGGAGGCATCAGTGGTGAAATGGAGCTGTTGTATACTGACCTCCTCTGCTTTGAAAATGTATTGCACACTGATCATGAGAACCTGACCCTCATTTCTGAACTCACGGACTTCCCCAAGGCACAAAATAAGCTTGATATGACTAGTACAATTTACAGAAAATGTGTAAATTCTCTATTTAAATCAATTAGATATTCAAATTATTGCAATAATAATTAAAGTTAAAGTTAAATAAAGTTATATTATATTATAATATATTATTCATAAAAGTTTTGTGTGCATCCATGATTTCACAATCTCCATGTTTTTTTCTTTTTAAAGTACAAGCAATTTATTTTTATCAACAATTTTGTGTAATTATTACAGATGAATACTGTCTGTTTTCCCAGTTCAGACAAATAAAATTTTATTTAATATAGCCCAATATCACAAATCACAATTTGCTACTGCACAGTGTGCAACACTGTCTGTCCTTTAGACGCTTGATCAAGCAAGAAAAAACAATACAGAAAAACCTTTTTTTAAAAAAACATGGAAGAAACCTCAGGTAGAACCACAGAGGAGGGATCCCCCCTACATGGAGAGACATGTCCATCTGTAGCAATTTCTCAGAACCATTCAATCCCAAAAACAGGTTATATTCCTTAAAATTTGTCACTGAAATTCAATCATTTAAAAATAAATGAAATGAAAACTTGTGAAAACCAAACCAAACAGCAAATGAAGCGAGTACAAAAGCATTTTTGGAATTCTGAATAGGATTTTCTGTTCACAGTTCTCACCCTTTGCCTTCCATCCAATAATGAGCACATTATGGTCCAAACTGGTCGGGAGTGAGAATAGCTACTTTGTTAGTAAGTCCATTGAGTGGGAGGGTCACACAGGCCAGACTTGTATATATCGCAGTACAAATCATGTTTCCTTCATCCAAGTCAACACTGCACGGATATTTTTTGCATATTTTTCCATTGCGCTGATTCCACCACAGTCAGCGGTCACTCCTCGTGGGACTGAAGTCAAGGTAAAGAACTTGTGGATCTGCTAAGAAAATTACCGTCAGACCTCTGACCTCTGCTTTAACTTGCATCTGTGAATTTTAAAGCTGGACAGCTGTATTCATCTGTAACACTGCATCCGAGATGTTACTTTAAATGCACATTACACTGCCATAAATGACACATAAATAAGCTTAACTGAGTGATACAGATCAACCCTCTGAACATAAATCTGCACTTCACGTGTAGTAGCTGTTATTTAGTTAAGCATTACTCCATTGTCCCACTGTAAGTGGTATCTCTACTGGTGAGATCTACAGATAGGAAGACTAAGCTCTAAGTTTGGTCAAAGGTACTTCGACCGTCTACACACACAAGGCTGCCTTCCACTCACCTCCTGCCTGCTGAGGTAGATGCCAGGAGGGATTAGGTGAGCTGAAATCCCCTGATGGTAGATGAGAAGGCGAAAACTACCCTCTCAAAGAGTAAGTGTGCAGCCTGCTGCCTGCATAAGCCATGAAAGCTGCTTTGTCCTCCTGTTTCATTAACTCACACAGTAACCATTAGTCTGGCAAGCTCACACCTTCAGGTAGAGACGGGGACACGGCTCCTGTAAGACAAGCAGGAGAGGTACAACGTACACTTTAAGAAATCCTACAGCAATTTAGTGGAATCAACTATTCTTTTCTCATTAACTTAAGATAAACATGCAAGTTTTTAAAAGTTTAATTTACTTCAATAAATAAATTTCCTCTTTTTTTCAGAACACTTCAGAACTTATAAACCTGAGTTTTTCTAACTTGAAGTCTTTTGACTTGAAATAATGAGTTGAATGAATGTACTGTACAGAGAAACATGATCAATAATTAATAATTTAACTATATCACTAAATTCCTCCAACAGGAGCAGCTGCCACTGTCAGTTCTTTGTGTAAAATAAAGACCTGAATTTTCAAACAGAGAAAATGTGAAAAGAAATCAAATCTATTTGTCAGTGTGACTGAGGAGCTGTTGGTCCAACTTAACATCTTAGGTGTATCAAACATGTTTTCTGAATACAACTCAATTTATATAAAGTTTATTTTGCTATAAAAGTTTAGATGTTTTGGATTATTACAAAATTGCTTCAACTTGTCTTTTCAAATTCAGTCTTAAAAATTTTAAGTAGTCCAGACATTAACTTTATGAAGTTCAACCAGTTTATTTTTACAGTGTGCATGGATAAGGCCACAGGCTTGTTTCTAAGCAACATGTGCATGTAAACACAGAGAGAACATACATTATACTTTTGGAGGGTATTGTCTAAAAAAGCAATAAATAACCACATTTTATTTATGGGTGTCAAAATTACTAATTTTTTTTTTATTTTAAATGTGTAGTTTGTTTTTCTCAGTTTCTTCTGCTTTCTACTAGTTTCTTTCTGTGAAGGACAAAAACCAAAGTCATAGACGAATGTGTACCTTAAAGTCTAGGATTATCTTGACAGCATAATCATGAAAAGATTATGAAAGCCACAGCACTTACTTACATGACCAGCATGTGTTACTCACAAGACAAGTCACATTTTTCACTATTAACTAAGGAAAACAAATGTCCATGTACAATAGACTTTTGAGTTTTGAAAATGTTACACCAACTAGTTTTATTGAGACATTCTACTTTTCTTCTTTAGATAAACTTGAATCTTTGAGTTGTAGAAACCAAAAAGAAAAGTTACTCGAAAATTGTTGTGTAAGCTCGTTGAAGTGAAGGTGAATAATGGTTAACAAATTAATAATTTTCAATTGCAACCATTTAATTTTCAAGTACCCAAATAATGACAAAACCAAAAAGTATCAAAAATCCTCAAAATGCAAACATGCAGTTTATATAAAGAAGAAAAGTAAATTATCTCAACAAAACATTACAGGTTGGCAAAACTGTGTTTGGTTTATTTCTTAAGAGTCAGATGTGGGATAAATAGCCAAATTACTTCTGGTTAAGGGACTAAAATTCAATGAAATTAGAACATTTTAAAAAACTGTGCAGCAGGTGTAGTTGTTTGGATAATTAAAATACATTTTTATGTGTTGACACAGGCAATGTAAACAGAGTTTTCTAGTTTTTCTGTTCAGACAAGGGACACTCTGCATGTCTAACACTCACACACTATATGTTGTGGAGAGAAAAAGTCTCATTTCAACTTAAAGTTTCTGAGTGTTTAATTTTATTTTTTCATTTTACTGTAGCAGTGATTGACCACAAGCAGCCCCACATCAAGCTGAGTGGAGGGATTATCTCTGACATGATACTAATGAGAGGTAAGAACACACTGTGCAAATGGGGAAAGAATGTTTTATTGCCAAGGCCAGAGCAAACAAATTATAAATGAATCTGCTCAGAAATGATCAAGGAAATGATTGAAGGTTGAGTAAAGTGCAGTCATGTCTGGAGCAGGGCGTTGTTTTGTGCTGTGGGCGGCAATGAAAAGTCGCAAGTATCAGCATTATCCTATCAGGGGGAGTGATAAAGAGGTGCACGTATAAAAGAATAATGTGATTTATGGGAATGACGGATCCTTTTAATTGTCTCTTCTTAGCACACCTGTGAGGCAGGGAACTACACAGACGCGGTGAGTGAGTTCAGTCTTTTGTTCTTCATTTAAATTCAGTTAAATGTTATTACAATGTGTCATCTGAGTTACATTTTGTCATATGAACACTATTAAGCTTCAACAAAATGGAATTTGCACAATTCTTGTGGTTTACAAGTTTAGTGTTTTCAAAAATAAATTGTTCCCTTTGCTAATTTTGTAATTTCCTAATTAGGCTGAAAATGTGTTTTAAAAAGCTTCTTAAAGTTTTAAGATTACGCTCTTCTGTCATGGTGCCTTGACACAGGTCAGCATGACTCACAGGTTCTCTGATCTGATCTGCCCTCTTCTCTTTTTTTCCGCTTACACCTCCCTTTTCATGAACATCACACTGCACTCCCACCTGCCCACATCTTTTCCTCCTGATCCAGACCCTCAGAAGCATGTCGTGTGGCGGGGTAAGGTCCTTTCTGGTGAGCCTCTCTCGGAGGAAGCCCCTGGAGCCCGAGGGGGAGCAGTCCACTTTTAACCGATGTCTGACCACTCTGGATCTGGTGGCCCTCGGTGTGGGAAGCACCCTGGGAGCCGGGGTCTACGTCCTGTCTGGAGAGGTGGCCAGAGACACTGCTGGACCCAGCATCATCATCTCCTTCTTCATCGCCGCCCTGGCATCCATATTCGCCGGGCTGTGCTATGCAGAGTTTGGGTCCCGAGTGCCCAAAACAGGCTCAGCATACCTGTACAGCTATGTGACTGTTGGAGAGCTGCTGGCTTTCATCACTGGGTGGAATCTGTTACTCTCCTACGTCATAGGCAAGTCTGATATAAAGCATTGCAAATGATTAAAGTGTCTATTATTCAATGATGACTATTTTGACAATTAGTTCTCTTATATTATCTTTTGTTTTTTAAAATAACAATTAAATTTTTGCCTGTGTATGCCAAAAAATTACAGACAAAATATTTCAACTCAGTCTCTGTCTCACACTCCCTGGCTCAAATATGTGTGTGAGATATATTTCCCTCTTATGCAACTTGTTTGGCTCACATGAAACCCATAAATGATCAACCTTGAGAATGAGACACTTTGTGAACTTTCATCCGCTGTAGAGCAAATTCTTGTCTTTCTGAGCAGTGAAAGTTGGCGTTTCCTTCACTGACAATCTTCCTGTTTTATCTCTACTCGTGAGATCCATTGCTCAATGTTGAAAACATCATAAACCATGATTGTGGTTTAAAATAACTCAGCCATAAAGAGTTAAAGACTCACAGAAGGAAATGTTGCCATCTGTATTTTCTGTTTATGACTGCAGTTACATGGTGACTCAGGCTGATTAGTTTATTGCATCTCTCTGCCATTATCTGCACTATCAGGGACGTCCAGTGTCGCGCTGGCATGGAGTGGGACCTTTGACGACCTCATAGGGGGCCACATATCGAAATACTTTGAAACACACGCGGCCATGGGCCTACCTGGCCTGGCACCTTACCCAGATGTCTTTGCTGCTGTTCTCATCTTGATACTGTCAGGTAAAATGATGACACTGTTGTTGTAATTGTGGCAAAGGTCATATATACAATATAGTTGTGGTTGCACTTTATTTTACACTACACTAATAAAATGTAACAAGCTGTAGTTTGTATCAAATTAAACAAAACTATTAGTCAGCATTAGACCATTTATTAGACATTTATTAGACTTAATTATAGGTTAATTTAGGACACATTACAACACAACTGTACTGTAAACTAAGGTGAAGTCACATACCTGCCACTTGTCTTACGTAGCTGATATTTGATTTCACTTTAATTTACAGTTCAGTTCAGTTGCAATGTGTCCCTAATTACCCCCCAAATAAAGTCTAACAGTTTGAAATAATACAGTTTAGTTTACAACAGCTCTGTTGTTATTAGATATTAATTGCCCTCTAATGAAGGCTAAGGGTCTCATAAAGGGTTTAATACTGTCTAATAAAACACATACTATTTACGGTTTTTGTCTAATTTGATACAAAGTACAGCTTGTTACGTCTTGCGACTGTACTGTAAAATAAAGTGCATTCACTCTGTTTCCCATGAAGGTGTGCTGGCATTTGGAGTAAAAGAGTCAACAACAATCAACAAGATCTTCACAGCAATCAACATCCTGGTGCTGCTGTTTGTGACCATCTCTGGATTCATCAAGGGTGACCTCTCCAACTGGCAAATCAGTGAAGAGACTCTGATAAACGCCACTGCAATAGACAAGTAATGTCAAAGAGCAATATGATCCTGAACGTGTTTGTGTGTGTCCTGTCTTATGTAAATACAGAAGAAGTGCTCTCATTATCACGCTGTCAATAACCACAAAATAATATTCTTTCCTTGCTGCAGAAACTTGACATCTGCTGTCAATGTGACAAGTATCTATGGAGTTGGTGGATTTTTCCCCTATGGTTTTACTGGCACGCTGGCCGGAGCTGCAACATGTTTCTATGCTTTTGTTGGATTTGACTGTATTGCTACAACAGGTAAGAGAAGAACGTCTCTTCATTAGTATCTTTGTGATTATATAGTCACCCAGCATGTTTTAATGTAAATCCAACATGCTGGGTCAAAAAAACCAAGCATCCCAAAACTCTTTTACACTTCCTATTTCTCACTTAAAATGTTTTCAGAAACATTATTTTAGGAAACTGTTTAGTTGTAATGCAAGAAAAGATTGCAACCAGGATGCTAAATTGACGAGCCAAAACTAAGCACTGTCACCCACACTCTTATTGGCGCTATGCATGCTCTGGTTGCAAAAAAAAAAACGAAATGGAAAGCCCCATAATGCCCAGCTTGAGACACAGTAGTCCACTGACTAATATCGGAGACACCCTCTTTCCACTAATTATTCTACTATATATCAACAGGTGCAGACCAAAATGTCTCTGCCAAGTAGACAGACCTACAACTAGTCAGAGCAACAAAACGTACAATAGTTAGGGTTGGTGCTTGGGCTGTTTTCAAACCGTAAAAATGGCATCCTGATCACAAACACTCTCAAATTACAGTTTAACAGTATGACAAAATGTTTTTCGAGGTGAGAAACAGGCAATGCAGTAAGTGATCAGCACTGCCTAGCTTCAGACTTTTATCTAAGTTTTGTGAGCCCGGTGTGATATACTTAGAAAGTGTAACTACAGATCTCTATTAAATAGATGGTTGTGATTGGCCGAAAGAGATCCAAGATGGGTAGAAATCTGTCTGAATGGGAGGGGAGGCAGATATATCTGCCAGAGCAAAACACAAACATAAACATACATATGTAGATAATCTTTTCATGTTTCTGTGTTTTGCTCCATGGTTCTAGAATTGTTGTTATTTGCAGGGTCAGTAATGAACTCTAAAGCTTAACTTTCAAGATGATGCAGTAGCTTTCTAACATTTAACACCTACTACTCACCAATTTATTACTTGATAAGAGCAGTAAATAATTCTTGTTATTGTCATGAATTATCACAGTATCACGCATTATTGCTGCTATATCAGCAGTTAATGATGTTCCTCCTCCTCCTGTAATAAATCTTCTTTAATGAAAAATAATCTTTGTTTTGTTCTTTATAGGTGAGGAGGTGAAGAACCCGCAGAAGTCTGTCCCTCTGGGCATTGTGGCCTCATTACTCATCTGTTTCCTGGCCTACTTTGCTGTGTCTGCTGCTCTCACCCTGATGATGCCCTACTACGAGCTCAGTGAAAAAAGCCCCCTGCCAGTGGCCTTTGAACATGTTGGATGGGGTCCTGCCAAATACGCCGTGGCTGTGGGATCGCTGTGCGCCCTGTCCACCAGGTATGACTCTACTAATAGTGCAGTCGGGGTCATTGGAAAAAATAAAGTGGTAATCCATGGACTAAACATGTTCATGTTAATTGCCGGCATGGCCGAAGATTTAGGCAGTCAGTTGTTTTCGTTCATTGCTGAGAATGAATCCCAATGACTTTGGTGACATAAAACTCACTGCCTGTAATCTTGCTTTCGATGTTAACTTGCTGTCTCCTCACCTAACCTCAGAAAAGTTCAGGGCAAATCATTAATGTTCCATCAAGGTAATGAACCATCAAACAGCACAGTGGAACATTTTGCTTAATTTTTTATAATCTCCATTTTAGTACCACACTGAACGACACGGTTAGATTGCATTCAAGCAAGCAAGTTAATATTAACACAGCACCAGCAAACTAGGTGGCTTATGATTGATGTAAAATGTAAATTATGAGCAATTAGCTAGGGTTTTGCCAACAATAGCTAACTGAGATGTGACTGTTGCTTTTACAGGTCTCCCACCAATGCTTTCGGCATAACAACATATTCAACAATTTAAAGTAATATGCCTTAAATTAATATGGAAAAGGTAGGGTCTTGTGTAATTAATCATTAACAAACCCTCTCCTAAATAAAATAAACCAACTCTCATCTATTTGAGACAGAACGCCAGCAAATAATTTTTTGGGAATGACTGACAAATCAACATAGAGATGCTGTAGGGGATAATCTGCCTCTCAGAGTCAGGTACCGAAACCATTGAGATGGCTTTTGACTGGCCCTTCTTGTCTCTCCAGTCTGCTGGGTTCGATGTTCCCGATGCCTCGGGTGCTGTTTGCCATGGCAAGAGACGGCCTGCTTTTCCGACCGCTGACCAAAGTCACCTCAAAGGGCAGTCCGGCTGTTGCTACCATATCATCTGGATTTGTGGCAGGTACAGATGTTCCAGCTGTTCCTCAGCTTGATTTATACACGGTGAGGTTTTACGGACTTGAAGTAACTCAAACTGCTTGTTTGTCATCTTTAGCCGTCATGGCTCTGCTGTTTGATCTGGAGGCGTTGGTGGAAATGATGTCTATTGGCACTCTGTTTGCTTATACACTCGTGGCCATATGCATCTTAATACTAAGGTATACTGGATACTTATTACTGAGGCTTTACCCAGAATACTGAACACAACTCAATTAATTTTACTCATCTATTCATTATTCTTGCAATCAAGGTACCAAGAGGATCAGCCCAAAGACACAGACCTTCAGGTCAAAGACTCAGGGACCAAGTTTGGCCTCCTGAACCCTCCACCATCTCCCAATTCATCCACTTCAAGAACAGTCACAATGTTGACTGTAGGCTGTGGTACGTAAGGCAAACATTACTCAAGCACTTAAATTGTTTCTCACAAACTCTAATACCTTTTCTTGACCACCAACAATTTCTTTGCTTTTCGAAATTCATCTGCCTTTCTGGTCCCTGAACTGCTCTCCTTCATTCACCTGCTCTTTCTCTGCAGTTGTATGTATAGCTGCACTGTGTGTCACCTTGACCAAAGCCATAGATGCTCTGGCCAAAATGGAAGTGTGGAGTATTGTGGTTGTGTGCATCCTCATTGCCATCCTGGTGCTCAGCACAGTCATCATCTATAGGCACCCACAAAATACCAGCAAGGCATCTTTCATGGTAAGATTTTAATTGACAAGGCCTGTGTCAAACCGTCCTTTCGTAGGAAAAATCCTTGAAAAAGTTGTGTATAAACAGTTTCAAATTTCTAAGTGAAAACAGCCCTGGTTTAAATAGTCACTGACCTCAAATTAAACACAGATGCTTGGCCTCACAGTTGCGTTCAACACCACGGATCATGAAATCTTAAGTCACAGACAGTATTACACCATTGGATTATCAGGCCCCGTCCAAACTGGTTCTCCTCCCACCTCAAGCGAGTTCCAAATTATCTCAAAAGGTCAGTCCTTGCCACACTACAATTTAATCTATACATGATTCGTTTTGAACAGATCAGAATACTGCAATGCTCTCGTCACTGCTTTATCAAATCATTCAATAGGAAAGCTGTCAGAATTCTTACCAGTGCAAGGAAGCATCATCACAGTACTATTTCAATCGCTTCATTGACTTCATTCAACAGAGGATTCACTTTAAAATTCTTCTACTGGTTTTTAAGCCACTGCGTGTTTCAGCTGCCCTGTGCATTTAGACCTCTCAGGTCTTCAGACAGTGGCTTTTTGGTTGTACCCAGAATAAGGTCAGGAGCTGGTAAAGGTGCTTGTAGTTACTGTGGACCTGTCCTCTGGAGTGATGACTTGCAGTCTACAAAAACTTTGTCTACATTCAAAGCTAAGCTCAAAACCTCCCTGTTTTCTCAAGCCTATGAACAGTTTCATGTGTGGGTAAAATTGTGTGCATGTGTTAACTTCGCTGTATGAACATTGTTAGTGTGAGTGTCTGTGTGAAGGTATGATGGTTATAAATATATGTTGTTCATAATTTTTATTGTTATATCACTATGTTGCATTATGGTTGATTGTGTTTGTTTTATGTCTTTTTATGTAAAGGAGGTGGGGTTTCTCTGTAATGAAATGTGCTCTGTATCACAGCAATTACACCCATATATTGTGTAAGACTTAGAAAACATTAACTAGAAAATTTAACATCCTCTATTTCCTCTGTTCACAGGTGCCCTTAGTCCCAGCTCTGCCTTTACTGAGTACACTCATCAATGTCTACCTGATGATCCAGTTAGGTGCAGACACATGGTTACGATACGCTGTTTGGATGTTAGTGGGTAAGACTGTATTTCTGCTTGAAAGGTTTAGTGGGCTTGTTATCGAGTTAGCTGCTGAACTGTAATGATCCCCATCTTCTCTCCAGGCTTAATCATCTATTTTGGCTACGGTGTGCGTAACAGCATTCAGAGGAAGCGTCTCATGGCCAGCCAGACGACAATTGAAACTGTCAGCAGCAAAATAGAAAAGGACGTCATCATCAATGAAGAGAAATTCTGAGCAGCTCGAGCAGAGAGAAACAGATTGAGATGTTACATTAAGTAACTGCTTTAAATGTGTGACTACTGATTTCTGTGCAGCAGTGCTGATCTGTCTGTGCAGTGTTTGACACCTGTCGAGTGTTGAAATGTAGACAAACAGACAGATGGGTCAGCTTGTTAACTTTATTCCATTCAGACTTTATTACATGTACATGGAGTTTGTAATGTATCTAAATATTGACTGAAATGGTCCCTGACATATTTTTGGACCTGTATCAATATCAGAGCCATGTCCCGGAGCCTCCAAATCTGCTCACAAGGTAATTTACACCTTAAAAAGAAAAAGGGCACAACTGTGTTATAACTACCACTTTATTCTACTTAAATAATACGTTTACACTTTTCATATCATTTGTAAAATGTAGAAATTTATTGGAATTTATACAGTTCTAATTATGATTATGAATAACAAGAAAATTGTTTTTTTTTACATATCAAAATATAGAGTTAAACTGTACACAAGCACGTACAATGTAGATACAGAAAATCTTGTGAAATGTCCTGTTTTTAAATTCACTTTATTAATTGTTTATTGTTTAAAAATGTAAATATGGGAACTGTACATGTTTTCTAATTATCTATTTTAAATGTATTCCTTGATTAAAAAAAGAAAGACTACAGTTTTTTTCACAATCTGGAGATCATTTTCTGCAGGGCTTGTGGGTAAAAGTCCCAGTTCCACTCGTAATCTTGGATAAAGAGCCAGAGACCGGCTCACTGAGAACAAAAGGACCTTTCACAGCAGCTTACCTGTGTCATGTTCAAAGTGTTAGCTGGTCACTTGAAAGGAAAGGTTTACATTCATCTCACTGGGTTCAGCACGCTATGGATTTAATCAAATATGCAAAAACTTGATCTATTTTAATGTTTAGGAATATGTAATTTCACCATGAATAATTGATGAGTACAAACACATTGTTAAATCAAATCAGGGGTCTTTGTATAGTTTAAAATCTCAAGTTATCTTCAGATGGTTTTACAATCTGTGCAACAGATTGTTATGTTTATAAAAATACTGGTTTGAAAATGATAGATTTTCACATTAAAATCTTGTTTTCACAAATTGTTTCACACTAGAATTTTAGGATCTTGTCTCTCCCGTGTTTTAAAGCACCTTTAGGCTGTTAGATGTATTGCACAAAACACCATTAAAATTGAAAAGCTGTATTTCCAGACATAAAAATGATAAATCTCACCCTTACAAGATAAGTTGATCCTTCTTTTGCATGTATGGCTTTGTCCATTTTATGCCATTCAGAAAGACAATCTGCATATGTAGAAGACGTTTATTGGGCACCAACTGGTTTTAATAACCTTGCTGCCACAGTCTTTTCTGGGCTGTGTGGTGTTTTTTGGAGGGTCAGACTCATGCTGCTAGCACACTTCCAGTCCAGCAGCTAAGCAAACAGGCTGTGCGATTCCACATGGAGGGGCCTCCGTCTCTGGACCCTCATTGGTCTGGACAAGCTTGAAAGCCTCCATTGAGCCAGTCAGGAGGAATTTGAGGTACTAATGCCACTCTCAGGAGGAGGAATTTGTGTGATTCTGGTAAACAGCTGACCGTTCACTTTGAGAGCTGTGCCTGCCTCCTCCTCTCCTCTCTCTGCTTCCCTCCTCTTTGTTTCTGCAGTATTTGTTGAACTGCATGAACTAGCAATCTGCAGACCACTTTGATATCCCACTGATCAATCATGCAGTTGGTGAACTTGTTGAGGTCAAAGCAGAGGCTGGTGCTGAGCGCTCTCCTTATTTGTGCCGTAATCTTCGAGTTAGGTAAGTGACTTTACTCACTTGCTGAGCAGTTCTGAGAACATGTGTTCCTAGAATTACTAAGGAGGGCAGATCTCTGTTGGCCTAACGCACGACATGGCTGACTCTAGAAGTTTGCATCTGATAAAAATTAAACATTTGACTATGTCTGTATTTGCAAACCACTGATGCATTGTGTTCTCTGCACACTGTGTAGGTCATTGTCAAAAAGATGTCCAGGAGCAGAGGACCACTCCAGGGAGGAAGACCAAGGCAAGCAAACCCAAACTTGGGAAACCAACAAATAAAGGGCCCAGAGCCGTGACAGCCAGAGCCAAAATCAAAGCTACACCGGCAGCCCCATCACAGACCTTCCTCACACAGGTATTTCATCTGGTACACATTAACTTTTACCATGTAAAAGGCAGGCTTGGGAAATAAAAAATAGATATACAATATATACTGGCAATTGACACTTCATCAAGAGCAAGAAGAAAATTTTACAATAAAATGCTTAATAGTTTAAAAGTATTAAACATTTAAGTAGTAGTAACATTTAACAGTAGTATTAAATGCAAACTACCATGAAAGCACATAGTAAATACGGCCTGGCTCATAAACAGTCTATCATATACCTTGAAAATGAAGAGTGCGACTGACATTAAACAGCCATCATTTAAAGGGATAGTTCAGATTATTTAACGTGTGGTTGTATGAGGTACTTATCGATAGTCAGTGTATTAGCTGCAGTAGATGACAGTTGGCTCTGCTTCTCCCAGTTTGGAGAAGCAGAGAGGAGTACTGGCTTGGAAGCTGTGCAATGTACTGCTATGGACACGGTCAACAAAAGGTATTTTATCCACTTGAAAAAAGGTCCACCTAAAATCAATAAAATCAACATCCCTGGACCCGGTCCACAAAAGTACATTGCTTAGCTTCCTTGCTCTGAGGGTGTGGCTTGTGTTATGGTGTGACTTTGAATGTGTTTGAATCCAAACTATCCTTTTAAAACACTGAAGTAACACCAACAAACTGAAATCATTATTAATGTAGTGTACACTTAAACTGATATTGATTTTTTAGGTGTACCTTTTTTAAGTGGCTAAAATACCTTTTTTTTTTTTTGCTGACCCTGTCAACAGCAGATCATTGTGTAGTTTCCATGCTGGTTCCCCTCTCTGCCCTTCCTAAATGGGGGCAGAGTCTACTGTAGTTAATACACTAACTAAAACAATCTCTTCAATGTGTGTGTGGTTTGAGAAACAGCAGAGTGAGAAAAGTGTAGACTGTGAGAAAATTGTTAATAAAAAAGGACAGGAAAGCTCTCAACTTTATCTTTTTTTGATATATTTTTTTAAATGAAGTCTGTCACCACTGTGCTTTGAAGAATAAAGTGTTTATATTAAAAGTAAGGTGGTAAATTCCAAAATCAAGTTTTTTTGTTTTTTGTTTTTTTCTCCTGGTCTTTATCAAAAATAGGTAATTGTCAATATTGACTACGTTTTCTAAATTGATGTGAAAAAGTTTTCAACTATATCACCCAGCCCTAACTGAAGGAACATCAATCAAACACAGAAGAATGACTACATCTGTGGTATATATATTTATATAACTATTTCATTTTGTATCTGGCACCTAAAGGTGCTGAACAAAGGGAAGTTTAAGAAGGTGGGAGAGACCATAAGTGTGCAGACAGGAGACACTCTGGAGCTGAGGTGCAGAGGCAAACCTGTGCAGTGGAGCGTCCCCTCGTATTTGCAGGAGGATGATGATGGAAGGCTCAAGTAAGATGCACGGTCGACAAATCTTTAATATGCACGTAGAACAAATTATTTTTCTATGGATAAAATCTGTTAACTGTGTTGATATGTTCTTTGACTGTTTACTTTTTTGGCTCTGCAGGACTGTTCAACATGAACGATACGGTGCTCTGACATTAGTCAACACTACAGGTGCAGACACAGGGGAGTACACCTGTTATCCTATGTACTGTGAAGACACAGACTGCAGGAAGGAGTATGACAAAGCTGTCACAGTCTTTGTCTTCTTCCCCGGTACGATAAATAAACTTTATTGATGCTTGCACGTGCACTTCTCAATACTGAGGCCAGCTTGATAAGAAGCCTGTTTACATTAACAAATTATCTTATCATAAATCTGTCATATCTTCTCACTGTACCAAACAGATCCACATGAGCTATTTGTCCCGTCGTCTGATTATTACGAGGTTATTCAGCTGAGAACCAACTGGCCGACAGTCCTTCCCTGCCAGGTGACGTCACCTGAGGCTAAAGTGACTCTGCACCGCGAGTATCCACCTGTGGAGGTGGTGGTGGATGGGTTGGAGATCTCCTTTAATGTCAAGAAGGGCTTCACCATTCATCGACCCCGGCCTTATCATGCTGGAGCCTTGTACTGTGTGGCCAGTCTGGGCAACCTGAGGCAGAGCTCCACCAAGTACATGCTCATCTACGTTAACTGTGAGTGCTAACACTAAGTTGTCCATTGCCTTTTGCTGACAAAGCCTCTCCTAACCTGCATCAGGCAGAAAGGCAGAGAAGTACTGTGTAAAAGTAGACAAAACAGCACAGGACTGACAAATGTACGTATGAAGAGGATAATAATAATAAGCCAGTTGGAGTCTGAAGTCCACCTAACTTGCATACAGGGGTGGAATATAATATTCACCAGTATGTTTTCATCAGTGTATAATCACCTTAAAATAAGAATTGTTGTATTTTTGGTATGGAACTGATTTTAAGAAAGGATTCAAAAGTAGAATTTTAGGGAAATAATGGCAGTAGAATAGAATCAGTAAACTCTTGTTTGTTTATTTTCCCTACATAAATCATGTTCATTTAGCTTTGTTTCACTCTTTATTTCTTTCCTGGTCTTCCGCACCCCCTCTTGCAGTGGCTCTGCCCCCCCCCCTCCCAAAGGGGTCCCGCCTCCTAGTTTGGGAACCACTGTCTTAGAATGAGCCCTTTATATCAACAGAGGGTGCAGATTTCCTTCCACAGAGATCACAATGTTTCTACAGTAGTCCAGGACAGACAAACAATATTGGCTTTATATATGCCCTTTTTAGTTTACAGTTTGAAAAACATATTAAAGTGTTCAACATGATTCAACCCTTCCATTTTGGTGGTTCTCAAAGTGTGGGGCGGGCTGAGGGAAAAATATGGAGTGAAACTAAGTTCAATGAGTGAATTGATTTATGTAGAGAAAATTTGTTGATGTTGTCATCTGACCTTTATTTCACTAAAATTCAACTTAGATCATTCTTAATTAGTTGCTTCTCCTATCATTAAGGATTTTTTTTTACAAAGATTTAAAAAATTGTGCCGAGGTGTGGGGTGAGAGCTTTTGTCAGCTCCTGAAGTGGAGTTTGAGAACCACTGTGCTAATTCAACATCTTTCAGTTTTTGTGTTTGAATGCAAGTAGAACTACAATGTTAACCATCTTAGTATGTAAACTTGTTACATTTCAACTGAAAAATTTCAGCAATTTCAGTTACTGACTAATGGTGACTAATGCAAGTTGCTGTTAAACTATTATTTGGTGCATATTGTCATTTAAATAACTCGTTAACCATTCGCATTTGCCTTCAGACCCCATGGCTGCTCCTGCTCCAGTGATCCAGGCCTCGTCAAGCTCAGTGGCTGTGGGGGAGAATCTGCGTGTCAGCTGCTCTGTGGTGGGAGAACAGGACGTGGCCGTAGAGATCACCTGGGAATACCCAGGACAGCAGGTCAGACACTTTTGACACTATTGCTTTCATTCAATACGAAACTGTGTCCTTTCAAAGGGTTTCAGGCTGGTTGCTGGAAAAACTATGTGAAGGATCTGTGTAACTGATGTATGTTCTCTGTCATTATAGCTTACTTTGTGTTTTTAGCTAGTTTGTTTTTAATTAACAGCCTTCCAACCTATGGACTGCAGTGCATCCAGGCCTATAACTATTTATGAATGACTTATTAACATTTAAGTTGCAGACGTAAAGAAAAAAAAGGTAACTTTCCATGCTGTGCAGTGCTGTATGTGCTCATGTACAAACTGAATGGAGCACCTGTGTTGGTTGCAGATTGGGAGGCCTCTCTACACACAAGACAGCATCAGTGCAGTGGGTGGAGGGGCGGCTCGACAGCAGTCTCAGTCTGTCCTCCTGGTAGACGAGGTGAGAGACGTGGACCAGGGAACATACACCTGCACCGCCCAGAACCTGCAAGGCTCCGCATCAGTGTCCACCACTGTTACAGTGGTCCCCAAAGCCAAACCTAAGAAACCATAAACCATCAAAACTGAACATCACCAAGACCAGAGACAAGGTGGAGATCAGCTGCAACATTTTGCTCTGTCACAGTATTAAACAGTATTTTATAAGTCACAGATGAATACATAATCAATACAAATCATATGTTCTCCTTCTGTCGCTATGATTAATGGAAACACACTGCAGCATTACAGTGATTACAGAGAATTTGTTGTTGAGACGAATGTATGTAAATTGTGCATCAAGCTTGTGGATTCAAAGTTTTATAAACACACATTGTTGCTTTTCCTTTTATACTTATTTTTTTAGTCTATTTCTTATTGTGCATGACCCTGCCAAAGATGAAGACACTGAAAATAAAAATAAAATAAAATAAATAGTCATGATGACTTTTCTCTTATTCTCATGAATATTCTTATTTTATCTTTGAGCAAGATTTTGTATCCATAAATTTGGGAAACAACATCTGCAGTATGATCATTGTTTGTAATGTCTCAATATCGTGGTATATAAAGTGATGTTGATAATCACTAACACTAAGCTGTATTGTTCATAAATACCATAATCCCATAAGTATGACAATAACCTTAATAGAGAAATGTTGATAGAGAAATAAAGTCAAAATTATGAGTGAAAAATGTTGATCTTGACAAAAATGTAGACCTGAAACAATTAGTGAGTTCATCAATAGAACGGAATAGACAATGAATCTGCAGCACCTCTAATAATCGAATACTTTTTTCTTAAAACAAAAATGTCAAGCATTTCCTTATTCCAGCTTAAATGTGATTTTCTCAGGTTGTTTCTTGATAATTTAAATATATTTGGAGTTCTATCAGATAAAACCAGACTTTTAATGACACATTGATCACTGCAAAAGTGTGGTGTGTATTTTCCACTATTTGGTGAATTGAAAAATGAACAGATTAATCAATAAGAATATAGTTGCAGATTTTCAGGCTTATGAAAATGGCTGTATTTCCATATTAGGGCCCCAGTGACAACAGTTTGACACTGGCTCCCTTGTTCATCAAGTATAGTGAACACAAAGCACATTACACAGGGCAACTACATCATTTGCACAGAGACAAACCAGCACTTTGAAATAATACTAATTGTCCCCATGTTTTATAAACCTTTTTAACAGAAGCCAGCAGTAAACACAGGTGTTACCAGTGATATTAATTAAGGCTCTGTTCCATTCAGGTTAAACAGAGTCAATATGCTGCTGTTGTACATGTTGGCTCACTGAAAAGGCTCTGCCACACTAAACGTGGACGGGACGTTAATGAGAATCATCGATAACACCTGTGTTTACCCTGCTATTTCATATCAATATGACTCCTGTGAAAAAGTTTTTTTAGTCAGTTAGTAAATCAACAGAAAATGAAGCTGCACCAATTCTAATAACTGAATAATCATAAGTAATTTTTTAAAGCAAAATGTGACTTCCTGCTTCACAAAAGTGATTTATATCTTTGTAATGCAAATATCGTTAGTCAAAACGACATTTGATAACACACTGAGTCATCTATGAAGGGTCTATGAACCTGGGACTTTGGGGGGATCCTGGAGTTTGGGTTAGTACTCAGATTTTTCTTTTACTCAGGAGTGAAAGTTGTAATGTCACTGTGAAAAAGTACTCTGTTACAAGTATTCAAAAGTAACTAAAAGTACAAAAGAATTAGCATTAAAATATATTTAAAGCACCAAAAGTAAGTTGGTTAAAGTTTAAGTTAAAGTAAGTTGTAGCTGGTAAAGATGGAGTAAATTTAAAATACATCATGCCTAAAGCTTGAGTAAGTGTACTCGGCCCTGTAGTTTCTCCTCACTGCCTCTGAATGATTTGTTTATGTCGTGCACCTGCAGGCCTGCTCGCTAGATGGCGCCGTCCCTCTTCACATATTGAAGTGTGTCGGTCCAGTTACCGGGGGACACTCCGGCACACGTTTCCAGGCTGCCTGCCTCTCATGTTTCCTCTCACTCTGCCGTCTGCCGTTCAAACCTGCGAGAGGGAAAACAGACGCGCTCTTCTGTCTCCACCAGCAGGCTGATCTCCGCTGTCTGCTCCGCACTCGAGTCCTGGAAAATATCCTGCGGAGCCACGTAAACGCAGTTTGTTTCATTATATAACCAGCCGGAGACTAAACTGCAGCAGAGAGTACGAACAGGGGGAGCTGCTCCAAGAGATGTCCTGCATGCAGAATATGGTGAGCGCCAGTTTCTCTAATCTTTTCTTGATCCGCTGTCCCCTGCACATGCATGCAGGATCCGTGTCAGTATCAGTGCTTGGTTCGATGATGGCATGTTGAAAACTTTTAGACCTGAGTAAATAAACTTGAAGAGACATGCTCGACTGTGCAGATTAAAGCCTGTAAACTAATGACACGGTGTTGCTCTCAGCTGGATCAGAGTTTTAGTCCCTAAAGCAGGGTTAATCCCCACACTCTGTTTTCACTGTTGTCTTGGCGTTTGCAAGATCTTCCACGGTGTGTATGTGTGTGAGAGAGAAGGAGACTGATGGATGATTTTCCTGCCATTTATTTCCTGTCACTGTGCAGCTCTGGTGGTCTCCTGCATCTCCACTGCAGTCAGTGTATTGAACAGTGTTTGGCCTGCAGGGCTGTAAATGTTTGGGTTGAAGCTCACACTCCAGAGTCTCTTTTGATGCTCAGGAGTTTGGGGACAAAAGCTGAGAGCCTGAATATGTGTGTGTGTGTGTGTGTGTGGGTGGAGAGTTTTGGGGACTGCCAGGCTGTTGTCGTGGAGACCAGAGGCCACAGGTGACCTCTGACCTGAGGACTCTTGGAGCGTTGCAGGAAGAGTCCTTTGAGTCTGGTGGTTATGGGTGCGTGCTGACGCAAGTGGAGAGAGACAATGGATGTGTGAGCTGTTGTTGGAGACTGACTGCATTGGTAAGCGGTCCTGTAATTTAGGAGTGGATTCATGGGGTGATAGATGGGTGATATTCTGCTGTCGTGTGACTGATCACTGCATGGCAGTCTCTGTGACAGCTTAAGTATTGTTTGGGGGTTTAAGTCACCACACAAAAATGCATTTCTGCATCTCATCCAGCCCACTGCTCCATGACACAGAGGTGACTGAGAGCTGGGGGGTGGTGATATCTGTAGATAGCTTTTTTATTTTTTTGTGCAGACGTTTTGACTTACCAGGCTGGAACTTCTGTCAACAACACAGTTAAATAGAGATGAGTGGAATTTAATTTGTGTCGCTGACAACTGACTCAAGAGCACAAACTGTCTGTATTGGTTGTTTCTGTGATTTGGGTGAATTGACCCTTTAAGGCTGCATCTAAATAAAGTGATGCTTCTTTAAAATGAACAGGTTACCTGGTCTACCTGTCATGTCACATTAGTGTGATCAATTGTAAGTGTGTTATTAGCCGATTAGTTGATCAGAGGATCCACAGAAAACTAATTGTGGATCATTCTGATGATCAATTGATTGTATGTGTAATTTATCAAGCACTTACAGGAACGTTACACTGATAATAGCTTCTGGCTTGCCCACTGTGTGTTTTTAATCTTCTAAAAGAGCTGATTGTTGCCACATTATCAGCACTGGGATATGCAATCAGAATGATTGAATGAATGATGTTTGATTTTGTTAATATCTCAAAGACCATCTGTTAACAACAACCGATTAGCACAGTCCTTCTCTTTGCTGCTCTTCTCTCAGCAGAATCAGACAGACAGCTGATGTGATGTCTTCGTTCAGCTGTTTGAACTCCCAGGGGGTTCACGCTTCCCTGTGTGTGTGTGTGTGTGTGTGTGTGTGTGTGTGTGTGTGTATGTACATACATCTCCTTAAAGCACTGACAGCTGATGAAACACTAATTCTGCTGAACGGTCAGATGTTTGCTGACCATTTGCTTAGTGTTGCCCAGCCGAAGAGAGGAGGATACAAACTCCTCTCTATAAAGTCACATTCATTTTGAATGAACTTCACGCCTCTATATTCCCACAGTTTGATGTTAGCCCTGATGTGAAGCTCAAAGGGATAGTTCTGATTATTTGATGTGGGATTGTATGAGGTATTGTTGATAATCAGTTTGGAGAAGCAGAGCAGAATACTGACATGGAAGCAAAGCAATGAACTGCTGTGGACAGGGTCAGTGAAGAAGTATTTTAGACACTTAAAAAGGTCCACCTAAAGGCTACATTTAGAATATATTCACCAATTTACTTTGCCATCAGACAGCCTTGTCTGATGGGATGGCACTGTTATGTATGACAGATATATTTCTCTTCAAAACCACCAGACTCCATTGACCAAAACAGTCATTTTACCTCACAGAACACAGGAGTTGCTGGTCTACCGCTGCCTTGATTGATTAGTTTGTGTTATTGTGTGACTTTGGGTGAATCCAAAATAACCTTTTAAATGACCACAGTCGCACAATAACAGAAACTAACTAACAGATCAAGACAGTGGTAGAGAAGCAACTCCTTTGTTCCGTGAAGTAAAATCGCTGTTTTCACTAATGGAGTCCGGTGGCTTTGGAGAGAGCAATATTTGGCTTATATAATAACGGTTTGCTGCCAGAAAAGGCTGTCTGATAGCAAAGTAAAGCGATGAAAATATTCCAAATATAGTGTACACTTAAACTGATTCTTTTTTTAGGTGAACCTTTTTTTAAGTGGATAAAATACTGGAACCCTAGCTTCCATACTAGTACTGTACTCCTGTCTGCTTATCAAAATTGGGGGCGTGCCAACCGGCATCTACAGTAGGTAATACACTGACTACATCGAAAAGTCCCTCATACAACCTCACAACAAAGAACCTGAACTATCCCTTTAAATTAAGGTGCGACTATACTTTACCCTGGTCAGTGATGCGTACTACCGATTAGCAGATGGTGTAGTGGGGAGAGCGCAGTCGTAATGGCAGCGTGTTGGTTGACTGAGATTTACCCTGCGGCCAGCCAGCTAATCAAACACTAATCAGCCCTTCTTACACTGACTGAGTTCGGTCTGTCTCCCCTCTCAGCTCTGTTCCTTCCTCCCCTCTCTGCCCATTTCTCATTGTCTGCTCCTAATCTTGGGTTTATCCTATTACCCCATTCTCTCCCTTCTGTCTGCACTCATCTCGTAGACTCTTTATAGACAAGGCCATGCCTGATCGCTCTGAGGAGAAATGTCATGCTCTTACACTTCGAGCTTTCACTGCACGGTCATCCCTCTGTCTGTGGCTGGCCTGATATGCTCTCTAGGCCGTCTGTCGCTGCATTTAAAGCCTGGCTGGGTTAAGAAAATCACCGGGACCTGGGTAAGGCCTGCACGGCTGCTTGTCTAGATTTTGCCACTGCTGGATATAAGGCTGTTCGCTCAAAGCTATCACGGTAAATGCTAATAGTGTACATGACTTTGTTGTCAGTAAATCAGAAGAAAGTATTTGCATGTGTAAGAAACTGCTGGAAAATGAGTGTCCTATGTAGATTTGGTGTAGGTAATCAGTTGTTTCATCATTTTAACTAACCAGTCGAGACAAAAGGTGGTTATCCTCAGTCTTCCAGCAGCTCAGTTGTAATTAGCCTCACTAAAACATTGATTTATTTTACACAGATTCAGCTGGATCAAGTTGCAGGATGTAGAGGCTTGAACTGAGTTATTTTCTGAGTGCCAGAATAGAGAACACACCCAAGTTAATCATTATCCCCACGTGGCAGGTGTTTACAGCTGAAGATTGATCTTTCAAAGTATAGTGTCGTTCCTGGCATATTCATCTGACAGATTTAAAACTAAAATGTAATAAAACAACTTAATGAATTAGAAGGAAACTACCTGAGAAACCTTAAAGCTGGCCTAATCAATAATTTTATATCAACAATTGCTCAGTTGACTATGTACAATGTGAATGGAGCTGCTTGTAGCTCTGCAGTTCAACTCATTGTTCTGGTTTTACGGTCCACAACTTTAGAGCTTTGGTTTCTGCCGTGTTTTAAGCAAAATGCTCTGGAAGCTCACTGTACCTGCCCAGCACCCGACGTAAGTGACTCATTAGTAAACATAGTCGACCATGTAGCAGCTATTGTTGCATTCACGATAATATTGTAATGTTTTTATGAGAAAAAAAAAAACTTATGATAATAGCAATATTATGACTTGTTGACAGAATGACGTCACACCATTACACAAAGCAACAACAAGCGTGGCTGAAAGTGAAAGTAACATTGCTACAGGCTCCACGGTTGAGGAGTTTGTTCCAAAAAGGGGAGTAACTTTAGTAGTGTGGAAGTCATTTGGTTACAGAGGATCAGATGTACAGTAAACCACAGTAGTATGCAGGAAGTGCAAGAAGACTGTAACAGTAAAAGGGATCAAAACTAATTTCGTTGCCTCAGGAAAAAGCAGCTGGTTGAGTGAGGAGAGCCAAAAAAAAATCCCGCAAGGAGACCTCAACAGCTATTGTGAGTTGAAAACCAAAATATTTTTCAGTATTTTGTCATATTGTCAAGGTTATTGTTATCACAGAAATGAACTGTTGTGACATTATTGACATTAAGGGCCATGTTGCCCACACCTAATTCCATTTGCCAGGTGGCCAAAAACGTGACTTCAAATTAATGCTATTGTTGTACGTTGTCTGCTGGATGGGTAAATAAGCAATTTCTGTTGCCCCCAAATATCCAAAAGAAATATATTAATACTGCTTTAAAGAGCAATCTGCCCTTAAACACTTTTAAAATTGGTGTCATATTTTTAATACCAGCAGGTACATATTGTCAAGTTCATAAATTACCACTGATTTACAAAGAAGTAGTTAAGGCAGGAAAACCAAGTTAAAGTGCTATAATCACAAAATAACACCTAGAATACAAACTTTACAGATTCATGATATCTGGCAGCATGCAGACATCGAGCAAAGATAGCAGTTTTTGGGCAATAAACTTAGATGTCTTGATGTAGGTACAATTTACAAGTATATTTTCTCTGCTTATGTGTCTAATCCAAAGAGGTCAGACCTCTTTCCATATGCACTTTAAATATAAACTCTCTATCCACCTGCTACAAACATCATACTTGCTGTCTACTTCAGAAATTCAGTGACCACTGTGATTTTGTAGCCATAACTTTGATCTGTATGTTAGATTTTAGATGACGCTTAAATGTAGCCACATTATCTGCCAGGAAACAAAATCAACTTTGGAAAACTTGTCACAAAATAACTCATGGAAAGCACGGAACACCACAGATTGATGATATACAGTATAGAGTAAGTGTGAATATGCATGGGTGGATTTGGCATAATGAGGAGCTAGCTTTGTGGCCCACATGCTTTTTTCTTTCAATCAAACTCTGTCCTGCTGCCAGATGAACCAGACCCATCATATACTAAATATTTAATCACAGTAAAGTCTGCTGTGCCCACTGTTTCCTGTGTTGTTAATGACTGTGTTTGGTCGACTTGCCACCTGACTGCCGAACAATAGCTTTACCCTCATGGGACAAGTGAGACCCCTTGACCTTCAGAGGGGAAAGGTCTGAGAGTGTAGGAGGGTGGACAGACCCCATGTTGTGACCATTGTCTCTAAATGTCACCAACTCAGAGGGCTGACGGAAATAGCCGCTAACTCTGGCAGCATCTCATTCTGGGACCATTGTCTTGCTAACGAATGTTTTTCCCCGTGACTCAGCCGTGGTGTGTTCTCCTCAGCCCAGTCTTATCGTTTCCTCGTGTTTTTATTGATCGGGCTTATCTGCCCGTGAGGAGCCCCCACATTCACCTGCCTTCTAAAGATATCAGCAGGACTGGTTACCCTTTGCATGTGTTGGGATGAATTGTGTACACAGTACTTGGCCCTTGTCTCTTTTATTTAGTCTGAAGAGTTGTAGCGCTGCAGAACAAAAGGCCACGAGTCGAAGCCCTCCTCTGCAAGTGGGCATTATTGTTTATTTATATCTGTGTGCAGAAGTAGCAGTTGACGAGGCAGCCACAGCTCTTTTCTCTCCAACTGCATTTCAGTGCTGTTCTTTTACATAAAATCAATATGCTGGATTTAAAGGTTACAGTCAGTCACATGTCTCATGTAGGTCACACAGGTAGCAAAGAGGAACAGGTGCCTAAGGCTCAGTGGCTCAGTGTGGTTGTTTTTTGAAGAAGCTGATTCTCATTTTTTTAATTTTTAGTGATGCATGATATGGATTTTTTTCAGTTGATATTTTCAGTTGATGTTGCTAACCAATAATTACCTACTCCTTATGGCTGATACTGATATAATAGCTGATACAACATCCCTATTACAACAGAAACAAATAACATTTCTGACTCTTCAAATGTGCATTTATTTCTTCTATTTAAGTGAACCAAAAACTTCACAATTATACTTTGGTTGAATTTTATGGCGCATTTTGCCAAAGATGCCAAAATAAATGCATTGACATAATCTGGCAGTCAGATGTTATTATAACCAATATTTATCTGCAAATATTTCATCATATAGGCCTAAATGATAATATAAATTTCTTATCATCGGTTGATAATTTATCAGCTCCAATATGTACTGTGCATCCCTTTTCATTGCAAAGAGTTAGACGAGAAGATTAATACCACTCTCATATTTGTTTGGTTAGTCTGAATAAACACTGGTAAACTTAGCTTAGCACAGAGACTGGAAACACAGGGAAGCAGTTAGCCTGGGTAACACCAAACATAACAAAATCAGCCTGTGATAATTAAATTTAAGTCACGCCGACCCTTGCCCACCTGTGATGCAGAAAGTTACTGGCTTAACTTAAATGAGCAAAAATGTCACACTTCCTTTTAGAATATAACTCCTCTCTGATTAAGCATTGTTGTTTCTTTCATGGGAAATACATCTGCTAACTTCTCCTAAATCCTTATTGACAGGATGTCAAAATGTCAGATTTTTCCAAAAGCACAAATTCCAGACTGACAGATACACCTAGCTCAGGTGGGTGTCTGACCCTCAAGAACCAGACATCCAGCGTGCCTCCCATAGCTGCTTCCTGTAATGTTATTGTCCAGAAGAGCTTAGGCAAAGGAAATGAGTCTAGCCCAGGCTGTTGTCTTGTCTAGTTGACTGGTCAAACAGGTACAGTACATGTGTGCAGGCCCTGACTCGTTCCTCTCTGTTGTTTCAGCCTCATATTTCCATCTATGGATCTCCACATTCCTATTCTCTCTCTTCTCTGTCCTCCCTCCTCCTGCTGCCATTTTTACTTTCATTCACACATGTACCACCTTCACCACTCCTCCAGGTTCCCAGAGCTTTCTTGTGGAGCTACTTCTTCAGCCAGCTAGGAAACTGAGAATCTGTGGAATCTGTGACTGGATATGCCTGTGGGGCCCAGAGGTAATGACAGGGGTACGGCAGCACCTGCTTGAGTGTTAGACTGGGCTGCCTTGCTTTGGTGGGGTTATCCCCTCCTTTCATTTTTCAGCTGATTTTCCTCAAATTGCGCCAGGCAAGCCAAAGGGCACCACAAAACATCACATTCTTGCTCAGGAATGCCTTTAATAGCTTGCCAATCTCTACATTGTGCATCTCTGGTTGGCAAGGTACTTTATTAGCTGAGATTCCTGCGTGCCCACCTATCGGTGCCAACTTTAAGAAGCCCAGATATCTCCTCCTTCACTCTCCTCAGTTCTGCAGCCTGCATCACATGGAAAAGAAAGAAGAAAGGAGTCACTCTCTTCTGGTTAAGGAGCGGAGAACAATGTCCTCTCTTGTCTCCCGTCTCTGATGCAAGTGTCTCCAGTTTGAGTTATGTAATTTGATATTGTGCAGAACCCGTCCAGTAACCAAACCTCAGGAAGGGAGACTCACACTCGGACTATTGTCCAGACAGTCCACCCTGAGACAACCCCCACATACTCTCGTTTTCCACTTGTTCCTCATCTGTACACTCTTGTTTTTTTTTCCAACCTCATCCTTCTTTCAGCGTGTTCCTGCTGCAGTCTGTCTATTAACCAGAGTCTGATCCCTCATTATTGTCCTATCGTCTGTGAGCAAATAAGAAGTGTCGCACTGTTGGTTTTTGTCTGGTGAAGCTGGCTCTCGTATGTCATTGACCTGCCTCAAAGCTGGTTCTCATGCGGGGCTTTTGTTTCCGGAACAGGGAGAACAAGTCCAACAGCAGTGGCCCCTGAGAGGGCTCAAAGTGCACAAAGAGACGAGCAGGTGAGGTGGGGACAAGGAGGGAAAGGGAGAGTGTTGGAAAGTACCAGGCTCTCTCAGGGGAGTCAAGACTGACTTATAGCTGCAGCACAGGTCAATTTAGCCATCTGTGCTGCTCAGTGGTCTGATCTGCATATGTCATTTTTGTCTGATTAAAACAAATGCTATAGCGCCAGGTCAGTCAGTACGTGTACATCTCTGGTAAACACTAGTTAATGATCTTACAGGATAAATGACATGTGCCGATTGTGCCTCTAGATCGATGTGAATCAGAAGAGAGTCTATGTGATGGTTTAACTTAGGTTTTTACTGTGAAAAAATATGGTCCTACAATAAAACACCTGCTTTTTTAATGTAGTTTGGTCTGTCCACTCAAAAGACCACCAAGTGAGTATGTCCAGAGCAGAATTTCACCACTGAATTGTAATGCCATCTGTGCCCCTTAATTGTAAAATAAAAAAAAAAGAAGATGACAACTTGAAAAAGTACCCTTAAAAATATAAAATATAGAATCTGATATGTCGAACATTTTTATCAAGGCATTTCTTTATTATTGCAATATCAAAATATATGATATATTATTACATTCCAACAAAACACAACTAAATCTCCACTGATGCTGCTGTCCGTATTGAAACTGCCCTCACGCACGGCTTTAGATCAGCTTAGTCGTCTATTTAGATCAGTGCAAAGTCATCCTGTTGTGGCCTGCAGGTCAGCGGTTAGGACCGGGCTGCTCCCTCCCATCCACACCTCCCAACTGCCATCACAGACTGAGAAACAGGAAGTCATGTGGCGTGGTAATCAGGAGCGCGAGCATGAGACAGACAGAGAGAGAGAGAGAGAAATAGAGTGAGCATGGGATCAGGAGCAGAGGAGTGAAGTTTCAGGTGGACAAACAGACAGGTAAACAAGCCATTTTCCCCCTTTTTTCATATCTACCTTTTTAAAATTTCTGTTGGCCAAATGATTCCGGTTTTTATTTGCTTGGAAAAGTCAGTGTTGTCATGTTGAAGTACCTAAACTCCACAGTCTAGATCAAAGCAAGAACTCACCTAACCTGTATGTGTATATTTTATACATTCCTTAAATTGCTGCTGGGGAAGTTTGACTTATTTATAAGCTGAACATGCTCTGAACTCGCTGTGATTTAAGGCTGCATTGTCAAAGAGCAGCTTAAGCTGCAGAGAGAAGAGGAAAGCAGCCTGATTGTTAATTACTCAGGCATGCTTGTCTGCAATGGAACTGAAGTGGAATTAGCTAACTTTTCAACCAAATCTTTTCTCCGGGGCAAATGACGTCACACTGAGCAACAGCCCCCCAGCCTCCACAATCACTCCCAGCACAGACCAGATATGCTAATTCACTGTTAATTATTGAGGGTGCAAAATAGAGCCACATGGTGCTTAAAGCACAATATATGGGGTTTACAGGGTTTCTGTTAAATTGCATTTAGAGTGGTCTTAAAAATGTCTTGAAAAGTCCTAAATTTAACTTAAGACCTACAATGCTGCTGGTGTACGGTGTGTGAAGTTCAGAGCACCTCCACTTTTAACGTTGGCATAGATCCAAATTTGTTATTTTTAAAAGACTTCAACCAAGCACTAAATGGGTTGTTCTCAAGCTAGATCTTGCTGTTACTAATGCTAGTGCTAGGGATGTTGATGGTTTATCATTGATCAATTAATCACCATTACGAACTGATTAAAACAATTAAAAATGTTTTCATCGATAATTAATCTGTAGTCTAGAAATGGCAGTAATTACTCCTTATTTGACATAGTTTTGTCTGGTGGAGCCATTTGTTGAATATGGAAATTTAAAATTAAACTTAAAATGGGAAAAAGAGAAAATAAGAAAAAAAGGTTGGAAGATGTATCGGTTAAGGAAAATGGACAGAATTTGCAACCCTAATTAAAGCTATAATATGTAACATTTCTGCATTCAAATATCTAAAAACATTTGCAATGTGGTCCAGAGAAATTGTTAATTTTTTCAAGTTAACAGTGCTTTTCTTTGTCAGCCGCTATTTGTTATAACTTCCAGGGAAACACACGGGTTGGATACGTCATAGAGTCAGGAAGGACGGTGCTTAAAACTTAATACATCAGCTCGTGCATGAACATGATTTCTACCTGCCTTATCCGCTACGCTGAGCTGTGCATGTTGATTTCTTCTGTCCATTACATGTGTTCTTTATTCTTTGTTTTCTTTGATGATCTCTGATCTGATGGTCTATTTGTGTTCCTGGAATTCCCCCTGAGGACTATTCATGGCTCGGTGTTGTTCCCAAGCTCGGTAACAGGATTTCATTGGGCTGACTTTGTTCTTACCGGTCGTATCACTCGAGGGAAAAAGTCACAGCCACACAAGGTGAAATTCTCCTGATTTAACTGCTGTTTATTCTGGTTGTCATTGTTAACTCTGTACAGCAAAGTTGTCGACTGAACAAGATGATTTTCAGGAGTTCCCACTGTGCTGTTTCTCAGCACTAACAAACAACAAACACTCGCTTTATTTACAGAGAACACCACAGCAGGAAAAAGTGCTGATCCTTCGACTTGGCACCAGCGTACGTCAGCATCAGTGTTTTCTACCTGACATGCAGCTTCTTGTGGTGTTACGGTGCAGATTACATCAAAGAAAAAAGTTTGCTGGGATGTGATCAGTAAAGCTTTTTATCTGTGTTTAAATTGGAAAGTATTAACATCTAAAACAGTCGTTCTGTGGGTCAATCCATATCTGGGTGTATTCCTCTGAATCCCAATCGATTTCCAGCCGCAGTCCACACATTTCGCCGTTTGTGTTTGTGCTGAGTGTGTGGTCTAACATCGAGGGTGTGTGGATGGATGCATGCAGCAGTTAAGTGGAATTGGTTCAGGTGTGGGTCGATGCGGGAACCACTCGATTTCTATCGCTGTAATCACAGAGCGGTGACTCCTACATGAACCGCTCCAGGAAACAAAGAAGCCACAGAGAGAAAAGAGAAAGAGAGTCTCTGCTCATGTCCTCTCCGTCCTCATTGTAATGAATTTAATAAGAAGCTAGCTCCTGTGCTTTTGTCTTTATCAGCTCAATTTAACACAATATGGCTCCCCCGCTCTGATTATATGGTAGAATTATCAGTTATTAGGCGTCTAATATTACCAACATACTCTCATAGGAGCTAAGGTGCTTTGGATAATAGACACTGTTGTTTAGGTTGTGTTTTTTTTTTTAAATAACCCACAAAACTTCAGGTCCTGTAGCAGAGGAACAGAGTCCCTCCTCCACATCACCCTTATCAGAGCTGTATGAGTTATGTGAAGCCACATTAATTATTACCGAGTGAGAAATGTAAGGAATGTGAGTTTGGTCGTCTTACCATTTACATTCTTCACTCTGAACTTCTGCTCACAAAGTGATAGCAGCAGTTGGCAAACACTGTATACAGGCTTTGCCTGCTAACAAGGTGAACAGAAACCAAACAGAGAACTTGGACTAGATTCAAGATTAGGTGAAATAAATACCACGCCATTCTGTTGTTTGCTTTCTCACAAATTCCATTGAAGTTAGGTGAGGAAATATTTCTGTATGGTGCTATTTTATTACTGTTGTTGACTTCTTTCATAACATCAAGGGAAGACTACAAGGATGAAGGAGTAATCATCTAATCACTGTATTATTCTCAAAATGAGTAAACATCTTTGTAATTATAGCACTTTAATCATACCAGACACTGTACTTTGTATATTAACAGCTGAACATACAAGTGCCAAAATCATCATCTATTTCAGCCAGGCTACATCAAAATAAGAGATAACATGGTGCCAAAATGTTTTGTGAACATGCATCATCCACACTAGTAGTCCATCACCTTAAAATATACAGAAAGTAGGTATTTTACTGTTTTTGTATCCATATTTGTCTTCATAATGGGCCTATGGAAACAGTAATTTTCTTTTTCTTGAGGACTTGGCCCTAAAAGTAGCATGAAAAGCTTTGTCAGCAGCAACCCTAGCTAACGTCACCTGGGACAGGACTAAAAGCTGTTCGAAAATATAAAAATGCAAGCTAAGCAACCAAACAGGGCTATGTTAAAAAGAAATAAAAGTCTAAGCTTACACTTTTTCCCTATTATACTTGTAACACTAGGACTAACTAGCTCTACAGTGTAATATAAAAACATTGCTGTTTCTTTATTGCCCTGTCTTCAACATGGTTCATCAGCTGACTGACTTAAACCTGGAAAAAGTAGCTTCAGCCTAAATATTTTAGCAACACTTTATTATTATATTTTAAACGACTAGTATTTCTGGTGCCAACTAGCATGGGTGGGGATGTTTAATCGTATAGTCAACTAATTGCGCGCATCCCTAATTGGAACAAGGGCATAGTGCATTTGAATCAGTCATGGAGTTAGCATTAACTTAATTAGTTAGCTAGCTAACTAAAAGTGATCAAATCTGCTAGCAACAGGTGTCATTTTAGTTGGCTGTTAAAATCAGTTGTTGTCTGGATATAAGTTCCTGCTTTTTCTAACTCTATCTGAAATCAAGGACCTTTTGTTATGCTCAAGAATTTGGACAAGTAAACCTGGCACCATCCTAATTTTTTAATGAATAGGAGATTGACAGGTGTAACAACCAAACAGTCAACCAAACAGTTCAGTTCATTTAGAGATTATTTTCTTCAGTTCAGCCTCCAGTTTACTGATTCAGCCCTCATTGCCTTGTGATGGTGGAAATGGACGGATAGTGTGAGACATGGTTGATGCTGGAAACTTAAAATTAGGAAGTCTATTTCAGTGAAGGAAAACAGTGTGCTTTAAATGATATTTGTCTGTATAAGAGTTACCCTGTGTATAAGAGTTGTACTAGATGGTTAGCTTGTTTTTTTTTTACCACTCAGGTTGACTGGTAGATTAGTTGTGTTAGTGTGTGTGTTTGTGTGGGATGAGTGAAGGGCAAGTGGGTGTCACTTAAAACAACACTGAGGTCAGGTACTTATCCTTATGCTGGTAGTACTAATCTCTCTTTATCACTCACACACACACACACACACACACACACACAATCACACACACACACACACACACACACACACACACACACACACACACACACACACACACACACACACACGTCCATAGAGGTTGAACTTGTAACCTCACAGAGGGATCAACAAAGGCATTCATCTAAACAACATTAGGGATTATGCAATCAATCCTTTTTTCACACCACGGATTGAAGACTCTTTGTATTATATTTTAACAAACCAGAGTCTTTGTACTGCTGGGAGAGAACCAGAGCACGGCTGCTGTTGAATAAATTTACTCACAAACAACACTAATAATACATCTGGAGGTAAGAGTTGGCCCTGTGAACACGCTCCCTGTGGTGCCATCTTCTCACGCTAAAGCAGCCTTACGTAACATCAGTCAGGTCCGGATCAATAAGGTTCCATGAAACACCAGTGAAACCAGTCACCCCAGATAACCCCGACACCGCTACTGTAGTCAGAGCCAGTAATTGAATTCTGTGCAGAAATGCAATACTGCAAAGTCAGCAGAGGCAGTGAAGACCACGGCACACTATGCAGACCGCCGTCAACAGACTAACAGATGCTCAGAGAAGAGCACACCTCAGCTGCTCGGCCTCAGAGGAAGTCCTGACAGCTGATTTAGTGGAGTGAGTCCAGGTCAGAGCCTGCTAGTCACCGTCAGGGCTGTGAGACTTGTAACACAGTTCAGATGAAACCATGTGTAACAACCGATCCTCTACAGTAGCTATTGTATTCTCAATTTGTCCTAAGTTTCAGTGTTTTTTCCTCTGGGTCAGTAATTATGGAAGCTGCTGTGGACATTATTAATGAGTGTTTGACTGCATTTAGTGTTCAGATTTATTCACAGCATTTGAAGAAGGAGCCAGCTTACATCCACTAAATGACTAAAATTTATTTTAATGAAGATAGATTGAGGATTTAACTTTAAATAGGTCCAATATACTGTAAATTTACTGGACAGACTACTTATACTTAGTTATTAAGTATACATTTTCAGTCACATCTTTTTTCTCCTCATTGATTGATACAGCTGATCTGAAAATAGACGAGTAAACTCTCAAACTCATTTCAAAGAGGTGATCAGCTTAGTTTGCTTGTGTTTACCCTTCACTACACCCATGATTACTTTTACTGTGAACAGAAAAGTCACTTTTCATCTTTCCTGTCAAGTCATATACAGAAATGATGCCACAAAACGACGTCCCCCTTCGTTACTGTCACCTGGCATCTCATTTACTATCACAAACATTACATGTTATAGATATTTATGGAATATGCATGTGTTTCTGACAGATCATTTTGCATGTAATGGCTCAGACGATGGACAAATGTTTAGAAGTTGTGAAGAGTTCGGCGGTTTTTCAACTCATCAAGCCATATACAACTGGATATTGTGCAAATTTGTAGACAGTTGTACTCTTTTGAACAGATGCTAAAACGTTTGCAGTTTGCTTGAGAAATTCCTCTCTGTTGTGAACAACATACTAGCTGTTCAGAGATTTGAACTTAATGTTTTGAAAAATGTAATTCTTGTTTGAGATTGAACCAAAGCGAAAGAGAAAAAGTAATGCACACAAAGTGTTTCAGTGGAGTTTTTCAGTTGTCATTCCAGCTGCACACAGAAAGGGTTTCACTCGTAACTATGACCCACGGGGTATTTTATCACTTCAGATCTATTCTCTTTCATTTTATGTGTGTAACTACAGTGATTATGCGTCGTTATATAGACATGTTAAACTTATGATTATTATGTATGTGTATGAGAAGCTCTTCAGCAACTGCAGTTGTTGAATTTCATGATTATCAGTGAGACCTTGCCTCAAATTATTAGTGGATCACACAGTGGCAGCAAAATCTGTTCATCATAATAACGATTTCAGAGCGTACATAGTGCTGTAGTATTATATACAAGCTGCTCCAGTGTTCCCTAAACGTGGCAGTTCTCCCTCGTCAGAGCTGTCAGAATAAACGTCTGTGTCTGCTCTTAACTGTCTGCGTGCTCAGTAGCACCCTGTTTTTGCCACCATCACCAAATATGACCCGTTGACCTCCGTAAAGACTCAAGTATCCGTCATCAATGAAGACAGTGTGAGACTGAACACTGGGCCTTCAGCTTTAGCACCACCACATCTAACCACCAGCAAGAACAGAGAAACTGCTCCTCGTCTTGAGTGTCACAAAATGACAGTCGACCTTTCATGCAAAGTTCTGTCTGTGCTGTCTTTCAGAAAACAGAAGAAAAAAAATCACCTCGAGGCAGTTTAGCTTGAGGCTTCTGACCACCAGATTTCCATTTCTCTGTGTAGCCTGTGTGTCTTGTCAGATTTTTTTTTACAGATTTATGACACACAAACTGCTTTCAGACACACAGAAGAAGGAACATTTCATGACCCTCCTTTTCATCGCCTTGGCTCCTCTGAATGGCCTCGGGGTCTGTGAAAAGGAACGAGGTCTGTCTTCCTGATTGTCTGCCATCCATAATGAATAACCTGCTAACAATTAGAGGCTGCTGCCGAGCGCTCCTCTGCTGTCATGCCCAACAGCCAGAAACACTCTCACACTCACTCGTTACACGCCAGCATGTAAGAGTCAATCAGAGTGGAGTCGCTTCACATGTTGGATGGTTCCTTCCTAGAGGGCCTCCGGCACAGCTCACCCTCCTGCTGCTCCTGACAGGTTCAGACAGTTGAAACACCAGGATGTCAGATGAAAGTCACACTTGACTTTGCATTAATTTAACTTTATGTGCACTGTATTATTTGGGATCAGTGATGAGATCCTTGTTTTTTGTCCAACAATGTTACACTGACTGGCTTAAGATGGCTGTTTTGTGGTTGTTTTAAAGCTCATATGTTATTAATTGTCCTGCATCTTTTGTAGGGAAAGATGTGTTTACTTGTTTTCTTTTGGCATCATATTTGGTGATAGGAACACACCCTTGGTTTTCTTTGTGCCACAGTTCTCAGAGATCATTGGGCAAGTAAATTGCATGGACAATAAGATTGTCAAAAAAAAAGTGCACATTAGTCAGCATCATTGTAAATGTACCAGTGTTAGCCAAACAAAAGAGATGAGTCGTTGTTGCTGGAAATATTATTTTCTTTGAACCGGAAGATTTTTCCAAATGACAGACGACCCAGCACGAATATTAAAACTGTTCATGACTTTTGAGTAGATCAGAATTTTAAGATGTCCATTTTAATCTATTAGGATTCAATATTAAAATGGTTGATCGATTCGGCCATCCACCACTTTTGTCCAGACTGAAATATTGCACCATGTATTGGATGTATTGCTGTGAAATTTTGGCCAAACTTTTATGGTTTCCAAAAAGTGAACCCTATTGACTTTGATGATCCCCTGACTTTTCATGTAGGATTATCATTAGAGTAATTAGATGTCATCAAACTACCTCTTTTGTTATTGTTTTAAATGTGAGAGAGCCCCCTAGCAGCAGATCTTATATATTGTGTGTTTAACAAGTGTTAGCACGCTAACATGCTAAACTACATATGTCTGATGTTACCTGCTATACATCAGCTTTTTAGCATTATTGTTGTGAGCATGTTATAATGCTGACATTAGCATTTCGCTAACCTGGCTTCAGACTTTTTGGAATCTTTTTATCAGCCTGTTTTGGCTTTTAAATCTAACTACCATAATCTCACATTATGGCTTAGCTTGTCCTATAAGGAGGGCTGTGTGGCTATCAGAGTAAGAATAAAATATAATACTGCAGTTCTCTCTAAAATAGCTTAAATAAGGTGAGTGGCTGATTTGGTAATCGCTCTATAGTGTTTTACACAACTAACAGCTGTGAAAACCAGCACACACAGCTTTGATAGAGCTTATATAATGTAACAGAATGTGTGCTGTGTGGGAGTTTTAGATGTAACCTGCAAAGTTACCCCACAAACGTAAACAAACTTTGATCATGGAGCAGGGGAGAGAGAGCGCCGAGGGAAGAGGGCAGAGGATGTGGAGCTTGTGAGCCGTGCATATGCTTTTTCCGGGGCTGTGTTGAGTGACCTGTGCGCACACACAAGTGTGAGTGAGCGTCCGTGGGAGTGAGCGTTTTGTGCATCAAAAACTGACGAGCCTGAGCTTGTGTTGTGCAAAGCAGCTTTGGAATTTGGCTTCCCCGTCCTTCTGTCCTCTGTCTCAGTCCCGGCGCTGACCTGTGTGTCTCTGAGGGTTTGAAATGTCCCCTCTTCACGCTCAAGCATTCCATTGAAAGCTTTGTTTTCCCCACAGGACACCTGATTACAATATTTTAGGAGAGAGCGTCCTTGAAACCCTCATCTTGAAGGCTCCATGCTTTGTTTTCTTTGTCATTGTAGTAAAGTGGCAGTTGTACGGTTTTCTAGATGAGTTAGGATATCATGTTGTGTAAACCGTCACTGTAAAGCTTCACTGTAAGCCTTAAGAGACTCACACCACTCAGCGATATATTTCTTTACATCTTTCCTCTTTAGTACACACTGCTCTAGATCATCAGCACTGCACAGTACAGTGTATTGAAAAAAAAATGCTGTATTGCACAAACCCTCTCTTAACTCGTAAGATAGGCAGCGTCTAAGAGAGGATTTTGCCCTATTTGTTATTACAGAAGCAGCTTTAGGAATCCTATCATCTCTTACTCCATCCTATCTTATCTTCAGTTTGGAAATCCCAATCCAACATTACTTTGTTTGTCACATAGCAACTGATACTACTTTTCTCATCTCGTCAAGCTAAACAACTTGGTGACCACTGTGTTTTTTAAAGACGGACTGAAACGTACATTGAAACATACAAAAATGGAGCAAAAACAATAATGGACACTTAAATTCAAGACAGGTGAGTTAGAGGTTTTGATAACATCTATAAAGAAATCCAAAGATGTTCTTTTAAAAGAAAATGTACAACAACTCTAACTCAGGAGATAAAAGAAAGAGAGAGGGCTATGACAGCAGAAACAATATCCGGTATCCATTTTGTAAAACAGTAAAATAGCAGCCATATGTATTACATAGTACTGAATGCCACTGTTACCTACTGTTGGCAAATACAACTGTGTTAGACCTTGAGGAAGAGCACTGAACTTTGAGGTCAATTAGACATAGTGGCCAAACTGTGTAAAGACAACATCACCTGATGCTCTATGTCCCAAAAAGACTTTTCCTCCTTAGATTTACATTGTGAAGGAATCGGCTGTAAAACAGTGGAGAATTTTGTCACATTTAATGCAAAATGACTCATTTCAGAATTGAGACAGTAATATTTGAAAAGTCTAGAGGAGGTGCACGATTAGCAGCTCTGCCAAAAGAAGTCTCTTCTGTCCCTGCTCTATGAGCTGCATGATGCAGATACTCTGGCATGATAGCTGGCCTCATGCATCACTGAGCTGTCTTATAGGAACGAATCAAGGCCTGCCTCCAAAGCCGTATCCAGTTCTCATCATTACATCAATGCTTAGCTAACATACTGTTAGTGAGCACTATGTTAGCTATTGTTAGTGGCCATTACCGTTAGCTATTGTTACCTAGTTAGTATGTTAGCTACAACTACAGGTGAAGTGACAGTTAGAACAGTTTAATAAAAGTTAGGAGAGTTTATTTAAGATTTTGAGAAGTTAGGATGTTTGTGTAACACATACCTCCTATCTTCAGTTAGGATAGGAACATTTAATTAGTAGCTATAATACATCCCTAGACACACAAACTCTCATGTTTTATTTAACTAAAGAAATTATATATCACAGTATTATAATATCGATACCTCTTACAGTCTGGGAATTGCAATATTCACTGTCACCGTTCCCTTCTTTGAAGATAAACTGATAATTATACCGATACTCAGCTACATTCAGCAGGCTGTGACAAAGTGTGCTGACCAGATAGATACAGTCAGTAGATCTGTGAAAGTTTTTCATTCAGAAACATGCACAGCAGATGCAGGTGTGAGTGCGCAGTATCAGAAAGATGAAGAGGCACTTTGATACACTGATGTTCAACATTTTTATGTTTGATCAGAGTTAGCAGCTTTTGAAAAAGCTCGTCACTACTTTGAAAGAGGCATAAATCAAGAGCAGAGCACTTTTCAATTAGACCATAACTGTTCAAGGCTGCTAGGAAGCTCTGCTTTGATCCAAGTGTGTGTGTGTGTGTGTGTGTGTGTGTGTGTGTGTGTGTGTGTGTGTGTGTGTGTGTGTGTGTGTGTGTGTGATTGTGTGTGTGAGCATGATTTAAGGAGGTGTGTTGCATTTCAGGGCCCCTTGGTTAGTCAAGGCTGAGCTGTAAATCTTGCTGTGTCTCCTCGTTTACTTGGGCCCATAAACTAGAAGGCAATTATGGAAAACAACTGGATGCAAGATTTCTTCAGTCCTGTAAGATTTGTGGTTGCAGCCTAAAAGGATTTTTACCCTCCTATCTACCCAAAAGGAATTGCTTTGCCTCACCCGCCCTCACTCCAACCTCAGCTTCCCGTCAAGCATCGATTGGCCTCTCGTGTCTTTGGCAGATACAGGAGACAAACGGAGTAAAATACCATACCTAAAAATACTGTGTCAGACCTTGGCCAAGGGCCATTAGGTTTGGCACCTCATGATTTATTCATATGGTGTTAGACATACACACTCAGTGTGACCTGCACCGACTCATATACATCATGTCTTACTCTGACCTGGGACAGTGACAGTAAGACTTCCTGGTCCGACAGCAGCAGAGAGGTTCACAGAGTGACACATTTTGTTTGATTGTATTCATCATCATTGATTATCTGGTTTCTGTCCTCTCTTCAGCCTGTGTTATATTGGCTTATTAAGAGCCGGATGCTTTAGTGGAAAGTTTTACATCGGGAGAAATAGTACCTCATGAATATAAACATGAGCAGCTTGGGCTGCTTTGATCTCAGCCTGGCGGAGAGCCCTGAGTGGAGTGGGCTGGAGCTGCTTTTGCACAGCTCTCTCTGCCGATTTTAACCATTTGCATAATTGTTATAACTGTCGAGGCCAGCAGTGCAAAGTACTTGATAAATGTGGATTGTATTAGAAGCAAGAGGAGATGCCAGAGTGTCACTGCGGGTGTCTGTGCTCGTACATAGTACATATCAGTGTGACAGTAACAGAGGGAAATGGCTTTAAGGTAGAGTGTGTGTGTGCACTGACTGAGAACTGACGCTCAGAGAGCAGGATGGCCCATCATCAGTTGGGATGAGCCCAGGTTTGATCCCCCATGCAGCCATGCACCTGCCTGCCAAGGCCTTCTAGAGCAACAAGCGTACTCTGGTATTTGTATGCTGCATATTTTATTTTATAGTTTCAAAAGTTAATTAGAGGATAAACCTCTAGAGATGCAGCTTGTTTTTGTGGGGGACCTCAGGCACAGAAAACATTCAATGAAAATTAAAATGAATAAATACTAAATGATAATGAAAAAATATATTTAAAAAAATCCAGTGAGACAAACATCAACAAGGACATACACATAAATGCTCTCCCACCATCCCAAACCACATGCATCTACTACATGTGATACAAGTTTCATCTGTTCAAGAAATAAATAACAAATAACATTATGCCAAAAGACTGAGTCTACTTAAGAGCTAAAATGAAGGTGAACACAATCAAACACAAGAACAGGTATATTTAAGCTAAACAAGCAAAGAGGCCATAAAGTCATTAAAGGAAGAAATTGATGTGAGTGAGTTGCTGAGGCAAATGATCACAGTCTGATGGTGCTTTAACCTTAAAGGCATGTTGCCCGTTTTCTAGGCACAATTAAAAGAAGGTTGTTGAATGTGTCTTAGTGAATATGATGCAAACTGAAATCAGCTTCATATCCCACCTTCCAGGCAGTCATTAGGTCCATTTCATTTCACTGTTATATAAAAACAAGTTACAGACACCTTTGTGTTATGCTCTTGTTTTATTGTGCATTTTATAGTAGTGCAGGAGTCAGCAGGAACGGAGGGCTGTACTACAAAAGAAAATCAACACAGCCAGGCTTTCTTTGCATGAGCTGGCTCGACAAAACCTAAAATCCCTGTCAGAGGTAACAGGTATCACGATGGTGGTTATCAACTTGCTTTGTTAACTCAGGTTTTCTTATTCAGACTCAGTGTGCGCTCACACAACGTGAAGCAATCGCGGGCCGCCCACTTCAGTCAAAATGCTGAAGTCATTATAATGGAGAGCTACGGAAAATAGATTTTTTTTAAAAAGGCAAAAAGAAAAACTGTTGCTGCAAACAAGGCAGGAAAACAATAATGCTGTCAGAAAGTTGCTGATCGACAGAATGTGATCTTAATGCCTGATGTGTATTTCTAACATGACAACTGCATATGAAACAATTAAACTTCATTCAGCATATTTAAACATAATGCTTTTATGAAAGAGATGTGGCGATCACTTCAGTTTTGGGCCATATCAAAGTAAAATGAATGTAACTGATTGAAGATTTTTGATAGGTTATTATTATTTACGATTATTTTCTAATCAGTTTTCGGAGCTGCAATATCAGCAATGCAAAACAGACTTTCAATAGTAAATTGTTGTACTATTCAAAGTGGTATGTAGTTGCTTTATCATTCTTTTAATGTGGTGATGATACACTGTGTAAATCTAAAGTGTTAATTTGACCTGAAGCAAACAGGAGAAATGACTCTGCATCACCAAACGGAGGTTCCTGTGACAGCACGATGCATACAGTTTGTGTTGTTGTTACATTACATTATGTTTCTGCATTTTATACTATTCCCTCAGTTTATAATCTATATCGCTTATGAAGAACTTTGTTTGGAAAAGAATTTCCTAAAGAGCAGCGCTTGTTACAGTCAATTTAATCTGAAACTCAGAACATAACCTGCGTCTGACCAGACTATGAGTTCAGCATAAGTTTTCATGGTGATCTGGCCAGGTTAAAAGAGAGCCACCTTCATGACGCTGAAAACTCTGACTTTCGAGTCAACATGCCGTGCTAACCCATTAATCACCTTTCGAAGTACACCCCTCAGATTTGAAAGCTCTTCTTGCTGTGTTTATGATCTTTTGATCAAATCTTTTACCATATAAAGGTTTTTGGCAGCCATATCTCAAATGTCATATGTTTGATGTGTGTGACTGCACATTAGAAGGCAGCCTTTTCCAATGGGAGTCCACAGTTATGTAAGCCAAATAACACTCTCTTTGAAGCCACCAGACTCCTTTAACAAATACTGCAGAACATGGGAGTTGCTGGGCTGCTGCTGCCTTTGTCAGTTAGTTTGTTTGTGTTATTGTGTGGCTTTGGTGAATCTGAACTAAAACTCTGAAGTCACACAGTATCACAAACAAAGCAACTAATCAGGGCAGCAGTAGACCAGCAACTTCCCTGTTCTGGCAGGTAAAATTTCTGTCTGGTTGATTTGTGGAGAGTGATATTTGGTTTATATAATAGTGGTTTTGCATCAGAAAAGGCTGTCTGATGACATAAGGTAGTGAAAATATTCTAAATATAGCTTGCGCTTAAATTGATATTCATTATTTTAGGTGGCTAAAAAGCATTTTGCTGCTGACCCTTTAACACAGCTGTACGTTGGTTAGCTTCCTTGACCGTCTGCTGCTTCAGATTTGTGATATGGTTTGAAAAATGGTTAGGTTTCAAGTACTTAATAGGCTAAAACAAGCAATATATTCGGTATTGCCCTTTAAACCATACCTGTTCTATGAGTGCCACATTAGCTGAGCACAAAAGGAGACTTTGCCTTGTGTTTATAGTCAGAGAGGCTGGGGTGTGTTCACGTGTTTTATGGTCTCAAGCAGGTTTTATGGCTGCTGGGGGTGTTTATGCACGGGAAGAGAGCGGGTCAGAAGGGTGAAATCAATAGTGATCCTTAATGAGGTTGTCTGAAAAGACGGAAGGGAGGGGATATATGTGGGTGATTGCTGCACGGAGCTGAAGAGGCTCAAACTCGAGTTGACAAAACAATAGTGGCACTTAGGTAGGTGTTGGGGTAACTTGGCAACTGGTTTAGTTTTGTCAGAGTCAAGAGAAAATGTTCCTCATTGTGTTTCTTCTCTGTATAAAACTCTGCCTGCAGTGACTGACAGGAGAGCTAATCTCACACAGACAGACAGCCATCGTATCTGTTGAAGATGTATTCAGGCCACGCTAGACTTATGAAGGCACGCTGTGTGATTGGTACATTTGGATACCCGTGATTTTAATGTGAGACGAGAAATTTGCAAAGAAAATAAGCTGCAGCAGCACTTGATTGAATTGTCTATAATGTATATTGTTATCAAAGCACTTGTGTCTGATTTTCTTTTGCTTTTTTTTTAGGAAATGAGCCCTGCTGTAGTAACCTAGTTGCAACAGAGTTACATAACAGGATTGTGATGTGACATATGCTGCCCTACATCATAAAAAGTACATGTCTCATGTGATGCTGTAGTCTTTTGATTTGCTGTTGGGTCTTAGAGGCAAGACTGATGCTGTAACAACTGTATCATGGAATAGATGTTTTCTAATTGGTGTGGGATCTGTCCTCTTTGTAAAGACATCATTTTGTATCAGTTGTTATCCCATAAAAGGGCTTTCGTGGTAGTCAGTGTGCGTTTGTTTTGTTGTGAAGTTCTGTGCTGTGATGTTGTGAGAAACTGAGTTGTTGTAGCTGTGCTCAGAGACAGCTGTCCGTACAGAGACGCACAGCTGATGAAACGTATGTCAGTTCACGCTCATCCTCCGGAGACCAACATCCAACTCAGGGCACTAAAAGGACAAAAGGTGGAGTTCATTTCAGTAAAGAAGGAAAGATACAGACACAGATCTTTATTGATGACAGTGTTGGTCAGCCCACTGCTTTAGTCCTGACTAAAATATCTGTATAGTCCCCAGAGGATAAAGCATTAGGGTTGGGTGATATGTTAAAATTTTACAACCAACCACCATCAGTCCATCAAGCGGCGATTGCCAACCCTGGTTTTGTCAAAATAAATCCATAATTCACAGAGTGAGATTTGAATACATTCCTGCTCTACAGGCTGTTTTCATCTCACTCCTCCAATATAGCAGAAATAGAATCTAATATTTATAAGTATGTTTTCATTATTATCTGTATCATCTGAAAATATGAATTGTTGAGTTTTCATCATCTTAGAATGACACATTTATATGTACAGATGGTGCAGGTCCTTTTAGTTGCCCCTCTGAAAACCCTAGAATATACGTCATATTTGAAATGTTAAATGTGCACAGGGGTGTCAAACTCATTTTATGGCTACACAGAGCCCAATTTGATATCAAGCGGGCCAGACCAGTAAAACCATTGTGTAATAACCTATAAATAACAACACCTGAAAATTTTCCCATTTTTATAGTAAATAAAAATTACATTCTGAAAATGTTCTCAATTATTTAATGTATACATTTTATATACAGGGTGTCCATAAAGTCTCTTTACAATTTAACAAATTTATTACAAAATCAAACGAATAGACAAATCTGCAAAAATTATTACAAAATGAAAAGTAGATATTGAAGTTTTTTTTTTGCCTCATTTAATACACCTCTATATGGGCACCATTAGTTGCACGAAGCACATCAAGACGGTACTCGATTTCTTGCCGTGTTTGCTGTAGCATCGCTTCATCAATGGTGGCAATGGCATCAGAGATCTTTTGCTTCATGTGTGAAGCATGAATGTGATTAAAAACTTTGATGACTACTGAGTACATAGAGCAAATCTGATTACCATATCTCATCAGTTGCTTTTGTAATAATTTTTTTAAACTGTAAAGAGACTTTGTGGACACAGTTAATCTACAGTCTTAGATGTCCTAAGAAAATTTAGAGCAATTTCAACAATGTCTCAGCAAAAGAGTTCCACCAATACTATTTTAAGACAGAAGTCTGATTCAGTTAATTTTGTACTGAAGCTACTGGTTGACAATATTTCGCACTGTTCAATATCTCGGAAAACTTTGAAAAGTTGTCCAATGGGCCATTTTGGACCCTTTGGCAGGCCAGTTCTGGACCACAGGTCGTACGTTTAACACCCCCGATTGAAACCACAGTTTGCCAAGAAGTCACAGACCTCGTAACAGATTGCATTTAGTGATATGTTGACAACACAACACAATCTTTCATCATTATTTCCTCTAAACAGGTCTCCCTGCTTCACTATTCTTTGAGCACTCAGTTCATCTTTTACTTTTTCTGTTTTTTACAGAGCACCTCACCCCCCCACAGAGCCCTGTAACCAATGGCAACCTCAGTCCAGACTCTTCCTCTGACCCGTGGCCCTAACAAAAACTTCCGTAACCCTTTCCCAGCCCCACCCCTCTCCTCCCGTTGCGGCATGGGAAGTGTAGGCAGTCTGGTGGAGAAGCCAGATGTGTCTCCGACTAAAGGCAGCCGTGCAGTGCCCCAGGTGAGACCCAAACAGACCAACGGCCTCCTGAAGAAAGGATTCACCCAAAGAGAGCTACTCAACTACCTCAACATCACCAGGTGAGTGCTGCTGTAAAGACGCGGATGCTTTGAACATTTTACACGCTGCACTTCAGAAAGCAAAGTAGTCTGCAAGGTGCTATAAAATTTGACCTGACTGACCTGCTGTGCTTCCAAACAGAAAAGAGCCTAAAGCGAACTCAAGCAGTGACGGCAAGAAGGACATCATCTCTGGTCTCAGCTCTGCCGGTTCCCGTGAGGAGGACAAACTATATGCCAAGGTCTACCATAAAGACGGCACTGAAGTAGATTTGACGAAGAACTCACTGCCGAGTGGGGCCAAGTATGAAAAGGTGAGTATTGTTGTTTAAAATGCTGCTAAAAGGTCAATTCAAGAAAGTACTTTCTTATTTTTGGATGATTCAATCTTTTTATTTCTTCAGATTTATTAAAGAAACATCATTTTGTTGAGCCTCATTTGCATAAGATTATTAAACTTGTTTCAGTATCATAGGTCTTCATTGGGCTTATGCAGCTGGTCTGTTTCATTTTCACCTTGAGCCAACAATGCAAAGCAATATAAGGCTGTCTTATCTTAATTGTTGAGTGTCTATGGGGTTAAGTAACATAATGATGAAGTGAATGAAACTGCTCGTAACAAGGTCTGTGTATTATCCCGAGTATATTTGAGAGAAGGCAGACATCTCTACAGCCGATATCTCCAAAACTGTGAAACTCAGACCAAAACAATCTAGGTGGTTAAATAGCACTGCAGATAAGAAAACAATTTATGTGTAATATGTATATTTGATTTGGACTTAACTGCCCCTTTAAAAGTATCCAATCTTAAAGGTACCTTTAGTAAAAGTACCTCCTTAAAGCAGTAGTCGCAGGAGGAAGACTTGGTCTCACTCACTGAGTCAGGCACAGATGCAGATGAATGACTTCCCCATTGAATTTATTTTTGTAAATGACATACAGCCGATGTCTGACTGCTGGGGCTGTGTTAAATTGATCAGTATCACATTTATACATCTCTAGCAGCGCGGTGCAACACCGCCATAACCTGTTACCAGCATAAATCAACCTTAAACCTCTTCCAGCTCACCAGCGCAGATTGAGAATCTGCCACTTGCTGTGTCCTGAATTTATTGCAGCAATCAAATCTCACCTGTTTTTTTTTTTTGTTTTTTTTTTGCTTGAATTGATCAACGTTAAGAACACAGAGGGCGGAACAGTATTGATTTAATAGAAACAATGTGATTTATTGTTCCATAACCCAGGCCCCCTTTGCTGTGAGTAAGGTCTCTCTCTCTCTCTCTCTCTCTCTCTCTCTCTCTCTCTCTCTCTCTCTCTCCTTTTAGCCTTGACTCAGCTACTTTCTACTATCTTTGTATCCTCTGAAAGTGCCCTGAACTTTGCTGTCTCTTGGTTATCCTCCTCCACCAGGCTCGTTTTAGGTCTTCTGCCTTCAAGCCTGTCACGCCCAAAAATTTCAGCTCCATGCAAAACCTCTATCCGTCTTCGAAGTCGGAGGATGTGGACCATGGCCTCTCCAACGGGCTGCACAGAGCCTACGCTCATGTCCCTAAAGCTGTCTCCACCTCTTCCTCCTCTTCCTCACCCTCCCGTCATGGAGGACCGACGTCCAGTGGCAACAAGGTATCAGAATTTCTTGGAAACCTTGTCATACTAATTAATTAAAGGATAACTGCTACATTTTTTCAGCCGGTGGAGTGCTGCAGCCAGCAAAAACAAAAGTAAGCTACAACTTAATCCTTAAGCACAACTGCCCACCATCAGAATAAGTCCATGAAAACAGCTTGTTTTTCCCTCTGACACAGTTTTTTTAAGTGTCTGACATAAGTATTGAAAGGATCCCTAAAGAGAAAGAGATTCTTTTTAAAGTTGTTTTATTGCTCTTGCCAAATCAACCACACTCTCTTTACAAAAAACATATATTTTAACATTGTCATCGTCATCTTCCATCAAACTCAATGGAAACAAAATAAAACCCACCAAAAACGTCTTGATTCGTGTTTTTTCATTGACTTTGATTTGGCTGAAATAAACCCTTAATTCATGCAATTAGATGTGATGATATCTGGAGAGGAATGAGAGAAAGGTCAGATCTAAGAAGCAGTGGGGAGAAAAGTAGAGCCAGAATATTTTCACATCTTCCTCAGTGAAATAAGGATCTATTTCGACCAAACCAGAGTTGGTGATTGTTGGAACAGACAGACGAGCTAAGACATTTGAGTTTTATTTTGTTTCTATTGTGTTTGAATGAAGATGACAATGTTAAGATTACAGTTTTGCAAAAGGAGTTTGGCAAGATCAACAACACAGCTGTTTCTGGTTAAACAAAATATATCTTACTCATTTAAAAAAAAAAAAAAAGGTCTGTCTCTGTAGGGATCCTTTCCATAATGTTGTCAGACACTTATTATAACAATTTGAGCGTGTTAGTGGCAAATCAAGCACTTTTAATGGACTTGTAGTGCACACTTGCCTCCTGGAGAGATTATGTTGCAGCTTAGTTTCGCCTCTGCCGGCTGCAGCGCTCTCCCTCAACGCTGGACCAGTTTCAAAAATTGTTCGTAAGTCACTTTGGCAAAAAAACATGGGAAAATAGGGTCCATGTTCAAAAACACCAAAGCTGCCCTTTAAACTTGGTTGAAAGTTGAGCTATGTGCTAAGGAACAAGTGAATTAGGTTTTGGATGCAGGATCCAGTCTTGGATGTACATCGACTGCAGCAAAACAATCAACTTCTCACGATGTGTCTTTTTATTCAGGCATGATTTGTGACTAAAATGAATCTTTTCTCAGCCTATTAATGTTGCAGTGATGAATATCTGTATAATTATGACTGTGTAGGCCGTCTCCTCAGTGCGTGGGATGAGCCAGGAGGATGATAACCTGTCAGACTCGGGTCACAACTCCATGAGCAGCCTGCCGCCGTACCGGCCTCCCTTCCGCCCACACCTCGCTCACATCAGGTCTGCCGTGCCACAGCATTATTGTCTCAGCTCTGCTTCATATTCAAAAGAAGTTGTTGCTACAATAGATTTTTTTTTATTCTTAATTACTGTGTGGGTAGTGATGATGGAAGAGATGGTCTTCATGGTTTCTTTTTGTGCCCCAGTGCGTCCATGGGCCACATCAACACCATCGGCTCCCTGGACCGTACCTCTCTGGGCCCAAAGGCTGCAGGGTCAGGGGGCGTGGCCATAGGGGAGATGGCGTGTCGGAGCATGGCAACCCTGAGCCGTCTGGCTCCATATGCAGGAGAGGCTCCACCTCCTTATGAATGGACACTCTCCCTGTCTGTTGAGGAAGTGGTGAGTACTGGGCAACAGATAGATGTAGATGACACATTGGTGTCAGCATTGTCACCATATTGGACCAGGTAAGACTGGTGTGTAAACAAATACAGGTAAATGGAGGAGCTGTGTTTTTTCTGGATTAAAAGCACCAGAACATTTACATTTCTGAGCTGATTTCAATGAGTCATTTTTGTATTCAAGGGTTCATGATCCACATGGAGTAACCCAGAGAAGAGAAAACAGTTTTTTGTACTCTGTGGGATTCATGCAGCATCATTCTCTATTTTCTCTTAATTTTCTGTCAAGAGACAAAAATAAGAGCACCAAACATTTTTAACCATTCAAATCTGCTCTAACCCTGTGCTCCTGTGTGCTGAATGATGAATATCTCTTTATCATTAACTGGAGGGGCGTGGTCGATTGTTTGTTATTAGCATAGGTGGCGCCCGTTGAACAGTGTACAGGGGCAGGTGTTGTGCTGTATGCAAATGCTCCGGCACAGGCGCATGAATTGGAGAGATGCCACCAAAGGCTGTAAGAAGCAGAAGTGAAATCGATGCATTGCGATGCTGTAAATGCTGTGTCGGCAGAGGGACGCACAATAATTGAAGTAAGTGAATAAAAGAGTTTAAAAAAAAAATAAGACTTAGAGTTAAATAAATTCATTTAAATTGTTCTGATCAAAAGGGTGGCAGTAAGGGAAATTTATTTCATTTCACATATTTAACTAACAGTGTTATTTGTTTCTGATTTGTCTGATGATCTTTTATTACATTATATCAATTTATGGCTTCAGCAGACATATTTCAATTACTTGTTTTGTCTGACCAAAAGTCTAACTCCTCTAAAATATTGAATTTAAAAAATAAAGATTAAAGCAACAAATTTGTGAAGCAGGAAATAGATGTAGGAATGTCTTTAACCATTCATCCAGGTCCAAATGTTATGTAGCCACCCTCCACCAAAAGCATTCAACCTGCTGTAAGTGAAACATATTAATAGATTTTTCAATATGAATATTTTTTAATGTTTATATATCTACAGATACTTAAATTATCCTGGTAATATTAATTATATAGAAATAATCAAAATTGTTATTATTCTTAATAATAATTCTAAATGTTTAAATATTTTTTAAACTTGAATTTCCCTGCCTGGGACAAAAACTTAGCGTACTGTGAAAACGAAAGGTTTTTCTCTTATCTTGGTAAGATCCCTCTCTCTTACCGAGGAGAGGAACAAGAATGAAAAAAATAATATATATTAAATATTAACAAAATAATAGAAAATTATGGATACAAACAAAAATAGAGAAAATTTTGTTTGGAAATTGCTTCCTGCCTGAGACCCTATGTAGATCATAAACTCTTGAATATAAAACGACTTGTCTGAGAAATGTAAATGTTACAGGGATTTTTTATCAATAAAAACAGCGGCTCCCCAGTTTACATGTATTTGCTCTCAGGACCGTCTTAAACGCTCCAATATGGCAGGCTGAAGCTGTCAGTAAATATGGACTGATGAATGGATGGGAGGATGGGTGGGTGGATGAGCAGGTCGGTATGATTTACAGACATGTTGTCTTTTCCAGGTCCGGGATCTGGAGGAGCGGCTGGTGGAGAAAGAACACGAGCTGAAACAGATGAAAAGAAACCTGGATGAGAGCGAGGGCGCCATCGCTCAGGTGATCATCATTGTCTGTTCTTCGCCATCAATCTCTCATCATCCATCTGCCTCTCTTTTGAAGTTTAACCCCCATCTGCTCCCCTCATGCAGGTGTTTGAAGGGAAACAGCGTCTTTGGGAGAAGGAGGTAGAGGAGCTGAAACGCCTGTATGCCGCCAAGTTACGTCAGGTTTCTCAGCATGCCCAGCGTTCCCAGCGCAGCCTGCAGTTGCAGCTATTCAAGGCCCAGCAGGAGAAGAGCCGACTGCAGGAGGAGCTTGACAGCCTGAAACAGGAAAAGAGCCAGGAGGCCGGAGCCATTGCAAAGCGAATCAGTCCAACTCTGGAGGAGACGCAGTGGGAAGTAAGACCTCAGGAGGACATGGGAGGGGAGGGACTCTTTATGGCAGGGAGAAACTCTTACAAAGTAGTAAAGGGGACAGTGGAGATAACTGGATTATTTCCTCGTTTGTCCTGTTAAAGGGATAGTTCAGAAGGCTCTTACCTGTTTGACTTTTTTGGCCAGGGAGTGTATATTATGTTGCTGATAATGTCCACAGCATTGCTTAGCTTCCATGCAGGTGTTCCTCTCAGCTGACATCTAAAATGATCAAAATGATCACATTAAGGCACCTTTTACTCTGTCTCTCAGGTTTGCCAGAAGTCAGGTGAGATCTCCCTGTTGAAGCAGCAGCTGAGGGACTCCCAGGCAGAGGTGACCCAGAAGCTGAGTGAGCTCTTCCAGCTGAAGACACAGCTCAGGGAGACCCGCACAGAGCTGCGCAATAAGGACGGCCATATAGAAGCTCTGAAGCTGGTCCTGCAGGGGACACAGCGTCGCAGATGTCCTTCTCAGACTGCACAGGAGGACGGAAAAGGAGCTGAAGAGAGTCCATCAGCTGGGGCAACAGGTAATTACTTGTGTGTACATATTATCACTGGCAATGTTTGAGTTAAAGTGCTTTGATGGTTAAAAGGAATACACCTAAATTTACTCGTGCTGACAGATATGACTTTTTTTTGACACAGCATTTAAACAAAAGCAAGTCTGAAAACACTTTATACAAAACTGACAAACTTGAACTGATCAACATTCACAGAAAACAGTATAATTCCTGGAAATCTTGTTGCAAAAGCTATAATTTTCCAACCTACATTAGCTTGCACATGCCAAGCTGACATGCATGGAAAATTGGGGAAAAAAGTAAAAGAAGTTCAATAATTATAGGCCACAGATGTCTGTTTAATATCGCAGCGAGCGAGGCGTCGAAACTTGGTTTCTTATCAACACAGCCGGAGCTCGTCTGGGTTATTTTGAGTTATGATGTTTACATGCTTGGACCCAAAATCAGGTTATTTGACTAACCGGGTCAGGAGCAGAGTTCTCTGCACATTTAAAAGCAGCCAACGTCTTTCATTATATTTCCCCCCCGGCTCTGCTGGACTGTAGTTGAAGCCATGTGAACCTCTTCATTGCAGGAGGGTGCGGGGGCTCCACAGAGGAGCGTCTGCGTGCCGAGCTCCTGCTGGAGCGCCGCCAGAGCGAGGCCCAGGCCATGGCTTTTGAGGAAGAGAGGCGGACATGGCAGACGGAAAAGGACAAGGTCATCCGCTACCAGAAGGAGCTGCAGGCCAGCTACTTAGACATGTACCACCGCAATGAAGCTCTGGAGAGAGAACTGCATCAGCTGAGGGCAGACAGAGAACAAGGAGGAGGAGGAGGAGGAGGAGGAGGAGGAGGAGGAGGAGGGAGCAGAAATGGGACACTGGAAAGAGAAGTGGCAGAACTGAGGAGTGAAAGAGCGACTGAAAAACAACAGGACAGACCTTCGTCTGGTTTGCCGTGGATAGAGAGAATTGAATCTTCTGAAATTTGAATGTGACTTATTTGCAATGCAAACTGTTTTCTCTTTGTCATATGGTTTCTACAGGAACCACATCCACCAGGAAAAGGAGGAAAATAGACTCAATAAGAACAAATTGTGAGAGAAGTAAAAGACAGGATTTTAGAAACTCTGCGACCAAGTTATTAATTATGAGTAAATAAGTACATTTTTTGATAAACTAAGGCAAAATGTGTGACATTACGTTAAACTTTTGATCTACTACATCAAAAAGATCAAATACCAAGTCAAAATTATGAGATATTAAGTCAAGACTGAGACAAGAGTGATCAAAAGTGATCTTGTCTGTTTGGGTCACATTAATCACTGTAAGCTGATCATTATTTTTACCATTTTTTTCTTCCTCTTTATTTCTCATGCAAATTTCTGCCTAATTGACATTTTAGGGAAACAAATAATGATTTTCATTATTATTTATTTTCACGATTGTTTATATTAATCAATGAATAGTGTAGTCTATAAAATGTCAAAAATATGTGAATATATATGTAGAATATGTGAAATATGCTCATCACAATTTCCCAGAGATCAAAGTAGCATCTCCAAATTGCTTCTTTTTGTGAAACCATTAGTCCAAAACTCTTCATTTACCGTCACAAATGACAAAGAGAAGCAGCAAAACCTTATGTTTGACATTTTTGCTTGAGAAATAATTGAAACAACATGATTAATCATTTATCAAAATAATCAGAAACTAATATTCCTTCAATTAATCCTTCGATCGATTTCCATCAATTAAATGAATAATGATTGAAACATTTTTCAAATTACTGTACTGTACTGTTTATAATTCAACCACACTATAATAGGGTGCAGTACTGTATATAAAATATAGCTGTCTGTAGTTTTGTTTCATCATCTCTTTGTCGTTTTTGTCAGTTTGTCATAAGCTGGACGTTTTTCATTGTTTTTCATTTTTTACATCAGTGTGCACGCAGCAGCAGCCTCAGGTAACCAGCTGGAAGCAGACGAGTTACCATGAGTCAAAGTAGAATAAAATGGGAGTTAACTTTTAAAAAATGTGAGTAAAAAAATAGAATCACCTTAGCTATACTTTTTTTCCCCATATGTTGTCATGAATGAAGAGGCCCAAAATGAACACTGTAAGCGGACTACTTGATGACTATAAATGAATTATTTAATCAGTGTTTGTATAGGATTCTGTCCCAACAAGTTTTTGATCACGGTAACCTTGATCATGATAAGCAGTTTCACTGTATGATGTATGTTTTTTTATGTTTTTTTTTTTTTTATCATGCATAACTTTTATCTATTCTTCTTCTTTTCCTGGTGAAACTGAGCTTCCATAGATTCCTGTTTGCCATTCTCTGCCCATGCAACCTTATTGATTGTTCCGTATCCTGCAAAGACTGGACCAGTAACCTCCTACAGAGCACACTGACACTGAAGGGAGCTGCACAGAAATACTGCCTGTGCCTCAGCTAACCTCGCAGAACAGTGGTGTCGATTCTGTAAAAATACAGCCAAGCACCTAGACTGCCCTGCTTTTATCCAGTTATAAACCTGTAAATGAGCAAATTGACATGAAGACTATTTAGTGATTATTTCATCGTTACCTTTTGGTTTTGGACTGCTGTCTAGTCTCGACTCGAACCAAAAAGGATTCAAAGGGATTTAGTGTGGCTCCTGAACACCTGTTCAGTCTGTGTAGAGGGTTCTGTACGTGGACTCTGGGTCCTCCGGGGCTCTGGGTGGAAAGCTGCATCTCTGGGTGAAATATGGAGGATTAAAACTATATGGTGCCAAGGTACTAATGCTATTTCTTTGACATCAAGGAAAGTGTGTACGCTACTTCCGAAACTGGAAATGTTTGACTTTTTCTCATTCGGTTTCCAGCTCCTGTCAGGTGAGATCTATATTATATGTGTGTGTATATATATTTTGTACATATTGTAATTTTGATTTGATTGGCCTTTTGTCATTGTGTTCCAAGTACACTGTTGTCTTAAACGGGCACATTTCCACATATTTTGATTGCAGTGAAAGTGATCAATACAGTAAGATGCTGAATGTGACTGCCCTGCTTATTGGTGCAAATTGTTCCACATGCACAGCCGATAACATCAAATGCATGACATAGGTGAAGTTGTTCTCTTGTTTATTATTAATATATAAACATTCACAAGCCAGCTCTCAATCGACCTTTTAACATACTGTGACTCTTGTCTATTTACTGGAATTTAAAACTGTACAGTATAAATAAATATATATGTTTGTTTTGGATTCATAATAAACATTTATGAAGTGGTGTAAAAGCTTTCATTTTCTGGTGTCGGTCAAGGCTACAGAATGCTTTATAATGGGCTTTTCTGTCTACTGTTATGAATTAAACTCACCTGAAACTGTCAAACACTCATTCTTGAGAAGTGGGACAAAACTGTATTCTGAGGGGGGGTTTGATTTTTACTGTTCAATTAAGCTGCTGGGAAAATATATTTTGAAAGATCAAACTCTTGACTATTAAACCTTGTAACAGACCAGCCTCCTAGTGATTTGGGTTTTTGTCAAATAGCAATTTTGCAGCTGAGGATTTTAATTGTCGACCCCCTCAGATACACAAAAAGTCACAGTACTATAATATAAATTATATAGGAAGTGTTTTTTGTTGAATTAAATACAAGATTATTTAATTAGATGTACAGTCAAAAAGTTTGATTTATTTATATCCAAGAAATAATAATGTTGTGCACTTCTGTTGATAATGTAATTTGTCTTTGTGATAAACAACATATAATATCAATCACAACAGAAGGAACACACACTAAGTGTACCTTTAATTTTTTGGTTATGTAAACTCATTTGATAAATCCTTATGAACATAAAATTAATGAATTTCACATAAAAAAAAATTTGACTTCTCTATGACATTGAAATCATATACTGGAGAGGTTACCATACTTTTTTGACCGGGTGGCCTGTATTTATTTATCTATTTTAAACCAAAAAAAGTGCTGCTTTCAATCATATTATTAAATTATTAAAGAGAACTGAGAGTTATGTCACCTCTATCAGCAGCATAGATGTTAACTTCAGAGTTGACATTTTTTCATTTCACAGTATAGTTATAGTGAGCAGCCATTTTATTTTTTAAAGTTGCTAATAATGCTAATCAAATTACACATTTATAAGCCATAATTCTTACTTAGCTTTGCTTATCAGTGCTTGAGCAGTATTCCCACCTCTTCTTTGAAACCAGGAAGTGAGGCAGGGGTCCTTGGGGTATAGCCAGCCCTTTTTACGCCTGATTAAATCATGTTTTTGTAATACTCTGAAGGAGATGACTGAAAACTTTAAAGGGACAACATTTTCATAAAAATCTACATTTTAAAACAAAGATGATTGACAAAGATGACATTTTAAAACCTATTTTGCATCGTATTATAACTTTCTTTTCAGGTTGTGAATGAATTCTTGTTTGGGACAAAAGTGTTTTCTGGCACAGAGCAATTCACCCCAAAATTTTAATTGTAGCATTAAGTATTAATTATTAAGTTGTTGTTTTTTTTTAAGTTTTGGTAGGATGTGATTTATCTCAGTTCTCGTGAATGGACTCAGATTGTTAAAGGTGTAACTGATGGTTTTCACTCGGGGGCTCAGACGCCTGCCTGCTTCGAGTGGGCTTGAAAATCTCCGCAGAGCGTGCCAATAAAACCCAAGGACATGAGCTTTATGACAGAATGAACAGAGCGCTGGAGGCTTTTGGGACTAATGTGGCTTTTAGAGGTTTAGCCTTCAATCCTTATCTCCACCTCTCCCTGCAGCCCTCCCTCGTCCACCCCAGCCAGGCCTCACACACCAGCTCCTGCAGCACAGACCGAGCAGAGCAGAGAGGTAGGAGGTCAGCCCAGATGGAAACAGAGAGGAGGATCCTTGTTTGCTAAGTACTCTATGGAAACCATCAAATGTACAAACTAGAACAGAGCCAAGAACATCTTGGCAGAGATGAAGGCTTAACACTTTAAATCCATGTGTCGTGTTTATGGGTATACATAAGTGAGAATATACAGTATATAAAAGAGTGTGAAAAGTGAGATACAGCACATGGAAGTACATAACACAGGTTTATTTTATTTTTTTATGTAATCAGTCTAAATAGTTACGAGCTGAGGCTGACTCACAAGGCTCTTACCTTGGCATTTAAAACATTATATAAACTGGGGCTTAATATAACTGCACAGAGCAGGAGTGGTTCACTGAAGTGGGATGAGAAAAGATTCTTACCTCACACATGTTATCAGTCTGTAGGAGGGTTGCAGTGCTGAATGCCATCAGTGCTGTTTATCTGATGAATTAACACGATTTTTAAACATCGGTGTAAAATTTATGTGGAAAAAATGGCTACACATTGTGAAACTCAGATTAAAACCTCCAGCTTTGGATCTAATAGACTTCAAGGCTATTTAGTGTGAGTATGGATAAAACAGCAATGGCTCCACCAAGTGGTGATGAAAGAGGGCCGGTGAGGTTAGTAGGAGCAGTCCTCCACCAAATGTCAGTACACCAGCAGTGGAGGATGTACTCAGACAATTTACTCAAGCAGTAATGTTATAGTGTAGAAATACTCTGTTACAAGTACAAGTCCTGCATTCAGAACCTGACTTTAGTAAAAGTACAAAAGTAAAGTAAAATACAAATTTTTAAATTAATGGAATTTAAAACCAAATTCACATCCATACTGGGGAAAAAAAGTACATTCACAGATCATAGTTGCATTAATGGATGTTCAGTGTTGGTTTTGTTGTGTTAGTTGTTACAGCATGATCAGTACAATATTTATATTTGATATTTTACAATATCTCCTCGGGACTTGAGAAGACTTGGATTATGCCAGGCAAGCAGTATGGAGGCATTTTATGTTTTTTTTTCCAGTTGTTTTTTTTTACTTTTTAAAACTGGTCACCATTCACTTCCTTATTTGGAGATTCTGCAACACTTTCTCTGTGAAGATCCAGCAGTGTTTCGTGGACTGACAAAATAAACTTGACCCTCAGTCAGCACGAGGGTGAGTAGATAATGACTGCATTTTAATTTTGGGGTGAACTATCCCTTGAAGGCCTAAAATTCAGATTACTGGGTTTGTAAGACTTTGTAAGGACCTGCAGCCAATTTAGAATAATGTATATTGCATTATTGAATTATCATCACTGACAGATAAATGTACATGTCACTTCAATGTTGGAGCAGGTAAAGGGGAGGCCAATTTTTAATTACTTTATATACTGATATACTGCTGTACAGCCGAACCCACTGATTCTTAACCTACGGGTTGACAAAGCTTCAGAGGGGGTTGCAAGGCCTTCTAGACTTTAAGGAGTGTAAAAGAACTTTTTTTTAAACAAATGTACAGTATTTGATTCATTTCTATGAAAAAAAAAAGTAAAATCGTTATTTTTTTAAGTTTAAACTATCATTTAAATTATTATTTTTTTAAATCTCACAGGGTAAGGCCATGATAATGACATGAAGACAGCCTCATCCTGCATTACAAAAAGTACACAGTTAAAATCATCAGAGAGCTAAAATCAGTTACTGCATTCACTATTTGGGTTAATTCAATAGTTGTTCTGTGCCATTATTGTTATGCATGTTTACTTAATGATAGAAAAGGGATCCCTTAAGGGAAAAGGCTGACAACATCACAAATGATCATAAACTAAAGTACACTATAGTAACTACATTTATCAAAGTATAAAGAAAGTAACTAAATTTATCAAATAAATGTAGTGGAGTAAAAAGTACAATATGTCCACCTGAAATGAAGTGGATTAGAAGTATCATAAACTGGTAAAGTACAAGTACCTCAAAACTGTACTTAAGCACAGGGCTTGAGTAAATGTATTTAGTTACTGTCCACCACTGCAGTACATTTTGTACAGCTGTCTTGGAGTATAAATTTTTTATTTTAATTTCAGATGCAAGTATATGAAACATGTTAGAGGATAAATATTTACAATAAAAGTTGCACACACAAAAGCAGGAAATGCAAACATTCAACAAAATTAATATGACAGAAGTACGGAGCGCTATAGCAGTCTATCTGAAGGAACACCCGAAGAAGCGATGAATGATTGTCAACCGATGAAAGAAAAACAGGAAATTCAGTGAAGAAAAGTCCACACAATACATGTGCTTTAACCCCTTCCAATGAAACCAAGATAAAATGCTTATCTTATACTCTGACTTAAAGGTGAGTGTTGCATTGTCAGTGTGAGCTATGCTGGTGCAGCGCTTGCTTAAACAAAGAGCCTCACTAGAGTGTGAGGTGACATCACCATTTTAAAAGAGGACACCAGGAACTTGCACTATTAATCATCTAAACATGTTGTATTGTACATCCAGATGCCTTGGACTTGGTGAAAAGCTTTCCCCAAGCTTACACATCACCAGTTGAATAATATATACAAACTCCAACAACACCCAAATTATCCAATGCCTCAATAGTGAAATATGTGAAATCTTTGTTCAAGACTCCTTATATAAATGTACACCTTTACTACTTACTGCAAAGTGTGGTATGAACCGTTACAATGAGCCCTGAGGAAATGTATTTTAATGTTTCTATCTCAAATAAAAGCAGAATTCTATGCAGCAGAGGCATTTTTTCTTAAGTATATATTAAACAACAGCCACAATGATCAGAGGACTTCCCCCACCCACGACGAGTAAAGCTGAATCACAAGCCTACAGCCACTGCAAGTCAGACCATACGGCTACCATCACACCACTTTTTACATCTCCAAATCACATGGCGTGCAAGCTCAGGATACACAGCGCGGGGGCAGAGTGAGGCGATGGCACAACCGTGACGTGAACTGTCGAGTTCTGAAAGTTACGCAGTAGTGTTGAATATGCATTTTGCTGTTCAGTTTTAATTTACTATTTTACATGAGCTGTTTGCAATGAAAAATAGAAACAAAGCACATTTCACAGTAGTATATATTTTTTGTTTCCGTTTTGTTTGTTAAATACATACATAGAACAAGACAAATGGCTTCTACAATGAGGAAAATCTTGCTGGTGCAGTCGGTCACAAAAAGAAAATTAAAAAAAAGCTGTTCCACCATTGATGAGTTAATTGTTCGAATCAAACTGATGCATCAGCCAACAGTGACTTTCAAGCTACGTGAGGCCTTTATTACATCATGGAGGAGTAATGGGGTCACAATCAAGAGTTCAATTCAAGATAGACCACCACGGTTCCCTTCACCAGCAAATAATAAACCTTCAACACAGTCTGTTACTCTGGTTTTTCTCATGTATAATAGAAGTTTATTACCATCCTGAAATCAGAAACTGCCTATCTATATACCATTTACCCACTCTCACCCATTCGTAATCATTCCACTGCTTCTGTCACAAAAAAAAGTAAAAAGAAAAAAAGAAGCAGTCATCCAACTCAAACAGTCGATAAAGCCGAGAAAACAAACACTATAAAGTATTACATACTTTAAAAAGATAAGCCTATAACTCTGCAGGCATTTGCAAAATGAGTTTCAATGAATGATCCTTTTTCAAGAGGTGCTTCTTCGTGAGGATGCTCTCGTTACTGACAGACTCCTCACTAGTTGGACCATCCCCGCTGGACTCTGTACACTACGCAAAAGTTGGAAGGTCCGAGGCGAGGTGGGTTTTACGGGATGGCCGAGGCTGTCCAGAGGAGCACTGGGATAAAACCTTAATGCTTACAATAACAGGCCAATAAGAGGCCAGGGACAGAGAAAAAAGGGCCAGAGCAAATGGTCCTGGAAATGCAAAGAGCTCCAGGGAACTCCATCCTTACTCATGAGGAGAGTGTGCGGTATCAAAAGTAGATCTGCTTGGCGTGTGACGGATTCTGCTCCATGGGGCAGTACGGACATTTCAACCTGAGGACGAGACAGGGAAAGGTGAGGAGAGCATGTTACAGTGTGTGGTTTGTAAGTTTATTTTGGCTGATTAACTATAAATCTTACTCACTTCTAGCTGGTCATTTTCTAAAATGAACTTCTAAAATGAACTTTTTTTGATTGATTTTTTGAATTGCCTTATATTCTGCATCATTGGTTCCCAATTGGGGATCCCGACCCCCACTATGGGTCACTGCTAAAATATCAGATGGGCCAAATCAAACCCCACTTCTGGGCAGGTTTTTTGATGCAAGAAACAACCAACAATACCCATGTTTGCTATCTGTCTTTTAGGTGTGATCTTCTAACAATATAGCTGTATATAATGCAATTTTGACATCTAAATTAACAGCAACGCTTGGGTAATTTAAATCTGCTTGATTACTTGCATGTAAGTCACCTTGAATGACCATGTAAAAAATAAGTGTTGTCATCCAAAATAAAACAAGTTTTTGTAACAGTTGAAACTCATACAACTTTATCTTATCATCCATGTATCATTCAATAAACACTTTTCACAGCAGCCAATTTGACGTGAAATAGTAAACACAGGTGTTACAGAGGATACTAATTAAGGTTCTATTCCATTCAGGTCAAACGCAGTCAGGATGCTGCTATTATGCATGTTGGCTCACTGGAAAGGCTCTTCTACACTAAATGGAACAGGAACTTAATCAGTATCATTGGTAACACCCGTGTTTACTATTTCATATCAATACTACTGTTATGTCTATTGGGCTGTATTGCACACTTACTTCCCAGCATTAGTCAGTTTGTTGAGGGCATCTCTGGAGATGACGTGGCCACAGATGAGCTTCATGGGTGGATTGCTCTCTGAAGTCTGCTGCCTGAGGATTGGGCAGGCGAACACAGAGTGGTACCAGCACTTCTTCCCCAGGTCGATTTCAATCTACAAGGACAGACATGATGGGAATCAACTGAATGGCGGAAAAGAACGAAAGGAAGCCAGAGATGGAAAGTCAAAGACACTTACAGGCAGCTCGTCTTTGTGCGTCCAGACTCCGCTGCACTGTCTCTGCTCTATCACCTGCTTGATGTTCATGAGCACCGGTAGGGCCATACAGCCTGATGCAAAACTGCAGAGACACAGACATGGCAGCATTGATACATTTTTGACTGCAGCTGAAATCTTTAAGCACACAGGAATATAAAGACAACGCCGTCTTAGGCTTCATCTTAAATCGAAATAGTCTCTACTTTGGAATCAATGTAAAGATTTTAGAAAGGAAGTCGGAGACATAGATTTTGGTTTTCTAACCTAACACTGAGTGGAGACTCTACAGAGAGGCCCAGTAAGGCGCAGGCATCCCTAGTGAAGATGTTGCAGATCTCCGCCCACTGATTTGTCTCCAGCAGACTGCGGTACGGAGAGTTCTCAATGCCATGACGCAGGTACACCAAACTGCCCATCAGGATCTGAATATCTGCAGCAACACAAAAGTACAGATGTAGAAAACAACAAAAACCAACAACACTGCATGAGTACTGTGTGGTAGGCCTCATATAATCATGTATATGTCGTGGGAACTAGTATACAAATCCTGAACTGTTGTAGGGTCTCTTCTTAAAAGAGTCAGCACCTCAAATTCTATCAAGTTTAAGGAAAAAAACACAACTCAAGTTAAGCCTCTTGTGTGTTCACATTAGAAATGTCACAGCGACCACATTAACATGCAAAAATATTCCAGTTTTTGCGCACTTCTGAAAAGGGCAATATGCTGTTTACAAGGCTAATAAAAATTAATATTCCCGATTACATGCAGCCATGTATAGTCTAATTACAGATGCTTCTTTGTGTCAAAATAGAAAAACCCTATTTTGTGCGAAGAAGCATCAGAATAGTCTGCACTGATGGCAGACTTGTTTAACTGTGTAAAATCAGCCTCCCTCTTTCTTTCATTTAATTACATTCTTGAAAAGGTCAGCATTACAATATTTGCAGCTCTCCAAAAATCTGTAGAGATTCACATCTTTCATAATGTTTAAAGGTAGGTGTGTTTCTCTTTCCAACCAGAAATTTAGGATTGTCCTTTGTGCATGCATCTTTACCCCAACCTTGTAAACTGTTGGATTGTTGATTTATATACAACACACAGAGCTGAGTGTAAACAGGCAAGACAACATGTGTCACAAATTGAGATACATATTTTGACTTTGCTGTATACATGTCCAAAGAATGCTTCTGAAACCAGAATAATCCCAACATATCCCAGGTCTTAATCAGAAAGTGCTCCATTCAGAATGAGGCCAATTGGAAGAAGAATAAAACCAACCAGAAGAATATCTAACAAAAATATGCTGTTTACATGACTCCTTTTAAATTCAGAATATTGCCATATTCTGGAAAACAGTGGGAAATTAGGGTGCATATACAAGTAGCCAACAATGACACTGTATACTGTCTACCTCTCTGGTGCTGAGAGGCAAAGGGCTGGAAGTGCCTGGCATACTGCAGGGCCTCCATTTGGTTGCTGATTCCCCCACTGAGCAGGCTGATGAAGTACAAGCGGTGCAACTTGAATTCTAGACTGCTGTTCAGGTCCAGAAGGCGCTGTCGATTCGTTACAGCCCACCTAAGACAGCAGAGACATGAATAAATACAGTCAACTATGTCAACACTTAAACTATAGTGATCAACAACCCAGTTTTTTTCAAATCAGTATGTCTTTAAATGTGATGAATGTGAAATGTTCATCAGTTAGACTCAGCCAGATGGGGAAAAAAGCTTGGATATTTTTGAAGCTATGAAACAGCTTTTATTGTATGCCGTGTTTTCCCCCTGCTAAGTTTTTATTAATAAATGCATTCATGCCTCTTGTAGTGGGTTTAACCTTAATGCAACTAAAATTATTTTATCTGTCTCCACCATTGTGTGAAACAGTCAAATAATTTCATTGTCTTTACAAAGATGTCTTGACAGAGATAACAATAAAAGAAGACATACTCTAGTGCCGGTCTGAGGTCCTGCATCCTCAGAGCTTCAAGGATTCTGTTCAGCTCCAGGAAAGGCTGCTTCATACTCATATCTATAACTACGCCAGACTCCTAGAAAACAGATAAAGGCGTTTATGAATCATAAGGAATTCTTTCAATGATTATTCGGATAAAAAAAAAAAATAAGATTACACTAGACTTACACTAGCAGCCCCATAATGTTGCTTAAATTCATTTGCATTAATACATTTCTGGAAAGTAATGATCTTAAAGCAACTGAGGTTAAGTTCACACCATAAACATTAGTTTGAGAGCTTAACAGTTACTCACCTGACAAAGATCCTCTGCTACACTGAGCATCCCTTGTCTGTACAGGTGCTCCACAATTGTCTCACTCAGGTATTTCTGTCTTTCTGGGGTGTCCCACACTGTCTCTGCCACCACAGCACTGATTTCTGCATCAAAATTCTGCAGAGAAGCATATCACAGGTTAAGTAGTATACCACATGTAATATATGACACATGTTAAATGTTTAAGAAGGTTGGAGCCCGTCCTTACCCTGTCAATGGCTTTGCCCACTTTTGACACACTGCCATGGATGTCCTTATGTCTGGAGGCTAGCATCTGCACTGTTTCTTTTATATTCTTACAACACTGTGCCATAGTCTGAGATAGGACTGACAAGTCTGCATCTTGTACTCCTGCAAGAGAGATAAAGACAAAGTCTTCACTGTACATGTCAACAATATGTGCCTACTGAGTTATGATACAGGACAGATAAAACAAAAAAAATCTGATGGGGCACTAATCCACTTAATTTGCAAATATTATAGCTTCACAGAGACACAGTCATCAGTTTTTCTTACCAAATGCAACTAGCTGTCCTCGTATCTCACAGACACTGCGTAGGAGCTCGTCTAGCCTCTCCTCAGACTGGTGGCCGTACATTACAAAGCGATGGAGCACTTTCTCCAGCTCCCGCTCAACACATGCACACTGTTCCATGGTTCAGACTGGAACACTCACACACAACAACAACACCTAGATTTAAGAGGAAAAACAGAGAAAATTAAGGTCAAAGAAAGTGAACTCATAATACAGCCTGACTAATACTCAATTATTGAGGCTAGCAGCTGATGTTATTTTCATTTTTTAAGGAAAATATCTAACAGTTATTTTCATTGTACATTAAATCGGCATAAAGTGAAAAACCTTTTTTCCCAAGGCCCAAGGCGATGGCTTCACATTACTTGTTTTTTCAGACCAGCAGCTCAAAATGCAAATTTATTTAGTTTGGGATGACATAAAACACAAAGAAGCAGCAAATCTGCACATTTTAGAAGCTGGAGCTAAGTCATGTGATTTTTTTAAAAACCTAAATACAAAGCAAAACAAGTCATTTTGATAACAATCCTTTAAAATTATTTTTTAAAGAATTAGCCTAAGTTAAAGAAGACCATGACACGTAGTAGGCACAGCTCTTTAAATGCTGAAAATTAAATTTGCTAGTAGTCTGTAATGGCAACACTTTTTCTAAACTACCTAAAACATTCTTACTTAATTGCAATTTACTCTTGCACACAAATATTTAATAATTATTACCTAATTATCTTAATAATGACCTAATTCCAATTCTATTTAAATTTCTCTCATATTATAACTCATAATTGACTAGTGCTCCTATTTCAACTACAACTCTTACTGCTGAGCTCTCATCCTACACATTTCATTGTACTATTTGCCCTTTGTTTAACTACATATGACTAATGAAACTTCAAAATATCACTTATTTCCATTCTTGAATTGCAAATTATTCTTACCAATCGGCCAACAGATAGTGATATATTATTAAGTCAGCTGATGTATTGATTAGGCTCACAAAACTTGCTTGTTTTTGTTTTCTCTTGTCAGTGAACTCTCTGGTTTGCGGGTCTTTGTACTTTGCTAGAGTGGATTAAACACAAGACAAAATCCTACAAACTTGGACAGCCGGCCTGTTAAAAGGATGTATGATCCCCTTCCACTGTTTTACTATTAAAATCCAGTTGCCACTCTCATTTGACTGGACTGATATCAGCTGCCTCCGTGAGAAGACAACGCTGAGGTACAATGTTTTAAAAGACACCTGACAGCTGGTAGAGCTCATTTGTCATCAAGAGAAGACAAAGCAAACCCACCCAGTATTACTGTATTGATTAAAAGTTTGGCCTGATGTAACACTGCTAACAACTAGCAAGGCCTTAACATCATTAAAGGCAGGCACACAGTGTACTCTGCGGCCTGCTGTTTACTAACGTTAGTCGGCACTAACGTCTCAGCCAGATAAAAGTATGATTTAATCATCGGCTAAAGAGAGAAGTGTTAATCAGAGCAGCTGGTCTGCATTCGGATACAATTAATCTAACATTAGAAAGACGACAAATCATTGATTAGTAAACCTTAGCTGTAACTCACCGCTCATAACCTGAATGCAGAAAATGTCCACCTAGCAGTTAACGCTACCGTAATAGAGCTAACAACATAAACGCAAGCTACCGTAAAAGCTACATTTTAATATTGAAACGCCAGGCTTCGTATTTATTATTGCCAACTAACAATGATAAAGGTGGCGTGCTACAAACTTCTGACCATATATTCAATTTTGATGCGATAATTTAGAAAATTAAGCTGCCACACAGCTAACATAAACAAACGGTATCACAGCGGCTGGCTAGCTACAAAAGCTCGCCATTTGCTAGCAGCTACTTAGCTGGTTGATGTTAGCCAGCTGCTGACTGACAAGGCCCAAATAATTTCAGGAGAGAATGACAACCCGCTTTTCTTCATTATTTTGTATTAGTCCAACACGTTAAACATCTACCGCCGTCTGACTTGATTTTTTACCATATGTTAAAATAAACACCACTCACCTCTCCTGCTAATTAGTTAGCAAACATTAGCGTTAGCCACTTGCCTGTTATGGCAACACTTCACCAGCAGTCGTAATGCGGATCTTCCTGTGTCGCAGTCTGCGTTAACTGGACATTTCACAATAAAAGTCCGTTTCTATGCGACATAAAGAGTAACTGCTCCTAACAGAGATTTCTGTCTGTCACAACTCATCCTGTAACGGTTGGCACAGTAAATACACTGGTGCATCAACATGTTATAGCTGATCATGGTTGAGCTATTTATAACTATTTCCTCTTAGGAAAAAGTGGAACCCTCAAGTTTTTGGTGTAAGAGGACCTGACAAAGCGCCACCTTAAAACTGAACTAAGTTGTGTTGGTGGCAGGGGTGAAAGTAACTAATCATAAATAGTTAACTTACTGTTACTGTTAATTAGGTTTTTTTTTGGGTGCTTGTACTTTTATCTGTAAATGTTTAAAATGATAACTGAGTACTGAGTGCAATATGAACTCATATCCAAACTATTCATCTGCATTTTTGTAGCCAATAAGGTTATCTGATCGCAAACGGGCCAATGAAGGCAAGTACATATGAATGAAAAACTAAACACTGCAGCAGCACAGGTTTGAAGGATGATGATTAATCAGTAATCAATAAATCACCATTGAGAAGTTAACCAAAGGTATTCATGGATATTTAATCAGTAGTAGCTGTCAGTATTTGCACATCATTTGATATGGTTTTGTCTGGTGGAGCCATCTGTTAAATAAAGTAACTTAAACTTTAAAATGACAAAAAGTAACAAAAGGAAATGCACAAAATTTACAACCATAGTTTGAAGAGGTGACTGAGCAGAACGGAGCAGGAGCTGGGAGTAATTTAGACTGAAGATTTGGTACTTTTACTTGTAATCGAGTAATATCTTAGTAATGTAATAGTACTTGTACTTGAGTACAGAATGACGAAAATAAACTACACAAATACAATGAAAATGCTGTATGATTCATTATAGGGGAGAACATAATTAGAATCAACAACATGGCATGACTAGACAGTCAGTACGATCTTCCATTATGCTTGGCCTTCACTGTTTAGCAGATCTTTTGTATTAGAAATTACTTGTGCTCTTGTAGCAAAGTTGGTCCAGTGTGTGCTTGATGTACAGAGGCTGAGTCATCAGCAGCAGTCATGGCTTTGAGTCCAACCTGCAGCCCTTTGCTGCATGTCTCCCCCATTTCCTGTCTAGCTAAAATTGTCCTGTCATTAAAACCTAAAAGACAAAAAAATCTTAAAAAAGTAAAAACTTAGCCATTGTGTAACTACGTTAAAACTGCATGTTCAAATGCCACTATTGCTGGTGACAGTTAATTTACTTGTTGTTGTATGGTTTTGTAGTCGTGTGTTCTTACCCTAAACTATCTAACTTGTCTCAGTGACATGACCAAAACTTGGACATCAAACAGCACATGCACTTTGTAGGTCTGTTTCATTTACTGACGGGGTAACGGGGCAGTAAAATGGTCTACAGCAGTCATTCCCAGCGACTGTGTTGTAACCCACAGGTGGATCACAGGAGGTTTTATTTGGGTCTCTAAAAAGATGAAAGACTATGGAAGAACTTCTGTTAATTTAAAATTTATATCTGCAGTACAGATTTAAATTGTGCATTTTATTACTGATGAGAGGAAAAACATGTGCCTTTTAATTCTGTCTAAGTGCACTTATTTTGTCTCATTTATGATGCAGGCTAACTTGTATATGTTTTCAGTAACGTGACTGAAGATTATATAAGGTGATACAGAAATGGCACGTTCATTTATGCACAAATTAAATCTTCCCAAGATTTATTGATAATGTCTAATTGCATCAAGGTGGATTATGATTTTTAAAAAGTTGGTCCCCAAAAAAAAGTTTGGGAAACACTGGTCTACAGTGACCACCATCATTATGGACACACCAGATGCTGAGAGATTGTGTCAATAGAGGAGATAGACAATTACAACTACACATGTGGACTCAAAAGCTGGACAGTTTGAATAATCTGTTGGCCTAATCTCTCTTTGCACCCTCTCTCTTCATTGTATTATCAGTTTCAAATTCAAATTTGTAGCATTGGCATCAGTGTAACTGAAACAGGTTGTATAATATTTACAATGTGATTATAAAGCAGAATGTAAGAAAATAGAAACACAACTAATGGTTTCCATGCTCACCAACTCATGAACTGGGAGAATATAAAGTTAAAAATTATGAGTTTGTTCAGAGGTTACTGGTTATTTTGGAGAAGCCCTGTTGTGCAAAGGTTGCATAGTCTTGTGTCCTAAATTATTCATTACTTGTTTCTCTGTTTCATAGGGTGGGACTCATCTTATGAAGATCCAGCACCACAGCAGACAGATGAACCACTCTCAGCAGCTTATCTACGTTCAGGCACCAGAGCGCTGCCTGAAGACCTAGTGAGTACAGTTGCACACACATATTTGAGCCTCAGTCAGACCCAGACTCTATTGAGGAGTCTGTTGCCCACCAAAATATTTGTTTATGTTATTTTTTAGCCTTTTAGCTTGTAACTAGCAGTGGCTGAAGCAGGTAAAATGCTTATTTTCACAAAGCTTTAAGTAATACTCTCTGCTAAGACAACCCTTTCAACCATTACTTAAAAGTTTTATGTACATAATGAACCCAGGGCTGTACTCACAAGCCATTCCAAAAGATGAAAAACAAAAACAAAAACAAAAACAAATGCCCTCTTTGTTGCCCCTATTGTAGACCAGCAGATTTTAGTGCCCTCTATGGTGCCCTTTGAGTGGAGAAAACATGATGCAGTGCATATAGGCTCTCACACAGAGGTGTAAGTTTTCAAATCTTACTCACATGATAAAGCAATTTTTATCTTAACCAGGGTTTGTTTCATCATAAATGCATCATGAATTTATACGTTGCTGGAGTAGTTGGTGTGATTTAAATTTCTTTTCTTTTATCTGTAGCAATACATCATATTTTTAAATTGATCGTATGTTTTGAATGTAAAATCTTAATGTGCAAAGCAACTATTAAGTACAGCAGACAACTTTATGTAAAGGAGTAAAAAGTACATTTCAAATCTAGTGAATTAAAATAATAAAATATATTATTCAGGTAGAATACAGGTACAGTACCTCAAAATTCTCTGTCACTGATGACCAAACAAAAACAACTAAAATGCAGCTAATATTAGAAATGTGGCCTGTATAGAATTTGGGCATGCAAAGTTAATCACATCCTAAAAGAGCAACTAGGTCAGTTCAAAAAAGATAGATTTGAAATGTGATCTTGTGTTTATATTCTCACTGTTTACTAGCACTTGAATAACCCATCATGAGACTTGACCCTCGTTTAGCATCATGTCCCGCAGATAGAACACAAGCAGAAAAAGTCGCCATAATTCATTTTAAAAAGTAAGTCGTGTTTATCGTCACATACAAGAAAGTGCTGAGCCAGACATCTTGAGATTTGCTCAACATGTGGACACTGAACATCAGTCTCTCTGTCAAGCCCCTAAAAGGTTATTATATCTGCTTATAGATGCCAACACAGCGTATTGTTCATGCATGGCTTGTTGCTGAGGGTGGGTGAGGTCTTTGGACTTGGGCAGACTGGTGTGACTAATCTATCAGTGATGTAGACTAAAGCTCCCCATTGCTGAGGTGCTTAGCATTCTTTCCCACTGAGTCCTCATCCAGTCTACTGTGCTGCCATAACCACAGAAATTCAGATTCATATCAGCACTTCTGTACACTACGTTCACAGTCGGCTATTTCACACCAGCACATATATTGATACATGCATACATGTTGTTGTCGCCCTAACCTTTAAACATACAACATGTAAATTCTGCCGTTAGGTGTCTCTCTCATGTTAAAGCAATAACTAAAGATGTAGTTTGATGATGTTGTGAAGTAGTGTGGGATCATAGGAGACATCATGTACATGGAGGTTATGCATTAACGTTATATTCATGTTACATTTAGTCATGTTTGCTGACTTTTTCACTCTGCATTTTCCAAGTAACATCTGTGTTTGAAGAAAAAAAAGTCAAAAAGGGTCAAAAAGGTATTTTTTGTAATATAACACTAAAATGTCAGTTGCTCTTCAAGGGCAGGGCCAGTAGTAGAATGAAATAGAAAGAAACACAGCGACTGCAATGACTGTCTTTCTTACCGTTGATGAAAATCCATCGAAAAGTCCAGAAAAAATCTAATCTAAATCTAACGACCAACGGACCTGGAGCTTGTCCGCAGCTAATCTTGCACAGTACTGGACCCATCAAGCTGAAAATTTTTGTGCATGTTTATGACTGTAGGCTCAAGGTCTTCTTGTGGTTGCTGTGACACACAATTTTTGAAAGACCTTGAAAAACCTATATGAAACCTTTATATAACCTGTAATGACTGCTGGCTTATCTTAACTGGCCAATAAGGGCCGCAAAGCTTTAAAACAAATGCTAGGCTAAAAACAAGGTTTACCTACCAGCATGGTTGGTGAGTGTCATACAGTAGTTACATGTTATTAAATTACAAAATAAATGTAACTGTTACCTGTTAAAGTTATTGAAAAAAAAATCTAAATAAATTACAGTTACTAATTAAAATTTTGGTGATTGTTTTTTCAGATTGCTTGGCTGAGATCTGTGCTCCACCGAGTGCACTCCTCTAGTTAGCTCATGGATTACCAATGCATTTCGACTCACAGAGTTTTAATTATAGGGTAGTATCTGTGTTTATTTATAACATATAATGTAACAGTGTATGCCAGTTCACTGTGTGAGTTCTTTTCATTTAATCCACCCCCTCCTTAGTACCTGTTAAGAGTTCAGAGGGATGATGATCCATGTGTGTCATGCCATTAGAGCCGCCAGTGAAAATGACTTCCAGGATATCTTTGAAAGAGGACCTGGAGTCTACAACACTAGTCTATAAACAATTGAATTTTGAACTTATACAGAATTAATGTCTTTAAAAAAATAGCTGTTGTATAGCTATAAGCAGAGCCATATTGCACAAACTCCACCAAGGTCAAGCAGTTCCCATTTTGGCTGGCCACAACAAAAATGTGCGCACTTACTGCAATATATAACTCTTCAGACAGTAAAGGGGGCAAATTACAAACGTATGAGGTCATAAATTTAAGAGATTGTTGACTCTTTAGTGTTGAAAGCAGTGTCTCAACCCTTTGATACAATAATATATCCTTAGTCACAGCCTTATGCAACGTTCTGCCGCGGCTGCAATCAAAGATTTTCCATTGGCCTGCCCTGAATGCCTTAATGACTGAGAATGAACGGCAATCTCCTGAGGTATTAGGTTAGGGACAGAGGGCTTATCCAAACTCACCATCATCAAACATGCCCAGACAGCCATAATGTGGCTCAGAGGGAGCTGCTATTGGAGCAACAATAATTAATGCAGTAAAATGACATGATCCCCTTTTGTTTAGACAGTTTTGATCAAAGGTTGTTTTTATGATTATTATGATTATTATGATTATTATTATGATGATGATTATTATTATTATTATTATTATTATTATTATTACTACTATTGTTGTTGTTATTATTATTATTATTTTTATTGCAGATTATTTTCAGTGTTGACTAATCTGTTTTCTTGATTAATCGATTAATTGTTTGGTCTATAAAATGTCAAAAAATGGCGAAGTGTTTCTCAAATCCCCAAGATGATGATGATATTGTGTTTACTGTCACAGAGAAGTATAAAAAAAACCCAGAAAATATTCACATTTAATAAGTTGGGATCTAAGAACTTTAACTTTTTTGTAAAAACCTTATTCACACAGGTTGATAAATTATGAAAATAGTAAGCAATCAATTTAATAGTTGGCAACTCAGTGCTTAATAGCTGCAGCTCTAGAAATTATCCACTGACTCCTGGAACATGAAATATCCAGATGTTAAAAGGAAAAACGTGACTTGAAACATGTGAGAAGACTTCACCGATGTTATACAAGTGTTGCTAGTTACCATGCAGCACACAGGAGCTCTACGTATGACCTTTCAAAGATGGGTGGTCTTTGTCAACCTTTGACCTGCTGCATCCCAGCTACACCTTAGCTTAGCATCCACACACACAGACTTGCACATACAAACAAGCATACATTGAATTCACCCTGAATGTTAAGTATAACCTCATATCTATTGTTTAAGTGGACAATGTATAGGCTGTACATTTAGCTCCATATTTCCCTTTTATTTTCCCACCAGCATGCTCAGGCAAACAGCTAAAGCTATAGCTATCTGGCCCTGATAGTATGGGTCTATATATAGAGAAGCCCTGTGACTGAGCTGGCTGTAAGTGTCAGATTCCAGGCGCACTCACCCGTCCTGGCCGGATCAGCACCTGCTGCTAACTATAAACCCACCCACCCCCAGCACTGCTCTCTAGCCCAGCTCACACAGGAAGGCCAATGTCCAACCAAACCCCAGCCTGGACAAGGAAAAAGATCCAGGTTAGGCTCAGTTAGCAATTTCCCCGAAGCCAACTCAGATGGGAGGGGGCAGAAATAGAGATGGGAGCGTTGGAGGATGTAACTTGTCTGAGCGAGATGTCCCTCTTGGCTTTTTCTATTCAAGTCTGATCCATGGCAGTGCCTCTTGCGTTCTGAAGTAGTCCAGCCAGTGTGGCACTGCCAGACTGAGCTGTGTGGAGCTGCTCAGTCCTGGACTCAGCTGCAGATTTTGAAAGTCAGTTGTTGGATGAAGAGAACATATTGCAACACAGAGGAACTCAATGCCCTTGGGAAAGCCTCATCATTGGCCAAAGGTACAGTATCATTTCATTCTGTCAGGTCTCTTTGCACAGGGAGCATGCTCTCTTTCTCTTGTCACTCCTACAGCAAAGAAATGTGGAAAGTTTAGATAGAGGGTATGTATTGTGCAGAAGTAATTTAAATATGGTCATTTTCTTGGATGTAAGAAAATGTCAGTATTTGTTATTCAAAATAAGTTACATGTCATATTACTATATATCTTAATGAAATCTTGTGAGCTTTTATTTGCATGTAGAGGATATAAATTTCTGGTATCAACTACAGATTTTTAGTCAGATTGACATGAATGTGTGTATATTGCATTTAGTTGCTTTAAGATTGCTTGCTACTGCTTTTAAAAGCCACAGTGAGAGAGTTATAGTTGTGTCCTGAACCCCTTTTGGAGGTTTACAATATGTCTGTGCATGGTATTCTCAGAAACTTTTAGGGTTAAAGCTAAATTTGTTGTTTGCAAGCTAACAAAAGAGAAACAAAGCACAATGATTTAGCCTCATTTAAATTATTTAGCAATTTTAGCCTCTGTATCTGCTATTAATAAGCTTTGCCTCAGTGATATTCATCACTGTTAGTGGTGATATAAATGAATGAGCTACACACCCTCCAGGTGACCATATCTCATTTCCAGTCCAGGAACAGAGCCCAGAGCAGACCAGAGGAGCAGACTGGACTGGCCACAGTGAGAATTTGGAGCTTGTGGACGAGCGATGGACAGCTGGACTCTCCAAGGGGACAGCTACTCCTTCCTGCGCAGTGCGCCCCGTACCTTTTCCCTGTGTCATCGTGACGGCACCCCCAACCACGTTGAAATCTTCGATATCATCAACGCCCCAAGTCAGCGCAGTGCAATTTCTGAGACTACCTGCCTTTGTGACATTTTTGGAGACGACTGTGAGCCACCCTCCCTCTCGAGCAGCCCTGCTGTAAGGACTTTTGTCCCTTCCCCGAGGGAGGTGAACGGGACAGCTGCTGCATCACCCCTGGGGGATGACCAGAACGACTCAGGCTCTTATCACACTGCACCAGGCTCCAGTGAAGGAGAGGAGGGCTTTGAAGATTCAAGAGAAAGGGTTTACAGCCCCCCATTGCAGGGTGAGTCTTCAGAGAGGACGCAGCCAGAGGACAAGGGACTGAGCTCAGGGCATCCAGAAGTTTCTGAGGACAGTAACCCAAATTTAGAGCCAAAAAGCAAGTCACCAGTGCCTCATTTTAGTGCAGCTAGCCCATCATCTCAAGTCCTCAACACTGGAGAGAGGATCCCCTCTCCTGGACACCGCAGCCCCTATACCCTGAGTCCAGAGAGAGCAGCATCATCCTTATCTTCTTCCTCAGTTGAAAAAAGATGTTCACCATCACCACCTAATCCTACACAAACACATTCAGAATCTGAATTGAGGGGAATCAATCCTTCTTTCAAAGATAGACTTAACAGCCCTTCACATCAGTCTTTAACTCCAAGCCCCTCCCCTGAGCCGAGGAACTGTGTTAGCTCATCCTCTTCTGAATCAGTGAACACCCAATCTCTACCTGAGTTTAGGATAGCACAAGACTCACCCGAGCCAAGGAACAGCTGCTTTAATCAACACAGCAGTCCCTCACCTGAGCCCACATCAAAAGATTTGTCTCTGGATTTTACAGAATCGAGAGCCATCCTTTCATCACCATTACCTTCACCCAGCAGTACAGAGTTGTCATCCCAATCAAGAGAAACGCTGGTCTTTCCTGGGCTGAATAATCGGCCCTCCTCCCTTGATACTCGATCATCATCTCCTTTTCCTGACCCAAGAGGGAGGGTCTCCCTGCCTGATCTCTTCAGCAGAGGCTCCACACCTGAAATTGAAGACTCTAACAGCACGCCTGAGCTGATTTCAGATCTTTCCACTGCAGGGAGAGACTCCAGAACAACTCCTGAGAGTCAAGGTGCAAGGTTATCAGCTGAACCTCCAAGTACAGGATCTACACCTGCCCCACGATACACACCTCCCTCACCCGTCATTTCAATAGCAACATCTCCTGAGCTCGTGGAGAGTGTCTCACCTGAATTAAGAAACACAGCTCCCTCGCCTGGCCTGCTCTGTGCTGCTTCACCAGCTAGAACCGGAACAAGAACTCCCTCTCCTGACCCCTCACATCAAATAAGAGACATTTCAACACCTTCAACACCTACCCAGGTATCTTCACCTGTGGTAAGTTATAGTTTATCTCCATCACCTGAAGTTACGAGGAACTGCTCTCCCACAGAGCGCAGATATACTGCTCCCTCACCTGAAATCAGGATTACAGCATCCTCACCTGAGGTCCATAGGAGAGAGCAGTCTTCTGAAGTGGAGACGTCAGCCTCTCCTTTGTTAGAGCCTCGCTTTGACTCTGCCTCATCAAGAAGCCTCACTTCATCCCCTCACATCACAGGAATCTCTTACTCTGTTGTTCAGCCCGAGGACAGGGATACGCCCCCATTTCCTGAGCTCTCTTGGCTCTCCACCCCTGAGCCTGACAGGACACGTGTGACCCCTGATGCAAGGAGCCCTACCCCGAGCAGAGACAGTATACAGAGCAGTAGAGCAGAGTCCACTGGTACACCACGAGACTCACCTCATATATTAAGCTTCTCAAGTTCTGTCCTACAGCCTGAAATAACTCATCAACCCAGGTACCAAACACCTTCACCCCAGCCAAAGCATCACACTCCCTCACCTGAGCCAAGATATCTAACCCCTTCATCTGACAGGTATCAAAGTCCTTCACCCCAGCACAGAAGTAAAGAGTCATCACCTGTTGCCCCATCTCCTGAGCAAAGGTATCACCAGCCTTTACCAGCAAGCCTCTGTACAGAGTACACCCCTCAGTGTACACAGCCTACTCCTCCTCTAAGAAACACACCTGAGGTTGAGGTGGATTCCTCCTCAGTTGATATTATAGAAACACAGTACCCCACACATTTGGCCAAAGAGATTGTGTCGCCTGTAGTTGAATTAGACAGAGGAGAGAGTTCAGTTGTAGCTGATATCAAAAGCAGATCACCAGTTGTGTCAGACCATTCACCTATATCTGCTTCACCTGTCTTAGCTGAGGAAAAGGTAGACAGCACAGACAGAGAAGCAGCACCCAAGGAAGCAAACTCAAGTGTAGTCGTATTCTCTAAAGAAAAACAAGCCATTGACCCCTCCTTGTTTCAGAAAGAAGAAACTTACAATAATCTTCCCATTGTAAACAAGAGTCCTTCCCCTAATATTCTATTTTCTAAGGACAAGAGTCCCAGCATTTCCCCTGTCCACAGGGCTCCATCTAAATCACCTGTTCAGAGACTTCAAAACCTGAAACCTCAGTCCACAACGTATTCCCTGACTCCTGAAAGCAGTAGCTCATTAACATCATCTTGTACACGTGAGCAGACGAAAGGACAGCTGTCAACCAGTGTTAGACGTGAAAACATAGAGAGGTCCACAGAGGACATGGCCCAGAACAGAAACAGAAGGCGGACTCCCTCTCCGCCACTCACCAGGTTTACACCTGTCCACATAATAGCCCCTGAGAAACCACACAGACACTGGCAGAACAGAAGCCGCAGCCCTTCTCAGGTTGTAGCATCCTCACCGAGTGGTAATTTTAAGAAAGCAGTGACAAATAGGGAAAGCCCCAATGTTGACCCTGTTGACAATAATAGCCAGGCTGACTGGGTCAGGCTAGGAACGCAGTTGGAAATGGAGAGGGAAATGCAGCTGGAGGAGGATAAAGAGGTAGGTAGGGAGAGGCAAATGGATAGGGAGATGGAGAGAGAGAGAAAGAGGGAGGAGTGGCTTCCTGAAAAGGGGAAGGGGTGGCAGGGGGACGCCAGTTACAGAGGGGAACAGGTTGAGCTGTCATTCAATGCCAGGAATAGAAAAGGGCCTGCGAGTCGCAGAGCAGCTCCCACAAGCAGAGAGACCCGTCAGGGACTGCCAGCAGTGCATTCCTATTCAGAGAGTTTGCTTGCCACCAGACAGCTACAGCAACAACAGAGTCTGTTTAGACTTGCTTCCCAACAAGACTCCAGGGGTGGTGTTTCTGGCAGACGGCTTCATCCTCCCGCACCACAGAACAAGAACAGTGCTCCTGGACGCGTGGCTGTAAACAGGCCCGGCCGGAGTTCCAGCTCCAGCATGGGAAGTGAACTTGATGAGGCAGACAATGAGGTGAAGTGGTTTACAGATGTGGCTTTCCGCAGCCTGTCAAGTCCTGAGGTAGATTACCTTGATATGTACAACTCCAGCCACCGTTCATCTACCAACATTTCTCAACCATCTACCCAGGAGAGCCCAGCTGGGCTCAGTGCTGCCTGGCCGGCCTATGCTGACTTCCGGGGTTCTGCTCCAAAGCTGGACAATGATGAACTCTGCTTCCAGCAGCCATCTGCATACTACTCAGATGGCTTAGATCCATCAAGGCGGTATGAACTGGGCAGCTTTGAGTGTGTAGATGTGGCCATTGAAAGAGAGGAATCCAGGAAAGTGAGAAGAGGAGTGCCAAAGAGACAGATCCAGCTGAAGAGAAAGGATACTTTTGAAGGGAAGCAGGATGAGAGCAGTGAAAATAGTAGTCCTGGGGTACCAGTGATGGGGGAAAGCCCCTCTCTAGAGAGTCACTCCAGAGAGACATTTGTAAGACAACACAGTACACCAGCAGCATTACAAGAGTGCTACACTTCTGAGCGCAGCCCTGAGCCCAATCAACAAAATGAAAGAAAATCCAGACTCCAGAAGTCTGCTTCTCTAGATGAAACATGCAGTAAAACCAAGATGGCCACTTGTCTCATCAAGAGTGTGTTGTCCAAGAAGATGCAAAGTGTTGATAAACAACCTGATGAGCAGGCAGGAGAGGAAGTGAGCCCCGCTTTTGAGGAAAACGGCCCACGAACAGAGATTGCTGTAGCACCACTTAGAGAGTCCCCAAAACCTGATGCACACAATCTCAGTTCCAGTCTTCAGTCAGATTATAGTTTCTCATCTGAGGCTTTTTCTTTGAGGGGAGAGCCAAGCACAAAGGATGAAGCCAAACCTCAAAAAACCTTTGGAGTGAGATCCAGTAACAGGCCAAGTTCATCGAGCAGCAGCAGAAGTGTTACCTTTTCACTGTCAGAGAGTGAAGAGGCTGATTCTCAAAGCAGGAGTGCAACCTCATTAAGATCTGAAATGAAATCAGAATTGAAAGTGCCATTGGATAGTAAACAGTCAAGAACTGGAGGACAACAAGCAGATGACAGTAAAATATGGGACGGAAGGGAGGCTGGTGACTCAGCACATGCCACTGCCGGGAACACAGGAGCTCCTTCTGCCACTGGAGCCAGCAGCATGCAGGCCAGAGCGACAAATAGAGACCAGGAATGTGAAAACACAGAGGACCATAAACAACTGCAACACGGTGACAAGGGCATACACTCGTCAAAAACACAGGAGATTACATTCAAAGCAGTGGAGAAAAAGAAAGCGTCACTGAATGTCTGTCTTACCCCTGAGGCAGAAAACAAACCTGAGGCTTCTTCATTAGACATGTCTTACAGAGAAAGAGATGAAAGGGTACAGACCAGTGTGGATGAGAAAACAGAGGAAGAAGAGGGAAGTGGGAATAATCAAGTTAAGGTCCCCCTTCACAAAGTTAGAGATGTAAGGCGACTTGTGAAAAATACATATAATCTCTCCTTCAAGGCAACTAGTGCTGCAGTAACAGCAAATCTAAATGAAGAAAGGATGGGAATATTTAATGAGGAAAGGAGTGAAGAAATAAAAGAGGAAAGGAGGAAAGAGGTCATAGCAAGGGAGGAGAGGGAGGTAAGGCAGGAGATGAGGAGGGAGGAGAGGGAAGAGGAGCTCAGGATAGGGGAACAGCAAGAGGTGAAAGACTCAAAACTTCTGACTCCACCTCCTCAGAGCAAAGGAAATCCTTTGTCCCGTCCACAGCCCATGCAAATAGAATACAAGGCTGTTTGCTGGAAAGAAGACAAAAATAAAATGGCGTGCATCACAAAAGACTCAGAGAACCTGGGTGACAAACCCCAGGCTCCTCCAAAGCATGTCACAGAGGTAGAAGCACAGAAATCCTTGAATGCAAACACTCAGAATTACACAACAGGAGACACAGGAAGTGCCAAGTCATGTCAATATGAGGAAACACAAGAGACTATGACAGAAATGCAGAAATCACTAGACAACGAGGATAAACCTGTGATAATTAGAACAGACAGAAAACCTCCCATGCTTGGAAGCCTCCCCAGACAGCCCAGTAAGGAAAGAGAGGTGTCCACTGCTGTAGTGTTGATAAGGGATGGATCCAGCAAGACCAAGACATCTCCAGCCCAGGAAGAGATTCCCATCTCATTCCAAACTCCAGCTGCTTCACTTTCACCTGGACCCACTACACCTGGCAGCACCCATGGTAGTGGTGGCCACTCAGTTTCCATGTTATTAAAAGAGAAAGGCTACCAAGCTGACATTGGAGCAGTGGTGGGTGACAACCAGAATGGAGCTGGAGGTAAAGGTGTTCCTCGTAAGCATGTGAACTGCCTGGAGATCCCCCTTCAGACCTCTTCAGATGGAGGTCTGATTGAGTCTCATAGAGAGAGGACATTCTCCTCCTCATCTGCCACATCTGGCCCGGCAGCTGTGTCTGACAGCACAGATACCCTTACAAAGACCAGAGAAGACGAGGGAGCTGGCATTAAGCCTACTGTAAAAGACACAGCAAAGCAAAAAAGTCCTTCTCCGCTAAGGAATACGCTGGAGCAAACACCACCTCTCACCAAACAGAAGGAGCTAGGAGATTTTGAAGCAGTGAAAAGACTAGATCCAACTTTTCCGCCAAGGTCTCCTGCAATAAGGAGGTTCAGACCACAGCCAATTGAAGTTAAGTCACTGTCTAAAGATACACAGAGACAAGAGATGCCCACAAATGCTACAGGAAACAAGAGGCCTCAAACCATTGAGGTTAAATCTATAGCTAAGAATTCTCAAAAGCCGGTTGTGCCTCCAAAACCAAGCTGCAAATTCAAACCTGCAGATATAGGATCAATGCCAAATGAGGCACCGAGACCATCTGCAACAACATCAACTGTAAAACCACAAGGTGAGGAGAGGTGTCAAACAATCGTAGTGTCCTCACCAACAATCTACAGAAAGATCTCTAATGAATCATCATCAACATCAAATTATACAAGAAAATTAGCTGTATCTGCAGTATCCAGCCTCAAACCTCCATCTTGTAAAACAACAGCAACCACCACCCCCAATGTCCCAAACCAATCCACAGCACCATCAGAGACAGAGGCATCTCATGACAGATGTGAGGAGCAAAAGCCAGGAGCCCCACCTCAGAGTAGTAACTACACACAGAGGCCCACAACCTTAGCTACAGGTCCAACATCAGCCACTGGTGCAGCTTTAACCTCAGCTCCAGGTCCAGGGTCTGATCCAAAATCAACCCAAGTCCCTGCACCTGCCTCAGCCGGAGCCAACCAGCCAAGCCAGCCAGCTGTTTTGGATACAGAGAGCCAACCACAGTATCCCAGGACAGCACACCCTCATGAACAAGCAATGCCGGTGACTTCAAACAATACAAAACAACCCGCTGCTGTCTCCACAACACAAGTGCCAGGATACACACACCAGGCATTTCGCAGATCACTCTCAAGTGAGCGCTCACAAAGGACAGATGACCTGCGCTTTTATGCCTCAGATGACCCTCCGAGCTACGATGAAAGAGAGAGCTTCAGTCCCCTCATGCTGCCAGATCTGACCCCCAGGAGGTCAAATCGCTATCAACCCTCCTCCCGCCCTCCTCCCTGCTCCTGCACAGCTGGTTGCCCTTCCCACCCTGGTCTCACTCCACCTCACCATCACCGCAGCCCCCATAACCTCACCCCCCCCGCCCCAGCACACTCTCCAGGCCAGGCACTACCTTACCCAGTGGCTCAGCCCCCTCTCCGCCCACACCAGTGCAAACCGGACCCTCAGCAGATTAACTACCAACCCAGCTCTCCAAAATCAAGTCCTTTTGGTCCAGGTCAGCCACCAGCCATGTACCAGTCTCTCCACCAACCTCCTCCCTGTCCTCCCCACCCATCGCTCATGCAGACCTGCCCTGCTGACCGACCATTGCAGCCACCCCAACATATTGACTCTCGACGACCGCCTGTCCACAGATCCCCCCAGCAACAGCCACCTGGAATGGCTGGTGCTCCTTACAGCGATCCTGGCCACAGCCACTCTCCTGGCCTTCCTCCTATTGATCCCCAGTACTTGTGTGGCTCTCAAAGCCTGGGGCCTTCCTATGGCTCAGAATATGGGGGAGACAGCTCTAGTTTGTACTCAGAAACTAGCTATGGACAGACACCTCGCAGAGTGCTCCTGGATCCTGAGACAGGGAAGTACTTTTACATTGAGGTGCCTGTACAGCCGCTGAGGAAAATGTTGTTTGACCCAGAGACTGGCCAATATGTGGAAGTTCTCATCCCGCAGCAAGCAATGTCACATTCAGGCCTGTATCCTCCTTCAGCAGCCCCCTACCCACCTCTTCACAACCCTAACATGTATGCCCCTGCTCCACAGTACATGCCCTATGCCGCTCCTCCTCCTCCTCCTCCTCCAGCCCATCCCCAGGCACAGCCCCAGCCACCTCGATATCCTGAGGCCTCTGCCGCAGCAACAATGCACCCAAGTGGGCCTGTGATCGGCTACAGGAATCCCTCTGGTCAGGCACCCAAGCCAGAACCCCAGAACCACCCACCATTGGACCAGAGCTACCTGGAGAGTATGTATTATGTCCCTACAGGGATGAATGCGAGCCCCAATCCCACCCCACCAGACTATTACCACAAACATCCCCCCAACCTCCCGCCAACAGGGGGGAAAAGGTCCTGAAATAGAGGATAGAGGCCGCCTTCCTGGAGCCTGTTGGGTTTTAAATACACAGTGTATAAAGGGGGTGTCTAATGTTAGCCTGTAATGTTATTTGAGTTTTCACATTGCGACTGAAGACAGCAATTCTTTGGTTGTTTATTTGCTGGTGCTTGTTCTGTGCTAGGCTTCTTTAACAAGATACATTATTCTTGAGTTAACAGTTTTGAAAACACAAGAGCCTTTTTATGTGGTGTTCTTAAGATTATTTCATAAATCTAAAATGGTCTATTAAAATGTTTGTCATTTTTGATGCAGGGTAAGAACATCATACTATATGATCACCAGTAATGCACAGGCACTATACTGTAAATCCACTGGTTTACTGGTATATTGATGTGTGTACTTTAAGAACAAATATCTCCAAAAAACTTGAAAGTACTGTTTTGAAAAACCTCGTATTTATTTTATTATTGTGTTTCTCTAATATTGGATGAGTGAGTTTGTGCACATTATGTTTGCAACAACAATGCCAATAAAATATGTCACATATGCACTGCTCTTATTGCACGATTTAATGTATTTATAGATTCTTTCTACACTTCACAATCTCAACAGTTATTTACTGTTTAACAATCTGAATTACAGTTACAACAAAAACTCAGAGGTTTTGGTGAGTGTCCAGAGTGTCTAAGAGGAAGTTATTGCCATATACTGTATTTCCACTAATATATCAGCTTCTGATTTGAAACTAGCTTTGCAGAAAACACTTTATTCAGCTGCCTTCCATAGCTCTTTCTCTCTCTGATTGTCATTGTCACTGTTGATAGTATGCAACAGCAAAAATGAACTTTTCCTTGTAATATTGCTTATTGGGGTGTCCCTATAGCTTAGTTGGTAGGGAGTGTGCACCATGAGTTGAGGCTATCGGTCCTCTGCAGCGGCTGCTGGTTCAATTCCCACCTGCAGCACATTTGCTGCATGTCATCCCTTCTCTCTCTCCCCCTTTCCTGTCATTTCTTCACCTGTCCTATCTTAATAAAGGCAAAAAGCCTTATAATAATAATACTGAAATAATACTGGAATCTGCAGATTTTTTCATAGTTTTCACCCAGAATGAAAATCTGCAGAATTCTGTAGAATGTTGTTTTGCTTGTAAAGAGACCATATTAATTTAAGATAACAAGGATTGTTTCTGAGCAAATATTAGCACACAAGTAGATTTAGATGAACTTTTAAGTTTAAGATTTTTTCCCCATGACTAACAGTTCAAAACAGAATGTGAGCATTTGTTGGAAAAGTCAATAAAGTGTAAGACAAGGAAACGTAAGGTTCAATGTGGAACAGAGAGAGCAGAAATGAATTAACCATTAATTATTTGTCTTCCAATAAATACAATTTAAACACGTATACGGACAGACAGTTATTGAAAAAATTATTGATATGCCATGATTTTTGTAAGCAAGAGAAAGAGTTCAGTATAAAGAGGTATCCTCTGTTGGCCAATCAGTTGTACATTATACTACAGTGACCACTGGAGGGTGCCACAGACCACCAGAGTGATGCAGAACGTCCCATCCTGAAGGCACCTCTAGCCTTTCGTGAGAAGATCCTGTCACAGTAAACAGTTAAATGATTTCCTAATCAAAACCTGAGCTTGTAAACTGAAACCAGAGCCTAATTTGTTAGTCCAAAGGGACAAAATTGGTCTTTCCTTTCTTTGATGTGGATGGCAGTAAAACTAATGAGAGGTCTGACCAGTAGCTGTGAGGGGCTTTAGTGTGTAGGTGTGTGTGTGGTTGTGTGGCTCAGTTTGCACATGTGCCTGATGGAACAAAACAGGCAGCAACTCAAAAGCAACTCAAAGCCCCATAGGAACACATGAGCGTGTTCATTAACATCTGGAGGGGATATAACACTGACAGCACCTGGCAAAATGTGTAGTCTCTGAATGTGGGTCATTTTCAGCTCTGGAAATCTACTTTACCTTGCAGCACTTCAAAACCCACATCCACAACTGTTCATCATTAGGAATGCCTTCTAAACCGACAGAGTGAGGCTGTGATCTTACTGATGAGAACAGTGGTCCTCAGATTGTGAGGTGGGCCCCTCTGGTGGGGCAAAGAGCCACAGCAGGGCGTTGCACGCACTTCTCCTACCATTTTTAATCGGGGTTACAAATTTTGCTCATTTTCCTTAATTATTTGATCAATCATTAATAATGATTGAATGACTGAAAGTAAGCTATTAGTGAGTATCTTAATGGCAATTAATCAATTAATAATTAATTATTAATATTCCTCTTATTAAAGGCATATTCAACATTTTCCCTAAAAGCAATGCATGGCACACACACATAAAATAATCCCTTTCAATCATAGTGTCTGTATCTGCACCTATTTGATGTCCTGGCAATGAGACTCAGCAATCAGCTAGCTTCTGGTGTGTTTATGAACAGCTTGGACAAATCAAACTGATTCTACCTTTAATGAATAATTAAAGAATCTGGTGGGTGGGGAGCTGAACTTTTTAAAAGAAAAAGTTTGAGAACGTCTGGATTAGAAGGAGCCTGGCCTAATCCAGCCACCGTGTAACTGAGGAGGGCAATGAACAAGTCTAACTATGGCAGGTCATAAAAGTGAGGAGAAAGGAGGCTGCCAAGTTTATCAGTTAAAATGTAATCATTGCACAGCAACAGCATGTAACAACAAAACACCAGCGATAGCACACAGTTTCAATGATCGCCCCATGTTAACTCAGAGTTCACAGAAAGTAAAACTGGACCTACGTCGACCTTCCTACAAGTTCCCCCTGTGAAATTGTCACTGGAATGCAATGTTTAGTGTAAGTTTATTGCTCTGATCCTGTATTGTCACAACCTGGCTGACGATTATAGAGACACACCTTAGGAACACATACACTAATCTGTATAAACCTCCTGGCACACCTAATCACTTCCAGACAAATACACACACTTCCACACACTGTGGGTCTGTTCCAATAAGCAGCTTTACAGAGTTATCTAACTTTTCAGACCTTGTCAAATCTGATGTAAAATACCTGTTCAGCAAAGTTTTTTTTTTGATAATCCGGAAAACCACCTTCTTTAAACAGCACAGTGTGGCTTTATTGTTCAGTATGCTAAATGTCACTCTAACTTCAAACCAGGTGAGACAAACAGCTGAAGTCTGAAAGCAGTGTAATAATAGCACTGATTTAAAGGGACAGTTCACCCCCAAATCAAAAACACACATTTTCTCTCCTACCAGTAGTGCTATTTATTCATCTAGATGTTTGGTGTGAGTTGCCAAGTTTTGGAGATATTGGCTGTAGAGATGTCTGCCTTCTCTCAAATATAATGGAACTAAATGACACTTGGCTTGTTTTGCTCAAAGCACCAAAAAAAAAAAAACATTTGAAAAACTCAACAGCATTGACTTTGTCTAGAAATCATGATACGGTTACTCAGGATAATGCACAGGCCTTGTTGTGAGCAGCATCATGTGGGAAGTACCGAACTTCATCGTGCTAACATTACAGCTCAGCTGAGGAGGACACCAATAATGTTTACATCACACATGCATGAGCCTCTCGTCCATGAGTAGATGTACACCTCCGTCTGTGTGGTGATACCCACTTACCAGCTAAAAAGGACCAAATAAGGGTCTAACAGTAGGAAATAAAACACTTTAGTTTACAGTACAGTTCTTTTCTGATGTGTCCCAAATTACCCTCTAAGAAAGTCCAAAAAGTGTCTAATAAATGCTCTAATACTGTATAACAACAAAAAACATGTTATTAGTTAGTTTTGGTCTAATTTGATACCAAGTACAGCTTGTTACGTCTTATTAGTGTACTTTAAAATAAAGTGCGTCCAAGAAAAAATAGGTCTTTTTGATTTTGGGGTGAATTGTCCCTTTAATTTACTTGTACTATATGTGTCTTTTAATTAGCCAATTATTAGGATATTATAATAATATTGTAGCTTCTTCCTAATAATCATTTAACATTAATCAACATTTTCCAGACACATCACGTATGACTATGTCGAATTCCAATCGTATACACACATAAAACAGACACCATGACATCATTAGGACAGCTCTGGGCTCTTTCCAGTGTGTCTGTTATTGTTATGGTTCTGTGACCACTTTTCTACCCCACATTGTGATTACACACTCTCACACACTCACTGTAGGAGTCCCATCATCCATGCCGCACCCAGGAGTGAGTGGGTGAGCTTGACTCTGTAGCCACGTTTGATGTAGACCCACCGGGGGGCTGATGGACCAGTGGAAAAGTCCTCTCTGCATTGTCTTTCTGTATCAGGAATGTAGAAAAGAGTGGGTGGCATGGGCCAGGCGGCCAGATAAGAGGGAGAGTTTTAAGTAATGATAAGTGAGTTGTTTGGAATAAAATGTGCAATGTGCTTCCTGACATTTTCCAGTGAGTTCCCTCTGCCTGTGTGGCCAGAGATTAGATGTCAATAGTTTGTATAAAAGTAACATTCTAGCTAATGATGACTGTGTTGCCGACTCAGAGAAAAATAAAGGATAGCTTTGTGTGTCAGTCAGTCTGTCCATGACTGTGTCTGTGTGTGTGTGGTGTATCGATCAAAGGGAAGAAGCCTGATCATGAGCTGGATGTCTGGTCCAGGTCAGACACTGATATTAGTAACCTCTGACTGGCTGGAAACCTTTATTGTAAACATCCTGAGAGAGGTCAATCTCAGCTGAGAAAGGCCACCAGCATTAGTAAGTTCACACTGTTGAGAACCACCTGATTGAACACATCTGTCTTGTACAATCTTACTGGTTTGCGAATTGAAACCCATCAAAATGGACCTTCTAACAATGGAGAAGACATTAAATCAATTATCCAGGTTGTGGTAGAAGGTGAATTTGTTTTTTTCTACTGTAACAGAATATGTCTGTGGGCTATGAGCAAGACAAAAAACAGCAACATCAGAATCTTTTCTGGTGAGACTAGCCGATATAAGGAGTACCTTCAGATTATCAAGATCAGGGAGCAGGGCTTTAATGTAGTGTTGAGGACTTTTCTTAACATATTAACAAAACAGGACTGAGACTTAGGAAATTTTGGACAAGAGATAAACCACATGCGTGTGATCTGCCATTTGTCATCTTTCCTGAGGCCTTTGTAACTCACTATTACTAAACACTGTATACCTTGCATGCAACATAATGATTACTGATTTTAATCCTGCAGACCAAATGTCAGAATAAAGGAATGCACTTGAGTTATGAGTGTACAGATTTTCTGTCTTTATCTGATGTATAAAAACCAGTTTTGGTTCAGTTCAAGTCTGATCAAGTCAGTTTTTATTTTTACAAAATTACAAATCACAAGGGGCTTTACAATCTGTACAACATACAACACACTGTGTCCTTAGATTCGAATGAGAGAAAAAACGCCCATTAGAAGCTCTTTCAACATGCTCTTGATCTTGAAATTGTTTATAGCCGATACTGCCAGATGTCACCTGAGAGAAAATTTGACTTCATTGATTATGACAGGCAATAAAAAAAAGGAGAAGACACTTTGAAAAATGCCATTTAACAAGAGAGAGCAAACACAGCTCACTGTTTATCTCAGGGGCTGCCTCACCTGTATGCTCAAGTTAATGCCCATAAAAGGCTTCTTCCAGGAGGAAGGGGGCGGGCTTACAGGCTGTGCATGCCTGTGTGAGCATGTGCTGATTGTGACAGGCGGTGAGTGAAGCAAGAGGAGCGGAGATAAGAGAAAGCAGGCTATGTGAGACGCTGCTGAACACCTGAAACCATGCCTTCCGGCATTCACCTTGTTGCCTAGCAACCACAGAGCATAATAATGACTCCGTGTTGCAAGTCCTCCCCTTGCGTGCGCGCCCCTGTGTGTCATACTGACCTTCCTCTCTCCACCAGGTGGTGTGCCTACCTGTCTGACAGCGCAGATTTCACGTCATCTCCTGTGATTGCTTCAACCCAAAGTCCTGTAATAATAATCAGATAATAATCAGCCAGAAATGATCAAAGTTAGATGACTCACCTGTACGGTAACCACAGCATTTGTGTCAAATAATTGATTTTGGCCTTCTGCTAAATCACACAGAGAAGCACTGCTGAGATTACTGTGACATGAGTTTCAACAGCTACACTATAATGGACTAAAAAGAGCTCTAAGAGGAGATGTTTTCATTTATAGTGGAAATCATTAGTCTAGACTAGTCTGGTCCCTTTATTGTCCCAGGACCCCTCATGTCTAGGGAGGAAATTGTTACTTATACTATGAGTCTGTCCTCATCTCTAAGACCGAGACACACACACACACACACACACACACACACACCATACACATAAACACACTCGCATTATCCAGTGTTGAGGATGAGGTAGCCAAAAAAATGAAGTCATAGCCTGATCACTTTACCCGTCCTCCTCCTCCTCTTCCTCTCAGGACCTGGATGTCAGATCAATGAGGAATGGAAGGAATGAGGAGAGAGAGAGAGAGAGAGAGCCTGAGTGCATGAGTGTGTAAGTGGCTGGTGAGAGAGAGAGACAGACAGAGGTGAGTTATTGACAGGAAGAAGCTCTTTGCTGCCTCCATCCTTAATCACTCAGAGCTGATGACATGTCTGAACTCTTATTGATACTGTGCCATGTCAGTTCGCTCCACTGTGACTCCGTCTCCGGCTGCACTAACAAAGAATGAATTCAATTCAGTATTAGTTTTAGTTCACAGTTTAGCAAAACTAGTTTTTAAAAATATAGCAAATCCAAGTTTATTGTCGTAAATCTAAAATTTAGCCAGTTTAGAGATGCTTGCTTACCAAAATGAAAATACATAGTTCAAAAAATAATCATTTGTGTGCTGTCAGGATCTACCAAGTATAAAAGAGGGAGGAAAACTGCAAATGTTCAGCCGTTCTGTATTCCTTAATAACACAGCAAGCTAAAATTTTGTTGTCTGAATTAAGACTGCCTGTCAGTAACTGTCAGTCAGTTTTAATGGATCAGCTGGAGTGACAGAAAGAAGAGATGCATCGTAAAGCTGAAGTCTGAGTCGAGTCTGTCCCTCAACTTTCCTTGAGGAACTTGATTATTTTGTCAATCTATCTCAAAAACACAGCAATTTTAATTTTTACTGTTCAAGTTTAAGTTCAAAGTTAAAACTAAAAAAACGAAACATGGCAGGGTTTAGAGTTTAAAATTGAGGTTTATATTTAATCTTTCCTAATTTTGAGCAAGTTTTAAAGTTGGTGCAACATAACTTAAAGTTAAACCATGATTTGATTCATTTAAAAATGAATCCTCGGTGGTGCAACCCAGCTTGCTATCTCTCCATATTGAGTTTCCTGCGACGTTAGCCCCCAGCAGAGACGTCTGGCACGTATTAATGTGAGGGAATCTCCTGGGAATCAGCCCTCGGTCTCGTTCAGTGGTCAGGCCTGTAATGAGGTGGTGTGTACGGGTCACTGGATTCCTCAAGCATGAGGTAAAAGTTATGAGTCATATGAGGGTGGCCCCGGCCTCACAGATCTTAGACATCAGATGTTTAATAATACATGTATTAGACATTAGAGCAGAGACAATAACAGTAATCAGTCAGTTTCCTCTCATCAGTTTTCTGAAGAACAGTAATATTGATGTTTCCCTCCTTTCACTAAGGAATCTCTATCCCTGGTTTTAGCAACAAGTAGTGTGTGGAATCTCAAACATGGTCAGGACAATCTATGGCATGCTTCAGAGGACTTGAGATGTTGCTGCACATCAATATACAGGCAACTCGTCACCACAGGCCGTCACCAGGAGGGTGCCAAACAGCTGACAGAGAGGTGGCTGCAAGCAGCAGAGATAGAAAGTGACGAATTACCAGTCAAGGAAAGGCAGCGAGACGGACGTCATGCTTGCACTTTGTACAGTTCATCAAGTTTATTTATTCACTGATGAAGTGGGTCAAAGGTAACAGGTAGAAATGCTTCATGGATCCTGTGAAATGTCTCAGTTCTAAATATAAACAGGGCAAACACAACTTGCACATACACAAAGTCAGCAACTAATTTATAACCATGATTTCACAGCTTTACTGGAATAATGAGAATAATGGATTGGTGGAGCCTTTTTGGAGATTTCTGGGGAAGAATGACCCTATTTCTGAAAGAACAGCTAATATAAAGGGCACATAGTTTAAGATGCATTCAGTAGTCAGGCCTGTTTTTGTTATGATCTTACTGAGAGTACCACTGTGCTCCTTTAACTGGTTTCCTTCCCTGCAAATGATGATTTCTGTCCCCATTTTAGGTTGAAATTGTTAACAATCACTTTTTATAATATTAGTGTCAAGCAAACACGGGCCAACATCAGCATTTGTTTAGAGTTGTGTCTGTCTGTGCATAGATTTTGTCAGTAGCATCACAACTCTGCAGGATGCAATGGTGCGTGAAATGGTGTATAGTTGAGATAAAAAAGAGTGAGTTTAAAGATGGGTGTGGTCCAACCTATGAGTACAGAGAACTCAGATAATAATGGTGTTATGACTATTGAGTACTTGCGAGTCAGAATGTCAGTATGGTGACGGGTGCTGCAGCTGATATGGTCCCATTCCAAACTCCTCTTTTGAGCTGGTAAATGTTCCACTATATGTTGACTGGGTAGTTCCTAACTGTGTTTGTCCATCATGAGCTGAGCAGGTAGTGTATAGTGAGCAGTTATAAGAGCCAGAGACTGAACCAGAAATGTTTACAATCCAAAACAATGAGCTAAAGGACACTAAAATGCTGATTTTTATAAATGCATTATGATTTATCAATATTAACACAGAACATTGATGTGTTTCATCACAATACAGAAATATAATTTAGTTTGCAGATTAAACAGTACTGTACAGTAACTCTTTAATATAAACATATTGTTTCTTTCAAAATCTTCATGACAGACATTATATGAGTCTGGACAGACAAGGATGTAAGCAGTAACTTGACTGGTTGGTGGAGACAAACAACTGAAAGGCAGTAATTCGTAGATTCACATTGATTTGTTTCACAAATATTAGTGATGCAATGTTAATACGTGTGATGCTATTATCTTAAACCACATCAATAACTGCTCATACTGACACAATTTTCTACACTCCAATTTTAAGTGACTATTGCACATAAATAAATTGCAGGGGTGAGCCCTTTAAATTGGATCTAATAACCGCGATGATCCCAGTGCTCTGAGTAACCATGGCATTATCAAGCCAAGACAGGCAGAAAGAGAGGCAAACAAGCAATACGTGCAGGAACTCACTCAACTTAATACTGTTGTTGACTAGGTAATTTGTCATGCAGGTCTTTGCCCCTGGATTGTTTGTGGCATGTATCAGTTAGGTGTTATGTGTGAAGTTTTTCCATCCCTGAGCCAGGGTAATGTTTTTTCAGAAAGCATGCAACACAGGGTTAGCAGTATTGAGTAAATCAAAAACACAGTTTCCTGTTTTTATTCTCAAGAAGTCTCCCATAATCTTCCCTTTGAGATAAAAAGGAATTCCCCAGAAACCATGGCTACAAAACACCTCATATCAGTGTTTGAAGTCAGCCTTATGTCATGTTTGTTATTGTGTTGATGGGTGGAGGTACGCTGTGATAACAGATTAATGAGCTCTCTGTCATACTTTCCATTTAAAACTAAGCAGTATTTTTTTATATGACAGAGACAAGACATCCAGGACCAACCAAGAAAAATAAACATCAGAAGTCAAAAAGTTCAAAAATGTTTTGGAAAATGTCATGTAGGTTGGTATGTACTCAGCAGGGTGAAATACATGATGATAGCTGGGTGACAAACAATAGGCCCTTGTTTAAGAAGACATTTGGACACAGTCAGTGTGTCGCAGTAAGAAAAGCACAGATAAAAAGCATAGTAATGAAATTAATGGTGGTTGAATTTCATTTAGAAGTTCAGAGTACTGCTATAGACCTTTTTCACAGCAGCCATTTTGATATGAAATATGATAAACATAGGTGTTAATGATAATAATTGAGGTTCAGTCACATTCAGGTCAAACAGAGTTAGGGTGATGCTATTGTGCATGTCGGCTCACTGGAAAGTCTCTGCTACACTAAATGGAATGGGACTTTAATTAGTATCATTGGTAACACCTGTGTGTACTCTACTATTTTGCTGAACTGGTGCAGCTCACACACACTATGGTGTCCATACAGGCTGCATTTCTGTTGACAGGAGGCCGTTAAAAGCCTTATCTTTCTACACAGAGTTTGCAGAAGAGTTTGGAAGAGAAAAAAGAGCTGTTTTCCGAAGGCAATCAGAGATTTCCCCTCTTTTTCAGAGAGGAAGGGAGGGTGGCATGGATTGAACGAGAAGAGAAAAGAGATAAAGAAAAAGAAACACTGCCCTGCACCCGTTTTTCTGTCTGTGACAGATTGCACAGATGTAAACAATGACACTGTGCTGTAGGGAGAGGTGCTCTTTTGCTGATATAATGTTGATAAGACTATGAACAGACTATCAACAGATGTACTAACAACAGACTTTTTTAATGTGCATTTTTGCCAAAAACCCACACATCACACAGAAAATATAGGTAAGCCTCCAACAGGTGCATGAGCAGCACTGCACATGCAGGTTATGTGGATGCTCCAACCTCCTAATGTGGGTGCCAAAATAAAAAGCAGCTGGTAACACCATGCACTGCATCTAGTGTGAACAAGCTGTCAGTTGAAGGAAGCCTCTTCAGTGGCTCTATGGGCAGCACAATGCAGAAGCATATGTGGAAGATCAATATGCAAGTTGGCTTCATGTGCCATTGAGCAGCTCCCATGGAAATGAACAGTGGCCCGCCTCTAACGCCATATCCAGTTCTCCTTCATATATCCATGAAGACCCAACTTTTTTGGTGATATGCTGCTCCTAATTTGTTTGGACTATAAATTCAACAGGTGGCCAGTTCACACATATAGCTCTTTTAAAGCTACCCTGCTGGGTTTCTGACCACTAGTAGTGACATGGAACAATGTTTTTATGAGTGAGGTCCCATGTTGTTTGTATCATGGATGCACATGCAAGAGGTTGTACGTGACATGATACACATTCCTTTCACCTGCTTCATGCTAGTCCACTGATTGACAGTTGGCATTAGTAACACACAGAAGAGACACAGAAATGTCCCAAGAAAGGAAGTGAAGAAGAAGATGAATTGCTCGTAAACATGGATGTAAACAATTTGAGATTTAGAATATTTTAACCACTGGCTTTTTAAATGTTTTAAGCATTGTTTTATAGGAGGTTTGTTAGACCTCAAGTATACATGCAATGATTTTTGGTTGGTAACACTGAATGTAAACATACATTTGTTTGTTAAAAAGAAAACACTGCAGCACCTTTGATATGCCAATTTCCCAGTGATTCATGCTGAAAGCGTAGATAGAATTAGTACATGGTAATGAAAGTGATTAAACTGGGAGTGACTGCAACCAGGTAAGATCAGGTGTGCATACAATCAATGTTTAGGAAACCTGATATTAGTTTTGTAAAATGTTGACATGTCTATAGTTTCTCATGTATTTCTCCTCATAGGTGATTAGGATAGGATATAGGATATAAGTCAAAACATCAGCAGTGGGGAAAACCGGAGACGTGTTTGGTTGACTGTAGCGCTGCGAGTCAGGAGGCTGAGAGCAGGCGGTGAAGGCCTTCTATTGTTGTGGACAGAATAGAAACTCTCACACAGTCAGATTCCATCCTACCAGTGCGGTCATGGTGGCAGCGCTCTGATAAGCTTCCTCTGAACCATTCTCAAAGACGCTGTTGTCCTGCTTTATCCAGATCAAAATTATTTCCCCCTTTTGAATACCTCTGGCCTATTTCAGACAACAGCTCACAGATTTGATTGTGGCGGCTTGTGAATGTGTACATTGATGCCTGTTTGATCTGATAAAGTGTCTGTGTTGACAGGTCACCTGTGGGAAGTGCCATTGTTCCTTTGTCTGTATCCACTTCATGAAGCAGGTGTGGTTATTTTGCACGGTCACACCTGAATGAACTCTTGAGTCCCTCACTAACATCACAACCTCTCTACTTGCGTCACTCACTGCGGTCACCGCTGGCTAGCTGTCTCCATTTCTCCACCCACAGCATCCATTCCACAGTATCAGTGCATTTGAACACAAAATCAGAGTTTGGATGGAAACCATGGAAATGACTTGTTACCACAGCAGTGACTCGCCACCACAGTCACCACACTGCTGGGCAAAGCTTCTGTAGGCAGTTGCAGAACCACAGTGTTTTCCTCCACTGGCCTCTAAAAAATGTCTCTAAGCCTTGTGATTGTGCAATGTTTAAACCCAAGGTCTTTGCTTCATTACAAAATGGTTTTCTAACTCTTTCTCTATGTGAGATGTATTATGCTACAGCCTGTCCAAACAACAGTTGAGAATTGAATCTGGAAGTATTTATTTTGGATATATATTTAGCGTATGACCACCAGCCTGGATCATGCCAACCATGCTAACTAGCTGGGGCAGGGCTATATTTACAGAGGGCTGGGCATCCATCATCGCAGCGCAAAAGCACAGACAAGCAGAGAGCAAGGAAGGGAAAGTGTGGCCCATCAGTCACCACAGTCCAATCTCAGGGCTTGCCTATTTAAAACACCTCACAATTTGACCACAATAGTGCCACAAGTCACGCTGTACTACTGGACCTACAGCGCTGCATTAAATACCTGCATCCTTTCTCCATGCCATGTAATGTGCACAGGTGCATACCTGTACACATGCATGTTTTTTGCATGCACATGTGCATGCATCCCCAGAAGACCCAGACTGGATGGTGTCAGATGACAGAAGAAAGGGCAGGAGGGGGAAAAAAACTGATGGTGACACCTGGGCTCTCTGCCCTGGCACACTGCACCTGAATGACATCACTCAGACACACAGACAAAATAACACATCAACTGTCAAATACAAACGGGATAGACTGTCTGATACTGCAAATAGACGGCCAGACAGATAGGCAGGCACACAGCATGCAGTGACAGATAGTGTTAAAGCAGACAGACGGACAGGCGCAAGGTCAGAGAATGACTGACAGACAGACATACAGACATGCTGTGTCACTGCTCGAGACTGAGGGCTTCTGAGACTGGCTTTCCTGCATTATGTGTTTGACCTAAATAAATGCATTTTGAGATACATATATTGCCATAGTGGTTTTCACGTTACTATTCATACACATTCTACAAAGATTATAGCTACAAAATAAATATACAAAAAATATAATGCAACATTTTTTTTTTTTGCTACCATGCACATAAAAGATTTATTTCTTTCAAAATTTTGTTCACAAATGTGTTAAAAATCTGTGTTAGTGAACACTTCTCCTTTGTCAAGATAGTCCATCCACCTGACAGGTGTGGCATATAGAGATGCTGATTAAACTGCAGGATTATTGCACAGGTGTGCCTCAGACTGGTCATCCTATTTAACATAGGGTTGCAGACATTTTTTCTCCCAGGAGGGCAAAGTCATGACCCGCCCTACTCTGCCTCTGATTGGCTAATACTTGTTGCTGTCGTTGGTTCTGTTTGTAACGTTTAGGCATGAGGGGTGATTGATTAATATAAGAAAATCAGGGTAAGCCAATCGCATTCAGAGCAGGGCAGGTCAGGACTTTGCCCTCCGGGGAAAAACACTGGTATGTGTTGTCCTATGTAAAATAGCCATAGTTCAGTGTTTAATAAATGTATTAAATGAATTATCTTGGTGAAGGAGAAGTGCTCATTAACATGGACTGAAATATGTCAATAAAATTTGTGAGAAATGAACATTTTGTGTGCTTAATAGTAGATCTTTCACTTCTCATGAAAACTAATGAAAGATTGAGCAAAAACAAAAGTGTGGCCTATATTTTTGTTTAGTATACAACACAGAGAAAGGAGACAAATATATCAAATTCAACTCGACTGTAGTTTTTGTGCATATATTTTTGTTGCTCATGTGGTTGTTTTGCCTTTATTTAGTCAAGAAAAGCTGACTGTGCAGACATGCTCTTTGTTTAAGTTCATTTCTGGAAGCTGCTCAGTACAACCACAGTCTTCTGCTGTTGACCACTGAACAGTCCCAGCGGGGCAGTTGGGGCTTAAGTACCTTGTTTACCACAATAACCATTGTTGAGGTAGATGACAGTGGTTGTCATCCATCCCACACAGATTCTCCCAGCCTCTCAGAGGATTTGAATCACATTCAAAGCAAACCTGTGACCCTCCAGTCACAAGTTTACTTCGCCTCTTGTGCCAAGTTTGCATCCAGCTTCTGCTCTGATTTGTGGATGTGCATGTGTGGAGGCTCAGGCAGCAGATCGTATAGGTTGCACCACTGATGCCCTGCAGCATGGGGTGTGATGGGTTGGCATTTTCAGCGTGGGGCCAAGTCGTTAGCACTTTGGAGTGGAGAATAAACCGGCCATGTAGGGATATTTGTCTGTGAGCTCAGAAACACTGAAACCCAAGAAGCCTCTCAAATCCCCCCAACTGACTGCCTCTGGGGTATTAATAACACACACCCATATACACACTCCTGTCCAGCTACTGATTAACAATGACCTCAAGTAAAGTTTTAATCTGATGACTGCTGAATACAATGTCCATGCCGCATCTTTAGACTGTAAAAGTCCGAAATGCACCTTTTCACCCTTTCCCTGCTGCATACTCAAGTACCTCTTGGGAAAATGCACTTTAAACACCCTGCGTGGAGTTCCTGGTAATGTTGGGGTCAAGTCTGGGCTGCGTTAAGGATGTGTGTATGCGTCCAGTTTAATGACATCATGTAAATTAACACCCCTGCTACCCGCCGTCCCCTGACCATGTGAATGCACGAGCCTCCTGGATGGTGAGGTCATGACGGTCTGTAGATCCTTGTCATGGAGGGGGGGGCTGGCTGCTAAATACAGAGTAAGGTATTGGGGAGGGGAGAATGCTGGCTATGCACACCCAAGTATACTAGTATATGCTATGTTTGGTTGCGCCACTGTCACCTTTTTACTCAGCGCACCCTCTTACAACACCTACTGTGTGTGCATTATTCTCAAGCTGCTGGTTGCTAAACTGCACTGCATGATGAGTGTTTTTTTTAGATGCACCAGAGTAAAAATAATGAATGTAACATAAAAAGCCAAGATTGTCTTGGCAATAAACTTGAGCCACAGCTGCACCACTGTGTTTTATGACCTCTGGGCTATGAACAGGGACTACCCATACAGTGGCTCAGATACACAGGTGCTATAAATCATGCATGTGTTGATAGCTGTAATCTGTGACGTGTGTATGTGTGTGTGTCTCTGTGTTAGTGGTGTCACAGGTTCAAGAAGAAAAACTGTGTCGAAAGGAAACTCAGGAGGCAAAGAGTTGCCAAATTATAGTTAAATCTGTTATTTTTCCTCTTGTATTGCTTAGTAAAACTATTCCAGCTGTGCTTTGGAAAAGTACCAGAGACAGAGACTCTTGGAAGACGGGGGAAGCCTTCTGCATTCCTGAGTCGTGAGTGGGGTAATCACTCAGTGTGATATCATGACAGGTTCATAGGTTGTGCTCACATACATGCCCAGGCAGAGCACCGGTGTCAACACCTCACCGCACACCTTTCCCAGACAGGAACATTTTATTTCCTCCACACTCTTATCAGTAATCTTGAAGGACATTGTTTCTCAACACGTATTGCAGCAACAGACATGACTGATGAAGATAAGTTAAAAGCGGAACACTGGACACTTTCTGATGTTCTAATGATCATATGTAATTTTATAGTCTTTTTTAGCCACATTATTGGTCTGGCTGAATAGTAGTGTTGGTTGGTTCACCACTTTGGGCCAGACTGGAATATCTCATCAACTACTGGGTGGAACAGGCATTCATGGTTCCCAGAAGGTGAATCCTAATGACTTTGATGATATGAGGTTTGTGGTTTTGCATGAGATATTTTGAAAACTACATCTATTGGGTGGACTATTATGAAATTTGGTCCAAAATTAGAGCCAGTCAGATATAGCATTTGGCCAGTGTTATCAGCTCAATTTTGACCTAGCACAGCTATATCAGTCTATAGCGGTACTGTGTATATGTTGTCTGTTATTTTTTTTTTATAACAACATGATGCAGATTGCTTTTATTTTTATTTTTTTTTATTTATAGTTACCTACAATTGTGGAACATACAAATGAGTTTACTGTTTTGGTGCCCTGATGTCATGTTGGATTTTCTATACATAAATAAAGAATATCAGCCAATGTATGTCATTTTGTTAACTTCCCAATATCAGTACTGCCGTCAGCCTAAAAAATCCAGTATCAGTTGGTCTTTATGTTCATATCAGGATGAATTGAAGTAACTTTGGTGATCACTTTACTTCCTCAAGCACCATCATCGGGTGAAACTTTCTTCTTTCTCAAATACCATTTAACTGAAAAACAAACAAGATTCCTCATCATTAAATACTTTGTGTTTACTGCTAATTAGCAAATGTGGTGAACATGCTGGCATTGTCATTGTGAGCATGTTATAATGGTGATATGAGCATTCAGCTCAAAAGAATGCAGTATACAGCCACACAGAGCTGCTAGCATAGCAATACACTCTTAGTCTTCCCAGCAACGAGATCATGACTGGTGTAGTTTTCACCTCTTGAGTCTGTGTGTATGTCATTGTGACAAAATGTGGTACTATAGACACCTACTGTAGCAGGAACTACCAAAGAGGCGGTTTTGAGCACTTTTCCAGGTGTTACATGCCTGTGGATGGATTTTGTCAGTGACAAAGTCACAATTGTGCAAGATGCAGTAGGGGAAGACCCATCGACCTCCTCACTTTACCCCCCTGGTCTATTTGTTTCAGTCAACAATATATATAAAATGTTGGTCCTGGAGATACCCACCACAAAAGTGGTTTTGAGTACTTTGATGTAGGTGTATAGTTGAGATGAAATTGAAGGCTGAGTTTGAAGATGAAGTCCAACCCATGAGTGAGAAGGTGAATATGTTCACAGGTGTCGCAGCTGGTTTGATCCCATCACAAGATGATGTCGAGTTAAGACTACAGACACATTCCAGCTACATGTTTTTATGTGGATTTTCAATTTGCACAGAAAAAAATGGAAATGCTGTAAATTTAAAATTGAAATTGAAATACTGCAAAAAAGTTTGGAAACTTGGCTGAGGACAAGTTGGTACATTAGCATGCTAACACCCTAAAAGACAGTAACTAAGGTAAACATGACACCTGCAAAACATCACATGTTGATATTAGCATTTAGCTCAGAGGTCAGCTTCAGAATGGAGCTGCTGTCATGGCTGTAGTGTCTAGTCAAAAGTGTTCTGGTTTGAGAGCTGCTCACCTGTATTGAGAGTGTGTAAACGTGGCTCTGATGGGTGTGAAGTTTTAATAACTCCAGCTCCAGCAAGTACTGTGTAATACTGGTGTTTGTCCTAATATCTAAAATGTCAAACCCATAAAATTTACAATCCTGCCTGGAGTGACAAATACAAGTGCTGAAATGATCTGTGATGCAGGTGATCTCGCCCTCCTTGTTTCATCATGGTGGTCAGCTCCTGTGTGTCAGACTGGCTGTCTGCTTGGAACGGTTTTATTTCCAGCATTGTTCACGTCAAACAGAATCTGTCCGTCTCCCACACATCCTCTGCATATTTCACATAATCCACGAGGTGCAGCTGAGACCGCCGGCATATTCCCTCCCTGCAGGATGTGAGTGTGGTCCATGATAGAAAAATAAACAAGGGTTTTTCATCATGGGAGGCATCTCTCAGTCAAGGAATCCCAGGCAGACAGACTCGTCTTACCCGTGACAAATGTTTTTTTTCTCCCCCTTTTTTTCTCCAAATCAACACATTTCTGTTCCATATATCCATTTTATGCTGGCTTGTGAAAGGGTAAAAGAAACCACATTGTCCAAAAAGAGTCTCCAAAGCGTCGAGAGAGCGCTTATGTTGGCAAAATGCACCATTTAATTGCTGGGCTTGTAAAAAAACACTATTTGTCTCAGGGATTCCCCTCTCATACGACACACACACTCACACAGCAACAGCCCGGCTTGTGTGCAGAGACATTTAGTCTTTGAAAAGCAGCATTGTGTGAAGGTCAGGAGAGCCTGTGGAATGGAGATCTATCGTTGTGACATTCAACATTCTGTGAGCAAGGCTGGACAGACGTCTCCTGTTACATAGGCACCAGAGGAGGGCTGGATAAAAGGCAAGGAGTGTATTAGCGCTGTTGTATATGTATGTGCATTAGTGTATGTGTGTGTGCTGGAGCCCGAGGTGCATTAGAGAGACAGTGACTACTGAGATTCTGATCTTATTATGACTGTCTGCCTTTCAGACATATCAGAGATGAGTGACTAACACACAGGGATATCAGTGATGTCTTTCTTCAAAGGATGTCGTGCACAAAAAGGCCCACACAGACTCACAAACTTTTTGTCCTGACACTGCTTCTATTAAACATTAAAGGGATAGTTTGGATTATTTGAAGTAGTGTTGTATGGGGTACTTATCAACAGTCTGTATTACCTACAGTAGATGGAGGTTGACACATCCCCAGTTTTGGAGAAGAATAGGGGAGCACCTGTGCAGGAGCTAAGCAATGTTCTGCTCTGGACAGGGTCAGCAACAAAAGGTATTTTAGCCACACAGTACTTTATAAATAGAAGTTTTTCACAGGTTCGCCTTGGTCTCCGAAGAGAAACTACTGCCAAATATTCCTCTTCACTCCACGAGTGAAGTCAGTAATTTCACCTCACAGAACATGAGGGTTGCTGGTCTGCAGCTGCCTCTATCTCTTTGTTTGTTTGTGTTCATGTGTGATTGAACTAGCACTGAAGTCACACAATAACACAAATGAGCTACTGAGGCAGCAGTAGAGCAACACCTCCCGTGTTCTGTGGGGTAAAATCGCTGATTTCATCGATGGGGTTTATTTGGTTTGGAGGGAGCGATATTTAGCAAATATAATATTTCCTCTCAGGAAATGCTGTCTGATGGCAAAGTAAAGCAGTGAAAATATTCTAAATATAGTGTACACTTAAAATAATATTGATTTCTTTAGGTGGACCTTTATTAGGTGGCTAAAATACGTTTTACTGTAAATAATACACTGACCATTGATAAGTGCCTCATACAACCCCACATTAAATATCTCTTAAACTGAGGGTGGAATAAATTATGGTTGATCTGGTTTATAACTGAACTTTAAGGTGCAGAAACTGCAGTATGAGCTAACCCCAATGATGCCATCAGTTCTGTGAATTCATGCAACACAACATGAGGATGGTGTAAGGTCAGAAGTCCAGCACATGCCCAACACTGCTGCCACAGGGCTGTGCTACATAGAACCAGTGTTTGTGGTTACTGAGCTTATTTCATAATAACTGAACTTTGAGCATTTTCCAGGACAGAAAGTTTGAGAAGGGATGATCTTTCATCACCATTCTCAAGAAATGAAACCGCAGGCAGGGTGTGATTTACAAAGTATGCTAGAAACAGGACAAAAACAACCACAACCTCCTCTTTTCTCTTTTATTTCCTCTCTACCTTCCTCTTTTTTGTCTCTTTTCCAATGCACTCCCTGCCACTCTATCAGGTTTATCATTACACTGTATTTTCTTGTAAATGATCATCTGTACATTTCCAGGTTGGCAGCAGGTCGCTCTGTAAATATTTGTCAAGGACTCTCTCAGGAATAACTTAGAGGAATGTCATGAGCAACAGAGAGCTGACAGGCCAGCAGTATCGATCTGACCTGCTCTCGGTCGCAGTTACACTTTCTTTTTAACTGAGATCTGATATCACTATTTATTGCACTGCTTTGTTGGATACTCAATTCTGCCTGGTCAAGCACATTATTCTAAGGTCTATTATTTCTGAATAGCAGACAGAGTCTATGAATAACAGAACATTACTGCGGACACAGTTCTGATCATAGAGGTTTTTTTATATATATATTTGTTGGGGTTTTATGCCTTTAAGTGTGGACAGGAAAGGGGGAGAAAAAGTAGGGGAGGTGACAAATTGAACCCTCTGCCTCTGCTGAGGACTCACAGCTTCAGTACACGCGGCACATGAGCTACCAACTGAGCTACCAGGGTGCCCCCAAAAATAATTTTTAAATTAATATAATCATTTTTAAATCAACATTTTGTGTCAATTTATTGATTTTTTTTTTTTGGTAAGTGGCTTCTAATAAGTGGGATAGTGTACAATGAGCGGGTCATTATTGTGAAATAAACTGCACCACTCCATTATTTCACATTAATGACCCACCCACTGTACATTATCCTTTAACAGAAACCACTGTATATCTTCTCTTACTGACTTGTTATGGAAAAAGACAGTTATTTGTTGTACTACAGCCATAACTGATTTTGAAGCTGATTATCATTATGCGATCTAAAACACGTTTAACAGCAGCTGCAATTTGGAGGTTTCCAAGCCAGGAATAGTGGCGGTGACACAGGCATGGCCAGCAGTGTTTCCTGTAGGTGTGTCTGAATCCATTCAAACTACCTGAATCACTGGGTCATCCTGCTCAGATCAACCCAACCCTAAACTGTTAACTGCCAGAGCGTGGGGGGAAGATGGCTTTATCTAATTTAAGACCAACCGTTAGAGCCCAGACAAGTTTAGCTGTAGTCCATCTGAATATACACTGTTCAAAGCTTTGACCAGAGGTATGATGTAGCTACACATTTACCAGATTACATTGTAGTTTTTCTTTCATTTGGCCGTCACTCACTGATAAAAAAAATGCAAGGAATCTGCAGCCTGTTAACATTCACCAGGGTTTCAGGGCTCATTTTCTACATAGATAATGTGAGGTGACTGGTTGTTGGAGCACCACCAAAATTTGAATGGAAATGAAAGTCTTTGAGATGAGTCATCACTCCAAAATATGAGGAACTGAATTACAAAATGTCGTTGTTGTTTTTTTTTTTTTATTAAAAACTCACACAACTTTTTTTTTTTTCAAATTTTTTGTAAGAAACAGCGAATCACCAAGCAACAAGTGGAAGATTTGGCTTTAAAAAATAAAGTTAGTTATTAGGGATGAATGAAGTAACTCTGGGACAGTTTTTTAATCCCCATTGGCAACAATGAAGTATTTTATTTGCTTCAGCTCCGAGTCACATTCTTCTCAGTAGAAATAAGTGGCTGAGGCTTGTGGGTGTTTTGGTGTTCAGAGCCATTTGTCTAAACTAATGGAAAAACATTATTTCTACTAAAACAGAATACACAGAACAGCATTATTAAATTATTCACGTTACTTATTAGACCCTTTTACAGCCAAAGTCATCAAAAAGCTGCATGTGCATTTCAGCAACAGAAGTAACAGTCTCCCCCATTCATCCAGATGAGTTATCAAACTTCAAATGTTGAATAAAACATTTTACCAGCCCCAAAATCTTCAAAATGTCTGACTGTTCCACATACGATAGGTCAGAATCAATATTTCACAGGCTGACTTAATTTATCCAGAATTCTGACAGGATCATAACGGTTTCAGAGCAACTGGCAGCGTCTATGGCTGCAAGATGTTGAATGTGGACTTTACTGAGGATGCTTGTGTTTGTAGTGTCCACTGACACACTGTTGTTATCTGCCAGACCTCCTTTGCTAAACTGCACATTCAGCCTGCTCTTTGTTTGCAAACCGTAAAAGGATCTATAAGTAACTTCTGCCGCTAAGGGTCTTTCTCACCTTAAAATAATAACAAAAGACGTAGTTTAATGATGTCTTGAAGTAGCATGGGATCATGGGAGTTGTTTCCCTCACTTTTAAACGACCATTATTGCTGATGAAAATCTACCTGACAAGACTTGAGCAGAAATCATGGATGAGGTAATATTAAACTTTTATTCACATTATGTTTAGTCATGTTCGCTGATTTCCTTCCTCAGTTTCTAACGTATCCTGTGTTGTCCTGGAAAATATAGAAGTTTGCAACCAGCTAGCAACAGCTAGCAGACGCACCATTAGCTTGAATATATTATGAATTTCTCTGTGTTTGGACATAAAAAATATGTGACATGTCTTAGACATTTTAATGTGTAAATGTTATGTAAAATAGCTTTAATATGTGCATGTTAGGATTAAAAATATGTTCAAATAGGAATTCACAGTGGTTAAAATACTAAAACCAGCTGTCTTTAGTGGTTGTCTATACACACAGGATCAATCTTACAAGCAACAGTCCAGCATTTGTTGGTGTTCCTCTCATTGTGCCCCATAGAAGTGAGAGAAAGTCACTTACATCTACCCAGTCACCAATTTAATAGCTCTGAGTTGTGACATGTCACTTTCTCAATTGTCACTGCATTGCATCACCTCACATCTGTCTCCTGATGTGACTCACTGACAGTGAGTCATCAGCGAGTCTGTCAGCTCCACTAAGAAACCTGGTTCTAGTTTATCAGGTGCTCCATGATAGTTTCAGTGATGTGGTTTTCACAAACATACCTGACATGCATTTGCAAGGCCTGAAACAAACACGTGTTATGGAAACAATTTAGATAATCCATGGATTGTTCTGCTAAATATTTAGAGGGATGCTGTGAGCTTTAGATCAATGCCATCCTCATGAAAGGTATTCATAAGTGCTCTGCTCTCTGTCATAGTTAATGCACACGCACGTCTTATTTATGCTGCATTGTTCTCCCCTTACATTCACCAGGTGCTCCAGCGCAAGATCAAACTTCAATAAAAGTCTACATCATGACCACAACAGGTTCTTCACCTAGTTGTTGCCACCCTGGGGAGTCAAACCACACAGAGGTGTGTGAACATGGATCAAAGGATCCACCGCTGATTCTCTTTCATCTTTAACAAAAGCGATAAAACACGGCCTCCGACTGAAAACTGTGACAGTGGAACATTCCAGCAGAGAAACATGATATGTTTGTTGGAAGAGGAGCTTTGAAGTTACCTGAGTGCTTCTGCTTCATCATATGTTTACTCAGGTTACTACAGCCGGTTCCAGTCTGTATTAGGCCGGAGACAGAGATAGAGGACAAGAAAACGTGTGTTAAACAGTATCATCTCTGTGAGTCAGTCCCGCTTGTGTAAATTATGTTTTCTTAAGGTTCTACCTGTACAAAGGTACAAGAAGGAGGCCTCAGGCTACACTTAGCACACTTCCTCTTCTCTCCTTCCTTTCATTGCTGTCCACGCCTCATTTATCACATTCCGGTATTTTCCTGTCACAACTTGCATTTGCACTGAAACACTGTGTCAGAGGGCATGTGTGTGTTGTGTGCATGTCATGGAGGTGAGCTATTACTCCCCTAAAAGGATAAATCATTGCCATCTGTGAATCCTACAATCCTTATTTGAAATCAGAAACACTTTGTTATTGTGGTTCACTGTTGGCTCTAAACAGTGGACAGATTTAAAGGAAAATGACAGTTTTTTTACAACTTGGGTTTTATTTTTGTTGATCCAGCTCTAATGCTGTACTCACTAAGTTCCGAGATCTTAGAACAGGGCAGTACTGATAAAAAAGAAACCAACAGGGCAGCAAACACAGGCTTTCAGATGATCAGACAGGTCGTTACAAAAGCCCTCCATCCTCTCTGGTGTTGTACATTTCGATCCAGCCTTAATCTCTTGTTCTGTCGTCTTCTCCAGGTGGATTTAGGTCTTCTTCTGTTTCATCAAACTACCACATTAATCAACTTAGTTGGAATAGAAAGCTAAGGCAAATAGTAAAATTATTCCCCAAACTGTCCATTGTAAACGCCCTTCAGTTCACAGATAGATGTCCTGGTCCTGCCACATTTACCCTACTTCATAACTCTCCTGTAGACTGAGGGATTAGTGAAATTACCATTTCATAACTTTATTCTTAACTTTAACCTTAAACTGGGTGTACAGTGTATGATTTGAGGCAGTCTCTGATTCAATTTTTGAGACACACATTAGAGTCTGACCAAATTTCCGCTTTGTTGGGAGTCGTTTGCTGCACAGTGTACAGGAGGAGCAAGGACTGATCAACTGTGCCGATGAATATCTGACATGTCAGAAATTTTGGTCAGCCGTTGTCAGGCTCTTGCACAGTTGAAACAGAGCTACATCCATGCCCAGCGTCAACGCTTTTTTTGTCAGCGCATCTGCTCAAAGTGGCAAACAGAGCGTCTGAAACTGCCATGGCAACATGACTTGTCATGTGGACGGAAAAATATGGACAGTACAACCTAGCTAGCTGAAAGCAAATTCTCTCTGCAAAATGGACAAGCCTTACTGTCCACGTCTTCCCTGCCACCTGTGGGCCCATATAGGAAAAAATATGAACCGTATTCAAGAGACAAATAACTTTTTGTTCACATTTGAATTGTCATGAATTACACATATGATGTTTGTCAATTTGAAAGTCACAGTTTTGTATGAAACCGCTGTCCCTTGGAACGTTACCTGACCTGAGCTGTGTTATCCAGCGACTTCTGGTCCTTTTATTAGCAGGGAAGCAAAAGAATGAGTAAGACCCACTGTGGTTTGACTGCATCCCAGAATGAAAACACACAGGCATTGTGGCTTTGGCATTCAACATTTGCTTTTGGATGAAGAAGGTGTCTCGAATGACCATAGGGTGTGTTGTCTTTCCCATTATGTATCTTCACAGTCATTAACAGTTTTACAACAAATGACAGTTTATTTTACTTGTAAAATTAACCTTTAAATTGACAAAAATCATATGCGCAATTCACGGCACAATTCAAACAGGATCAAAAGACAATTTACTCGTACAGTAGGGATGAACAACTTTTGGTCGGTAAAGCGTCCCAAACACAGCAGAATAATGAGAAAATAAGAAGGGCAGGTTCTCTGCAGGTACAGACACCACCACACACTTCTAGTGGGTCATAAGTGATGATTGAAAGGGATTATTTTTACGTGAGTCAGTGCATTTTCTTTTGTTCAGAAAATCCTGCATAGTGAGCTTTTAATCTCCACTGTAAACCTACCCATAACTGTAGCAAGTGGACTCGATATTCTTAAAGTACAAGAAATGAATTACAGGATGTTTTGTCAGCAAAACTCAGGCTAACTGACAGTCATATCTCCACTCATACACTGTTAACTATCAAAGTAAAGCGATAAACTAAAGTCATGAAACAGATATCACTTCTATACTGACAGTTCTTAATAGCTTCCATTAAACTTTTTTTTCCCACCAGTCAGTCTTTGAAATGATCTTATCTCAGAGTGCACAAGCTCAACACTTTAACCATTACTGCATATTATATCTAGGTTTAAAAGCCCTGGTGCCTGGCCGTCTCCTGATGTAACAACATTTCTTGAGAATGTTGCTTAGTAATGCTTGGCATGCCAGCAGTGGCTGAGGTAGGAGCATACTTAAGAGTATAGTAAGGCCCTCATGGGATTTTTACACACATTCCATAGAAACAAAGCAAAAGCTCATAAAGCGTCCTCTCTTTAACGGGAAGCTCGGCTCTTAAACATTCAGTAATGAGAAACCTTTCGCTTTGGAGACTGAGAATGCCAAAAAAAACCAGGAAGTGTTTTGACTCCTACTTTATGTATAAAAATACTGATGTAAAACTGAAATAGCAGCTTCCCACTGGTTGTGCCTGTACCCATGGGTATTATGGGAAAGTGCTACCACCATACTGATGGTTCCCCATTGTGGTATTGTGTGTCGTGCCCGCCTTCAAATGCCCAGACAGGGCTTATTTTCCATTTATTCATTTGAAGGTCAAACGTTCTGCAGTAAAACACACAAAGATTTCTTGGATGAGGCCAAACACCCCTCCCTCTGCTCTTTTATCTTCACAACAATCACACTTCCTCACTTCAAACACTTTGTTATTTCAGCTTTTTTGTGTTTATGGAGGGTAGACTGAATATCCACTGCTTTATGGGGGTCTAGTGAGGCCATATCCTCTTAAACTGTACACTACTATTAGCTCAAGCGGTCTATAAACATCAGACATGTTATGTTTATACGTTTTTAGCTCAAAATTATTATGCAGCATCTGCGACGAGGCCACCAGCATTTCCATGGCATCACAGCAGCAGTGATCTCACACAGGCCACCCTCTCCTTGACGTCTCTCCGCCTGTCATTTCTGAGAGTTTCCGGCCTCCGCTCTGTTCTTCCTCCCTCGCTGGGACTGTTTTGAGTCAGGAACTGGTCAGGGAGGAATGTGGTGGCACAGCAGCGTGACACAGACGGTTCACCCACACAGACACAACAGAATTCAAAGGGAAAGAGGGGGAAAATGTGGGAAAAAGGTGAGGTGGAGGGGCCTACGTGTCATTGAGGTATTGGGACTTTCTGATTAATAAGTGATTAATCAAGTGTATTAGAGAGAAAACCACATTTGTAGTGGTTTCTGTCACTGTATGAAGGAAGTAAAACACTAATGTAACCACAATGGGTCAAATATAGCGAGGACGTGACATGAGTGTGGCCTCCTACATTCCTTGGTGTCATTTTTCTGAAGAATAAGAAGTCTGTTACACATTCAGTCTGTGAGCTATGACTTTTTGTGGTCTGCATGTGATTTTGCAGTGTGCATGCAGGTGTATGACCATCTGTAGTTGTTCATTCCTCCATGCCAGTGACTGGAGTGACTGGAGGAATTATGTTTTCCGGATGTACATACATCTGTCCATCCATCCCATTCTTGTGAATTTGATATCTCAGGAACACTTGTGTGGAATATCTTCACATTTGGTACAAATGTCCACTTGGATTCACTGTGCAACTGATTTAAATTTGTCACTGTGACCTCCATAGACACATTTCAGGATACAACTCAACAATCTATATACTAATTATGACAAAATTTCACACAGATAAAATGGGATGAAATTAGGAGTTGTTGCCAGTTTATATCCAAAAAGTCAAAGGTCAACTTCATTTTGATCATTATGTTGTGCAAAAACACTCTCTAACAGGCTGCAAGGCAGTAAGTCTAGTTTTCTATCTGTACTGTGACTCAGGAAGGGTTTGATTACAGATGAAGGCCCAAACTGAGAAATCATATTTAGTTTAGTTTGTAAAATTTGTGTCCTGGCTGTCTCCACTAGTTTCAAACAGGCATTGCAGAATGCTCACAAGTAATAATGTCCCATGTCTGTCAGATACAGTAACTGATGTGTCATGTGGAATGAATGTACTGACCACCACGTGTCTTTCACTTTATCATCTCATCACACCAGGATGCATAATCAGTGTATGTCTGAATATTTACAAAATGGATTTTGGTCACATTGCTGGATCTCATGATCCTGAAGGGAAAAACAAAAAGTGGCAGGTTTATAGGACACTGGACTTTTTTGCACTTGCAGTAACCCTGTAAATCCCACAAACTGCAACAAAACAAGAGCTTTAGGGCCATTATTTCAAACTGATTAACCAACTATAGCAGTAATGACTCCTTCCCAGCATCTACTTTGCCTATTCTGTGGAGGTGTGGAAACAACAACAACAGCAACAGTTGGATGCCAAACCTTTTTCTGTCAGTCTCCAACCACAATATAAGCCCTGGCCTATATTATGTAAAGTATTTCCATGGTGGCTGCTCCATGTTTCCATTTACAGTAAATACTCAGAGTAAGGTGGTGTAAAAAAAAGAAAGTGCATGTGACAAATCTTTGTTTAAACTTTTTGCAGTCGCTGGCCCCTCGCCTCTGTAAATACAGGGGTTATCTGATTGCCAGTGCGCTGTGGAAGGCGTTGGAAAAAGAAAAATTACTGGTTCAGGGGTTAATCATTAGACGGCCAACCAATTACAATTAACAATATAGCCACTCACTGTTTCCACGGCTACACACCACAGTGTTTCATATTTTGAGAGGCAAACACCAGTCCCAATTATGTAATTGTAATTGCTGAGGTTTGTTGTGTGGAGCCCAGTGCAAGAAGTATGCAACAGGCCTTATTCAGTTTGCTTTCAATGTGTATGAGAGATATTAATTTTCTGAAGTTTGGGAGACTCTACATGTAAATGTCTTAATGTTTAACAACACCAGAGATGTAGGACAAAAATTATTACTGCTGGAGTGGGAATCAATTAGAATATTAATATATTGTAGAATACTAAAGATTTTTTCTAGACATATTTTAGCATATATAAAAAGTGCTCTACTTTGAATATAATGTTTACCTTATATTTTGTTTTCACGTAAAAGTTAAGTTTTCTGGTTAAAGTCTTTGAAATAACATCTACTCCTTCTTCCTCTTTAAAAACATGAGGAAGGCCCCAAGGCCTCTAGTTTCCACATCACTCTTTTGCAAGTTGAATATTGGACCAGGATTGGTTTCCAAACTATTTGTGATGTCACAAATCATGCTTTTAAGCCCGAAATGCCTGAAAATGGGATTTTCAGTGAGCACATAGAAACTTTTTCCGATGAATGTAAAAACAATCTTCTAGTGTCAAACTCTGCACATAAATTCTTCTGAAGCTCAAACATTCAACTGTAGGAACAAGAAGAGAAAGTAATTTTTTTAATGGAGAGGTTGTTTGTATTGAATGCAACACACTGGCTGCACTGATTTTTTACCAGAATTGTGTCAGTCTTCTACAAACAAAAGCCTAAAGCATCAGAATCATTTTTCAACAACCTGTTCTCATCCGAATTCATCACATACCGATTATTTATCACTGCCCCGCAACATCTGATACTGAAGCACAAGGTACCCTGTAGCGGCTGTATCAGATGTGACCAGACAGCCTTTTTAACATGCGATTAACACTGTGAAACACTCGCAACTTGGGTAGATTTTGGCACAAAAACTACTTATGTCTAGTATAGGATAAGCCCATGTTTGGGGTTACAATATGTAAGTCCTGTATGTAGTCATGTGACCTCACTGAAGTCACATGACACAACATTTTGTGCCTTAAAACTTTAAATGATGTTTTGGTTTCACATGGGACACAAACCCCAGTCTCCTGGATGAAAGTCCTGGATTTGTTTGAACCATCGATCCACCTCACTTCCTCCAAATGTAGACTTTCTCCCTCTTGATACTACATCGAAAGCCCAGACATTTCATACAGCCATGGATGGGATGCGTCTCTTTCAGACTGTGTGCATCTGTATGAGTTACTCAGAGGTGGTGATTGGGCTGCAAAAGCAGAACCCAGTGATAGCGTTATCCTGAGTTCTACACTCAAAGAGAGAATAGCCTGTAGAAAAAACTGACAAATCATAATAAAATGAGTAACCAATATATAGTCTCCCAAACATAATCTGGTTTTATGCATGTATACATTCACCAACCAGCTAGTCTTTTTATGAACTAGCAAACAACAACTAACTAACTGACTCCTGCACAGCATTTAGTCAGTATTTAATACACCGTATGCGTGCGTGGGTGTGTTTGTACGTGCGTATCTGTTTGTGCGTGTCTGTGTTACTTTACGTAAAAAGCAGACGACAGCTTTGAGACTGAGCAGAAACACAAACTAAATGTTCAGACATTAGTTTCTATCCCTCCACATCCTCTTCTTCCCCCAGTTCCCTCTTTTGTTTATTTTTAGTTCATTTATAATTTTGTATTTTTAGTGTGTTCACAGTTACTTTAGGATACGAACACCCACTTCTAAAGAGAGCCTCTTGAAATAGAACGACCGACAGACAGATGGAATAAAACGCAGCTATGTTGGTAAGGAACAGGGTACTGGAAAGAAAAAAAAGGAAAACAAAGAACAATCTTTGTGTTTATGCAAGACGGGCCTTTTCTTGGGTGTGTAAGGTCAGCAGTGTGTCGTCAGTGTGTGTGTGTGTGTGTGTGTGTGTGTGTGTGTGTGTGTGTGTGTGTGTGTGTGTGTGTGTGTGTGTGTGCCTGTCTGTGTTTCCGTTTGTGGTGCTTATGACTGTGCAGTAATCAGCCAGGAGGAAAAGCCTGTCCAAGTGCAGACAGCGTATCTAACCCGAGGATCCACCCGTTCTCTCACACACATGCAAAGCACAGCCCTATTTGACAGACTACAGACAACAATGTGTAGGGTTTAGATTACAAAGCTTTTAAAAAAAGAAATACCAGGAAGAAGCAAATGAAAATTTTCACCAAATGGAATGGGCCAGTGAGACAACACTGCAGCACTGTTTACTAGTGTATAAATAGACACAATGGTCTTGACAGAAGGGTTATTTTTAACAACCGTGAAGCAAACTTGATATCGAGATAAGAGAATGGAAAATTGTGTTAGAGAGGCCAAAAAGGAGAAATGTGTGGGGCGAGTGTTAAGGAGGAGTGAGATATATGCCAGTAAAACAAAAAAACAAAAAAAAAACAAAAATTCCTGCTCAGGCTTTAATTCCAAGTTGCACCAAGGGTTGACAAGAGTTGACAATCACAGGGTGTAAAGACTCTCTCTCTCTCTCTCTCTCCATATGTGTGTGTGTATGTGTGTGTGTATTGCCACATATATTTGCTGTATGTTCGCATTTTAGATACAGAATATGAATGATGTATAATTTTCAATGGTGGTTTGCTGTTATAATTAATAAAGTTATATTTTTTATTTAACTTGTATTAACAAACCTTAAATAGCATCAGAATATTTCATTAAATAGTAAATCTAAATGCCCCTGTGTTAGACCAACCCTGTCTAGAACCAGTGTTTGGTTTGTCTGTTCTGGTCTACTCCAGAAACATTGGCGGTGCAAAATTGCAGCCTCCGTGGAAGAAGACCCACACCCTCTGTAGTTATAACATGTCATTCTACAGTAACAAAAACACAATGATTCTTATTTTATGATGATCATAAACTAATGAAAACATAATTCTCAATATTATATTACATTTCTGCTATATTCAGATAATAAGTAACAGTAAATTTACACACTGGACCTTTAATACGAGTCTCCTGGGGCAGCACTTCACAACAAACTAAAAATCCCATAATGCTTTATGACCTTGAAAAGTTGGCTTGCTAACTTTTTAGCAAGCATGTATTGTGTTTACACATCCAGCAGACACTGAGCAGCATTAACATTCTTTTAGAAACTTGTTCCTGTTTTCAACCCCTCCAATGCCTGAGAGAAATATTTGGCTCTTTTGCCATTAAATCCAAGCTAGCTGCTGACTAGGTTAATGAGAACAGTGAGAATAAACTTGTAATTTTACTGGCTACAATACTAAAACAATGAGCTAAAAAGGGGGATTGAGCTGAAGGGAACTGCAGAGTTTGTTGATGTCACCTTTCACATTACATGTAGGAACAGTCATTTGATCCAGTGCTCATAAAAAGATACTGACGGGTGCATTCGGGATGTAGAAGGGACGTAACAATACCAGAAATTTAGTAGTCGTCATTGTCATTGTCATTAAAGCCTGATGAGCCGCCTCCACGCAAAGTACTTCCATTCCCGGCTTAAACTGTTTTTCTTTTTGATGAGTTGAAGAGTAGCTGTTACTGCAGCTGCACTTCTTCAGTGCGCTGTAGTACCTCCTTGCTGGTAGACCTTCTTCTTCTTCCTTTGGTTTTTAACGGCAGACTAGAATATTTTAGTCGCATGCTGTTCCCATCAGGTCCAAAAGAACTGCATCCCTGGTACACACAGCACTGTAGAAAATCTAGTGTCATCACGTTTAAGTTACAAATATTACGTCTTACAGTAAAAATTAATCTGAGTCAGCTCTGCAGTGCATATCTCGGGCCATAAATTTTGCTCCTTCATTGACTCACAAATAGTGATAATGACGAAGGAAAGTCATCCTTCGTCATTAAAAACCCAGACAAAGATATTATCTCCTCGCTTTCAAAACAGAAAATGATAAGAGACAGACAGAATTAGTAGTAGGGTGTGTGAGCTCCTGAAGACAACTGACTAACCTTGACCAGGAAAACTTTAACCTCATCGTAACCGTCTACTGTAAGCCTCCTGTGACACACAAGCGCACAAAACATTTCTTTCAGCCTCACAAAGAGAGAAACATCTGCAATCAATTACTCCCACCCACCCAGCTATACAATCCAATAATGACTGTGAAACGCAACAGCAATTTTCTTTTATGATGTTGTTTTCCCTGCTTGGCATTGCTCTCAGTAACTATAGAGATGGACAGCAAAGGCTGGCACTGACTCTAGAGAATGCTGTCCAGTTCGATTCATCGGTTGTATCAGGTGGGGAAAAAAACAGCATCCACCATTACTAAGTTCAGAGGATGCACTACCGCTGGCTTTCCCTGGCTGTTTTCTCTATATAAGGTGGTATGATGAGATCCTACACACACACTCACACACAGGAGTGACAGGAATGTCAGTCCTGGACAGTAGCCAGTACCTACTCATGGCTCTTCAGACTCAGGGCCCAGCAGGGGATGAAGTGAGTCCACAGTGAACCAAAGCCTCTCAGACAAAGACATGTGGCGTGGTGATGTCACTTCCTGGCAGGCCGTAACTCTGTTTGATGTGGAGGACGAGGGGGCGAGGCGATACCCCACTGAGATGGACGTAGGTCGGAAGAGAGGAAGCGGGGCTGTTAATGAGCACAGAAGCAGGAGGATGTTGTGGTCAGCTGCAGTGCGGCTGCTTGGTTTACCTCAACTCATTTCCTTTTCAGGCCCCTGCAGCACTGAGAGCAGCTCCTGACCTGAATGTTAGGTCGAAAAAGAAAAAAAAAAACAATACGGAAGATATGGAGGGAGTGTTTGAGGAGGGACGGGAATTCAGTGACAATAAAGATGTCAGTGAGGAGTCTGTAATTAGAGTGAAGGAACTCCCAGAGTTGCAAACACACCTGCACTCTCGAACAATCACACCACTGTCTTAGAAAAGAGAACTGAGGCCTTATAGAGAGGGTGTGTGTGTGTGTGTGTGTGTGTGTGTGTGCGCGCGCACACGTGCGTGTGTGTGTGTTCAGAGAGATGAAGAGCAAATGAAAACAGGTGGGGAGATGTGTGATTGAATTCCAGAGGTGACAGCTCTGAATGTTAGTTACAAAAATAACCTTAGAAAACAAACTGAGTGGTTTCAATGGCAGTCTGAAAGTCCCGACAGTTTTAGTGATGTCAAACAGTCCTGTGGACATCAATTGGTGTCACAGCCTTTGTAAGAGAACTGAAAGAAGTATTCAGTGTGATTCAAAGACCCTAGACCTCGCTGATCCGCTGACACGTTATCCTCATCTGAGCTCACATTCAGGTTTAAAGGGATAAATTTCACTTAGAGCCCTGACATACAAGCCAGCCTCAAAGAGCTAACGCAACAAAGGCTGACCTATCAACCGCTTTGTGTTGCCACCTGATGCCTCTCATATCCTGTTAAAGTTGCACTTGAAGACACACAGGAAATAGCAAATGAGTAGTGGAAAAACATCATGACGAAAAAAAACCCATACCATTATCATGTAACTGTGCATATGTGAATGGATATATTCTTGTAAAATAATTAATCAAAATAATCAATTTGACACTTCGACATGTAGATAGGAGGAGGTGGGGAGCACACCATCAACCCTGTGATCAGCTCTACCTCCTAAGCCACAATTGTGCGACAATAAAATCTTGTTGCTTGCACAAAAATGTTGTTTTGATTTTCCCTGGCATTGTATCAGCCAGTTGTTATTTTGGAAGAGGAGGTTGTGGTAGAGTAAAAACTTTCACAAAGCTGCCTCTGTCACTTCTTGCTTGTTGCTGTGAGTGTATTAAGGCAAATCTTTCCATGTATTGTATAAATATGTAATCTACCTATAATTTGTGTTTGGTGCTAATTAGAAAATGTTAAATTATGAATATTATAAACTGAGAAGGTGAACTTGGTAAACGTACCCGTCAAACATGAACATGTTCGGAGCAGCAAGTGCGACTTAAGCTTAGGCCACCTTCGGACAGGATCGGGCGCTGCAGGGTTTTGCAGCAGTGTGAGGGGCATGCAGGGGTGTGTAGAGGTTTGTATTTGTGCTTTGAACATAAATTGTTGTGAAACAATAAGTAAATTGCTTTTTAATTCTCTATTTCATGCAACGCTCCCTCACCTCAGTCAGTCTTTGCCTTGCACACTTTCTCACAATTACAAGCAAATGGACACAAACCAAAGGTAGCCTCTTGGTGTCGCTATTTTGCAGAATAAACTGCAAGCCAGACTCAATCATCGTAGCTGGGTACACGAAATAAACAAAGTCATGACATAACTGGGAGAGTATCATCATTTGGTCAATGAATGTTCAGTGGGTCCAATGGGAAACAATTCAGGCATGGCCCAAAAGAAAATCAATACTGCAGCTATTCAATTTGGTTGTGTCTGGATGGGAACCCTAGATTTGTGATATTATGTGAGAGCGCACATGGTTTAGATCAGCCCAGAGTTAGGGAAAAACATCACTTTGTTAGGAAAACATCATGGTTTATGTTAATTGGGCACTTACAAGATCTTTTGCGGGTCTGGGGTTCCCATCTAGACACAACTCTTAAATTTTCACAACTCCAACAGCTGCCAGTGCTGACAAATTGACATGTCCAATATCAGCAAAACAGCAGCCGATAATAGACAGGGCAACAGTGCCAGACACACTGCAATGGTTGTTGGCGACGGTCAGTCACAGACACTCGACAACAACCCAACAGCACCTCATAGTCCACTGTTAGCTTGATATGTCAGGGATCTTAGATTTTTGACGCTGGTGTCAAAGGCAGTGTTTGATGATTCTGTAGTCAATCTTCAAAGTTTTCTTCCGCTGAGGCTGTGACAGTTTGGGTTGGGTTGTAGGAGTGACTCCAACTAATCTGGCTCCCAGAGAGAGGATCAGAGGACATATAAAAACAACTGCTCCCACGGGGATGTGTCACATTCAGATGGGGGCCCTATTGTCCCCCGACAAAGCTTTGGTGCTATGTCACATTCCCGAAATCCACGCTGTGGATGGGGGCTCGGGGAAGGAGTGATATTTTTCACACCGAGGCACAAAGCCACAGAGCGTCGGTCTCCGTGACTCACACATGGGGAGGAAAAGAGGCTGAGTAATCACAATAATAACCACCATCATCCTGTCGTCTCGACAGTTGCTACTAACTGGGACTCCTCACCCAATCAGTGCAGTAACACAGCATCAGATCACTCTTCAAGATGAGACAATATTGCTGTTGAATCAGCTGTGTCTGCTGAGCACGCTAATTGTAGTGTTACTAACCACTTCCATCTCTCAGCCAGTAATGGAGCAGATTTTAGCAGGGCTTTTCACATGGCTGAGTCCACTAAAGTGGCCCACTGGGGCCTGAGTTTCTGTTTTGTACAAAGCTAGCTGTCATGTGTGGTGTGTTGATAAAGACAGAACAATCTGGACTGAGAGATTAGCTGTGGTGTAATGGGCAGAGATGAAAACTAGATGTCATTTGTCTGCCAACCAAGTGGTCCAGCCCTTTCTCCCTCTCAGTGTGTGTGTGTGTGTGTGTGCTGGCAGAGGGAGGTCAGGGGCGCGTCTGCCACGAGCTCAGCTCTCGCTCAGAGAGAAGCCATCATCCATGACCTCATCCAAGGAAAAATCCCCCTCTCCTGCCTTCCTCTCCTCCCTCTTCTCTCCTCCAGCAGCTGAGCCCTGAGCGCTCCCGCTGCATTCCTGCTCTCTGAACAGCTCCCACACTGTCTCAAGGCTGCGGCAGGAGAGAGGGAACACACAGAGGAGCAGTGGGTGGACGGACAGACGGAGAGCAGCAGAAGGGAAAGTCTCACTGAGGTCACGGACCCCACTAATAGCCTGTGGGCTGCTTAGGCGGCCTCACGGGGAGGGATGTAAATTTGTTGGGGAGTCAGAGAGATGAAGGCAGATGAATGAAGAAATTCAAAAGAGGGAAAATTATTCCTTCATTTGCTTTAAAGTTTCCGGTTGTTGGTTATGGGTTGTTCCATTATACATTGAGCAGAAGGCAGGGTAACACCCTGGACACCTCGCCAATCTATCAAAGGGCCATACATAAAGACAGTCCAACATATTCCTAGTGGTCTGACTCAGTTGGTCAATTGGTTGATCCAACATTTTGGTCGCCAACCTGCAACTCTGCCGCATGCTGCATGTGGCTCTTTTGCCTCTATTTTGCCTCTCTAATATATATATATATATGAAATGTGTGTCATAGCCTACATGTACGGCTTGCACAGGCCTTTTACTCAAAATTTTGCCACGGGCTGGTCTTGAGTCGACCTAGGCTAGCTATGGCAAATCCAAAAAGAAAAGTCTTTGATAGTTAGATAGACAGTAATGGTTCCCTGACGGTGTTATCCTAATGACTAATGATTCCCTCAACTTTTTTAGTGAACTGTCCCAGCTACTGTTGGATGGATTGCCATTAAATTTGGTACAAACATTCATGTTCATCTCTTTTGGTGACCCCCTGAATTTTCATGTGGCATCACCGCCAGATCAGCATTTAAAATTTTTCCAATATTACCAAATTCTGGCATTTTGTGTTAAAGCCCTATTACGCAAGAAATTGTATTTTTGTGACGTGTGGCGTTCCTACAGTTTTGGAGTGCAAATCACTTTTTCACCACTGTTGTGCAGCTGTACACATGCATGCGTTGGCATGCTGAAGGATTTGGAACCAGCTTATGATCAAAACAAAAAATTATCTTAGCTTCCTCCAAAAGCATAATTTATAGTCTCTTCGTCTCTCTCATGATGTCTGTTCTGAGAGTAGCAAGTTAGCTTCTTCTTAGTTGGTGTTGGTGACTTAGTGCCATAAAGCACTTTTTGCTGGAGATTGTACTGTTAAACCTGGGTCACACAGTACAAGAACAGGCATTCTGACTCCAGCCATTGGGTTGAGCAGTCATGTGGTAATTTAAGTGCTAATTAGCACATGTTAAACTAAGCTAAGACATTGTATATGGTAAACTTTATACCTGCAAAACATCAGCATGTTGGCATCATTGTGAACATATTTGCATGCCAATGTTAGCATAGCTCAAAGCATTGCTGAGGCTCACAGAGCTGCTGGCATGGCTGTAGGCTTTAGAGGTTTTTTTAAATACATTAGTTCACCCTTGTTGTATGTCTTTGAACCACACAATGAAACTGAAGCACCCAATGGAAACTCATGTATGGGGATAAACAGGCAAACCAGAAATGACAAGCATCAGAAATTAGAGATACACTGCCTTTATTACCTTTAAACCTCTGACACCATCACAAAGTCTTCTTACTGCATCACAGCATTTCCAGGTCTATGGAACTGATCAAAATCATATTGCATTATTGGGCAGTCAAATCATTGTTCTGTGATTATATATGACACACTGCATGAGAGATACAAAGGGACATTACTTTGTAGTGATTCTAGGTACAGGTATTTCTCCACAAGTAAAATCCCTCCACTCTTTCCTAATAGTCCATTCAGGATCTTGAACTGGAACAATTAAGTGTTCGCCTTGGGGGTGATGGGTGATGGTGGGGGGGTTAGGTGTTCTTTCAGCTTCAACAGCAGCCAACCACAAAGGAAACAAAGTGAGGAGGAATGCCTGGAGCCCACTCCTTGCGGTAACCGGAGCCTGCTGCCGTCTGTTCTGACATCCGTCCGCCTCTCCTTTGTCATAAGCTGTGGTGTCAGCCAGCTCAACTGGCCAGCACGAGTTGGGCTGATCCTTCTAAAACCACCATTAGGTGCCTGCTTCTGCACACACGCACACATGGGCGGATATGGGAGGAGTTTTTCTTATTTCAGAGAACTGTAAGGGGTAGAGAAAACAGATGAGTCAAGCATGCAGTCATGCCGTCTTCCTGTCTGTTTGCCGGCATGCTGTTGTTTGTTTGACTTATTTTTTAGCTTGTGTGTGTGTGTGTGTGTGTGTGGCAGTGTTGATGGTGATTAGGGGAATGATCAATGACATCCAGTTTCTTCCCCTGCTTTCTCTTCACTCCCTTCCTAACCCTACCCCAGTCGCTCCCTGGCTCTAACTCTCTCTTCTCCTCTTACCCAGTAAGTAATGTGATGCCACCATCAGCCTCCTTGGGGCCTAAATAGACCTCAGTGAGAATTTAATAGTGTGACCATGATACATAACAAGTGTCTGTCCAGCAGGGTGACATCAGCAGAGGGGAATCTGCTGGTATCCCTGCCCAACTCCTGCTGGCATCAGGAGCAAGAGGACTGAGCTGAGCTGTTTTTTTCAACAGTGCTAACATAGAAAGCAGCAGTGTTGATCAGGGGCAGACTTTGCCTCATTAGGGTGTCCTGGAAACAAATGGTGAACCTGACTGGTTTCACACAAATCTTGGCTGGCATTTTTCCAGCAACATCCATTTGGTGTATTTACATCTTTTCTGTTACTGGCAGAGCCTGTCTTTACTGCACAGGATTCAAATTACTCACCCACACAGAAGCAAATTACAGTGAACAATACATGCACATACAAGACATGGTGCAGTAGCTAACATTAAATTTGACTGCTGACTATATTCTTTCTTTTTTTCCATCACCATCATTTGTCATTTTGAAAGGAATTCTGTGACCCATATTATTAAAACTAACCACTGGTGTCTTCAATGTAACCACTGTGACTGTAAAGTAAGTTTGATGTTTTGGGAAGTAGCTTTTTTAGCTTTTGAGTTAGAAGAGGAGATAAATAACACATGTCTGTGAACTCTATATTACTAGAGCTGGGAGTCGATTAGCTTAGCTTAGCATAATGACTGGAACTATTAAAAAGAGTTAGGTTGTCTCATCTAAAGTTAAAAAGGCTATATGTAAGAATTATATTTTAACACATTTAAAATTATCAAAAGAAGCTGAAGAATTAACAGTTTTGACCTTATATCAACATCTATGTATTGTGTTGCAGATAGCTCCAACTTGTCCTGTCTCATAATACCACTTTGTACCTCAGGAGGCAATAGTGAATCACTGCAGTGTCCAGTCTGTCCTCAGTCCAGCATGAGAGGATGAAGAAGTTGCCCTGTCCCAAGGGAAAGAAACCTCCTCCAGTGGCAAATAAAGACATGGTAGAAATAGAGTCAAGTTAAACATTACCAGGTGGCTGTGGCTCAGTAAGTGGAAGATTGTGTGTTCAATCCCCAGCTTCTCCAGTCCACATGTTGAAGTGTCCTTGAGAAAGATACTGAATCAATGCCCATCAATGAATGTGTGTGTGGCTGTATGAGTGAATGGATGAATGTGAAGAGTAGTTGTAAATATGCCATATAAATGCTTGTCCAACGTTGGAGACCACTCTTTGTAAGTAATCTGAAGTTTGACCCTGAACTTGCAACTTTTCATAGAGACTAGTAATAAAATAGTTGTTAATGCAAACATTTTTCTTTTCCATACACATGAGCTGGTCTGGCTTGACTCGATTTGCCTGTCAGCCACACATGGCAGGGGTTTGCATTTCCATTTCAACAGGGCTACGCACTCGAAGGTGTCTTTTTAACTGAAGACAAGCTTAAAGAAGCTTGAGTCCAGTGGCTGTAAAGCGTTCGATAAACTGTTCAAATATGTCTGGGTTAAACATTCTGTTTCCTTAAATTATTCACAATAAAAGTCCCCATGTTGTTTTGTAATTTAAACACTTTTATTATGAAGCAGCCCAATCAGGAAATATTTTCATTCAGGGTTTCATCACCAATAACTTAACATGACTCTGACACAGCTGAAAGCAAATATGAAATGGTAAAATAATGCAGATACCTGAAAATACAAACAGTGACACAGAGAATCGGAGATTCAGTTAGAAGCTACATAAGTACAGAGAGCTGAACATAAAGAGACTTTTAAAAATGTCTTTCGCAATGCTTGTTTGACTTGGTGCAGCTGAAAGTGCCAGTGGAAAAGCCCCAGGAGTCTATTCAGTGATAGCTTATAAAAGCTCTGCAGGAGGGACTGTGCATCTCCTTGTTTCTTACTAAGCTAAACTGAATGACTCAAGGTTCAAGGTTAATTTATTTGTCATTCTACAATGGTTGCACAATGAAATGCTTTAGTTTTAGTTTTAGGAGAAAAAATGCTGCCCTACAGTCTGGTCTTTTGGCAGTAGATACTTATGTATCTCTTGCCAGATGGCTGCAGGGTGAGCCGGGGTGTGGCTGGGAGGAGTTGTAATTTCCTTCTTTGCAGGCACCTCACTTCACCAAAATCACTGACACTCTGTAGTCCTATCAATAATATTCTGGGCGGTTTTAACAGCTGGAGACTCCCGGTTCTAGCTTCTTTGTTAATGCACAGACAAGAGAGGGGTATCAATCCTCATATCTAAATTGCATCAAGAAAAAAAATAGGTATATTTAACAAAATGTACTTACATGGTGTGACTGGGCAGTCATGGTATAGATATAATAGCTGACTGATTAGAACACTGTGATTAAAAATATACTACTTGAACAGTGTGGAGTTACTGTCAGCCCTCTGAGGTAGTGGTAATTCTTCTTAGCAACAACATTTTATTATTTCCCTTGTAGCTTTTGCTGCAGTGGTAAGAAAAAAAATGTTTGAGGTTAAGAGAAGTAGCTGAGCTTGATGAAGTAGTGGAGGGAGTGGGCATGACTCAAGAATGACCAGTCTTTTAATCTAACAAATGAGGGGTGTTGGTCTGTAAGTAAATATTCTCTAAATTAATGAAAAATGAGCTTTCATTACTTAATATTATTGCTTTTTATAGGCTGCAGGGTCTATGTGTCTGCTTTTGTCCTAATGGTAGGACTCTGAGCATGTCAGTTTTGGGGGTAAAAGAAAGAGGAAGAAAAAGGAGACAGGAACAGGATGAGGAAATGGAGGAGGGGACAAGGACTTAACAGGGACAGGAATAAATAATAAAGACAGAACTCCACAGAAACTGAGGAGTAAATCAAAGTAAAGGACTAGAGAAGGAAGAGTTAGAGCTATGATAGGCAGTGATGCCGCTCCTCTAACTCTGTAATCTTTTTTATCCACATGCAGGCGAAGACAAGTCAGCACCCTCCAGGCAGAAGTTCTCACCTTGACCCATTCTCCATCGCTCTCTCTTCGTCTCGCACTCCCCATCTCATGTTACCATGTCGACCTTATCTCCTGCTCCTTCTCTCCATTCCTGTCATCCTCCTCTTTGGCTGTCCTCACCGTGTAAGCAGGACGATACAGACTGTGTACAACACACTGATCCACCACAGTCTCTTTTTGTCATGTGACAATGGTTGTGAGGCTGTTATCACCTCATCAATCAGGCCTGAGTGGCACACTGAGGCTGTGCCGGTGCTTCATTTTGACCTCAGAGGAGCGTTTGGGGATCTTAATTTGTGCTAGCCTCATGTAGGGACATTTTATTTTGCCGGAATAATCTTAACATATGAAACAGATCCGGACACCCACACACTCATTAATATTAGGTAATAATGTGTTCCTGTTGATGATATCCGGGCACAGAATGATTATATTTCCAACTGTTGGCGTGCGCACTTCCATATCAGAGTGGAAACTACCCATTGTTACTCCTCAGCAGGGCAGGAAGCACCTTTCACAACAAATCCACCATCCTCACACTGATTCAATCCAATGCAACCACCAGAGCATCTGATTACTCAAGTGTGTTTGGCAATATATCAAGACAGTAGAGTGATTTACTTTGATAATGGGTTTACATCTTTTCATAAAAAAAATTAAAGAGAAACATTAGGTGGTAACACTGTCTTTGAAGGAGTGTGCATAAGACAGTCATTACACTCTCATAACCCATAACCATGTCATGACACCTGTGATGAACATGAATGAGCCTTTATGCAAAGTGTTATTCAGTCAATTATGTCTTCTTCTTCTTAATGCAAAGTTGACATTGTTTTAGATGTCTGTCATGGCGACTAGACATGGTCAAACTTAGAAAAAAATGTTTAGCTTTACTAACATTATATTAAACTGGCTTTGATGGACAGGTCATGTTGTCTTGCTTAATGTCAACTTATAAAGAATTTATTTGCTTGATTAATGTCAAGTTGTCATAACACAAACATCTAAAACACTGTCAACTTTGTGTTAAAATTACATAATTAACCAATCATGACATAACTGACCTAATGACACACTATAAATATGGAACATCATCAGTACACCTGTATGCCACATTGATGCAGTATCTGTGATCAGTCAGGTAGGTGGTTCTTCTGTATAAGTTGTAAGTTGGCTGACAACAACCTCCAACATTTATTATATGAACTTCATTTTCTAAAGAATTATATGTTTAAAACACCACTTTTTATTGACGCTATCTATAACATGTATCTCAAAATTAGGTGGAGACATTTTTGTGAGTCTGAAAGTCTTTGATGTTTCAGACAAAAGCACCGAAAATTAGGTTAGGTGAACACACCTTGATGTAAACAACTGCTGCCAAAAATATAGCAAGAACAAAAGGAATCTTGGTACACCAGTAATTCCCACATGAGTGACACACACAATGAGTTCTGCCACTTCCAGTGAATTTTGGCCAACCTGAAAGGAAATGCCTTCTGAGCTGTGGAAATATCCCCTTTGAGTCTCTCTAAGAACATTCAAGAACACTCAGAAGGCGAGGACAAGTGACTTGCAGAGATTGTGCGGAGCCGTTACTGTGACCCTACAAGGAAAATCCAGGAGTGGTGCAGCGCTGGTGCCTGATGATGGGCAACCATAGCGGACATTATTTCCTGGCTGTGGTCCACCAGGCCAATGAGAAACAGAACGCAACGAAGTCCCTTCTCTCTCAGCATTCTGGCTCTTTGGTGGCCATCAGCCCCGGGAATAGCAGCTATGTGAGCATGACTGCACGGCACTATTTCTGTGTGCTCTGCTACTTGACATTGAGAGGCCAGGATTAGGTGGCTCCACTACTGTAAATGACTAGCCCCTGTCACACATACAAACACACATACACATGTGTTGCCTTTTGCAAATGCACACATCCACGTTCATACATACATATCATACAGTTGAAATCCTGTGACATGGAATGGAAAATTAGCTATATTTATTTATACCTGAGAAACTGTAGTCATCAGTATATTGTCACTGTCCCCTGAAAGCCAGATATCAACTTTTCATTAGAAAGCAGGTCTGTTTTCAGCTTTATGACAACTAGTTATAGACTTAAAGGTTTTCTCAAATGTGTTTTTTAAGTGAAAAGAGAGCTGTGCCTACAGGTCATGGAGAGTACTATTGCATATGTGCAAAATCTGAAAAATAACCTAAAGTGATGTCGTATGAGGCAGAGTCAGTTGAGGCTGAAGAGAACAGGTTTGACATAAAGAAAATCTGAGGGTGTGGAGTTAGAGAGCAGTGAGCTTAGTCTTCATCCCTGCTTGAGACTCGAAGCTCAACTAACAACAGTTAGGCATAAGGCTGTATTCAGATGGAATCAGGCGCTGCAGCGATTAGCCACAGTGTTATGCAGCAGTGTAGGGGGTGTGCGGGGGTGTTTATTTGTGCTTTTGACATAACAGCTGTGAAACAATCACAAAATTACATTTTATTTCTCAGATTCACCGGTTTTCTCACCACGAGCACTTCCTCATCTAATTCAGTCTCTACCTTGAGTGCCCACTGCTGCATGCTCTCTCTCTCTCTCTCTCTCTCAAAAACAAATGGACACAAACAAAAGAAAGATTCTTGGCTTTGCTAGTTTGCAGCTTAAACTGCAGACATCAAAGCTGGATAGAAAGACAGAAAAACCAAGAGAGGACATTACTGGGTAATGAGCTTCATTGTCTGGTCCATGTACTCAGTGTACATGCACATGTCCGGTTTCAGTGATAGTTCAGGCTGACTGTAGAGAAAGTCTGATCGCCAACTTACATGATTGTCCACCATAGCTGGTATCTGGTTACGTTTCTCCAAAAGTTGGCACTGTTTAAACTTTTCCGCTACACACCACTGTGTTTTTCCCAGCATCCCCTGCAGCCCCCATCGCCCCCATTCAAGTGATTGAGATGACTGGCATTTTCACTGCAATGCCTAATTCTGACTGAATATGGCCTACAGGCTCTATTATAATCCTGAACAGACACAGACACCTGCGGACACGGACAGCTGCCAACCCCGTGGACGTCTATTAGTTTTGTTTGTACTACTTTCTGGAATCCACTTGGAGGACGCTCTCCACACATGCGCACTATATTGGCATCTGTAGTGGCCAAATGGAAGGGTTTGTGCACCTTTGGGGGGTTCATGGAAGTCCACACAGAGCCTGCATGTACACCCTCTGATGGCAAAATTCACAACATGGACCCCCAACTAAATCTTTGACAACTGCCAGAAGTTGAATTGCACTGTGGATAATGTAGACTCCGGGTTTCAACAAAGACGAAAATTTTACTGAATAAAAGACAACTGGTTCTGTCACAGAATAGCAACGTGTTAACCTCTAAAATATATTCTAGGCTCACATCATCGTATTCTTTATTTTTAGATCGTTTTAATACACGTGAACATTACGTGTTCTTACATGTTTGCAAACCTGCTTGCCTCAAATTACCCCCTTGATGATAAAATAAAGGGCTTTGAATTAAATTGAACAGTGCCATGCAGCCTACTCATCGACTAAAATTGCAAACTGAGCAGATACAAATATGTCCATGTGGATCATCTGGATTGCTTTTTCCTGACAAAGTTAAATGCTGAACTGCTGTTTTTCAGTTGCTCAACAAATTGGTATGAGAAGTTCCTGAATCAGGTACCACGCCCTTATGGTTCAGCTGAACATCTGTCTTTAACTACCATCCCCCTGACGTGAACATGCGAGTCTGACAGTATCTTGTTTATTCAGTATATATAGACAGTATGGGAATCAAACCCACAAACAGTGTTGAAAATGATCCCATCGCAAACATGTAAACACACATGTTTTGCTGTGGATTTTTGCTTGTAATGGTTTGGTTAACCCCTGAAACCCACACAGACGGAGCACCAAGGCATTACTCTACCACATTCCCACACACACACACACACAGCGTCGGTGTAACTACATCCGTGTAGGAGGTGACTTCAAGGGGTGACTAACATTTGGCTGGGTCTCAGCCTGCCTTTGAGTCCAGCTGGGTCTTTTGACTTTCCTTACGCCCATTAAACCTGCGTGCGGCATACATGACAGCATTGTTGCATCCTGCTAGTATTTGCTGTATGTGGTCTCTCTGAAGCCCGCGGCACTCGGGGCTGGTTGAGGTCTCAGATGTTATACTTGGTGGTGGTAGTGTGTCTTTGAACATGACATCTGTTGGCTGTGTGAGTAATGGTGTGTGGTGCTGTGGTGTGATGTGCTGTGGCTAAACATCAGGTGTTCTCTGGCCGGTACACATCTGTTCCCCTCAGAACATACACACAGCAGTGAGTGAGTCCTGACTGCGCTCATTATGATTGATCTGTCAGTGACGGTGATGATGCTGTTGTCAACACATTAACCTAATAATATCTATAACCATGTTACTTGTACTTTGCTGTTTGTTTACACGGCCTTCCCAGACAACCAGGGTTAAACATGATAAACTAGGGAGGCTTTCTGACTCTGTATTCACACATCACTGACTATAAATATTTGTCTTCTGAGCACTGAGTAGAATAATAGCACTAATGAGCAGGATACAGGTGCTTGGTTAAACAAGTCAGAGACAGGAGAAATACAAATATTGTGTTTACTATAATTACAGCTCCTGAATGGGCCAAAAGAACATGCCGGTGTTATCATTATCCAGACTGACCGCTCTAAAATATCACATTATTAAACAGTGGCCTGACTCAGGAAGTGAACTAAAGGGCAAAAATAAACTTGACCTTACTTAACTGATCTGTCAGTACAACATATGAGACTCTAACCCCTTTAATGCCAAGAAGTAGGACTGAACAATTCATTGAAAGCACACCGCAATTGCAGTATTTGTTAAAGATGAAATGGTGTGTCAAAATATAATTTTAAATTAAATGTTGTCATGCTGCAGAGATGTCCTGGCCTGCACATCATATTCTACACATATCTTTGTTGGGTACAGATCCCTGCAACAGCCAGCCATAATATATATATATATATATATATATCTTTTAATGAAAATGAGAATAATGAATGCACAATCATGATGATTTGTTCAGCCCTCCCAAAATCCCAGTGTTTTGATTTGCAGAGTTACATGTACAGTATAATGAAGTAAAATGAGTCAAAAATTCTGATAATTCTTCTTTTTTTTTATTTTGCTCTGAAAAAAAAAATCACATAAATAACAATCACTTCAAAACTGCAGGACAGGATTTGAAAGGGTGGAACACTTTAATTCACATTTTTTTGCTCAACAGCTGAACACGGATCTGAGGGAGTTTCTGATATAAACAATACTAAGACAACATGACATGACAACGTATTTATACCAAATTCTTGCTACAGTGCATTAGATAGACTCCCTTTTAAAAGATTTCTTAACAATACAGGCACTAAGTGCACAGTAATTATGTTGCCTTTAATTAATACATAGCCAGTGCAATGTACTGTAATGACATTACAGCAGAACACTATGCCCTAATGTGGCCTTAAAAATCCCTAAACCTGTAGGATAAATTTAGGTGGGAGAGTCCAAGAGTGCTTGCCTCTAACTCAATACCACCACTGATGAGAACACCCAACTTCTACTGTGGAGCTGCTTTTTTACAACTGACAGATCCAACTGGTTGTACTGGGCAGCTTCTGGGTGTGAATGTTTATAGAGCTGCAACAATTAATAGATTACTTGACAACTTTTAAATGAATCACCAACTATTTTCATTATCAATTAATCAGTAAGAGTAATTCTTTAAAAGAAGAAAATCAAAATTCTCTGATTTTAGCTTCATTTTAAGTTTCTTTACTCCTCTATGATAATAAACTGTGGACAAAACAAGACATTTGCAGACATCATGTTGGGCTTGGGGAAACAGTGATCAACATCTTTCACCATTTTCTGACATTTTATAGGCTAAAATGATTCAACTAATCCGATTAATCAAGAAAATAACCGCCAGACAATTTACAAAGAAAATAATCATTAGTTGCAGCCCTAAATGTGTGTAACTGTGAGTGTGAGCAGGTGAGCTGCTCTCAGTGAAACTCCTCTGAAGAATTAGAAAGCGATCATGTCTATTCAATGATCAATTTATTAATCACAGTGCTATTGATCATCTAAAAATGAAAGCCAGAAATTAGATATTTATGCGTCATATCTCGTTTTCAAGGAGCTTCTGCATTGTTTGCTTCTCTGTTTCATAAATAAATATCATATAGTCCAATAAAGAATATAAAAACAACTGTAACATCATTATTTTAAAAACTGTTGAAGGTGGTTAAAATCTCTATAAATACAGTTAGCTTAAATAAATAAATTAAAATTATAAATATACCGTTTACTGTACACAAAACAAAACAAAAAAAGATGGACTTGTGCAGGAAAATATAAAATGCTGTCTGTTGAGAAAAAAAAAATCCAGGTTGAGCTCTCGTTTGTCAAAAATCTGGTTCAGTTCAGTCTGAGACGACCTCTTTTCACACAGTCAAGAAGCAGCACAGAGTCTAGACATGTTCCTTCTTCCTCTTCTCGTTCCTTCGTGCTTTTTCATCACCTGTTGCGCCATCACATCTCCAGTCCATCGTCTGGGCCGTTAGTATTCCAGTTTCAGGCGGGCCGTCTTCTTCTGAGGCCTTCAGGAATATGTTCACCTGCCCGTTCATTCATTTTTCATCTGAACGTCTAGCAGAGGTGTCAGGCAGAGAAACACCTCTGTTCCCTTCTTCATGTACGATCCTTTTTTCCTCTAGAACCCCCGTTCGCGGTTCACTTCTCTTTTTCTATTTTGAGGTAGAATTTCCGCATCTTTGCCTAAGATGAAAAAAAACAAAACAAAACAAAAAAAAAACAAGAAGCTGTGAGCTTATTTCATTCAGACAACAAGGAGGAAAGAAATACAAAGCTGTTTGTCAGTGTATGTGTTTGTGGCCCTGCTCCTCACTACTCACCTCTCTTTGTCTCTTCAGTGGTTGGACGCTAACCCTAGTTTGACCTTCTCTTCATTCTCTACATCATACGCTCCCCGCTTGTGAAACCTGCAATAAACAAAAGAAAAGGAGCGTGTTTAGACTATTTTCTGTGGCTATCTATGACAAGTATCTGCTAAGCCTCTGGTAAAACCCTTTATCTCTCTGGGTGTGTATGGCTGTCAGTGTGTATTTGTGGGACAATCTATGAGTCTTTTCCTCACCTGAGCAATAATAAAAGGCCTATGATGATGAGGCAGACGGATGACAGCACCACCGCCACCACGGCCAGAGCTGTGGTCCGGTTGTAGCCCTCCTGGGGCTTCTCCAAAGGCAGCGTGAAAAACTGACACCTTTCCCCAGAGTAACTCGGGTGGCACCTGCACACAGGACGGAGAGAGAGTCGGTGAATTAGAGGTTAATAATTCAGTGGATCTTTTTGTGTTCTTTGTGACTTGTAGAGAACCATGTGAAAAGTATCTCTGGTACGGTACAGTATGACTGGGCTGCGCCAACAAAGATTAATTTAATCAGAGTTTAGCAAATCTAGGTTTAAAATGAGTAAATTCAGATTTAAAATTAAGCAGAGCAATTAAAAAAAACAAATCTCAATTTAAAAAAAATCTTTTTTTTTTTTTAAATTTTGATCAATAAGAAAAAAAATAAGAAAAATAAATCAGAATGCTGTTGGGACCTAGTAAGTACTGTCATGTTTCAGTTCTTTGTATTTCTTAACAAAACGTCATATTCTTTGCTAGCTAGCGAAAAAGTTTACAAAAGTTAGAAGCTAGCTAAAAAGCTAGAGGGTTAAAAGTTTCTTTGAGATCTTGATTATTTTGATAAAAGTTCAAAGTTAAACCTCCTCATGAGTAAGTTTAAAATATAAATACTAGATTACATCTTAAGTTGAAGTTTAAAGTTTTGGTGCAACAGAATTAAATTTAATCTAGCTTTAGAGTAAAACCCAAAATGAGGTTTAAAGAGAGGTTTAAATTGAATCATTAATTTTAAGCTAGCTTTGTGCAACACAACTTAAAGTTAAAGCTTGTTTTAAAAAATTAATCCTTGTTGTTGCAACCATGCCTAAAGGATAATTCTGTGGGGCCTGAGGGGTGGAAAGTAGTGTGCAGATGGATGCAGAGCTCGTACTTACACACAGGACGGGGCGTGGATGTCCCTCAGGTACTGGCAGGTGCCGTGAATGCAGAAATCCTTGTACTTCTTCAGGCAGGGATTCCTCTTCTTTCCCTTGCCTTTGCCCTTCTTCCTCCCCTTTCCTCTCCTTCTCTTTCCTTCAGTGCTCTCAGCCTCCAGGATGGCAGACGGGTCTTTGGGTTTGCTTGACATGGCAACTAAACCAAAAATAGTACAATAAATATGACTTTTAATTGTTTTTAACAAGGAAAAAATGATTGAAATGAGAGAAAATTTAGAAAAATGACAAAGTTGACTGCCTTACCTTGCGGCAATTCCATTTCATAGTCTCCAGACATGCCATCTTCATACTCGTCTTCATAATACTCGTACTCGTCCTCCTCGCCTTCCTGACTGTACTCCACTGTTGTCGCATCCACACTTGCGCTCTCCTCCTCGGCCCCCCTGTCTTTGGTCGTGTCCAAAAACTTGAAAACAGCTCTGGTCCGCTGCCTGTCGCTCTCATACCTGTCGACTGCAGCGCCACTGGCCATTCTGGACACCACTGGAAAAGAGAAGAGGTGTTTAAAATGTTAAAATTACCTATAAGTTTGGTTTGATACAGTCTTTGACAGGATAGACTTCAGAAAGTCTTCCTCTAGGGGACAGTCAGTGCACGCAGGTTAGTGTGCCAAGGTGGGCTGGACCTCTGAGGACAAGTTGAAACATGTGCACAAGCAGGCTCCAGGCAGGATTTTTTGGTTTTCAGTGCAGTCCTGTTAGGAAACGCATACGCTCAGACACAGAACGTGGTTCCTGAGGGGTTGGTGGGTGTCCACTGCCTTGCTCAGGAGCACTTGGGGAGAGTGGAACCTGAGCCAAACGTGGGCCTTGAACTTGAATGCCTCCATCAGAGGGGCGATTTAGATTTGTGGGCTTTGGACGGGACATACAGTGGAGGTGGGAGGGCACACAGAAGTTGGCATACACTCTCTGTGTCTCATACACGCACACAAAATGCATGGACAGACAGTTAGCTAATGTCAGGCAAGAATATGAGTTAAAAATAAATGTATCCAGTTACATAAAGCATGCTCTAAAATAGAGAGATGACCCCATTAGCTCCTGAATAGCCTGGCATCGTGAAAACTTGCTTTAAAGGTTATGAAGTTTACAAGACATGTTATTAGCTCGACCCCATGCTATGAGAGAGGAGGAGACACAGGTAGACACAGACATGTCAAACCTAATAACTCAACAGAAAGAGAAACAGTTATTTTACGCATGAAACTCACCCAAGGCGTGAACCAGCAGAAGCACAACACTGAAAATCCTCATGATGGCAAAACTTCCAGTTATATTTTAGGGAAGAAAAGTTTTTTTTTAAAAAAATGAATAAAAATATGGAGATCTATTAGTTGTATTCCTTCCGCGTGTTCCGGTTCTGGATATTCCTTCGTTTCTTCTCTTTTTTTTTGTGTGTTTCTGTGACTTTATTCCGCTTGTTTGCGACCTCCTCAGAGGGCTGCTGTGTCTCCGGTGTGAGGAGCGGAGTGAGAGAGCGTCTGATCAGAGGCTCAGCGCTTTTTATGGAGCTCCTCGCTTCACCACGCCTACAGATCTGAGGCCGCTCCTCACTGCTCCCTGCACCGCCGAGGAACATGTGTGACAAGAACCAGATACAGAACACAGTGTGATCCTGTATTCCACAAACATTAGTTCTTAACAGCCAATAATTAATGGATTAATGGCGTAGAGCTACAAATTAGGGACACTTTGTAATTCAAATGAATGGTCACAGGCATTAGTCTACCGAGGTATTAATATTTTGGTAGATGTGATTTTGCCTTCTGTTAAATATCCTGTAGTACATCCTGAGTGAGTTCATTCATTCTGTAATAATTCTCCAGCAATGATATACTTATTATTGTTATCTTATGATTTCTTTACGCTTGTTTCTAATCTTAAATGGGAGTAACTGTAACCCAGTTTCAGATATAGTATATGAATCTTTTAGGTCGGTCTTCATAAAAAATTGACCTATAGGCTATCTGAGGTGCCCTTGTCGTTCAAAATACTCTCATTCCATATTTTCTGAATAGTTTTATAGTATTTAGTTAGTAGTAGTAGTTTTACAAGTATTTCATGGTGATTGTTATTCATTCATTTATTTTATTTTTTATTTTTTTTACCAGATAGATAGATATTCTTAGATATTAGATAGATTGAATTAGTGATTTTTAGAAATAATCTGACCACTGAAACAAAACCAAACTAATATGAAGCATTAATGAAAGACTATAAAACACAAGACAAATGAGGTAGGTGAGAAACAAACAAATAAACAAAAATGAAAAAGTCAGCATACTGATATGAAATAACAAATACAATAAATAAATGAATAAGTCAAAAAAATAATAAAATGTGCACCTCTTTCACTTGTCTTTTAAGTTTTACTATTACTGTACAACAATTACTTTAAAAAAAAAAAACACTCAGGCTTGCAGTCTACACTCGGGCTCAAGGGATTCAGATGAGTCTAGTGTGCTAATCTTACACACATATTTAACTGCGCAACATAGTCCTCACACAAAGCCCTCTAAAGTAAAAAAATAATTAGAGTGGTATTGAAAAGGGGTAGGCTGACACAACTGATACAGAGGGGAAAAAAATAACTGCACGGTCTAAACTGGACTGGTGACTGTTGACTGGTTCTCTTGTCACATAAATAATAAAAGAACCTTGTAAGAGGTTCCACGGCCAAAATAATGGACAGCCTGTCTGCGCCATCACGCGGTGAATTCAGGAACTACACAATACCTGTTACAAGAGGAAAGAGCTGGACTGTGGATGGAGTGAAAAAAAAAACGAATTTCCCTCAAGGTGATAAATAAAGTAAAGTATTCCTCTTCTTCTTGGAAATAGTATAGTAAACACAGGTGTTACCAAAGATTCTAATTAAGGTCCTGCTCCGTTTCGTGTAGCAGAGCCTTTCCAGGGAGCCAACATGCAGAACAGCAGCACCCCTGAGTCTGTTTGATCTGAATGGAACTGAACCTTAATTAGTATTATTAGTAACACCTGTGTCAGCAGTACTATTTTATGACTAAACGGCGGCTGTGAAAAGGGTCTGTTGGCCTTTTTCACTATAGACATTTGACTTAAGGAAAACATTTTAGTAATTAATAACATGAATGGCTATGAAGTTTAATCGTGATAGTGTGACAGTGAACAAGCATCTACAATTCTAGGACTCTGAACTGAAGCAGCTAAATTGAATTTAATTGTATTGTTTACACCTGTATTTCAGCTACTGTGACGTGACAGAATGTCTTCTGTGGAAAATACCTTTACAGCAGGCTTTAAGTGCACTCAAGGACTCAAGATTAGGCAAGAATGCAGGATTTGCCTTCAAGGCTCTTTCCATTTATATCTATTTTTTAACTAGTTAACTGCTGCTCTTAGGTTGATAGATTGCAATAATAAAACATTTTGCAAAGTCCGTTTGAGGTAAATCTTGCTATTAATCGATTAAAATATAATTACATGACTGTCTGTAGTTAATCGTGAATAATCACAAATTAATCACTGTATATCTGTTCAAAATGCACCTTAAAGGGATATTAACCAGAAACAATGGCAAATATTGTCCAGAAACCCTCAACCCTCTTCAGTATTATTATTGTCAGTAATAGTTTATTTCTTTAATAAAATATTGTCCTCTGAGGAGAAAATCCTCAATATTCTTTGTATTAAAGCAGCAGGGTCATTTACATCAGTGTCAATCGGTTTACATCAGTGAGGATTAGACCACAGCAGACAGCAAACTGCACATCGACACACACCGAGGAGATGAAGAGGAGAGACTCTTCATCATGACTTACAATAATGCAGCACAGTGACAAACGTTTTGTGGAGGAGACGAGTGTCTGTCAGTTTGGCCTTTATAGCAAGAGATATTTTTATCTGTAGTGTTTAAACCACAAACTGTACAGTAACATCAACTCAGCACTTGAAAATTGTAGCTTTGAATGTTTTCTACCAGATTATGTCATTTGTCCATTTTTGGCCAAGGGAGAAATTTCATGTAATATTCTTAGTTTCCGATAGGGGCGTATGATGGTTTACTGCACTCCAATGAATGACACAATGTTGACACAGGTGTGATCTTAAGGAAGTCAGATAATGATTTGTGTTTGTGCATGAGAAAAAATTGTGCCTGTGCATGAAATTGCAGCACAAATATGTATTTGCAAGATAGAGTGAAATAAATTATGATGTATTATACCTCCAAGTTGCAGTGAATTTCTGTTGATGCAGGCTATTGAGCTTTGAGTTTCCCAGGCCAACATGGCTTTGATGCACATCGAAAGCACCTCTAGCTTTGTTCTTTTCATAAAAAATGCTACAATGTTAAAATTAGTAGTAATATGTAATCTAAAATTTTGGATTTCATGATTAGGACTAATTCCAAATTTAAAAAAAAATTAAGCAGTGAAAGTAGCAAATATTTTCAGTATATAGTGTTTCTATAGCATTTTGCAAAAGCAAACAGAAGATGGGCATTTTTGTTCATGAGATGGGAATTTTTCTGTTTTTCTGTCACTGCACAAAAAAGTAATGATGCAGAAAAATCATTGATACTGCTAACTATTGACATACATTTAGCTGCAATGATAGTTAAAAATAAATCAGGTAGCATGTATTATTTGGAAAGAAAATAGTTATTTTATGCTTTTCTCCCTCCGTAAATCATTAGCATTATCTGATCTAACAGGCATTTAAAGGGTCAAAATTCAGAATTTGAATGAAATTTTGGTTTTCATGACCAGGACTTTTAATGAAGTTGGTGAAAGTGGAAAAATCTTTTAATTATAATTATAATAATTATAATAATTATAATTTTTAATTATAATTACAGCATTTTGGGAATGCAAACAGGAGATGGCCGTTTTTGGCCACAAACACGCTGAATGGATAGTGATTTTGAACAACGCCAGAGGGTTAAGAAGTCCAGTGTCCTGCGGAGAGCCACATTTTAAAGGTATTTATAGCCTCTCTCGGTCTGGTTAAAAAAAAACCCAAAAAAAACCAAAAACATATCCCTTCCTGGTGCATGACCTGACATTGACCCACCTATATGTCTACATACCTGATCTGGTGCTTAGTGCCCCAAGTGCCTATAACAAAACAAATACAAATAAATACAAAAATAACTAATAATAACCAAACTAATGAAATAGCTCCAACAGTTTTGATAGTGATATCTTAAAGTTTCCAGTCTTGTGTTGTTATGTTAATTTCTTCTGTTTTACATTTCTCTTTTGCTTTATTATCTACAATGGTTAGCTTTAGCAATATTTTATAGATATTTGAAAGATTTTGTTTGACTTTATTTCTATTTTGAATCACATATTGTATTATTGTCTAACTCATATTTGGAGGCTATCATTTCAAATTAATTTATTGTAATCTTTGTGAGTAGTTGCAGCTATAATACTAATACTCTTCCAGCCCAACAATAGATCTTTTCATTTCAACTTATATTAATCAAATAAAAAAGCAGACTTATTGGAAGGGGAACAAAACATATCGTTACATTTAAAAACCTTGGGGAGGCATCAGGGAAACTATATAATAATTTAATTAACTGCTGAAAAGAAAGAGGTTTAGCAGAGATAGTGAGTGTTTACTACCCCTATACCTCAGTCCAGTAGGTGGCAGTGGTGCACCTGTAAGCGGACAATAAATCCAAAGAAGAAGAATAAAGGCCTCACAACGCGCGTGATTGCTCTGGTGTGGTCACGTGAACAGTCGGGGCGTGGGGAGGGGGGACAAACATGGCCGACGAGGCAGGGGAAGTAAACACAGCTGTTGAGGATGGCGAAGCAGAACAGCAGCAAGAGGAGCCCGAAGTTTCTGAAGCCGCCGTCAGCGGTGAGCCAGGCGGCAGCGACGCACCGGAGCAGACGGAGAAGTCTGCTCCGGCCGCGGCGGAGAACAGCTGGTCGGCTCCCCTCCTGTCTCTGGCTCGGAAGGCCACGGAGACGATTAGCAGCGGGGTGAGCTACGCTGCTGCCCAGAGAAATCCCTCACAGGGATCCGCTGCCAACTCCCCAACAGAACAAGAGCCCGAAAATGAGCTCAACAACGCTTCAAAAAAGCTTCCAGGTAGGCGCTCACTATTATTAACATTTGACATTCAAACTAACACCCTCCCTTTGATCCAAGTTAAAATACTGCAGCCAAAGTCCACCTCAGTACTTCCTCTTGGACTTAGCTGATTGTCAGCTGTCGGGACACATGACTTCAAGTGCAACACATTGATTTCAAGGGCTGATGGCTGTGCGGAAAGTCACTCTTTGACAGGGGATTGCATATTTCCTCTAAGCCTGCATTTGTTTGAGTAATCTCATTTCGTCCATTTTCTTTGCCTTGCCTTCTTTACAGTTCTGCCCCCCAAAGACCCCATGTCAATAGAGAGATCCAACCTCCTCAGCATGATGAAGCTGAGCATCAAAGTATTAATTCAGTCCTCCTTGAGTCTGGGCAGGACTCTGGACTCAGAATACCCACCCCTGCAGCAGTTCTTTGTTGTGCTAGAGCATTGCCTCAAACATGGGCTGAAAGGTGAGTCCATGAGGATTTTCAAACAACATGATTTTTTAATTAAAGGCACAATATGCAAGATTTTCCTTAAAAAAAAACAATGAGTCATTAAAAAGAATCCCTGTCGATCATCACTTGTGATCTACTAGAAGTGTATCATGGTGTCTGTACCCTGCCCTCTGCCTTTATTTTGCTTTTTTCTCATATTTTGCGGTGTTTGGTACATTTCTAGGCAGTGGTGTGTTGCCCAAGCCAATAACAGTACGTTGGTTGTAAAGGCAGGACTCTATAAAAACGTAGAGACCATCAGTTGTATCACTATCTCCACCCCTCTCCTCTGCTTTCTGTGAGAACTACAGAAAGAGTTTTACATGCATGCACAGGCAGAACAGGCTTAGGATCACGTCGGCTGTATTCACATGAAATTGTTTTGTGCTTCACAACGTAACTGCTGTGAAATAATCAGAAAATAGTGTTTTAGTTCTTTAAGTCATTGATTTAACACCACTCTCTCACTTCATTCACTCTCTATCTCACTCTCCTTCATTACTTCGGGGAGGAGGGGCCAACTTTGAGTCATGTGTTTACAAAATATCCTGCATATTCTGCCTTTAATATCATCCGATCCCATGTCACTACCAGAGTGAGCAGAAATAATTTTAACATTTTGTTTTGTTTTCAGCTAAGAAATCCTTCATTGGTCAGAACAAGTCCATTTGGGGACCCCTGGAACTGGTTGAGAAGTTGTGTCCAGAGTCTGTCAACATTGCCACAAGTGCCAGAGATCTGCCTGGCATTAAGTATGTGATGCTTATCCATTTTCTAGTATGCATATGTAAAGTCTTGCTGACCATCCACTTGATTTTTGGCATTTTTTCATTTTAATTTTATTTCATTTTCAGAACCGGTTTGGGGAGAGCAAGGGCTTGGCTGCATTTAGCGCTTATGCAGAAGAAAGTAGCGGACTACATGAAAGCTTTGCTGGACCGGAAAGATCTCCTGAGGTCAGTGATCATGGTTACTTATGTGGTCTCAATATATCAGGTATCTTATACTAGAATGTTAAAGTTTACAGTTATTTTTCCATACTTCGATTTGATTCTTTTTCTTTTTATAACCCTCTGTCAAACCCTTCTTTGTCTCCTCCTAGTGAGTTTTATGACTCTGGAGCGTTGATGCTGGAAGAGGAGGGGGCCGTGATGGGGGGGCTGCTGGTAGGCCTCAATGTAATTGACGCTAACCTCTGTATTAAAGGAGAGGATCTTGATTCTCAGGTGAGTGCAGACAGAGTTTTTCATTTTCTCTGTGAGAAAGAATTCGATCAGGATAAACGGTGATCAGTTTCTCTTTTCCGTTTAGGTGGGAGTCATTGACTTCTCCCTTTATCTGAAAGACCCTGCCAACAGCGAGACTCAAAAAGAGTGAGTGCCTGCTTTCGGATGGATCTAGCATCTCATCCCACGCTGCCTTTCATCCCTGTTGTTATTTTAGTTTGACCCTCTCAACTGTTTGTGACCCTCAACCTGTAGTGATTCCAAGATGACAGCCATATTGGATCAGAAGCACTACATTGAGGAGTTAAATCGTCACCTAAGTGGCACGGTCACTGACCTTCAGGCTAAGATGGACTCTCTAGAGAAGACCAACAGCAAACTTGTAGAGGAGGTGAGACGCGTTATGTGTGAAGTCATTTTTAGATTGTTCCAATCAGCTAAAAAGAAGACATTCCCCTCTAATGTCAGCTTAGACTGGGTTGCACCAACAAGGACTCATTTAATGTGACATCAGCTCTCATCAGAGTTTAGCAATCCAAGATTTAAAATGAGTGAATCCACATTTTAACATTAAGCAGAATGCTGTTGCACAATTAATATTTTATCTCAGTAAATCTAAGTTTAGTGATGTAAACCAAATGTAAATAATGTTTTGTCAATTTGGAGATGTTTCCTTACACAAATGAAAAAAAAAAGCCCCTTTAGCTAGTGTGCCAAAAAGTTAACTAAATCTTATATTGTTGGCTAGCTCGCTAAAAAGTTAGCCTATTCATGATGGCTTCACAGAGAAGCTCTAATTTCTCGTCCTTTGGGAAAAACTTACTGGTTGAATTATCAATTGGTGTTAAAGAAAGTAGAGTCGCATCATAAAACTCCATTAGGTTGAGTCTATCTCTTAGTTTTCTTTGAGGAACTTGATTATTTTTTTCAATTCATCTCAAAACAGTGGCCATTTTAAAAGTTAAACCACTTTAAATGTAAGTTTGAAGTTAATACACTTTAAATTGGAGTAAATAAGGCTGAGAGTAAAAACCAGACTCAGATTTAAAGAGAGGTTTACATTTAACCTTTCTAAATTTTAGGATACTTTTAAACTTAAGTGCAACATAATTTAAAGTTTTAATCGGTCTAAAAAAGTAATCCTTGTTGGTGCAATCCAGCCATATTGGCATGTGTGCACATTAGGTGTGTCTGACTGACGAGTTTTTGTTTTTCTTTTCCACAGCTGACAGCAGCAACAGACAGAATTAACTCTCTGCGGGAGGAACAGGAACAGCTAAGACAGGAGAATGTGTCGATTTTGCAGTCCAGCCAGAAAAAGGAAGAGGTCAGAAAGCATCAACAAATAATGTCATCTAAACCCACTCCTAATCTAAATACAATACTCGTACTGTATGATGTGTTTCTGTTTCCAGGCAGCCCTTCAGGACAGTCAAGTGGAGCTGGAGACATACAAACAGACTCGACAGGGTCTGGATGAGATGTACAACGTGGTGTGGAAGCAGTATAAAGAGGAAAAGCGCATTCGCCAGGTCAGGTACCATCAGGTTATAGCATATGGTAGTAAAAAGTGACTCAGCTGCTTTGTGCTGCTTCTTGGGGGAATGAGGTGAAGGCTGGAGATGCATTTTTGGTGCAAGGCATTGTCTGCGTTGAAGTTTTAAGTAGTCTGCATGCTCTATTGTCAGCACATATAGACAGAAGCCAGCAGTGAGTTCTGAGCATTGCAAGAAATCCGGTTCACTCATGCATCTGATGCATTGGACTTTAATGTGTAAGATACAAGCGCATCAGTTCAGACGGCTTGTATCAGTAAAAAACTGAACATGATTCGGAAACAAATCCATGCAGCAATAGCGTATCAATACATCTCATTAGGAAGCGCATATGTTTCATTTTTGGTATCAGGGAGCTGGCACTGTAACTTGCATCCGTTTTCTCTCTGCTCCTGCCTCCGACTGCACCGCTCTCGTTGGATGCCTCGATCACACAGAACAAGCGCTCCCTCCTCCCTGTGTCTCCTCTTCATTTGATCAAAAGAGACCACGCTGAAAATAGTGACAGAAGTGACATTGTACCACGTTGTGCCACCAAATTTTCATAAAGCGCAAGTGTATAATAAGTTGGATAAGATGAGAAACACTTCTGCAAATCATTTATGCAAAATGTGTCAGACAGCAGAGTACAGAGCCACGAGTCTGATCCACAGAGACGTCATGTTACTGTGAGAGCAGGTAACACAGAGCATCACTGTTCCTCCACACTAGTCAAAACCACAGGACTCTTTATATGAAACAGAGCAGAATATTATCTTACTGCAAAAATACTAATATTTTAAATGGTTTTAAAGTTTGTTCACAGATTCAAATTTAGGCTACAGTATCTCATTTACTCGTGAGATTCATAATAAGATGTTAACACCACTGTAATGTCTCCTTCTCTTTGTCTCTCCTTTTACTATATTTAGTAAAACTATCAGGATTCCTTTTTGCAACTAATAGCACTCTACACATATAGCATTAATTGAATCAAAATGTAAAGATTCACATATTGTATTGTATCATGACAGAGCCGAATCATATCAAACCGAATCGTTGGCAATTTAAAAATATCTAAGATATATTGTATCATTGAACATAGAATTGGTCTCAGTCAGTGAGATACACACCCCTACTGTCTAATGTTTTTTTTTTTTTTTTAACTGAGTAGAATTGAACTGAATTTGACTCATGCCTTTTGTATGTTTGTGTTGCATGATGTCAGGAGCTGGAGCGCGAGTTGGAGCTCCAGGTTGGCCTGAAACAGGAGATGGAGGTGGCCATGAAGCTGCTTGAGAAGGACACACATGAGAAACAGGACACGCTGGCAGCCCTGCGGCTTCAGCTTGACCAAGTCAAGACACTTAATGTGCAAATGTTCCACAAAGCTCAGGTAGACACACATGAATACACCTTTTCTTCCTCTTGTACACCCATTCAGACAGAACGCACATTAACACAGTCTGTGTGACTCTTAAGGACTCAGAGCGAGAAGCAGAAAAAAAACAGGCGGAGGCCGTGCAGCTGGAGCAGAAGATGGATGAAATGGAGAAGGCCATGAAGGAACTAGAGCAGAGGTGTGTACTGTCATGAACCAGTGTGTTTAAATGATATTAAAATGATATTCCTTTAATATTCTCCTTCCTGGTTGTTTGTGTGTCACAGGCTACAGAACTCGGAGCGAGAGCGCAAACAAAGTGACCAATCAGACAAAGACATGCGGGTGGAGCTGGAGGGAAAAGTGGATGCTTTGCAGAAACAACTGAGTGACCTGGACACACTAAGGTTAAGATGGAAAAATAAATAATAAAACTTAGACATATATATACATACAATATAATATGTTTTCAAAATCATTCAGCTCTCCAAAAACTGAAACTGGTTGACAAAAAACAAAACTTTGGAATAAACAAACATTAACTGAGGTGATATTGTCTACTTATAAAACAAAAACTCTACTCTGAATGTCTTAAATCTTGCCTCTGACAAATATTCATCATGGTATAATGAAAAAACACAAACAAAACATAAACTAATGAAAACTAAATTAAAAATAAAAATATTTAAACAATAAAAACTAAACACAAATGAGCAAACACTCTGGAAGTTTACTGAAAGAACAAAAAGTAAACATGAAAATAAAAACTAATGAAAAATACAAAACTGAATTAATTCTATAATAACTAGAAGAAAATGTCCTAATCATTGGAGAAAGGAAGAAAGGAGACAGATGCACTGGACATACTTCCTACATCAGCCACAAAGTGTAATAAAGATCAATATGTGTAACTTTATAAAACTAAGTCATGATTAATTGGGGTCCAGTACTCGGTGTCAGTATCTGAAAAATATTGTTTAATATTACAGGATATAAGTTTAGTTTTAACTTGAATCAGTCTTACACAGATTTAAAATCAACTGGCATGAAAGACAGTGGCAGATCTATTAAAGGTCTCACAGTACAAGTCAGGTGTTCCTTCATTTTCTTCATACATACATCAGTTCTAAAAAAAAAATCCCATGCCTTTAATATTAAACACGTTCACATCATGTAACTTGAGTCTCATATCTCCAATTTGTAGCAACAGTTCTAATTTTGATTAACAGTAATAATAATAATAATACCACCACATCTCTTGTGTGTTCTCAGGTTGGGTTTGGAGAACGAGCTGCGGACTGAGAGGGAACAGAGACAAAGCCTGCAAAAAGCTCTGCAGCGGGAACAGGACAACAGTGTCGAGCTCCGCACACAGCTGCAACAACTCCAGGGCCTCCACACGGTCAGTGGGTAAACTGTAGTTATTAGAGGGTTTATTTGTAGATTCTAAATTCCCTGTGCATCAGTCTATGTCATTATGTGCAATGCAATTTGATTTGCAGAACCAAATTGAGATAATATGCATAACCACCAGATATAGGCACAAAATAACTACTTTAAAAGTGCTTCTTGATGTTACCTGTCAGGTTCATTTCAGTTCTTAGGTTCAATCTCAAACCTGTTTCTACTAGTTAATCAGATACTGCAGTTTAAGAGTGGTTCCTGTTTGAGTATTTACATTTGAAATATCAATATTTGCAATGTGATTGTAATTGTCCAGTTGGTGCAACAGCCTTAGCAAAACATTGTCCATCCTATTGAAGTTTTTCCAATACATGTATAGTGATGGGATGTTTGTTTCCTGTGAACTGATGGTGTAGGAGCTCCAGGATTTGAAGCAGGAGAAGCAGCAGCTGCAGCTGAAGTGTGAACAGCAGGAACAGGCTCTACAGGAGATGGGACTTCACCTCAGCCAGTTAGTACTACTGATTTTGTCATCTTTTTTGTTAATTATATATACCATTTTATTGGGCAGGGCAATATATAGCTCTATATCTATATATTCGATCTTGGACATCATTACATAAGTTTAGCCTTTTCCTGGTTTTAAAGGCTACAGTAAAGTGGTGTCATTCTTTTTTTACATGACTGTTCAGCTGTCTCTTTACCTTTACATACTTAATAATTATACCCACATTACTGACAATTTTTATAAATTAAAATTTGAATTAAAATGATTGTGTTAATATTTTGTCAAAGCATGAATAGTCAACCCTACAATACTGTGGCAATATTGATAATGTTGTAATAACTGTAATATTACTATTTTGTGTCCTGAGGTTTTTGTGTTGTCTTCATCTTTATCACAGGTCTAAACTCAAGATGGAGGACTTCAAGGAGGTCAACAAAGCTCTGAAGGTAGAAGTGCACTTGTGCAATTGATCCTGCAAATTTTGAAGAGAGAGAGAGAGAGAGAGAAAAAACAAAAACAAAAACAGAGAAATTCAAATCTCGTTTGTTCCTTGTTCCCACCAGGGCCACGCCTGGCTGAAAGATGATGAGGCCACTCAATGCAAGCAATGCCAGAAGGAGTTCTCCATTTCACGCAGAAAGGCAGGCTCCTCACTTCCTTTATTGACTTACTATATTTGTGATGCACCAAAACAAATAGGGTGCGGCAGGGATGCCATTTTTTGTTGGCCAACCTGGAAGTTAGCGTCAGTCTGGTTCCCTCTACTATAAACCCGATTTTGTTTCATGGGATTAGTGAGAATAGGCTCTGTGGTGAACAAAAGTTTATGATACCGACAAATCTTGTTCAGCAACAGTCTTCCCAAATGAATACTGTTTTTGTTATTTTTTAAGAATAAATATAGTCACGACAAGTAAAAAGCCAATGTTAGGCTACAAATATACAAGTCATGTGACTCAGTTTTACCACCAAGTGTTCAGCATGACGACACTGAATGTCTCATTTAGCCCTTTGTCGGCAACTGCCTTTTTATATACTCTTAAAAGTTTAAAAATTCAGCAGTGGGGTATTTACTGTTGCATTTTATGTTGTAAAATAAAAGGTGGAAATCCCTTGAGCTTCTGTTAACCACAGATCTTATTTTTTGAGGCAAAAAAAAGCACTGATTTTGAGACAAGTTAACTGTTAATGCTAATATGCTAACTCTCTTCCCTGTTTTAGGACTCATTCCTGCAGCCCTGTGTTCCTCATATGTGAAAATGTACTTGGCAGTAAACTTCATCCTGATCATTTGTTCTTGTATTGTACTTCACAGCACCACTGTAGAAACTGTGGAGACATCTACTGCAACAGTTGTTCCAGTAACGAACTGGCCTTGCCCTCCTACCCTCGGCCTGTGCGGGTGTGTGACATGTGCCACTCCCTCCTGCTGCAGAGAAGCTCCTCCACAGCCTCCTGACAAAACATCTACAAGCCTCAAAGTTTCTACAAGAGCTTTCTAACACTGCACATGCTCATCCACTATGATTTTAACTATGTTACTACTTAAGGTCATCAAATCTTATGGAAATGCGATTTGGTGTTCCATTTCCACTGTTACCTGAAATTCAGGAACATTAGTTCATCATCTGTATTAAACAAGGGGCCACCTTTTAACACCGAGGGATGATCTGTTATTGCTGACTGTATGTTAAGAAGACTTGACTTTGCTTTGAGGTTGACATAGTTTAGGATATTTATGTGATCAATGTTCATTTAGCTGGAATAACATCAGTTTGACTGTTTGGTACTTGCTAACTGATCATAGGTTTTCTCATTTGAACCACGGATGTAGATTATATTAAGGTCCCATCACAGTTACTGTTGGTTTTCAGCGTTTGTTGAGGATCATTTGTGTAGCTGGTTCATATACTTCACTTTGATATTGTTCAACTTTTCATGCATCTACTCCGTAACAATATTTGCAGTTGTGGCCCCACTGCTGGATACATGCAAAATTGTGTAAATGACTGTAGAATGTTAACAAAATTTAACTATTTTAGAATGTATTATATAACAACAGGGTTTTGTGGATTGTGTCAACAGCTACAAAGCCATTTTCTTAATTTGGGAATGGTGACCAACAGTTTTTTTTATCTAGGTATTTGATAAATGAATAAAACCTCCTCTTTTGCAAATCTTGTTTCAATTAGATATTCCAGACTAGTTTATTCACTTTGTGCACAGGAAATACAAATAGCATTTGAAGCAGTAGAAACCTTCATGTCAGCAGATTTGAAATTCGTTTGCTGTTGATATAGCACTCATCCAGAGACACCGCTCTATCAACAGTCACACCTGAAGAAAACAAAACATGCCCTGACCACGTGAAGTTTCAAATTCGGATTAACATCTTAACTGGAAATTAAAAGAAGGCTATAAACACTATGTAGAAGATGAAACAAGTCCAAAAACATATCAGAATATAGACATTTTCTGATCATTTTTGTTCATGCACTCAGACATTGAAATAAATGTTAAAGCAACCAGCACAGGATGAATTAACTTCGAGGAACAGCCAGGTGCTTTGACAAAGATAAACGCAAAAACGACACACTTCCGGGTAATGAAAATTTAAAGCAAGGTTTCTGTGACGTGTCAAATCTGTGAGGAATGGGGAAGACGAACAGCGCTTTCTCTGACAATTCTCGTGACACTTGATAATCTTACTTCTCTGAAGATCATCCACTTTAAAAAAAAAAAAAAAAAAATACAAACCCTACCCCCTCAGTATTTTCAAAACAACCTCACCTGACCCTACCCTATGTATATTAGGTGAGACTTGCGTTTCCAGTCCTTCCAGCAAAATGCTGAGTTTAAAAAAAACAAAACAAAAAAACCCCATCAAATTAAGGGAGAAAGAAAAACTACATTCCCCATCCCCCACCCAGTCCATTCATAGAGCCTCTGCTTCCGCCTCCTCCACCGCCGCCGTAGTAACTGCTTCCCATTCCGCCCTGGTTACCTAACAAGAGAGAGAAAATACACACTATAGGACCGTGGAGTTCATCAAGGAGTCAAACTGTGAAAGACACTGCAGATCTGTCCTTCAAAACAAAACTTGTCAACATTTTGTCCTAAGGGCTCAGCCTGGTGCAGAACACAGCTGTGGTGCATATCAATACTTCACTGACTTGTGTGTTAAAAGCAGGAAATGATGTAGTTTAGGGTGGATGTAGACACCTATAGACTTTTTTCACAGCAGCCATCTTGATATGAAAGTATCAATGATAGTCTAGCAATGAGCCAATGATCTAACATGCAGATGATCTCTCCAGGTTGCGATGGCAACAATTCATGTCAATTAAACCAATCTCACAAGTTCCATCAGGCATCACAGTCCCCCGAAAATATCATAAGATTTATGTCTCAATGCACTGACTCAAGGCTTTATTACTTTTGGCGATTTTATTCTTCCTGGAACAAGTTGCCATTAACTTTTAATGAAAAGCTAATTTTTCAGTCTTCACTTGCTCCCACAATTACATTGCAAAAAATGACTAAAATCATTTTGACATTCTTCACATTTTTTTTTGTGAGAAAAGCTGCTGTGGAATTAGGAATTTTAGGCCGCAACAATCCTAAAAGCAATCGGCAAAATCCCGGAGGGACTGACGATACAATAACCTGAATGGAACTTTAATTACTCTAATTGGTAACACCTGTGTTTACCCCACTATTTCATGTTAAAATGGCTGCTGTGACAAAGGTCTATTACAACAGAGCTGACACTCACTATAGTCACTGTAGCCACCCATGTTGCCCTGGCTGCTGTATCCACCGGAGTACCCTGAGCTCAGCTGCCCACCGCTGTAAGACGACTGGTTCCCTGTGGAGAGGACAGATCACACCAGGTTCAGAGGGACATTTTTAAGCATCATAGTTATTCCATAGATATTTTGTGATGCCCTCCCTTGTCTGAGAAAATGGCCAAGCACCAACGCCACAAGGATTCTGTGCTGCTGTGCAAGCATTTGTATCCACAGGGAATTAAGAAAGAAAAATTTGTGGGCCTGAACAGTTGTCTGGGAAAAAATGTGAACAATGTATACTGCCCTTCAGAGCAAAAACAGTAACTAGATAATTGGTTAAAAACTGGGCTGAGACTCGAGTGACTTTGACATCTGTTTCATCATATAGAAATAAGATTATGACACCTAAAGCAGAAAAGCTACATCAGGTGAAAGCTAGCTTGTGAGATACCTACATTGGCTAGCCTTAGCTAAAACAAAATGTACTTAGTGATTTTTTCCAACTGCTGTTCAGTGTAGCCTACTTAGAAAATATCAATTTTGAAGAACTGACATGTTTGTTCAGTTTGTTTTTCCACATGAGCAAATGACGCAGTAGTTAACACTAAACAGTAGCCAAAACCAATCATGATGGAGGCAGGAAAAAAACCCCACAGCTTAACTACTGTTAAAACTAATTAGCTCAACATAATGTTATCTCAGCTTTTGACTTAGAGTTCATGTGATTTTGTGTGCTTAAACTACCAATAAACTTGATATTTCAATGTATTAAACTGTAGATTTCAACATAAATACTAGCAGAATTAATAGAAGACCAAGAGTGATACATTTAATCCCTATGAGCTACACCTAAATACTTGAAATTCTTTCACTGAGTCAGTAGTTACTGCTGTTTCTCTGTAGTACAGTACTATTGTGAATCTCAATGAATCTAAAACCACTCTATGCTTGAGAACTTGAAGCCCTGCATCCAGGACACAGCTGGTCTCAGGACCTCCATTACTGATACTAACCCATGCCACCCATCATCTGGCTGCCATATGCTCCGTTACTGCCACCTGCTGTTGAGTTCAGAAACAGCTCCACATAGCGGTGCTCTGAGGAACAGAGAAGAGAAAGAAACCTTGAATATCAATGTGAACTTCTATATGCAGGGTGGAATTGAGGTTATTTGTGACCTTTAAAACTCACGCATGTTGGCTTTGTCTTTTGACATGGCTGCCACGGCGTCCTCGTGTGTTGCAAACTCTACATCTGCCTCCCCGGTTACCCTGCCATCTGGTCCGATCTCAATGTGGACACGCACCGGATTCAATGGCGAGAAGAACTAAGAAATGTAAACACGAACAAATTACATTTGTGTAAGATACAACTTCAAACACAGGGTATCTACATGTATCCAAAGGGTATATTTAAGACTTTTTAATGTCACCATTTAAATAATGCCAACCACACATCAAATGTTAAAAGTAGAGTAGAGCTGCAATGATTGATAAATCAATTATTAATTTAATTGCCAACTATTTTGATAATCGATTCAGTGTTCATCCAGTTTTTAAATGTGAATATTTTCTGGTTCTTTACTGCTTTATGATGATTAACTATCTTTGGGTTGTGGCCAAAACAAGACATTTGAAGATGTCATGTTGGTATTTTTCTGCACAAAACCGATCACCATTTTCTGTTATTGTATGAATCGAACAACTAATTGAATAATTGATACATTTATTGACAGATTAATTGATGATGAAAATCATTAGTTGCAGCCCTAAAACAGACATACTCAGAGTAAATGCACACTGTCAAATTATAGGTAAGATAAAATGACTAACTGGTTGAATTAAATAACACTTGACCAAATATGTTCATTAGCAAAAACCTAAAAGTGTACCAGCATAAGAGGCATTCTTGCAGTAAATACATATAGGCTTTTTGTTAGTAAATGTGACTAAATTTTAAGGACCTATAGCCACTCTTGCATCTCTGCTGCATGTAGAGTAGAGAGGATCTCAGCAATCCATTTTGCAGTCCTTCATTCATTCGACTTACATTGTAGATGTCTGTCTCTGTGGCTCTGTATGGCAGACCCCTCATGTGGACACAATGGCCTGTTGTGCTCTGGAAGGAAGAGCCGCCGTCGCCATACCGACCATCCGATACACCTGAAAATATACACACGTATGTATCATTGCTATTTATCACAAGGTCTGATTTTACATTTTCATAACTAGAACAGACATAGGGTGAGTGATTTAAAAATAAACCGCACAGGTTAATCTCACTAAATCTGTTTAAATTTCAGTCCATTTGACACCCACCTCCTCCATAGCCTCCACGGCGCATTCTGTCATAGGATCCCCCTCGGCCCATCATGTTGTAGCCGCGACCACCAGAGGGCCGGTCGTAGGGGCCGGGTCTCTGCATGCCCATGGGCTTCCGCTGGGGTTCGTAATGGGTCCGCACCTCAGCGCGGCTACTCTTGAAGATCTCAATGTACCTAAGAGCATAGAGATACCACAGTAAGGGCATGGCAATGGACCAGGCACGGGTGCATTTGCTCAATACTGATGAAACTGGACTATGCAGATGCTGTCATGGTGTAGTCCATAGGTAGTAATAATATATTTGAGTACTTAATGCTAGTTGTTAATTGAGTAGATAAAAAAGAATAAATAAAAATGAAGCTGTCCAAATTGATAAGGGCCTTATTGACATTTACACTTTTCTTATGGTTACCTGAAGTGAATTATATCTGATTCAACAGAGCATCCTGTGTCCTTTCCATGACAGCCATTGTCTTAGTTTTAGAGGGACAGAGAGGGCTCCAGCCCTTCTGCAACCCACTCTAAGCATTTACCTGTGACAGTGGGCTCCAGATCCATGTGTACAGTGGCCCTCTGATTTTACCACCAGGGAGACTCCTTACCAGTTATCAACCTGGACTGATGTTTAGTGCTGAGACACCATTTGTACTCAAAATTAAGCATGTATTCTAATTCAGGATTTGTGAATGGTGCCCAAGCATTAATCTACCCATTGAACATTGTGAATGTGTGGCATATTTGGATGTAACATGAAAATCTGTGTATGTGTTTGTGGCAAATGTTACAAATATGCTCAAAGATCAGTAAAGTGTCCGTTTTACATTTGGATCAATGTTGAAGGTGCACACCATAAGAAAAGCAACTTATCCAGCCAACCAACCAACCATCCCCACCTGTGCCCTATTCTTTCCTTGTGTTTCTTTAGAGCCTTTTCAGCTATATCCTGTGAAGCAAACTGCACGAAGGCCTCCCCCGTACTCCTCCCCTGGATGTCCACCGGCAATGTTATCCCATTTGGCACGATTTCCAACCCTTCAACCCAAGGACAGATAACCCCAGCAGGGGACATATTAAATCACATGCCCAATCACAAAGAGAACTTTTCTCTAAAGAGAGAGATAGAAAACTTATGGAAAAACTCTATACATCATCACACATACCAGTTCAGTTTTTAACCAGTGACTGGCCATTTATAACGACTTACATTTACTGTGTTCTGGGGATAAAATAGAAATGAGAGGATAGAGGAAGAATATGGAAAAGGGCACTGTTTGGGACATCAGGCTAGTATTGGTGTGTTGATGAAGAGAGAACAAGATCCTGGCGGGTGACATGAGTTCAATTACTGTTCGTCCATTAGGAACTAATCTAACACTTGGCATACAGTGTATGTAAGAAAAATGTATGTAAAGGACAAGGGTGTAGAGAAATGGGGAAAGAAACAATGGTACTGGGGTAACAGAGCTGCCCAATCATTAACGAGCGAGACCCATTCCATCAGTAGTAAACTGCCAGTAGGAACAGACAATGTAAAAATGTGACTTTTTTCACGCCAGACCCAATTAGAGGAAAGAAAAGTGATGAAAATGGGCTAACGATGGATATGATGGGCAAAGATGGGAAAGGGAGTTTGTAAAAACAGATTCCTGCCCTTGAACTAATAAAGAAACTTCAAAAATTGCTTCATTTAAAATTATACCTAACTTCCTTTTCTGGCATCATTTCCTCACTGATCAATCCAAAAAAGTAAATTAATCTATTATTCTATTGTGTAATAACAATCAGTATGTAATTATTTTCCAGAGGTATATTATTTTCTTTGTAAAATCAGATGCAAGAACTGTCAAGTGTCCATAGGAGAAAGGAAACAAGAAAAGGAAGATGGAAAAATAAAAATAAAAACTTTTTATTGCTAACATTACATTAATGAAGTTTTACCACTGAGAAAGGCTTATTCTTACCTGAAAAAAACTGTACTATCTCCTCTTTGCTGCAGCCAAAAGGAAGGCCCCGAAGCCGAACCAGCCCATCTCCTGCTGTTTCTGGACAGTTTGGACCAGTGTGCTTCATGACCCAGTCCATTTCGACATTGTTGGATTTAAAAACTATCACAGGACATATAACAATCAGTCATCAGAGCTCAAAGTTGAGGCGGTTTAAAGAAGTCATTATGTGCAAGCAGGTGTACCCACCCTCTACGTATCTGTGACCCATAGTTTCTCTGTCCTTCTTCACCGCGATCTTCAGGTCTTCTTCTGTCTCCAACTCAACAAAAGCTTCTCCACTGGGACGCCCTTCTCTTGTGTAGGTGAAGTGGATGCCGCCTCCATTGTTGACAATTTTGCAGTCTGCATTGAAACATATTATAGAACAATTTCTGATTTGCTTTAACTGCTTAAGTCTTGGAAATAAAAACTGAACATTCAAATAACTACCTGAAAAAAACCTCTGTACTTCGTCCACTGAGCAGGACCACGGGAGACCCCGGATGCGTACTACATATCCCTCATCAGCCATGACTGGTCACGATCCCTGGAAAGAAAAACAAACAAAACCACTATTATTCAGTCTTCAGGTATTAGAAATAAGCACACACCACTACACAGATAATGAACTTTAGTGCATCTGTTTCGCCTCGCAAGCACCTTCCTCCGTGACCCTGCTTTACGTGGAGTTCCACGGGCAAATATACACCACGTCTCACATCCCTGGGCCATATCGTCTCAAAACACCGTAATTCTGATCTAAAATCTTCCCGACGCCGTTTTAATCACCGCCATCGACTTTCTTCAAAGCAGAAAAACTTATGATGTATGTAACTGATCGTAGTCGTGTTTGGCGGCAGGTAAATGTGAATGAATTTGCAGCACCATCTTGAGGCCGTTTGATACTGTTAGAGCAATCGTGTATGTACCAAGTACAAAAATCGCGATGCTGTGACTTTCCCTGCCACAAAGAATGTTAGTGTCTTAAACATTACGTTAAATTGCAAGTAAATGTGACAATTATCAAATTCCCAGGTTCTCCGGTGACCAATTTACAAAAAGCGCGAACACAGAGTCGTTCCCAGCTAGCTCACGTTAGCTAACGACAATGAGCAACATAAACTGATGTAGCCTACTTTGATTCGATAATATTTCCGTTGAAGCGTTTCGAGAAATGTTTAAAAGTTCACAAAAGTCAAAATATAAATTAAGAAATAAAGGACCTCTTTGTTTTCGGCAGGGTGGGTAGCCCTTAGCACGCTCAGCACCGCACCCAGACACAAGAACAAAGCGGCCCTCTCAGCCGGCGCCATGTTATTAGCGTTAACAGTTAGCTAGCTCCCACGCTAGCGTTCGCTAACAAACGGTGTTATCATAGAATCTAGAATGCATACCGATTGCAACATTATGCTATTAAGGTACCAAAAGTCTACATTGCATTTTAAGTATTGCAAATTAAATGAAAGCTGCACTGACCAATTTACCTGATTCAAACGTAGATACAACACGCCGGAGTATGTATGACCAGACCTGCGTGATGCAGCTGAAACCTTCCACTGGGTTGCCAGTCCTCAACAATCCCCCTTTCAGGAAGTATAAGTCGACGCACTTAACTAATTCCCGCCTCTGTTCCAAACTTTAACACAACCATATTAGTCAATATGACCAAACATTTTAAATACATTTGTAACGACTATTATTATATTTCAGTGTCGCGAGTCCTACGAGAATACAAAAAAAATCAAGTTTGCTAAATCTCCTTGCTGTAACTCAAAATTTAGCGAAAGTGAGGGTTTTTACATAAACCTGGCAATCCCGACAAAATAACCAATCGCCTCCGACTGGCCTGCGTCCACGCCCAAAAATGATGACGTTGCCGCCCCAGGCCCTGGCTGGCCGGGCGGCATCTCCTGGCCTACAAATCCAAGTAACCCTGTTTACAATGGTCAGTGACTAGCCTGTAATGTTTTTCAGCCTCTTGAAAGTACAGTATAATATATGTACCTCATAAGTTTCACAATAAGGCCAAAAGGAGCTTATGTTTATCAACACCAACTCAAAACATTACCACAATTCTGACATTAACACTTAACATTTAACACTTAAAGCCTATTTAATAAGACAACCAACAGCAGACCATGACGGATTTTTGAGTTTTTGTCTTGATGATGTGTAACAGTAACCTAGATAGCTTAAACTTACTTGAGTATATATTTTGGTAGCAGTTTTTGGTGAAAAATGTGACTACAAGATCACTCCTTTTACTATGAATGGGGACAGGAGAAGCAGCACACACATTTTAACAACCAGCTAAACCAAGATGTTGGTGTAATGACACACCAAAAGTAAAAAAGTAAGATAATATAGGTTACCGGTTGAAATCGCTGCACCCTCTTTTTTCAGCAGGAGACTTTTCCTTCAACAGCATCAGAAATGTCCTTTTGCTCCTGCTTTAGAAGATGTTTAGTGGGCAACAACAGGGCACTAATAATGGTCAGCTCCAGGAATTAAACTGCATCTGTCAGAGGTAGAAAGTCACAAATTACATGAACTTTAGTGATATGATTATATATATTTTTAAATAGTCTACTGGTTCCTGTGCTTTTATTTAAATTCCTAATACACATCAAATTGGTGAGAAATGTTGCACTTTTTACTGCACCACATTTGTCTAATGGCTTACTTTGCACTGAGTCAGAAAATACAATGCATTGATGTATATTAATCTATGCAAGAGTATAAAGTTTGACTTGACACTGCCAGGACCATCTGTATTAATAAAATAGTGCTTGGTCATTATTAATTAATCATTCATTTCATATTCTATGGTACATAGATGGTACATATGGTACAAACTAATACATATTTACTGTCACGTAAACAAAGTTTTCGAGTGCAGGAGTATTATTTAGAATGCAATATTGCCACTTATTACTCAAGTTAATTTAAGTTAGGTTTAAGGATCCAAATAAATCTTCCAATACATGTATGAATATAAAGCACACAGTGCTAAAGAAATAAGTTAGATGGTATGTGTATTACATTATACAGTAAAAAGCAGAAGACATCTTTTTGTGGTGTTATCTTGTGTTTTAAGTTTCTTTTTTTTTTTAAGGCATTTTCCATTTCCTCAGAGGAAACAGACACATTTACAATGAAACCTGACACTGTCTGAATACACAAACACAGAGGTTCAGCCAAAAAAGGTGTTCCAGTGAAATACAGCTTATGAGGTACAGACACTATTTCCTTATCCAATTACCTAAAAGGTAAAGGCATTCATTTGTTGAGTGAAGCAGTTTTTACTCAAGACCAATTGATGGTCTTGGTTCATTACAGACAGGTACCTGAAGTCAGTGGCAATTCTGCAAAGTTCAAACCAAACATTCACTGGGTCCAGGTAAAGAATTAAATGTCTGACTACTTATAAATTTCCATCAAAGAGTCATTTTAAAGCGTTTTAAAGCAGTATATATGTCTCCGTGGTTTTAAAATGAAGTTTTTGATTTTTGTGGGTGAAGTCACTGGTGAGACCAATGTGTGTTTTTCCCTCTATTACCAATCACCTGAATATATACAATAAGTTGAATTTTATCATGTGGCTGTGTGGTAATTATTTTCAGTAAAATATCTATGTACACATGTAAGCTGTTAATTTTAAATAAGAAATGTCATTGTAATAAAGTGGTCAACCTTTTTTTTTTCTTATTTTTTGCATGTTTTCATGTGTTTCTGTGTCTGTTTTGTCTCATATTATTAACCCTAAAATATTCTCTTAATTTCTTCTATTTTATAATCTTATTTTTTCACATTAATAAACATCAAAGTAATAAATTACAGTATATGTAATTTGTGAAGCTCGGTTCTATACTGATATTTACTATCATTTGAAATCACATCAAAAGACAGATAAAAATTTACCATTGGTACCAATATACTCTCACTGTAGTCCTTCAATTTATTTGCGGTTTCCCAATAAGAGTTTACATGAACTAGTAAAGCTAGCTACCAGTTAAGTTGGCCTACCATGTCATGTCTTGACGTTCGTTCTACAGCCTCGTGATATTGGTAAACCTAACATGACGTTGCGGTCTCGCGTTTGACAAGCATTAACTCTGACCAATAGAAAACAGAGCTTTTTCCAGCCGAACCAATAGAATTCTCAGGATTCCCTCCAGAGGCGGTCTTTCTGAGAAACAGTGCGTATCGGGTTAGGTTGTTAGAAAGTTAATGGCTGGGGGAAAGAGATCCTCCTCAACCCTCGCTTCGGGAGAGTTTCTGGATTCCCTGAAGTAAAACACGCAAATATCGTAAAAGACAGAGCCTGGACGGACATTTAAGTCAACAACTAGCTCGTTAACACACGTATCGTGAACATAAGTATGCAGGATGCAGTAGCCGGGACGGCAATGCTGACGGACGGCTTCGAGGACGAGATTGACTCGGTGACTCCTCGCTCCCCAGTGGCAGGGATGGGGGTAGGAGCGACACCAGGAGGAGTCGGACTAGGGGGCATTGGGATTGGTGTAGGTGGAAAGAAAGTACGTTTATACGGCGAACCAGGCGGGCCTGCTGCAGAAAGACTGGATTTCAAACTAGCGGCCGCGGCCGTCCTCTCCTCGGGTCCAGGATCCGGCAGCGACGAAGACGAGGTTTCAGAGGTAGCTACGCTAAGCTAAGCTAGTTAGCTAAGCCTAACTAGAGAGCTAGGCAACATTCCTCTCTTAGCGCTAGCTGGCTGCTAGCTAGCGAGTTAGCTCGCAGTTGGCAACCACCCCCTCCCAGGCCGCTGAAATTACGTAAAATAAACCAGCACATGAATCGAATAACACCTCCTGCCAGGTCAGATGCTTATGAAGTGTTGTGATGGCGATAATGTTGGGTGAGACACAAGCAGTTGTTCACGCTAAGCGGCTGAAATGTTTTATTTATGCAGCGCAGGCTGTGACCACGGCCTAGTTCGGGTGGAAGCGAAGACGGCCTCGTTCGGTGCTGTCGTCTCGCAACACCCATCACAAGTTTGCAGCTCTTCCAACAGCTTTCCAGCCACAGCAAATGGAAGATGCCCGTAAACCCACGGACGTACACGGCCATCTAACTATCTGCCATTTCGTAGTTGTGGTGCAATTACGTCACTTTTCCAAATCATGTAAATTAACTCCGATGGTCCCTCGGCCAACTTTTCGATACGTTTAGATTTTGCCTTTCCTCACAGAACTGCTCGAATTTTCGATAGTTGGTGTTGACAAATAAACCAGTTGGGTTGTTTTTCATCCTCCATCTCTGTCGGTCAGAGAGCCACCAGCACTGTGTCAACTTGATTTGCGCTGTCACAATTGAGTTCATGTTGAAAGATGTCCAACTTTCCATGTGCTGGCCTGGCAGTCACACACGGGGACAGGTGTGATGGCATCTCCACCTCAGCTAAACATACTGGAGACATGTTTTATATTAGGTCAGATCGCTGCCTAGATTAAACAAAATATTTGTCTCCACAGCACAAATTTGATATGCCCTCCTACATGACAATATGACAGAGCCAGCTCTTAGGGGATTTTTACAAAATAATGTAAAGGTTAATAATAGTCAGTCTCGCCAAATGCCATGTCATAACCAAACAATTTTTACTGCATGTAATGTTTAATGTGAGCTGTCATTCTGAAGCTATTAAGACTTCTCAGCAATACTATTGTCATGTAATTGAGTTTAACATATCGTATGACTGCAGCAGACACAGGAATGATACCTGTCAGACTGCTAGATGGCAAATACATGATTTGCACAAATCTGTCAAAGCTCTTAGGTTAATGTCATTTCCATAGTAACATAATATTCATTGTCATCTAAAAGGTGATGCAGTATTTACTGACAGAAACACTATCATCAAGGCGGCATGGGTGTGGAGGGAATTGCCACTGCTGAGCAATGCACATTACCTGTTGAACTGTCTCTGTTATACTTCACTAATATGTGACCAAAGGGCTTTTGTCTGAAACACTGCATGACAGTTAGACAAGTGGGGATGTTGTCAGCTGTCTGATACTAGTGTCAATATAGCCTAGCCATTTATGTCTGAGCATCAGCTGTGTAGCAGCAGCAGCAGGAGAGAATATCAAGTTTGACAATTACATCTCAGGCAGTTTAATTGAATCAAATTGCAAATGTATGGCCTCCGTGTCGTGTTTCATCACTCTCTCAGCCCACTATATAAGCCTGAAAGGGCGCGTTTGTTGTGGTGTTTTACTCCAGTGAAGAACTCGCTGCTCTGGGCTGTAGCTAAAATCTGAGCCCCAGGATTAAGCAGATGCCATTCTAGGCCTTTCCAGCTCTCTGGATACCAACACTCTGGGAACTGTAGTTCATTAATAGTGAAGACTGATGTCCATTGTTGATTATAAAGGCCCCGGTGGAACTACATCCCCCATGGGTTGTTTTGCTCTGCGTTCCTATCGTATAGCTGAATTCCTCTACATTGCTGAATGCTGACTCTCTCCCAACATTTGCTCTCTAAGCCAGGCCCTGAAAGCCTGCTGCAGTGTATGGATGGACACAGAGAGAGATTGGGTCTTTATCAGTTTTTTGTCAAAGGTTGTTTTGCACACTGTTGATTGACAATAATATGTGATTTATTCTAAATGTTATCATTATTTTAAAAACTCACCTTCAAGGTAGGCTGTTTATCTGTCACATTTGTCATTCTCCATAGAGCTTATGTATATACCTGACCTACTATACAGGATGAATGATTGACCTGAAAATGTGTCATGATAGTACAATGTTTGGTCCACTTTAGTTACATGCATGGAATTGTGTCAGTCAGTTATTAGTGTATGTAATATATATGTTTTTTTTTTCCTCACTAACACTGTAAATAAGGGTCAGAACATACAGCCAGTCATATGCCTCTCTAGATAAAAAACATAAAACATTTTTAGCAAACCAGAATATGTACCAAAATATGTAATGAGTTATTTCCACAACTACCTGTGGAACAGCAAGGAAGTTACCCTGAAGATACAATGTGCAGTTTAAATATTCACAAGTCCCATCTCTAAAATTTGAAATACAGGAATTGGACCAGCTGTTACTCTGAAACTGACAAAATATAAACAAGTTAGATTAAAATTTTATTTTCAGATGGTGTGTGTGTGTTTATATTAACATTAGCATTTCTGATGTGTTTATATTGTTTACATCAGTAATAATGTTTATATGTAGAGGAGTAAAACAGGCCTCCATTTTTTAATTGTAATCAGATGAAAAACATGTAATTATTTTTCACTTTGAAGTTGTACACTTCAGTAACATGTGAGTACAGCTGTAATTTATATGTTGAAAATATTGCTTGACATTTAAAACATTAATTGACACGGCATCTACACCTACAAGTAAATAATACCATGTTTGTTTTGGTTGTTTTCATTATGTTGACTCACTAGAGGATATTTGGAATAATAAAATGTTTGTAATACAGACTAATACATGATAGCCAACAGGGCCAAAGCTCAGGTATGAGACTGTGGTGCTGTACTTGGGCAGCTGACTCTCAGCTGAATCTCTCCATGTGTGCAGGGGTTTTAATTCCTGGCCATAGCACTTCCTGTGCTTTGACTCTCTTATCCCTGTGCTCCTTCTTGTTTTCCCTCTGTTGAAAGAAACTGTAAATAAACAAGGGTAGCACACCTGGTCTTTTTATAGGTGGTGTGTTTGCATGTATTGGGCTACCGCTGGAAATGTGGTATTAAAGTATTTATCATGTATTAAGTAACATAATACAAATGTTGTCACTCATTCTCACAAGTTATTATGTTTGTGCTATTTGACGAATACTGGTTAAGGTTCATGAGAACCATACAGTTGTTGATTAGAAACTAATATGAAAACAGATGTCAAAGGGCTAATTGTTCTTTTTCTCTCCTCTCTGTGCCTCTCTCAGGTGGAGTCATTCATTTTGGACCAGGAGGACCTGGATAACCCCATCATGAAGACAGCGTCAGAGTTGCTTTTGTCCAGCGCCACAGACGGAGTAGATTTGAGGACTGTTGATCCAGAGACACAGGCCCGACTTGAAGCTCTACTGGAAGCTGCAGGTATGACTGCCTTGTCTGAACTTAATTCAGCTTAAGACTTGACAGATGTTCATTTGTAGTTGACCAGTGCCTCATTGGCCACACCTATTTTGCTCTAACCAGTTTTAATCTGTACTTCAACAAATGGTAACTATGAATAAGTAAAACCATGTCTTTCTTCCTCAGCTTTCATCCGCATCCCTTTCAAATCCATACATAAAGTTGAGGTCTTAATTTGTATAAGACTAAAGGCTAAAAGGCTAAGGCTAAAAATGGCAATAAAGAGAACCTGCCGGTTCTGCAAGTGTCATATCAGCACATAGTTTGAAAGTGATTTGGGTAAATTAGTTTGATTAGAACTTGTAATCTAGGTGTAAGAAGGTCTGTGTAGATTAATTCATTAGGGCTGGGTGTCCTGGCCTCGTTTGGGCTTATGAACATTACCAGGCAGATTAACGCTGCAACGCGCTTGAGCCTCCACAGCATGCAGAGAGCCCGTGTTGAACGGCTAATGGCTAATCTCATTCTCTTCCCCTTTCTCCCTGACTAGTGGGAACAGAATAGGTGGCAACTTGCATTCATCCACAACATACATCTGTTTGCTTAACCTCTGTTTCAGCTTGCATAATAATACCTTGAATGTGTTCTTGTATTGATTTGTGAGGTCCCCTTTAATGTTTTTGTGTAGTATTAGCAGAGAGAGGAAAGTGGGTTGTTGATGGTCGTGGCAGGGAGATTTGGACAGCCTACCTTCATGCCCTGTATGAACAAAGTAGCCAAATACGTGTCAAGACCATCATCAGGGAATATGCCAAGCATATGGCTATGTTTATTGATTGTAGAGTTGAGGCAGTTGTTTATTGTGAAAGATTTGTAACCCCAATATGTTTAATATTGTGACTTTTCTGAGCTTATTTTTATGTTTTCAATACATATTATAGACCCCTTAAATTGGGGGACTGTGTGTAAAGGGCTACAGTTCCCCTTGCTAATCTGATGTGGGTGTAAACACCTTAAAATTAAGCTGAATTATAGCACTTTAACCTTATACTAAATATGTCATTGTTTCATTTCCAATCCATTGTGCTGGTGTACAGAGCCAAAATAACAAAAATATGACATTTTCTTGCTCCGGTTGCTTAACTTAAGCATTTTTGTCTTGTGGGGGATGAAGAGAGAATGTCCAAACCTTCTAGGACAAAAGTTGCCTGACATTCTTCTCTTCACAGTTCTGTAGCAGGTCATTGTCCAAAATATTACAGGAAACCACAGATATTTTTCTAAATTTAAGTGGCTCTTTTTAGTTTTAATCAAGGCCCAGTTGCACACTGTACAGCTGTGAATATTGTGATCTGGTTAAAAACCTCTATTTGTGTTTGGATAGGGATTTTCTGTTTCATTTATCAAGTGCATGTGTTTGTAAAGAGACTAATGCCCAGCACACCTAAATACAACAAATGCAAAATGTAAGACAAGTCGTACATGGATTAACAAAAGTTACTGATACTGATAACTATATGTGGTTGACCTTGTGCTAATGTCTTCTGTTCTCTTGTTAATAAAACTGAAAAAAAGGCAGTAGAGTGTGCAAAAACACAAGTAAAACCTAGTTAACATGGACAGAAAAAAGAATCTGAAAAGGTACAAAACAATCTTAGAAGATAGCAGAAACATTCCTCATAGCATAGTTTATTCCATACACTCATTGTCTTTATTAGGTACACCTGTACAATCTATCATACAGCTGCACCATGAATTTTACCTTTACGAAGTTTACAATGTCAAGTTCTTGTTGACGTCAAAGCTGTGACTTCAATTATGTTTGTTACTTTGTATTATTGACATATACTGATGGCTGTAAGGTGACGTTGTATTGCACTTTCTATTATTATATTGGGAGGTGGTTCAAATTTTTTGTCCTTCCTGTTTACATGTTGGAAAGGGGCAGGATATTAAACACACCTCAATATAATCTGGACTGCATTATACTGGAAGGTGTTTCTACAACACCACCAGTAACTATGACCTCAGTGCTAAAACATAGAATTGAATTAAAGGGTGACTCCATCTGAATATGTTTCTGGGTTTTTCAAATGTAAATGCCCAGTCAGTCCTAAGCAAAAAGCAGTGAAGTAAGTTAGAGTGCTGATGCACTTCCCTCCTCTTGCATCAGTGTTATCATGCAGAAATGTAAGTGAGGTCACGTGGGAAAAAGTTTGTAGAAGAGCTTGAGGAAAATAGCATTTTGATTCTAAAAGCTAGATACTTAAACCAGAATCTGATTGTTAATTTGAATATATAAGGACGATGGCTTAAATTTAGACACATATATGGTCTATAAAGTACTTGTCGATTTGCGTTTTTAGACTAACATGTTCTGTTTAGAATAATTGTTGAGTCTGAAAGCTATGAAAAGATTTTTTCAGAAGGCTGAATACACAGATGTCCGTGTTGCCGGATTTAATTTTTTTTACAAACCAGTGGTCATATTGCTTTCTGCAACGATTCGCTAGGTGTGCATAGGTGTGACAGTGGGCTTTTCCCTGGCAAGTTCTTTTCTCTGTAATAATCTACTCCTACCTCCATCACAGTTTGTTCCCTGCCAAACTCAAACATTTTCTTCTGTATTGCCAGCGATGCTGAGCAGTGTGTTTTTGAAAAAGAGATGAGAAAAGTGACAGAAATCGGCATCATGTTCTGAAAAACTAGAACACTTATATGCTGATAGGCAGCTTCTCTCTACCTCAAGCCTTGAAGACCTTTTCATATTGCTGTTAAGTAACTACCCTGAAAACCGCCTACCTGCAAGAGGCAAAAGTGTTTTAAAAAGCGACTGCTGCCGCTGAGGTCCAGGGCTGAGATGACAGGCGCGTGCTTTGGTAAGTGTCATAGCGTTGATACAACCACCACCACCCAAAGCTTCACAACACGTATACTAGGTTGGTAGAAATTAAATATTGTCCCAGGCTCAGCTTTTCTTTTGGTTGTCCTTGTATATGGCCAGAGCAGTGTTATACAGCTCGAGGTATTCAGACACCAACATGAGCCACCAGCTGATCAGTAATGCCTACTATTTCCCTGATGCCCGCCCCCTCTGCTTGATTGGCCAAAGCCAGGTGGCAACCACCAGAAGTTCAGCATGGTGATCACTGAGCGGCAGAGCAAAATGTGTGAGCATTCACATGAGTCATTGAAATGACTGGAGGCAGCGAGTTATCGCGCAGTGGTGTGAAAAAGCCTCTACTTGTAACCCACTAACATACAAACACACGATAATGACCAAATTCTTGCCCCTTCGTTAAAAACATATAAATCAAGCATTCGCATTTAAATGCACCCTGTGGAGACCTTGACCACCAGCAGTTTTGTAGAGCAATGTTGTGATGCACATGTCCATAGACCCTTTTACCATTTGTAAACAATGAGCAAACTGCACATGTAGTTTGACAATGGAAATATGGTGGGCCACAACAGCTTGTCAATGGGTGCAGCAAACACGAGCAGTTTTGATCGCATCCTCAGTTCAGTCAACATGTTTAATATCTTGCAGCCATAGACACCGTCTTTTGCTCTGAAACTGTTGTGATCCTGATTCTGTACAACTTTAGTTGACCAGTGGAATATCGGTCCTGACATATCTTGTACTTAATAACCAGACATTTTAGTAATTTTGGTGCTGATAAAATGTTTAATTCAACATTTGCAGCTTGATAATTTGTCTAGATGACTTGGGGAGACTGCTGCTTCTGTTGCATGTGCAGCTTTTTGATGATGTCGGCTGTAAAAGGGTCTATAAATTGTTGGTATATAGTCTATCTAGTGTATCAGTGCAGGCACAGAGGACACAGGTACATGCCATTAGAATGGGGGCAACATGATGCACATTTCTGCTGACTGCAGAAAAACAACAAAACATATAAACAATTGTTGGCTGTGCCACAAAAGGTAGTAATGCACATGTAAAGGAGGAGAACAAGGCTGTCAGCATCTGTAACAATGCAGGTTTGAAAACACAAAAAAATAAATTTAATTTTTGAAAACATGAAGAAATACATTTGACATGTTTATAAGGCGTTAAGGATTCAAGCAGTGCACTTGGTGCACTTTCGAGTATCACTGAACCTAAATCCCCACACTGTTTGCAGTAATTATGCCTCAGAAGAGCTAAAACCCTCACAATTTTTGTGTGGGAATCCCTTGTTGGTCTATGTTGGGAAATGAAATCATGTGGGCATGCTGTCATGATACTGTCATGATGCAGACACTTGTAGAAAGGTTACAGTGTCAGCCAGAGCTTAAAAAGATTTAATTCCTACCTTTTGTTACACATTGGCAGTCACAGGTGGCTCCTCTGTCAAACCATAATTTTGCACACTAATCAAACTTGTACAAACTCTACTATTCTCAGCTTTTAAATGTCTCTTCTCGGGCTACAGTAACCAGACACTATGCAACAGAAACACTAGAATTTACAGTGCAGGGTAGGTTTATTTATATAAGACCTAGCAAACTCAGGCACTTAAAAATACTGTTCTTGATTGGATATGAATGCATTAAGCAACATCTGTTGAATTTGTTTTATTTTCCTTAAAGTTGTCATTTTACAACTAAAAGAATAAAATCAATATAAACAAAATTCATTTTTATTGCATTTAACCTTAATTTAGTTAGTTGAAATGTTAGTATAAATGTTAGACAAAAGCAGACATAGAGCAGTCAAGCATACAAAAGATATTAGAGGTTCGGGGCAGTAATGGTCCAGTAATAAATGGCCCCAAAGGTAATTAATAAACCAAAAGTCAAGTGGACCAAAATAGTAAATCAGAATGTGAGTTCTCATGCTAATAAATGCACATGTAGTACAGCTCTGGCAAACATTTTTAAGATCTGTAAGTTCTGAACTGTGGTTGATCTGTCAAACCTATACAACTGCAAAAGTGTGGCCAAGACATTATCTGTTTGTTGGCATTCATCAGTTCATTTCTGCAGTAAAAATAGAGAGGCATTTCTCATCTTAAATAAGGAGGTGTGTTTTCTTCACTGGCCACAAAACACAATGTAAACAGGGCTTGTGGACTTATTCTTGTATCCCTGTGCACATTGTACATCTGTGTTAAAAGTAACTCTACTGATTATAAGAAACACCAGAAACTGTATCAAACTGTAACTCATTAGCCAGTGCTCGTGTTGCTACATCTTACGAAGACTGCAACAAGTTCTCCCTGAAATGTTAGAGAGCATTGAGACACTTAAACTGGAAAAAAACTTGACATTGCAGGCCACCAGTTATACAGTTATATGACCCTTCTCCTACAGGAAACCACCTTAGTCAAGTGCTGCCCTACTTGTCTCCTATTTTAGAACCTGTCAGATGTATGTATTGAAAGTTTTATCTCAGACAAAAAAGTATTGATACTAGAGTAATCATAACTAGTGGTTGACTGATGTGTGTTTTTCAGTTGCCAATGCTGATATTCTGAGAGTAGGGTGGTTGATAACAGGTACATGATACATGGTTATCTTAGCCTGTAACATGCCATGGCATTATTGTATACATTATAACATGGTATATATTTTCTTGATGTATAGAGTTTGGAATAATAGTCTTTAAATGTGTTATTTATTTCTTGTTGGTCTGTCGTAACTTTGCCCCCTTGAGTAGTCACACCATTGATAACTTGTTTTGCTCTGGCCCCTTTAACATGGTATATATTTAACACTAGCCATAGGTGTTTTTAGATGAGATTTGCAGTCATTTAGGATGGGAGAAATGTGGTAATATTTAGAAACATTTATGGTGACTTAGCAAATGTAGGCAAATGTTTACAGCAGGATGTACAGGGCTTGAAACTAACTTTTTCATAACGTAAAAACTCACAAGGCTCTAACATTGTTCCACAGCAGATACTGTACACTGATGGGGCTGCCTGCAGACGTGTCTGTGGACATTTGTTTGTTTATCTGTCTCGTCAGCACAGACATTTGCCAGTTATCTCAGAATGTTAGATAATCAGCCAACCGACTGATTGATCTATCATATCATAACCCAATTTTACGGATGAAAATCACTTCAGTTTTTGCAGAATGCATCTGATGCAGTCTGATTCAAATGTGACCCATGTGAAGAAAACTGCTGCCATAATCTAGTTGTTTATGTTAATTTTGCTAGAATCAAGGATTCATGATATGGATTTTTTCACATGATACAGGATTGAGCTACTCACGGCTGAAGATGACCAAGATTTACCACATTTTTGTGTTTTAAAAAAGAAGTTCTTATAAAATGTAGTTTATGCACTTCTGATGGTAAAAAGGCACATTTATAATAAGCAGAAAACTTCACAAATACTGTAGCTCATATTGAGCATTTTGCCTAAGAATTCAGATTAAATGCTTTGATAATCTGTCAAATCAGATATTAGTATAACTAATATTTATTGACCAATATACTCTGGTACTGATAAGCAGATTTATAACTGTATAGACCAACATAATTTTTTCATCCCTGATGTTTATCATGCATCCCTAGCTAGAAGATATGTGTAAACGTCTTTGTATCAGTGCTGCCAGGTTGTGTGAATGCCAGTTGCATGTTCTGAACAAGCATTTGGTATATACACCTGCCCTCACACTTTATTTTAGTGCTAGATAGAAGATCATGTTGTCTGTGTAAACATGTCAGAGTTTGGGGGGAGAGGTGCAGGAACAGGTGCTTATGGGTAAACACACTTACCATCCCTTTCATCTTGGATTTGGACTTGATTCCCTGGGTCCAGACACCTCTGTGCTGTGCTGTAGTAGCCCAGGGCAGGTCTCACCCAGGGAGCAAGGACACTTCATGTGGCCATTTTTAAAAAGCTGGAACCAGCAACCATCAAAGCCTGGTGCTGGTATGCCATGAGGAATTTGATTTTAAAAAGTGCAAGTCATCTTTATTCCTGGCTAATGAGCCATTGGCTAGACCAGACAGTTAGTTCATAGATTGACAAGCCGATTCGTTAATGTTGAAGTAACAGATGGCAACTGTTTTTGTTCAGAAATTCAATGAGGTTTAGTCTTGAATTGCTCGCAATTTTGCGTTGGCTGTTCTCAAACAAACACTGGCGGAAATTTTAATTAGCGACTTGGATAAAAATGTTTATTCAGATTGCATAGTGTGTTGGTGGTACAGTGGGTGTAGGCAGCCCAGTGGCTAGCCAGTAACTTGTCTCAGTTGAAACAAAAATATCTGCTAGTACTCACTCAAGTCACAGCCTTGACCTAGTAAGAGCTCAATGTCCATTTTGTGCACCTAAGAAAGAGTTACATGTAAACAAGCAAAGTTGTTTTTATTTAAAGTGTGATTCACAGCTGTAGAAATGATTTTTGTTTTGGAAATTTACAAACTCTTTCATAAAAAGTTTAGAAAAAATGATCACCACTAACTGGTTTCTTTGTTTTCATCCAAGTTACAATATTTACAGTGCGTTTAACCCAGATGTATGTAGAGTCTGTTTAGGTTCAGTGAACTACTCCTGTTCTCTGAGATAAACACAATACAGTAAAACATTAATGATCAACTTCCCCAACCTCTTGTTTCCCTCTTCTTCGGGGGCCATTGCGAAATAGTCGTCTGAGAGCCTTGCTAAGTTTAGCTTGAGTCGCAGGCCCAGTGGTGAAAACACAGGAGGACCACAAGGACTGGAGCTCACTTGTGCCTGGTTCATGGATGGGTTGAGGCTTAGGCTGAAAAAGTTCAAAGCCAACACTTTATCCTTCTTTCTTGGCTCTTCTTTGCTTCATTTTTATACGTACAACCCTACACACTCAACACAAATATTTGAATGGTTTCATTGGTTGGGAAATGGTCCTTGTTCTGTCCTCTGAAAGAGATCTTTCAATGTAGGTCATTAGGAAAAGCTGTTTTTTTTTTTCTCCTGCTCGCTCTTCCCTCTTTGACTTTTCTTTTCACATATACACAAACACATTGTTCTCTCATATGGGATTTTGTTCTTGTCCCAGCTGTGCTTTTCTCTTGTGCTGACCACTGTCTTAAGTTTCTGTTTCTCTCACATTCACTGCCTCTTACCCGTCTATAAATCACACAGGATGAGACTATCTTTTTCTCTTTTAACAGCCTGAACCCTACTATCTGTCTACTATACTATAAAACTAACATTATTTCCCTCACTTAATTGTCATGGTCACAGATCTGTTCTTACTGGACATTCCCATAGTAACCCAGTGGATATAGTTTTGCACCATTTGACCCAGTCACTGGAAAAATGATAAGGATTAAGAATCATAGATGGTGTGTTGAAAGTAGTGAAAAAAGATATTGAGCCATATTAACAAATGCTTGTGTGTGTTTTCTGTGTGTGATTTTTTTTTTCCCCTCTTTTTGTATGCTGCTACTAACCTTCGATTGGATTGGCTGGACTGGACTTGCTTCTTCATCTGGTCTGGTGTGGTTGTGCTCCCCTGTGGTTTGCCTTGCCCTATGCACCTCTGCCCTTTTGGTGTTCGGCAGGCATCGGTAAACTGTCCACTGCCGATGGTAAAGCTTTTGCAGACCCTGAGGTGCTACGGCGACTGACGTCATCGGTGAGTTGTGCCCTGGACGAAGCTGCGGCAGCCCTGACCCGTATGAGAGCTGAAAACACACTCAACGCCGGCCAAGCCGACAAGTATGTATCTCGTCCATACCGACACTGGCGTATGCCAGTTTATCTTGCACACAGTCTCATATAGTTATGGAGCGCTGTAGGAATGAATCCTAAAACCTGGAAATGAGTTAATTAATTAGCACTATTTTTGTCTTCTCTTGTCTCAAAGTCAATGGGTCATTTGAAAGGGATTTTGGTAGAGCTGGGTATCAGTACTCCATAGCTTGAAAAATGAAAAAACCCAGTATGAAGTAGTATCAGAGAAGTATTAAACAATACCTGTATTCAATCCTTCTTTTATTCAGATCTAACAAAAATTACTGTTTGTATGGTTTTGCTCGCTGCCAGGCACCACAGGTGTTTTTTGAAAACAAGAACTTTTGAAAAAAGGCATCAAATGACATACTCTCTTGGTATTTATCACTTTAAGGGTGCTGGTATTGGTACTGATATCGTAATTTTCAGCTGATACCCAGCCCTAGTTTTTGGTTAAATGCCTTGATCTAAGAGTCTGTGGTTAACACACGTTTAAGAGATTTTTTTCGTTTTGTCATCCGACATAAAATAGACCTATGTCAGTAAACATTAGGGGTGGTGAAAATATTTATTCTCTTCAGTATTTTGATTATTTTTTTAATTATTCCTAAAACTTTTGATTGCTGAATTGATTTTTTTATATGTATATAACTGTTGTCCGTTAGTTTGACGCTAAAACATAATAGGAATGCCAAATAACAGAACATGCTTAATGTGAAACAACGTGTGTTCATACTTTCAGGCACATATTTCTGCCCTTCTAACTTAATAATGCTGCTGAAATAAAACTCTGACTTCCATGTGATGTGCATTGTTTTCAGAAATATGAATCCTGATATACAGTCTCAAGAAGTGTATGATTGTATGCTTTATTACCACTAGACCATAGGAAAATAGTTAAAAGCGCAATAAATCCTAATATCAAATAGCAATGCATATCAAATTGGCACACAAATATTGTGATAGTAATGAATTGAGATATAAGTGGATAACCTATTAATAATAATTCTGAAGCTTTTATATGTCTTAAAAAAGGTGGCTGCAAACAAGTGGCTGAATGAGACTGTAGAAGTTGTCAGGCACATTAAACATTTATGTGATTTACGCCAATCACTAACCACTTGCTGGTAGTGACGTTTAGTCATGTGAGCCATGGTATACTTACTTACCTACTTCTGGCAATTTCATTTACACTTCAAAACTCTTAAAAATTCTTTGCTTTTGTCAAGATTATTTGCTGAACAAAATGTGTCTATCATAAACCTTTTTTTGTCACGCATCTTATTTTCTGCAGTAATCCAAAGTCCAATGGAAAGATCCCATTGGCTTTTTGTGCAGGAAACCAGAAGCTAATTGGTCGACAAAAATGTCATCCCTGCAACACTCTATAAATGAGATTTTATGTGTGTATATATACATTGTTTTTTTTCTCAGATCTGAGCTGCACATACAGTACATTTGCGTGTGTGTGTTTGCTGCTTGGAAGTGCTTGCGTAATTGTGAGGCGTATGTGTGCTCACCTGTCACAGTGGCAGTAATTGTAGCAGTCTGGTTATTTTCAGCCGTAGTTTAGCAGAGGCGTGCTCAGATGGGGATGTCAACGCTGTGCGCAAATTGCTGGATGAGGGACGGAGCGTCAACGAACACACAGAGGAAGGGGAGAGCCTGCTGTGCCTCGCCTGCTCGGCTGGCTACTATGAACTTGCACAGGTATGTGAAAGGAAGGGTGGAGTGGGACGTGATTTAGCATAATTGTGATTTGCATGTTTGCAGTGTGTACTGTCTGTGCACTGCTGAGCAAAGATAGGATCATGATTGTATCACTAGTTCACTGTTGTGGGAAGATTTTCCGTTGGTAACAAGCCTCCATGCACATTTTTAGACATTATCATTTCATCTTTCATCCTCAGGTTTTGTTGGCCATGCATGCCAATGTGGAGGACCGGGGTATCAAGGGGGACATAACGCCACTCATGGCTGCTGCCAGCGGAGGTTATGTGGACATTGTCAAACTGCTTCTGGTCCATGGGGCAGATGTTAATGCACAATCCTCCACAGGTAAAACCCCTCTTCATTTCTCTACAATTACCATTATTTTGCTTTTTCTGTGTGTTTTGCGGTCAGATTAATCTCTCTGCTGTTTTCCAGGCAACACAGCTCTGACGTACGCGTGTGCCGGTGGCTTCGTTGATGTAGTGAAGGTGCTGCTCAAAGAGGGTGCTAACATTGAGGACCACAATGAGAACGGACACACACCTTTAATGGAGGCGGCCAGCGCTGGCCATGTGGAAGTGGCCCGGGTACTGTTGGAGTATGGCGCTGGAATCAACACACACTCCAATGAGTTCAAGGAGAGTGCTCTCACGCTTGCCTGCTATAAAGGTCAGAACTCAGATATAGTCTGTCCTTTTGATTGCCTTATTTAGGTTCTGTTCTGTTGACATGCTCTTTACTAATACTTTAACAGTGATAAAGGTTTACAAAATTAACTTTTGTTTGTGCTCTGCAGGTCACTTGGATATGGTGCGTTTTCTGTTGGAGGCTGGAGCAGACCAAGAACATAAAACAGATGAGATGCACACAGCACTGATGGAGGCATGCATGGTGAGCATCTGACCCAAACCTAAATATGTTCCTTTCAGGGTTTAGTTCACAAATTACAGTTTTGTTTCAAACAAGTAATACTTAAGTTGGGAAAAAAAAGTGTATCAATATTTTCATACCGTTTTAGTGAGAATTTTATTTCTGCCTTATAACTCATATTTGGTTTCTTTGTCGTGATTTTTAAGTCACATTTTCTATAGATTACCTTTTTATCACTGTCATATTAGAGATCCAACTATAAAATCAGTTCAGAATTGGATTACTGCACACAGTCATGTACTTGCTCACATAAGTGGGGACAGACATTGACATATTTCAGTAAAGCACAGCTGTTAACACCAGGCTATTTTGTTCCATGATCATGATTCTAACCATGTCCCAAGTCTAGTCCAATAATTAACCAATAAGGAATGTGCCTGTTTTTTTTTTTATTAATTGTACACGTAGTGTTGGGAAAGTAATTATTTTATGTTTATTATATTTCCATACTCCCAGTCTTTGGTTTACTGTAATTCCTTTTGAGGATTTTTAAAAATGACACCAATGGCAGAATTCAAAACAGCTTATAAGCAAATGCACATGATATTATAATTGACAATGTTAGATAACGTTATTAAACAATGATATACCATGTTATACCAGTATACCACTGCAACACTGGACTGTGTATTGACTCAATTAAAAAGTGATGCCATCGATTTATTCAGGTGCTTATCTCTACATTCTCTGTGTGTCTCGCTGTCCCAGGACGGCCATGTGGAGGTGGCACGGCTGCTGTTGGACAGCGGCGCGCAGGTCAACATGCCGGCCGATTCCTTCGAGTCGCCCCTAACCCTTGCAGCCTGCGGAGGACATGTGGAGCTGGCAGCCTTGCTCATAGAGAGAGGAGCCAACTTGGAGGAGGTGTGTAAAGAGACAGACACCTAAAATCCAGCACTAGTTTGGGGAGGGAGAGGGTGCAATTCCCAGTTGTCTTTCAGGAGCTGTGTCTGTATATATGAATGATGTAGCTGCAGACTTTTTTTTTATTTGACACAGACTGCAGTGGAGAATATCTTTTAGATTTTTTTTTACAGTCATGCTACCCCACTACTTTTGGAATACATTGTATTGAATGCTATGCCAGACAACGAGTCTTAAAATGTAGATAGAATTTAGAGTTTAGTTAAGGACATGCTTCTAAAAAGGGAATTTAATTTGTTATTAACATTTAACTGACATTTCTAAAACCAGCTACAGGGTTTATCTTTAAAAAAAATGTAAGCTGGAGGAAGCAAGAAAAACAAAAAATAGTTTGTTCATATTTCATTGCTGTCAAAGCTTAAAAGGAGAAAAACACACCTAGCTGCCAGGTAGTGTACTTGGCCACAAGATCAGAAGATGCCAGAACAAATTGCTTCAGGTTTCTGAGGTCTCTCCTCTACCCCCCACACATTTTATGTAAAGATGTCAGCTGCGGCGCTGGTGTCAAACGACTAGCTAGTTGAAATTTTCCATCTTCAGTGAGACACACGGACACTGAAGCCTAGCTGAGTTCTACACTACTGAGTAATTTTGCAGTGAGTCACACTCACCCTTATGTTTTCTTATCTGCTGTTGCTTCTGTTTGTGTCCAGGTCAATGATGAGGGCTACACCCCTCTGATGGAGGCAGCTAGAGAAGGCCACGAGGAGATGGTAGCACTGCTGCTGGCTCAAGGTAAGCAGGCTTTGCTTTGATCTGAGAAATGTAAACTTAATGCTAAATGCCATTCCAGTGAATAGTGCACATTTGTTTGGACATAATCAGTGTAATCTGTGAGATTATATTGGCATGATTTTGTTTTGATTTATCAGATGAAATAGGTTTTGTGAAAACAAATCAGACACTAATCACTAACTTTTGGTTTTCTATTGTTCAGGTGCTAACATCAACGCTCAGACAGAGGAGACCCAGGAGACGGCTTTGACTCTAGCATGCTGCGGAGGCTTCTTGGAAGTCGCCGACTTCCTCATCAAGGCTGGTGCCGACATCGAGCTGGGCTGCTCCACACCTCTGATGGAGGCTGCACAGGAAGGCCATCTAGAGTTGGTCAAATATCTACTGGCTGCAGGTAAGCAAGACGAAAGAAGACGTAGAGTGGTAGATCTACGAGAACAAGGAGAGAAGTTTAACAAATGTCTTTGTTATACCTCTGTGTCTACATTCCTAATCTCTTGGTTTTTGTTATTCAGGGGCAAACGTTCATGCCACCACGGCAACGGGGGACACAGCATTGACATATGCGTGTGAGAACGGACACACCGATGTGGCGGATGTGCTGCTGCAGGCTGGAGCCAACTTGGTACGCCTTGATCTGAAACCCTCTTTGTCACTAATGATTCTTTTACATAGGTTTATAAAACACCAGAAAAGATTCGTAATGACATCTGAGTTTTTTGTTGTGTTTCCACTGCAGTATCGGGTACTTTTCTTGATTTCGTTTTTCACTGCAGCTGGTACACCTCAATGTTGGTATGATTTTAAGCTGACTGATGGAGCGATGTCACCTGAAACTGCTATGACATCATCTTTAACACAACATAAACACACAGGAAGAATTAGGGTTTCTTGATATGGTAAAAAAATATATTACGATTACTTTACCAGATATTTCAATACAATTTGCACTTAATTGGGGGTTCATTTTTGTGTTACATTTTTCATTTTCACTGAAAAACTCTTTTAAAGTCATGATGATGTGACATTTGTTGGTACTAAATTAACATCTTTTCTTACATCTGGAGAACAAGATTTGTAGGCCAGGACAGCACTACAGTACTTAATTAAAATCGCAGCTTCTATGATTTGGATATTGCATTTGGCCATTTTGCGATTTTGCTAATATTTAGATTAATTGTGCAGCCTTTTGAGATCCTGTCATAGGTAGCAAACGTAAATGTCTGCACTTTGTCAATTGATCACGGTATGTTGTCATTTTTTAAAAATTTGCGTTGGGTGAATAAAACAAATTCGGTCACGATTTGCGGTCTGTGTACTGGATGTCCACATTGCGCCATCATTTAATATCAGCTCAGCTCACTTGGAAAAAAGTACCAGGTACTATCTACTACTTTTAATAGTAGAAAACCAGAAAAGAGCACATTGAGTTAAGCCAAGCCGCATCATGCAGTCGAAACACAGCTTTAGTGTGCAAATATTAATCGATCAAATTGAAAACAGTCTTGTGTGAAATGAAGCAGCAGCCATATTTTTCTGGACACATATAACTCATTACTCTTTTGTAAAACTTCTGCACTAAATTCAGCTTTAACAAAACACCCCTGTCTTCCAGGAACACGAGTCTGAAGGTGGGCGGACGCCCTTGATGAAGGCAGCAAGGGCAGGACATCTCTGTACAGTGCAGTTCCTTATCAGCAAAGGTGGGTTACTGAATAGCTGTTCAAATTAAATTTCCAGTTTTCCTTAATTATGTTGTTTTAGTCAAATTTGTCTTCATCCATTGTATATGAAAACATTGTGAGGGAAGATATGTGAAGTGGGTTCCCCATGCAGGCAGTGGCAGATTTTGGAATGTATTTATTACAGGTAAATAAGTACTGATAAAATTATATGATGAAATTATAAACTTAAAGGATTTATTGATTTCAACAATTTGACTGGAAGATGCTTCATTCTGGAAGGATTAACATTAGCAGGAATAATCGATGGTAAAAGTGTATCTAAGACTCATATCTCATACACTGTGACTTCATGTGTTTCTTCTTCTCTTGCCCAGGTGCTAATGTGAACAGAGCTACTGCCAACAATGATCACACAGTGGTGTCTCTGGCCTGCGCTGGAGGACATCTGGCTGTGGTGGAGCTGCTGCTGGCACATGGGGCCGATCCTACACACAGACTCAAAGTAATGCACGCACTCTGATTTTACAGCAGATAAAACCAGAATATTTATTCTTTTCAGTTTCTGTTTGTGTAATAGTAACACATCACTGAATCCATATACGTTTGCGCTTTGTAGGATGGTTCAACCATGTTGATAGAAGCTGCTAAGGGTGGCCACACCAATGTGGTTTCCTACCTGTTGGATTACCCCAACAACATCCTATCTGTCCCCGCCCCCGACCTCTCCCAACTCACACCCCCTTCGCAAGATGCCTCTCAGGTAAATACAGCAATTAATCACACTTTTTGTTGATGTTCTTCTAAGAATATACAGGGTTTATATGGGTGCTGGAAATCCTTGAAACCCTTGAATTTTAACATTAATTTTCAAAGTTTGAAAAGTGCTTGGATTTTGGATAAAGTGCTTGAAACGGAATGAAATTGCAGTTGCATTACTTTTGCATTACAAATTGCTGGGTAACTGAATAGTTGGATTTTTAGATAAAGAAATAAAGTAAGTTGGAGAGAGCTTAATTTCTTTTTCCTTTTGCACAAAATGAAAAATGACTCCACTGAAGCCTTGCTTGCCCTCACACTTAGTGGGTTCTGTGAGTCTTTTTTGATGTGTGTCTGATGAAACAGTGAGTAGGAGGCTATCAGACGACAACATGCCAGAGGGTTGCTGTTTCAATTAGCACTGGCTTGAAAACAAATAAAAAAAAAGATTGAAATTATTGAAATTTAAATTATTTGTCCAGTGATTATTTGAGTGACTGTTTTATATTTACTTTCTATGGTATTCTGTTATGAGACAATATAGTTTATTTATAGCACGGTAACACCAGATTTGAAGTGAATAGTAATTCTGTATATAAATATGTAATTTACCATAGCTCTAAGGTGCTGGGAAAAGCTTGAAAGTGCCTGAATAGATCTGTTTTCAGTCAGAGGAAAGTCTAATAGTTGTATTTAATGGCTTAAAACTAACACTTCCTCTGTTGTAACAGGTTCCTCGTGTCCCATTCCAAGCTCTCGCCATGGTAGTGCCCCCTCAGGAGCCCGACCGAGCCCCATCAAACATCGCCACACCCCCACCCGTCTCCAGCAAAGGTAATCAGTGCTACAAGTCCTGTCATCCAGTGAGTTGACTCACAAAATGGAGTTGCAGACTTCTCTAAGCAATTTAGCTGTTACCTCCCCAGTTTTATGGTATTTTATTAACAAATTCTAATCCTTGACTTCTACAACCTTTTTTGTTCAAATCCAGGCGTGTCCAAGCAGAGACAGGCAGCCCTTCAGCCCGGCGTCCCCAGCTCAGTCGGCCGGGGGCCTGAAGCAGAGCCCCTGCCGCCGTTCCACTTGTGCCAGCCTCTTGAGTGCATTGTGGAGGAGACGGAGGGAAAGCTGAACGAGCTGGGCCAGAGAATCAGCGCTATCGAGAAGGCCCAGCTTCAGTCGCTAGAGCTCATTCAGGGGGAGCCGCTCACCAAAGACAAGATTGAGGAGCTGAAGAAAAGTAGAGAGGAGCAGGTATAATCCAACACCCATTTAAGATCTGATCTCAACCAAGGCTACTTCTTAAATGTTATTTTGCATGCATAGTAGTGTATCAGAAGTTAAGTCAAATATGGATGTGACTGTTGCCCACTTAGGTGCAGAAGAAGAAGAAAATCTTGAAGGAGCTGCAGAAGGTGGAACGCCAGCTGCAGCTGAAAACACAGCAACAGTTCACCAAAGAGTACATGGAGGCGAAGGGTTTAAAGGAAGAACAGGAGGCTGGACAGAGCCAGGGCCCAGGCCCGGGGCCTGGAAGTACAGCGTCTGCTCCAGGGCCACTGCCCACCACGCCAGGTGCCCTAGCACACACCAGCTCTGACACCGACGAAGAGGCCAACAAGGACGGGGAACAGGAGGAGCAGCCGGGAGAGGAAGGGGAAGAGGTGAAAATCTGATGAATTTAGTTTTTTAATTCTTATGATGTTAGGTCTAACTCCTCTAACACTATTTGTTTGCCCTTAAGAGACTTAAAGTAGTAAAGTAGTTGAGATTACCTGAAGTGGGGCTGCATGAAGTACTCACTGATGGAGTATTACCTACAGTAGATGGAGTTCAGCATACCCCCAGTTTGGAGAAGCAGGGTACCAGCACAGAACCTAAACTATGAAGCATTGTGGACAGGGTTAGTAGCAAAATATATTTTAGCCAATCAAAAAAGACCAACTTAAAAAAAAATCCCCATTTTAAGTGTACTTTGCAGTCAGACAGCCTTTTCTAACAGGAAACCACTGGCCACATATGGCCAGATCAAACCAAACCCCCATAAGAAAAGTCTGGTCATATTTAGCGTAAATAACGTTAGTTCCTATCAGAAAAGGCTGTCTGACAACAAGGTAAAGCAGTGAAAATATTTTAAGTTTAGCATACACTTAAAATTATATCTTTTTATTTTTTTGAAGGTGGACCTATTTGTAAGTGGTTAAAATACCTTTTGTTGCTGACCCTGTCCACAGAAGTATATTGCTCAACTTCTGTGCTTGTGCCCCTCTGCTTCTCTAAACTGTGGGCGTGTTGACTGTCATCTACTGAGGCTAATAAACTGACTATTGATAAGTACTTCATACTGCCTTACATCAAATATTCCAAACTATCCCTTTAAGATTTTTTCTCTGCATTTTCAGGAGGAGGAAGATGATGATGAAGAGGAGGGCTCAGAGGAAGAGGCAGACGGAGAAGAGGACGATTACCCCAAGCTTCCTCAGGTGGGCACAATCCTGTACAGGGATGGGCCACAGCCGCCACAGCAGCCTCCTCTGCCCCCCTCGCCACAGGCCCAGCCCCAACCTCCCCCTCCGCCTATTCAGGCCGCCTTCGTCCCCATCCAGCCCCTCCCAGACTACAACCCTGCGGACTACCCAGGAAGCACCAGCCCAGAGCTGCAGAGGGTACTGGTGGGGCAGCAGATGCTGGGCCAACAGCAGCAGGGTCAGCAGCTAGCCGGGTTAGCCCCAGGAATGATACCTCAGCAGGCCCCAGATGGGCTCATGGTAGCTACACCTGCACAGACGCTCACAGACACGCTGGATGACATCATGGCAGGTAGGTGCATTTATTGTTATGGAGGACGTGAGATCATTGTTGACAACAATTAGATGTAAATGTCTGTATGTTCAGATACATATACACACGTTATGCATAATTGCGCCTATATTAGTATATTAATTTTAGTATTATTATGAGTATTTACCCATATTTTTCACTTTTATCTGTTTTAAATTCAAGATTTTGTTTGTTTATTGCCATTTTATATGCATTATCTGCCATTTGTGAGATAATCTGTTATTTCTGCATCCTGCTAGTTTATATACTTTATGCTTTAATGTCGTTCACATCAATTTCCCCTGCCTTATTATTATTTTAATTTTATTTAGATTTCTCAGTATGTACAATATACACTTTCCACATTGACGAAGACCCACAATCTTAATGATAAAACAAAACAAGATATACAACAACACATCTACTCCACATAAATGCACAGGCTCAACATCTGTATCTTCATATCTGATGAATTTTAAAAATGTTAAACATACACATACCTCATAAATAACTCAAATATCATTCTTTATTAGGCACCACCATCTTTTATCCTCACATGGGTCTTTGATTTTAGTGTTTGTTCTGTAAATTCTTAGTCTGAAAATCTGGAATGTTTTTGTTAAGCTTGAAAAGTGCTATATGACTAAAATTCTACATCATCTTACATTTGTTCTTTTCTCTTTATTGCAGCTGTGAGCAGCCGTGTGCCCATGCTGAACACTACAACCTCACCCACACCCCTGTCCCAGCCACCCACACAGATGCCCGCAAATATTGCCTCGCCTCCTTCAGTCCTGCCCCTCTACCCCTCTGTTGACATAGATGCACATGTAAGACACAACACCAATTTGACCTGACAGAAATCTGAAAATTGACAATTCAAATGAATTCATGCATGCAGAAAGTTAAGAGGCACTGTTTTCCCCCTCCGCAGACGGAGAGTAACCATGACACAGCGCTGACGCTGGCATGTGCAGGAGGACATGAGGAGCTCGTGTCTGTCCTCATTGCACGGGGAGCCAACATTGAGCACCGGGACAAAAAAGGTATGAAAGAGTGACGAAAAATAGGAAGCTAAAAAATGAATTCATATGTATTTATACATTAAGCAACCAAAAAACTCTCATATTCCCCCTGTTCTCCCCAGGTTTTACTCCTCTGATCCTGGCTGCCACTGCTGGTCACGTAGGGGTGGTAGAGGTGCTCCTGGACAAAGGGGGTGACATTGAGGCTCAGTCGGAGAGAACCAAAGACACACCCCTGTCCCTTGCCTGCTCTGGGGGACGTCAGGAGGTAAACACAACACATGTCTCTCGGTTTATGTTCACAATAGTGGCATTACTGCTCATTGTTTTCCTGATGTTAACTATGCTGTGTAACATCACTTGTGTTGGTCAGGTGGTTGAGCTGCTGCTGCTTCGGGGAGCCAATAAGGAACACCGCAATGTTTCTGACTACACGCCTCTCAGCCTGGCTGCTTCTGGGGGTTATGTCAACATCATCAAGATACTCCTCAATGCTGGAGCTGAAATTAACTCCAGGTGAGCGACAAGAACCTCAGTGTTCACTCTGGCCCCATGGTAGGAGTGGAACATGTCCACCCATATTAGGTTTATTATCTCCTTAATCTGAATGCGATTTGAGTAAATTAGGTAGTACTTTGGAGACACTTGAGTTTTATTAAACCACATAGTCCCAAGCAAATACAACAGCTCTACAAAATGTGCCTTTGGGTTCTAGTTGAACCCAAAAGTAATAGCATTGTGATCACAATAAAAGCCTTGTTGAGAAATGAAGGGTTATTATCCTCTGAAATGCTAGAGGGCTTTTAATTTGAAATAGATACAGAAAGTGATGAGTTACTATTAAAAGTGTAACAGATGAAATAAGCATGAGTGATACAATGTTTATTAAGAACAGGGCTATATTTAAAACGTATAATTATGGGGTGAATGTTTATTAACTCTCAGCAGCAAAAACTAGTTACCAAGCTAGTGTGAAGACACTTACTGACTTCATCACCTCATGGTTGTTGTTCTCAGCTGCATGCATGAGAGTGTACAGTGTGCAGGTGTAGTACTAGTTTCCCTTCAGGGAGTTTTTCCAGAAATGATTTCATCAGCAAATTTTATGAAAGTACACAAGTTGAGACGAGTGGCTAATTGATATACAAATCATCTTGGGAGTGGAGTTCTCCTTCTGTTTAACTATTTACCATGCAACAGGGACACAAACTCTGCTGAGGATTGGTTAGAGATTTTTTGTGTCATCAGTTTTCATGATCAGCAAATAGAAAGCCTTAAATCCAGATCTCCCAATTGCATATTTTTTATGAATATTGGTCGATATCGATCGGTATCCGATCGATCTTGGCATCCCTACTTTGATGGTAAATGTTCCTCTGCAGAAAGTGTAAATACATCTTTACTGAACCCAAGCCAGCCAAATATTCAGTGATCCATGTTATGCTTCCAATTTCCCATTAATTTTAATTTCCAATCAATTTATTTTTTTACTTCTGTCACAGGACTGGCAGTAAACTGGGAATCTCTCCTCTGATGCTGGCAGCTATGAATGGTCATGTACCAGCAGTGAAGTTGTTGTTAGATATGGGCTCGGACATCAACGCCCAGATCGAGACCAACAGAAACACAGCTTTGACCCTTGCCTGCTTCCAGGGGCGGGCTGAGGTTGTCAGTCTGCTGCTCGATCGCAAGGCCAACGTAGAGCATCGTGCAAAGGTGAAGTGTCAGGATCACATGCATGAAGACACATACGTTTCCACTTTTTGGAATTAATAAATTAATTTGTAATTTTTTTTGTACTGCAGACTGGCCTCACTCCTCTGATGGAGGCGGCCTCAGGAGGTTATGCTGAGGTGGGCCGAGTGCTGCTGGACAAAGGTGCTGATGTCAACGCTCCTCCTGTTCCCTCATCCCGGGATACTGCCCTCACTATTGCTGCAGACAAAGGCCACTACAAGTTTTGTGAGCTGCTTATCAACAGGTGAGTGTACTTGGGTGTTCCTGTACTGAACCGTCTTCTAGTTTTCTTATAATAAGATAATCAGTTGCTTCTGTTGTGAAGTGAATTAGCTTTAATGGCTGGGCCATAGACTGAAGTTTTTTCTGCAGGTTGAGGTGACTTGTTTGCAGTGTAGTACATTGTGCTTGGGAATGAAGCCCATATTGCTTGTTTCATAGCAACAAACAAGGGTGGACAAATTGTGCTTTTCTCACATCATGTTTTATATGTTAGATGCTGGTGAGGTGCAAACATAAGGCCACCCATGGTACAAGTGATTTAAATCAGGTGTCACCCAGAGATACCTTGAAAAAGCTCCAAGAGGCTATTTGCATTTCAGCACAGAACATTTGGACACATTAAAAGCACATCAGACAAAAGCAACAATAGTCTGATCATCTGTAGCAGTCATCATAATATCATCACAGACCAGGCAGGCAGCCAAGTGCATGTCAGTAACTGTATATTCACAATTGTCATAGAAATAAATAATGTGCATACTGCACATCCCCTGTCTAACTCTACAGTCTATTGCCAATTTATAAGTTTTCTCTCCTAGACCTTTTAGTTGCACTGCCTTTTTGTGATTCCTTCCTGTCTTTCCAGGGGTGCCCATATCGATGTACGAAACAAGAAAGGGAACACTCCTCTCTGGCTGGCGGCAAACGGTGGCCATTTTGACGTTGTCCAGCTCCTGGTGCATGCCAGTGCTGATGTGGATGCAGCCGACAACCGCAAGATAACTCCACTCATGGCTGCTTTTCGCAAGGTACAGAGTTTACCAAAACCTTGATCTTAATGTGTCACGCTACACTCCTTTAGTTACTAACCACTTAATTTACCATTTCAGGGTCATGTGAAGGTGGTACAGTATCTTGTGAAGGAGGTCAACCAATTCCCATCAGATATCGAGTGCATGAGATATATCGCCACCATCGCTGACAAGGTTGGTATTGATTTCCCTGTCAGTTATTAGTCTGCTGCACATATTGGAACTTACAGAATTGAAGATGTTTGCGGAGCTCTAAATCCAGCTGTTGATTTTCTGTTCCTTCAGGAGCTGTTGAAGAAGTGCCACCAGTGCATGGAGACCATCGTCAAAGCCAAAGACCAGCAGGCAGCTGAGGCCAACAAAAATGCTAGCATTCTCCTCAAGGAGCTAGACTTGGAGAAGGTAACTGTGGCTGTGCTTTGGGAGGTTACTGTATTCTGAATGCACTGCATACACTGGAGCAGGACAAACATGTTTTTTTTAAATGACTCCGTTGTGTCTTACAGTCCCGAGAGGAGAGCAAGAAGCAGGCCCTGGCTGCTAAACGTGAGAAGCGTAAGGAGAAACGCAAGAAGAAGAAGGAGGAGCAGAAGAGGAAGCAGGAGGAAGAGGAGGGGCAGAAAACCAAGGAGGATTCCTCTGAGATGCAGGAGCAGAAGGAGGATTCAGCTGATGGTAACTATGACTTTAGCTTTAAGTCAACTGCAGAATTGGAATTTTCTCATTTTTACAGTTCTGCTGTCATTAAAGATGTAGTGATGCCAGAATTTTTAACTCTTTAGACACCACGGGAAAAAAAAAATAAAATGTCCAAGGCACACAAAATAGGATAATTTTTTCTTTCGTTTTTTTATTTAACAACATGCACACAGTGTTTGGTGTTTAAAAAAAAAAACTCACTGCACACTGTCCAGCTGTAGTAGTAGTAGTAGTAGTAGTAGTAGTAGTAGTAGTACTTTTAACAGTAATTGTATGGTATTGAAAAAGTATCAATACTTAGTTGTACAAGGGTTTCTCTCCCATCTGAATTTTATCTTTTTTTTTCTTCCCCCTCAGAAACAGAGGTTCCTATTGAGCCTCCGAGTGCAACCACCACCACCACCATCGGTATATCTGCCACCTCCACCACTTTCACTACAGCTTTTGGTAAGAAGCGAGCAAGTGTGGCCACTACCCCGAGCACCAATCGCAAGAACAAAAAGAACAAGACCAAGGACTCTTCGCCCAATGAACCCATCATATTACAGGATCCGCAGGTGAGCATTACAGCTTTTATCAGTGGTATTACTTGTCTTAATTTGATTCATAATAGGCTTTGTAGAACTGAGTATCCAGACTAAAAGCACCTGTGTATCTATCTTCTTTCCAGGTTGCACTAGCGCAGCACAAGGCTGACAAGAACAAGATCCACGGTGAGCCACGGGGTGGGGGTGGGGGAGTGACGGGTGGCAACAGCGATTCTGACCCCTTGGATAGCACCGACTGTGCCAGTGAGAGCAGCAGCAGCGGGGGCAAGAGTCAGGAGCTCAACTACCTCCCTGACCTCACCTCCTCCGCCTCCTCCTCCTCCTCCTCTTCCTCCTCCTCCTCTTCCTCAGCCCCCTCCTCAGGAGCGGCCCAGTCCCAGATCCTCCTGCGTGGCCCGGAGAAGAGACACTGTCCTCAGCCGCAGCCTGATGGCAAGGTGGACAACAAAGTCACGGTCTCCATCTCAAAACCAATGCAAAAGTGAGTCTCTGATGGAACAGAATACACCTGAAATGCAGCTTGCTTGTGTGTTTGTGTTGTGTGTGGGGCTGTTTATCCAGGGAGAACAAGCGGAGTTTTAAAATAAGGATGGGTGTTTCTACAGGATCAATACATTGATTCTGACAAGCTACTCATTTGTTAATGATCTCTTAAAAAAATATATATCTATATTAAAATTACACAAGTACAAAATGTGGGTGGCGGCACCACTTCGAAATGTTTTCAGTACTTTGGTATGGTTTGACAATAAATGACCATATTTAGTTGCCTCGTTCTGCATGACTGTGGAAACCTATGAGACATTAGACCAGGGCACAGTCGCACACTTCTGCATCAGACTTGTGAGAGAGAGACAGAAAGGAAACAGTGTGTTGTGGTGCAACTTTTCACCTGTAGACATTTAAAAAAATTGTCAGTATTGGAATCGGTATCGATATCTGTAAAACTGACTGTATCGTATAGAACTTTAAAAGTTTGGTATCTCCTTTATGTATTTTAAAATGTTTTGAACTATTTGAACCATTAAGTTTTGTTAAAGAAGATATATTTTGACTTAAACCTCTAGTTTATTTAAAAAATCTTTTCATTTTTGGCAACCCACATGACAAATATCAGATCATATCTTCATTATTGTGATCCAATTAAACCTGAGTTTTGCCTGTTTTATACACAGAGCTCCAGACACGATCGACTCCACCTCCAACTCCTTGCCCTCTCCATTCAAGACCATGGTTCTTCCCGTCACCTCACCCAACAGTAAACTCAGCCTCACGAGCCCCAAAAGAGGCCAGAAGAGAGAAGAAGGTTGGAAAGAGGTGGTCAGAAGGTCAGTTGTTTATTCAGTGTTATATGTTTACATTGCAACCTTTCACAGGGTTTTGATTTAAGTTGACATATAGCACACACATTTGTAAGAGAAAAAAAAATGGTTTGTGGGTATCAGTTTATGTGAATTACAGTGTGTTTCCATCTGCCAGTATAGACACATAAATAATAAAATGTCACTGCTTCTTTTGAAGATCAAAGAAGCTGTCTGTGCCGGCCTCTGTCGTGTCTCGGATCATGGGCCGAGGAGGCTGCAATATCACAGCCATCCAGGACGTGACAGGAGCTCACATTGACGTAGACAAACAGAAGGACAAGAACGGGGAGAGGATGATCACCATAAGGTAAAAATGACGCTCTCTGGTGGTTGGTAAACACAACTGCAGCTGCAGGGTACAACAGTTGGTTAGATGCATTAAGCGTGTAAGCCCCATCTGGATGATGTCATTCATTCCACCCAGGTCAGTCCCACAATGCAACAGTTCAACACGGAGTTTGAAATATGGAGGCACTGGGTTTGATTTAAGCCAAATTCTGGGAAATTTTCTTTTTTCTATGCCATCTCAACTCTCTGGCATTAAATGTGATGCCAAAGTCATCACCTTATCAGTACCATTTCACTCTAGAACTGCTGAAGACTGTAGAGTTATTAATAGTGGATAATGCTGAGTTTTAAGGATATGAAAGAGAGAAATTATTTAGAAAATGACTTATTAGATATTTACATTTAGGGGGACTATTGTTTTATAAAGGAAATGCAAAACCTTACAGAGCTTGATGTTATGAGACAGACACAATGGGACATGAGTCAAGCCAGTCTCAGTGCTACAATAATCTAAGAGACTTCCTCTACTATGTACATTAAGGCTAAAAGGGAGAGGGAACTGAACATTGAAGTTACAGTGGAAGAATGGCTCAATGTGTGCAAAACACAACACACCCCTGCAAGTTCAAGGACATGGAGGGAGTTTGGATGGATATGGAACAATGGTTAGAAATTATGAGAGAGATTTATATTATGGGGAAAAAATAGCAATCTGCTTAGAGTGAGAGAAAATGTTTTTGTTTGTAAATTGAAGAAAATGATGATACATGACACAGTGGAAAATATATTTTAAGATTGTATTGTAGTTTGTTTTCTTTTCATATCTTTTTGGCTATAACAGAGTCATAAGTCAACATGCTCAATAGTTTTGGTTATATACTTAAACAAAATCCCAATAAATATGAAGGTTAAAAAAAGAACTGCAAAAGCCAAGTGCTGCAAGATGAAAATATAACCAAATAATCTGCACAGATAAAATGATTTGCACTATTAGGCCTGTAAGGTCTAGTACAAATTTTCACACTAATCATTTTGTCTCTGTCACTACAACAGGAACAGAGACTCAGTTCCACATGCACAGCAGAGACTTAAATCAAATGTTGATCAAGCCAGCTGGGTTTTACTCACACTATTGTAACCAGTAAAAGTGTTTAGTCTGTAGTCTGTCTGGATGTGTTGGATGCATTTTGGTCCACTGTTGTTATGGTGGAATCAGTAAATCTGCACATTTGCTATTGCTATTGCTTTGGTTGTGCTCTGGTCTGCTTCAAGCTTACTTAACCTAACTAAAACTAAACTAAAAACTAAAATTAGGCATGGAAAAACATTTTAGTTGACTGAAATAAAATTTAGACTTAAGGAAAAAAAATAAAATAACTGAAACTATATTGTGCACCAAAATAAAGTACACAAACAGGAAATGTCAAGGTTTCTGTGAGTTTGGTCAGCATGAGGAGTCATGGTGCATATGTTTATTGAGACTGGGTTATCTACATGATATATATCTACAAGAGTCAGCGAATGAAAAGAAAGAAATAATAACCAGTGGGAAATACAACTATAGTAACTCTGGTCTGCCGTAAAACTTAAACACACTGAATTGTGTTAATGCTCTAAATTTTGATTTGCTGTACTTTTCAACACAAGAACACAGTCTGAATAAAGTGTGCATTGTTGTTTCAGAGGAGGCACGGAGTCCACAAGGTATGCAGTCCAGCTGATCAATGCTCTAATCCAGGACCCCGCCAAAGAGCTTGAAGATCTGATCCCCCGGAATCACATCAGAGCCCCGGGCTCTAAAACCACCTCAGCTTCCTTCCCCAGTACCACTGGGGCCACCAGCGGTTCAACCACTGGGCCCAAAGCCCTGAGCTCGTTGGTTACCTCCACAGGCGTCTCGTTCCAGCCCTCCTCATCCTCGTCTTCATCCTCCTCTCAGGCCGGGGGGAAGATCGGGAAGGGGCTTTCGTCAAGCGTCAGACAGCCGTTCCCCGTGTCGCTGCCCCTGGCGTACGCCCACCCTCAGCTGGCGCTCCTTGCTGCTCAGACCATGCACCAGATCAGGCACCCTCGTCTCCCCATGGCGCAATTTGGCGGCACCTTCTCCCCCGCTGCCAGCACCTGGGGACCCTTCCCTGTGCGTCCTGTGAGTCCTGGCAGTGCTAACAGCTCCCCCAAACACAATGGAGGAACCAGCAGCACCGGAAGCCAGGGCAGACCCAACTCCACCCACAGCGAGCACAGCAGCACAGCCAGCTCAGGAGCCTCCGTCACGACCACCAACACCACCACCACCATTGCTCCCAACACATCTACAGCCGCAGGCTCGCCTCATACCCCTAACCCCACCCCGTACAACCCCCAACCGAGCGTCCCCACTCCTTCCTCTGTCAGAAAACAGCTCTTCGCCCCCGACCCCAAACCCACTGGTGTCACCCCTGTGTCTGTTGCCGCCACGTCTACTAGTGGCAGCAATGCAGTACGAGGCACGGGTTCTCCTGCACATCACAGCTCCACTACAACCACGGCCAATGCCCCCCAGCAGCCAGTTGGATCTATCTCGCAGCCCCCCATCCAACCACCTAAATCAGAGCCCAGCACCATCGCCCCTCCTGGAAAAGACAAGCCTTCTCTACCTGTAGAGAACCAGCCTGTTTCCGTCAGTGAGAGCATCAGCTCTGTCGGCTTCACTGCCCCCGCCATGGCTTTACCTCCAAAACCAGAGTCTCGGCAGCAGTTACCTCCCCCTCCCTCCTCTGTACCATCCTCAGAGGCTCCACCTCCCCTCCTCAACCCGCAGCACAGCTCCCACCTCCCCTCCGCACCTCCTCCTGTCCTCTCACACAATGTTGCACACCCTAACAACACTGTACCGCATTTCTCAGCCCCTGCACCTAGAGTCTCCCATCGTATGCAGCCACCAGGGCCTTACTACTCCCTTCCTGAGCAGCAGCAACAGCAGCAGCAGACGCAACAGCAGCAACAATCCGTGTTTGTGCCCTTCAACGCTCAGCAAGAACCCCCAAAACAGACCCAAAACCAGACGTCCCAACCCACAAGTTTGCCTCCTCAAGCCCAGACCCAAGCTCAAGCCCAAGCTCCAGGCTCCCTTCAGGTCTCTGCTAACCTGGGGATGATGAACGGTTCCCAGATGCAGCACGTGGCCAACGCTGGCAAGCCTCAGCAGATACCCCCTAACTTTGGTCCCGCAGGTCTCTTCAACTTCAGCAGCATCTTTGATAACAATAGCCAGGTGAGCTACTTTAAACATTAGCCAGACATCTTGTTTTAGTTTTGGCTGTTCTTCTGAAGTGCCTTTTAAAGGTAGAATCAGTAGGATTTGTCTGAGCTATTCATAAACACACCAAAAAGACAGTTGACTGCTCAGTGTCATTCCCAGGACATCTAATACCTATGTTTTTGGTTAGTAAATTGTTCTAGGTACAGCAAAGAAATGAGAAAATAAGAAAATATAGGCAGAGGGCAGAGTCTCTGCAGATACAGACATCATCATATTAGTGGGTCACAAGTGATAATTAAAGGGATTCTTTGATCAAATGTTTTTTTAAATGTTGAGTATTATGTCTTTAAATGGCCCAGAAGAAGGGTAATAAGTTGAACAAAATTACAAATTAATTAACAGTAGAAGTAAAAAATTAATTTTGTGAACTAAATTTGTTTTTGTGCTTTGAGATGGTTCAATAACCACTGAAAAACTCCTTGTAGTAGCTTTAACTAACTACAATTTTCACTAAGCAACTAAGACTAAAACAGCATTTAAAAGTTCTTGTTCAAAATTAACACTGCCTACAAATGTCACAGTTCAGTCATTCACTGAATTATTGTATTTGTGTTGTTATCAATTGTGCTTTCCTTGCAGGTTGGAAACAATCAGGTGTGGGGTGCATGCCATCTGCCGGCTCGATCACCTCCGGAGCAGTCATACTCAGCCCCACCAGCCTACATGAACATGGGCCAGATGGAGAATATGATGCCCCCACCTCCGCCAGACAGCTCCAAAGCCCCTGGCTACCGCTCTGCCTCACAGAGGATGGTCAACAGTCCCATCGGTATGACTGACTTCATTTTAGTTCATATGTGATCTTTTTGTTGATGTGTATTTAAATGAGGAACCTATTTGAGATTAAGAAGTACTTTTTAAGCACAATCAAACAAGAAAAACAACCACTTTGGAGCAGCAACAGTGTATATACAAATATATCTAAATATACTGAAAGGTAGCATAGTAGAAACATGTCTTGGCCATAAGACCATTTATTCTTAAGTGCTGAGGTACAGTTTGCTTTCTCATGTGCTCAATAATGAGCTGTCGTCTCTCTAACTGTCTTTACCAATAGCATTGACCAGCTATGCCACCAGTATCTCTGGCAGTCCTGTGTATCTGCACGGTCATACACCAGTTGGCACACCCTCGTTCAGCAGACAGCACTTTTCCCCTCATCCATGGAGTGCATCCACATCAGGTATAAGGCTTACACTTTTTTTTTTCCTTTAATTTTAAAGCCTCGAGTCATCTATTCACACTCTTAGAAAAGAATTTAGTGTGACATATCTTTTTAGTGTGGCTTGTTTCTTCTATGACCCTTTTAAAATTTATAAATCGTATCTTTACTGGTTTATTGTCTTATATTTGGTAAAGCGGTTTGTATCTTTAAGGCGCTGTGCAAATTAATGTTTTCTGATCTGTCCCCTAAGTATTTCCTCCTTCACTGTCTCTTCTGCACCAGGTGAATCTCCTGTCCCGCCTCCCTCTACGGTGTCATCCTCAGCTCTTTCCACCTCAGCTGTGGCCCCTCCTCCCCAGCCCAAACCAGGTAGCTCCTCGCAGCAGGACCGGAAGGTTCCGCCACCCATCGGCACAGAGCGGCTGGCCAGGATCAGGCAGACGGGCTCCGTCAACCCACCTCTCCTCACCACCAGCTACACGGCATCTGTTGGACAGGGAGGCATCTGGTCATTCGGGGTCGGCAGTGCTTCAGGTAAGAGAAAATATAATTGACCTTTTTTGGTTGTTAGATTTAAGACAAATCTTTACTGTGGTGGAAATTCACCAAGTGAATTTGCCCTACAGTATTAATTTTGACTATACTATGCTAACCATTACAGCCCTCACTTTGCTTGACCCCCCCAAAAAGTAATGTCCTGTGTCTTATCTGGAAAATGTGAGCGCCCATGCTGCTTTGTTAATGGCTAAGAGCATGGTGCAGTTGAGCGAACACCCTGTGCTTGTGTAAAAACATAATGATGATGGATGAGATTGTAGACAGACCAGATAAAGATATTTCTTTAGCTTTCTGTCTTCTCTGTTGTTGTCACTTGTTTCAAACCTTCCACCACAGTCTTTCCGCTGACTTCGCTCCGTGTGTGTGAGCGTATGTTGAGGAGCTGCCTCCACAGAGAGGCTGCAGCAGGATAATAAATTACACCTTACTGTTAAAACTGCCAATAAAATAACCACTAATATCAGAGCGTTGCCACTATTAAGATGCATGGTAAACTAAGCTAAACAGACAAACTGAGGGCTTTCATTTTAGCTGGTTTGTAACAATTTCCTATAGTGCACACGAAGAAAAGGAGTTGGTAAAAAAGACAGCCAACAGCAACAGCCATTATATGGCTATATTAAATTTTCTTAAAAAACCGTATCGTGTGAAATGTCCTAGTAAGACAGTAAAGAGTATAGTAATCACTGACATGTGGTTGACAGTGTGCCTTTACACCCTCAGAAACATTTTATTGAAATTTTAAGAAAAATGTACATATTCAGTGATTTATACTGTTAGTGTGATACAAAGTTTACACCTAATTTTAACCCCCCGTGTGTGTTGGTGCAGAGGCCATGTCTGGTTGGTCACAGCCCTTGATGAGCAGCCACATGATGCACCCTCAGCTGCAGGCGGAGCAGTCGGCCTTCTCTCAGCACCAGCCCATGGAGCAGGATGACACAGGCATCGCAAACCCTGCTAACAACTACCACCAGCCTCAGCATTTGCCCAACAGTTACATGGACTTCCCAAAGGTGACAAAACGCCTCTGTAGATAATTTAATCCCACTTCCTGTTATGTACACATCTTTTAACAACTGCTTGTCTCACTGTCTGTTCAGGGGATGCCCATGTCGATGTATGGAGGCACCATGCTCCCTCCTCATCCTCCCATGGCAGAGGGGCCAGGGGGACCGATGTACAATGGTTTGCACGCTGGTGATCCTGCATGGAGCCCCATTATTAAAGTGGTCCCAAACAATGCAGATAACTCTGACCCACAACAGCAGGTAATGTACTCTTTTACACTCTTTCATACTACTGTTATACACAGTGCTGTCTGTGCTTAGAGCTACGCTGTCAGGTTTGCATTTCAGCCATTAGTCTGATAGAGCTGCAACAGTTAATCGCTAAATCAATCAGTTGCTGCAAAGAAAAGTAGTTGATAGTTATTTGGGTAATTTATTTATCATTTCAGTAATTTTTCAAACAATAATGTAAAACATTTTCAGGTTCTAGCTTCTGAATTGTCAGGATTTGCATCTTTTCTTTGTCATTCACGATAATAAATGCAGAGTCTTTGGGTTTTGGGCTGTTAGTTGGATAAGAGAAGCAATTTTGTACACCTTATTTGGGGCTCTGGGAAATAATAATGAGATTTTTTTTTTTTTTTTTTTTTTTTACAATTTTTGATATTTAATAGACTAATCAATAATGAAAATGATGGTAACTTGCACCACTTAAGTCTACTAATACAATATTTGACTAACATCTGTCTGTTACTGGTCTTGTGTCCCTTCAGGTGTGGCCTGGTACCTGGGCACCTCATGTGGGCAACGTGCACCTGAACCACGTCAACTAGACAGCGTCCACAGCAATCAAACGCACACAGCATGACCCACAGCCCAAACATGAAATACCAACTGACGAATATGACCGAATAAGACAACATAAAAAAGAAAAACGTACAACATGTTAACTTAAGTAGAGACCTGAGAGTGCAGAGCAGAGGTTGAAGAATTGGAAGTTCTCTTGACGCCATTCTTTGATGTGCCTATCTCAAACAAAGGAAAGGGGGAACTGGGCGAGAGCTGTTATCAGTGTCTCGATGATGCAAACAAACATGCGCGATCACCTGTTCAACAGGATCCATTCTCTGCGTAGTTTAGCGATTTTGACTTAAACCCACATACACCGTTCTTGGGCGGCAGGGGGCTCAACATGAAGTAGCTATTTAAACTTGGCCCAGAACTAGATGATGATTACCTAAAGAGAAAGAAATCAGAACCTTTTAGAGTGGTAAATACATGTATAATTGTTTACATACTAAAAAGGGTTAAAATGAGAGTAAATTTCATGTCGTATAGTGGCTCTACTTTATGTAGCCTGTATTAATGTGAAATATTTACCTTAATATTCAATAAAAAGATTGAAAAGTATTTGTGTGCTGTTTTATATTATCATCCTTAACTTATTTGCATGTTTTGACTTTCACAGACCTCAAGACTTGGTATATATTTCATCTAATGAAATTATGTGATTATTGGCTCCGTCACAAATGCCTGTCTTTACAAATGCGAATTGCCCTTCAAGAACAATCAGATTTTATATTTGATAAATATTTGTTTGTTTTTTCTATGAAGCTATATATGTTTAGCGTTTCTTTTACAGCTATTTAAGCTGAGAATTGTGCTAGCTAGAAAGGTTTCACTGTCGGGCTTTAACATGATACATCTGTTGTTGGAAACTGACCTTAAATAAAATTGGAAATCTAGCTGGGGGATTTAATATATGTGTATATATAGTATAGAAAATGCACTGTTAATACAAGCGCTTATTGTACCATTGGAGTGTAACTCAGTCCAGTTTCTAAAACAATATGCAACCTCACTACTCATCTATTTGAGATTCAATGATGGTTTGAACAGTTGTAACTTTACCAAATATTGCCACTCAGTGGTAAGAGTGGGGAAATGGAGACATTGGTTAACATTTTCATTATTCATTTTCGTGTCCTGTTGTGATCAAACCACGTGTGATCCTAGGACGCTATAATTGCAGTGCAGTTGAACAATGTCTGTCTGAACATGTAGACCCAATTTGTATCATTCAGAATTCCCTCAAGTCTATAAGACCATTTCCACCAATGTGATTTAAAAAAAAAAAAAAAAATCCTGTAAATTATGATAAACCTGATTAAAATAATGACTTGGTATATAAAAACAACAATGGTGGAAAGTAACTAAGTACATTTACTCAAGTACTGTACTTTAGCACAATTTTGACATATTTATACTTTAGTATGTCCATTTTGTGTTGCTTTCTACTTTTGCGCCACTACATCTCAAGAGTGAAATGTATTTACTCCACTACATTTATTTGACACATATATTGACTTTTTAGATTAAAATACAGATGACATGCTTATATGATATAATTAAGTACTATACTACTGATTTGCCCAGTGGTATACAGAGTATCTAAAATTGGCTCCGCATGATGAACTACAACATTAAAGTACTCTTACATCTATTTGTCAGTGATATAAACAGAATAATATAATATTCTATAATATAACTCATGAGCACTTTTTTTAATACTTAAACTACATTTTTCTGATCGTACTTCTGTACTTTTACATAAGGATAATTTGAATTCAGGATTTTATCTTGTAACAGTATTTTTAGAATGGTACCTCTACCTTTACTTAAGTAAAAAATCGGACTATTTCTTCCACCACTGCTTCCACAATATAGCTATAACAACAACAACAACAACAACAATACTACTAATAATAATTATAACAATAAAAATAATTGTCTTATGCTGTATTAAAGTTGCAAGTTAAAATGTGATGTCCTTTTATTTTATTATAAAGCAGTGTGCATTAATGAATATTGACGATTTAAACATATTTCCTGTGAAAGTTCTTGTGTTGCACAACAAGTCAGGCAGCAGCCGCCAGGAGGCACAATGGCACTTTTATTCCCGGTGTAAAATATCAGGACTTTTATTGTGAAATCTGGGGTCAAAGTGTAACCGGAAGTGTAGTTCTTAAGTTCCTCATTGGTTTTGCAGTCCAAGGTAAGCATGGCGGCGACAACAACGCCAGTGGTACCTGAGCAAACACCGAAAACGTCGCCGTCAGCTCCTGTACCGTTTGACTTTTCACAGCCGCCGATCATCGAAGGCTTCAACCCTTTACCGAGGGTCAAAGATGAAACTTTCAAAGAAAAATTCATGAGGAAAACCAAGGAGAACCCGTTCGTCCCCATAGGTGAGTTATACAAGCAGGACAACACTGCAGAGACAAGTTTCATAAGTGCCCCCCCGAGCACCAGCAGTTTGTATTTTGTTGTAAATAAATATATAAATATATATCTGCGTTAGCACTAACATGCTCAACTGATTGTAAGGTTATAGGTGCGGAAGTAGGCGCGATATAATTTAACACTGGAGAAAGAAGTAAGGTTGGCAAGGTTTCAGATTGACATTGCCAAAGGTTTACTGTTATTCCAGTTTGGTCAATGAATGACTTGCTTTAATTTCAGTCGGAGCAATGTCTAAATTGTTTCCATGTAGTTTGACTGTTACTTAACTTGAGACGTGGTGATGGTGGTTAAATGTTTTTAAGGTGCAGGTAACCCAAGATATATAAAAACAAAGATTAGCTCACTCGCAGCTTCTTGTCATCACCCACTGTCTGTATTTGTGAGGTTTTAAGAAACATCTCTTAAACTCGAGCAGCAGCCCATGAAATAAAATGATGCTAAAAAACATCCATTCATCCCCACTATATTGTGTGATTGGTGGCAGTAGATATCTTTAAACTTGTTAGAAACTAACAATACCATCTGCATGGCTAGATAGTTACTACTAGGGATGACAGAAAAAAGTCCTTAAGCCCTCTTATTTGGGTGAACTTGCCCTTTAATGTTGTGACTTGAATCTGTCCTGTAGGCTATTTATCCATTTAGAGTAGGCAGGTTGCCTAGTTTGGGAGATACAGGTTGTAGAGATGTCAGCCTTCTCTCCAATATAATGGAATTAGATGGCACTCAGATTGCGGTAAAAACTCCACATAACCTGGTTACACAACAAGATGATCCACAGATCTTGCAGTTTTCATGCAGACTACTTTCTTTCTATAGCAGAATTTAGTGGAATATGAACCTACCTACATGAAACTGCTCACTCTCAAGGTCTGTGGGCTATCTTGTGTGACTGGGCCATGATTGCTGGTAAGAGACACTGGTGTTGAATTTTTAAAATGCATTATTTGGCACTTTGACCATCAGAAGCTATTCCATCTATTCCCATTAAATCTGAGACAAGGCAGGTCTCTATGGCCAATATTCCCAAACCTCTGCAACTCACACCAAACGAGTCTAGATAGATAAATATATAGTAATATTTAAGAAGAAAAATGTGGATTTTTGATTTTCTGATGAACTGTCCCTTTGAGTCATGGGAATTTCTTTTAAGGAACTAAAAGGTTCCTTCACACACTCACATCATTTTTGCATGAGACTACAACAACTTTGTCATCAGTTCATCTGTCCTATGCTTTGTTCAGTTACTCAGTTCAGACGTGTCAAAGCACAATGAACGAATAAACAAACTAATTTGTGGTTGCAGATTTTTAAAATTTGTAGCTGAAATAAAATGCTGTGAGTACTCAGAGATATTGAGCCCTCCCAGCCCCACTGTACCCACCCCTGTACTGTTGGAAAGTACAGGAACTTTGAGGTTGTTAAAATAAAGTCCCTGGCTCTTAATTAAGACCCTGGTCCCTGCTGTTCTTCCAGAGGTTCCTAGTCCCTCTGCAAAGTTCCTGCATTGAAAATCCTGCTCTAGTGTCTGAAAATGCTCACTCTGGCATAGAATTTATAACTTTACAGTTGTACTGGACTTTCCCCACTGCGTTTACCTTATTTTTTGTCACAGCCAACCTCTACAGTTCTGTGAAATCCTGTCTCTAAGTTGTGATTTGCTTTGTGTCTTCCAGGTTGTGTGGGAACAGCAGGAGCGCTGATTTATGGTCTCCGTGCCTTCCATCAAGGGAAAACCAGACAGTCCCAGCTGCTGATGAGGGGACGCATCTTTGCTCAAGGCTTCACTGTAGTTGCCATTGTTTTTGGAGTCTTTGCCACAGCTATGAGACCCAAGCAATGAAGACAGACCAATCCCATTCCCCAACTCGACATTAGACCTGATCCAGCTTGGACTTGGGAGTGATTTCACTGTCTGAATGAACTGAATAATGTGCCATGTCTCCAGCATTGTTCAGATACCTATGCTTAGGGTAAAACTATTTATTGTTGTTTGAATACTGTGAACCAGTCATGGTTTTAATATTTGCAACAACAAAGTATTATCAGCTCCTTACCAGACCAAGTAAGCAAGTTGGATAGTACTTTAATTGTGCTATAATAGTATGGAGGCAAAATGTTGATAGATAAATTATATGCTCCATGTTCATCTAGAGGGGTAGATTTCAACTGTTCCCAATGTGTTGTCACTGAAATGACCCACTTAATACCAAACTGTGTCTTCAGATATAAATTTTAAGTTGAACCTGGAGTCCTGTGTGTATTTGAGATAAAGCATCACACTCACAACTGTATTCAGGGGACACCTACTCCTCCAGCAACCTTTATTCAACAGCTTTATTTTTTTTAAAAAGTCAGTGAGGAAATTCATCATGGAAACAGTTTTTGTATTAATGACCTGGGTGTGCAGATCTAAATGGGAGGATTTGAGGCTACGTTCACACTGCAAGCCTTAGTGCTCAATTCTGGCTTATTGCTCTAATCTGATTTTTTTGTTTGTTCATATTAATCTTTCATTGTGACCGATATCAAATTCCAGTCTGGACTGCCATGGTCCTGAGCTGACCTGCATGTGCAAAAGAAGAAGAATAAAGACTTCATACACACAAATTTTTAATCGTGGCTTTTTGTGGAGCAGTGGCCCTTAGTTTTGTACAGAGGTGTGTGTAGATGAAGAGTAAAAGCCAGAAGAACCCTTTCATCCAAAAATTCAGGATGTCAACAGCTACTCCACAACAATCTTGCAGCAAGACACTGCAGATTACTGTCCAGACTGAGGCTGCATTGGAAAAATGGCCTGTATCTAATTTAGGATCAGGTACGAAAGTGGCCCAAATCAGAATTGAAAAGATCTGATTCCATGTGATTTTTGTTGTTCATACTGTCATTAAAAAAATGGACTTGAGTCACATATGAGGGGGAAAAAAATCAACTTTGGGCCACTTCTGCCTGCAGTGTGATCATAGCCTTAAACAAATGAATGACCCAGTCTTGTATCCGACTTATTAGGAATGTGACAGCACTTTTTGAAATCACTTTACTTATGCAGAGGCGTTTTGGTGGCCCGTAAAGTGTGAAAATCATATCACATGAAAACAAATTAAAATCATGCCTTCATAGAATACAGAACTAAACACATCATTTGCAGCTGTGCCCCTGGAAATTAACATTTAAATGTTACAAACTGTGGGTAAATGCCTCTTACACGCCAGTTTCACAGTAGCACAGCCCTCAGCAAAGTGTGTCTGAGTGTATGAAGGGTGGATGTTTGCACTGGGCCACACATAATGTTATCTCCTCACACATCAGCTGGACAAACTGGGATTCCAGTGATTATCTCATGGCAACAGTCATCGCTGGGAAATACGTAAGGACAAAGTACTTTAGGTGATCATACTCCACTGTTTTTATTTTCCAGTTCCCTTTTAACATTCACTTTTTCAGTATTCATAATGTCCAAATAGGCAACATGTGAAACAATGTGCAGACACTGCTGTTGAAATTGACACCTTACTGATTGCTGTTTAAAAAACTGAAAACGTATTCAGGTGTGACATAAAAATGGTGCAGAAAACATCTGCTGAGAAAAACCAGTGAAATGAGAAATCGCACAAGCCGTTAATCACGTGAAAATTTAGATGATAGCAGAAATCTTTGGTTATGATTTTTCTTTTTTTTTTTTTTTGCTGAAATCTTGCCTAATTATTGAGGAGGAAATCCATCTGACTGAATACTCAAACTGGAGCAAGAGCTACATCAAAAAGGCCACAAGCTTAATGCATTTGAAAGAGAAAAATATGCTAGCTACGTTAAATATGGTAATTAGGGATATAATACATCAAATGTGACCGAGGACTGTGTGTTCATAATTCTACATTAATGAGAGGCATAAGTGGTTACAATCTAATACGCAGTAGTGCTTAATAAGTAAGTGTTTGACATTGACCAAAATGCAAATTTATAAAACAACTAAAAACTGTGCATCCAAAATATTGGCAGAGGCATGCAATAAGGTTGACCTAATAAAATTTTATAAGTTAAAGGGGAAGGTAAAAACTTAACTTACAGTAACAATATTTTCTTAAGTGATAGAACTGACCTTCTATAGGATGTTGTAACAATACAGCAGTCCTTCATGTTCTCATAAGAGTGGGATTAAGTATATTACTTCAATATAATAGGCATTAAGAAAGGCAGGAAGTTTTCAAAGGTTATAAACATACCAGGAACTTTATGGAAAAGGGCATACAAACTGGTCTGATGCAACGTGAGGTTAAAACCGAAAAGGCAATGTTTCTAGAACAAATATTCTCCTCACTACCTCATTTTAGCGGACCAGAGGCGTCTGTTTGAGAGAGATGAGGACCGAACGCATTCGGGAAACATCCTTTGCCTGTTTGTTGGTTTTCGGATTGAAGTCGCAGAGGCGAGCTACTCTCTCCCATTCGGAACCAGGGCTGTCGCCATCGCTCTCTGCCAGGAAAGCCTCCTCTGATGCTCTAAATGTGGGAAGGAGACCAGAGAAACACATCAATGAGTTGCGATAATACAGGGACTTCAGAACGGTCTCCGTAACAGCAAACCTGTCTGAGCCGAACACGGTGCTCAACCACAAAGTTCAATCACATGAAAAGCATCAGTGCATAAGATACAAAAAACTTCATGCATTCATATACCAATCATAAAGTTTGTTGGAGACATGTTTAATATTTATAACCTATAGCCGATGGAGCAATTAGGGCTGGGCGATATCTCAATGCTTTTAGGCTATTCCACAGTATATGATATATATTTCAATATACACATTTTCTCCAAAATAACATACAATAAAGTCTCAAATAGTGCAAACATTAGAAATGAGCCAATCCTCTTTTTTTTCAGTTCCAATCCAATTCCAACACCTGAATTTGGATATCTGCTGCTCCTGATACAATTCCAATACCAGAGCTCTTTTTTTTCTTGGTGATGGTGATAATTATCACTAAAATGCTTGTGTAGTTTGGTTACTGTAACTTGTGTGATGGCATCCTCCAACCATTGTGGGGTCTCTGCAGGATTATGGCTTGTGACATTCATAACTGCTGCAGATAGCAATGAGTGACAGCCCTCATTTCCCACGATGCACTGCTGAGAGTTTGTTAAGCTTGTTATTTCATGTTCCATAAAACAAATGTTACTTTTTGATAGTGTCTGTTCAGAACATGGTGGTTTATGGTGGGTTGTATTGGTATTGTTATTTTTGTGCTTGTTTACTGCACCATGAATGACGTGGCTAGTACATTTCTTCACTCCAGCTGTATTTTCATGCCCAAACCTGGAACCCTTGTATTTCTATGCTAGTGCAGAGGACATGTGAAAAGGGCTACTCATCCCTCAGTCTGCACTGTTTAATATAGTATTTGCAAATAGGAAACACGTTGGGCTGTGGAATTTAGATGGTAATGCGGATCTGTGACACAAGTCCAATATACACCGAATGACGTATGCCAATATCAGACCCTGATACCGATATTGGATTGAATTGGTCCTTTCTCTGAGATTTTTGAGTCATCATCAGTTGTGTGGATATAATGACTAAGTGGTCAAAGGCAAATAGTAGCTACAATAGTCAGTAATCACTTTACTGTAATGCAGCCTTTAGAACCAGGATAAAACTTATGCCATAATCACAGTATAATGATATACGATATCTAGTCTCATATCATGATATATTGATATAATGTCGATATATTGCCCAGCCCTAGGAACAATGAAATAAAAAAAAACCAAAAACAAATCAGGCCTTCAAAAACAAATGATAATTTTAGTGTTTGGGCATGCATCAGGTGAAAATCAACTAGCAGTAACTCAGGGGGTTGTTCATACAACATTAAAAAGCATAAGAATTCTAAACCTACACAAAGCCTATAACATCAGAGTTGGGCTGCTTGTAGAAAGCCTTGTCAGCAATCCTAGTACGCAGGCAAGGCCAAGAAAGCAGGAAAAAGAAGGAGAAAGGAGAACAGTTTCAGTGTCAAACAACAAGCAGAGAAAAGTTAGGGTCTGTATTAAAAGGGTTATGTAAGCAACTGAGAAACAGCTCTAATGAGGTGGAAATAAAAATTCACACTGGTCTAAGACTAATTACAAACTATCTGTGTCATTCTGGTAGACCGTTGATAATAACAAGCTTGGAATGGCGAGGCATCAGTCAGTCAACTACAGACTGTAGCATGGATCAAAACTGTGACATTTGCTCTCTGATGTTTGCATTCCTTCTAGCTAGCTAGCTTCCTGTTTTGTTTTCCAGGCATTCTCAGTGGACACACACAGCTGTAGACTAATATCTCATCAGAGGGTTGTCTCTCAGTGCTTTCACAGACACAGAAGAAGAAACTGGCCAAAAACTAGAGCCACAGATGCAGAGTGATACCGTGCCAGACTTGGACAGAGTCTGTTGGAAAGTGTGAGAGAAGAATGGGGTAGCTTGGTCAAGAAAAGGAAAGGCTGCAATATTTTTGTGAGCACAATTACCACACTGACTGCAACCAGACTGAAATAACAATATTAGTAGTGATACTGTACTGATACACAATACACAAAATTGATCAACAACACTATCAGTGCTCCAACATTTGATCCGCTGGTAGAGTAAGTTCAACACAAATTCAGCCTTCTACACTGCTCATTAAACATACCATTAACAAATCCACTGAATGTAATAACATCTTGTTAAAGGGATAGGTTAGATAATTTGAACTGGGGTTGTATGAGGTGATTCTCAATAGTAAGTGTATTGCTTACAGTAGTAGTGTTTTAATACACACTATATTTTGAATATTTTCACTGCTTGACCTTGTTGTCAGACACCCTTTTCTGATGGGACACCACCGTCATATAAGCCAAATATGTCTCTTTCTCTCTTTGAACCAGACTATAATAAAAACAGCCAGTTCATCTTGCAGAACACGGAAGTTGCTGGTCTACTGCTGCCTCAATCTGTTATTTTATTTGTGTTACTGTGAGACTGCAGTGAATTCAAACTAACCTTTTAAAAAACTGAAGTCTTTCAATAAAACAAGCAAACTAACTGACTGAGGTATAGGTAGACCAGGGACTCCCATGTTCTGCAAGGTAAACTGCTGATTTTTTCCAACAGAGTCTGCTTGCTTTGGAGAGTGATATCTGGCTTATATAACAGCAGTTTCCTGTCAGAAAAGTGTGTCTGATGGCAAAGTAAAATGAGACTATTCTAAATATAGCGTATATTTTTATTGATTGTGCTTTTCATGTGGGTCTTTTCTGTAGTTAGCTACAATAGGTTTGCTGCTAATCCTGTCCAGAGCAGTACATTGCTTAGTGTCCTTAGTGACTGTAATTTATTGTACGTAATACACTGATTATGGATAAACACGTCATACAACCCCACTTCAAATAATCTGAACTACCCCGTTAATATAGTGTTTCTGTTGCCACACAGTGCATCTGACTTTACATGCAAATTAAAAGATAAATTTTGAATGATTTCTACAGAGAAAAAAAAAATACTGTCTGCCAATACAACACTTTGCCAATGATAATAATAGAATGAGTTCAGAGTAGTGATTAGAGCATCATCACATCTTGATGATAAAGCACCTGTTACTTCTCTGCATGTTAACAGGGGACATGTCAGACCCTAACCTGTTGTTGGCCTTGTTCTTCTCCATCTGCTCACTCTGGTGTACATGCCAGTCCTCCAGCTCCTTTTTGGCTTTCTCTCTCCACTCTGCCTCTGCTGCCTTGGATGCTGAGTCTTGTCAGGGTGCAACAGCAGAGAACAAGACAGACAGAGAGTCCCCAAAAGTGTAAAAAGAGGAAAAACAAAGGATATATTATTAGGTTATAGTATGACACATTTAGATATGCTGCATCATTCATCTTAAAAGGTACGCTACAGAAAAGAAACATCATAAAATGACAAAATCATAGTGACTCATCACAGCTACAGAGGAGTGAGTGCATTATAATACATGATTCATTACCCAATGAGAACATCTCTGCTCACCTAATGCTTCAAGGCGTGTCTTCTGCTCCTCCCTCCACTTGCGTAAACTCTCTGGCTCTTGCCTCTGAATATCCACCTGGGCGATAGCTGCATAGTTGTCTGTTGGGCCATTGGACTCCTTTCGGAGGACATAAAGCATTTACTCCATTACAAACAGCAATTTGATCCAAATATTGAGTAGATGGTTAATCCATCAGATCATAACATGCAGCAATGTTAGTACAAAAAATAAAGGGTAAGTAAATCAGCTGTTTTGATGAAGTTGAGAATAAGACTCAAAATTACACACAAACAGATAGAATTTGCAGATAATAGATGTTTTTTCTTGACAGCCATTTCAACATGAAATTGAATAAACAGGTATTGCCAATTAGAGCTGCAAGTATTGCATGATGAATCAATCAGTTGTCAAGTATTAAAATAATTGCCTATCTATTTTGATAATTTGTTAATCGGTTTGATTAACATGGTGAATACTTCCTAGTCTCTTAACTCCTCTAAAGCAGTAAACTGCATATATTTGGGTTATGGACAAAAACATTCTAGGACATCATCTTGGGCTTTGGGAAACACTGACTGATATTTTCAGGACTTTCTGACAGTTTATAGACCAACAACTAATCAATTAATCAAGGACATAATCAATGTTCACATGTTCCAACCAGGTCAAACAGAGTCGGGATGCTGCTATTGTGCATGTCGGCTCACTGCAAAGGTTCTGCTACACTAAATGGAACGGGACCTCAATTAATATCATTAGTAACACCTGTGTTAATCCTGTTCATATGAATATAACGCCGAGGAAAGAGTGTTTGAGTACAGTTTAAACTGTTAAAACTCACCTGAAACATGTCCCCATTGACCGTGGCAGGCTCCTCCACGAAACCGTCTAACATTGTTATGAGAAAACAAAGTTTAATGTTAAAATGGATTTCTTGGAATTTCCAGTTAGCTCTTCTTCCTCATCATCTGTGTTACCTTATGTTTACTGCTATTGTTGCAGTGTCACTTTGCTTTTAAGGTAACCAGACAAACGTTACGACCTCAGAAATGCAGCAGCACCTGTTTGGTCACTGATGTCGATGCAGTTTGTCAGTTAACAGACAGGTTTTTCCAGACAAGTATCAACAGTTAAAGTCATTGATAAAGTAGTAGCTTAAGTACAGTGCTATTTGTAAAATGCTATTTTGTGTGACATCTCTAACGTTGCAACGTCAGAAGGATGTTATTAACGTTTACTAACGTACGTTGTCGGTGTGCAAATAAACGCACTAACCGTTCGCCAGCTACGCTATGAGGCTAACTTGACATTGATTTAACTGTACATGAGCAGGGTAACTAATACAAACTGACAAACTGATAGACTACCTGATTTTATCAGCTATTGATGCTATTGATAACACAGGTAAGGCGCTATCAACCGCTAACAAGTGCCAGTTCTGTCAAAGTACCGGTAGGCATATTAGCTAGCTGTTAGCTCGTTAGCTTGCTAGCCGAAGCTGACGTTAGCTCAGTCACAAACTTGCCATAGTTGGCCGCCGGTTGCGGCTCAGACGACTCTTGGTTGTCTGATCCTTCCAGCGCCCCAAATCCCTCTCCGTCGTTCTCTATCCCTGCTATCTCACTCTCCTGTTGGGCCAGAAAAGCTGCAGCTGGGTCCTCTTCAACCGGGTGTGCTCCGTTGTCAGCCATCTTTCACAAAAGTGTTTACAAGTTAAACTTAGCTTGGTAGGTTTTGCTAGCTAGCTAAAATCAAAGCCCCCCAAATTAGGCCACCAGCTCTACAACGTTGATCCAAACAACTCAAATAATTTACCCGGAAATCAGATATTTCGAACAGATTGTTGTCGGAAACAGGGTAAACTATTTAATAGACAGCAATAAACAGTTTAAATTCGACCTAAGGCCCTCACTGATGATTCATGACTCCTCACTTGTTCAGTCACTGTGATGATGGAGCAGGGCAGCACCCTGAGGGTACCACTTCCCTTTTGTTGCAGTTTGTCTCCATCTGCTGCCCATCTGCTATCAGTAGGCCTTGAGATGCATTTCATCAAAGGCCATACTCAAGTAGTTACTAAAGTAAGTATCATCTTGAAGTGATGTTTTGAATGTAGGTGTTACTTACAATAATAACATTGCATATTTCATACACAAAATACAACTTAATGTTGCAAACATAATGTTCATGTTATTTTTGCAACAGAGCTGAAAGAACCAATTTTACTTGTAAAAATAGCACAAGTGTACCAACTTTGTCAGTGAAACTAGAGTGTAGTTTACATGTGATGGAGAAATAACAGACAAACATATCTCTAAAGTCTGTCTAGTCTGTCAGCAGTGTTAGTCTATTGGTTATTTTTGATTCATCTATTAGTTGTTTGGTCCAGAAAATGTCAAAAATGGTGATAGTTGTTTCCCAAAGTCCAATATGACATCCTCAAATGTCTTGTTTTGTGCACAATACAAAGATGATCAATTTACTGTCATAAAGGAGTAAAGAACCTAGAAAATATTCTCATTTAAAAAGCTGCTCTCAGAGTATTGAAACTTATTTATTGACACTTACTTAATGTAATAACTATTAAACATAATTTATACACCAATTGTTACAATTCTAATAAGTATTTAAAGCAAAAATCCTCATGCAAAATGACCCTTTATAAATAAAGACACACTTGCCAGATTAATTTTCTATTTTGTGCAACCAAAATAGCTGGCCAAGATAGAGCTATTTTGTATTATTTATTATGTTCTCTCTAATTTTCCATACATGCATCATACTTTTAAGATATGTTCTGTATGTTCTATGCTCTAAATATTAACCTTCAAAGGAACAGCAACTATAGCTGTCAGGTAAAGAGGTATGATTTGTCTCCTCCACTACATTGGCAGCTATAGTTACTTCACAAATTATGATTTTTGCAAACAAAACAGGAAGAGCTTGTAAAATATGGTGTTTTGCTATAAATTAAACTACCCAAAAGTATATACAAATACAGCTGATATGATTGTTCATGATTGAGTCAATTAATCAAATCAGATGATTGACAAAAAATAGGCAAATATTTTCACAGCTGTTTAAGTCATACAAAAAGAATCAGCAGTTCCAGTTTCACAGTTGTGACTTTTTGCTGGTTTTCCTTTTAATGGCTTTGTTCTTCTTCTTCTTCTTCTTCTTCTTCTTCTTCTTCTTCTTCTTAATAATAATAATAATAATAATAATTTATTATTTTTTTAAATAATTTTGAGAATTGTAGTCTGCTCTTGGTTAGACAAAACAAGCACCGAATTGTATTGAATTGGGCTCTGGATAATTGTGATGGTATATCCCTAATTTTCTGATTTATTTTATTTTGTTTTTGTTTTTGTTTTAATGGAGAAAATAACCAGTGGATGAATCTAGAATGAAAATAAACAGTTTCAGTCCTATGCAAAAGAAAAAAAAGAGTTACACCTCAGTCAAGTAATAGTAAAATCCTGCTTTCACATTAATGCATGACCATAATAATCTAATAATCTAATAATACCATGACACTCACAGGGGGCACTTTTCTGCTTGAGTTCTTTTAATTCTTCAAGTACATTATACTTACAAACTTTTACTGGACTTTAACTTGTAACAGAGTATTTTTAGAGTTGGTGTTTGTGCTTTTACTTCAGTGAAGGATCTGAATATTTCCTCCACCACTGTATATTTGTTTGTTTGTGTTGTGCAATGGTGTGTTGTGGACTTTTTCCAAAGCGAAGATCACTTTATTGGTTTTTTAAAGTGGCTTTAAACTCATTCCGATTGATGTGGATTAGCCGTGGGTGGTTTATGTCTGTAAAGCTCGGCCTCTCCTGGTTTATAGCAGCAGCAGCAGTAAGAAATGAAGCCCATGTGACTTCTGACGTTTGAGCCGAGTGCTGCTAAAAAGAATTTGAGGGAATGATCCTGCTGCTCACCAAGTGATCCACGGTGGCTTCCTGACGTCCGCTTTGAGGAAGTCCGAAAGTTAGCCTGCTTACCGATTGACTCCTTTATTTTAATCCACAAAACACAAGACTCGTGATGTCTGGCGAACAGGAGGGACAGGAGGTAAGCTAATTCATCTGAATGCGCTCATTCGCGTGTGTGCTGTAACTTTTTTAAAGCCAACTTTTTCCACTGTTAAGTTTTGTATGGGCTGCTGTCTTGTGCTCCTCATTGTGTGAGTTTATGATTCCGGCTAACTTTAGCATCGCTCCGTCTGTAGCGCTGCAAACTACTTTGTTACTTTGCTGTTTTCGTGTCCCATCCTACTTCTCTTAATGTTTATTTCAGGGTCTGCACTGCAGTGGTTTTACTGGCTCTAGTGTTCACTGTGGAGCCTTTAATTACCTGTTGCAAATTATTGTCTGAGACACACTGAAATCAATTAAAAGTAAGCTACATAAGCGCATAATTGCTTAGCCCCTAAACCTTAAAAGAAATAAGCGTGTAATTCAGTGTAGTTGAGGACAACGTTCACATTAAAAGTATAAGTTCCTATAGAAATATGACAGTGACACCATGGGAGATTATAAATAGCATCGCCACAAACAGGGACAATGTCATTTAAATGAGTACCACATTGATTTCTAACATATTTGTTGGCTTAGGTTGAAGATTTCTCCACTGGTTTAATATAATATAGAGAGGTGGTGTTTAATTAACTGAAATGCATCCAGATTCACGCTGTTATTTCCGCGCTCTGTCTTATTATAATCTGTTTAAAACAACAAAATAATCAATTTGGACTGTGCTGCTGTTATCACCAATCAAATCTAACCCCTATTACTTGTAGCTGCTGTGGGTCTTTTCCATTTATTGTCTCAGTCAGTCTGTTTCATAATTGATTTTCTTTGCTCCTGGACTTCTTTATCGGAGGTATGATATGAGAAAAAGTGGCAGTAAACTAATCCAAGTTTTGGTAATTAAGATTGTTTATATGAAGTAGAGTCTTGCACTAGCACTTAAACACAAACAATATATACAAATGAAGACACTTAAAGGATTTCCATTAAATTAGTAGCTTTGCAGGTTTTATGGACAGGATTAGTTGGGGTGTTTGGCTGGTTGCTTTATAGCTGGGCTGTGTTACCGTCTTTTAATATGATCTATGACCACATCCCTATTTCAGTTTTTCACTTTATATGTGCTCAGAGATGGCTCTAATTAAATATATCTAAATTTGTATTTAATTTCTTTTTGACTATTTTGTAATATGCATTATACTGGACAGAATAATAGGATGTAATTTGTAACAAAATACATTGAGAGCTCACATTTGTGTAGTTTGAAATACTTACAGCTACATACTTATAGCTACTATAAGGAGTTTTTAACTAGTTATGAAAGTCTCAGTGTATTACTGATACCTTTATATGACCTACATAAGCAAAGTAGACCATTCGCAAGAAGATTGGCTATTTCTGTATATAGTCTAAATGCCTGCTACCGGGTTGGAGTCTCTGTGAAATCAAGTGAAATAAGCCTGTCTTTACATTTTCTCAGGTAAAGTCAGAAGTAGTGTGTTAGCCAGTTAAAAAGATGTAGGAGGAGATTTTTATATATGTTTATTATTATTATTATATACATATATATATTTGTCTAATGGGGCCTCCAAAATCAACAAAATTTGAAAGTTCATCATAGTAGCTCTGTTTTGAATTTTTAAACTATGTCTCTTGCATATTGGTCCTTTTAAGGTCAGACACATATTGAGGCTACAATAATGCCTAAAAATGTTATGATATTGGTTTGTACAGAATGCATTCTCATACCAGTATTTTGTATTTTATTTTGATACATCTGCATGTTTGCATTTGTAATTTGTAACAAGACACTTTTTCATGTATTTGCGCCCATCTCTGTGCAAGCTCCTCTGTTGCTTTAAGAACTTGATGTTTTAAATATAATTGCTAGTTTGGTTGTACTGTGCTCCATGCCCTTCAGAAGGAATGCTGAATACCATAAGCTTTATTTCAGTTGTGGCTGTCTGCCTCTTCTCAGAAAAAAAAAAAATCAATTGACTCTTATGTAGAAGGTTTTTGCCAGAATATAGGAGTAGCTGACGTTACCTCTCTTCGTCCTCCTCCTCTACCCCCTCTGCCTCTGTGACTCATGTGGGTGTTGGGCTGAAATAGTTTGGTGTAGTTTTACATTCCTTATATAGCCTCTGAGGAGTGAGGAGAGGCTAGGGCTCGCCTGTGTCACAGACAGTGTCGGGGGGTAGGGTTTGCCCACAGAGAGAGAATCTGCTTGCTCTAGCTGACTGACTCCCTAGCTTTTTCTCAGGTTTGGGCTATCGTCCGGCCCTTGAGGACAAGGTAGGTTTGATTGGTGGTGTCTTGGGAAGCTGATTGTGACACCTGGCTGGCATGGTTGAGGGAGAGGAGGAGGAGGAGCTGTGTTAGGGGGTGCAGGTACAGAGGTCAGTGGTACAGCTGTAACTCGCAAGCAAGAGCAAGTGCCATAGCCCTTCGTCTCAGGTTGCCTTTGGTTCTTAAAATTACTTGGTTATTTGGCAACTTGACAGTCAGTGTCAGTAATTAGCCATGGCAAAGTTGTTGTTTCACACTGTTTTCATGATTTCACAGTTGCACAGATTATTTTTATTACTGATTAATCTGTCAATCATTTTCTTTATTACTCAATTAGTTGTTTGGTTTTTAAAATGTCAGAAAATGGTGAAAAATGTTGATCACTATTTCCCAAAGCCCAAGATGACATCCACAAATTAATTGTTTTATCCACAACCCAAAGATAGTTAGTTTACCCTTGTAAAGGACTAAAGGAACCAGAAAATACTCATATTTGAGAAGTTGAAATCAGAAAATGTGGACATTGTTCCTTTAAAAAAAAAGACTCAAAACAGTTAAAAGATTATCAAAGGGGGTTGGTGATTAATTTAATAGTTGACAACTAATGGATTAATCTACTAATAATTGTACCTATGGTACAAATTATGAGAAATACTCAAAAACGTCAAGGCCAGTTTGTATGTTGTGGGCTGGTGTTTCGTTATCGTTCACTTTAATGGTTGAATTATGAATTGAATAGAAAGAGTCGGCTACACTCCCTCTGACAGGAAGAAGATAACTGCTGAATGTCAGCGTTGTTCTTGTTGATTGTAGATTTATGATGCTGATGTTTTTTGTGGTACTCATTTGCATTGTACTATACTTTGTTACACTCTGAAATGGGCCTCTGTGACACAAGGGATACCAACCTATTAGGCTAGTTTGTGTTGATTAATGTAGGAACGTGGTCTCCCAGAGGCAGCTCTGGTATTTTAATAGCCTAATTCAGATAACTAAATTGATTATTTCACATTTAATGAATTACCGTAACATGGCTATTCCTAAAACAGAACTGTTCTGAGATTTTATTATAATATACTCTGGGACAAAACTGTTTTAATGTCACTTTATATATGCAGTGTGTGTTTTTGGAGGAAACAATTGCACACAACTAACAGCAGCTATGGGCTGTGTGGATAAAGCAGAAAAGGATGTGTGGCCTCGAAAACCTTTCCTGAGCTTCCTGAATAATTAAGACACTGTTTCCTCCCTTCTCTTCCCCAAGGCTATGAACGTATACTCGGTAACCCTCAGCGGCCCAGCGCCTTGGGGCTTTAGGCTGCAAGGTGGCAAGGACTTCAGTATGCCCCTCACCGTGTCAAGGGTAAGAAACTGTTTGTTATTTAAGTCAGCTTTTGTACTTCTCTGCACCTGTGATGACTGAGATATGTGCACACCTCTTGCTCTTGTATGGAGGATCAATATGTTCCTCCAAGCTTCTATATAAAACTCACTTAAAAAGGTTCTGTAGTTCAGTAGTATTGGTCTCCACATGTGGTGCTCATTTTCATATCACTCACATTTTCTTATAGTGTATCAATCCTATCCAGTCAGGCTTAAAGGGATGGTTCAGATTATTTGAAGTGGGGCTGTATTAGGTACTTAAGGATAGTCAGTGGATTACCTACAGTAGATGGTGATTAGCATGTCACCGGTTTAGAGAGGAAAAGAGGCGCATGAGCACAGAAGCTAAGTAATGTACTGCTGTGGACATTGTAAGGAGGGACAGGTTTTTTTAGTCACTTAAAAAGGTTGACCTTAAAAAATCAATATCAGTTTAAGTGTACGCTATATTTGGAATATTTTCACTGCTTCGCCTTGCTATCAGACAGCCTTTTCTGACGGGAAAATGCCATCATACAAGCCAAATATCCAACCCAACCAAACTCCATAGGCAAAATCAGTAATTTACCTCGCAGAACACAGGAGTTGCAGGTCTACCACTGCTACAATCTGTTGAGTTATTGTGTGACTTTGACATTTGAAAAGGATAGTCCAGAATCACCAAAGTCACACATTAATAAAGATAAATGAATAGATAGATGCAGCAGCAGACCAGGACTCCTGTGTTCTATGAGATAAAATTACTGATCATGCCTATGGAGTTTGGTTGGTTTGGAGAGAGTGATATTTGGCTTACTTAACAGCGGTTTCCCATCAGAAAGGGCTGTTTGACAGCAAAGCAAAATGGTGAAAATAATCTAAATATAGCGTTTACTTAAGTTTACTCCAGTATCATTTTTTTTTGTTTTTAGGCAGACTCTTTTTTTTAAGTAGCTAAAATACCTTTTGTTGCTGACCCTGTCCACAGCTTAGTCCTGTGCAGGTGCCTTTCTCTGTTTCTGCAAACCACAGGTGTGCTGACCCGCATCTACTCTAGGTAAAACACTGACTATAGTACCTCATACATCTCTACTTCAAATCATGCGACCTATCCCTTTAACATCCAGTGCCTTTGCATTAGTAGCATTAACTGGTCATAAAGAGATCCTTATGTTTGTTTCACAGTGCTTTTAACTGTCCATCTTAGGTCACACTACCTCTCCACTGAATGCATTTTGAAATACTCTAAACTGCTGTCGCTATTGAAGATGGCAGCAGGCACTTTCCAGGCCTTATAAGTGCAGTGCAGTGCTGCTTTGCCTGACAAACACACAGACTCTTAACATGCAGCCACGCACGCATGCGCACACATAAAATCATTCCAGCATAGCTGCCAGCTATTGCGCTCACAGATCCAGCATTCTATCATGCACTTGTTCCCCATTGACGTTGTTATATTGCTACCTTAGAGGCTGGGGAGATTTATAAATGTTAGACTAGATTTACATTTATTAAATCATCAATTCTGTTCAGAATGTGCAGTTTCCTATTATAGAGATAATTAGGAGTTAATAGGTAATTATATGGGTCAGACCTTAGCTTCACAAGGTTACCCCACATAAAGTCTTTAAAACACTTTCACAGTTTCTACTGAAGCTGCCAAAAAGCCACACTTATAATTAAACATTAACATGGAAAGCTGCAAACAAATGCTATGCTATTTTATGTTGCTTTGATTCATACAACCAATAGAGCCTACAGTGTGTTGTAAGCAGTATTGAGGTGTGTGGGGCTGATGTAATCCTGTAGTGAGTGCAGCAGCTATCACCAGCCTTGTCAGTACATGTCTTGTATCTGCTCTGTTCTCTGGCAGGCATCTCAGTCAGAAACACAGTGTTCCTCTTGGATTCAAGACAAGAAACATTTTCCTCTACCCATAAAAGACCAAATGCATGTAAAAACCTTATTTGATGAATTGCCGGAAACAAAAGAGGGATTTTTGGTGGTTTACTTTGAGGGCTTTCAGTCTAGACTGGCTAGATGAGTGCTATAGTGTGAACGTCAGTGGGTGCATCAGTAGCTGTTGTTGAATTATCTTGACTAATCAGCAAGCGCAGGAGGCCAGTTTTTCTGCAATCCAGGTACATTATGCATGCTGATTATTTTCCTGCTGAGAGAAATATAGCTTGCGTTTTCTGTATTGCAAAGCTGCTCCCCTGCCAGTCTCTCCATATAATTTGTTAGAACCTGTTTAGTCTAAGCAGCTTAGTTTACAATTGATAATGGCTCCCATTTTGACAGAAAACAAAACATCACTTTTAATATTGGAATCTTAACGACTGGTTAGTGGCTAATATCTTTGTGGCTTGTTCCAGCAGTCTGCCAAGCCTCCGGGTGCAGAAGTTATAAAGATGTGACAGGTAGTCTCTTTTTTACCTCTTCCGGGACTGTTGGCTCTCCTCGCGATTGTCATAAAAGACTGGACAGTGAATCACACAGTCGCAGTGGATGGAAACAGCCCAACAAGGGGATGTAAACCTCAAAGATATACAGTATCCCTTAGTAACAGGAAGAAAAAGCCAGACCTGCACTCAGTGGCCTTACATTGGATGAATTTAGTGGGTGGTCTTTCTTTACTGGCTTGAAGCCGATGAGATAAGTATCTCAGCCCAGAGACAGTCAGTCAGTGAAAAGCGATTACAGAATGAAGAACATGTGGAGTGACAGGACAAAAGGCTCAGTACAGTGCTCGAAGGCAAAGAGATTGACAGTGATAACCTCTGGAAGATCAATGTGTTTAAGTACTTTTTGTATAGATTAGATGACAATTAGTGTTGTTGGGAACAGATTTATGTAGCGCTCATGGTTATTTAATCATTAGCCTGTGTTTGTTGCACTGTAAAAGGGATTTATGATAATCTTTGCATTGATTTGGAAAGTTTTAAGGTCTGTGGCTTGGTACCTTGTGTGAGTTGGTATACTATAGGTTTCCATGCCCCATGAATGCTTTTGTTTCCCTCCTCCTCTGTCTGTGAGCATGGAAAGCCATGCTTTCTCAGCATTCCTGGGATTTTTCTCATATCCACCCTGTCGCTGCCAACAGACAATCCTCTTGTCTCCTTTCTGTGTCTAATATGTTCTCCACACTCAATTTTCTCAAGTTGTGCATATGATGGACTCAGCTCTCCCCAATCTCGCTGGAATACTTTAACAGTGAGATCAGAGGAAAACAGACTATGCCAAGACAAACTGTTAAGTCACTGTGGAAGGAAAAATAACTTTTTAACCTTAGCATAACACGTACACACCCATTTATCATCTGATAAAATATGTACATAACTTTTAGTTGACTCTTTTTAATATCAGTACCCCACTTTCAGTTTTCTCAGCACTGAGTTAGCAGATACATAGAAACTTCTAACCAGTCAAATCAGCACAGAGTTCTCTTGACCTTTCACCATCCTATTAAGGAAAAACAAAGGAAAAAGAAAAATAATGAGAATGCGAATGCCTTTCTCTCTGTTAAACTGAAATGTCATTATATCCCTTTCAAGGCGACGCAGAAATACAGGGCACAGACGTATGTATCAGTAGACCTGGCTTCTTGACCCTCCTCTCAGCCGGGGATGAACACAGGTTGGATGCTGCTTGGTGCTGGCGAACTGACTTTTCTGTCAGTGTCTGAAATTTAATGTTATTGGCATTCAAATGGTATTTAAAGAGGTACTCTGGTGATTTTAGTTTTGTACTTCCAGTAAGCTCTGGGACTTGCTTGCTCGCATCACGCTCCAGAAACACTGGATACTACATTTCCTGTAATGCAGCTCAATGACACCATCAAGGTCATTTTGTCAGACTTCTTAAAGCTCCTCCAAAGCCACAAGAGGCATTATACAACTGTTTTCACAGAATTAGTAGGATGAACAATGACCAGTAAACTAGGGCCAACAATGACATTTATATCTTCTAAAAACACATAGGTTCAACCCATTTGAGTATCTATTTTTGAGCTTTATATACATAGGAAGACAAACCATTACAACAGGAGACATAACTACTTGTTTATGTTTTATGTTTATTTCAACATAAACATGTCAGATCTATACACCTACACATTATAAAATAAGCAAATAAAATGATGGCCTATAATGTAAAACTTAATTTAAAGACCATAGACCGCTCTCTTGCTATTTTTCTCTGGACTCTTGCTGGTGCAAGTCTGAGAGCGACGAACATGCTGTGTCTTGGCCGGAGTTTAAGTGACTCATTTGTAACCTATATGTTATCCAATAGCTTCCATAGCTTGTATACAACTTTTATCTCAAGATTCCACAGTTTAGCTGTCTGACCAGAAGTATTTCCAAAAAGGGCTTGTTAGATAGCTCGCAGTGCAAATCATTCTGTCTCTCATTATCACAGGGTTGTTGTTGAGTTGTTCACTTGTTCAACTTGACCTAAATTTTAATTTTTACCAATGAAAATGACATTTTGTGACTACTGTCATGCAGTGCCTTTGGTCAGGGAGAGAAATTGTGAAGCAGAAGCAGTCAATGTAGTGCTTTCTTTCACAACTGAATATCATGTTTTGTTTTGTTTTTTGCAATTCAGTTATAAATTAAGAAATGTTCATTTACAGCCCTAAAGTAAACTTGGCTTGCTTGGCCCATTTAACCAACAGCTTGACTTGACCAGTAACATTGGAACTTAACTTAACATGCTAGTCATGTAATGTAATTCTGTGGTCTTGGCAGTAGTGTCTCTAGGACTACAGTTGTTGACTTGAGTCTGTGTGAACGCTTAAGGATTATCACCTGACAGCCATCTCATATGAATGGGTCAAACACGGGTTAAACGTCCAGTAAGCCCTCATCACTCCAGCGTCTCCTCCTTTGAGAGCTGACCTCTGACAATCTTGAGACAGTCAGTTGAGTTCTTGTGAGTATGATCCGGTCTTCAGGCACGGCCTCTTTAGCCTTTTCTAACCAGACTTTGTGCCAACCTTCTTTTTGAACTTCTGTAAACTTCTGTGACCTTGAGGAGGCGGAGGTCTGCTTACGTAAAATTATATCTCTCTCTTGGCATTTCTGCCCTAACATCCTGTTTCAGCCGGAAAGGTATAAAATTTAGGAAGCAAGATGTCGTTGTAACCCTGTTTCATTTAGCCAGTCCTCAGACTGGGGCAGCCCTAACACTCCTCTGAGGAGTTTCTCAATATATCTGCCCCAGATCTCGTGCCATTGTGATTCCATAAACATTACGATACCATAACCCCGCCTCCTGAACACCATCTGGTTTCTATCGACAAACACATGCCACTCTGCTGAAATCAAACATTCGGAGGAAATGGCAAATGATGTCAAGTCAATAATCGAGTGGGGAGATTTGTGAACATCTCTCCACTGCCACAGCTGGATGTGTCATCAAGTCTTATATTCCTGTTTCTCTGTGTGTGTCTGTCTGTAGACCATCTGTTGCTTTATCACTGGTATACTCTTAAACACTCCTCCTTTTTCTCTCTCTCTCTCTCACGCACACACACGCACACACACGCACACACACACACACACACACACACATGCACACACATACACATTCTTAGAGGAAAAAAGAGGCCTTGTTAGAGGGGTGAATTAATAATTCAGTGTGTACTGATAGATTGCCCGCAGGGGGCATTTCTTGTGTGGCCAGTTAGATGTGAATGTGTTGTGTTGTGATCAGTGCAGCAGTGTTTTAAGGTGAGTTAGTGCTAGGTGTTCCACTGCAGTCATTACGGAGGAGACCACATACTTGCAGGTTTGGTTTTCCATTTCTCAGAGGGATATTTATGGCTTTGCATCAGCTGTGCTGTGTGAGTGATGTAAGGACAGACTGTCTCTCAGCCCCCAAATAGCCGTGGAAAGAATAAAAGTGAGCTGGTGCAGAGTTACATGGCTGCTAGTATATCCAAAGCTGTAGATAAACTTTGGTGCATTATTAGTTTAGCCAAAAACAAGAGCAGCCAGCCCAGAGCGAGTATGAGGCCCTGGCTCACCTGCAGGGTCAGTCAAGGGAAACGCTTCAAAGGTGAATTCAAGACGTTGCATTTTGAAAGGTTGGCTAATGCTTTGAAATTCAATAGCATACCAAAACAGCTCTGCTTCTGTGCTCTGCCAGAAAGCCTTGAAACAGACTACTAACTGTTAGGTTAAGTCTGCAATTGTGAATATCTTAAGTTGCACAAATGCCAATCAATCATATTTTCACAAAATCATGTCTGACAGGATGAGTCTGCCTCTTGTTTATTAACATATCAGTTTATCAAAATGGCATCTTTGTGGTATCACTGCTGCACCATCAGGTTAGCTCCCTGGTCGTTGGTAGGGTGTGTTGCATTCAGGAACATGTTTTCCACTGTCCTTCATCGTATTGACAAACTGCTGGGGGGGTATAGGGTTTCTGCTCACCCCTTACCAACCAAAGGCCTGAACGCAGCAACTTTAACTGCTGCCTTCTCAAGTGAGGGAGCAGCTGCACTCTGAACCTGAGCCAGGAGCACAGGTGTCTGTGTCCATCAGTAACTCTACTCATACAAACACATGCACATACATATGCAATCTTTATAGCTTCATATATTCATTTTTTTTCTTTATTTCATCTTACATTTAGGTTAGAAATATAGGTCAGATCATCAATGATGGTTTGCAGTTTTATAGCAAACAGATTGGTGACAGACTTCAAATGTCTGAGTAAAACACTGGGCCACCATGGGCCTTAGAGCAATCGCATATAAAAAACAAAATACACTCACCTTACATCTATTTTTCTTATTAAATAAAAATAAATACATTCTGTATTCAAGTGTCTCTCTTCTACTGAACTAAGACCTGCAAAACTGCTTTGTTAGCTCATCATAAAACACACTTTGTTCAAACGTGACAGAAACAAGATGATGTTAAAACTTAATAAGACTGTCTCAGTTAGTACTTCACCTATTCCAACAATCATCAACTCTGGTTTGCTTGAAAAAAAAAAACCTTAATTCAGAGTTATATGTGAAAATATTCTGCCTCCACAGGTTGTTTCTTTTCGCTCGTTCTTTGGCTCAGTGGGTGTGCACTGTGTAGCTGAATAAGAGTCTATTGCTGAACAGCGACTCTCACGTGTTCTTTGGAGGCAGACCATTAAATCAGCAAAATAAATTGATAAAAAATTGCCCCCCCAAAACCAAAACATCCGACAAAGGATACAGCCAACCTCATAGAACTGATATATGTTCATCCAATTGAACAACCCTATTGCTCAATGTTAAGTTATAAAGAGCTTTTTTATTCTTTCTGAAAAGATAACACACAATGATGGGCCTCTCTGTTTATGTTCTAGGCTTCATAGGTGTCTAGTAATGGCTGGCTAGTAACACTTTATTATTTCTTCCTTTTTAATTAAATTAATTAACTTCATTGAGGCTCTGACATTGCTTCTGTGACTAAAGCTCATGGGAAATGTTGAATTCTCACAAGATCATTGCTTTATTTTGGTAAAATGACAAGGTGCTCAGGTTTGATTATCAGCATAGTAATAAAGATGCGGCTGCGGTCCTCTCTAGTGGCCTCAGTGGCATTATGCCAGGCTGTGCCCTATTTCAGATATGTCGCTTGTGTCCGTGTCACAGTTGTTTTCCCCCATGTTAAAACATTGTTAAAACTTTGAAGTTCTTTCCAAACTGGAGAAATTATTTCTTGCTTAACCCCTTTAATTGCTTCCAGTGAGTGCAAATCAAAGTCAATTAAAGTGATGTTTGAACTTGGCTGTAAAGTAACTGTAGCTCGGATTGCCTCTAAGGAATGCTGCATTTCTCCCTATTTTTAGCTTTGCCATGTTTTGATTCAAGGCAGGCTTTAACTTTGTTGTCTTTGTGGGATGTGGAGCACTTTTTTTTTTTTTTTCAGCCTGAGCTGTCATCAGTTTACAGAGCATATTACCTCCCTGCTCACACCACTGTGTATGTTTAATGTGCAGAATCAAAGCGGCAAGTGTGATAGCTTAGCTGAACATGGCAGAAAACTATTGATTGAACCGCTGAGTCCTCTGAGCTTTTGATGAGCTAACATTTGCAGGGATCCATGACATCAGAGAGTAATCCTAATAGGTTTTTTGCCAGAAATCCTGGCACTCGCTCACTTATCTGATGCTGAACACTTTGTACTCCAGTTATCTGAGAATTTGACACAAGTCTCGAGTTTCATTAAGCTGCATGAGCAAGCTGACTAAGCCCTTACTAAACACGATTTGGCATCCCTGCCATGTCGTCTAGAACTACTAATATACACAGCAGACACTATAGTCTGTGTACGTGTAGAAAAACATTACTACCCATATATACTATGTCAAGTTCTTCCTGTTTGAAACAAGACTCCAGGCCTTTGCTCTGATTCAGTATGTCTGCAGGCTGCGTGACAACCTGAGAGCATGATGTCATTCTTTTTTCAGTGAAACAGGCCAATGACTTACCTGTGAGGACGGAAAAGTAGATGGTTTGTTCTGGGAAATGATGTGACTATTTGTGACAGATGGTCCCTGTCTGCAGCTTTCAGGAGTTTCTTTGAAAGTCTGAAGTCACATCTGCAGTAAATCACATGCTGATGACTGATGACATCATGATGACCTACAATGTCTGTTCCTGATAGTGTTGAGTGAAATATCTCAGCCGTCTTATTAGACCCAGACACACAGACTCCCTGAGTTGATCATTAAGTGTTGTTAACCGACGTTGCACTGAACATGACTTTTTGTGTGTTTAGATTTCCTGTGTTTTGCTTTGAACCACTGATATATGTGTGATAATGGTATTTTAAGTACTTTTCTCAGTTGCTTTCCTTCTGAGACCTGACCTAATGACTGGGATAACAAAACAAAAGTGAAATGCAGGCAGTGTTTTAAAAATGTACATTGTGTTTTGAGATATTGTGATTATTTCATACAGTCCTTGGAATAACAAGATTAATACAAACATTGCAGAATTGTTAAATTAATAATATTTATATATTTGGCCACTTTAAAGGATCATTCTCCGTGTTAGTTGAGTTGAGAAAACTTATTATTTCAAGGCAACCGTCTTCACTTTATTTTTGAGTTTGAAGTCAAAATCTTAAATTTTGAAATAAACAAACAACAGTTCTGTCCACCTATAATATTTTAATGAGATCATTTACTCTGTATCTTTTGAGTTTTAAAAACAAAACTATATATTATAATAATTGTTGAGCAAACTCATTAAAGTGTAAGTGAATTATATTTAATAACTGAATAATTTCAGTTGCAACTGTATAATTTTCAAGCACCCAAATAACAACAAATCAGGTTCACTGTGAACATTTCGGAGGTTTCTGAAACTCACTGACTTATTTTTCATCTTTAGATTAACTTGAATATTAGATTTTTAGAAAGCCCATTCTTTATTCTTTATTTCAGCAATTGTTCACAGTGAGCTGTGAGCTGACATTGTTCATTACACTTTAATGAGTTTACTCAGCAATTTATGAAATGCATAATGTTTCGCTTTTAAAACTCAAATATTCAAAATTGATTCTTTCTAGGAAGTAAAGTAAATTCTCTCAAAATAAAGATTAGTTTGGCAAAAGTTTTTTTTTTTTTTTTTTTTCAAAATTTTAGTGGAGACAGTTGTCTTGCAATTATACATTTTAACCTGAATTTCAGTTGTGCTGTTTACTATTAGTAGGGACTTTTTCTGTAACTCAAGTTTCTTTAAACCTTAAAGGTGGTAAGAAATATAGGTCAGATCCCAGTGTGGTTGTCTGGTTATTCTTTTTGCTAAATTTACTTAAGCATAAAAGATAAGTATTTGTTATTTCAGCTGTTTATTGGTTACAGTTTGGTTAAAAAAAAAAAAAAAAGGCTTCGTATACACATGGCCTAATAATGGTGGTGTGACAGGCTTTAAAGGTGCATAAGGGAACTCAAAACAAATTAAAGGTAAACATGTAAAAAATCATGTCAGTCATGATAACATTACCTTTAAATATCCTTATTATACAGTAAGTTAACTGTATTAAAGATGATTAAAGCGATATTTACTTACTTACTTACTTTTTTTACAGTGTACTTTTGGTGCACCTCTGCCTGTGGAGCTGCCCCTTAAAACATGCTTTTGTCCACATTCCTGTCATTTCCTGTCCTCATGTACCTCTAACTTCTGTCTATCTGTCCGTCTTTTTTTTTTTTTTTTCTCCAGCTGACCCCGGGCGGAAAAGCAGCTCAGGCTGGTGTTGGAGTGGGAGACTGGGTGGTGTCCATCGATAACACTAATGCAGAGGACATGACCCATGTAGAGGCACAAAACAAGATCAGAGCGGCAACAGACTCCCTCACCCTCACCCTCAACAAGTAATATGATGCAACAAAACACCACATGATCGCTCACCCTCCTTTTTATCTCGGTCAAACACAGCAGCATAAATCACCACAAAACGCATATGCTCCTTCATTCTTTGGAGAGATAAAATACAGTAATGTCCTTGAAATTTGCTTCCATTTGACAGATAGTCGCAAAACACATTGGTATTAAAGTTATCACCACACATAGTCCATTATTTCAGTTCCCCAATGGCTTAAATTCATTTAAGGGAAGACTTCAGCCTGTATTTCATTTTACTCATAAATCTCAGTCCCACTCGTAAATGCTGTCAAAAAGTAATTATTTCTGTCAGGGAGGTTTTCATTCCTGTTTGTCTCGACTTTGTCTATTACATTAGTTAGCAGGGTATTAAAAAAACAAAAAAGAAGTGGAGTTTGGTGAGCCAAAATAGATCTAATTAGGTGTTTGTACAGATAACACTACCATATGGTAATTTTTAAAGCACTTTATGTTGTTGCTCGTCAATTCTGAACTATGAGGCTTTGAAGAAAAAAATATTTTCCTGAATTTCTGGTCCAACTCATATCTTTGCGAAAAGGTGTGCCCAATTCCACCTACATAGATGTCACATTTGTGCAAACTGCAGTTTTATTACTCCTACAAATTCCATCAGAGCCGGTACCGTGCATATTTAGGTGATCTATTTTTAGGTTTTTCTATTTATCCCCTGCTGTTTTCCTGCAATGTTTGCCAAAGTCTTGCTGGCATGGCCTACTTGAAACAAACTGCCAAACGCCTTGAATGCATTGTGCATTTGCAACCACATTAATAAAACAGGTACACATATCAACCCAGAGTAATCCTGCAAAATAGGATGGCATTTTGCTCTTAGGCAGTGTAACAGCAACATGGAGGATTTAAATTACTATAACTAAGTAGTTATGAGTCTGAGCATCTTAGAATTGTGTACAATTAAACCTTGCACAATTTTTTTTTATGTGTTCTCCAAAATTCAGTATTATCACTTATCAGTATATATAATTTGATGTCAATGCTAAATGCAGGTTATACACCTCTGAGCATTATGATTTATGTCACATATATATGTTACAAAGGGCTTAGCAACACCTCCAGCTAGGTGACCACTACATGATCATGGCCACTAATTACCTCGGCTACCTTCAGTCCCGACAAAATGCAGCAATAAGTTATTTAAACAGAAACGGTAGTGAACTGAACCTCCCGTTGTGTACACCTCAGAGCCTGTCGCACAGTTTTCAGGAAGCTGAACACTGTTTGGAGCACATCCAGTCTTGTGCTCCTAGTGAATCACGGCAGGCGATGCCTGCTCAAGGGTGTGGGAGCTAACCAATCAGAGCGGACTGGGTTTATAGGCGAATAGAGGTGCTGCAGCAGTGGCCTGTGTGGAAAAAGTCATGTGCATTTTGAACATTAAAACATGTAAACCTATTCTATTGGAACCTCCAAATAAAAGTGTGAGCTTGAAAATTTACATAGTATGTCTCCTCACACAAGAGGATTGTGCAGTATTTGAGGTACATGCTCTCTGAATTCTTTGTAGCTTAGTATTACAGTAATATTCTGTCCTTCTCATACTAAGGAAACAAGAGCAAGGGTGAGTGGTCTGCACTTAGTAGCGGATATGCATGCCAGATGCTGTCAGGCAGATACACTGGCCTTTGTTTGGTTGAAATAAACTATTTTTAGAGGAGCCATGGGTACCTTACATTATGCCTCAGCTTTGTAATGAAATTAGAGAAAACTCTTTGTTCAGATTAAAACACAGTGTTGTTAAGTGAGCCAGGAAAATCAATGTCTTTAATTTCGCTTGAGTTATTTTAATTAGCACTGGATAACCTTCATACAGGCAGCACTCATACCTGCTCACATAACTCCTGCCAGAAATTCCTGACTGATAAAGTATCTCTGTAGAGTACAAGCCAAAATGTTTCATCAAGAGCTTAATTAGAAGAAAAAAGGTTTCCCTCCCCCCAAAAAAGATGGATGTAACCATTTAAGAGCTTAAAACCTTCAGAAAATGAGAATTTGCAGACTTGTTAAGTAATAAAGATGAGCCTTGCTGCGGTTATGGGACTCATTTTAATTTTGTGATACTCATAGGTAAAGAGGCTGTGATCACAGCTGTAACACAGCTATTTTCACATCGAGTTCATTTTGTTCTTGCCTGCCAAGAGACTCAGCTGTTAAGTTCTGACAAACCTTCTTTGTTCCCTTAGTTTATTGAGAATCAGAACAGCCGCAGGTCATTTCTGACTTTCCGCAAGAAACCAGCCAGAACATAAACTAATAAACTTTCCGGAAGAAAACTGCCAGAACATAAACTAATAGTCTCAGATTTAGAGATATTTGTTGCATATCATGGCGGATATTTGTTGCTTATTATTCAACATGTGCCTGGCTTCACTCTCATTCGTAAAGCATAGATGTCTCTGCACAGATCACTAAAGCCAGTGGACTCTACCAGTCCTCAAATGTGAGGATTTGATGCTATTCTTTATCATACATGATAGGAAACGGAATATCTTAAGGTTCTGGATTTGTTAGTTGGACAAAACAAGACATTTTCTGAAATTGAGTAATAGAGATAATAATGGACATATTAATCTTTAATGAAAATGATTGTCAGTTGTAACCCTAATACAAAACAAATGCTGAACACAACAGATAATAGTAGTATTGGCATCAACATTGAATCCTATGATGAGAAAAAAAACAGAGACAGAAGAGAAGGGAGCAAGAATAACGGGAAAGACGATGGATAGGTGGGTGGAGGTTGAGCAGAGTACAGATCATGTTAAACTCAGGGATCAAAGGCAAATTTGAAGGGAGAAATAAGACAGCAAGAAATATTATGAAAGATCAGGTTCTTTACTGGCAAAGAGCTGCAATCCCTCTTTTCCATTCAACCAACATGACACATTGCTGATGTTGTGTGTACTTTTTTTTTCCCTGCAGAAAGAGGTCACACTACACTTCAACCTACTAAATGCCTTAAAAGGAGTGTGAGGGAGTGGTAGATTCATGGCTTGGAGTTTCAGAGTGAGAAGGAAAAAGGAAAGAAGAATTAGAAAAGAGACATTGACTACATTTAATATACACCAAATATTCCTGTTTATGTGCAGTCATATGTATTTGGCATACTTCTTTGCATTATAATTGTATTATTTTCAATGTTTCCATAAGTAGTGGACTTGTTCATCATGCTAACAGAGGCTTCCTCTTTCATTTGTTTATCCACATTCTTGAAAAGGTTAGCATTTTGATTTGCACATATCTAAAAACCTGTTGATATCAAAGTCTTTCATGATGTTTAAAAGTAGGTGTGTTCATCCATCTGACCAGAAATGTTTACTTTTTTTGGTGAATGCATCTCTACCCCAGCCTTGCGAACTGTGGGCTAGTTGATTTGTTGACAGTGCACAGACCTGACTGTAAACAAGAAGGATCATTTGGGTTTTTTACCGTAGTTTGCGCCACATGCCAACCTCTGTCAACTTTCTCCTTCCCTGTTTTCTGTACTTAGATGTGCTGTGTGCTAGGCTTGTCCGTGTTGAAAAGAAAACCGCATATTAAGTTGGCTAATCTTAGCAAAAGGCTAGCTAAGTATTAGCTACTTAGCTATAGTTATTCTACATCATTCATTCGTTTGTGAGTCAGCTAGTGTTGTGCTTTGTAGCAAAGCACTTGCTAACTATCAAGTGATTACACAATTATGATTCATCAGTCAGAAACGTTGCTTTTAAAGGTCCCCCAGCAACTTCATGGACATAGTGTACAGGAATGGAGAAAGTTGACTGCCAGATACCATGCCTTGGTAGGTCTACTTGTTGGTACATAGTACAACAGGACACACCTACTACAAGACACGTCCTTGAAATGGTTCCAGTTAGGTTACATTTAGCCAGCAAAACTGGATAGGTATAGGCTTAAATAAAAAAAATAACTTGAGTACGATTAGGAACAAAAAGTACTTGTGCAAGTTTAGGAAAAGATCATGTTTTGGGTTCAAATAAGTCCAGGAATCCAGGAAGTTATCTCACGGGGGTCTGTCTTGTAGCGAAGTGTGTGTGTTGTGTGTGTATGTCTGGTAAGCTGTGAGGATGCAGACAGACTCTTCTAACCAAACTTGCTCGACCGTTGTTTGAGCACAGAGCAAAAAGCAGCAGCGTATCCCACGTTTTAACTTGGAAAATGCTACATGTAGGAAAAAAAAACTAATTCAGAATATCCAAAGGGAATATTCTGTTTACATGACCTGTATGAAATTCAGAAAATTATCAGGGAGAATCATGTTAGCTTTTGTGGTGATGGGATAAGGATCAAGAAAAGTGGTGTCATGCTCCCCGAAGAGCGATGATGAGAGTTAGTCAGTTGTCATACATGAGCCAAATGTGTCCCCTGCCCTCTCTTTGTCTTATGCAGTTTTTTCCTTCAGGAGCATGAATTTATTTTTTTCTCAGAATTATTGTTACTATGCATTTTAAAACAAACAAGTCATATGTCTGTTACATGAAAGAACAGTTTTCTTCTTTTGCCTTTATCTCCTGGGAAGTGGTGTAATGTTCTGTAATAAACTAGCGTGTTTACTTAACATCAGCCATACTTTTGCTCCGTTCCGTGGTTTCCCTCCTCTATTTCACATCTCCTTGTGGAGTCCAGCTATTGTAAATATTTCACATTCTTCCACTCTTTTTTTTTTTTTTTTTTTTTTACCCATGACTCCCTTCCCATGAGTCCCCAGTGTCTTCTCTTCATTTCGCCCTCCTCTATTGTGATTACATTGTAAGACAAGCAAATATTGTTTTCCTGAAACACTTCTCAGAGCAGTGCGATTGTCAGTTTTATTTATTTGTTCGTGTCTTGGCTGCCATCCACGGTTTCTTTTATGTCAGGAGAGGAGGACAGCGGCACAGTGATGAGATATGGTCCATTGTTTGGTTTAGGGTCTCATTTTGTTCAACACCAATGATCATCTCCTGTCTTTTTTTATGGTCAGGTTTAGGCTTCATCCAGAGCCCCTTTATGGGGAGCAGAATCAAAAAAATATGGGCCATAGATTTCCGGCTTCAAAGAGAGGAGATCGTGTTGCATCTACAGGGACACACTAGGTCCACATTTCAAAGCTCGCTGTCAGTGATTGGCCTGGAGGTTTGTGGTTGGAGCATGCCGGTGATGTGGGGAAAGCTGATTACAGTATCATGGGAATTTTTTTTTCTGGAAATTTCTGACTTTATCTACCGCCAAGCATGCATCAGCTAAAACGAGTGACCCATAAAACGAGTCAGGAAATGATCTCAGAGTGTGAATATTCAGTTTCAGTGCAGGTCAAACATGGTCTTTTTTCCATCGAACTGTGATTTAATCATCCCCACATTTGTTCGTTTTTAGTCTGCCAAAATAAATACTGTACGTCATAAACATTCCTTATATATCCCTGTTTTTAACTGTGTGACTCATCAAATTGTGGGTTAAGGTGAGTTGAAGCGCTATGAATGTCACATTGATTTGTCTTCCCAGAAGTGTGACGTGCACAGGCTTGTCGGTATGCCTTCCCCTCCTTCACTCGTCTCTGTATCTATACTGCTCTGTCGTCATCCTCTCTTTAGCATTGCTCTATCAGTGGTTGAGCAGGCAGCAACACGAGCGGTTAGTCATTCCTCATTGTCACAGCAAGCGATGTCCATTGTTTTGTGTGTACAGAGCTGCTTCATTCCTGCTTTGTGTAGCATACAAACATCGGTCAGTGGATGGTGGTGGTTTATGTTTAGCTATTATTGGAGCCAGCAGCAATGTGAAGCTGGGTGTCTTCATGTTTAATGTGTAAAGAAATCTTAATGAACCGTCTTCTGGGTCGCTCCAGTCAGCAAAGGCGCTTCAGTAATGTGAATCCTGGGATTAGAGTTAAGAAGTGTCCAGCACTGTGGTACTGGCAGTATTCATAGCTGGGTGGGTGAATCAGCAGACAGTCCAAGAAGACTGTGAAAAGTAGTGAGGTTTTGGTGATTATAATGCCTCCCACAGAGAAGACTTTTTACAATCTGGTTCTTTTCCCCCGATCATCTCTATCGCTTGCATCTTTGCTGATAAGCTTAATTGTTGAGATGTAAGTGTGAGTTGAGTGCATTACAGTGGAGTCGATGGGACATTACAATCGCAAGAAATATGAGCAAACAAGTCCAGTCAAGCCTAATTATGTAAACCACATGTTTATTTATGAAGACAAAGGCTATAATCAAACTGTCAGTTGTAAACATCCTGAATCCAGCAGTATAATTTGCAGGACTTCTTAGTTCAGTTGTATATGGGTGGTTATATAGTTTAATGATGCATTGAATAATTATAATGGACATTTTTAGTGCACCCTTTTCTGTTCTTTAATGTCTTCAATGCCCTATTTATACAATTGAGCACGTAACTAGAATGCTGTATCAACCAACATGAAAGGCCAAAACTATAACAATAAGATCCATCCTGTATAAATGTTCCTATAACTTATAACTGAGTTTATTCACACCACTTACAATGTTATATCTGATTTCAGCTGTTAGTCTTTGATTACACTGATAATGGTTTATGAAATACTCAAAGTGAAATATCAGTCTCATATTGACAGACCTACTTTATCTGCCAGACATATTCCTGGGGGAGATCATGCAGTAGGTTGTATGTGAGTGTCCAGCAGGGCTGGAGCTGCTGTCTGTGTCTGCAGATAATCTGGACCAATCAGCGAAGGAGTTTTTGTTCACATTTATGACTGTGTGCTCAAGGAGGTCTTGTGGTTGCCACGATTCACAGTTTTTGAAAAACCTATTTTGCACTAATTTATACTAACTGATGACTCCTCATTCCTCTTAACTGGCTGGTAGAAACAGCAAGTCATCAACAACTGTGAGGCTAAAAATAAGGCTTACCTCATCTGTTGAAGGCCACATTTTGGCTTTTGATGTGGCTCAAAAATATCAGGTATAGAATTTATCTGCAGATGCTCCAATTTAAGGTGAAAGTAAACTTTTCTGTTATAATATGTATTATAATCCACTCAAGAAAGACTTGGAGCATTCAAAGTCAGCTGGTAAACAAAATAGAGATTTAGAATTCACTACAAAATCAGCTGTGTGGATTTTGATCATTTGTTGATGAGGTTTGTTATGAACATGAAAAATTGAACATGATACTGACTATTTGTTGGAATTAAGTTCAGTTACTGGGGTGATATAATCAGCTTAATGCCAAGATATTAACCATTTGAGCAGCCACAACTTCCACTGGGACATGAAGGCTCCAACCTTTGAATAGGCAACATAAAGTGTAATTCATTTAGAATTTCAGCTTTTTTGACTTTATCCAGTGAGTAAATTTCTATAAAATCATCAACATAAACCACTGCACACTGAACCGAGATACTGTGATTTTATTAAGAGTGAACAGTACACTTCACCCATGGCCTCTTCAGGTTAATTTCTATATCAGATACATAGATTTTGTTACTTAAATTTCATAGAATGCATAATAAATACAACCAAAACATTCATCATTTTGTTGTTGCAATGCAACTCATAAACTTTTTCTTCAAGTTGAATAATAAAGTCAGAAACTGTTTTGAAAGGAGATTCACCAGTTTCAAAAACAACTTTCCATTTCACTGAAACATCGCAGACTCTGATTTAGAAATGTCAGTACTCTTTATTGTAACTTAAACTTGTGATGGTGAGTTTATTAGAAGTATGTACTAATAATTGTCCCTGTCTTTTCTTTTGACAGAGCTTTCAAAGCAGGTGGAGACCAGAAGGTAAGGCCATATCTGTCTGAAACTCTGAGCTCACCTCTGTATGAGTACTTGGATGCTTTGGCATGGTCTGCTACTGGACTACAGTGACGCTGATTGAATCTGAAACTTCCTTTAATCATTGCTCACAATTGGCCCCAACAGTGTGTTGTGTCACTTTGTGTTTAAATTCACCTGATTCACCTGAGTCACCTGTCAAGCTCTCACAGAGTCCACGCACTGTGCATTAGCAAAGCATCAGTGAGTTGCTAAATGAGTTGTTTGCTGGATGGGGTGTTGTGAATATTTTTCCTGTGGTTCATTTTGTCATGCCTTGCACAATCCCTGATACCAGAGCCGCACTGATGCATTTAGTTTCACTGTCAAACTCCTTGAGAGCTACTTCCCTAACTGATTACAGCTTGAGTAGTACAATGGTGTCATGAACTGCTTTGTGCGGCGTGCTGTTTTTAGTAAAGCAGCAGGAACGCAATACTTTCACAAAGTCAGTGTTCCATTTTAGTGGGTGTTCTTTTGCAGTCCATGCATAATGCTTAGTAGGAAATCTCGTTAGTTAGACATGTCAGTCAAATATGACAATTTCTCACTTTGAACATTTTCATTTTACCAGCAGTAGCAGATTAGTTTGGCCAGTCCATGGCAGACTGCCAACACAAATAAAATGGCTGTGTTCACAGTTCTTAAGCACTTCTTCCGTGTACAGAGAAAAGCTGGCAGGCTTTGACAGAGCTGGTCCTGCAGCCCGCAGTAATCATTTTCTATGAGAAACTGGAAGCTTTCTTAACATAAAGCTTGGGATTGTGCAACAGCAGACGGAACTTTTACCGTGTGTCGGAAACGTCTCACTGCATGTTGTGTGCGCTCTCCTGCATTGTCTCCCTCTCCCACACCTTCGTAGGACTCAGCTCCAGCTTCTGTTCAGCCAAAGTACTCCTTTGCCCCCAGCACGACTATTAACAAGATGGCGAGGCCGTTTACACCAGGTGGTGGTGGTAGTGCCAACTCAGGTCCTGTTATTAAACCTGTGGCCTACTCACCTAAACTTAACACTCCACGCTCACAGGGCAGTGCCAGCATGCAGCAGCCACAGAATGGGTAGGTAGATAAATAAACACTTTTACCTGTTAATACCACGAGGTGATTGATGTGGTTTTAACAGTAATTGTGACGTCTCATTAATCTGGTTCTAAAATAACTCATTCAGGATTTCCCAATTGCATCATGGTTAAGATCTTACTTCAGTATATTGGCAAAGATTTTTGAGTTGTGTATTTACATTATCGCAGATGTTTCCAACAGTGGTCAAACCAGAGAATTTTATAATGTATTCAAGGTAACTGTGTGTTTCCTGTGTTGCTATAACTTTCATGATAATATGGGGCACGTCGAATACATCAACTTGGCAAGCATGATTTCTGCCTGAGTCATGTCAGATAGATTTTAATTGGCAATTATGGTTGTTTAACAATGAAGACAACAGCTTCTGTCATCCCACACTTCTTCAGTTGTCATCAAACTATATTTTTTTCTTACTGTTGTGATATGAGAGAGACTCATAGCAGCAGAACTTAGATTGTCTGTTTAAGAAAAATTCTAAAAAAGATGAACATAATAAATTGATATTGACTCACTGCTGAGATCAACTTAAATACTCCACTGTCTCTCAATAGTTAAACGGAAATGATGACAAGCATGACCTTTGTATAAACTTATGCTGTTGCTAAACACACCAGCAGTATTAATATGCCATTACAGATTATGTCATGACTCTGGCCAGAGAATAATTTAGGGGGATATCCACTTTTTGTCAGAACAGACCCAGATGATCTCTCTGGCCTTTATTATACAGATGAAAGCAAACAGTTTGGTATATTTAGCTGACTATTCAAGCCGGCCTCCTCCAAATGAAAGACCTCTGCAGTGAAATCTATTGGATGACAGAAACAGCTGTGCAGAGATTAGTGAAGGATGAGTCAATAATCAGTTTTATGGCACTATAAAATTTGTTTTATTCTTTTCTGGTTCTGTTTTGCTTTCTTTGGCCACTGTAAAAGATTGATGATTTATTTGTATAGACCTATATATTGATTTTTTTGTTCCCATCATCCTCATTATGTGCATGTGTGTTTGTAAGATATGCAGTACAAAAAAGTAAGACTTTTAAATTTAGAAACAGTATCAATCCTTTGCTGAAATAACACATCACTTCTGTGGTGAACAGAACTATTATTGACTGACTGACTGATTATTCTTGTATGTTCCATCTCCAGTCAGATGACAGAAGTAGTGTGGATTTTGAAGTCCAAAAAATACTTATTCTGCCCTGAACTTTGGGCTAAATTGTTTCTCAGCTTGTAGAAGCTGTATTTTTTTGTCACTGCAGTCACTTTGTCATGTTGGTTTCTCTTCATAAAAAACATTACTACATGAGTCAAACGTCATACCTCCAATAATACATTTAATTACATTTCTCTGTTTAAAAATAATTTAAATTTGTGCTGATGCCATCGACAACTTCCATTTTATTTTGTAATTCCATGATTCTCTCCACATTTACCACACAGCAGAAATTACAGGGCCGTACAGCCAATTATCCCATCAAACTAGTAATGCTGGAAAGTCCTGTCGCAATCATGACGCATCTTTCTACTTTTTTTTTAACCACGAACAAAATTTATGAATGAAATAAATATTATAGGCTAAAACTTAAAATGATGCCTCAGCAGCTTTAACATGTTGACCTCTAAGTAAATTTTTTATCTATTGTGTTGGAAAAGTGAATCTTGAGTTCCTCCTTGAAATATTTAATTCAGTTTTACTTCTGATCTTTTGGTGGAAGAAAAAGAAACCGAAAATTTATTTCAAAGGCAACATCTCAGCTTTGTATTGAAATGAATTTAAAGTTTCAGTGAATGAGCTTTTGTTGCTATAATTACATCAAATAATTGTCAGTATCTCCTGTTTTTATTTTACCATCAGTTTTCAGGTTTTACAAGGGTTCCAGAAATTGATCAGAAATGCATTTTAAATGATCCTGAAAGTGTCAGAAAGGCCTGAGATGTTCTTAAAGCATAGGCCAGTCTGGTTCCTGTAATTTGGGTCATGGTAGTGGCCTGACTGCATCCATTGGTGAGATGTGGTCTGTTGCTGTTTTTAGCTTCGCTCATAAATTGTGCTGCATTCTCACGCAGCGTTTTACTGCCCTGGTGCTGGATTATTTAAGCAGCCTTGCTTGCTTACTCTAGAGAGGGCTGACATGGTTGTGAGGTTTCTCTGCAGATGGCCGAAACACAGTCCTGTGGCCATCTTTAAGGAGACCGGAGCCTAATTATAACTGTCAGCCCACTTTTGATGAAAACATTGTTGGATGTCTCCAGACAGCAAACAGCTCGATGCAAACAGCATATGTCCAGTGCGTCTGGATGTGTCGTGTTGAAACAGGTTTTGTGTGATGATGTTTGTGCAGAGCTTACTGTGACATCATGATGTGTCACTCCTGTGGCATTTAGCGCTGTTCACGGGTATCAAGGGACAAGATAAATTAGACTAACTGTGCTGGCAAATTAGGCAATGTTTTTCTTTTCTTTTGTTTTCTGGCAAATGCTGCCACCATTTCCATAAATCTGAAGGCATTTGTGCACATGGATGAAAGGAGCACTGGGCAAAGTGTTTGTGCCAAATCGACTGAGTCATTTTGGGTCAGCATAACAATAGACTATTTGACAGACAAACAGTGCCGTCTTTCTCTTGCAGAGCCGGTTGACAATCACAGCATGTCTCATGTCACTCCTTGCATGTTTTCTGCACCCTGCAGTATTTTTGGTTTTCTGTTGTGTACATCCCCATTGTCATATATTGACATGTTCTGGTTTTCCTTCTGTTTGATTCAAAGCTGAACTCTGACCCCTTTCTTTCGTTTTCTGTTTTTCCTCTTTTCTTTTGACGCTGCAGGTGGAAACTCTTGAGAAGTTAGTATATTTCTTTTTTTTCACTCACAGTATAAAATAATGTTTGTTTGGTCACAGTTGAAATAGTTTTTCACGAAATAATTTTTTTCTGTGTTATATGTGAATAACTTAAAATTATCCAGTAATTTACAAAGACAGCAGGAGTTTCCAAACTTTTACAGCTTGTGAGCCAAAACAGATTTGGTGTCTAGCCTGGACTCAGACTTACAAAAATACATAATGAATTGCCAAAATGGGAACTGCAACTGCACCAACAACTGATAAAAGGACACAGCAAACCATGAAAACATTCATATGAAATGTATTTATTTCATTATAAAAGTACATCATAGCAGTTATCAGATTTGTGTAGTGAAATTTTAAGTTTCTCACCACTTCATAATGAATGTCCACTGAAACACTAGAAGACTTTTAATTTGAAACAGATACAGGAAGTCTTATGCTCCTATTAACAGAATAATGTATCTTATAAATCCCAATAATGTAACTTTAAGAGAGCAAACTGGGGCAGATCAAAAAGAGGCTTTGTATTTAAAGGTTGCAGTGTGCCAGTGATTTCCCATCATACCTGGATGGAATAGTTTTTCGCTGTTTTATGTTCCAAAATGTAAGTGTTTCTTTGTGCAGTGTTCTGTTCAGACCATTGTGGTTTAAGCTGGTAGCCTAATTGTCCATTTTCTGCTGGTTTATAGTTTTAGCCATTAGTCAGTTGGCTGTTTCATTTCTTGCCCCAGCTGTATTTTGCTACAGAATTTAAACTAGAGCTGTAACTATTAGTCAATTAATAGATAATTTGATCAAAAGAAAATTACTGGCCAACTATTTTGATAACCAATAAATCGCCATTTTCTGTTATTTTTTGTCGAACATCTGCTGGTCCCAACTTCTTACATGTGAAGATTTGCTCCTTTTCTTTCAGAGTCTTTGGGTTTTGGACTGTATTAATTGTGAAAATATTCATCAGATTAATTGATATTGAAAATAATAATTAATTGCAGCCCTAGTTTAAAGTTCTTGTCCCCTTTATTGAAAGGCATCAAATATTTGACTCCTCTGAGAGCACAATTCCTTGCTGCCTGTCTGTATTTGAGGAAATTCAGTATACATTTTACTCAGCCAGTATTTATTTTGCAACCCAGTGTGTGGGTCTCTGTCCCCAGTTTGAGAACCACAGCTCTTTTACAGTTTATGCAATAGTTTCCTATTCATTCACTAGTTAAACTGAACCATTTCCCACGTCCCATTTTTATATTGGACAATTTTAAGTTCCAATCAGGACAAAACTAGAAACATCTAAAAGTCCTCCATTAACTTCTTACAATTTGTCTTCATTTGATGTTTCGTCTGTTCTACAGGGGTGAAGCAACTTATTATGATGATCTGTACCAACAGTCCAAGTAAGGGGCAGCTGCATGCAGGCTGGTTTGTCAGCTTAGTAGGTTCACATGACGAGAGAGAGGGTAGAGTCAAAGATTGGGTTTACGGACAGAGATGCAGCATGACAAAGATGTCAGTTCATTAGTAACATTCATCTTTCATTTTCTGCTCATTTTTTGTTAAATGCATGCCACAGTTGTCCTACAGCCTTGTTGAAACAGTATGTTTGAAGTGAAAGCATTGTTTTTGCTGCTTCTTGAGCTTTTTTTTTTTTTTTTTAAATCAAATTAAAGGTAATATAAAGATCTGTACAATATCTTGAAAGATTTTAACATTAAGTTTTTAAGGTTAGGAAAGTGCTTGAATGTGAATACACTCCTTAAAAAATGCTTGGTTTTAAACAGTCTGGTTTCATCTACGCAATCACTCATGTAAAACAAAATGTTTTAATATTTTAAAATGAAGTGATCCTGTTGCCATATTTGTCATTCATAGCTAGATAAATCCTCTGTCAGTCCCTTACTCTGTAAGTTAGCAAGCATTAAATAATCATTATCAAAGCATACAAAGTTAACACGAACAGCTGGTATAACAAAAAAGTAACAATATGCACTGATTGGATATAAAGGAATTTTAAGTTGCATTGATAGTGGTTTAGTTGTGATGACAAAGGCTTTGAGAGTTTATTTTGTTTAGGAAAGCTTTTAAAAAGCTGTATGAACCCTGTAATATGTAGTAAAATGTTTCCAGGTACTAATAGTCTGACAGCTTTTCTGCCATTGACTCTAATGACAGTTATAAATACTATCTCTAATGTGCTAATGTCCATTTATGAGAGTCTACAGTGGACCCAGGAGAAATCTTAGTAATGGGTATCCATTAGCCCTCTTATTGCGTGACCGTGATGCTGAACATTAAGTGTTGCATGATCTGTTCAGGATGTCCTCTATTCTCAAGGTCACCTGATTAGCTGGGTTGGTGTGAGTGAGTGAGTAGTCCCTGTAGGTGGGGTTGTTCTAACCTGCTCCTGCTGTGTGCTGCTGCCGGGTGTGTGTATGTGCAGGTACGGCCTCAGGGTGGAGAACCTGCCCTGTTTTATCCCCAACGACCGCAGCAAGAAGAGGCTGATCCAGGATACTGAGGACTGGCAGCCCCGCACCGGCACCACCCAGTCCCGCTCCTTCCGCATCCTGGCCCAGCTCACAGGCACCGACTTCAGTAAGTCGGGACCAGGCCTGGTGCAGTCAGTAGAGTGAGACAGCAGAGAGTGACGGGTTGGGGGTTCTTCCTGGTAGTGAAGACGAGGTGTAGGTGGAGGCCTGTGACTGAATGGTTGATCTTATGTGATCTGATCATAGTGAGGGTGACAGCCAAGTGAGTGACAGGAAAGGTGGATAACAGGGGTGTCCATTTGTCAGCTGTGAAGAGGGGCTTCAGCTGTCAGGTGGCTGCTGCCTTAAATGACACCTATTTTGTCACAACTGTAACCAGTCTGACAAATCGACTGCACGTCCACATGATGTTTATGTACTGTAAGAACAGCGCCATTTATTATAACGTATACTGTTATCGTGTTTGGGTCTGTACGTAGTCAGACAGTCATGTAAGTCTTTATGTTGGACTATTTGTTTGTCAGAACAGAAGGTGTGTCAGTGTCTTTATCAGTAAGGCATGCTGATGTGTGTCTCTCCTGGATCTCTCAGTGCAGGACCCAGATGATGAAACCATGAAGAGGTCCAGGTAAAAACTTAAGTGTCGTTGATTTGAACACATGCACCTCCTCAGTCACAAGTGATTAAGTTTGTGCATTTGTGTGTGGAAGCTTCAGTTTGGCCATTATTTAAAAATGATCTCAACTTTTGAATCTAGTTTTGGTTGTTTGTTGTTTTTTTTGCTGCTTTTAATTCTGGCATGTTGTGATTTGGACATGCTTTGTATTATTAGAACAAGAATCTGCTTCATGGCGTAATTTTCCTTTTAAGGAATAGTTCAACATAGAGAAAATGTGCTTCCTTGCTGTGAGACAGATAAGGAAGACTGACACTATAGACCTTTTTCACAGTGGCCATTTTGACATGAAATGGTGGAGTAAACACAGGAGTCACCAATGATTCCACAGCTGTCTCAAATTCTGTTTTAAACTGTCCCATACTTAACAACCACTGTCCCAAAGTGAAGTTCTTTCATTCATATTACATAATGTAGTTCTTTATAACAAATATAGTATAATAAAAAAGGAAAATTGAAATCTTCCTCAGTGTTTGGCCAGTCAGTTTCATTATTGTTTTAGCCATTGTTTGAGTTACTGTTTGTTGTATATTTATGTTTGATCAATAAATGCATCACTGCAAAGTGCAGTGCAAATGCAAATTATGTTCAGAGTGTGTATGTAAATTTACATTGCAGTATTCCAATCAGAAACTATTGTTAACACATTTTATTTTAAACACCATGACAGTCTGTAAATGCATGTGTGACATAGTGTAGAGCTTTTTTTTTTTTTCAAATTTGAACACTTCACAATTAAAATGAAAAATATCCATGAAGCATGACTGCAATAATTTCATTACATGATAGGTTTCTGTACTGTACCAAAATTGTCCCAGGTGTTATTTTTATTGTCCCTGGAACAATAGGACGTGCTTAATTTAAAGTGCTGGTTACACCTTTGTTAACCCTATTATTTCATATCAAATGGCTGCTGTGAAAAAGGTCTGTTGTAATGTCTTTATTTCAGCTGATAAGCCAGTAGCTGGTTAGCTGAGCTTAGCATAAAGACTGGAAACACAGGAAACCGACTGCTGTGTCCAAAGGTAACAAAAACTGACTGACATGTGACTATTTTGCTGCCGGTGTACTAATTTCTTGGAGCCTGTCACAACTGCGAGGTTGCCAGGCAACCGCAGAGACCCAACCCCCCTTGGAACTACAGTGCGTTATTTTACTCTTCGATTTTTGGATGGTTAAATAAACTTACAATGTATAACATGTTGAGCTTTAGAGGTGCTGGTAGGTGGATTTTATTACCTCTGGACACAGCCGGCTATTTGTTTCTTCCTGTTTCCAGTCTTTGTGCTAAGCTAACCTGCTGCTTGTTGTAGCTTCATATTTAACTGACAGATATGAGAGTCAGTCTTCTCTTCTAACTCTTGGCAAGAAAGTTAATAATCTCCCCAAATGACAAACTATTCCTTCAAGTTCAGTTTAATATTTGCTTTCCAACCATATCACATCTTTTTCTGCCTTTGCTGTTTCACCTGTTTTTTTCTGTTACTTTTTCACCTTTTGATGCACTTTACTCCACTTTCTGCTCTCTCTCTTGCTCTCTCTCTTTTTCGTATTTATTCTCTCCCCTACAATCTATTTCCTCCCTGTCTATCTCTGTTTCATATCTCTGTTGCTTGCCGTCAGGGAAAAGTTCCTCACTGAGATTCAGAGTCCCCGCTATGCCCGTCTGAGGGATTGGCACCACGACAGGTCTGCTCGCGCCCTCAATATCAAATCCTGAGCGACATCCTAGATGCCATGGGATGCAGAGCCCAGCCAGAGCCTGCTAGTGATAGCCACACCGCAACGACTACATGACAAAGACGATGAAGATAGCCGACCGTCCAATGGCAGTTAACACATTCACCTTTCGGATTACAGATGGGGTGAAAAAGAAGTTTGGGGATTTAAAAAGAAAAACAAACCAAAAATAGAAGAAACATAGCCTAGATGACAAAGCCCAAAGTGGAACCTTGCATACTGAGCCTGAGTGTAAGATCTCCCTCTGATTTTCTGACTTGATGATTGTTGACAACACTGTGGACCACTGTGTCTGTAGCCCTGTTTTCCATTTCACACTGCGTTACTTGGAGTAAACTGGTGGGAAGGTGGGAAGGGGGGTCTCCACAGTGGGAAGCGCCTTTCTGTTCCTTATTCTTCTTCTTTGATTGTGAAGTTCAGACCCTCCTTTGATCTCTGTCTGTCTCTCCCTCTCACCCTCTTCTCTCTGCCTGTTTCCATTTATTGAGTTCTTCATCCTTTTTCATTTCTGATCCCCTCATCTCGTAGGCTTCTCCAACCATTAAGAAAGAAAAGGAAGATAAATCTGTACTTTTGTTTTTTCCTGCTGTCATCAAAAATATAAAACTTCTGAAAAAAAGCAACTCTTGCTTCTCTGTCCTTTCTTCCTCTGTTCCTCTTTTCTTCTTGTTTATTCAGTTTAAGCTTAAAGGATGCATCACTTGATACCCAATTCTTATTTCTATTTCTTTAGCTGAATCACAATAATTCCCTTACTTCCTTGGTGTGCTGAGCAAAAACGATTATGTAGAAGCAGGGGTTTCCTCCGTATTTATGCAGTTGTGAATTAATGGCGGGCCTTTTCAAAGATCAGGGTTCAAGTTTCCTTTTATTGCCTCAGAGAGAAAATTGTTTTGCAGTCAGGCATAAAAACAACAAATAGGCATACCCACACAAGGTAAAACACAATTATCCAATTAGTCCAGAGGTGCACTGTGAAGAAATGCCAGACTGTAGTCTCTTGCACTTGCCTAAACATGAGAATATTCAGAGGGTATTTAGATCCTAATAAAAAAAGGCCAACATGATGATATTTAGAGTTCAGCTGGGTACAGTGATTTCTGCAGTACAATGGCCTTCATCAGAGAGAACAGATCTTACAGTATAATATAGTTGCAAACACGACTTGAAAAACAGAAAACAATTTGATTGTTAGGTTCCATGTATTGCCCTGATTTAGATGTAGAAAAACTAAGAAATAACTTTTAGGGGTAAGAATAACCAGAAACTATTCAAACACCTTGTCCATGGACAAGTTACAAAATGTGCTTTTGCCTTGAGGGTGGCCAGGGGACAAATGTGGAATGGTTGCTCCTCACAGGGTGATAAGTCCTAATAGTCTGCGATGGAAACATGAGAATGAGAAGTGGTGTGCATTACATACTACCACCGATTCCAAAAGACGATATAATTTGCTAATCCTATATGATATAAATTCAATTGAAAACTATACAGAGACAATAAATTTCATGTTTTACCTCATCAGCTTCATTGTTTGTTTGTTTGTTTGGTAAATATTAGGGCTGCTATGACTACTTGACTAAATAATTAGTTGATCAGAAGATGAGGAGAAAGAAGAGCAGTAGCTCCAAACGTCACTTATCGATGTGCTAATAAATTGCACTAAAGGAAGCAACAGTGTTGCTGTTGCTTTTTTTGTGTATTTTTTTCACTTACAGAAAACTAAAAATGAAAGTCAACGTAATGCTCTATTGTCGTCTTAGATAATATTACCAATCACCATTTAATTACCAAATCTACAATTGTCAAAAAATGACTGTATAAGGTGACTAAAACTAAGCTAGGTCTATCTGGTCTGTTCCAGCAGGACTGTCCAGACAGCCTCATCACACACTAAATGTCAACCATCCAACCTGTGTGACGAAATGTCAGCACAGCAGATAACAGTATAAGAGGCGTTACAGGACATAACCCCACGCAAATTGCAGCAGAAAGTCTTTCAACTGTTCTACTCTCTTAAATATACCATTGTAACACATCAGAAGTCTTAAGAAATCTGAGAGGGGGAAAATATTGGAAAATACTGAAAATGGTGATGCCAGAATTTGTCATCGCTGCCCGTGTTAAAAAAATTGACTTATGCATGTCTTCTTGTCTGATGTCCACACAATGGATTGAGTGCTGTCCACAATCGACCAGAAACTGTGTTTTACATGAGACATGGAGTTGGATGCAGTACAATGATTGTGCAAAAGGAAATTCTTAATCCTTAGATGCATAAGTGAGTCAAAATGACCTGGTCGGTTTGTTTTCTTGCAATATCTCTGTAATAAAACCAGTTTATTTGAATATGTTCATCATTGGAGCCCTGCGATGAACTGGTGACTGGTGGTCCAGGGTGAACCCCGCCTCTCACCCAGTGTCAGCTGGGATAGACTCCAGCAGCCCGCGAGCCTTATGGAATAAGTGGTTACAGAAAATGAATTAATGATTGTTCATCATTGGCAACATTTACGCTGACTGGTAACAGTTTCGTAGTCATAAATATTTTAAAGTTAAATTATTTAATTAATTTTCTTAAATGTTAATCACACATTCATATGGATTTGTCTCAGTTTATGTTACCTTATATATAACTACACTAATATAGTGATGTGTATTTAAATTATTATTTTATGAAGCAGAAAGCACCACTTGGATCTCTTCAAACTTTTTATATGTTCTAGAGGAGACTTTTTATGAGCACTTAACATTTGTCAGATTTTTGGTTGTGTGAGGTCCACCATTTTATTCTTGCAAAATGTCTGGACTAAAAGGTCAAAAGGCATTTTTGGTAGGGTCATATTTAGGCAATTTTTAGAGCTTCATGTGATTCCTTAAGACTTATTTCCTCTCATTCAGAACACATGGAGAACACAAAACTGATTGAGTCTGTTTATGTTGCAGTTTGTGTGAGGTTGATCCACAGTTTTGTATAAAATGCTGGACTAGTGACAGAATTGTGGGGAAACAAAGAATGTTTCTAATAGTTAAAATGAAAAGTGACAGATTGTTACTTTGAATGTCATGAAGGAAGGTGTCTTGTAAATAATAAGGGTGGATGACAGAAAGATATTGTTGCATATATTCAGTGGTGTGTCTCCCTCTGCCCTCTCAGAGCTGTCCCACTATTGTTTGACATTTTGTCAGTTGTCACATTCAGGTTCTTGCAGAGCTGCAACACTTTTTTTCCCTCCTCACTGTCGGAGGGTGACATATGTCAGTGGCTTCTTGCTCCATGTAAAAGCAAAACCTGCTTCTTTTCTCTCCCGGATGTTGAGCTGCCAACAAATTTCTCTACTTTCCCCTTTGCTCAGGTCGGTGCATCCCACCGGAGAGGAAGCCAAAAAACAAACAAAAAAAGCAGGGGAATCTGAATTCCGAGGTGTACGTGAACAGGAAATGTCAAGGAAGTGTTCCATAGGGTGCATGTCCAAAAATCTGTGTCGAAGGCAAGAAATCCCTGTCCTGTCTGCACATTTTGTGATGCAGGAATTGTGCACCTGCATTGCGCTGAGCTGCTCACTGAGAAGATGGAGGAGGAGGATGTTAAAAGCAGTGAAAATGTCAAGAAAACATGATCCAGGCTGCTCCAGGTGGGAATAAACCGCTGTAGAGGATGTACTCCAATTTGCACCGGCAACCTTCACCAGAGTGAGGTGCAGCCAAGTAGACCTCTCAGAGGTGTGTGAGGCATCGGAGCCACTGGCCTGTTGTCATGTAGGGAGTGTAGCCGGGGCCGCGGTGTTGACCAGGATGTTTTTTTTGTTTTTGTTTTTTTTGGTTTGAGTTTGTTCGGTGGGGTCCCAGAACGCAGGCTTGCCAGTGTGTGGGGCAGAGGGCAGCTGACCCAGGGTCTCTATGTCAAACAGGCTAAAACAGGTTTGTTCTGTCCTTTGTTTGACCCAGCCGCCAGAGATCCTTCTCCTTCAGCCTTCCTCTCCTCCTTTCACTCTGTTTTGCTGGAGTTTCTCTCCAAAAAACTCTCCTGGTACAGCAGGAGGGGGGTCTTACCTTCCTTTAATTTAGAAAGATTTAACTTTCTCTCTGTCACCAACCCTGCAAGCCATCTCGCTGCTATTGCAAGGGGATTTAATGTCCTTTATTATTCAGAGTACGCTGAAAAATAGCAGACTGTTTTTATTTTTCTTTGTGCTCGATAGCTCCCAGCTGAAAGTCAGTAACTTATGCTGCCTCCGTAACTTCTTGTGTTTAGTTGTTTGGCTTCATAAGGAGTATAATTGATAGGCAGACTTAACCTGATACAGGCGATGCTAAAGAACAAGGCTGTTTCAGGGTAATTCATTTCACATTTTCCTCTTTTTCTTTGCAAATGAGAGATGATTTCATCATCTTTCATTAGTGTATTGTAGATGCCACAGTTGATGATGTAAACACGATAGACGCCTAAGGCAGTATTATATTTTTTTCCCAAGATAAGACATCTCCAGAGCTCACTGTCTTGGCTCAGAAGTTGTTTTTCTGTCTCAGTCATGGTTTGAAGATTTTCTGAATATAGTGACGCTTGCTGCGGGTAACAGAACTTTGAAATGTAGAAACAACTCTTTATTTCAACACTTCTGCACATGCACGCTTGAAGCGAAACTCCTCCGACTCACAATCTGACAGTGTAACGCTTCCCAAGTTTCTCATTCTCCAACTTTGCCTGTGAGTGACGTGCATCAATCAGAGATGTTCGGGTCTCTAATTGCTCTCATTAGGTTTAGTCAGTGGCCCTTGAACCATTTTAAAACATCTACTGAATGCACACAGTGTTATCTGTTGTGCAGCATTGATCATTTGAATTACATGATTGATTTTGTCTCAAGGAGGCTTGTGGAATCATGTAAAATGGATGGAAAATCAATTCAAATTCTGTTACAGCGTGTTTTCTTTAACATTCACCTGATTCTTAAACACTAAAACAGCTTGTCTTGACACAACAGGTGAGAAACTCCTGTTGATTCTGATTAATATTAATGATGATGATACTTATGATCATTCATGCAGAGGGTAATCTGTGGTACAAGGTAATGGAGACAACCATGGCTGCTGGTATCCAAACATGATGTTCATTGAGTAGTAACCATGGTTACTGAGAGGTGTGTGTATGTGAGCGTGTGTGTACCTTTTCTAATTAGTCATTTTCTCCCCACAGCCTTGAGCCAACTCCCTCACCTGCCAAGGCCCAGGCAGCAGATAAACCAGATGGTGAGTTTCTGCTCCTGCTGATGCGTAAAAAGAAGCCCAGCAGCATCCAGTAGAGGTTGTGCTAATAGATTCTTATTAAGTGTCAATACATGAGCATCAGCAGCTACAATGTGACTGTCACAACATACATCTGGTGGGAGTGTGTATATTAGATAAAAGTGTCCCCCTCCTGTTGTGAAATTACTCAAAGTCATGGCCAAGTTTTTCTAAGTGCTTTAATTTCAAAACAAATTGCCCTGTTTTTTTTTTTTTGGCTCAGGCTCCAAGACTGCAGCTGCAGCAGCAGGCAGCTCAGGTCCATCCAGTCGACCGCCATGGGTCACCGACCCTAATTTCGCTGACCGTTTTCGCCCAGACAAGACCAGCACCGTCGTGACCCAGCACAAGCAGCCGGTTCAGCCGACGCCAATGGAGAACCGCAGCTCCATCCTGCAGGCAGCGCAGCAGGCACCCGAGGACAGTGGGAGGACCCCGGTGTGTGGCGCCTGCAACAAAATCATAAGGTGAGAATGCAGTGCCACGTCCGTGGTGACAGTTTGATTCATTTTACCAGGATAAAATCCTCTCAATGTTTGCGCCTTTCAGAGCGCTGTTAGAGAAATGCCACATCATTTAAGACAGTTAATACACACAATGACAGACTGCAGTCAGCATAATTAACACAGTCTAGAGACATCTTGTTATCAGTGGAGACGAGCATTATGCTGACTTTGAAATAATTTAAATCTCATTTCACACATTTCACAGATAACAGAGAAACCTTAGTTCTTATTCTGGTCACTATTGGAATTCAACAGACGAATTGATTTTCAACACATGAAGATATAAAATACAACCCCAATTCCAAAAACAGTGGGATGTTGTGTAAAACGTAAATACAAATAGAGTGTAATGATTTGCAAATGCTGTTTGACCTGTATTCAACTAAATATAGTACAAAGCCAAGATAATTCATGTTCAAACTGATTGACTTCATTGTTTGTTTTTGTAAATACACATTTCAAAAAACTTGGGGCAGAGGAATGTTTACCACAGTGATGCATCATTTTTTCTTACTCCGTAAGTGTTTGGGAACTGATTGGACAGCAATTCCTGAAGTTTTGAAAGCAAAATTCTCATTCTTGCCTCAAGTGCTTGACAGTCCAGGGTCCGTGTTGCTGTATTTTGTGCTTCATAATCCACCACACATTTTCAGTGGGAGACAAGTCTGGACTGCAGGCAAGCAAGTCTAGTACTTAGACTTACAAGTCTAAGAATACAAGTTGAAAAGGATTTGCAAATCATTGCATTCTGTTTTTATTTATGTTTTACACAATGTCCCAGCTTTCTTGGAATTGAGGTTGTACATCATATAACTTAAGACATGTCTTCAGATTTTGTCCTCACTTTACAAATGGTGCCTGCTTTTCTATTGGAGCTGTCCTTCTTCTTCTTGTTAAAGTGGAAAATTGTGTAGCAGATTTTAACGATGCCTCTGACGTGTTGTTAAAGTGTGTGTCTGTGTGTGTGTGATATGTTTTCCAGGGGTCGATACCTGGTGGCGCTGGGACGCTCTTGGCACCCGGAGGAGTTTACGTGTTCACAGTGCAAGGCGGTGCTGGATGAGGGGGGCTTCTTCGAGGAAAGAGGGTCTGTCTACTGCACCAAGTGCCACGACAACCGATATGCTCCAAACTGCGCCAAATGCAAAAAGAAGATCACAGGGGTAAGAGCTGCGCTGTTGCATTCAGCAAAATCAAAACACAAACCAGAGATGTGGAAGGATTTTTAACCAGGAGACACATTTTACACTCTAATAGAGTTGCTGTTAAAAAGCAAAAGTTTGTAATCTTTGATTTGAGAATATATGTGTGTAGTCTCCCCCATATTTCAGCAACACCCGCTGAGCTGAAAATAAAATATTTACAACCTTCTTCTCCTGTTATCAGGAAATCATGCACGCCCTGAAGATGACCTACCATGTTCAGTGTTTCAAGTGTGCAGCTTGCAAGACTCCCATCAGGAACCAGGCCTTTTATATGGAGGAAGGCGAACCCTACTGTGAGAAAGGTGAAACACTGAGCTGTTGAAGTCAATGCATACTGTACTCCCTAACTTGACCATATTAAATAGAAACTGCTTTTATAAAAGTTTAAAATAATTACAAAAATTATAGATGGCAATCTTCAAGTGGAAATCACTTTTTTTTGTTTAACTTCTCATTATGAAGTAAAGTTAATTGCCCGGTGTAATGGCTATAGAATAATGACACCATCTGGATTTAGACTGGTCCCCTGTAAGCCTCACTTTGATCAGTCTGCCACCGGGCACAATTTTTCCCAGGAAAATGATGTCTTTGTTATAGACTATATGAATGAACAGTCTTTCTCCTGATGTTTTCTTCTAACGTTTTTCGTCCTCCACCCTGACACCAACCCCTGTTGGTGCAAAGCAATATTGTTACTAAAACTATGTTGTTGCTATGCAGTGTACATCATTACAATAGCTTATGCCTGTTCCCAAATTCATTATAAAAAGTGCTGTTAATAATTTCTTCACAGAGCGAGGCTCTGGGGGATAGGTTATGGGAAGGTAGAACACACATCAACAGACAAACAGATTTTGACCGCCTCTGTTGTCTTTGTCACAGCTGCCCAACAATAATACCACTTGGAAATGTGAGTGGGCTGAAAGGTTGTCTGTTTCTACATTAAAAGAAAAGGAGCTTCGAGGGAAATTTTGGGACAGTCCCAAGTACTTAAACACTGTATTAAGGACTTTATTCCAACTTTGACACAAAAACAAATATTATTTTCACCCAAATCTGCTACTTTCATGCTGATCATGATACCAGCAAGACCATCTGCAGTGTTTAGGGCAGTGGAAGATACATCTAAATAAAACACACAATAGGTGAGATACCTGCAAACCATCAAATGCTCCTATCACATATATCTGGTGGAAAACAATAATGTAAGCAATAATAATGACAATGTTAAAACATCAGGATATTGTAACAGTAATTAATATTGTTAAATAACCTCATAGAACATTTAGTTTGACTATCCTTTCACTCAAGGACTGTCTCTCATTCATGCCTAATAATACAACACACATTATTGTGGCTTCATAAAAGAGTTGAAGGCATCTCCATGGTGAAAAATCCTCTGCTGGAAACAAAGGAAAATGTCATATTAATGTGGTTTCCAGTACAAGAATTGAAGAAAAACAATGGCGGCTGTATCTACTGTGGCTGAACAGACGGTGAAACCCACAGAGACGCCACTTTTGACAGAAAATTTAACTCTGACTCTGAATTAAAGGCAGACAATATTTAAGAGTAATGCTTTAGCAGAAAATATGTAACACTGGCAAAAGAAAAAAGCAATAGAAAAAAAAGCATGCCTTAAAATCCTCAGTGAGCAGATTGATTAGTTCCAGTGCCAACTGAGAACATCTTAGCCCATGTAAGACCCCCTGTAACTTTACACATGGATCAAGCCTTGCGCGTTTATCGCAAATCTACACTGGGCGCTATGAGCAGAGGGAGAGCTGACATCACGATTGAGCTTATGTGATGAAAGATAGCAAATCTTCTTACTTTAAATGGATGCCATAGCTAAGTACAGTGCAGTTCAGGATACAAAACAGAAAAACAGAAAAAAAAAAGCAGCCACTCGGGGATTCAGAGGTTTTGCCGGGTGCATTTCGTGAAAAACAAGTAGCTCACTGCAGGGCGTCCCCTCTCCAGTTTTGCTTGAATCATTTTCATATTTTTTTTTATCAAGCCATTTGTAAAACATTGCATTGTTGTATTATTGCTGTGGGGTTTGGCAAGGGCCTACATCATGAATCTCCTCCTGCGTGCCATAGTCAATCATAAAGTGTGATGTTTTCATCTGCTATAATCTATTTAGCTCCAGTTTACTTCATACATTTCTCTATTGGATTTTATGAATGGTGTATGCTCTTCTATTATGCTGTAAATGATTTAGCGGGCCAGCGTGTTTCTCTCTCTCTCTCGCTGTTGAGGCTCTGATGTGGATCGCTGCTTTATCAGAGGCGAAGCCAGAACCTGAGCACTCATACTCCGAATAATGCCTTTAGCTCTGATAAACATTGTGCTGCCTCAGCATCTTTCAGGGATTGTGCAGCTCTTCACCCACTCAGTCTTGAGAAGCAGCATTATAACCTGACACTTTCCCCAGAGTCGCTGTGATGAAAGAGACTGGCAAATCCAGTTAAGTATCTGGAGCAATTTCCTCCTCATCCTAATCCCTGCCTCACACTCTGGAAAGGCACTAATGTACAGTGGGTGGACAAAATAACGCAAACAGCAAAGTATCACATGCCCTGATGGGGAGATGAGCCAAAGTTTGGCTTCAGAACAGCTTCATCCATCTTTATTGCTGTCATTCAAATCCTTATAGGGATAATTTGCATTATTTGATGGAGGGTTGTATGAGGTACTTATTGAAAGTCGGTGTATTAACTCCAAACAAAAGGTATTTTAATTACCTGACAAAAGGTCAAATCAATCAGTCAGTATCTGTTAAAGTGTACGTTTTATTAAGAATATTTTCACCACTTTACTTTGACATCAGGCAGCCTTTTCCGATGGGAAACTGCTGTTATATAAGCCAAATATCGCTCTCTCCAAACTAATTAAACTCCATGGACAAAATCAGTAAATTTACCTCGCAGAACACGGGGGTTGCTGATCTACAGTTGCCTTGTTTGTGTTGTTGTGTGATGGGTGTTTTAAAAGCATAGTTCAGATACACTGAAGTCACACAATCTGTCCCTACAGGATTTTGCTGGCTTTTTTGGGGGGGGATTGTTGTGGGGTAAAATGGCAGTTTTTCTAAAAAAAAAAAAATATGATGCATGTTGCAATGTTTTTAGTTGTTTTTTGCAATTATTTTGTGGTTGTTGTTTTTTTTTGGTATAATTCAGTAAAAATCAAAGGCAACTTGTTCCAGGGAGAATAAAATTACACTCTGTTCTGTACACTCTTAAAAGTAACCTCACCAAAAATACTCAGGTTGACAAAAATTCCACAAAGAAGCAAAATCTTTTTGGAGCTCAAACTCAGAATAGCAAGCATAAATTTATAAAAGTGTGCATTGATAATAAATAACAATGACAAACCTTATGTTCTTTTTAGTACCTGTGACAAGATTAAAAAAAAAAGTAAATAATAAAACACTGAGTTGGGGAATGCTGTGATTGGTGGAACTTGCAGGAAGCCACAGTAATTGGTCAGATTTGCAGAAGAGTTGCGAAGTCATGCAGAATTCATGGGGATTAGTTGAAGTTGTGTTAATTGTTGTGATTGCAACATTGCAACTTCTGCACAGTAACACAAACAAACTGATTGAGGCCGTGGTAGACGAGCAACTTTCGTGTTCTAGGAAGTAAAATTACTGATATCAACCCTGGAATTTGATTGGTTTTTAGAAAGTGTGATGTCTGGGTTATATAACCGCGATTTCCAATCAGAAAAAGGCTGACAGCAAAGTAAAGCTGTGAAAATCTAAAAATAGTGTATACTTAAACTGGTATTGATGTTTTTGGACCTTTTAAGTGGCTAAAATACCTTTTGTTGTTGACCCTGTCCACAGCAGCACACTGGGTTCCATACTGGTGCCCCTCTCTGCCTCTACTGTGGTAAATACCCTGACTATAAATAAGTACCTCATAGAACCCCACATGAAATAATGTGAACTATCCCTTTAAGTGTTTGTGTGTGTGTGTGTGTGTGTGTGTGTGTGTGTAGTGGGATATTACCCCTCTTCAAGTTGAAAAGCCACACGTTCTGTAAAAAGATGAAAGAGGTGGAAACCTATCTCACACTTGGTGCTCCAGAACGTCCTAAAAAGGTTAAGTGATGTTTACATATGCTGATTGTGGAGGCCAGCGAGGATGCTTGACCTGATCTCGAGGATGATAAAAGCTCTTTTGGATTTATTTTATTATGTTATGCATGTTATGTTTTTCTGATGTTTATCTCACATTATCTCTGCCGCTCACTGCCTCTCCCTCTCTCTGCAGACTATGAGAAGATGTTTGGCACCAAATGCCACGGCTGTGACTTTAAGATTGATGCCGGTGATCGGTTTCTGGAGGCCTTGGGCTACAGCTGGCACGATACGTGCTTCGTCTGTGCTGTAAGTCATTTTGATTGATACGGCTCCCTGTGGGGCTCTCTTTGCCCCCATCTCTTCTGGCTGTCCCAGCACAATGCCACCTGAAAAAAAAAATCTGCCACCATCTTTGGACCTCAAGCTTTCCCCTCCGTCTGTCTCTCTTTTACCCTGTCACCTGCAGTCTATCACTCTCTCCATCTCCCTTCTCAGTCTGTGAAGAAAACTGAAAGTAAATGCAGTCAAGTAAATAATATGTACCTGCTCTGGACAGTAGAAAACTGTGTAAATTCACATTGGCAATGTTGAGGTCTGATATCTCCTCTGCCCTGGTTTCCCCAATCTGTTTCTCACTGTCTGTGTGTCTCCTTTCATCTTTAAAGCTCTGCCAAATCAACCTGGAGGGGAAGACGTTCTACTCGAAGAAGGATAAGCCTCTGTGCAAAGGCCATGCCTTCGCTCCAGTGTGAGCGAGCGAGCGAGCTTCATCTTCAGAGGAAGGAACCCTTCTCCCTCTCCCTCCTCTTTACCACACGTCGCCCTCCGGCACACTTGTACACACTTTACATTTCTTCTTGCCATCCACACACCTAGTTAAAACTCCGTCTTTTATTTTCTGTTCTTCAGACTTTGTTTCTATATTTGAGGCTTAATGTTAAAGTTGTGTGCTGTTAGGAGAGTTCAAATGTTACTGCCTGTGTTACCAAATGCTGTGTTGTAGGGTTGTCACAATTTCAATTCCAAATTGAAAACAAATCAAAAATGGATTGAAATCAAAAGCAGGATCAGTGATTCTCCTCGTTTCTCCTTGTTCTCTCCACCCCCACCTGGCTAGCATCCGATGCATGTAAGAAGGTAAAAAAAAACACTCCAAAAAACACTTCAAACACTGCGTAGCCTGCAGCTGCACTTTTCTATCTTTTTAAAGAGAATTTGAAAATGTAAATGACAGTCAGGCCTGAAATTTCATTATTTTAATGGCCAGGCCATTTGGCCTTTGGTATTGTCAATTTTTGGGGGGACAAACGCAAAATGTCAGGGGAGCAAGGCCGTCAAATATTACAATGAATCACGGAAGTCCATGGAAATAATAAATTAAACTTCAGGATTAAGGATGATTTTATCTTAATTATTCTCCCAATTTGTCAATGCTAAGCGCAGGGACAGAGGACGTCAGTTCAAGTCAATTGTGGAGTAACATTAAGCTTCATGGTCAAAGACAGTTTATATCACATCGACACTTCTGTTGATATTTTCATGCTCCTGTACTTGTGCTCGTCCTGATCCCTCCTCCTCGTCCTGTCTCTGCATCACACTTAAATAGCTGTTTTCCAGCGATTTATAACGACGTCTGTAAATCAGATCCAACAGTGTTTATCTGTGCAGTTGATCAGAATCTCAACCAAAGACACTGGTGTCTGAAAACTGAGTTGCCAGGAAAGAGGCAGAGGAGAAAACAGCAAAATCAGCTGAGACGGTGTGGCCGGGCTTCGCAACGCATGTCACTGTTTGAGAGGCGTAAGACAAAACTGAGGGGGCACAGCGACCGTGGACATCAGGGCTGCCATGAAATTCCCTAATAACAGTTGCCAGGGCATAAAACCAATGGTCTGTCAAACCGTCATTGCTAAAAATATATATGTACAAATCGAAGATTGGTTCTAATCATGACCTTAAAATTGAAAGTCAAATCGAATTCTGGATTTGGAGAATTGTGACACCCCTACTGTGTTGTATAACTGGAAGTAGTCAAGGAATTATTTCATGTCATCACTAACTTGTTGACTTATGAGTCAATTTTTTGATTGGACAGTAAAAATGCAGCTCGTCTAGATTTAATTGTAGTTTTTAGTGAGAAATTCTCAGAATTGTACTAATCTCCTCCTTGTTCGTTCTGAAGTAAGATCAGGTCAGTATCTTCCAAGTTGGAGGAGTTACTTAGCCTCTAATAATCTTACATATTGCAGTAATGATCTGCCACTACTCCCGTACTAAGTGTAGAGAAGTGGTGGCCCCATTCAGGACCCCGGCCCCCTCACCGACTCTTACCGCAGTGCCTATTAACGTAATGGAGGTCCAGTCAAGCAGAAAGGGGGGGTGTCCCATTTCTGCCTGACTGGACCCCTGCACCTCTGCACACAAATACTAACTGCTTTACTTATCACTTTGGCTTCAGCAAATCAGCGCACACACCGCAGTTAATAACTGTAATTCTGAGTCATGTAATAATCTTTAATTGATCCAATTTTCCTAGTCACAGAGGTGAGTGACAAAGAAAGTGTTTTTATTGTTTTTAAATGTTTCTAAGGTAAAGAGATTTGTCAAAGCTTTGGAAAATATCATTTATTGGAAATTTTAATGTAAGAAAAAACCTCAAAAGGCGACTTTATCCTTCATGTTACTATGATGTTATGATTGTTCCTTAGAGTACTTTCAAGCCATGGCTGAATATGTATTTATATTGCTTCAGAATGGGCCTGTGAGTGTTGTTTTTGTAGCTGCTGGATGTTTCAAATAAAATTAATCAGTAATACCATGTGCTGCGGCTGAAGTGTTTCTAGGTTGAACCCATCTGTAAGATTTTCCATTGTCTGATGTTTTGGCTGTCTTTGCTCTCACCAACACCTGCTCCCCAACAACAGGATAATGGACTGTCTAAGGTTTTGTTTTGAGAGCAATAAGTACTAAAAATCAAGCTTCACACAAACAGCTTCATGGATGTAACAAAGACCTGAGTGAATCTCCACAATATTTTAGATGTAAAATTATTTTTACATCTAAAATATTGTGGAGATTTATCATTAGACATGTGAGTTGATGTTAGCCATGTTAAACAAATTGTTCTAACCAGTGTACATTTGGTCATTTTGTACTCCTGTTTGCTTTCTTGCCAAGTTAGCTAAATGAGATCAGAGGCTGAATTCACTAAACATCCTGAGGCTAAAAGTAGCTCCTAACTGGATGAATTACAAGAAACAAGTCTTAACTTTTGGACTCCTCAGTTTTTGGTGTATTACTAATCACAGTTTTTTTGCCTAAACCTAACCAAACTGCAACTGAAAACTGAAAATAATAAATAGAATATAGAAAGTAGGCCAACTGTCCAAAAAAGTGACATTGAGGGCTCCTGTGCTGAATCAAGTGCACATGTGAGAGTTTTGCAGAACAGTAATGATAAAGAACTTAAATGAACTATAGTTCGATAGCAGCCGGTTAGGATTCAATCAGCTTACCAACATCAAAATAATACTTGAAAACTAGGAAAAAAAAACAGTCTCTAGTGCTGTTTTACTTGGAATATCTCAGGCATCAGGCTGTCATGCATTCATCAAACCAAACACGTTCTTCAGACCCCACTTTGTCAAACAGGTCGTAAGTGAACATCAAATAATTGCCAGCTACAACAAAGTAAAAATGAAATTGGGAGTTTTACAGGGAGTCGTGTGCTTGAACTCCAGAGACCTTTCAGTGTGAGGTTGCCAGGTAACCAGAGATAATGTGCAGACTTAACTGCTGCTTGTCAAGAAATAGTTTCTACAAATAACTATTTCTACCAACACAAAAATCATTTTTAAATTTCTGCTTGTGTACAAATAAAACTACCAATGAGATAGTGTGTTATTTAGTGAGCTTTAGATGGGCTGTTTTCACTTTTTTGTATCTCTGAAGAGACCCAGGATAGCTGTTTGACACACTGGCATACAGTCCTTAAGCTTTGCTAATTACATCAGCCTTTTTTTTAATCAAATTCACGAAAAATGTGATTTAACAAATAAAAAAAAAAAACCCCTTTCCTTTAAACCAGTGGTGTCAACCTCAGTTTCATCCTCAGCACATCACAAACTGATAACGTGAAGCTGGCAAGATGGATTCTCGTGTGATCTGGTGAATCCAGCTGCCTCACACAGTTTATCTGTCGACTCTTTGAAGCTTGATCTACAACAAACCAGTTAGCTGTAACATGCAGTAGTACATGTATGGTCCTTTTTTGATGAGGAACACATTAATTTATCAAGTAAAAAGATCCAGTCCTTCATTTAACAATATATAATTTATTTACAACAATTTCAGGTTGAATTACTATACATACCTTTCTGAAATGTCATAGATATATATATACATAAGGCCAAGTAAATACTTGAAAGCACTTAGAAACGAATTTCCAAAATTCTACCCACAAATCCATATCATTGTCCAAAAAAGTACAGAAAATCTCCCTTAGCAGAAGTTTTTCCATTTGCCACAAAAGTTTTGACAACAATTTACATTGACGATAAGGAACACAAAAGGTTAAAAAAAACAAACAAAAGAAAACAAAACAAGGATTATACAATTGCATAAGCGCTGTGGCATGTAATAAATACAGCATTTTTGACTTGCAGAAAGGCAAGGAACATTGAATCAAGGAACTAAATAGAAAAACCATTCACAAGTACAGAAGTCTATTGTTCTTAGTTCAAAAAGAAAACAGTTCAGTCAGAGTGACGGGGAGGTACGCACACACCCGGTCTCACACACACACACACACACACACACACACACACACACACACACACACACGTCCTTGACACTGAATAGTAATGAGTGACACAAAAAGTACAGTTTTGAGATGTAACAACTCTCCCCTTCATAACTCAGAGTTAAACTTATAAACTGTTGAACAAAGCATTTATGTTACCGACACGAGTCTTACACACAACTATCAGGCCCAGATTTCATCATGAAGGGAACTATATTCATCACACACTCACATGGTAATTGCAGATTTGTTAGATTTGTTGGACAAGTTAAGATGTGAAGATAGATGCTGAACATCCTGGCGGCTGGTGAATTACATTACTGAAATGTGCTTAGACGACACATCCAAGACAATGACGGAGGGTGATAGAGTTTCACACACAGTCTGACTGTACAACTGCCATGGCTCATCATCAGAAACATGCTGCGTTAACACTGACTCGTCAGTGTCTGAGAACTGATGTCCTCTTTCTCCGATTAGCCTCGGCGCAGTCCCAGTGTAGTGACTCACTAAGCATTAGTGACTATTTCCACCTTGTATTTAAATGCTTACAGTTAAGAGAAATAATCAGGTAGACATATGCAGAGTAAGGACGAACAAAATATGTATAGAAACTTCCTGTAAAACAGTCTCTAAACCCTTAACACTGCAAAAAGTCTTCACTGCTAGATCGCCAAAGAACAGTATATAGGCAAACACGTCACGGTTTAGACTTGACAAATGCTGCGCCAGTTAAGTGTCTTTTTTTGGCTTCATATTAAAATATAATTTACATTTCTTTACAAAGTGATAAAATAAACCGACACATATTACCGTTTGAACAAACAGCATTAACTTGCCTCAAAGACAAAAGCGAGGAAATGAAATAAAGAAATGACAGCAACTCTGACTTATTCTATACTAGCTGCAAGTAAAAACAACGCTGAAACAATATTTAATGGATACAATATGAGGATGTAGTGGCCTCAAATGATATTCATAAAACTTTGGTTACCAATTCTGCTGATATACAGTATGCAAAGTGACAGCACACGGCTGGTATAGAAAAAGTATTTACATATTACATGTGACGATGATCCATTTCAACATGAAAAGGTTTATTTAAGGTGATATCACCGTTTTTGTCTGAAAGGGGCTTCATCCGAGGGTTTCTTAAAAGTAGATTTAAAAAAAAAAGTTCAAATTTGATTTCATGGCATCTCTATGTCAGATAATACAGGGGTTCGTAAAAATGTGTTGGTCAACAACAGGCAGTGTAGCAGCCAAATATGTAACAGTTACCTTTAATGTACAACCCCAGTTCCAAAAATGTTGCGACTTTGTGCAAAATTTTGCAATTCAATTGAATACAGTACAAATACAAGATATTTTGAATGTTTTAACTGATGAAACTTTGTTTTTTATAAATGTCACCCACAGTTCAGATTGTTTTCAGAAATCACGTGACATCGTGACCTCTGGGTTACAGAGGAAAAGGAGCATGTGATGGTATGGGGGTGTGTTAGTACCCATGGCATCATGGGTAACTGTCACCCATTAATGCTGAAAGGTACATACAGGTTTTGGAGTGACATATGCTGCTGTCCAAACAACGTCTTTTTCAGTGACGTCCCCGCTTATTTCATTTGGCCTCTAATGTAAAAATGTTTCTGAACAAATAACGTACCAACTTTCTGCTCATAATGTTACACATTATTACATTCTTGATCGGTTATTAACATTAGCTGGGTTAAAGAAACAAAAAATGTAATAACTGGAGCCGATAATGTCACAAGATTCTTCACTTTTATCACTTTAAGTTTTTTTTTTTTTTGCCTCTTTCAAACAACTAGCTGCTAAAAAACCTGACCACACACCCGCTGTCTCTACAAATTATGACTATTAATTTGTTTTAAACATAGTGATGTCAACAATGTAAACGTATTATGTGCTAAAAGTTATTACATTATTGGTTCAGACATGTTATTACATTATTGACTAGTTATTACATTATTGATTTTTATTTATTAAGAACAGAAAAATTCTGATGTTATTACATTAACGGCACTTATTACATTATTGGCTGCTACACGTGTGTTTAATACACTGAAAAAGAGGCTAAAGCAGAAGCTGAGATGCCACACAAATATAAAGAAACTTAAAACAAAGAAACAAAAGACACATTTTCCCCCACTACAAGGAAACATAAATGTACATTCCAAATATCTGACAATCATAAAAGAGGCTCCAGTCAGTGTTAAAGGTTGAAGCCACAGGAGCTGGTAGGATGGGCTGTGTTAGCTGTTTGAATAAGAATGAAAAGGGGCTCTCTTCACAACTTTAACAGACGACTTCACATGCAACCCTGAGGCAGACGGAGAGACAACTATGGCTAGTTTTGGATTGCTCACACCTTCTCAAAGAATAATTACTGAACCACTGGACTTTTAAAGATACTCTGTGTATTTATGGTGTCCGACCTGACAGATCCATTTATTATAATAATAATTGAAAAAATTGTGTAAATTAATGCAAAGTAGCAAAATATGATAAGCAAGCGCGTAGTTGCAGTTTATGATTAGTTGCATGAATCTGCGGGATCATTTTTGCCACGCTGGCTAGAAAAAAAACCAGAAAAAAAAACCTTTCAAAGCATCTTTTGTGAGCAGAGGCGTGACATTATGTATAAGCCACTCTTAACTTTGAGAGACAGGCTTTTCTCTGATGTGGAAATACTGTTTTGCCACACAGCAAATATAGAATTCCCACCAACATTGCTTTATGAATTATAAAAACAAAGCTGCAATGCTTCTCTTTCAACATGACGGATCTGGTGAAAATTTTTTGAAGAATTTGTTGTCAGATCTTCTGTGGGAAGTGCTCTGCATTATTCATATGGGATAATAACCCTCTTGGCCATGCTTTTATGTTTAACGTCCTCTCTGCTACAGAATTAATGTAATCAGGAGGAAAATGTCATTTTAGAAATGAGTTTGGACGACATTCAGTGTTCACATGTATGCAGCTGGAACGCCTTTTGGCCCTATGGCTCCTTCATTAGCTGTGGAATTTGAAGCAGAAAAAAAAAACGTCATGATGAACGATCGGGGTAACGCGTGACATGAAATAAACTGGACGGATCAAAAAATCACAGGCTTTCCATAGAAAATGGCTTCTGAAATATAACTTTAGTGAAGATATTACTCACTTCTCCCTTAAAAAAAAAAGTTCAAAGAACCCAAACCCCACATATATTGATTTAGAAGCAGGAAAGCTGTGAAGCATCTCACTGGATCAAGATGTCAAGATGTTACATTCACAGTAGTGATACCGGCTGGACTAAAAACAACACACAAACAAAATGAGACGGTTTTTTTTGGGCCTCTGACATACAATCTATTTTAAACCTGTGAGTCCAGGATGTGCTACAAGCCGGCGATGTGGAAACAGATAATGAGACGTATGAGACGTACATCTGTAGAGTGGACGGGAGTGGACGCTCACAGACCCTGGTGACCTTGTTGGAAATGTGCTCAGTGTCCGAGATGAAGTCGTATAACAAACCTGCCAATTGCATATGTCGCCTGTTCTCTTGAACCTGAAAAGACTGTTTGTCACGTCCCTTTTTATTTCATATGGAAATAATTAAAAAAAATGATTCACTGAATTTGCAATATTGGCCATTAGTAATAGCATCACATTTGCATATTGCTCCTTATTAGCCTTAAATGGGCTATTTATATAAAAGGCATGAAGTTAATTTAATGTTATCTTTAAAGGGACAGTTCAACGCAAAATCAAAAATACACATTTTTCTTCTGGCCTGTCCTGCTATTTCTCCATCTAGATAGTTTTGGTGTAAGTTACAGAGTTTGGGAGACATCAGCTGTAGAAATATCCGTCTTCCCTTGAATATAACACAACTAGATGGCACTGCTTGGTGTCTTGTTCCAGAAATCATGGCCCAGTTACTCAACATACTCCACAGATGTTGCTTTGACCAGTTTCATGTAGAAACTACTTTGTTTCTAGCAGAAAGAAAGTAATTCCAGTATATTATTATTATTATTATACACCGGTTAAACTTAAAAAAATGGGAATTATGGAGGATAATTATTGCTGGAGGCGTCGAAATAAAGCAGGTACTTTTCTCCATTTACTGTGGGATTGTTAATGTGTTTCTTCTTTATGGAAACAAGTAGTCAAATGTATTTGGGAGTGGTTACACAAACCTTTGTCAGAATCTCCCCGGCTGTGCTTCTTAAGGTGCTTACACCGGCAGGATTTATTGGTGCTTCAAAGTTTGTTCTTCACAATATGATGAGTCAGACGGAGCCTGTTGTTGATGAATGGTTTGAGCTGATGACAGACACGAGCTCCTGTGAATCATTAATAGTGAGGACTAATTGCCAAGGGAAGTTTTAAGTTTCAAGTCTGGTCAAAAATGTATGTCAGGAAAGAAACATGAGAAGATTAAAAGATTCTTAGATTAGATTATCTCATCCCAAGATCTGTTGTGTTTGCTTTGTTAATCATTTTTCTTTGACTTATTGTAATGTGTTGTATTATGCTGCATTATGTTGTTTGTAAAACAGAAAACTCGATTAAAAACTTGAATTACACAAAAGAAGGTGGTTCTGGCAGATTCTACTACAGAGAGAAAGTCGTTCCTACATGAAACAGCTCACAACAAGGTCTGTGGATTATCTTGAGTATCCGAGTCATGATTTCTGAGAAGAGACACTGCTGTTGAATTTTCAAATTTATTTGTTGGTGCTTTGAGCATCACAAGCCGAGTGCCATCTATTTCCTTTATATTTGACAGTGGACACATCTCTACAGCAGATCTCCAAAAACTCTGCAGCTCACACCAAAACAATCGCGATGGATAAATGGAACTACAGGTAAGAGGAAAAATATGTATTTTTGATTTGCGGGTGAAGTTTCCCTTTTAAGTAGAACCATGGTGTGGATTTAACTTCGATCTTTGATGAAAAATAAAGGGTATTTTCTTTCCCCACGCACCCAAACTCTCTTCTTTTCCCTCATTTGGTCTGTTTAAAGATTTTTACTGTGTTCAATGGGAAACAGGGACTCGATCCTACATAAACCCTCTACTATCTTCTGAAGTGAGGAGGGACGTTGGGACAGCTCTGCTCTTCGATTCCTGCTGCAGTTATTGTTGTTGGGTTGTTTTTTTGTGTGTGTGTTGTTGTTGTGTTCTGTACTTTTTCCTCTGCACCAGTCCCCCCCCCCCCCCCTTTTCTGGGTTAGCACTCGCCATCAGAGACCAGGAATATCATGGCTTCCTGTTTGCCGATGTCAGCCATGACCGTGGCCAGCTGGTTGATGTTGCCACTGTGGAAATGTTGTGCCTCCCACAGGTCCAGGATCACAGAGGTTGGGCTCGCTTTGGATGCAAAGAAACTCATGTGTCTGCGGAGGAGAGGAGAGCACAGAAATAACAGTGAGAGAGAACGATGAGACGTTTTTATTAAATCAAGCCGTGTGCACGTATCAACACAGACAGTCTCTCATTTGCTCTACACCAACAGAGTCTAAGGAAAAGCTTTTCAGCCAAGATTTTATTGTGCTGCTGCTTCTTGTAACTCTGTCAATGTCAAGTTTTATTGTGTTTTATTGCTACATCCAGATATGCTGCGTTGGAGCACTAAGTAAAAAAATGATAAAAGGTATAAGAACACAGTGTCGCTCTTCAAACTGCCATCAAACACAGAATCTCTGGCAATTTTCATTTGAAGCTTAACAGCATAAGCCTCATTCCTCTTTATTTGATGTTGAAATTGGCCCTAAATCCCCGTATAGTAAATCCTATATGGACTTTCACAGTTAAGTCGGAAGTGACCTTTTCCATTTTAGGAGCAGAACCTTTACGATCAGACCCAATCAATGACAACAAAGCGGTGGCCCTGGCCAGCTGTATATTTGATGTTGAGTGGGACCTGATCCCTGCGGTACCCGAAGACGCTTGTTTGATTTAATGGCCTTTTTCTGTTCTCCAAATGTCTGGGGCCTTAACTGTTATGTAGAGCACACATGACATTAAAAAAAGAGAGCAGCGTTAACTCCTGGCACAAAGGGGGTCTATGTTGTGTGAGTGTTTTTCTTTCTTTTTTTTTTTTCAGCCGGGTGGGACAGGAAGCCCACAAAGTCCATTTTCACCTTGAGAAAGGTCAGACAGTCCATTACTTCCTCATATCTTCTGTTCACCTATTGAAGCATTCTGTGATGGATATAAACGCGGCTGCTTTGGCAGCACAGAAGCAATGAGAACACAGCGTCACTCTGCTATTTTCAGTCAACTGGATTTTATAGCACACACAGCCTTCCCTCTGCACTGGGAAGAGCACAACAAAGCGAAGTGCTGGTCAAAAAAATCCTCTGGAAACAAACGTCTGTGTCATTATTCAGATAAAAAAGACAGAGCTTAGCGTCCGACGTGTCAGCCCCGCTTATTCACCTCGCCGTGTGAAACACGAGCTTATCTTGTATGGCTCAGACACAGCCGTTTGCACAGTCTTAGGAGAGAAAGATCAAATAAAAGGTTCTTGGCATTTTAAGTTTTATTGATTGGTCCCGTTCCGCTCGGTCTGAACACTTTACACACACAGAAACAAACGCAGAAATAACAGCATGACAGAATGCCAAGGAGCCGCTGCCTTCTTGGGAAAACATGTTGTTAAGGACAGATCAAACAACGGAGCAGTTGTTCCTTCCTGAGGCCCAAATGAGAATTGATTATGTTGGGCAAAACATTGCTAGTTAAACCTGTAGTGCATCAATTCACTTTGTGATTAATTGAGGTAAATAAAGTTGATTGGACAAATTAAGTGTACCTATTTGATTTCATTACGAGCTTGAAATTAAATTGGAGGATAAGGGATCAATGCCTGGCTCCCTTCTGTTTGTTACAGGTGCTCCCATGATAAAGTACAGTAACTCTCCGAGCTCGGCACAGATCCAAACCCACTCTGTCTTTTTATGCTGCTGATGGGCAGCTAGCTCGCTACCTTTCCAATTACAAAGTGGAATGTAGTAGGTACAACTTTAGCTGCAGACTTTAAGCTGCTTACCTGTTCCTGTGGAGAAAAAAAAGGAAGAAGGGGGTTGTGTTTTCTCACAGAAGTGATAGCTGTATCCATCAAGTCCACATTAATCCTATAATGTTAGCTGTGTCAAATAAGGGATTAGTTTGCCAAGGCAGAACCTTGTTTACCTAAACTTTAGGAAAAAACACTCAACTGTGGTGATGCTCGTTACACTGATTGTACAATTACAATTTCATACTTACATGTTACAGGGAAAGTTCAGATTATTTGAAGTGATGCTGCATGAGGTTCTTATCAACAGTCAGTATATTAGCTACAGTAGATGCTGGTTGGAGAAGAGGAGATGGCAGCAGCATGAAAGCTAAATAATATACTGCTGTGGACAGGGTTAGCAGCAAAATGTATTTTAGACACTTAAAAACGTCCACCTGAAAAAATCAGTATCATTTTAAGTGTACACTTTATTTAGAATATTTTCAATTCTTTACTTTGCCACCAGACAATTTTAAATCTTTTTTTAAATTCTTGCCAAAATCTGGATCATATCTGGAGACTATATGATATGTTTTATAGCATACACATTAAATAAAATCAAAATAAAATCACTCTTTGCCTCTGAAACTTGTGTGTGTGCCATTCAAAATATGGCATCAGTCATATCTGAAAAATATCTCACAATCATATTCTGATAGTGTCAAAGTGTGATTGCATGTTCGTTATTTTGAACAACCTGCATTCAAGTAGTGCACATATACTGCTGTGTTTGGTGTTTGGATAAACGAGGCTCTGCTGCATTTCTGCGGAGCCTTTATGTCAGAGCTGCCTGTTCCAGGGATCAGTGATCAGATAAGGTATTATGGTCTTGTGCAACTGGTATTTACCTCTCAAGTTTAAGTCTTTGTGCTAGCATTCTCCAGTCGGCTCCGTTGGGACAGGGGGCATCCAGGCTGCTGCAGATCTTCTGCCTGATGAGGTACGGGATCTGAAAGGCGCTGGGCCCTGCCAGAGCTGTGGCGTTATTGTCCATTAGCAGGAACTCAGTGTCCACAGCTCGGGTGTCCTGGTAGGAATGAGAGCCATACAGCACAGCCTTCAGAAAACATCCCTTTGTCTCAGCACTGCAGAAAAACAATTCCTTTATGACTAAGATAATCACTTGTTGGCTCTGAGCGAGTTAGTTATGCTGAACATTACCTTGGCAATGTTAAAGTCGAGGCTAAAGCTCTGTCCCTCCCCCTCCACCTGCCACACGCACAGCTGGCAGGTGAGCTCGCAGGTGCTGAGGCTGAGCCGCTCCAGAGTGAACGTGCAGTGCAGGTACCGCTGGGAACCATTCCAGATGTGGTAGAATGGGATCTCCTGCAGAAAAAAAAAGACCACGCAGCACGCACAAGCGGCAACGCAGCAACACAGTTAGAATCTGCATGTTTGAGACACGCCACAACAGGACCACCTGCCTAGAATACACTGAGATCACCATTAATTACACTGACATGAGCTGTCATCGTTAGGTGAAAACAGCTAAATATATGTGAGGTGGCAGACTGACAACATTCAGGTAGGTTAAAGGGAGATAATGTGCTGTTACTGACAAATAGCATCTTTAAAGGCACTTAATAGCTTGTCTGGCTGTCTGAGACGAAGCAATCTATATATATGTGTGTGTGTGTGTGTGTGTGTGTGTGTGTGTGTGTGTCTTTGGCATGGAAACATTTGCTGTTCATCCATTATTTTTCAGCCTCTGTTTGTAGGGTTGCACTGTATGCGGATTTCTTGGCAGTAGAGCTGCAAAAATTAATCATCAGCTATTAGTTATTTTGGTAATCGATTAATCAGTTTGAGTAATTTTTTTTTTTAGGATTATTTTTGGGCCTTTTTGCCTTTATTTAGATAGGACAGCTGAAGATATGACAAGAAATGGGCAGAGAGAGAGAGAGAGAGGGGATGACATGCAGCAAAAGTGCTGCAGGCGGGAATTGAACCGGCAGCCGCTGCAGAAGACTGATAGCCTCAACACATGGGGCACACGCCCTACCAACTGAGCTACAGGGACACCCCAGTTTGAGTAATTCCTGAGAAAAATAAGTAAAAATTCTTTGATGCCAGCTTCTTTGTAATGTACTGTAATAAACATATGTCATCAGAGATCAAGAAAACATGCTAAGTTTAAATACTCGCCTCTCTGACAACAATGCTACAGCCGCGGTCCTCCTTTGAAGGTTATATTCCAGCTCATAACTTGTGTTTTTGTTTGCCTGTTTCATGTTAATTAGAGTTCAAATTAATGCTGAATGTTTGCCAAATGAGTAAGTGTCTATTTATGAGGTGTAAGAAATCATTAATAATCTTTTAGAAGGAGTACATGTTTTTAACAGTTAAATTGAGCAATATGTCAATGGAGTCTGGCAGGCAGTCACTGAACTCAAACTCCAGAGTGTGTATTTTCAGAGCAGTATGCTTTTGTTTTTTGTCCTTGCTTTTTATTGCTGCGCTCATCTTGCACCCCTGCAATGTTACTGCAATCTGCCCGAGCTTCCTCAAGTCTGCAGAGGAGGACATGGGGGAAAACAACTCACTTCAATCATAGATCGTATATTAAACAGGACTTCAACCTATTTAATATATCGTCTATAGCTTCAACTTGCTACTTGGACTACAGGACTCATTTCAGGATGCACTACTGTTACAAATTGTGCATTTAAATATGAATATTTTCTGGTTTCTTTATTCGTCTATGATAATAAACTGAATCTCATTTGAGGACGTCATCCTGGGCTTTGGAAAACACTGATCAACACCAGACAAGTAATCAGTTAATCAGGAAAATAATCTTAATTCACAAAGAAAATATTTATCAGTTGCAGCCCCTCTGCACAGAGACACAAATGATGCTGAAGTGTCACAGGTCTGCTTTGAATCTAAACACATCATGTGGTATAGAGGGATATATGTATACCTAATAGCTTTGAGTAGAACCACTGTACAGCACTAGCTTCTGTCTAGCAAAAAAGCTACCAGGGAGTATTTGGTGGGATTTATTCAAGCCTGACAATTTCTACATCTTCCTCTCTGTTGCTCCATATTCATGCCTAATTTGCATATCCCAAGAGAAACAGAGATGAGAGGTAACTGGAAAAAAAAAGGGCACACTAACTCCTCACTTCACCCTGGGTTCAACAGCTGACAAAAACTTGAGATTGAAGTGGGGCTGCAGTGCATGCCGCTGACCAAACGGGGGCACTGTTACCCAGGCAGACAGATGACAGAGGGAGCCCGGTGAAACACGCAAAAAGTCTTCACGGGGCCCCAGGGACACTAAAGGCCTTTTTTGACCGCACTGCTGAGAGGGGAATAACACTTCCAAATGAACAGGCACAGTCCAGAGGAATAAGCCTCTGTTCTGGGTGCATTGTTGCTGCCGCTGCTTGCTTGGCACAGCCTGTGTGTTCTCTTTAGGGACCCGGTGCTCAGTGCTTACATAGTTACAGCCAGGAACATTTTCTAGTCCTCTTTGAACAGCCCTCGTGTCTCTGTTCCTGGGCTGCAGTGCAGTGGGCCACGCAGGTGTGGGGAGTGCAGCGGCGGTGGAGAGGTTCCAAGAAGTTCCAGATATTTACATACTGCTCTATATTTCATCTGAGCTCCCTTTGAGAGAGCAGCAGCCAGGATAATCAATCAGCGTGCAGCTCTGGGTAAGTGCACACAGCTCCTGTATGCACGTGTATACACCCTCACGCACAGGCAGAAGAGGACGGAAACATGCACACTATGCAGAGGTGCACACACACATGTAAAAAGGTTCCCTCGACTCCAACAAATGACTTAAAGTTGCAGAGAATGCCAAGACAAAAAGGGTTATTGGACAGAGGAGTCCTGCAGTAAGAGACTGAGAAACACTCCTTTGTGTGAATCTTTAAAGTGATCAACTGAAGCCAAAGCAAAACATACTTAATTAAAACTCTGAAGCAACTAAAATTAAAACAACTTTCCGAAGAGACGGGTAGACCATGAACTCTCATTAACAATAAAAAGTTGCTCCTGAGGAACTTTTGATTACTCAGTAACATTGCTTTTGCCGAGACGTACTCTGGTCTTTTTTCATTTCTCTGGACGGCTAATTTAAAATAACCAGAGACAACATGGATTTTAAATTGAGTGTACAAACAAACACATTAGCGAGCCCTATAACTGCTGATACACAGATTTGACAGATTCACCCCGGCACTTGTATTACATCTCTGTGCTCCCTCTCTGATCTGGAGTGGCTCCCTGCCCCTGCAGCCCCGCAGGGCCACCCGACGCACCTGGTAGCCGGCTAGCAGCTTGCTCCTCCAGTGCGCCTGGGGCATGTCGTGGATGGACAGGCGCAGGTTGTGGTAGCTGTCTTTGAAAAGCAGGACGTGGGGCTCGTCAATCAGTCGACCCCCGAGCTGTCTCTCCATCTGCATCACCTCCTGATGAAACAAAGGAGAGGGGAGTCAGCACTCAAAGGAAACACATTTGCCATCATAGACACAGAGGTGAGTGAAATAATCCAGAACTGTGTAGCTTTCGTATTTATACTCAAATGCAAAACTGAACAGTTTGTCAACACACACACACACACACACACTAGGGACACCAGAGGCCCTTCAACACAATATTACCACAATATCATACGGCAAACCACGCAGCATATTCCCCCCAAAAAATGCATAGACACATACAAAAATAATCCCTCTCAATCACCGCCACCACAACCCACCAGGAGTGTCTGGCAGCGCCGGCATCCACAAAGATCCCACTCTTCACCTTTACCTTCTTGTTTTCTCATTATTTTGCTGTGTTTGGGATGCTTTACCAACCCAAAATGTCAGCATTTCATTTCCCGGGAATGAGACTCAAGTAACTCTCTTTCCAGGGTTCAACTTTAATGTTTTTTTCATGGTCAGGCAGAAATCTACTTGCCAGAAGGCAATTTTTAATTTCTCTTGTACAAATGTTTTTTATTAATGATTATTAAATAACAACAAAGATGAAAGTTATTTTTCACTTTTAATCTTGGGCTGCAAAATATATAACATGTCAGACAATAGCAAAAAATGTCTGTCCCAGATTTTTGGAGTCCATAGTGATGTCTTTAAATGTCTCATTTTGTCTAAAACACAAAGATATGCAGTTTAATATGACAATAAATGAAGAAAAGCAGTAAATCTCCATAGGATGCATAGGATGAAAAGCATTTTTACCATTTGGCATGAAAAATTACTTTAAGGATTAATCAATTATGAAAAAAAAAAAATCACCAGAGTTGCCAGAATTATATGCCCGACATGGCATTCTACTTGCCCATTGCAAGCAGGCAATCCTTATTTTTTTTCTTTTTTTTTTTTGCCCTGCTTTCCTGTGTGTTTATAAACAGCAACTGACAAACCCTATGCATTAGACCTACAATACAATATTGTAATTTTAAACATTTTGTGAAATGCTGAGAATTGCGATAACATTCAGGGACTGTCAGACCAGACTGACCTACACTATTTATAAAAACTTACCAATCCTGCTGTATGAAAAAAAGAAAAAATCAATTGGTCTGAAAGAGCAATTACTCAGGGACCAAAAAGTTTAATTCACATTTGCAATATTAATAATTTATAATAAAGATTGATACTTGGCCTTCATTTTTCAGTACAATGTTGTTACATAAAATATCACGATACTGTGCTGTAATGATTTTTCCAGCACCCCGACACAGGCAGGGAGCAACAGAACAAAGAAATACAAAAGAAGACATGGATAATTTGCCTTGAACCAAAAATTTGACTCAAACAGATGAACACACACACACAAAGAGAATGGCTTGCTTACCCACGCACGCACACACACACACACACACACACACACACACACACACACACACACACACACACACACACACACACACACACACACACACACACACAGCACGAACGTTGGGCAGGGGTACAGTACATCTTAGGACAGGAAGATAGTGTCCCTGCATGTGGCCGCAGCGGGCTGGACCAACTTGTCTCCACAGCACTTTAATGTCACCACAAGGTTGATCCCCTGCCTCAGTGTGTGTGCGTCCTGCTTCCAGCGACTGCATTAGCATGCAAATACTGCAGCCACCCCAGCCTACTAGCTACCTGGGCTGTGATGAAGTAAAGTGAACGAGCCATTAGTCAACTGCTCATTGTTCTCGCATGGCGAATCTCCTTAATTTCATTTTTGTTTTTGTGCCAGGAGAGATTTGTAAATGCATGCTTAATATTTTAATCTCTGTGGGACTGGCTCACTGGACCATTTGTTGCCATCCAAATGACCATCTGGAATGGGATGATAATATCTGCCGCGTTTCCCTCTGATCTATCAATTCCTTTTGAGCACGATGCTTTGTGCTGAACGAGTCTTTAAGAATCCAGTACTTTGGACGGCGCTCACATGTGCTACCTCGCACTCCAATCAGAGCAGCATATTACAACAGAGAAAAACAGACCTCTGAAATTAGTGGTGAGAAAAGACCTCAGAAATAAGATATGTTCTTTTAATCTGTCTGAGGAGGGAAACAAGATGGCAGCAGAGGGAAAACAGACAGCCAGAATATGCCTCAGAGTCCAGGAGACATCTCAAAGACAACGGCTCCAAGAGGGAGATGTGTGTATAGATAGTGGCCATATGTTGAGCGCTGCATGCCAGCATGGTTGCCCATGGTATGATTTCAGCAAAGACATCTAATTAAGGTGGAGAATGGCATTAATTTCTATCTGCACAACACTGATTCAATTTTCTGCCCTCTTTCCCAGGAACGGGCTAGACTGATTCCAATTATAATGGAGAGGAAGCTGTTAATTATCCATTTGGAATCTCTACCTGCTTTTGATATTTGATGTGTTCTCTCCTTCACTGAATGAGCACTTTTGGGTTCAGCCCGAGAATTGAATTTCAATGTTTGCTCAGCGCATTGCTAATTTCCATGTTTGCTTAGTGCTTATCTTCTTGTTAACATGAATATTATGCCCCCTGTGATTATCCATCTCCATTCTCGCATATGCATTGGTTTATTACTTTCACACAAATACCTCACAACCTTAAAGGGACAGTTCACTTCAAAATCAGAAATACATATTTTTCTTCTCACATGTAGTGCTGTTCATTCATGTAGACTGCTTTGATGCGAGTTGTTGAGTTTTTGAGACATCAGCCAGAGATGCCTGCCTTCTCTTGAACATAATGGAACTAAATAGCACTCAGCTTGTGGTGCTCAGAGAGCCAAAAAATACATTTGAAAAACTCAACAACAGCGTCTCTTTCCAGAAATCATGACCCAGTTATTCAGAATCTACAGACCTTGCTGTGTGTAGTTTCATGACGGAACTACTTTCTTTCTGCGGTAGAATCCTACATTAAACTGCTCACAACAAGGTCTGTTGATTATCTTGAGTGACCAGGTCATGTTTTTGTGGAAAGAGACACTGGTGTTGATTTTTTTGTGTTATGAGCACCACAAGCCAAGTGCCATGTAGTTCTATTATAATAGAGAGAAGGCATCTCTACCTCTATGGCCCTCTATTTCTCTCATGCAGATTATCTGCAGGCTACAGGGACAATGAAGCTACATGAGTACAAGAGGAGCACAATATTATACTTTGACAGTGTCAAACAACAAGACATGTATCCCTGGGTTGCAATGGGCTACAAGTATTGTCATTATTAATTCATGTCCCGATTATTTTCACGATCACTTGATTATTCATTTAAAATGTAAAAAAAAAAAAACCAACTTAAAATGCATCACAATTTGTGATGTCTTCGAATTGCTTCTTTTGTCCAACCAACAGCCCAAAACTGACTCAAAAGACTACATTTACTACCATAAATGATGAAGAAAGGCAGCAAATCCTTACATTGAAGAATGAAAATTGCCTGAAACCAACCTATCAAAATAGTCGGCGCCTAATTTCTTTCAACAGACTAATTGGTCAAGCGTTGCACTGCGAGTCCTACACTGTTAGTTGATCAGCTTTATATAACTCTGCCAACTGCTTGTAAAGCTCGGTCCATTATCCCAAAAACAAAAGCCCACTGCTCTGAAAATTCCAACTCTTAAGTTGGATATCAGTGACTGTCTTACTGCCTGCCAGACTCCATTCACATTTTGCTAAATTTAACATTATAAAACATCTACTCCTTATAAAAGACTATTTATGATTTCTTGCAACTCATAAACAGACACTTACCCATTTGGCAAAACATTTGGCATTAACTTGAACTCTAAGGTGAAACGAACAAACAAAAATAGATGCTCTGAACACCCTGGCTATCAGAGAGGCCAGTATTTCAACTTAGCATGTTTCCTTGATATCTATTGACATATCATGGTTATTTTATGATTTAGTCCAGTAGATATATTACATACGTCTCCTTTAAAGATGCACAATGATCTGACTGTATATGGCTGGCAGCAGAATATCTCCCTTAGTGTACTGCTACGCCAGAGCCTTGTGATGTTACCCAGCCTACTTACCCAGAGCGGGAAGGTCAGACAGTGGCTCTGAATCAAAGTGTCGAGGTCTAATGAGTTAATAACAGAGGGCAGAGCATTCTCCACAGAATTAAAAGCCCTCTGCTATTATGTCTCTTACACAGACAAAAAGTCACATTATGAGGGCTTCCGGAGAGGTTCATTTAACACAGTTCTTAAGCACAATTATTTGTTGGGGGGTGATTAGCATTGCAAATTGGGGCTGGTGGACTTTGATCAGGTCTTTGACCTATAGCAGCAGATCTATAGGCCTGCTAGCCTGAGAAGGAGTGCAGAATGCCAATTATCTTATTATCAACATATAGCGACTAGAATGAATACTAACTGGCCTGTCTAGCAGTTTGTCAGGTTCAAGGCTGACATGGCAGGATTACGATCAAACAAGGTCTAGGACATGACACTCCGGCTACCTGACAGGGACGCCGAGCTTACTGAGGGAAAAATACACAACACGGGATGATACACTTGCCGAAAGTGTGCACGTGTCCTCGCTTTCAAATGACACCGTCTCGCTTGTGTATTGTTTATATGCTCCTGAGTGCCTGTGAGTGTGTGTTAGCTAGAGTGTGTTTTTGTGCAGGGTTTCAGCATATGTTCTGGACTGAGAGAATAATGGCCCTCTTTACGCCCCATTATCCTGTTAACAAATGACAGTGTGTGCGAGCTAATAGATGAGAAGCTAAACTTGACCATATTATTTACTCTTTCTGGGGGAAAACAATGCAAGGTTTTGAATTAGTTTATCAAATCTCATATTAATCACCAACTTGGAGCTAAATTGTGAGTCCATTTGGTGGCGATAAGAAGGGCATCTTGTCTTAAGACACCCTGACCCTGTACAACCGTGGAAACATTAAGATGCATGAGACGGGCGAGAAGTTCAAGTGCTGCAGGAGAAAAACCCCTTTTGTTCTGACGGAATTTGAGATAGCCTGTGGTGTGTGTGAAGACTGTGAATTCAGAGTCGGGCCGAGCCAAGACCACCCCCTGACATTCAATGAGGCTGGCTAAAGAGAGTGAGATAGAGCAGGGAAGAGTGAAAAGAGCAGGGGCAAGAGAGAAGAGAGACAGAGGGAGCTTAACATTTGTGTCTTCAGGTCACTAGAGTGGCCAGCTTTAGCAGGAGAGATAACAGGATTACTGCAATCATGGCCACAGTTTTCTATGACTTCAACCCCCTTTTTTCCCACCCTCACTCGTCTCCCACCCCTCTTCCTCCTCATCCTCCCGGCTTGGACCAGAGCTGGGACTGTGATGGACTTGGGGCCAGGCTCCACCGGGAAACAAGAGACACTCATACAGCTAATCTCTTCGGGCTGGTGCTGACAGAAAGAGGTTAGTGGCTGCACCAAATTCTCTCCTGCAACAAAAACAGCCTGCCATCGGATACAGGAATGAAACAGTCTAAACAAATCAAAGCATTAGTACAGGCCTATAAATATATATATATATACACACACGCACATATAAAAAGAACTGGAGTGGTTCAAAGCTGCAGATTAAAATATTCTATACTCTTAGAAATAAAGATGCTTACTAGAACCATAAAGGGTTCTTGGGCCCGTCCCCATAAGAAGCAGAATGTACTTTTTTAATCCCCCTTGGGGGGGAGCTTTTTCACTCCATTGTTAATTATTTTTTTACACACACAGGCTTGTATACACACATACAATTTGTGGAGGAGGTGGTAAAGTGATGCTGCCCAGAAACCTCAAGCAGTTGGATGTTTGGTGCCTTGCTCAAGGACACCTCGACACAGTGACCAGGAGGTGAACTGGCACGTCTCCAGTTAACAGTCTAATCCGTACTTTTTGGTCTGAGCTGGATTGAGCCGGCTACCCGGTGGTGCACAAACCAAGTACTTATGGACTGACTACTGCTGCCCAAAGAGGAGAACACTCAGAGTTTTCTATCTGGAACCCAACAGAAAGGGTTATAACAAGAACCATCTGTAAAACATCTCATCCAGAACCCTATATAAGAGGTCCTAAAGAGAACCATTCTATGATGTCTATTCAGAACCTTTTCACTCTCAAAGGGTGTTAACAAGAATGCACTTAGAGGGATCTAATGAGAATCCTTTTATTTTCCAAAAGTTTTATCTAGAACCCACGCAGGGGGTTTTACCAAGAACCCTTTTAAATTATGGTACATACAACTCTTGACAAAAGAGTTCTTTAAGGATCTCAACAATCAAACTCAAAGAACTCTTTCCTCCAAAAATGGTTCTATGGATGAAAAGGGTTCTTCAGAAGCAAATGGTTCTGAGTAGAACCTCAGCCCTTCTGGGAGAAACCCTTTTGGAACCCATATTTCTAGGAGTGTACTTTCCTCCCAGCAAGGTCAAGTGACTACATGTGGTCTTCTATTATTCTGTCTTGGTGTGTCATAAACTGATTAACTTAACCAGCTCTGATGGGGATTATAACTAGCGTTTGATCAGTTAATTAGTCAAGCCACATGTCATATGAAACACGGAGAGACGCATGGGCTTTAATACTCTCATAAATTTGTCTTTACCCCTCCACTTCTTAGCAGTGTCCTCGTGTGTTTAAAAATGTGCGTTCATAGCGACGATCCATTTCCAGAGTTGCTCTTTTCAGGCAAATGCATTTGTTTATAGAGAGTAGCCTGGCTATGTGGGCTCCATAAATCTGTGTATTTGTCAGCAGGATGTGACAGGCTTTTCCTCTCTGACTGAGAGTCTATCAGTCTGAGCTCCAGTGGCCGTGCCCGCTACAGTCAACTCTGATTAATAACTACAAATAGAAGGGACTTGTCTGCTCAGTTATAAATGGGGACTGTGTTTGCTAGGGAAAAGATGCACATTTTGCCTGATAAATCACAGAGCGGGACGGGAGAAAAAACAGCACACAGGAACACAGAAATATAATATGGAAACAATTTCTCAGCTGGGCTCAGTGATAAAGCTGACTGTCTTCTTTAACTTAATGCCAGCAATTACTGGGCTGTGCTCCTCTGTTTTTTCCCCAGGAATTCCTTGCCAGTAACTATTCTGATGGGGGGATCAGACAAACTGTTTGTATTACACTCTACATGCTGCTTGCCTCTCCTGTGATACTTAAAAGCAAAAAAGTTTCTGCTCAAATGAAGCTTGCTGCTCAGGAGGAGCTTGCAAGAGAATGTCAGAGTGGAGGGAGCTTATAAACAGTTTATGAGCCCCTTTTAAAACGCAAATACCAGTAAGAATAATAGCTTGAGGTCAAACACTGTATAAAAGAATACAGGAGCCACTGTTTAACCATTTAGACATCAATTAAACACCCATTAATCACTGGAACATACATTTTTACAATCAAGAGACAAAAAGCTCAAAGCATTGGCCTCATTACATGAATATTGATGAAAGCATAAATTCTATGGTCTGAAATACAATACTGGGAGTACAGAGGGTTCTTCAAAAATATTCTCACCATTTGAGCCAAAGTTGAGGCTTTAGGAAGTTTAATGCGTCATTAAATGTAACTTAAACTCACTACAATGATGATTTAAGAGTTATACAGCCAGGCTAATAGCTTTGTGAGGCTACACTTCAGTGCTTTGAGCTAAATGCTAACATCAGCCTTCTAACATGCTCAGTGTTCACAAATGCACAAAATATAAGTTAGGGTCTCTCTCACATTAAAACAATAACAAAAGACGAAGAAGAAGTAGCATGGTATCATAGTTATTTTTTTCATTATTAAACTCCATTGCAGAGGAAAATCTATCCAATGTCCATGTTTTCTCGACATTATAGCAACTAGCTAGCAGGAAACGCACCATTACCTTGAGTAAATTACAGATTTCTCTACGTTTGAACACAAGTCTAGCGTTTTTAGACCTGTTAATGCAGATATGTGATATATTTTAGCCAGAAAACTCCCTACAATGATGATTTAAGAATTTTGCTAGCAGCTCTTTGAAGCTACACCTCGGGCTCCACTGATTTGAGTTAATGCAAACATCAGCATGCTAACATGCTCAAAATGACAAGGCTAACAGGCTAATATTAAGGAATAATGTTTATCATGTTAATTATCTTAGTTTAGCATTCTATCGCGGTAACATTTGCAAACTGGGCTCAAGCAAATGTCATTTGTTTGGCAGGTATTTGATAATAAATAGGGTTGCCATTGTCAATGTGGAAAAATAAGGAACACCTTGTCAGCAGCCTCATCCCCACAGAACACAAATCAAGTGAGTATCAGACATGTCATCTCCTGAATTCTGGTGAAGTTTTATGCACCCATTTAAGCTCTTCTCTGCTACTCCCAACATGAATGTAATGGAAATAAGAGCCAATCAGAGTAAAGTTGCATCAATATGAAGGTTTAAAACTTCCGACCATAGACATGGACAAAATGTTTGATCTGTCAAAAGGAATCATTTGATACTATAGGAAGAAGCTAAACATTAATAAATCCAGGAACAGTGCGGTTGGATAGCTCAGTTGGTAGAGCATGCACTCCATGTACGGAGGCTGTGAGTCCTCTGCAGCGGCCGTGGGTTCAACTCCTGCCCATAATCCTTTGCTGCATGTCATTCCTCCACTCTCTCGCCCCATTTCCTGTCACATCTTCAGCTGTCCTGTCATTAAAGGCATAAAATGCCCCCCCCCCCAAAAAAAAAAAAAAAAATCTAGGAATAGCAACTGACCTGGTAAACCATAGAGACCACGACAGTGGATGACTGAACAATACCTGTGAAAATAAATTCTTGTCGAACTGATCAGAACACCTCTACTGGATGTTGGCACTGAAATAAAGATGAACCTGTTCCAGAGTGAGGGAAATGTGAAGAAACAAAGTAATGAATGAAATGAAATTTATGAAATGAATGAAAGTAATTTAAACCCTCAGTCCAACATTTTTCATGAAGGATACAGCATAGCCTTTGCAAGATATATTTCCACCAAGTGGGTTATTGGACAAATTTCTGTCTCTGTCTCTGTCTCTCTGTCTCTGTCTCTCTCCCTCTCTCTCCCTCTCTCTCTCTCTCTCTCTCTCTCTCTCTCTCTCTCTCTCTCTCTCTCCCTCCCTCTCTCTCTCTCTCTCTCACACACACACACACACACACACACAGGGGGTGAGGGGTTGGGGGATCTTCTGGTTACATCCTCAGAGAACTGTCATGTTGTGTATGTGGAGAATGGCACGATGATGATTTTAAACATATTATTATCTAATAACAACAGTACAGTTCTGGGGGATTATGAGTTGAGTGACTGATTGAGATGAATGTTGCTTGAGGTTGGACAGTCCACCATGGATGACAGAAAATACTCTGACAAACTGTACAGTTTGCTCTGTACTGACAACCACTGACAGGACTGCTCCGCTCGTAGCCTGTCTGACATTCAGATCTGTATTTGGACAGCCTCTTTCTTTTCACAGGCAGACTTGAAGTGGAGGGGTTCCCCTTAAATACCATTGTCTAAGGCAGCAAGATCAATCAAAATATTATTGTAATCACAAACGCTGAAGTTATTTTTGAAGAAGGAAAAATGTGTGACAAGACGACAACATAATGGAAATATTGTAGTACTACTGAGACGCCCTGGCCTATAAATCTTGTTCTCCAGATGTAAGAAGACATGTTTGTTTGGTACAAATTTCACATCATCATGATTTTAGTATTTTTTGTCAGTGAAAATGAAAATTCTGGTGCAAAAATGAGAATTCCCACTAATCATGAATCTAAACACAATATCTGTTAAAATAATCACAATATAATTTTTTACCATATTGTGCAGCCCTAATGCTGTCAAAGTCTCCATGAGAGTGAGTGCAGGCAACTTTCCTGTCATTCTGATTTAATACATTCTGCTATGTCTTGTGAAACTCTTTTTGTTTTATTATTTCTCATATTATTTCAAGCATGTGAAAACCTAGTGTAAATATTAGAAGACAGCGTGCACAAAAAATCAGGACAAATCTGTATTGATTCAGTAATGGACAGTGAGTTTATTTTTGAATGTGGGTGGCAACCCTATGAGTCAGAAACCACACTGTCAAACAAAACTGACTAATTTCAAGTCACTGGGAGTCATCCTCTGGGGATTATGACTGTCTCTACACAATGCTGTCCCATAAAAAGTCCAATAGAGATATTTATTACAAAATCTACTGTATTAGTATTTATGATGGTCCCTCAAAAAGTCTACCATACACACAACACAGAAAAACTGACTAGCACTTCAACCTCTGTAAAAGAAATAAATGTGACAGAAAGTGGGCGGTTTATAAATCATTCTCCATTTTTTTTTTAAACTGCACAACAACACCAGATTTACAAAACACAGACATGTGGGTGTGAGGGAAGAACATTTAGTTATCAATAAAAAACAGGATATTCTGTCATTGTTCCACTGTTCAAATGTGGGTTATGCTCAGAGGAAAACTTACTGAGCATTTTGTCCTTCACAGCAAAAGCTGACAGATTCTGAATATCACAGATAAATGTAAAAAAAAACTAGCAGCTGCATATTCCAACCCTAAAAAGACACTTCTGTCGGCACCCTTCCAGTTTAATTAGATGTTGGTGTTAGGTCTATCTCTGTACTGAGTCGGAGGTTTGGTTCACTGCAGGTGTTTCAATCAGTTGTGGGATGGCAGAACATCAGTGATGCTCTCCCACAGGTCTAGCTGGGAACAACCGAGTGCACAGCAAGGGCGCTACCAAACGCCGATCATGTCTCCTCTGCTGCTGCGCCAGCCTTGGCTGGGCCCATCAAGAGTGGGACACACATTAAATATTAACTTAATTGGTCCCGGCAGAGCCCTGCTAACATACGGCAAGCATCAGACGGAAATGTCACTGTTTCCCCAGAGCCCCCGCACACTTAGGATCAAAGACAATAACATTGGTTCTAATCTGCTGTAATTGGGAGATAAGAGATTGCATGGTACAGCGTGAATAAGTGAAGCGTGCACGCATATGTGCACGTGTTTGTGGGTGTGTGTGCGTACCGTCCTCGCTGATGGAAGCTTGTCAGAGTAGACTGACAGCCAGCGAGGGGCCTGGAGAGAAAACCTCAGCATCCCTTTTGGTTTCAACAGTTCTTCCTGCCAGCGAGCAGCGAACAGAAAAAAGGCAGAGAAATGCCTGTTCAGTTTTTTCATCTCCCATCAAAAGTACAGGCTGTTTAATGCATGAAAAGTTGACTTCTTGTCTGAAAAATGAGGTGCAGTGCCTGTAAATGCTGTCATAAAATTCACTTGTGCAGAAGGGTTACTATACACGAGTACAAACATAAAAAAATGCTGCCGTGCCACTCCGTTGTACCACCTACTGCTCCTCCACCACCGTTACACACGACAATTAAATCTAATGGTAGCCATAGTGAAAGTCTAATCATAAATGGTGCATTTTAAAGATAGTGATTAGTGATTAGGCTGAACCTCTCCAGGGAAGTTTAATCTCCACTCAAAGTGGTTAATGTACTTGCTAAATGAACTGCTCCCTCCATAATGGCACCAAGAGCAGTGTGAAGTCGAGATTACTAAACAGTGCAGGCCACATTCTAAATCACTCACTAAAAACTACAAAACCCTGGAGACGCCGTGGCTTACCACAGGACCAGGTTGTGTGAGAGACGGGGAGCTAATGCACTCAAGGGCGTCAAGGGAGCTGCAGAGTATGGCAGCACAAGTGCTGGAGTCAACAAGCTCAGATGTCCTTTTCCTGGCTAAGAGAGCGGGAGAATAGCAGAACAAGAGCTAGCCAGAGGGAGAGACAGAGAGAAAGAGTTTTTCTGTGCACCAGCAGCCTTCCTGCATCCAACACAGGACGTACAAGGTCATTTCAACAGTCACACTGCAGCAAAACAACACTGGGTCACCCAATGATCTGAATATATAAAGAGAGCCCTATCATTACAGCTGCTTTGATAGAGAGTAAACACAAAGGGTTGATACATATCTGTCCTTCCACTGCAGACCACCAGTGTCCTACATTTTACATTTATTTCTATGTTAGACCACAGTTTAAAGGAGTAACATGTAACATGTCCAAACAGATATAAACAGCAAATTAAATCGGTTCACATCTTATTTAATATATGATCTATGGTTGTTTGTTTCCCCCTGCCATGTCCTACCCAGACTTGAGGAAGCTCAGGCAGGTTGCAGGAGCACTGCAGGAGCACGAGACAAGCACAAAGTGACAATGAGTCCTACACTGTAAGTTGATAAGCTATTTACAACTGTCAGTTGTCTGTCAATGTAAAGTTAAGACAATTATCCTGAAAACAAATCTGAAAATACACATTCTGCAGTTGGAGTTCAATGACTGCCTGCCTTCTGCCAACCACACTCCATTTACATACATTAATTTGAACTCTCATTAATACAAAAACAGTTATTCTGGCCTGTAAATGTCAAAGGAGGATACTCTGGCTGTAGCGTTGTTGTCAGAGAAGACAGTATTTCAATTTAGCATATTTCCTTAATTTCTGATGACATACCATGGTCATTTTATGATTTAACACAGTAAATATATTATAGATTTTTCCTTTAATGTCAGCTGGCAATTTCCCTACACACACCCACTATCACGCAATAGCTGTCAGAATCTGAGAAAGAGAGCAGCAGGAGCAGAATTGACCCACAAAAAGACAGATGTAAGCTCAGAGAGTTTTCGACAATTCCCACCCCACAGCTAGAGCCCCGCGTACGATTCTCATCTCATCTTCCACTCCCTGAATGGGAAAGTGCTAATTTCAGCCTGAGCCCCCGCTGCCTCACATTGTTTATGTCCCGGAGCCGTCCATAGACTGCGCCTGTGGCGAGCCTCTGCGCAAGGAGGTCAGCCATTACAGCCGGCGAAAGTGGACTTGAGTGGGAAGTGGCACTTGTGGCTGTGGGAGGTGTCAGACGAGGAGGAACAGCTTGGAGAGAGGGAGAGAGGTGCAGCAAGAGAGGCAGAGAGAGAGAGGGAGCACGGGGGTTGCTGGGAAAAGATTGGGGCAGGCTCTCCTTTTAATTTACTAATTAACCATGCAAATGAAATCTTAACAGGCTACTCAGAGGCAGTCCTCGAGGGAGGGAGGGAGGCATTAGTGCTTGATTATACTCTGTCCATGTGGAGAGCAAAAAGAGAAGCGAAATATGCTGTTGAACAAAGTGATGGGAAACTTCTGGGCCCATGGCAGTCAAGCAGAACCACTGACAGCATGAAAGGAATGAATCTATGTAGGCACGCACACAAAAACACACCCCAAGATTGCACTGTATACCTTGATTAACCTGGACATATGCATTGTTTCAATACACAAAAACATCGCACACACTTGAACTGCACATGGTGTAATCAAGCCTGCAATATTGTTCAATTTACCATAGCCACGCCTAACTCCTACAAGCACTGATTTCTACTAACCTCCCAATGTGACAGACAATGCTATTACACATAATAGTCCACCTATCACTCAGTTGGTGCGAAACAGCTCCATCCATGCAATCTCGACTGAGAGACTGCTCGGCAAACAGAAAAACAGGCAGCACTACGTTTGTCACAATCACAGACAAGAGAATAAGGGGACAGAGCCACCGTGACATCACTCATTGGTGGAGTATGGTTTTAAAGCCTTGAGTTTGCCATCTTGTTTTTTTGCAACCCGAGCATGCACAGCAATGATGAGAGCGTGGAGGTGGTGGGTGATGTACTGCGACTTGGTGGTGCTTGGTTTTGGTTTGTCTGGTCAGCAGGAAATAATGGCAGCCAGCCTGGTTGCAATCTTTCTCGTATGACAACTAAACAGTTCACTAAACTATTTCTGAAAACATTTTAAGTGAGAAATAGACAATCAAGTAACGGAATCTTGATCCATATCTGATCAATACTGTCTAGTTTTACAGTTTGAGATTAAGTTTGAACTAGTCTGTGAATTTTCACTAATGATAAATTGATTCTGAACCTAAAAAGTTGGTTCCCAGCTGGAACAAAAAAAATTATCAGGTTTTCCTTGAGATCCAAAATGGGCATGGCCTATTCTACAGTTTTTTGTGAATTCTGCCACACCCTCTGTCAGTGACATTTTAGATTACAATGGTTCGTTCCAAGGACCTTGAATGGAAACTGTTCAAGAACTGGAGTATTTTTTGGTGAAAAGGGCCTTGAGAATGCCAATGTCAATCACACAGCATCCTGCCCTGCATTGTCTATTTTACTCTAAATGCGACCATAATTTAAAAAATTGACATCATGCTGCATACAAGCAGACTTGAAAATAGGGGCTGAGACTATAAACTACATTAGGAAATTTGGGTCGTAAATCAAGAGACAGTAGGTTCATTTTCTCTCTGACTTCCATGCAATTGGACTTCTTCTTGTAACCAGTGGATTTGCACCCTGCTGGTCATTAGAAAGAATGCAGGTTTAAGGCACTTCCACGTTGGCTTATCCTTTCAGATTCAGAGGCTCTGTCTACTTACAGATGAGGACCAAACTGAAAAAATGTCTTTTTTTTTTTTTAAAAGTATTTCCCAAGTGCTGTTAAACAGAGCAAGGAAATTTTAAGACAGCTTTCCCAAACATCCTAGTTTTATTTTTATTTTACTTTGCACACAGAAACAAAATTATTTCATAAAAACCAAGAACTACCAGGGTCAAAATTATTAGCCGGGTTTGAAATATACTGGGATGTGAACACACTCAGCAACACACTCAGACAGAAATTGGTACACCCAAAAGACTGTGCACCACATACACAAAAAAGTAACCTGGTGTATGCTGTCCAATGCAACAAGGACTGCAGTGACTTAAACATCGGAGAAACCAAACAACCACTGAACAGACGCATGGCTCAACACAGGAGGGCTAACTCTTCAGGCCTGGACTCAGCTGTCTATTTGCACCTTAAGGAGAAGGCACGCCCTTTTTAAGACAGCAACGTCCACATTCTAAACAGGGAGGACAGATGGTTTGAGACAGGAGTTAAGGAAGCCATCTATGTTAAAGTGGAGAAACCTACTATCAACAGAAGAGGAGGCCTGAGACATAACCTCTCTCCTATTTACAATGATGTTATTTCACCCTTGCCAGTTGTTCACAGCCATGTGACTCTAGCGACTGTTACTACATACCTGGTTTTGGGTGACACCCAATACCCAACGACTCCAAACATCTGTCGTCAAACAGAATGGAGCACTAATGAAGCTGTCTCCATCTATTGTCATTACCAAATCCTACAAACCATGGCCTGGTGAACACATCCACAGAGGTTAAATACCATTTTCCCACCATTAGTTAGACTAGCTCAGACTAGTCTGACATGCATGGACTGATGAAGCTTCTTGGATGACAGCTGAAACATCCTCATAGACATATAAACAAGTCCAGTTACCTTTGATTGAATCTTTTCTTGAGACGAATGAGAACATTCACGGACAAAGAAAATTAGTATGTTTAAAAATGTGTCTGTTAAAAAAACCCACTGGGGACAATTTTGATTTTTTTTTAATTCTATTGTCTAGGGTCACAATTTACCTTGAAGACGTCCTGCGTGTCATCCATGCAGTACACTCTGATGTTGTACTCCAGCGTGGAGCAGTATGCGTCGGAGAAGAGCACCAGCCTCAGGCGCTTGGCGGCTCCCATGTGCAGGGACTCTCCCACCAGGGCGAGGGTGCCCAGCTGCTCAGAAAAGACCCGGCACGTCTCGGCTTCAAGCTGACAGTAGTAGGGCTCCGATATCAGCTCCTCCCCTAACAGCAGGACGTCCTGGAGGAGAAAATAGCGAGGAGGAAAATGCCATTTTACATCAATGTCAAGACCCATATATGTTGTGAAAACTTTGAAGGAGATTAATTAAAGATATTAAAGTGTATTATTCATCAAAATGGATGTAATCACTATAATGATACATGTAATTCCAGTGAATAAGTTCCAGTGAGAAACATGATGTCTTCACTTAGATACTATTTTTTTTCACTACATTTTTTTTTTATTTATTTATTTTTTTACAGAGGACTGACAGTGTTCTCTGCCACCCCCCAAACCACCAGTCTTCAACCTGGTGGTCGGGGGGTGGCTACTCTAAAAGTCTGAGAATCACTGGATTAAACTACACAAAATAATACAAAGTATGGCTGGGGACAATGGACAAAATCAAATATAACAATATTTTATATTTATTTTATTTATTTCATATTTATTTTATTTTTACAACATCATGACATATCATTATCCAATATTTTGTCTCATATCATGATATTAATATGATATTAAATTATTGCCGTGCCCTACATTACACCACCAAAATCTAATCAGTTTGCCAAGTTTGAAGAAATTAGAAATCAGATCTCAAAAAATCTCAAGAAAGTATTCTTAAGATTTCACGTTCAGAAGAAGAGGAGTGATGGATGAACAACTTGAAAACACAGTGCCTCCAGTCATGGATGTCGTGGAGGCATAAAAAAAGAAGGCGTGAATGGAGGGTCAAGCACCCAATTTATGTAGGAGGGAAAGGTAATGTGTTCGCCTGCTCTCTGTATGTGTGGGTGTATGTTTGTAAAGGGGTTGTTAGGAAAGTAGTTTGGCGCAGCAGCAAGGCCGCAAACTCTGTCCCTCGTGCAAAGTAACATTAAAGCTCAAGGTCTTTAAGGTAATTACATAAGTATGGAGTTAACAGTTTGAATTAGGGGGGGAAAAGGAATACTTTGTTGTTGCTTCAAATTACCTTTTTCACTGCAGTGCAATTGCTCCGTACTGACATAAAGACACACATTCCTTCATACAAAGACACATCCTATAGAGCTCCATCAATTTACTTAATAATGCATGAACGAGGTACTCAATTGACATGAAAGGAGACTCGAATAGATTCCTGGCAAGAATAGATGATTCTGGAGAAAGAAAAGACTGTGGAGGTGCAGTAAATATTGGATTATTGGGATTTCCGGAATTTCCTTCAGCCTTTGAGATTTGTTAAGAAAGGTGAAAACAACTTGCCAATTTATCTGCAAAACAACACAGTTGCCTGATGGTGAGAGGTGTTAAATAAAAAAAACAGCAAGACAAAGTGCAAGAATTAATTGGTGTTTTAATTTGCGGAGGAGAAAAAAAAACACAAAGACAGATTTAAACAATGGATTTTTCTTTTTCTGCTTTGTTGCAGAGCTGAAGTGCTGTATCACAACCGCATCTCTAATAAAGATGACACACTCGCAAAAATATCCTATCCCGTCACAGTACGGGATAGTTTTATGAGATAATTCCACCGCTCTACAGGCTAATTTGATGGGGACAAATTGGACCCAAGGTGACAACATTTTCTCTAAAATCCCATCATGCCAGTCGACTGACTCTTCTCATTAGCCAATCAAGCTGAAGAGAGCATTCTGCCTGCCAAATGCCCGGCAAGCCCCTCTAGGATCGATTCAACCAGACACCATCTACATCAATAGAATTAGTATTGACACAATTCATTTGCTATGCAACCACAATGGAGTCTCACTTTTTCATCATCTTAATATTTCTTCAGAGTGGAACACAGAGTGAGGTGGCTCAATTACACCACTGAGCGCTCACTCTACAGCCAATTCATTCCTCTTACTCCTTCTCCATGTCCATTTTCACAATCTCTTTATGTCATTCTGTTCTTTCCTGAGCCGTATTTCCAATCTCCTACTCTTTCTAATCATTCCTCTGCATCTAGTCCACTTTGCCTTTCCCTCTTTCTTTCATTTTCTTTCTCTTCACACTCTCTCTGCGCTTGTTTCCACTCTTGTCCTCTTGTCCACCTGGCTCTTTTTCCTTTGGTGGCCACGCAGTCAGGCCGTTGGGCTATATTTGGTTCGGCCGATGATTAAAAGTGCTGGTCTAACCTCTGCCTCAGACAGGCCAATCCATCCCACAGACACCCCACCGCCGCCACACACGGGGAGGCTGAATAATTTATGCACAATATCGAACATGAAAGAAGACCTACTAACACTCCAAAGCCCACCAGCACCCTTTCCAATCTCTCTGGATTGTTGAGATGGGTATACTGCCTCGAACCGTGCTTGTTTGCGGGAGGGTGTGTGTATGTGTGTGTGTGTGCTGACACCAAACGTTTTTTCCCAACTGTATCCTATTGGATTCTGGCAGTTCTGGTTACTTTCAAATTTCATGGATAGAAAAATGGGGAGGGAGCTCTGTAATTGGAAGCAGCGGTCAAAAATGGTCAAGGAGCACTCAGAAGAGTACTTTGAGGATCAGTAATTTGCTTAGAGAATTTCTGTTTGGAGACACAGGTTGCCTAGCAACTCTTGAGCTGTTGAGAGCCGGTGCTTCCAGGCTTTTGTTCCAGCCCAATGAGAAAACACCTGATGGTCAATATAATTTAAACCCTATGGAGTGGATGAGTGCTGGGCCAGAACTACCTCGGCTATACGGCATTGAGTGCTTGCCGGTGCGAGTTTCAAGTCTCTGCTGAGCAACTTTGTACTTTTTCCAGCTCTCAGTGAGTTCAGTAACAAAATTCACTGGGTGGCAAATTTGTCTTTCTGTGGAGGATTTCTACTGGAGTTATAGTGCTGCCTCACCTCCCAAGCGCCCTCATAATTCTGCTTCTTGAGGCGGACGGCCCAGTTATCGAGGCATGCGTCAGAGCAGTGGTGCATGCTGAGGATAACTGGTCGAAATTCTGTCATAATTAGGGTCCGAATTCGTAAGAAATGGTCAAAACATGTTTTGTGGGGTAGGGTTGGGCTGATGGATGACACATTCATCTAGTACAACGGCTGGCAGTCATCGACTACCACAAGTTCCATTTTTGATACGGAGGAGAGAAAATAAAAAGCAGTTGCTGATGTTGCTGCTGCTCTACATCTCCATTTCATGTTTATTATTCTCTTATTTAACACAACTAAGTAAAATGACGTGTGGTGACGAGATGAAGACCCTTTCTAGACCCAGCAATGATATCATCATCCATCACAATGTTTCACTGTGGACAAGTCGGTACGCATCGCCCATCCCTATTGTGAAGTCACAGTAACTTTCAACCTTTGACCACCAAAAACATTATGATGTCACAGTGAAGCTGAACTTCGATTTTTTGGATATTAAATATCATCACTTCATAATGGCATCCTGTTAAACATCTGAGTGACTTTTCTTTCATAAATACTGTATGAATAACTGAGATATGTGTTTTGTGAGGTCACAGTGACCTCTGACCACAAAAATCTTATCAGTTCATCCCTGAGTCCAACTGGACGTTTGTGCCAAATTTGAGAACATTCCCTCTAGACAATCCTGAGATATCACATTCACAAAAATTGAATGGACGTGAGGTCTCAGTGAACTTGAACTTTGACCAGGGTTGGTCAATATAGCTTATAAATAACTATATTGCGATATGCGATATATATCTCGATAAACATGTTTTCACTAAAATAACAAAATAATATATGGGATATGGACAAAATCAAATACCACAATATTTTTGACCACGTACCTCTATTTAGCGACAATATTGCAGGAATGACCAGTGGAGTTTTCACAAAATATTAACACAATGAGAATTGCTGGTGCGAGTTTCAAGTCTCTGCTGAGCAACTTTTTCCAGCTCTCAGTGAGTTCAGTAACAAATTCACTGGATGGCAACTTTGTCTTTCTGTGCAGGATTTCTACTGGAGTTATAGTGCTGCCTCACCTCCCAAGCGCCCTCATAGTTCTGCTTCTTGAGGCGGACGGCCCAGTTATCGAGGCATGCGTCAGAGCAGTGGTCCATGCTGAGGATAACCGGTCGGCTCAGGACCACCCCCGGAGGGCCACAACTCACAACGGGGCTGAGCAGGGTCTGGCAGCCGGCCAGGGGTAACCTACACCGGGGAGAAAAAGGGGTGGGGGTGGGGGGGGGGGGTTGAGTTGAGATGAAGTGCTTTTACTCAGCGAGTTATTAGTGAGAATTTACTGCTCTCTTGTACGCAGGATATGATACTGTCACCTCTGCAAATTATGTAGCAGCTGGAACAGAGAATAATGAAAGCCTCACTGACTAGCTGGACCAAGTTGTGATGATGACTGAGTAACACTATCACAGCAGGCTACAATGACTGTGTCTGCTGAGACTGGACGCAGCAGGCCAGATAAACTGTTTTCCAAACAATTCATTTAACTTAAATAGTGCACATCCTGGTAAAAGGCTACGTTATTTATTTACATCCCTCCTCCACAGCACTGGCACAGACTCTTAAGCCTTTCCTAATGGAACAGTAGAGCATCAAAACAAACAGCCTAGTGGCATCCAGGGAAGACTGCCAGTTAGGCAGTGTTAAAGAGACCCACCTTAAATCTTCCTTCCTCTGAACAGTGAGATAAATCTCATAGATCTTTCCTCTGGGGATGGCCTCGGGAGGAATGAGCAGACTTATTCCTAATGCAAATAACAACAAAGGGAGAGAAAGAAAGGAGGGGGGTTGGGGGGGATAGGGAAGAGAGGGACAGGCTCATTTGTTCTGACTGAACAACGCTTTTGTCATCTCACAAAAGGAAGCAGGCCCACTCAACAAAACTGTATGGCTGCAAAAACAAAAAACAAATCTACTCTGAAGGTCAGAGGCAGCCTCCGTCAGGTACAGTAGATGCAAATCTCTGCTCTGGCAGCCGAGGCGGCATGCGTCCCCATGGTCAACAATTAGCTGAGACAAAAGCGCACGCTGCGTCGCAGTTTAAATGTCCTCTGTCTGCTACCAAGTAGATAATTGAGACTATGGAACAGACTACTCCAGGAAAATTGCACTTCCCCCAGGAGAGTGTGGGAATGCACCTTGGAGAATAGAGAGAGCTACTGAGGTAGTTGGAGTCTTGTGGCATTTGTGTTGCGTTTCTCGTGCCAAAAATCAACCACTTAGAATCCTATTTAAATGTAGTACAAACAGTGACGATGTGACACAATCATAACAGTAAACTCAGGCTGTTCACCATAAAAACATCTGTCTGAATAAAGCGAAGGTGCCTGAATGCTCACAGCCTTGTCTGAATCTATAAACCCTCTTCTGTCTTCTGCGTGCCTGCTCCGAAACGGTGCTAAATGGCAGTATATCTCTTCTGAGTGGATGCATGCAAGTGTTTTTTTTTGTGTCCCAATGAGAAGATGGGTGCCAATGCGTGGTATAGTCTACATGGCTTTGAGTTAATCCATGCATAAAATATCTGTAAGAGAGCGGAGGAGCGACGGAGAAAAGAGACACACAGAGAGAGTGATGGCAAGAAAAACAGGAAAAAAAAAGACCTTTTCTCCTGGCGTACTGGCACTGTCATCGGCTAATCTGGACAGCCTACAATGAGCCAAGTGAAAACACTGTCTTCCAGTATAATTATATAAGCTCTGTACTCAGCTAATGTGAAGAGGAGAAGCAAAATAGGAGACTAATGATGTTGGGCTTTTTATATCTTTTATCAGACTAATCTTTAATGGACTATCTCTATTCCTCTGTCCACGCTCACAGCACAGAACTGACACTTGTGGACATCGGCTACAAATTCGACCAGCTCTGCCATAAGCGAGGAGGCCTAATTGGAATAATTTGTTCTAGGTTTTATTCCAGGAATCTTTTCAAAGTACAATGTATTCGGTGCACACACTTGATTTTATACTTAATCATCTCATGGTTACTGAGAAGACTTTTTACTCCATCAGGCATTTTAGACACTGTAAAGGTTAACACCTTGCTTTTTGGGGGATGATTTAGTATCTATGAAGTACTTATCAATATTCAGTGTGTTACCCACAGCAAAGAGTGCATGGTACAGCAGCCCTAGTGTAGTAAGCTAAGCAATGTACTGATGTGAAGAGGGTCAGCAACAAAACTTAGTTTAGCCACTGAAGCCAGACAGATTTATCGAGTGACCGATATTATCAGTTCCATATTGGACTAGCACAACTACATTGGTCTATATTGGTATAAGCATATATGTCTCGCACATACTGTGCATTAAATATCTGACACTGTAGATTTCTAAAATTAATTTTTTGTTTGTTTTATAAGCAGCATTTTATATACAGAATATACACCAAAATCAGATTTTTTATACTCCCTAATATCAGTATCAGCTCCAAAAATCCAGTACTGGTTGGGCTCATTGTATAAGCCAAATATCTCTTTCCAAACCAACGTATATCCATGGGCAAAATCAGTAATTTAATCCCAGAAAACATGGGAGTTGCTGGTCTGTTGCTGCTTCAATTGCTTAGTTTTATTTGTCTTATTGTATGACTTTGATGAATCCAAACTACCCCTTGAAAAGCACAAGTCGCACAAAAACACAAATAAACTAACCAGTCAAGACAGCTGTAGATCAGCATTCCCCATGTTCTGTGATGTAAAATGAACAATTTTGCCAACAACGTGTGGTATGGTTGGTATGGAGCGAGCAATATTTAGCTTACGTAAAGGCAGTTTTCCATCAGAAAAGGCTTTCTGACTGCAAAGTAAAGCAATAAAAACACTCTAAATAAAGCATACACTTAAACTGATATTGATTTTTTTTGGTGGACCTTTTTTTAAGTGGCTAAAATACATTTTGCTGCTGACCCTGTCCACAGCATTACATAGCTTAGCTTACTTGCTGGTACTCCTCTCTGTCTCTCCAACTGTAGGTAATTCACGGACTATGGATAAGTACCTCATACAATCCCACTAAACATAATCCGAACTATCCCTTTAATCACCCAGCTCAAACAAGCCCCACATGCATATTTTGTTGTAGCATCTTGTTTCTTATAACTGTTATAAACTCATTTGTTTCACACAGAGAAATACAGCCTATGCACTAAGCTGTTTTGTCCCGGCACAAACCTATTAGGAAACCCACATGCATGAGATTTAAGGGCTGAATGGTCTGGGTCTGCTTCAACAAGACAGTGAGACGTTTATGGGACTCAGCTGTTACTGATAAATTCTCTTTAATGTCCAGTCGGAGGCATCGTGTCATTAAAGCAGGTGCAATAAAGTTTCTGTAAGTGTTGTTTTTTAATGTAAGCACAATGACAAAGCATGAAATATGCAATGCAAATAAAAACTGATTTGTTCCTGCCATATTTTTACATTTTCTAGCAGATGTTACATTGTTTAGATAAAACTTTTCTTGTTTGTTTGAAGTTTCGCAGCAAACAGAACATCCTACAGAGGATTACTGAAATCTCCCTGTCCTTCCACAACACAGAATCACAATGCTGTGTCTACTGAAACAATACCTGAATGACAACAACAACAACACTGCTTTCACTGTCCAACTCAGGTATCCAGACTTGTTCCTCATTTTCTTCTCATCTTTTCATAAATTTACAAATTATAGTAGGCAAGCGGTAAACTGGTCCTCAACTAGAAAAAACAATTGTTGTCCTTTAGTTCAGACTGATTTGTTATAAATGGATAAGCTGCAAACATAAAGATTTATGGACTGCCAGGTAACTCATCAAATGAACAGTCCTGGGGATCCAGACTCATTAACCTTGTATGGACCGACACCAATTCATGCCGCACTTAACTTCACCTTACCTGCTTTTTTGGTCATCTTTGGAGTCACAAAGAGCTTGCAAGAGAAGTACTGTTTATCATCATTATTAATTGAAACTGTAACCAGACCTGGTGTGTTGTAAAATGCTGGACTACTAAAGGAGATCCTCAAGAGTCTTCTCTTGATAATTAATGAATGATTTTAGCATATTCCACAAGCTTAACCGTTATTAAATCCATCTATTAAAGAAAGTGATCCCCAACCTGTATAAAATCGATGTATAGGTCATATTCATATGAGATCATCCTCATGTGGACTCGCTGCTGCATAATATTCTCAACATGATGAAACTTTCCATAAAGTCAGTCTAAAATTGGATTGAGTTCTCAGTTATAGTTGACTGATATATATATATTTTTTTATGTATATTTTAATTGATTGAGAGCACTAATATTTTTATATTTTATATCTTACATTTTTCTTCTTACTATGTTTATTGTAATGCAATATGTGACAACCTTCTTGGCAATAAATCAGACTCCGATTTTATATGAACCCAAATGGGAAACCCACCTGTGTTGGGGATCGTCAGCCTCCCTCCCAGGAAGTTGAAGGTCCCATAGGAGGTGTTAGCTACATCTCGGGGGAGAGTTTTAAAGTAGGTCTGAGTGGACAGCCTGCTCACAAACTCAGCAGGGTCTGAGTTAAGCTTGCCGTTGTGCAGTGTGTGCGAGCCGTTGGGAAGTGGGTCCAGCAGAGGCCCGTTGGTCATCGAAAACTTCCCGGTGGCATCGTGGCGAGAGCGCAGGGTGCCTTGGTAACTGGTGGTGGTGGTGGTTAGATCAGGCTGGATGGTGAGCAAATGGGAATTCTCTGTTTAAAAAAAAAAACAAAAAAAAAAACAAAAAAAAAAAAAACAGACAAAAGCAAAATGTGTGAATCTCCATGAGTGGCAGGCGGGGTGGTTAATACATCACAGAGACAGACCTCACACTCTCTGAAGCTGTCGCAAACACACACAGAAAGCTGAAACAAACAGGAAAAGACACATGGTGCGGAAAACAGAAGACTCACACGCACACACACTCCTGACAATACACAAACACAAATTCCACCCAAAGCCAGTCTATTTCCCTCCCCTCTCTCTATCTCTGTCTGTCTGTCTCTTTAGCAACCACACAATCAATTCCAAACAGAACTCAGATGCAGCTTAGCACCCAGAATGTATAAAAGCTTTTTTTCACGGTGAATCACAGGCACTGCAACCCAGTTCCCCATCTCCATCCAGCTCAGACAGTTGTATTTCTATTACTCGCTGGTAAACCTCAGAGGCTCCACACAGGCAGTAAACAGAGTGGGTACATTTCCTGACAATGAGGTGGTGGCGAAACATAATGTGTCAGGCAGGCAAATAAACAGCTCGTGCACCACACACACAAACACACACACGATATAATAGATCTTGCTTTGACTACAAACCACTGTAAACACATTCACACCACCTCCACAACCACAAACAAACACAGGATCAGTGCTACATGTAGATGAGTGCTGCACGGTTCATGGTGGGCAGACGGACAGACCGACGGACGCACAGAGGAGGGTAGAACAAAGAACAGTGTCCTACTGCTGTGGGGGGGAGGCCTGCGCGGCCGCGGTGCCCACACACCTGGCTTGCTGGGCTTGATGCCCATGGGCTGGAAGCCAGTGGTGAGGATGGAGGAGTCGGCCACGTCGGCATCCAGGCCCTCCTTCTTGCGCCGGTAGACCAGGACCACAACGATGAGCAGGAGAGTCAGACACAGAGCCACTGCCACCATGCCCACGTAGAGCGCCACATCCTCAGCCCCGCTCACAGCTGCAGTGAGGGAAAACACGAGAACAACAGAAAAATTATTAATCACGACTGAAAAACCTCCCTCAGGTGTTGAATGACAATACCAACATGTGCTGCTGCTGCGACATCTTTTATTATCTTCACTGTGAAGGTCTCACTTGAGGATCTGTTTAATAGCATGAAATCAGTTACACATTCCTCATCCGTCACCTAATGCTTCTTGACTTTTCCCTAACTGCATGCTACAGAGGCAATTATTACACAACCATCTTGATTTTTAAATATTTTTACAAGCTTCAATGGCTACATTTACATCCATACTAATCTTTTACTATTATTCATAATCTGACAATATTCTGACTTTAATACAGGTCATGTAAACAGCAAAATATGTTTTTGAATTGGGTTTTCTACTGCAGTTTGTGACACACAGTCTCTTGCCTCTTTACAGTCTGCTCTGTGCGGTTAACGTTCCAGGAAGCCAACAGTTTGCAGGGCTGGGGTAGAGATGCACGCACAAAGGAAAAGCTCACATTTCTGGTCAGAAGGAATAACACACCTACTTTTCAAAGGCAGCATTTTCGTAAAAAAGAATGTATAGACGGATATAAACATAACCCTTTTCAATCATCACTTAAGACCTATTAGACGTGTTCGGTGGTGGCTGTATCTGCAGACACCCTGCTCTCTGCCTATATTTCCTTATTCTCCCATTATTTAACTGTATCAAAATGTCTGTATTTGACAGCCTGGGAATGAGACTCAGCCATCCACTATCTTTCAGGTGAATTTACGAACAGCTCAGACAAATGCTACTGATTCTACAACCATTATAAAACATATGGATATCAACAGGTTTCTGGATATGCACCAATATCACGACACAGACCTTTTTAAGAAAGTGATTATATAATAAAAGAGAGAGCTTGTATTCACGCAGTTGTTTTCCACCACTAGAGGAGAACGTTGGAAAAATTCTATTTTGAAAAAAAAAAAAATGTCTTTCTCAGGATAAGGACAAACACTGGAATATTGGGCGCCATGTATGAGTGATTTCTTATTTTTCTCTTACATTTGTTCTGAACAAAGCAGTAAGAGGGAAAAAAAAGAAAATGTGGGATTCATAAAACATGCTCTGACAGCCAAGTTTGTTCTTACCCACCTGAGTATGTTGATGAAGTGTGCATGCCAGGAAATATACATTTAGCATATAAAACGCCCCAACAAATCCATATAAGGGCAGCAGAATTAAATCATTCTGTCTCCACAGTAAGATGAGTCTCCAGAAGAGCAAACAGGTTTTGAAGAATCTGTCTCTGTAGCCTAAATATCTGTGTAAACATTTAAAATTATTAAAAGAATAAATACTTGTATAGCATTTTTCTTCTGTGTTTTCATAAAGTAAATAGCCTTTTCTTAACATTATTAAAAATTTTCAGCACTAAATGTGAGTTGGCTTTTGTGCATATTGGCATAAGAGTGGTTGAGGACACTCTTAAATTTTGATTTTGACCTAGGAACATAGAAGTACAAAAATAATGATGAATGCCAAAAAAATCGTACATTTTTTTATACCGATGATTCATGCATGAGGCCCATCGTCTGCATGTAAATGTAGTCAATGTCAAGCTGTAGACAATCGGAGAGGAGACAGACACGATTTCTGCAGCAGGTTTTCACTGTTACCTGACTTCATTTCTGTTCTGGATAAATATATCTTGTGCTCGCATGTTCTTCCTCTCCCCTGTCTTTTTCTCTCCGTCTCTAAGTACACAACACCCCCAAGAGAGACAGTGGAAAAATGAAGGATTTGCTTATGAAATTCTAGCACCTCTTATTGAATCTCTCTCTGCCTCTCTCTCAAAAGCATAAGAGCGCCTTTCTCCCAAAAGTACAGTATGAAGATGACAGCTAAGCCCAGACAAACATCAACGTGTGCGTGCGTTCATGTGTGTATGTGTGTGTGTTTTGCAGGAGAATGGGATTTGCCACGGCTGTCTCTCTAGGCTGGGGGGAAGTTGGTGGCGGAGGTGGAGGATGCTCCTGGGGCCTTTGTGGAGGGCCATTGTCACAGGGAGCCACGGGGGCGTAGCGCTGTCAACTGAACACAGCCGAGGAGGGGACGCACTGAGCGGCGCAGCTTTGAGGGACGGAGAACAGCGGCAAAGGTTAAAGTGCTGCAGGCTGGCGTGCGTTGAGTTGACAACAAAGGAGGAGGACGGAAGCAGTGAGAGCAGAGTGAACATACAAGAATGAAAATCAGAATTTAAAGGGACAGTTCACTGCAAAATCAAAAATAGAGTTATGGAGATATCAGCTGTAGAGACGTCTGCCTTCTCTCCATTATAATAGGACTTAAATTGCACTCGACTAGTGCTCAAAATGCCCAAAAATACATTTGAAAAACTCAACAGCAATGTCTCTTTCCAGAAATCATGATCTGATTACTCATGATAATCCACACACCTTGCTGCGAGCAGTTTCATGTAGGAACTACTTTCTTTCTATGGTAGAATCCACTGGAACTACTTTCTTACTGCAGTAGAGTCTAGCAGAACTACTTTTTTCTGCAGTAGAATTTAGCAAAACTACTTTCCGTCTAGGGTACAATCTACCAGAACTACATTTTTTTCAAACTAGAAAGAAAATAGTTCCTACATGAAACTGCTCACAACAAGGTCTGTGGATTATCTTGAGTAAAGAGATCTTGTTTTCTGGAAAGAGATACTGCTGCTTAATTTTTCCAAATGTATTTTTTTGGTGCACTGAGCACCACAAGCCAAGTGCCACTTTGTCCCATTATTTTGGAGAGAAGGCAGACATCTCTACGGACGATATCTCCTACACTCTGCAACTTGCACCAAAACAGTCTTGATGAATAAGAGCACTACTGGCAAAAAAATGTATTTTTGATTTGGGGTGAACTGTCCCTTTACAAGACAAATGGCAAGACAGCATGTGTCTGTGACTGACAGCATGTGCGATTTGCATTTCAGCAATAACACGTCCAGGAGGTTTGTGTCAAAATCGACCTGATTAACATTAGATACGACATATTTCGATGAATATCTCCAGAGTCTGCTGGTGTTTTTCCACCACTGTTGTAAGCCTACCACTTGACAGGAACTGCACTCAATGCTGGAAACAAAGATTTGACAAGTTTTAATTGGTGTTAGTAAATCTGTGACATGAGAATGGCACAATTAAATTAGCAGAGTGCTCACAGACGAGTTTGGAAGAAAAAAGAGAAAGTGGTCTAAAAAGTATTCTTTCTCTCTGTGTCTCACTCTCATCTCTATTCATCTCTTTTCATCCGTTCGTCCTTGCCTTCTCCTCTTGCCTTGAAAAATCCATTTCTCTGGACAAAGCCGTCTGACATACTCAAGTCTTTAAGAGAAAATGCCAGAATCTATTTCATGGGTGATTATCTCAGTACAATCTGATACCTTAAGTAGCTGGATTATATGCAGCCAAGCTCTATGACAGCCTGTTGTAATACCAGAGATCTCTTGACACGTAACTGATTGTGAATGACTGGCTGAAGATAAACACAAGATTGTTTGTTTTGTTCTTTGCCATTACATTACACACCTGCACTGATCATACTTAAGGCATGGAGTCTTATAAGATACATATAACCACACTTCGCCTTTCATCCCCTCCAATTACCTGCATGTGCTTCTCCTGTGCAGCAACATCCCCTTTTAGGGGCATCACAACGAGTTGTGCAAGGGTTATCAAACTATTAATCTGTCTTTAAAGGGATGGTTTGGATTATTTACAGCTACTACAAGGAGTTTTTAACTGGTTATGAAACAGTCTCAATTAATACTGATGCCTCTATATGACCTACATAAGTTATCGAGACCATCCATAAGAAGGCTGTTTCTGTTTAATTATTATTAATGCCTGCCACCAGGTCAGAACCTGTGAAATCAAATGATACATACCTGTGTTTACATACAGGCCAAGTCACAGTGAGTAATATGTTAAAAAGAAGTAGGAGGATTTATTTTTGAGGTTATATTTGGTGGTTGTTAATAGAAACATAACCACTTTTGTCCACAAGGGTTTAAAAAACAACTAAATATGAAAATTCCTTGTGGTAGCTTTAATATGGGGTTGTATGAGGTACTTATTCATAGTCGGTGTATTACCCACAGTAGATGGCAGCTGTTGAGTCCCTGATGTCTTTGCTGAAAAAGGTAAATGATATAATGCACCCAATTCGACCAAGTGTACAACAGTTATATATTTCAAATTTAACCAGTGCATCCTAAAAAGAAGACAGGAACATGTTCATGCTCATTTTGGGCCAGGAAAAATACAGAAAACCCACGATTTTTTTAAAAATTCAGATAATGTGTAGGACATCATTTTAAAGGACTTTTATATGTGTTTAAACACTATTTTATGCGCTGCAGCAAACCTGCATTTGCTGTATGCTGTGGTGTCAAACAGCAGTAAACTTTCTTTCTCTACTAAACTTTCTCCTTTCCTGCATATACACACTATGTGCTAGGTTTGTCTACGTTGAAAAGAAAACCAAATATTAAGTTGCCTTAAGTGAGCAAAATGCTATGCAACTAGTTAGCTAATCTACATCAATCTTTAGCTAAGTAGTTAGCTAGTGTTTGCTCTGTATAAAAACACTAACTAATTAATCTGCATCAATCGTTTGCATTTTGCTAACATTAGCCAACTTAAGATGTAACTATATGTTGCTTTTCTAGATCCTCCAGCAACATCTCTAAACCATTTTTTAAAAATTTCTTTTTCTTTTCAAGATAGACAAGCCTTGCACATAGCATATATATGTTGCTACAGTAAAGCCGGCTGAAGTTCCACTAGGTCCCAAACTTGCTCAACTGTTATTGGAGCACAAAGCGAAAAGGGGCAGGACTTAGGATGAGTCAATGGATGAGAGCAGCCATACACCACTTTCCTGTCTTGAAAACAAGCACACACTGCTTTAGGTGAAAACAAGAACTGTAAAAGCATCCAGTCAGGATTCACACCTCATCACAAGCTTGTCAATGACGTTGCTGAGCAAATGACGTGTGCAGATTGTGACTGTAGATGGAAGTGAATCAGAAGAGTCTTACTCATGGTGGAACTGGCCCTAGAATAAAACACCTGCTTTTAGACTGGAGTTTGGTTCAACAGCACCAAAACAGCTAAATAAAGTGTCTTAACCATATACACTGGGACAGATGTCTGAAATAATATTATCTATTATTATCTAAAGATTCAATAATATAGTTGTATAAGTCAGATTCAACCACTTTGATGGAGGCAGGCTGAAAGTACCACATTTTACTGCATGATGAGTCTGAACTAACAAAGACTTTGTAATTTGTATTGACTGCCAGTAAAATTAGAGTGGTTGTTTTCATGTAAAAAGGGATGGCAGCATGACGCAGGAGCGAAGTACCTGGATAGGTTGCTCTCATCTACTGTGAATGACTTGCTGAAAATAAACACGAGATTGTGTGTTTTGACATAACACATCTGCACAGAGCATACTTAAAGTATGAAGTCTTATAGAGCAATCCTCTGTCTCTCATCCTGCCCATTTACCTGCCAGTGTCTCTCTCTTCCGACTCCCGCCTCTGTTTCTCTCCTCAGGGAAGCATAAAGGTGCTTAACTGTAAGCAGCCTGGCTAAACCTTCCACCTTCCACAATGAGCTCCAAAAAAGGCGGCAGAGACTATGGCTGAACCTCTCATTAAAGTTCCCAAATCCAATTGTCTTGGTGAGTCAAAGGCCAGACAAGGCTGTGATATTTGGACTTCTGGAGCTGCAGTCTACAGAGAGATGTGCAGCCTGACTAAAGACAAAACAACAGCCGTCAGCAAGGAGACAGGCCTACTGGGTTCTGCTGATTGGATAAACATAGCCTCAGATTGGCTGGTTTACTTTCTAAGGGCAAACCAAAGGCACCCAGGCTAACCTCAGATGCAAAGATCCAGTATCTCTACTCTTCCTTTTCCCCCTGCGCACACTATTCTTGCACCCAGACAATAAAGTCAGTCAATCAGACAACTCCCTCTCCCTCTTTCTTCCTCCATCTCTCTACCCATCTCTCCCTCTATTCTGTGTGTAATCTCTGGTGGCTTATCAGAGCATCGCTGAGTGAAGTTTTATCTGACCCACCAGGTGTCACAGCGAAACGATCCCGATGCTCGCTACAACCCTGACCAGCAACCTCTCTCAACTCCTCCTGGCCTCTGCTCATTGATTTTCATGATGCCAGCCAATAATTGAAAGGACATCCATCACACTTTAATTGACATAGCTAATCAGGTTTTATAATTGGATGGGCTCTACTTTAGTCCCCCTCTAGCACCCTTTTTTCACACACACTCTACCAATTTACCTCTCTTCCTCACCGCGGCCCGTCGTTCCATCGCTCATTTCCACTTGAAGTAATTGCTGGCGAGGAACTTCTGATTCTCTTTGTGTGTGACCTCTCTTCGTGATTGACACCCGCCTGTGGATAATCTGTGGATGTGATGAGCTGTTTTCAGAGTTGACCCCGGGCCAATCTCTGTTTGTTCCCCTCTCCCGAAGCTTTCAAGTTCAGCTCCTCAGACTCGCTCCAGGGCTGGCTGGTTTAGGGATCAGTTTCTGACTTGAGATGGGCCAGTGTGGACTTATAATTCATCTACCTCTGAGGCGGTGTGCAGGGCTCCCGTTGAAGTTTGGACTCTCACTGCATTGGCAGTCAGCACAATGTCTGCACCTGATCATCCTCGACTCTCTCTACCTGTTCCTTTCTCTCTACTGCATTGATAAATAAAAGCTTTGCAGCCTCCTGTGCCTCCTCCCAGGGCATTTATCAAGAGACCTGAGAATATATTTCATCCCATGGCCAATCCCAGTCACCCGCCCGAAGATGAATAACACTGGAGTTCTTAAGGTCAGGGAAATATGGCTACTAAAACTCTCAAAGTGAACGTGACCATTACTATCTCCACAATACAGTCGTCCCATCCCTCAGCGGCTTCCTGTGAAATATGGCACAAAATAAATGTTCAGCCGTTTTTCACACAGCCTGTGACCCCCACCTCTGACAAACAAACCCATGACGAAGAACGTCAGCTGCTCACTACCGCATTAGGCCCCAAACTCAAAAAAAGATAAAAGTGGCAGTTCGGATTAACTGAACTGTGGGTTTGTATGAGATGCCGGTCAGCTCGTCCCTAGTTTGGGGGTCAGCAATAAAAAGCCGTTATAAGAGCCAAAAATCGCCCTCTACAAACAACCAAAACCCCATAGATAAGTAATTTTATCTCGCTGTTCACAAAAGTTGCTGATCTACTACATCCTCAAGTGGTTTGTTTGTTTGTGTTCTTGTGTGACTTCAGTGTGTTAAAAGATTATTTTGGATTCAACAAACTCACTCAATAACAAAAACAAACTAACAGCAGTAGACCAGCAACTCCTTCGCCAATGGAGTTTAGTGGAGAGAGTGATATTTGGCTTATGTAGCAGCAGTTTCCTGTCAGAAAAGGATGTTTGAAGGCAAAGTAAACTGGTGATAATGTAGCACACACATACACAATTGATACAGATTTTTTTGTGGGGGCCTTTTGTAAGTGGCTAAAATACGTTTTGTTGATGACCCTGTCTGGAGCAGTTCATTGCTGAGCTTCCATGCTGGTGCTCCTCTCTGCTTCTCCAAACTGGAGGCGCGCTGACTGCCATCTACTGTAAGCAATACACTGACTATCGATAAGTCCCTCGTACAACCCCACATTAAATAATCAGAACTGTTCCTTTAATAGTTTGATGGCTTTTACGCAATCATTTGTGGCGCCCCCCAAAATGGGATGCTGCAGCAAATTAAGTTCATTACCTTCATTACACACATTAAGCCAAATAATTGTTTTTATGTTATCCTAATTTCCTATGCCTGAGAATATGAGCAGCATTATATTTCCCCACTATCATTTTTGTGCCCTCTAACACCTGTCTGCCATTTTGGCTCTGGCACGCTGCCAGCACATTTATTATTTGCCTGCACAGATTTTGCGTGGCTCCATCTTGGGCTTCACTTGTTTGCTTTATGAAAATGATCCCGCCTGGGTCAGATCTGTTTATTTTAGAGCTGTAACACAAAGCTTGCTGCCCGTACATTGATTCAGTCTCATATATGCAATACCCAAAACAATAACCTCAGCAAACGTGCACCCTTTCTGGCTTAACGAGCGAGATGAGACACGTTTCTGAGGTCCTCAGACAGAGGACATCTTTTGAGACTGAGTAACTACAGCTCACTCTGCAGTTGTATTGTTCGATTACACTGGAGAAGAGAAGGGTGTCTTTTGTTTCAGGGGGAAGTTTTCCATCTCAGCTAATAGCCTGCAGACATGGTTGAAGTATGGGAGTTGCTGACAAGCCAAAACCATCTTGCTATTTTGCTTATTATAATACTTCACACAGCCGTTGTCTATGGAAACACATCTGCTGGGAACAGATTGGGACAGGCATTCTTCAGAGGCCAGCGCTCCGCTATGCACTGTCAGTGTAAATACTGAGCGACTGCGTGTGTGCCTGTGTGTGTGCGTGAGGAACAATGACTGGCATCTTTGTGTATATATCTTGCCTCTCTGGGGAGGAGCTGCTGACCTTTGATGATGGGCCGACCGAGCTTCCTGGTTCACTGCACCAGCCAAACTCAGCTGACACACGCACATGCATGTACACACACACACACACACACACCAATGCATAGCGCTAACACATAAACACGATGCAACATTCACACTCCCCTCAGCTCGCCCCCATGCGTCGGTCTATCCGATCATGTCAATAAGTGCAAGATACATAATTCAGTTTATTAATTCACTGGCTCATGTCAACCAAATCCCCGTTTAAACTCACTGTTTACCATGCAGATCAGCCAAACGGCGTGTTATTTAGAACATTTTCTCTATGAAACGCCACCCTGAGACTCATCATTTCTGGTTGGGAGGATGCAATATCTTTCTGTCTTTGATATCTGTAGGGAGCGACAGAGCTCTCCCTTCATGTCCATCTGGTCAGCAGTGGACCCTGCGGTGCCACTTTCCACTCAGCTGCCGGCTTGGGCTGTACAGGCTTTGCTGTTTCTAATCCTGACAGTACGCACATGCCCTATTAATGACACATGGTGAGTGGCAGCACAATACTGGCTGCTTTGCACAAAAAACTGGAAGACACATTGGCTTTTGCAGTTATATAAACATACAACATAAATAGTCCAAGTATTTTGCTCAAAAGTGTGGGTCAACCTCAGGCAAAGTGCAACATAAACAGTGGACTTTATGTCTTCAGTGTGTTCTGAATGAGAAAACGGTCTTAAGGAATCATCTGAAGGGAAGGTCTTGAAAATCACCTTAATATGACTCCACCAAAAATGCCCTTTTCAGTACACATATTCTGTGAGAAAAAAAGGGGTGATCCTCACACAAACTGTAAGAGAAACTCTAAGATTACTCATAGTTAGCACTCATAAAAGTCTCCTCTATAATATAAAAAGATAGAAGAGATGCAAGTGGTGTTTCAAAGATGTTTCTTGTACATACGATCTCTGGTACGACTACTTTGCATTGAAGATCATTGCTTTGACAGAAACACACACTAGAATCTTTTCTAAGGCAAATGATATCACTAGTAAAGGCAATGTATCGTTAAAACCATTCCCCAGTCCAGTAAAATGCAGCCTCATTTTCCATCATGCCTAGTGCTGGGCTGAGTAGTTTGCTGAATTTGCTATTTTATGTTACAAAATGCAAATGTGTTTTTTTTTTGTCAGTGATGGTTTATGGTGGTAAATTCTCTGTGTTAGTTTAGAGTTTAAATTATTAATGATATTGCTGTTATATTTCTTCATGCCAGCTGTATTTTACATAGTTTTGAGAATGTTCTGCATCCGATTCCATGTCTCATGCAAAACAGTTTCTGGCTGACTGTGGACACCATTCAACCCTTGGTATGGACATCAGACAAGGAGACATGCATAAATCAGTTTTTTAACATGGGCGGCAATGGGAAATCATGACATCACAGATTTCCTCTCCACACTTTCTTAAGACGTTCAATATGTTATGCATGACTGATGAGACTAGAACAGTGGAAAGAGTCTCTGTTGTAATTTGTGTGTCTTTTTTTGTGTGCGTTTTCACAGCCAAGCCGACCCCTGGCACTTTATCTGGCAAGTTGTGTTTTAATCAGAAGAGAGATGGTTTAATTCTCAGCTCTATTAATAGGTCAGAGAGCATCACAGCACTGACGCAGGTGAAAAAATTGTATATTGTCTTTGCGGCAACCATCACACTAGTATTTATCAGAAATGATTATCTGAAAAGGTCATGCAGGTGAGGATGAGCCTGTAATGGTCTGCAGAGTCAGTAGAGGTGTCCTAGGTGATGGACATATTTCCTTTATGAACCTTTTCTAAGATACACTCAACATCTACCAAAGACAGCTGATGTCATAAGAAAGCATAAAACATTGATTGCACTGTGACTGTGCACAGTTAGACTTAATACTTTAGGGAGATGATGTGATTTGATCAAAGAAGTTGGCATCTGCCAGTTATGTGTGACCAGCCAAAAAAGGTGTGTCTCAGGTAGCAGATCTGTGGTTTCACTTTAGTTTAGTCTAACAAGGGTCTAACAGTGGGAAATAATACACTTTATTTTAGTACAGTTCTGCTGCAATGTGCCCCTAATTACCTTCTAATAAGTCTAATAAGGGTCTAATAAAGGGTCTGATACAATCTAAGGAAGAACATATAATTTCTATTTGTCTAATTTAACACAAAGAACATGTTGCTACGTCTTATTAGTGTCCTGTAAAATACACCAAACAATAGACCAAAATGTTCATTTGATCTGTTAAAAAGAGGACACTCACCTCGTCTTGCTGAAGTGGAAATGTGTTGTGTTTAAAAGCAAAAAGCATTAAGGGGAAACCCTCTCCACCCCCTGCACATGTCTTACTGTAGGGGCTAATTGATGCTAATTCTGCACACCTGTCCTCCATGTATTGTTTGTGATCTACTTGTTGTTGTATTTGATGAAGGTCTTGGCCTTGAGAGTACCGTGTTGCTTTTGTTGTATTAAATCAGTGGTGTTTTTTTTTCGAGCTACAACCCTCAAATGCTGTTTTTGAGCACATTTATTGATTTTAAGAGGCCCATTTGCTGCTCATCATTATCAAATATATAACTAAACCAGATTCCACTGATCCTGCTCCAGAGAAGTGGTTAAAAATACCTTGAGCTACTGCATCTTTTCTATTGTTCCACAGAGTTGAACAGCTTGAGAGTGTTCTTAGCAGTATGTGGGTGGTGGTGCACTCACTCTGCGGGCACTGCTCGCTGGTACAGTTGAGAGACTGGAGGTCGAGCCCCTGGCAGTCTTTGCCCCCGGTGCCGGGTGAGGGCTGGGTGCACTCCCTGCTTCTCCACATTGAACAGTCTGCACCACATGCCGACCATTTGCTCCACTCGCTCCAGCCTCCGTCCACTGTAGACACACATGATTAAAAAAAAAAAAAAGTACAAGTGAGCAAGAAAACAAACACAGCAGCAAAAAAACTCAAACAGATTCACTTCAAACACATATATTTTAGTTCACAGGAAAACTATTGATCGGAAAACATGGCAAACAGTTTCAATAAAACAAGCTAAAACATTTTTTTTTCTAACAAACAGAGTGAAATGTGAAAAGTCTACATGTCGGTGAAGTTCAGATGCAACAGCGGTGTAAAAGCAGTGGTGTATTTGCGTGCGAGATGAGAACAACTGGTAGAATACTCTGTTGCCATCCTGTGCAAATCCACTCCCTCTAAAATGGAAACCTGGTAGGGAAAGCATTATAAAGACATGCAAATCCACTTGCACACACTCAAATCCAGCAGATGCACAGGGAAACCAAAGCGTGTAAAACTGCTGAGGAGAGCCATATTGTCTCTATTCTGCTTTCTTTGTTTATTTCCAACATGGAAATCAGATGCAACTAAGCTAAACCCCAGTGGTGCGAGGGTGCTGTGGAAGGTGCTGTGGCCTGGTAGACCCAGCTGTCAACAAACTAAATCTGTACAGGGAGAAGACAGATTTCACCCCCTGGGAAATTGGCGCTCTAGTCTGCCGTCAAACATACATGGAACACGCAAACGTGCCTAGTTAAAAATTCGCCTAGAAAATGAACATTTGTGAGAAGAAACAAATCTGCCTTGGTTTGATTCCTTTGTCCAAACAAGCTGTTACTATAGCAACATGAGCATTACCTGCAGCGCATTTGAATGCGAGACGCAGTACAGGTGATATTATTCTGAACATTACTGTACATTACACCTGCAGCCTATTTCTGTCTACCATAACTTCAAACACACACCACCATCAGCACGAGCAAAGTGAAACAAATGGAAATGGGCTCGTAATAGTTCTGAGAGGGGCTCCGCTGTAAGAAATATCAGCGGCTTTACCACATGCAGAGAGAAGGGGGCAATTTTTGCAGTGGTGGTGGTGGTGGTGGGGGGGGTAATTTGGCACTGTGGCCGGGGTGGGGCGGTGGCTTGGAGTGATATTGACAGTGACACAGAGCCCGGCCTGGGGAAGGTTACCATAGGGCTAATGGGGAAAAGAGCAGTAATGAGCTCTCATGGGAGAAAAACGCCACCGTCTCCTCGCCTCTTTCTCTCTCTCCCAAATGTAAGGGTGAAGGGGACCAGACAAGAATCACCAGAGCTGCACATGCACATGCGCGCACACACACACACACACACACACACACACACACACACACACACACACACACACACACACAAAGAGAGCACAAGCACACCTCTGTGACAGCAGTAACCCTCCTCCTAACTGACCTAAGGGCAAGGAAACCTTAGTGCTCATTAATCCTAGCAATAAAGAGTGCAAGGGCCATGACCCTGAGAAGGCAGCTCTGACCCACTGCAGGTCAGCGGCTTTGGTTAATAAAACATAAGTGAGATGTTACTCGGGGTGGTGGGATACCTATTATTGCATAACTGAACCAAGTAATGATGTTATTTGGTTTAACAGAGAGTCCCCAGTTGACCCTTCCTGAGTCCTGATCCTTTTCCCTCTTTGCTCCAATAACAGTTGAGCAAACTTGGTATCTCGGTCAACTTTCTCCTGTCCTGTTTCCTGTACTCAAAACAAGCTACGTGCCGGCTCGTCTATGATGAAAACAAAACCATATTTTGAAGATGTTTAAATGATTTTGCTGGCGGACCTGGTGAAAGTCACATCTTGAGAAAGGTAGGTAGCTAATTTTAGTAAAATGCTAGCTAACTCACTACTTAGCAATTGATGCAGACTGGCTAGCTAGTTAGCTTGCGTTAGGGTGATCAGACATCCTGAAAATTTCAAGACAGTCAAGAAATACAAGCAGTAGTCCAGAATCCCGAATCCTGTCCCATTTGTTCCAAAAATTAACCTTCATAGTAATAGATAATATGAACAACATATGAATCTGTGAAAATATTGTGACAAAATCACTTATGAAGGCAACAACTCCTATGTTTCGTGTTTGTTTTGGCCTGTTTTAAACCTACTGATAGAAGGTGCAGCCACCACTGCAGGAGGCATTTGTTATAAAAAGTATCTTAAAACTGTTTGTAAGCTCAGTTCAATGACATTCTTATTTGCTGAAAAAGTGTTGAAAATGACTGTAACACACCTTTCATCCATGTGTAATGCTTCATGCATCTTATAAACAGCCAGGACACCGTGCTTCATGTCACTCTCAGAATCTGTAACTGCTCCTCGTAATATTAATGACAAATTACCAGAGTCTGATGTTATGTCAAATTATTCTGTACATTTTAATCCTTCTGACACGATACACCTACCCCCAACTCCACTGTCCTGAATTTGACCGATTCTCATCTGTTCACCCTAGCTAGCATTTTGATAATATTAGTTATACAGGGTGTCCACAAAGTCTCTTTACAATTAAAAAAAAATATTACAAAAGCAACTGATGAGATATGTTAATCAGATTTGATCTATGTATTCTACTATGGTTATCAAAGTTTTTAATCGCATTCATGCTTCACACATGAAGCAAAAGATCACTGATGCCATTGCCACCATTGATGAGGCGATGCTACAGCAAACACGGCAAGAAATCGAGTACTGTCTTGATGTGCTTCGTGCAACTAATGGTGCCCATATAGAGGTGTATTAAATGAGGCAAAAAAACTTCAATATCTACTTTCATTTTGTAATAATTTCCAGAGATTTGTCTACTCATTTGTTTTTGTGATAAATTTGTTAAATTGTAAAGAGACTTTATGGACACCCTGTATTATCATGGTAGATTAGCTAGCTATGTAGCTAATGTTTTACTAACATTTTCTATCGGATGTTTTCTTTTGATGCTCTTGTCGGAAGATTTGTTAACATTAGCTAACTTAAGATGTGATGTCGCTTGTGCAGGTCCCTCAGCAACATCTTTTAACAACCAGTGAGCAGCAAGATTGCCAGTAGCGGTTCTAGATAATTTTACTTGTATTTGTTCAGTAACAGTACTTGTTTCAGTAAAATGGGGTCAGCACTGTATCATTGGGGGCAGGGGTGGGGGGTCCATATTCCTTCAACCGCTCTATAAGCTTGCTCAACTGTAATTGGAGCACAGAGCAGAAAGGGCGGGACTTAGGAAGGGTCAATTGGAAAGGTGGCTAAAAGGCGCTGTGAGTGTAGTAGAGCCAGAAACCCAGGTGTGTGAATTAGACCCTGTTCTCACACAAATCTGCATGTTTGTCTGTGTGTGTCCTCCAACGATTGCTAGAGAATGTGAAGTGTGTATTTGAGTGTGTGTGTGTGTGCGCGTGTGTGTGTGTGCGTGTGTGTGTGTGCGCGTGTGTGGAGGGATGCTGACACAGCTCGGGCCTCTTTGCAGTCAGATCCATTTGGCAGAGAGAGCAGAACCAATCAGATAATTGTCCTTGTTTGGCATTGAGTGGACCCATCCGTGGGCCAGTGGGCTGATTATCCAGGCCGGGAATGAGAATGATTGAATAGCGAATTACATCCTAATGAATATATTATGTCGCCCCTCAGTTTATCCACACCACTGTGAAATAAAGAGATGAGATCAACATCTGCCCTGATGAGGTGATGAAATTCAACTTCTCTTTTCCCACCACAAAGCAAGACTAATGGCCATGCAAATAACATTTTCAAACAAGTAGATTGGAGTGGAAAACAGGGTGCTGCTGCTCATGAGAATGTGGATGAGGTGTGAGCACACATGGCAACCCGAGTGCTGAGGAAAATCAAAGAAAAGATGGAGATGCATAAACAGTTCTTGATGGCCTGACTCTGATCACATGTTGCAAAAAATTCAACAAGAAGGAGAGGCTTTCCACAGGAGCACAAACCAAAGAAATGTTTGGACAGCATAAGAGGGAGCGGAAAGATAGTAAGTGGCGACGATAAATGCAGTGAGGCAAGAAAATTGACACTTTCCTTGATTTTTTTCACATTCAAGGCTAAAATCAGACACAAACCTCATCCTTTTACTTTTTCAGAATCCACATAAGGAAATTGTTATCCACAGCCGCAGTTTTTCTTATCAAATCCCCAGAAAGAGATTGTTAGCGCCACTGCAAAAGGCACCACAGCTGATTTTCAATCATGCAGCACCACAGGTTTTAGGTCAGGCAGGTCTCTGCGGAGGGACAGTAATACAATAGCCCAGTGGCAAGCCCCCATTTGGACACGTTGTCAAGGGGAGAAGCAAAAGGAACCCGACCATTCTTTACAGGTCGGTAGGAGGGCCTGTTTGAGGCTTTGCTGTTCAAAATGACAATGGCCGCTGACGAACACAGTCCGAGATCATCGGACGCCTATGGTTTCTGTGTCCTTGAGGTGAACATGAGGAGGCAGACAAGTACCACTGAGACCAGCAGGTCACCCCTCTGCTCCCACTGTCCTGTCAACACACATGTGTGCACAGTAACCGCCCCAATCCCAGCATTCAAAGGCTGATGGAGAAAAAGCCACAGAAACCACAGAGCTGTGACAGGGGGTTGATAATGTAGACACAGATGTAGTTGATGAAAAGCTTATTCATAATCAAACCTTATTCTGTAGCTCTGAAACATTTTTATATAGTTAAAATCCAGATTTATTAGTGGTTGTCATATAGTATGTAATAATTCCTCTATCACTGCCAGGCCTGTGGTCATTAAATCGGACTAAACTTGATCTTATTTCTTATCACCTTTTACTCTTAAACTGTCAGTTAATCCTAAAATCAAAAATACACATTTTTCCTCTTACCTGTAGTGCTATTTATCCATCTAGATTGTTTTAATGCGAGTTGTAGAGTTTTGGAGATATCAGCTGTAGAGATGTCTGCCTTCTCTAAAACATAATGGAACTAGATGACACTCAACTGTGGTGCTCAAAGTGCCAAAGGAATACATTTGAAAAGCTAAACAGCACTGTCTCTTCCCAGAAATCATGACTCAGTTATTCAAGATAATCCACAGACCTTGTTGTGAGCTGTTTCATGTAGGAACAAGTAGACATCTCTTAGTGTCTAGATGGATAGCAATAGCAATACAGGTAAGAGAAAAATATGTATTTTTGATTTTGAAGCGAACTGTCCCTTTAACACTGCTTATAGATTCTAGAAAAATACTTGAATATATCTATTATATCATATGTGATCTGATATTATCATATATTATATTATCATTATTACTAATATAACTATGTATTAGACATAACTTCATCATTATCTCCTTGCTCTTTGCAAACCAGAATTTTTATCCATCCATCCATCCATCCATCCATCCATCCATCCATCCATCCATCCATCCATCCATCCATCCATCCATCTAATTAATAACTGAACAAAGCTGAGTCTCCTCCCTTATGTTAACTTAACCACTAGAACAAACCAAAATGAGACAGAATGACACATGATGAGGGCGAGCCAAAACAAATGGCACAGAATGATTAAAAACAGCGCTGATGCAAGCCTGTCACCAGATGGCCACCATCTTTTCTCACTGAACTAATGTGTTTTTCTGTCACATTTATTAGCCACAGCCTTTATTTATTCCTCAGATAAAATATGGAGTCTCCAGAACAATCTCTGATAATAAGCAGAGACACTCGGATGCTCACTTCCGAAGTTGAATTAGACACTTGCCTGCAGTGAAGACGGCAGACATATGGGTGCTAACTTGCATGTGTACAGCACGTACATGCGCAAACACACGCTTACAAGTACGCGCGCACAAATACACCAGCCTCGAGTCTGTTTATTTTCCATCTAGTAGAATTCTCATGACTCCTCTGGCAAGCCTGAGGGATCAGTACAATATTTAAATAATTCACGCGAGTTAGAAATCTCTTCAGGTTGTTTGCTCTTCTCTCACATATCAGCAACAGTCCTGTTCATTTGTGTGTGGCAGGTGTCTCTTCCAAAAACTGGGGACTAACTGTTTGCTGTTGGCTCAGGTCGTGTATCTTTGTCGGAAACGTTGGTGTGAGCTGACATTTTGCCATGACCATTGGCTCGGACCACAAGTCAGTGCAGGGGCAGAGTCAATGAAAGGGTGAGGGATAGACTGCAGATTTATGTGGGATACTTCAGCGGGATGTGATGAGACGGGGACAAAGGAAAGAGGAGAAGGCAGAGAGAGGAAAGAGAAATGGAGATAAGCTCTTGCATGGTTTGGCTACTGGCCGTCTCAAGTGTTGATCTGCTCTGCACTGAGCCTCAGGCTTTAGCCTCAGCCTCCTCCTCCTCCTCCTCCACAGCTCCCTGTGTCTCCTCTCAGCATGGAGCCCATCTGATCTGCCACACAGGCCTCCGCCAACTCTCATTAAACACTTTGGAGACTTAGACAAAAATACAGATGAGCCTCTCGAGCTTCACACTTTCCAGATGAGAGGTGGGAGCTCACATTTTGATACAAGAGTCATTGTGAATCGACATGTGCTGTTACCGAGCAGGAAGTTGGACCGCGGCGGCCCATGAGAAGAATGCATTTTAAACACAGTTGCACAATTTGATAATAAAAATCATGTTGCGATTACTTTAATATATACTGAATTATCTATACACGATTAGTGGGAGTGATCATTTTTTGGGTCAGACTTCATGTTACAGTGCACTAATAAGACATAAGCCGTACTTTGTATTAAATTAGACAAAAAGTAGAAATAATACATTCTTTATTAGATACCCTTTATTAGATTATTATTACACTTTTGTTAGAAGGCAATTAAGAACACATTACAACAGACCTGTGGTCCAAACTAAAATGAAATCACATATCTGCTACTTTAGACACACCTTCTTTGATTGGTCCTGTATAATTTGTAAGACCAATTTCTACTTCTTTGAACAAAGCTGTGTCCCAAATTACTCTCTAATAAAGTCTAGTAACGATCTAAAAGTAGAAAATAATACACTAAAGTTTAAAGTACAGTAGTAATGTGTCCCTGATTACCAAAAGTCTAACAAAGGTCTAATAAAGGGTCTAATGTTATTTAATAAAGAACATGTTGTTTCTAGTTTTCAAAGAGCAGCTCTGTGCATTGTTAGGTGTATGCTGTGTAATTATGTTATAACTGCTGTCTAATAAAGAACATATTTTAAAATTTTGTCTAATTTGATAAAAAGTACAGCTTGTTACCTCTTATTAGCGCACTATAAAATAAGGTTCACCCCATTTTTGCATCACAATTTTCACTTTCACTGGAAAACATTATTAAAATCCTGCTAATGTGACATTTGTTGGAGTCTGTATCAAACAACCATGTTTTCTTACATCTGGAGAAAAAGATTTATAGGCCAGGAGATCTCAGTTCAGTATTTTGTCATAATGCTGTTTTGTCGCACATTTTTCCTTTATCAAAAAAAATTAAGCCCATTGCATGTGGCCATATTGCAATTTTGTTAATATTTTCATTAATTGTCCAGCTCTAATATGAAAATATGCCTCTGTGGCTACAGCTAAACACGGCTCCAAAGGAATCTTGCTACTTCTTAAATGTGGAACGACACATGGCCATCGGCGTTTCAGCAAGAAATATATATATAGACTTAGTCGGGCAGCGCAGACACAAATTACAGCCTTTGCATGTTGTTGGTTCCAAATTTAAATTGATTTGTTTCCAGCAAATATTCTTTCACTTGACAGCATCTCTTTCTCCCTAAAGGAAGAGTACAGCAAATCTGCGAGACCATCAATGTGTTTTAGACTAAACAGAAAAACAGACTGCAACTGCAAATTACAAAGAAAGCTTCTAAAAAACAAAATGTATTTTTCTGTAACCCATTTCAAAGATCTAATGCTGTGAGTTAATGCACAAGAGAGCTAATAATCAACAAAGAATCTTAGTCTGGATAATTAATGAAATCTTGAAACAAGACCAGCATTAAAATCATGCAATTTTTAAAATGCAGCTCAAAAACAAAAGGCACTGTAGAAGAGAAGAAATGCCTCTCAAGGCTGACTTAAAAAAATAAAGACGACTACTTCTGAATCCAAATGTCAGCTGTGTCTAAATAAATAACATGATGTCTATCTGCAGAATTACAGCTCCCCATGAAATTCATTCTTCTCAAGTCTCTTTCTTCACAAATAAGCTGAAATCACCATCTAACTGTGCATCTAGTGGATTAGACCTGTGAAGGCTATAAGGACGGTGATAATTACACTCGTTATCCACTATGTGAGGATGCTTTCTGCTAGGCTGGTCTCATCTGTTCCCCCTTGCTGAATGTGACGCTTATATATATGTCTACTCATTTATTCAGGCTGATGATTCATACATTTGTTCATCATGTATTGGATGAATCAAGGTAAGGATTCAGTGCCTGGTTGCATAAAACCACTTAGTTTTTCCCTAAATTTTCATCTAAGCATGCCTTAGGAAAAAACTCGTCTGTCTCTCTTTTTCTTTCTCTTTTTCCTTTTCTCTTTGTTGTACATTTTGTAGAAGTTAGCTAACCCAGGCCTAATGAAGTGTGTTAGCTAAGCTAGTGAACAAGTGATAGTAATGCTGTCTAGTAAAATTAAAGAATGATGTAAGTTTAGTGTAACCATGGTAACTGAAGTGCACAGGTGCTATAATATGACAGTAACTGACTGCAACCTTCACCCCAACATCAAAAATACATATTTTTCTCCTGGCTTGCAGTGCTGTATAACCAAGTAGATTTTTTTGGTTTGTATTATTTTGAGCAATCGGGTCATGACTTTTGGAATGACACACTGATTTTTAATTTTTCAGTTTTCCATGTTTTTTATCTGTTTTTTTTTTTTTTTTGGTTGATTTGATCATCACAGGATTCGTGCTAGGATTTGTCCCTTTAAGGGACAAACTTAAACATACAATGTGCATATTCTGCCACTCAGGGTCTCTCTCACATTAAAACAATGACAGAAAATGTAGTTTGATGACATTGTGAAGCAGCATGGGATCATGGTAGCTGTTGTCGTTTCATTGTTAAACAATGACACGACTCAAGTAGACATCATGTTCATGGATGAAGTTTTATTCATGTTACATTTAGTCTAGCATCTAGCTAGCAAAAGCTAACAGAAAATGCACCGTTACCTTGAATAAATTTGAACAAAGTTGGAAACATTTGGGATAATGTAAGTTCAGAAATTAACAAAATGACATAATTATGTCTAGCATTTTTAGACATTTTAATGTGAAAGTGTTACATATTGTACCTGTAAGTTTGAAACTTAAGGTGGTTTATGCAACTGGGCACAGATGTATTGAGCAATTGTCTTCACTTGGCTGTGTGTGTGTGTGTGTGTGTGTGTGTGTGTGTGTGTGTGTGTGTGTGTGTGTGTGTGTGTGTGTGTGTGCTTGGAGACAAATGATCGGAAGCGCTCAGTTCATCTTAGGGGACTTCAGAGGCATGTGTGTGAGTACACAACAGAGCCGCAGTGCCACTTGTGATTGGAAACAACAGCCCATCATCCCCAGGCTTTGGCGTGGTGAACTTCGGCCTTGAGGGGGACCCTCTCTGGGGTCCGACAGTTGGGGCCATCTGTGCCACCGGTGTTCTGTCTGCGACAGGTAACGAGTGAGAGAAAAGGAGGCAGAGACAACTCTGTTGCCAAACAACAGGACTGATAGAGGTGTGAGTGGGGTCACGTCGCTGTAGCGTCTCTCATCAAGAGAAAAAAGGAGGAATTCTTTCTCTCTCAAAGTCTCTGCAAACAGTGTTCACGGGCCACAATGCAATTTCTGTCACAGCACCCCAAGAGTTGAAATTACACACTTTCTCCTTGTGGGGCAGGAGAAAGAGAGTGGAGGGCGGGGTCTGGTCTAACAATAGCAGCTTGGACTGACATTAATCTCTTTAAGCTCATGGAGGTCAGTCTCCTGCTTTGCTATGGGGGAATGTCAAGCATCCCTGGACACCCCCTCTAATTCCATTACTCGTTGCTCCGGCGCTAATAATTCCACATCCATCCAGATAGGGTCCTGATGGGAGCGTCATGCATTTCTGCGTTTCCTTTGTCTTCCTCCTCCTGCTGTATTCCGGCGGGCCATGTTACTTACACTCACGCTTGACATCTAGTGATGTCTTTACATGGGAAATGTGTAACACAACCCCCTGATTCACTGAGGAAGATAACCTCTGTTTTAGGCAGGGAGAAGCTGCCACTGCCAGAGGTGTTGGATTTCCCTCTCTGCTATTTACCAAGCGTGGGAGATTTCTCCTGCGGTCAGCATGGGTGCAGAGCCTCAGTCATATGTGCAAAGCCCAACAGCCAGCGCTTGTACACACGGGCTTTCTCTACTTCTTTTCCTCTTTGTCTCACTCTGAGCTTTGTTCCTGCCTCTCTTACACTGTATCTGATTTCATCTCTCTCTATCCCCTGCTTTCACCTTACACCTCCTTCTTTCTCCATCCTGCTCTGCCTCGCTATCTCTCCCTCTGTCAGGGGGCTAATGTGGGACTGCAAATGAAGCAGCTTGACTTCCATCTCAGGCTACCGGGGATCGATATGTGTTGCTCAGTATCAGGCAGGACGCTCTCTGCCTCTCCGATGTGCTCTCACAAGGGAGAGCGGAGCAAGCAAATGAAACGCCCTCAACTCAGCACACGTAAACACGGCACATAGGCTGCCATAATTCAGTTTTTTATTGCCCATATTTACTACATAGCTTGAGCAGCAAACAATAACAAATGTACTAGCTGGTCTGACACAATGCCATGGCAGGGACCATGCCTCTTAAAGCAGACAGGTCTCTGAAATAAAAGTGGGGTCTGCGTACGGCGCAGAAGATAAAGAGATATGTGAACAAAGAGTGATAATAATAAATCACTTTCAGGATGAGGCCTTACTGTGAAGACTAATGGGCTCTGACATTGCTGTGTAAGCGGTCTAATTGCAGGAAACAATAGAAGCACTGACATCTAAGAAAAGACTTGGGTGCTGGTACAAAAAGGCAGCCAAAATAAAGATGAATTGATGACTTCTAGATGCAAAAAAATGCAAAAAGGAAGCCACAGGAAGCCAAGCACCACAGGACAAACAGGGTTGCCTGGGAGTTACCTGGACAGGTGGCCACACAGGCACTTTTCTGGACGTTCTGCCCCTCACAGGATGTGCCTCCATTCAGTGGCGTGGGGTTGGTGCAGCTCCGACTCCTCTTCTGCCAGCCACGCCCACACACAGCACTGCAGGACGACCAGGTGGTCCACGTGGACCAGCCGCCGTTGACTGTCAGACCAAGCGCCGGTGGGGATGGAGGGGTGAGGGAGGGAGGGGAGAGGTTGGAAGGGGGTAAGGATGGATGGATGAAGGAACAGAGCAGCCAGGATTACCCGACATGCACTAAGGAAAAGAGGTGTGTTGTGCTAGAATAATCATGACTGCTGTTACACTCTTTGGTTCAGCGCCGCAAGGTGAACTAATGGAAGAGCAAGAGCAAAGGGGGCCGCGTCCTGTGTCCGAGTTGGAAAAACAGCCGACTGCAGTGAAAACAAAATGGCTTCAACAGGGAGCAGAAAATAACATGACAGCTTGCCATCTTTGACCTTATCTCTGAGGAAGACACAGTTGCTGCAAAGTAACTAGTCGACATTTTAAATATGCCTCTAAATTTCAGCAAGGTAATGCGAGACATTATAAAAACCACTTATAAAACAAAAATCACAAAATAACAAGGGCTTTTCACTTTTAAAACAATGAAAATGCCTTTATTGTCACAGCATGGTCATGTTGGACCTGAAAACAAACAAGCTCTGACGTGTTTCAGCACACAAACCAGGGAGTCAAACAGATCAAATAGAACAAAAGGCCTTTTTATAGTGGTATTCCTCCAGGGCTGTGACGGTAACCTCATTACCACGGCCATGTGATGCCTACTGCGGGGTTGAGCTCATTACCGTCATCACCGCAAATTTTATTTTGAAGGGTCAATCTTATGTAGAGATCAACTCATGGATCTTGTAATGCATCTACGGATCAGCGCTGTCACAAGCAAGTCACGAACACAGCCTCTGACTGGTCAACAGACTCAACTCAAGGCATCCTGGGATTGCCAGTGGGTGGCTCCTAAAAAGACGCTGTAGTTACAAAGCTTCTGAAAGGGATACGAAAGTAATGTTATCATCGGCTGCTCGGCCTACTTCGAAGCTAACTTGCTTCGTTTTTCCAACAGTTGGGAAATAACAGACAAGACTGTTCTTTGTCTTGAGAAGCTGCAGCATTTACTGACACGTACGTGTGACCTGTGCTGTACATTTACTAAGACTGACAGTTTTCTGCTCCACCGTGGGCATCACTGTTACTCTTAGTCTGTTGCTTGCTTTCACTCATTTGTACGCTGCACACATATAAGGCATATAACTGTCTAACCTATATTTCACCAACTGGAATCTTTCACTTGCACCCAATTGTTGAAGATGGTAGCTTATATGCCAAAACATTTGTTTTGAGGGTCCAACATGACCATGCCATGACAATGAATGCACTCTGATTGTTTTAAAAGACAGTGCCTTTAAATTTTTTTGTGATTTTTACACATGTATCCCTCTCAAAAGAGGATCTCAATCAAATCAATTTGAGTCCAGGAAGGGCTCTTACCCAAACCTTTGTTGATTTCCACACTCATAATACAGTCACAACATAATCTCTGTAAAGAATTAGCATTTAAAGGAAAATGCTCATGGTCATAAAGCATAAAAAACAACGCCTACTACTTGGAAATGCCAACACGCTACTGAAAAATAAATATATCATGGCTGTTCAAGTAATTCAGATTATGTCCTTCACACATCCATCACTGATTTCACACCATTACATGTCATTCTTCAAACTCAAGTATTCTTTGAATTGTAGAAAACGGCCCTGTATAATTTAGCCCTCTTTTATATTTGAAGCTGAAAGTTCAGGCGGTTCAAAAGCTTTGCTCCTATTATTGCAGCCACTTGCTGAACTGAAGCCCACGTTCTGAACCTTTCCCCGTCTATTGGCACGTAATTGTTGCTGTATCGCTCGATCATGGCAGGCGATTACATCAAATCACGCTGATTTAATTCTAATCAGCTCCTTCCTGTATCTCCTGTGTTTGCCTCAGCTTACAAGATACAGAGATTCTTGATTTATTGACTTGAACAGCACTGTCGTTCCTTCTCTGTACATACTCCCTTCCTAATTTCCCCCCCTAACTCTCTCCTGTGCTTGTCGTGGCTGAATCATTTCCTTGCCCTCTCTATGCGATTGATTGCCCGCCACGGCGAGGTAAATTGCCAGGCAACTCGGCCCCTGATTACCTCTTAGCACAGAGTGCAGTCACACCAGCCAGGCCTTGTTAAAATGCATCTCTGGCCCCCTGTTGAACCTGCTTTGAAAAGTAGCAGTTATTATGACTTGCTACAGCTAGCTTGATCAGCTAGCGTGGTGGACTACGATGCTCTCAGGTAACTTTATTTTTCTTTTCTGCTACAAAGCAACACAAGTGAACAGCAGTAACAGGTCTTATTTTGAACAAGAGCATTTCTATTGTGATTTGACCTCAATTAATACAGCAATACTAATACAATTGTCAACTTGTCAAGCACATAGAGTGATGAGAAGAAATAAGATTGCACATGCAAGCATCCCAGCAATTTGTTTGCAATTTGTCGGGTCTAAGAGTGAAAACTACTGTTTGACAATGCAAGAAAGGCAAATAATAAGAGTGTGAATGCTCTTGCCTCCACAGTGATTTCAAGTTCTTTCAACAACAAGCTAATCAATTATAATCAACAGTAAGAATAATTGTCCTTTTTCATTTTTATGCTGGAGGCTTGGACAAGTGTATGGTAATGTCTGTTGTGACTGCATGCACTAAATGAACATATTTCATTTGAAACCATTCACCATGAAAGTGCACATGCCTCATTTATCAGTCACATTAGAGATAGAGCACTATTTAAAAGTCTGAAACTCCTTTAGGGTCTGCACACTTTGTTCAATTACAAAATTAGCCAAAAAGGAAACTACCTGATATGTTCAGTCTAAAACACAATGATCTCTTTTACTGTCTGTTTCATTTTTATTAGCAAATATTGATTTGAAATTACATTTATAAACTAAGTAAAAATAAAAACACTGTACAAAGTCAAATCTAAAGTAAAACATGCAGGTAGGGCTGCAAACCAATTATTATTTTCACTATCTTTTGATCATTTTCTTGATTAATCTATTTGCTGTTTGGTTCATAAAATGTTAGAAAATGGTGTAAAATGTTTCCCAAAGACCAAAGGGACGTCCTCAAATGTCTTGTTTTGTCCACAGCTCAAATTAGTTTACTGTCTGGAAGACTTAAGAAACCAGAAAATATTCACATTGACTCACACTGACACTTTAAATGACTCATTAGGGTTCACTGTTTATCAAAATAGTTGGTGATGAATTTAAAGGGATAGTCTGGATTATTTGAAGTGGGGTTGGATAAGATTATTACCAATAGTCGGTGTATTACCTACAGTAGTGGTGGTCAGCACACCCCGTATTTTCAGAGCTTGAGAGGAGTAACAGCACGAAGCGCTCCTTACAAACAAACAAGACTCCGCAAGTGAAATCAGTAAATATATCTTGCAGGACACAGGAGCAGCTGCTCCACCGCTGCCTTGATCTGTTAGGTTGTTTATGTTATTGTGTGACTTCTGTGCTTTAAAAGGATGGTTCAGATTCACCAAAGTCACACACTAACACAAACTAACAGATCAAGGCAGAACAGCAACTCCTGCGTTCTGTGAAATACAATTTCCTGCAGTGTCCGATTGATTTGGAGAGAGCGATATTTGGCGCTTGACGACGATGACTATTTTCTGTTGGAGAAAATTGTTTGACAGCAAGTTAAGAGGTAAAATTTTTTAGATATAGTGTACACTTAAATCGATATTGATTTTTTTTTCTTTGTTGCTGACCCTGTCCATAGCAGTACACTGTTTAGCTTCTTTGCTGGTTCACCTTTCTTCAAACTGAGGTCAAGCCAGCTACCATCTACTGTAGCCAAAACTGTGACTATTGATAGGTGCCTCATACCCACTTCAAAACAACCTAGACTCTCTCTTTAATAGTTGAAAACTAATCAATTAATTGTTGCAGCTATACATGCAGGTATCTTCTCACTCTAGTTCATCTGTCTAATCAATAGCTGTGTGTATTTTTGGAAATCATAAAAAGAACAGTTTTTCCTTGATACATAAAGGCTACCTAAAGCCATCCATAAGTGATCCTTATGTTCCACTGTATGCCTTCGTTTTCTGAAGTTGAATTCAACCTTCACCTTAAAGGCCATTGATATTCTGTTGAGAGTTTTTGTTAGCTGAAAAGGCAGAGTAACTGCAGTCTTATGTGAAAATTAATTTTCAGGCCACAAGCTTAAAATGAGAGCTGCATAAGATATTAAACTTTGATCAAATAATTGACAATCTGATTTCACGGGGGACTTGAATACTTCCAGTGCTTTTCATGTATTCCAATTTATTAACTTCATTAAAAATAACCATGTTGTTCTTTTAAATTTAGTCACACAAAAACCTTTAAGTAAACTCATTTTAAAATCATTTTATAGCAGAACAAACGGTGCAAAACCCAAAGAGGCATGCATACTCCTACATGGGGCTGTATATTTGTGGCATATGGTGCATCTTCTTTATTGTTATGTTAGATAATATACTGACTTTACAGCACATCATAGTATTGTCTTCTTCTGGCAGCCTCAACAAGAGCAGACCCTGTGTCAGATACCAGATTCTAAATGTCTTGTATGCATAAAGTCGCTTTCACAAAGCGTTCTCACGTGACTTCTATTTCCTGCTTGCATGTACATGTACCATGAAGGCGGGAATGAAGTCAGGCTGTAACGTATGCAAAACCTTAGTAGTGCCAGTACCCGAGGAATCCCCTGTGATACAAAACATGCTGTTGCTCTGCATTTTAATAAAGATCAGTCTGCTTATCAAGCCAAGTCATTATTTACAGTTTGCTGTTAATTCAATTTTTCTTTTCATATTGGATCCACTACAGAGAACGAGGAAGATGGCAGCCCCGCGATTGGAGACTGCCAGCTTTGGCCGAATAGCTGCCAGTAACATTTTAAGTTGTGCTAATTAATGTGCAGACACACTACTATCTCTTTATGTGGTTATTTATGGCAGTGTAATCCATTGCTTGCTGAAAAATAAAGCTGACTTAGGCAAGTTGTCACCATATGTCACGTATGCATAACACTGCATGTTGTTATTATTAAAACCACAGTGGTGAATCTGAATGTAATGTTACAACCACCTGATAGAAGAAGTGCACCCAGGTACCTTTCATGCAAGAGACCATGCAGAGGATAATGGGTTAGTTTGGATTATTAAATGTGGGGTTATTTAAGGTGTTTTTTGAGAGTCAGTGCATTTCCTACAGTAGATGCCAGTCCAGTCTGGAGAAGCAGAAAGGGGGCAGCTCGGAAGCTAAGCAATGAACTGCTGTGGACAGGGTCAGCAACAAAACGCATTTTCAATTTATTAAAAAAAAACAAACAAACAAAAAAAAATGTAATTTCACACTGTGTTTAGAACATTTTCATCATTTTGCTGTCACACAACCTTTTCTGATGGGAAACCACCATTATATAGGCAAAATGTCATCCCCTCTAAACCAACCAAACTCCACAGGCAAAATCAGTAACAGTAGTTATTGGTCTCCCACTGCTTCAATTATTATGATTATATTATTATATAATTCAGTTATTATGTGACTCGAGTAAATGGCAAACTATTCTTTTAAAACACACAATATAACAAACAAGCAACACAATCGAAGCAGTGGTAGGCCAGCAGCTCCCATATTCTGCGAGGTAAGATGACTGATTTTGCCTATGGAGTTTGGTTAGTTTAGAAAGAACGCTATTTGGCTAATAAATCAGTGATTTCCCTTCAAGGCTGTCAAACAACAAAGCACAGTTGTGAAAACATTTTAAATACAGTGTATATTTTAAAAAGTCAGTTTAAGTGGATAAAATGCCTTTTGTTGCTGATCAACAGCAGTACATTGCTTAGATTCTGTGCTGGTACTCTCAGCTTACCCAAACTGGATGTGTGCGACTATGGATAAGTACCTCATACAACCCCACTTCAATTAATCCAGACTATCCCTTTAATGTGGCAACGTGGGATAAGAGAAGCACCATGCAGGCAGAACATGATTCATTTGAACTGTTTTCATGTTTGGACATTCTGAAGCGGGGGATCATTCGAGCCCAGACCTCTCATTAGCCTCTGTGTACTCAGCTCTGACACCTGTTGAAAGAAGTCTTCACCTACCATAGACCAGGACCGTGGCAGAGGTACTTTTGCGGCGAGCAACGATGTTTTTGGCCACACACGTGTAGTTGCCTGTGTCCGCCAGCCGGGCTTTTTTGATGACGAGATTATGATCAGCTGTGATGAAAAAATTGGGGTCGCTCGCTGGGTTGAGAACATCCTCGTTTCTTTGCCACTCCACCTGAAAAATATGATTCATTGGTCAAAATTCCCTGCAGTGAATAGACACCGCCGTCTCCCCCTTCCTCCCTCGCATGCTGCTCTGACATACTGTGGATTAAAGATTTGTACATGGACAGGAAAAAGCAGTGAGGTATTTCTGTTTTTGATGCAATCAAACAGACCAAAAGAAGAACAAATGTAGCTTAGTATGATACTGATACTGAGGTGGAATTAATTTATCCACATGCCCTACTGATTTGAGTATTCTCTTTTTTGTGCGAGGAGTGCAGCTTTTATTTTGTAGCTGCTGGAGATCTGTGTAGCTGTTGGTGGTCTGTGAGTGAAACTGATCATGATTTGTGTAGTTTCTGTGCCCTCTCGCAGAAGCCCAAACTGATGTTATTCCTTTTTTGGTGTACTCTCAGATTGGTTCGCTTGTTTTCTTGCTCTCACTTGACCCTGCGCCGTCTCCTGAGTAGCTGCGGTACGGCTGCATTGTTGTCGGTATTACTGCCAGTTGCGATGCCGCATATAATTGGGCTTTCTTCCTCTTGTATGCTATCCCTGTTTTCTCCCATGGTGACTTCTGCTCTGATGTTCTTTTCTGTTGAACTGCAGTTGGCACCTTCCCTTCCTATTTCTCTGCAAACGGTCCCTATGCTGTTGAGCTGTGATTGGCTAGACTGCTTGCTCCTGGTCTCTGGGCTGTCTGAGTGGCTGGCCTAACCTCCTCTTGTGTTGCTATTAGAACAGTTAGTGCCTATCTGGGACCAGGAGGATGCAGCAGACGAGGTGAAACAGCTGGCCCCAGTCTGGTCCTCTAAACACCGACACACACCGCCGAGAGACATGAAGGGAGGGCAAGAGAACAAGAGTGTGTGAGACACACAGTACACGGAGAGATGGCAGAGAGATAGAGAATGAGAGTGAGGCAAATAGACCCATTAATTATGGATAGGCCTTTAGAGATGCCAAACGGGGAGTGAAGCCTCCAAGCCCATCCTGAGTGATGTGACGAGACGATGTGATATACAGCTTCTCAGAGATGTAAGGGAGATAATAAATCAATAATAGGGAATAATTAGAGGTGTAATTTATCCGTGCAGGGTTGTCTGTTCCCTGGTGGAGCTCATCCTGAGCTACTTTTTGCTCTTTGTCCTCCCGGTGAGGAAAGGGTAAAAGGATGCGAGATGTGCGCCTATAAATATCTTCTGTATCCGTGCCTCACCTCGGCTTGTGGCACTCCCTCGGGGGGATGGCAGCGCAGTAACACCTCCTGGTCCAATGCCACCTCTTTACCCTGCGGCTCCTCCTCAAAGTTCTTCCTCAGGTCTGAGGGAGAAAAAAAAAGGATGGGGGGGAGAACAACCAATTAGGATATTTGTAAGACCTTTCAAAGAAATACTTCCATGAAAAAAGTCAATTCTCGCACAAACGCATCACCTCTGCATTGATTTATTTAAAGTACAAGTCACAATAACCTTTCACAAGACAGAGCAATCACAGTGACATAGGGCTAGAATATCAATATCAATCAAAATATTTAGCATCCACAATCCTCTTAATACCACTAAATGGGGCATAATGATAATACTGATAATAATAATAATAATAACAATAGTAATATCAATAACAGCAAAAATATTTATTATATTTAATTTATTTTTAATTAATCTATTTAACTTTAATATTATTATTTTATTTATTATTATTTCTTCATTATTTATATGTTACTATTTCCCCCTATTTAGTGATTAAGAGGCTGGTGGATGTAAAATATTTTGATAATTGAGGATTTCAAGTGAGTTGCCTGTGACTACTGACTCACCTCCGGTGGATTATCATGCAGTTATGAGCTGTATTTAAGCATTATGTCACTTTGATTGCTATGTCTTGAGAAAAGTCTCTGTGACCAAAATGTCTGCACTTTTTAAATAAATTAATACAGAGGCAATCAGTGTGTACAGCAATTTACTTTTTTCCTTTGAAATGATTTTCTGGGGGCTTTGTCACTCTGTACCACAAAAGAGACCAAGTAAGTGGCGTGCGTGTTGCCGTCTGCTCATCTTAATGAAACTGAAATACTTGTAGCCACAAAACTTGGCCTAGTGACGGTTTGTAAAATTCTCCTGCTCTTGAAACGTCCACCCATGGCCTCTCTGAGCATGTCGCACTCCAGTTGGCCCCTGAGCCACACGGGGGATCGGTGGCACCAACCATGTTGCTTATTACAGGCCGCCTGGCTGGTTCAGAGATGCTTGTCTGCTGCCAGAGGGGCCCGGCATCAAGCAAAAGCAATTGCATTACCCCCTCACTCCTCCCCTCCCACCCACTCTGCTCTCTCCAGCATCCGCCAGCCTCCAGCTTCCATCTGTATGAGGGCTTGGAGCAGCCACACGAAAACATAGCCCTGAGGCGCCTGGACAAGAGCTCCAGCAAGCCTGGCTGACTACATGGGGCTTCACATTACGTCTCACTGAATACTCTCACTGTTGCACCAATTCCTGCTATATATCTGTCCTTAACCCATTATGGTATGCATTATGATGCCAGTTGGTAAAAATGTTTTTGAAATGTTTTTTTGTTTTTTTTTTGTCATGAAATAGGCCAAGCAAACATAATTTGAAGAAATATTTAAGAAATACACTTTTTATGGTACAGTTTGAGGCACATTACCTTGAAGCAACACCGTACCATAATGATAAGGAATGCAAAAAGTTAGGGTTTAAAATTCATTACAAAATAAAATATTAAATTGCCTCACCAGTTTAAAATTTATGATATTTGAACTAACAAAGCATTAAAATGAACTCTTTTCATTAGTTTGTTGGTCTGGACGTTACCTCCAGACAACAGCCTATAGAAACTGATGTTGTACAGAGTTATTTCAGCAAAGTTAACATCAACAATCTATTAAATCAAACTATCATTACCCTTCTCAAAACAAGACAGTGACATTTAAATGCTTGTTTCCAGGTTCATGTTGTGTGTCTTTCCTGACATACAATATATTGCAACCCTTCATTGTGCTACTGGCATCTTTGGTTCAATGCATTTCAAATCCTGTTTTTATATCAGCTGAACAGTATATGAACCTAAATACACAATAACAAAAAACTGTCAGTGGGAATCCATAATGGCACAATGTTTCTTTAGGGCAACATTTCCATCACTTAATTATCAAATAAAGCACACTGTAATTAAACATTACTTTTTCCTTGATTGTAAAATGACAGAACAAGACAATTTCAAACCATTTTTGTGGAGAGAGATGATGGAACTGAACCAACGTAAGGAAGGCAACGAAAAAGGGATTCAACAGTCATGTGGCAAATTAAAACACTGCTGTAACTTTCCTCAGACCCTGCCTCTTTTTTTAAGTATTCCACCATAATTGAAGATGTACTGTGTGAGAGTAAAAGGCCAAAAATGGGTATGTTATCAGGATGCAGCACTGTACAATAGAGGGCTAAAGCCAGGCTGTGAATTACTCAGGTAAAAGGCTGTTTGTAGCTGATGAGCGAGACAGGCTTCTGATAGCTGGCGGGTTGGCGCAGATCTAATGTGTTCACCCCGGGTTTTGACCCAGAGCGAAGCAACGTCTTATTCTGAGCCGCTGGTGAATTCCTTTAAACAGATGTTGAGCCTGTCCCGGCCAATCATAGCGAGAGAAACATTAAGACAAGCGGAGAGTTTCAAGACATTCAATTTAATAACAGCCGATACAATGAGACTGGAGGAGACTTAAGATATAACAGTCCTGGAAGGCTTAAATGTATGTGAGTGTGTATGTGTGCGCATGTATGAACTGGTGCACACACATTCTCATTGAAGCATGTGTGTGTCCTTATCTTACATCTAACTGACTTTGTTGAGCTCTCAAACAAGGCTGGATAATGAATGTGTGTTTTCAAAACGTCTGGTGGGTTGGAGACGGCGCTGCGTTCGGCTCTGTCTGGAATAATGCATATTTATGTGGGAATTAATAGGCAGAATGCTTTAAAATACTCAAATGTAAAATGGCTTTTTCTAATAAAGCTTTTGAGGCTGCGGCGAGGGATGTGTCTGTGTTCCCCAGACAGATTTATGATTGCTGTGCAGCAATAAATTTCAAATCTGTTTTTATTCCAGTTACTTTCATAGGGATCATTGCTGATATACTGTATCCAGTGAAAAATATGCTCATGAATACTCAAATTTAGTGTTCCACTTTTTTTTTTAAGACTGCCTTCAAGCAGGCGTATTACTCTCTGTTTCTCTGTGGCAGGGTCAGATATTTTCTTCTTATAAGTGGAATAGGATGGAAACAATTTCACTAAATTGTAATCACAGTAAAACACTGACGCATCAGATCTGTGTGGCCTCCAGGCTAATTGTTAAATGAATGTTCCTCCCCAACCACCCAAAGTGAAAAAAAAAAAACTGCCAATATCTGCTTCTTACAAACTGACATGAAGCACCTTATTAGACAGCATGATCATTTTAAAGTGCACTCACAAGCAATCCTGATGTACGCTTTTTGGCTTTTCTGGGTTCCGGTGGTGCTCCAGGCGACACACTGACACCAGTACTCGTCAAGACCGAAGATCTTCTCCACCTGCTGTCTGGTGATGTCAATTGTCACCTGCATGACTGGCAGCGCTGCAAAGAAAAAACACAGGAAGAACCGTCAAAATGTTGAGCAAGAGGAAGGAGTCTAGCAGAGCTGAGCGAGCGCAGGTTTATCAGCTCCTCTTGGAGCGAAGAATAAAATGACCGTAAATATTTCTCCAACAGAAGGAAAACAAACGAGCTGAACTGAATTCCTTAAGTGCATTTTGTACCTTGAACTAAACCGGCAAAGTAATTTAAAAAAAGCCGGGCAGAATAAACAAGCAGAGAACCATAATCATATATAAACAGAGTGCTTGTTAACTGAGGAAAATGAGAAGAGAGCCTCACAGCTATCCTTGGTGTAATTTGCAGGGCGTTAAAACGGCAACAGTTGGGAAGGAACAAGGAAGTGCTAAACAAACACTACAAACAAAAATACTCAGCAACAACCTGCTTCTCTATTATTAAATCCAAAAAGGGGGGCAAGAGTTCACAATCTATGGAGCATTTCCACACAGTGTTCATAGAAGTGATGCAACTCTAATACAGGACAAGACCAGCTTTCTCACAAAGAGAGTAAAGACAAACATTTATATTTATATATAGAAAAAATATAGAAAAGGTTGATTAATTAACTGGTTAAGAATTTAACAGATTAAAAATGTATTAAACTAATAATTAATAGTCTAGCAGTCTCTTTGGAGATAGAAATGCAGTAATTGTGCCGAATAGGGAAACTAAACTTAAAATGAGAAAAAATGACAACTGAAAAAAAGAACAATGTCAATATTTGTATTTTTGTATCTTCTTAATTATTAATGATGAATCAATTGATTGTTAACATTTTTAACTATTGTTTAAGGAAAATGCACAACCAACTTTGCAACTTTAATGCCAACATTTATGACCAAATACCTCAATATCAATATTGGGACAATATTGCAGGAAGGATTATTGGTGCTGTCAGAAAATATTAGCAAAGAGATTTCTGATAAATAATCAGTAATGAGATTATTGGGGCTGTCCTGAATGCCAAATCTTGGTCTTTCGAAGCTTCAGTAGTAATCAACAGTGAATTTTCGAAGCTGTGGTCGCGTTCAGGCAGGGGGTAAATGGGACTCAACCACACATGTCTCAGTTCAGTTGAGGTGTGAAATGAAGCGTGATGTTCACTCCTTCCCTGCTGTCAGTGGGAGGGAGGTCAGACGCTCAAATATTTCCACATTTTTAACAATGCAATTAAAAAGTGTTTGCCTTTATTACCGGAAAATACAACGGGTTCGACCGGGCTGGTCTAATTTTTTTTTTTTTTTTTACTAATTTTGAGTACCATGGCAACTAACAAAGCTTTGACTCATTCAGTACAGACCTTGTGAATATAATAAAGTGGGTAAAGGCAAATTATAAAACTGCTACAACAGTCTGGTAAGTTCAGAAAATTACATCACTGTAATGCAGCCTGTAACACCAGGAAAAGACAACACTTATGCCTTATCACAATAAGGGCTGGTCAAAATGGCTTAAAAATAAAGATAAATAATTTAAGGCTATGCCATGATATACAATATATATCTCAATATACACATTTTCTCTAAAATAATGTCCCACAAGTTCTCAACCAGTACAAACATATACTGATCTTAAAGAATATGGTGTACTGATGTTAATTAAATTATTCAACAGTATATGATAATTAAAAATGTCTGATTTCAGTTTCTTAAATGTTAATATTTTTTAGTTTCTTTATTCATCTATGAAAGTAAACTAAATATTTTTGGTTTGTGGATGTGACAAGACATTTGAGGATGATGATGTCTCAGGCTTTGGGGAAAAACCTGAAAATAATTGGTTAATCAAAAAAATAAACTATTGACAGATTAATCAACAAATATAATAGTTAGTGCGTCATTGCTTTTGACCACGTATCTCATTTTTATCAATATTTATTGCCTAGTCCTACAAACAAAAGCAGAAATTGGGATGAAATCCATTGTGCCAAACCGTCCAAACAATACAATGTTGTCAGAGTCCTATCTTTTTTGATGTTTGGAAAGCACTCTCATTTCATTTTCCTTTGACCTTTTATTTTGGGACCTGTAATCCAGGAGTGTTCTTTGTATTGAGCGATGACCTTGATCTCAAGCACGTGTCCTACTTTCTCTTCACTCTGATGAAGAGATTGCCATGTTTTCCCTTCAGCTTCCATCTCATCTTTTTCTCTCCGGGGTCTTCAGGAGAAACAGAGACAGGTTTCGAACCTCTCGTACGAACACAGAACATTTCAGAGCCACAGAGAAAACATCCCAGAGACTGACGGAGTGGCACATACAGAACTGTATATTTAAGTCTCAACTCAGAGCCGCTCTTCAACTGCCATTTACATAAAAGCACTTTGTGACACTCTCACACTCCCCTTACACACTTGATCCATCTGCAATGATCACTTCCAGTTCCAGACTGAAGCTGTCTAAGTGGCACCTATCAGGCCATCAAACCTATACAACAATTACGTAAAGCACTTGCGCTGATACAGAGTATTCATCAAACCAGAAATGGGGAATTTTTCGTAAACAATTTGAGGCAAACTGCTCATGGATCCATAGAGGCCTATGTGAGTGCACGGTGGCCCTGCGGTGACACGAGCTGTCGGGGAGGAAAGCTGAGTGGCTCCGTTGCCGGTGGCCACACAGTGATAAGTAGCTGCGAGGGTCATTGGCAGACCCCCTCCCATGTATTAGAGTCTAAATGTGGCATATTTCGCGACATGCGTTCACAGTAAATGTGACTACATGTGCAGTGAATCCATCCCTGAGGCGCCACTCTGAGCGTCAACAAAACCCCGTGCTGTGTGCGAGATTTCAAGAACATGCTTGTGTACATGCTTCCCTCACGGAGAATTCAAAGTGGAGAAAATATTTGTTTGTTCATGTTGGTTTTAATAATTCAAAAACCGTCAAAAAAGTTGGATTCATTTTGAAATAAAAGGCTGGACTGAAGAATTCACTTTCATTTACTTACTTTCTCTCTCTCTCTTGATTCTAGCTCTTCTGTCAGTTATGTGTGTGTGTGTGTGTGTGTGTGTGTGTCTGCAGTGAGAGTGAGTAGCACAGGCTGAGAGAGCACCTAAATGCTAAAACAAATGGCTAAAGTAACAAAATGGCCACCACAGAGAATGAACAAATGGAGCAGAAGAAACCATCCCTCTTTCTTCAAACTAGCAGCACAGCTGTATTTTTTTTCTTCTGTGTCGGGTCGTTCAAACTGAAGTGAGCTGAAGTGAAGCGCAGGGCTGATTACTATTGAGAGAGTCCCTGCTGTGGGACCACGGCTCTGGCACGTCACCAAGCCATGTTACAGGTCTGCCCAAAAAGTCCTGAACACAGAAATCGCGAGCAGTTTACCATATAACTCTAGAATTCAGTAATACATAATTCTCAGTTTTCACATGTTTTTAGCAACCATGTTCTAACATGTATAATGTGATTAGGAAAAAAAAAAATCCTCTCACACACTGCCTGCTCCAAAAGTCATGAAAAATACTCTTCTTGTTTAATGACTTTATCCTTAGAAATCCTGAATTTTATATTTTAGAAAACAGCATTGGGGCAATAGTATAGAAACAGAAATACTTACATTTGACCTGCAAATTACTAAAATCAAATACCATACTACACTCCTTCCCTTATACAGCAGAAATAACATTCAAATTCTCTACATACACAGACAAGGACAACATTTTCTATATTCTATAAGAGTCAGCCACAGCAGAGAGAGAAAATAATGAAATTATGTCTTGGTTACATCCACACTTTTATTCGCAGCACATACAGAAATGTGGAATTTATATCTTGTACACAAGGGAGGGAGTTGGGAGGGGGAATTGTTTTATTTATTTATTTATTTATTTATTTATTTATTGTTTCATGCACATGTGCTTGCTATTATGTGTCAGATGCAGAGTGGAGGACAAAGACAAAGAAAATCAATCTGTAAGCATGCCTCTGAACCTGAAAGTTAAATGAAACTAAATTCTGAGAAACTGTTAACAGCCTTGACAGCCCTGATTCAGACTGAGCTCACAGCGTTTTACATGTGCAAAATGATTTTAAAAAATAAATTTGAATACATACATTTGAAATCTGGCTATAAGTCACGTTGGGTGCGTTGTACAATGGCTCTACTTACAGTAGAAACTCGTTTGATTAATGCAAACCTTCCTCCTTCTTTAAGCTAGAGGGTGAAAGGAATAAAGATCAGTATGGAGATGCAAAGCATGAACAATGGCAACCTGAGGTGAGAAATCCAAAGAGGAGCAATTTGAAGCTCTGCTTGCCAGGGTAATTGCATTCTGTTTCCTTATCTCTTCCTGTCTCCGTAATTACCTGCTTTCTGTGTCTGACACCTTCCAGTAACACCGCTGTGAGTCACTCTGTCCAATTTCACTCCAATTAATAAGTAGGACAAAATAATCTCATCACTTTGGGGACAAAATGGGACTGTAATTTCATAGTAGTTTATAATGATTGGACAGTCTGCTATTTACTGTTGTTTTCCCAAAGTCCTCTCCACTGGGACAATGAGTAAAACTAAACTTTATGAGCATCACTCAAAGATGACTGATACAACAACTACACTATTGATTCGTGGAAAGCTGTGCCTTTCTGGAAACGGGGCACTGACACACTTGTGACTCAATTATATCAATATTGATTTATAATAGTATGCTCAGCAGCCTCCAAGGTGTTAGGAATTAAAAAGAGAGAAGGAGGGAATTTACCCCTTCTTTTTCCAGCAAGATACTGAGCACGCACTTAACATTCCTGTTAAACGATAATTAAAACATGACACGATTCCCTCAGCCTTCGGTTTGATCTGCAGCCCATTTATAAATGAGCTCATATCCCAAACCTCAGTGAAATTACTGTGAATTTTAAGGAGTGATTATGTGATTGACACCGTATGAATCCTGGGCTTACAGCTGGAACCCTGGTGAGCTTATTTTTATTGCAGTGCAATGGGGCAACTTACTCGGCTACTTACCCATAATATTTGGCAAATACACATCTCCAAGCTTTGCAATGCTGCACGCAAATGGAGACAGGCGGTGCAGGAAGCGTTTCTAGAGAAAGGTAGTTGATTGTTAAGTGTCGTTCCCTGGTTGTCAAATACTTAGACTTTGGGAATGAGACCCCCACAAACAAATATCTTTCTCCAGAATCGCTTCCTGCATCTTTAACCTGTGAATGTCGTCTGGTATCAGTGATTCACAAAAGTGTAATGCATATTTATTACCCCTATTTACCCACTTGTGATTGGCCAAAGTCTCCTGTCACTGGCAAGATTTTCTACCGCCTAAAAACAGAGCCAAGAGGAGGAGCAGAAGTCTAGTTTTTTCTTAGACCACTTGTATTATGTTGTGCTTAAATTGACAATTCACCTCAGAATCAAAAACAAATTTTTCCCCTGGCCTGTAGTGCTATTTATCCATCTGCATTGTGTCTGTGTGAGTTGAGTTTTGAAGATTTTGGCCATAGGGATGTCTGTTGACGATACTCAGCTTGTGGTGCTCAAGCTGTCAAAGAAAAGAAGCTACTCTTTCTATTAGGAAAGAAACACTTACAAAAAGGTAACTAGGTCATGATTTTTGGAACTAGATGCTGATTTTCTCTGTGCAACATATGTATTTTTGATTTTGAGGTGAACTGGCCCTTTAAAGGTATTTGTGGAACTTTTGCCCAATCAAGCTCGGCTTTAAGACCTGGCTTTACAACTACATTTCCAGACAGATTCAATAGTACAAAAGCACATTATTATATCAGCCCTTGTATAAATATTAAGCGAACAAAAAGTTGTCTGTTTGTCTATTTAAAGTGGTCATCTGTGCTCGACACAGACAGTTCAGGAACAAGTTTGTGATTTTACAGAATTAGTTTAGTTATGATTTTGACACTTTATAGAGGGATAGTCTACAACTCAAGTTCTACCTTCATGTTCAAATATCTCTGAGATTAAAACAAGCAGAATTTATGGTTTATTATCACTGCCAACATCAGCAACACGGGTACAGTATCCTGTAATATTTTAAAAGTACACTAACAATATAGCAATCCTACACTTGGATAACAGACACTAAATGTGTGTTCACTCTTTCATGACAAAGTAAAGTGGTGTTATACATATGTTGAACTATCGTATACATGTGACAGGAACATGTTTGTGAATGCAGGTTTGGATGAGCCACATGGATCAGTTCAGACTGATGGAAAACACAAACGGCATTAGTATGTCCTGTAAGGATGGAGGTTTGGTTCCAGAAGAGAAGACAACATTTAAGTCCTTAAAAAAAATAAATGAGTAAAGTGCTACTTTTATGCAATGTAAACACAGTTATGCTATGTAACCTCCTGCATTATTTATGCAATTATTTACTTAATCCTCTTAGTACCTCGTGGAACAATGTCACAAAAGGCTCACTGCATTGTTCTCCGTCCTTGGCAACATGTCGTGTGGTCAGCTCACCCGTCACAGTTCTGCACCGGGTCATTTTATTTAAAGTAGTAAAAGCAAATATGTAATATATGTGCTGTACTAAATCATAAAATTACCACGATATGTCGGAGATTAAGGAAACATGCTAAACTGAAATACTGGCTTCTTCTACAACAATGTTATAGACAGCATTTGTTGAAATTTTCTGATTGTGTTTTAGCATATTCACTTTGAATGGAGCCAAAACTAACTCAAAATTGTGTTAATGTTCGCCAAATGAGTTATTGTCTGTTAAAGGGTCATAAGATAACAATAATCTCTTAAAAGGAGGAGACTTATCTAATGTTTTAATTGATCAATATGTTAACAGAGTCTGGAAAGTAGTTAAGTCAGCAGTCACTGAACTCCAACTTTAGAGTGTGCATTTTCAGAGCAGTCTGCTTTTGTTTTCAGGATAACATTAGCTGATTAACGTACAATGAAGAACTTGTTGTTGCTTGTTATTGTCAGAGTGTAATGTTGCACTTGTATTGCACTTGTGTAGGTTCAGTGTCCCTGCAGCCTGCAGGCAACCTGTCTAAGGTTTGAGTCCGGGGAGGAGGAGGAGGCGATGGGAAACAACTCTCCAATATTTTGAATTTGGACTACAGCACCCTTTGAAATGCTCACACTGTGTTACATATTTCTCCTTTAACATCATGTTTAGTTTCCCTGATAAAGAGCTGATACTTTATGATCAATACAGTAGTATCCCCCTCTAAGTACAGGCTGGAGAGCATTGTCCTTTGATTGATGGGAAATTCTACCATCTTTTGTGGAGAACATTATCCACAAAACAAGTGCAGTTGCTAGTACCTGCATACAGTCAATAATCTCCAGCAGTTAGACAACAGGGTGGTTGCTATGTTGCCTGAGAGGCAAAACCCAAGGTGGAAAAATAAAAGTCTACAAATCACTCACTGTTGCTTGTAAAAATTTAACTATTGTAAGTGTGCAGTAATAATTGAAGACTGGACAATCAGTAGACAGTGTTTAAATAGATTTTAGTGAGTACATCAAACTGACTGAAACTATAAAAGTCTGAATGTAAATTGTGTCCTGAGATTCAGTTCACCTGAACATACACAGTTGTGTTAATCTGTGACAGAGGGAAAGAAGAGCTTGTATCTAAGAGGAGCATTTGTAAAAGCATCCTGGATGTGGACTCATGCTGTTCTGCCTCGAGACTTTCTGAGTTTCAGCAAATGAAACGGAAGGAATAAAAAAGACTGGAAGAGATGCAGAGTGGCCGAGTTCATGAATTAACTGACCTTACTATGGTATGATGGAGCTCCGGGCGATGAAATACAATACAAGCTATTACTAGTTCCACTGGGACACACACACACGGAGGACACGCCAACATTTACTGCGCTGTGCTTTATTCTAATCTGTGGCAAAGACAAGATTACTTACACATGCACCCCATTCAAACGTGGAAAAAGAACAGTAACGCTTCACAAAAGGGAAGAAGTCACACTGTGAGAGACAAGAGTACAGATGTCTTTGAGTGTGTGTGTGTGTGTGTGTGTGTGTGTGTGTGCGTGTGTGTGTGTGGGTAGGATGAATTTCCCCCTGAGCCAACAGGGGCTCAACACACACACAGGGCAAACATCATTGGACTCAATCCCGGGAGAGTCGATATTGGGCTTGTCTGAGTACGGGACTTTATTTTTCTCTCTCTCACTCTTGTTTTCGCAGGCTGTGACCTCAATTCCATAGGGGTCATTTGCTTATCAAACGCAAGGACTGGAACTCGCAGGTCCTGAGTGTGTGTTCATTGAAACCAAGGAAATTCAATTAGGCAGCATCCCTACTGTGTGTGAGGCTGGGATTCATCAGTGGATCTAGGAGGATTAGGGTTGGGTGACTCTACATCAGGGGATTGCGCCATTTCAAGGGAGAGAGTTCACAATGGTTGAGGAGAGACATCACAGATGAACGCTTTTAAGAATGCACTGTCTGCACATCCCGGCAACCGGCCAAAAGCGTGCTTTAAGTGTTTCATTTCCTCCCGCGGTTCTTCTTTGTACCGAATGGCATCGGTGTCATCACCAGCGCCACAAGTGTCCAGTGCATCTTTTCAAGGAACCAACAATGTGCTCTTCCTCCTCAGACCAATTACTTTACCTTTTCTGCATGAATGAGATCCTGACACCAAGCCAGAATGTCAAAACACAACTTTTTGGAGCTATGCAGCCTGTTGAAATCAGTCTAAAAAACAACGGTACATAACATGGCTGTTGCAATAAGCTTACTTTCAAAATACTGTGCTAATCACAAGCCATCGTCAGGGGATGGCAAGGATTGACAGAAGAATTAGTGGACAGAGCCAGTGTGATGCCACCCACTGGCTTGTGGATGACTGTTCTGACAGTTTTCGCCTCAGGTTTGGTGTTTGGCATCATGGTGGTCACCAACTTGTTTTTTTTTTTGCGCCCAGAGTATGCGCAGTACTGACAAGAGTGTGGAGCTGGTAGGTGACGCACTGTGACCTGGGCGGTGTTTGGCTTTAGCTCATCCATTCAGTAGGAAATAACAGCATCCTGCCTCGTTGTTATCTTTCTCGAATTAAACGCTGTATAGAAAAACACTTGAAATCAGCGAGTGAATCCATAAACTCAACAGGAAACTGTTTACCTAGGTCATACATCAAGTGAGAAGTAGGCCCATTTTGACATAAGAATGCATACAAACAGGTATCTTTTTTTTTGAGTTGCCTCAAGCACTGCAAAAAATGCAATATTCAACTCTTTGTCTTTTTTTTAACCTTCTTGTTTTCTACTTCAGTGCATGTCAAATGAATGAATCAGTGCTTTGACAAGCTATATGAGTGCCAGTAACTGTTCAAGCTGAAGGATGGATCAGTACCGACTGTCTCTGACCCATTTTCAAACTTACGTTGTTTACGTGTTTATTTCATGGGTTAACTTATTAAACTTGGCATTAGCATGTTGGCTAATACAGCTGCTACCACAGGCTGAGAAGATGTTGTATTAATTTTGTAATACTGAGAGACAGTCATTAGAAACAATGAGAACAGTAAAAAAACAGACAGCGTTTAGTGACTTTTTCTGCAACAGCAATGCTTTTAGGCTGTTCATTAAAAAAAAAGAAAGAAAGAAAAGAAAACAAAAATCTATTCGCTGTGTTTAGGACTTTTTTTTTTCTTTTTGCCATTGTATCAAAAGAGGTACCAAGTATTGTTTTTTGTACTAGTATTGTATCAGAGTCTATATTTCCGGTATCATGATGCAAATCCACTGACAATGTTATATATAGCATTACAGCACCAATTTACTTCATAAATTAAGTAATATGCAAAAACAAAAAAGATGCTAAAAAACAAAAACAAAACAAGGGAAATTCTGTCACCGCGACAACCCTAGTACACAACAACCTGTACAGTATTTCCATAAATAATCCAAAGTTGACCCTAGGTCACAGAGCCAAGGGCGTAACTGCTTTATCATCGAGTCTCCAGACTTTCATTACCATGTAAAGCAGTGCGGTGATGGGTGGCCCATGCTACCTGACGTGGAGGCCTGAGAATGGCAGGTGGCACCATAAGCGTCTGTCTTCAAACAAGGATAACGTGGCCTTCTGAGTGAAGCATGGCTCTATTAAAAGCCTGAGAGATGGGAACAGGGGAGGGAGGAGGGAGGCAAACAGAAGAGTTCACAGGGAATACAGTAGTCAGGCCTCCCATTCAGGGATGCTTGTGAGGTTGCGACTCGAGTCAGTGGGACAGCGTTCTGGGTCAAGGCTCTGCCTCCGGTTATGACCAGCTTTCCAAGAGCTTCTTTTGATTGAGCTGTCCATTTTCCACAATGAATGCACGCTGCAAGGCCCCCGCTGATGCTCTGAATGTCGTTACAGATTATTCATGGCTGACAAACAGGCGAGCAGGTAGAGCTCCAATCAATCCGGCTAGGTTCAGTCCAATGCCACTCCAAGGAGACTCAGGTGGAGCCTCCACGGTGGAGTGAGAAGAGTAAATGGTGCAGGACAGAAGAAACAATGATGAAAGTCATGGACTGACACACTTGTCTTGAAAATTTCTAACTAAGTGACTGGAAGCGCAGTTTTCTTTCACCCTTTGAAGAGCCCACACAGATATTATTTTTTCAGTATTAACTTCTTGCAAATGATAAGATCAGGGTGCAAAATTAAAGTTTTTTGTCCACCAGCTACCACCAGCACTTGACTGGTAGCTGAAGCTAATTTTTTGCCCTAGGTATCACTAAATGGTACATGCATTTCTTAAATTTAGAATCTCTTTACTGCTTACAGTACTGTGTAGGAGCATATAATTTACATATAACATAACTATGAAGCATTTTAATAGGATGAATAAATAAATGAATAAATAAAAAGTACAAGAAACTCATCAACCCCTATGTCTTCAATGCCTTTCTATATAATACACTGATTGTTGATTGGCAACAACATAATTGTTTGCCTGCTTTTATTCGTTTATACTATTAAAATGGCAAAAACCACAGAATTTGCATTTACTGCCAGTCAAATTGAAGGGGATGCTTTCAGCCAAAAAGGTGTAGGGGCCAGATGGGCTGCTCTCATCTATCACATTTTATGGGCTTTGAAATTAAACAAAATTTTTTAAAAAGTGTTTTTTCTGCCATTAACTTCCTTGAGGAAGTCTTCCTGAAAAGGTGTTGTTCTGAAAACCTGGGAGATTTGGGGGCCTTATAAATGTCAACAAAGTGCAAGAGAAGGCTTAATAAGCTTAAGGTAAGAAGTACTTTTCACAAAAGATATAACAATTAAAAATTTACTCTAGCAAACAGTAGAGAAGTAAACAATTTACTCCTCAGATGTCAGATGTGCACAGCAGCATGTGACAAAATGGGATACAATTTTGAGTGACAATGTTTGAGCACAGTAGTAATAAAGAATAACGATCCACACACTTTGCATGCCTCAGAAGAGTGAGATCTTCACTCTGCAAGAAATTTCACTGCCATATTTATCACTGACACAACACCACGCTAAGTGTGCACAGGATTTCACAACAATGCACTGCGCAGTACACATAAATGATGCTCAAATTGTGTTTTTAGTTGCACAGGTGTTCACAGGTTTGCAACGTGATAATGAATTGATGCACAAAACTTTAGAATAGCTTTTTACCGTGCTTTTACCATACAACACGTCACACGTTAAACTTAGGTTTCCGTTTATACATTTCACATTCACATCTGGTCGCCAGCCGCCACAGAAAAGCCTCGGCTGATCATATCAAATGGACATTAATTCAAAGCAATGGATTTTTCTATTTACACTGTCCCTCCATAATTAGTTAGCCTAACCTTTCCTTAATAGCGCGCACACACGCGCATGCACACACAGAAGCAGTGCTGTGATTTACCACAGTGCCCTTACCAAAGTGCCCTGGTTGTAATTACTCTCCATCCAATATCCTGACCCTGATGATTGGCAAGAGCAGAATGTTCTATATGCCACAGTCTCGAGGCTGGGAGTGACTGGGACCTGTTCCTTTATCTCCCACACACACCTTGTCCTACCTCAGATGAGAACACGTCGGAGGTGAAGGCCCTGAGCACTTTGCTTCTGCTTCCATTACATTCTGCAGAGTGGGAGGATCTGATAGAACGTTACCCACATGAAAGCCCTGATAATTTGCTCAGGCTAACATGTTTCTCTCCCCCTTGTCTGACATGGCCTTGGGCGCTGAAGTAAATAAGGAAAACTGCTTCAGGTAAGTCAGCCTGGCTCCCATCTGGTTGCCGAGTGCTCTGTGCCATACAAATTGCATTAGGGTTTTCCCCTCCCTACTCACGATCGGATGGTGCCTCTTGGGCCTTTGACCGGCAGTGTTGTCTGAGTTAGGAGGCAGAGGTTTTTTGGTAATCCAATGAAGGTGTGTGGGCGAATGTAAATATTCAGCACAACAACAAACAGCATTCAGTAAACAGCCTGGGGGAACACAGAGGCTACGAAAGTCTTTCTACAAAAGTCAACAATTTTTTTCCTACATTTTCCAAGTACTTTGACACACTGAAATTCACATTTGTCCTTAAAATAACAAAAAATATGTGGATAATGACTCATATTGTATACTAAATGAACATAATGTTTGTATAAGTATGAATGCTTTAATTAGGACTAATTAGCTCAATGTCTTTTGCCCAATATTGCTCTATCTCACATATATCAGTTTATATCAGCATGTATGTTATTTGAGATGTGCTTTTATGAAAACTTTATTTTGAACACAACATAATGCAGGTTGTGTTTCTTTGTTAGACTCACAGGCAGCTTTCTGAGTATATTTGATCCTTTTTCTTCATTCAGATTTAATATATGCATATATTTTACATTATCTGTGCTTTTTATTTATAATTATTTATAATTATTAAAACTACCAGTGAAAATTTACTGTTTCAGTGCCCTGATATAATGCTTGATAATAAATAAATCAATGTTAGATTTTTTTTAATTTTTTTTTTACTCCCTACTTTGGTATTGGCCACAAATATCCATTGATCTATCAGATTCTGAACTGGTTTAATTAATAAACCGTTCATGAGGTGTCATTCTAAACACAATGTCTTGGTAGGAAAAATCCTTGGTCATGATCAGGTGACAATATTTGGATTTCTTGCACCATAAATACTTAACTGAAACAATGACTAATTCATACAAAATGCAAAATACAAGACATTCTAACAGAATTTGAGAATAATTTTGTAAGTATCTTTCATTAACACATTAAACTCAAGTTCTTGTGCTTGCCAAAAATAATAGAGATTGACAGGAAAGGTGGGGAAAGAGAGGATGGCATACAGCAAAGGGCTCGGAGCTGGATTTGAACCCGGCCCATTGTGGTAAGGTTGTGGTACGTGTTCTTCCCGATGATCTACTGGGGGACCCCGTGGACTGTGTTGTTGGGTCCAGAATCAACTACAATGCAACGCATGAGGGGACGAAGTGCTGCAGACTGAACACGGATTGAGCCTTTAAATATTAATTTCTTTGTTCAATGTGACTGTATTCATTATTAATACAGTGGATGCAAGACAGAGAATTGTGGACTTTATAAATAACCTGATGCGGACAATTGAGAACGTAGAGGTACAGTGTGCACGCCTGAGCTTGATATGAGCGGTACCAGGTGTTGGGATGTTGGTGTAATAAGTAATATAACACAAATGCAGTCAAGGTTATAAACTGAGAACCAGACATTACTAATAATATAAAAGTCTGATTATAAAACATAAACATATGATGTTCCATTGCATTTTACTTTATCTATTTAATCTGACAGTTATTTTCTTGATTAATTAATCCAGTCTACAAAATGTCAGAAAATGTCAGTCACAATTTCCTAGACCTCCAGATGACAAATTTAGCAGACAAAGAAAAGCGGCACTTTTGAAAAGCTATAACCAATGAATATTTGGCATTTTCCATTAAGTGACTCCATTGAATTTAAAACACAGACTACCTTAGAGGGGAGTGGACTGTAATAGAATGAAAACGCTCAGTTGACACCAACAACATGGCAAAACCAGTTTCCTAAATGCAGCTTTTTATTCTGTTGTCAAACATGCACTTTGAATTTCCCGGTGATTGGGTGCTGAAAAGAAAGTATCTGCCTTTTGACTACTTTTTAAATACACGTTGCTTTGAGATCGCTTGAAAGACAGAAGAAAGAAAAAACAACAAAATTCTTCAGAAAAACAAACCCTTAGACTGGAACAACGTGAATGAATGAATAATTAACTTGAATTGCATAAAATCCTCAAGATTGCGTCCTGATGACTCCCAGACCAGGACTGCTGCTCTTGTTGTCAGCACGCCTCATCGAGCTCCGCTCCGATGAAAAGGTTTCCTCAAATATGCGCCGCCAAATCGCCTCTGCATTTTCATTCTTGTGTGTTTGCGGTCTACGTGTTTGACCACACGACACTGAATGCAGAAGTGTTATATGTGGGCAGGAGTGTGTTGATAATTGACTTGGGTTTTTATTCCCTTGAAACATGAGGCGAAACACATTTGCCTGCTTGTTTTTCACTCTGTCACCCACCTGACCCAAAGTCCAGCAGGCTGCATATACACAGTCCGTCCACCATATGCTTACTTGAGACTGTCGGAAATTCTGAATGTACAATTTAGACTATACAGGGTTAGATACCTGATATAAAAACAGTATTCCAGCTGCAACTCACGGTCACACTCTATTTTACAGTGCACTAAGAAGACGTAACAAGCTGTACTTTGCATCAGATTAGACAAAGACTAGATATATGTTCTTTATTTGACAGTATTAGACCTTTATTAGACTTTGTTTGAAAGTAATTTAGGACACATTACAACTGCACTGCATTGTAAACTAAAGTGAAATCACATATCTGCCACTTCCCCCTTTAAAAACAACACATGAACCAGATCTACCAAGCAAAGGGCAAAGAAGGTGTGTCTCAAGTAGAAGATATGTGATTTCCCTTTAGTTTACAGTACAGTTCTTTTGTAATGTGTCCCTATTCACCCTGTAATAAAATCTAATGAAGGTCTAACAGTGAAAAATAATACACTTTAGTTTACAGTGCAGCTTTATTATAGTGTGTCTCTAATTACCCTCTAATAAGGGTCTAATAAAGGGTATAATAGTGTCTAATAAAGAACATATTTTTAGTTTTTGTCTAGTTTGATACAATGTATGGCTTGTTCTGTCTTATCAGTGTGCTGTAAAATAAAGTGTGACAACTCACCTCTTATTTGTGAGTCTTCCACAGAAAATAGTCTGCGCACCATCTTTTCATATCTTACACAGCTCTTGACGAGGAGATTGAAGCTATTCTTCTTCCCTCACTACATAAAATAGTCTTTTCACTATGCCACCACCACTATCCCATACCCAGGACACCCTGCAGCTTCTAGTTTAAAAAAGAGGAAAGCAGTGAGTTGATGTTTGTTCCAGGAGTGTGTAAAATACCTATACTGAAAGTCTCCTTGGGGCCAAACACACAAAGCATTCACTGTCAGCCACTGAGCTCCTCTGCCTATCAAAAATCTCCATGGACTATTTAGCTGTCAGCTCCCTCACTACACCTCCCAGCTCCACTATTTTTAAACGAATTTGAGCGGAGCAGGTGCTGATTGACACGGCAAACTCCCACTCTGTCTCAGTCTGTCAGCAGAACACTCGCGACTTTCATTTCCAGGGGAGGTGGAGGTAAGTTGAGAGATAAAAAATTATATCACAGTGAAAAAAAAAAAAAAAAAGTAAAATGAGAAAAATATCAAAGTTCACTGGCTATCATCAAAATAGCAAAGGCTGGGAAGAAGTTTACTGGCTCTTCTCTGCTCCATTCTCAATCCCTTTACCGTGTTAAAATGGTTCATTTTGAGGCACATCGTGGAATCCAAGCACATTTGCAACTCTGGCCTCTATTTGCTCGGCACAAGGCCAGCACAAGCGGCCTGGGTAATGCATGTACTGCATTTCATTGCGGCATACAGACCACATTTTATACAGATGTCTCGGTCAGGGCACAAAAAGCTTAGAACTACAGTTAGACGGATCTGAGCAAATATTTCCATGTAGCTCTGAGGACCAAGCTGCTCTCCACAAAAGGTACACAGACTTCTGTGTGCCTGTGGAAATGCAGTTTAAAATGCATTTTTTACTTGCGTATTTAGAAAATTTATCATTCCTACTGCAAAGCAAAAATACTAAACACACATGCAGCAGAAAAGAACCAACAATCCATTATTTAAAACTGACTTCAACATGATCACACAGACTTTTAAAAAGCTTTTGTTGCACATACAATGCCATGGACAGCATGCAAAATTCAAATGCGAGCTTGAAGGACTGTATTGATAACTTGTCTGTCTTTACCAGACCGGTTAAATAAATAACTTGAACTGTTATGAAAGAAAGAACCTCTAAGACTGCCGAATCTATTCCAACTTCCAGCAAGGGCACAGCTTTTGTGAGGCTGACAAAATACAAAATCACTTTGGAGGAAGCCAGGCGCGCGGCTGACGCGGGATATGTTTTGGTGGGAGGACAAAGGCTGTGCGCGTGGGAGACTGGAACGCCGGCGTTGTTGTTTGACAAATGGTAATTATCATTCACTTTTGTTCCACTAATTGCAGTTAATTTTGAAATTCATAATTTCTGCATGTCAAGACTGAACTTCAGAGGAACAGATCCTACATACTCCAAATTTCCTAAATAAAAATACGACGTGCACAAAGTGGAAGGAGTGTGGCCTTTGTGTGAGTCTTAATCGGCGAGATCAATCAGCACAGCTGGTTCGTTTTTAATTCTGCCTGCCTCACTTTTACTCCCACTGCTCCAAAACACACTTGCAGTTGTCTCAAGGCCAGACAAACAACGGCTTCAATTAAATCCACTTTGACTCCATTCACACTCCAAGATGCGTTGCTTTGAGAAAGGTCTGCCTCCACACGCACACAGACACACACACACTCGGACACAGACACCGTGCGGCTGACCTGCCTGAGAAGCCTAATAGAACACGCTGGCAGATGTGTCACGGGAACAATTCACCTTGCCATCTGTTTTTCAGTGCTTCATCGCCAAATCCTTCCCTCTCTGTCCCACAATCAAGGACAGAATGAAATACAAGTCCCATTATGTGGAAGCAGCTAATAATGCATTATCAATTAGTCCCCTTGGCTACTGATCGATGCTTAGCAGGTGGTACAAGGCCATTTCGTTCATTTAGGACTATATTGTCCTCTTCCCCTCTGATTCTCTTATTTCCTTCTGTTCATTAGATCCCGGCTCGCAGGCCTATCAGGTTTTGCTTAAATTGCAGCAGGACTGTTCTTCAATATTCCATTAAAGATCATGTTTAATCACTGTTGTGCGGCCCCAGCACCATTAAGACGCCTCTGTCCTGAATTCACCTGAATTTTGATGACAACAGCGTGACAGTGAGCTGCTTGCCGCTTTCACATTTCACTAAATGTCATTCATGTTAAGGAACCTTCTGTAAAGGTAAAGGGTATTTATCTGCATCCATGTTGTTGACCTATACAGGACTGAGAGAGGACGAAAAAAATGTGTAATACAGCGACAGGGAGGCGGGAGGTGGGAGCTGGTGTGAGAGAGGTGATTGGCTGCTATAATACCACGGATAAGTATTCAGGTATTAAAATAAAGGTTACAGATCATTTCAGCTAAGCCTGGCTTATCTCCCCCCTTAGATCAGAAATTAAATATGTCATCACATTACAATCCAGGATCTAGTCAATCAGAAAATACATATTTTATACAAATGAATCCTGGCTGGTTTGCAGATGGTTTGCATGGGTTAGCCCTGTGGTGCCATCACATGTTATTAGTTATATTCAGAAAGTGGGAGATGGTTTTAAGAGATTTACTGACTACGTCATAGGTGGTATTTAGACTTCAAAGGATTGACAGAGGACAGGAGCTGATGCTGATAAACCTGCCGGTTATAGAAAGTGGTTATATTCCCTTACATGGATTTGAAATGATATGTAGAGTTATATTAAAGAGTTTATTAATATGATTTACATGATTCCACCGTAAACTTTTCATCAAGTAGAAGGCAAATGTGTAGCATTTGATTATTTTTGCCAACGTCTTCTGTTTTCATTGTAGGCACCTTGTCGACATCCGGTTCAATCAACAAAGAAAATATAATCTCCCCCCATCTTTATAAGGCAGTTGCCGAGGTTTATTGAAATAGGAATGTGAAATGCATGTATTTTCCACCTGAGAGGGTTTGCTGCAGGGGTGACAATGCGACGCGTGGATCAAAATCGTTTCCATCAATGCTGGCAGATGAAATGCAAACACAATCAAATCAGCCCGGCCCATACAACAATCCTTCGCTCAAATGCCAATCTCCCTTCTCCTCATCATGTGTCTGATGAGAAATCATAGTGTGGGAGAATCTCCTAATCTATGCAAACACACTGTCAGCATTGATTTGTTCAGAGGGGATATGTCTTTATTAGGACTCGCCAGACGTCTCTCCGTTTCTCCAGTCCTCATAAAGGATGACCTGGGAGAGACAGCGAGCCGGCCGGGGCTTTGGAAGCCATCACAGCCATAACAATTGAGATAAGTTACTGAGGACAGGTAATGAGAACCGATAGACTCGAGGATGGATCGATATCGGACATTGATACCAGGAGAGGAAGGACAAATTGTGACATCTCTTTCCATTTCCATGTTCAAAGGAGCTTTTGAGTCAAGTGGCCTGTATGTGTGAGTGTGTAGGGATACTGATGTGTATGTGTGCACTGTAAAAATAAACTACTTATTTTAAAGGAGAAATCTGTGATAAATTAACTTTAATAAATCATAAATCAGAGATTCAAGAAACATGCTGAGTTGAAATTCTCTCTGACAACAATGTACTACTGAAGTGTCCTCCACTGAAATTTCTATTCTAGTCTGTAACTTGTATTACTGCCCTTTTCACAAGAACTACAGTTAATATTAATGCCAAACAAGTAAGTGTGTGTTTATCAGTTGTAAGAAATCATTAATAATCTAAATAGATGTTAAACGGATGATGAACGCTTAAATCGAGTCTGACAAGCAGTAAGGCAGGCAGTCACTGAACTCCAACTCCAAGTGTGTGTTTTGGAGCAGTGGGCTTCTGTTTTCAAGATAATGGACTTAGCTTTATATTGACAGACAAATGGCAGCTAATCAATCCACAGTGCAGGACTCGTCCTCACTGGTTATTATCAATTTGCAATGTTGTGCTCGTCTTGTGTTCCTGCAGAGTTCCTGCCGCCTGCCTGAGCTTTCTCAAGTCTGTAGAGGACTGCAGTGCTCATTTTGAACACGCCATTGTCACATATTGCTCCTTTAACTTAAAAAAAAAAAAAGGTCTGGGTTGCCTTAAAATTTGAGGTTGACAAAATTGGAAAAGACAAGTTCATATTATTTTGTAATCATTCAAAACAAATAAACCTTTCTACTCAAATCTGATATTAATTCAGTTGTTCTTGAACAAATGTTCAATATGCTGAAGATATTAAGTTGAATTGACAACTGTTAAGCCACACTGACAAACATTACAAACAAATTTGATTTCCTTTTCTCAGTTTGAAGAGTCTGTTCTTCATTTCACACAAAGAACTTGGAGCTGCAGTTGCTTCCGTTGGAGCTACTTTGTTCCAGCATTGGCACAAAGACAATATGTGAAACTGCTCCCAATGAATTTATTACATTTCAAGTGTAAGGGGGTAGGGACTAAATTTAATACTAACCTTCATCATGGTTCACACGTTTTTCATTATTCTGAAAACAACCAACCATGACTCTTACTGTGTACTGGAGATGAGGGTTGCAAATTTTGTGCACCTTCTTTAACTGTTATTTGAAATCATTACTAACCCCTAGTTAATGTTAATTAAGATACAAAGTCCACAGGGATTTGCTCTCATTTTTCTTCTTTTTCATTTTTTCCTTCTAATATTTTTTTTTTGTCATTTTAAGTTGAAGTTTAAGTTTACTTATTCAACAAATGGCTCTGCCAGATGAAACCGTGTCAAATGAGGCACATTTACTACCACTTCTATTGATATATTGTCGATGAATATATTTTTAATTGGTTACATTTTTAGTGGATATTAATCAAAATAAGTAACAACATCCCCATTTGGGACACATAGGTTTTCTTCAAATTATAAAAAGAAGGGTCTAAGAGTTTTCACTCACATAATGGTGTGAAGATCATGTTTCTTTAGAAATGTAACTTAATGAGTTGATTGAACTCTACGGTACATTCTTTAAAATCATCATTTCAAGAAAGAAAGACTTAAAGTTAGATGGACTTATGTTTATAAGTTTTGAAGTGTCCTGACAAGAAATATTAGACATTTTAAGTTAAATTAACTTCAACACATAAGACATGTATATTTACATTAAGTTAATGAAATTCTTTTTACAGTGTGTGTGCAGGGATAATAGCGTGTGTGTGTGTGTGTGTGTGTGTGTGTGTGTGTGTGTGTGTGTGTTTGGGGGTCCAAAGCATACAAAGGTGGTGTCAGTAACTCAGACTGTAACTGTGCAGCACACAGTGAGCAGGAGGAGCTCTTTTGTCTCCCATGCACTGAATCAGTTTCAATAAACAGACCTGTCTGATGAGGGCAGAGGTCATGTCTGCTGTAGACGGTTATCCACATGTCATGTTTTCTACCTCCCAAGCTTCGACCACTGAGCCGTCTGACTGAAACATGTCTGCACTTCAGACCTGGGTCAGTTATTAATTTAAAACCTTCCAGTTACTTTGACGTTTGTCTGAGTCCGCTGGGAGGGAACATGGATGGAGTTTGCTGAATATTGCCTCTGCTGTGCTGGGCCAGAACGGACCAGGTAATCTCTGAAAGCAGCCACGTTTCTGATAGCATTTTAACTCTAACTAGTTCTGCAGCATGATGGTGAAGGGATTATTGATTACGGTTTGTGCGCTCTTTGATCAGTTTGTTATGCCCATTTGATATCCTTCTTTAGTAATGAAAACATGCACAGGAGTCATTAGGATGGTTGGATTCCCTCGACATTCGCAGCACAGATATCACAGACGAAAGGTTGCTTCAAGAGCGTTGGTGATCAGGCGTGCATTCAGAAACAGGCAGTCTGGTTTGACTTTCAACTTAGGTTGCAGACAGAAGTCTCAAAATCTGTTTCCAACACAGGGATTTATCAGGTGTAGCATTTTTCTTATAATGATTCAGGTAATAAAAATCATCAGTTACTCAGGGTGTGAAGCACAGGGGAGGCGGGGGAGCTCGGCTCCTCTTAAAGGGACAGTCCACTCCAAAATCAAAAATACATTTTTGAAGTTCATGACATTGCTCTGTCATGCTTTGATGGTGACGGCAAGAATAGCATGCATGCTTGAGTCTTTATGACTGTAAAGTGAATTGGTGATGAATCATCCTCATGCATGAATTATACATCAATAATGGACTAATTTTATGCATCATACATGATCATGAAGACAGAAAAAAAGAACTAAAAGCAAAAATAGCATTCTGTCAATATTTTAGAGACCCCCCAAATTTCCCAAATTAACTTGTTTTTTTTAAAGGGATGGTCCACCCCAAAATGCCAACTTATCTTTGTTCTGGCATGTGCTGTTTATCCATCTAGGTAGTTCTGTGAGTTGTCAACATCTGAACATACTGGATGTAGAGGTGTCTGCCCTGTCTCCAATATAATGGAATCAGATGGCTCTCGGCATGCTCACGCACCATAAAAATGAATAAATAAATAATATAATTTAAAAAATAATAATAATATTTTAATAAGGAATTTGAAAAACTCAACAGCAACATCTCTTTCAATGAAATCATGACCAGGTGACTCAATAATAATAATTATTCCACATATCTTATTGCAAGTTTCATGCAGGGACCATTTACTTTCTACAGAATAATCTACTGGAACTACTTTCTTTCTACTAGAAAGAAAATAGTTGTTACATGAAACTACTCACAACATGGTCTGTGGTTTATCTTGAGTAATTAAGTAAAAGAATCTTATGGGTTTTTCAGTTTTTTTTTCAAATGTATTTAAGGTTAACAGTCCCTATGATTCAAGAGGGTGGTGATTAATCACTAATTCACTTTACAGCAATAAAGACACCAGCATGCTATTCTTGTCATCAACTTCACTCACTTTAACTCAAAGATCAGGAAAAATCTTTCTTGGTCAATCCATGTGCCATTAATATCTCTGTTTTGTAGTCAGCATATAGATGTCATATGTCAGATATCATTCTGTGATGTTTGGATTTGATACCTGTGTGGAGGTTTGATGTGGTCATTAACTGATTAAACACTGCAATTACTTTCAAGAGAAATCACCAGGGAAAATCACTTTACATTGTTCATATTTAATTGTAGAGGAAGTTACCTTATTCATGTTGCTTTATAACTAAGAGTGGGTACAATTACATATCATTATTTAATATTGTAGAATTGATGTGTTGTGATTTAGGTTACTTTCTTAAAAACAAATCAGATTTTAGCTTACCTTGTTAAAGCTACTACAAGGAACTTTCATAATTTGTTGATTTTGAAGACCCCTGTGGACAAAAGTGGTAGTGTTTCCACCGTAATAAACACTTTTAAGTGGCCAACATACTCGCCTCTGATTTCACATACAATCTGACGCAGTGACAGACATTCAGAATAACCATAAAGGAATAGCCAGTCTTCCTGTGGATGTTCTTGGTTGTTTATGTAGGTCATATTATAAATTGAGACTGTTTCATAACCAGTTAAAAACTCCTTATAGAAGCTACCTAACAAATCAAAGTACTTTATCACATTAATGCAAAAATAATACAAATTAAAGTCCAATGTTGCCATAAAGCAGTTATGATTTGTGATTTGCAACATTACTCACACAAGTCTAATACATCCAAAGATTTACAGGGATCTATCAGCAGAATATAGCAGACATAAAATATAATATTCCTAAATATGTTTTCATTAGTGTGTAATCACCTGAAAATCAGAATTGCTGTGTTTTTGCTGCCTTAGAAAGAGCTGTTTATATCTGCGGGGCACAGGTCCTCTTCCATGCAAAGCTAAATGTCACCTTTAACTTTTTTTTTTTAAGACTTCATTTTCAAATTTTTTTTTAGTTTGATTAGGTTTATGCAAGAAAACTACTTTGGTTAGGTTCAGGAAAAGATCATGGTTTGGGTTAATAGATTCTTTCGCAACGTTAGCAAGCCTTCCTGGCACCGACCGTCAGGGCAACGAGTACAAGACAATCACAGCACAGCAGGGAAGGACTCACCAGAACAGTCTTGGAAACGAAAACAAATTTCTATTGTCTAAAGATACATCAGCGTATTTCTCAGCCCTATTTGAAGAAAAGAGAAGGTTATTTCTATCTAACAGATTCAGCTAAATCTAACCTTCTTCTGCTCCATGCTATGGCTGTGATTTATCTTTATCTTTGACACTGTAAGCATCTTGAAGTGGGTAAAAAAGCTTCTCTGTATGCTGCTCCCTATGCCTAAAACCCTCTGCAGTTACTGTAGATCTAAAATAGCTAAATTTGGCCTCGTTGTGTATTCAAAACGTTGCTGCAGAAACCCGGTGCTCTCTCTCCTGGCTGCTGATGTTTCGGGGTATTTTGGAATCTCTCTGTTTGTCTCAGTTATTGTTTTGTATTGGCTTTAGTTATTTTTAGGGTTTTAGACAAAAGAGTAGCTACTCATCATTTTAGAATCACATTTATTTTTTGTGGCTTTCCTAAATTAATTAAAAAGTAAACTATAAATAAATATTTTTTTAAAAACTGACATTTTTAATTGATGGTTAACAAGCAATGTTATGGGTTGAGAAAATCCTGCAGCTCCAGGCTTTGTGAGACCTTTTCAAAAGCAATTGGACAAACTACGAAACCCTAACAGAGCTAGCAGCAAAACTGTTCTTTGTTACTGAAAAAATTAATTCCCACATAAGAGAAAGCAAACTAGCATCCCAGATATACAGAGTGTTTACATTTCTGTGAGACTACATGGTTAATACACTGTACACCAATAATATATTAATGATATTTTGAGGAATCAGACATCTGCATCTTAATTCCTAATCAAATCATGTGTGCTTCATTGTTGAGGGGCCACTCGTCCATCAAACAGTGAGAGACAGATTATCATGTTGAACAGAGAATAAATGTGAACACTGTCTCCAGCAGTGACTCTTGACTCTGATGTGCCTTCATGCCATTTCCATGATTTTATTGTTGAAATTAAGAGCATTAACTCTATCTGCAGCTCCACTTTCATTTACATAACAAAGGAACAAGGATCCTTGATGAGAATTCCAATCAGGTTGAACACGCCAGCCAATGAAACTGAGCCTGAAACCTCAGGAGCTTTTTGACGGCTGTTGGCTGGTCACACGGGTGCATAGTATTTACATCTTTTGTCTTTGTTAACCCTTAAATGTGCAGTATACCGCCCCCGAAATTGTTATTTTCCTAAAGCACCTAGGATAAAATAACAAAAGTTCTTTCTTTTCTTTCTCTCTCTCTCTCTCTCTCTCTCTCTCTCTCTCTTTTTTTTTTTTTTTTAAATATGACCTATTCTACAATTAATACTAAGTATCTCCTGGGATATATTGCCCATTTAGGGTATAAAGTTATCCTTTTCCCCCCTTTTTAAAAAAAATAGTTTGTGTGCAAACTTATAAAATCATTTTATAAACAATTAATTAGCTAATTTCTTTCATGTTTTGTATACAAACTTAAGAAGTGAAAAAAACTGAATAACAGTTATTCACAGGTTTTGAACGCTGGAAACTAGGGTTGGGCGATTGGACGACTATATCGTCTATCGATGACGGGCTGAATCCATCGCCGACTGCTTTTTTTAAACTGATTTTTAGGGCGATATTTGTCACTTTACTTTGCTAATGTAACAGTCTGCAGAGTGACAGCCTCTGCTCTGCACCGCGCTCTCATCCAGCGGCGAAGTTCACACCTACTCAGCTGACCATGAGTGCGCTGAGCTGGATGACGAGTGAGAGGAAAACAGCCTGCAGGGTCAGACTTTTTAAACTCTTTCCATGCAGTAAAGTGAGGATTTATTTTGATCAAACCAGAGTTGGTGATTGTTGGAAGAGTGGACAGACTTACAAAGACGGTTTTGGTGAATGTTACATATTTTTCTGTCGAGTTAAATGAAGTGTGTTTTCTGAGGCGTTAACGAGCCAATTAAGTTTGTATTAGGGAGAAACTTGAATTCAGAAGGTGAAGAGTTGTATTTCTCCATTTAAAATGGAAAATAAGTGTGAAAACATGTAATTTGTAGACAGTGAGTTTATTTTGTCCACTGGACATAGCGAACGTACGCAGCATGTGTAACATAGTGAATTCGTCGCTGAGACCAGAGAGGTCGGGAGAAGGCGGGTGGGGGGACGATGGTATCACCAATCACCGATGGATGGGCTGATGATGATCACTTGGAAAATTTTAGCATATCGCCCAACTCTACTGGAAACCAGTCTAAGCATTGAATAAATAACGAGCTACTAACATTTAGAAACAAAACATATTTTTCTTGCGCTTATAAAACCATCTTCCCTGTGGTTTCCCTACACTAGCAATATCCTATCAGCAACAGAAGCTGAGGAAACACGAAAAAGTTGTAGCATTTTGACTAAAGACAATGCAAAAATATGCATACCCTGGTGAATTAATCAATAATACACATTTAAAAGTAAACTAAAAAGTAATCAGTATTTCACACCTTTATATTACTGATTAACTGTAGAGCATAAGCCTTAAAACATAAGAATATCTGAGTGATCATCCTGTATTATACACCCTTATGTGGACAATGTATTCTATATAAAAACAAAATCACCAAAAAATATAACATAGTGTACATCATGGTGTAATAACAGCATTTTTGTATCAAAAATCAAAAATGGCAGCATACATAGACAAATGATGAGCATATTTTTGAATGCTGGCATGAAGTCACACAAAAGTGAGTCAATGAATTCTTGACCCTCCCCCTTTCAGTGTTTCTCATGATATGAAGTGCACCCACTTGATGTCCCCTTTTCACAGCCTGTCAAATGACTGTATCCCCCAGAATACAGAAACCAGCTGAGGGCTTTTTTTTTAAATGGAGGAAACAAGCATGGATTCTGCTTAGTGTGAAGCATGGGGAAAAACAACCACTCTGAATCAGGTAGGAGAAAAGTTTCTCTTAGAGGAATGGGCTATTTTGAGAAGGTGATTTTTCACTGTTACAGCAGGTATGAATTGTCAATCAATTTTTGTCAACTTGGGCATGTCTCCAAACTCCTCTGTCCTCCCTCCCCGAGACATGATGTTGATATCAGGCAGCTTCTGGTGTGACAGAAGTCCTGGTTGCTTGGCAACAGGTACGGGTTTAGAGTCCGGTGTGACTGTGACGACCAGGGTGAGAGGACGCGCTGACAAGCCTGTGCTGCGCACACACACACACACTCACACACAGTTGTATGTGTGCGCCTCGCATGTTTCTTGCAGGAAAGGGGGATTAGAGGGAGCCATCAGTAAACTCCTCAGGGCAGTGCTGACATTAAACAGCACAAGTGTTTGAGAGATCGATGTGGGTACCTTGGAGCAGCCATACCTCTGGACAACCATGTGTCCTTTTTAACTGCACAGCACCACATATGATGCATTCATCATCAAAGGCAGCGGGAGCACAGAGTGATGTGGAGGAGCTGCGAGGAGGCCTTGGAACTTCACAGCGTTACTAAAGACGGAGCCCCCTTCGCTGCTGCGGGGGTCCGCGGTGCCCCAGCATGACAGATTTGTTTCATAGACAAATAAATGCTGACTATAACAGCTAATAACCACATGGCAAATGGTCCATCATCATTAAATGTTTGGCAGAGCAGCGTCGCACGGGTAATGTGATGTTCCCATAAACCTAGTCGCAGTTTATGGGGCACATCGTGTTCTTGACAAAACTTGCTGTTGACAAAATGTGATTCCTCTTCACCAAATCAAAGTCAAGCAGCCCACTCTGCAATGTCTCCCACTGCGAGCTGCGTGAAATCCAGAAATAACATGTGTATCATAGAATCTGTGTTTACGTGCACCCAAATAACCACGTTAAATCAGAGTTTACATGCACTGTAGTAACCTGTGTTATTTATTTTCATGGCAGTGATACGACAGGCAGGCAGAGCTTTATGTCTGAATTTTAAAAAAAGGTCTCATGTTCAGCAGTGAAAACAGACTTATTTAGACTAAAGACCTCTGTGTTGGTTTCAGTTTGCTCTGCTGTCACACCTGTCTTCAGTCTTTTGCCATGCACATGCGTAATTGTACACAAAAAAAAAAAAAAAAAAAGGTAATTAGAAACCCAGTTACTTGTGTGTATGGCAGAGAAATCAGCGCTGTCCAGAATAAATCATACATACACTGCAAAGCTAATTGGACATAACCAGTCTTTCTTTGTGTTGGCTGGCTTAACAAACCTACAAACCCCAATCAGAGATAACGGGTATCACAATGGTGGTTGGCTCTGCGCGGGTTCCCATAAAAAGAGGCATTCAGGGGCTCATTTGACTCTTCTTCTGCACAAAATGGACCAAACACATGCTGTCCACTTCAGTCCAGAGGAACAGATATGAAGAATATGAAAACATTATTACGCCATAAAGCAACACTGTTGCTGCAAATAAAACGAGAGGAACACAGGCAGAAAATTAATTAACGCTTAAAATGTAATGAACTTTACTGATTGAATATTATCAGTGTTCTATTAGCTGCAATACCAGCAGTGCAAAAAAGACTTGGCAGCAAATCGGGAACAAGTATAAAACATCATTTAAAGTGGTCTATGGCAACTTTTTTTATTTTCTTTAGTTTACAGATGATCTGCTGTGTAAAATTTAAAGAGCCAATATTACCTGACGATGAGAATTTTCCAAATACACAATCGATCTGGGTTTCGATTTTAAGGTCACACTTGATTCAATTAGAAAAAAAAAAAACAGCACTAACATCTAGGATATTACTAGACTATTGAGTTCTTGCCTACAAAAAGCCACCAGCCCCCAATTACGGAAAGTGGCCTTGTGGGCTTACCTTGCCAGGCAGCTGAATTCGTGAGATCATGAGATCAAGTGAAAATCCATCTTGCCAGCATCCAAGCTATCCATCTGTGTCTGCACCAAAGGTGGTTAGAGCCAATCAGTGTCCTAGGAGGATATACTGGCAGCTACAGGCGTGGTTTTAGGTGCGCCGACAGCAAGATGTGTCCATGGAAATGACTTGTCTCGAATAAACAATGATGGCTCCTGAAGAGGTTAGCGTAGATACAGCGATAGCATCAGTTATATCAGGACTGGAGAATATTTCTTCATTGAAAGAAGAGCAAACAACAGCACCGATGGAAAAGATGTGTCACTCTTCTTCCAGCCAGCTTCGGTTTGGTAAGTTAATCCGATTGTTTGATGTTAGCCTGTTAGATGTGACTGATAGCTCATCCAATCACCTGCAACGTGTTTTTTTTTTTTTTAACAAAAGTGCGCGCTCTTTTCCAAACAGTGTCTATGGATGGCTTCCCAGATGGTTCTGTGAAACAAACCATCTGGTGTGTCAGGTTACTTGTGAGTAGCCTGAATCCTAATGTGTGATGTAAATTAGAGGGTTTGTTGTATGAAGTGAATCTGTCCTGGGGCCAGCATGTCACAGAAAAGTGCATGCTACAAAAGGTTGTTAAACATACTACAAGGTACTTTAACTGGTTATGAAACGGCCTCAATGCAATACTGATGCCTCTGATAACCTATCAGCAAACAATAGCATCAGCAACAAGACTGGCTGTTTGAAGTGTATATAGTTCTTTTTAATGCCTGCCACCAGGTAGACATGACAAAACAAAAATACTGTGAGAACTGCAGATCCTGCTGATTGTTATTGAAATGGAAAGCTCACTGTGATTGAATTTCGATTAAGAATCAAAATTGTGTCACCTCTAATTACACAGCTTCGTTCTGTGGCATGAAACTCAGCAAGTTTGCATATAAAACGTATTTCTGCAGCTGAGAATCTACAACGAATATTGCTCATGAGGAACATTGTCAGGAAAAAAACATTAATGAAAGGGTTACACTCTTTAGAGCCAATTTAATCCAAAGCTCTGAACATAACCTCCTCCGAAGCAGGTTATGAGTTCAGCATCAGTTACCATGGTGATCTAGCCAGGTTAAAAGAGAGCCACCTTTGTGACAGTGAAAATTCAGACTCATCATACCTCTCTGACCAATTAATCTTGCTTTGCAGTACAGCCCTCAGGTGTCTCTCTCTGCTGCCCCAATTACAGAAAGCAGATTTCTAGTTTACATGACATTTAAGACATCAGCTTATTGGAGAAACCCCTGTTAAGTGTGTGTCAACACACACTCACTGTAATGCAAGAAAGATACAAGTTTGCTCACAGAACAGTAATAAATGATGTACTTTCACTGTATGGCATGGCTGACCAAGGTTTTATATTGATGATTTACTTGTTGATTGATTTTGACCAGTTACATAAAAATATCAGTATATCACTTTTTCCGCCTCATTTTATTGTTGATATTGGCAGCATTTTGAATTTGAATCACTTCCCTCAACAACTGAGAGAGACTGAGAGCAAAACTGTAAATGGAAAAAAAAACACAAGACACACGATAGTGTTGGGAATTGATCAAATTTTATCAGTGTTGACTCACTGACAATCTTTTGTTAATAATCCAAATCCACAAGCACTCCCTTGTGTGTTCGCTCTCTCCTCTCAAAACAGGATCTACAATTAACGTTTCATGTTGTTTTACAGCCATTATTCAGAGGATGATTCCAAAACTACTCCAACATCCAAAACTCTGTTTAACACAGTGAAATAAAACAACCAACAGAAAACTGTGTGAGTGACAGCGAGGTTGTGACACAACATGACGAGCTGCAGATTCTTCATCCACCTGTATACAGCATAAACTGGCTTCTATGGAAACACAGACACGCCGCTCATTCTTCAGCTAGATCAGAAACACTCCACCACAGCACTGTCAGGTTGAATCATTCGTTACCCCCCTCATATTTTTTAGACAATTTACACCGACATTTGGTGAGCAGCTGCATGTTAATTCCAAACCCTGAAGAGCAGATGGATGAAATGTTAGCACGGTGAGCTCTTCATCTAAAACAAAGAGGCAAAGTGTGCACATGAACTGATACATTCCTGCTTAAATTCCCCCTTTCAAACACCTTCCCTTTGTGTTTTTATGCGAAAGTGTGCGGATACTGATGGGTGTGTCTGTCTCTTTTTGTGTAGTTCTCACTTGTTGTGTCCATTATGGCTGCAAATCTGAGCATGCATTTCTGTGTGTGTGTGTGTGTGTGTGTGTGTGTGTGTGTGTGTGTGTGTTCCCGCTCCCCAGAAAAATCTGTCATTTCCGCGGGTCTCTCTTTCTCCCAATCAGTTGTCAGGCTGTGAATGGGTGGTTTGCATTTGCAGATCGCTGCTGAATCACACATCAGTGTCATACATGTTTATGACATTGATGGCGGAGGCGGGGGATTGCAGCATAACAGAGAGAAAAACAAACAGGTCTCCAAGGTGATCGAGAAGATTTCTGAGACTGAAACCAATGTGCTTATTATGAGACTGGCAGGCTAAATATGCTGGATGATGAGCCAAGAGCCTGATGGAGCACAGTAATCACTGGCAAATTGCAAACCTTAGTTTCAGCACGCCAACACTTTACATAATGTATATGGAGTCGTTCATGTCACACGTCTACAACAAACGGCAAACAAAAAACACTGCTCATCTCAGATTTGATGATTTAAATGGGAAACAGACAATTTGTTTTTTGCACGTACCTGTGGCAGGGTCGACAGTTCGCTCAATCAAGTGGTCGTCCTGGTGAACCCATTCCCCGTTGCACTTGAAGTAGATCTGCGTGGCTGGGGTGGAACGGCAGGTCAGTGTCACTGGTTTGTTCTTCACAATGTACTCATCCTCCGGCTCCACCAGGAAGTGAGGTAACAGGTCCGAGAAGGCAGCAGGAAGTGTAGCTGTGGCAGTGTGCTCAGAGCCTGTGGAGAATAGAAGAAGAAGGGGTTTTAGAGGGATGTTAAATAGTAGGTAGTTTGGATTAACTGATCGGTTTGAATGAGGTCGGATTGATAATATTAGCTACAGTAGATGGAGGTTGGCGGGGGATCTAGCGTGGAAGCTAAGCATTGTGCTGCTGTGGACAGGGTCAGCAACAAAAAGTTTTTTAGCCAATTACAAAGCATCTACCAAAAGAAAAAAAAGAAAAAAGTTTAAGTGTACGCTGCATTTAGAATGTTTTCATCACTTTACTTGGCCATCAGACTGCCTTTTCTGATGACAAACCACTGTTAGACCAACCAAATACTGCTCTCTCTAAACCGACCAAACTCCATAAGCATTTTACCTCAAAGAACACAGGAGATCCTGATCTATTACTGCCTCAATCAGTTAATTTGTTTGCATTATTGTATGACTTTGGTGTTTTGCAAGGATAGTCCAGATTACCAAAGTTGCACAATAACACAAATTAACTAACAGATGAAGGCAGCGGTACCCAGCAACTCCCATGTTCTGCAAGGTAGGCAGTCTAATGGCAAGATAAAGTGGTGGACATATTCTCAATATAGCGTAGGCAATGTTGTTTAGGTAGATCTTTTTTAAATGGCTAATATAGCTTTTGTTGCTGGCGTGGTTCACAGCAGTACATTGCTTGGCATCCATGTTGGTACTTTTCTCTGCCTCTCCAAACTGGGGGCATGCCGACTGGGATCTAATGTAGGTAATACACTGCCTCATACAACCCCATTTCAAAAAATCTGAACTGTCCCTTTAAATAAAAAGTAAAAACGCTTTTAAGTTTTCAAGTTGTCATGAGTTGCGACTGGCTTGACTAGACAGCGAAAATGCAGCAACTTTCTAATGCAGAGATTCAGCGTCCTTGGTGAATTGCGACTCATTCATATGCATATGACAGGCAAGAAGAGGACAGACAGAGACAGATGGACAGACAGAGTGAGAAAGAGAGACAGGGCTGTATGGAAGAGAACTGGCAGTGACGGAGCTCGGCCTTGTGAGCTCTTGGCTGGGTCGGAGGGGTAGTGGGAGTCCATGTCTTCACTCCAGCTCTTAATCACAGCCCTTTAACATCACCACTGATGGACCGGCGGCCATAAATCCCATCTTCAGCGACTGGGCCACTTCACACTGTGTTATATGGCTCTTCAACCAGGACTCTAACTCTGCAGACATTAAGCGAGACGTGGCAGGAAGCAGGGAGGTTAGAGATGACTGACAGCTAAGACAGCCAGTTAACTTGAAATCACTTCACTATGCGCGGTAGGAGTCATTTCATTGTTGTAGAATCTTACAATACATAAGAGACGTGGAGGAAGAAGAGGAAGATGCATCTCCACTGCACAGAGGTACAAGAGCTGTCCTTCAGGGGGACAATGCCACAATTTACAGCAAACTTTCTGCCTGCTGAAAAATGCTTAGCACAAACGCTGAATGACACAATGGAGCCTACAGCGCACACATCCCTCCTCAATGAACACACTTTCTCCCTCACTAAACATATTAGACTTGTGTGAGAGATATAGAGAGGACACAGAACAGAGTAGGAAAAGAGGGAAATAACCTCTTTACACCACCAGCACTCAGGGGAGACCAGTAAATCCCAAAATAAAACCCCTTTAAAAAGGAGTGTAATATTAATTTACTGCCCTGAATCCAATATGGCTGACAGACCAGGCATTAACAACCCTCTCCATCACTCCTCCCTGTGCAGCAGCAATGCCGGATAGAGTCCACATCCCTCAATGAATATGGCAACATTGGCACTGACCTTTCTCTCCTCTCCAACTAAACATTCAGTTTGTGCTTGCAGTGTTTTAAAAGGATAGTTTGGATCCACCAAAGTCACACTAACACAGACAAACTATCAGATTGAGGCAGTGGTAGCTAAGCAACTGCCATGTTCTGTGAGTTTCTGCGACTGATTTCACCTATGGAGTTTGGCTGGTTTGGAGTGAGCAATATTTGCCTTTTGTAACGGCTGGGACGTCTGTCCCCAGTTTGGAGAAGCAGGGAGGAACACCATCACCTACACTAACCAATGAAGTGCAGAGGACAGGATCAGCAACAAAAGGTATTTTAGCCACTTCAAACCTGAAAAATAAGTTTAAATGTACGTTATATTTAGAATATTTTCACAGCTTTACTTTGCCATCATTCAGCCCTTTCTGATGGGAAACCACTTATACAAATTATAAAAAGGATATCTTGCTAATTCCAAACCAACCAATCTCCATATGCAAAATCAGTGATTCTACTTTGCAGAATATGGGAGTTGCTGGGCTACCACTGCCTCAATCTGCTATTTTTTTGTTTGTTATTGTGTGACTTCAGTGAATATGAACTATTCTTTCAAAACATCAAAGTCGTGCAATAACACAAACAAACTAACATATTGAGGCAGCGGTAGACCAACAACTTCTGTTTTCTGCAAGGTAAAATGACAGATTTTTCCTATGGAGTTTGGTTGGTTTGGCTTACCTATTGGCAGTAACCGGTCAGAGGGCTGTCTGATGGCAAAGTGGTAGAAATATTCTAAATATAGCTTCCACTTAAACTGATACTGGATTTTTTAGGTGGACTTTTTTAAAGTGACTAAAATACGTTTTGTTGCTGACCTGGTCCACAGCTGCACACTGCTTAGCTTCCATGCTGGTACACCCTAAGGAGAGTAAATACCAAAATAAAAACCCTTTAGAAAGGAGAATAATATTAATTTACTGCCCTGAATCCAATATGGCTGAAAAAATGGGCATTAACAACCTTCTCCATCACTCCTCCCTGTGTAGCAGCGGTAGAGGACAGGAGTCCACATCTCTCATAATGAAACAGCAACACTCGCGCTGACCTTTCTCTCCTCTCCTCCCTCACCCAGGCTGCGTTCATCCTTGCAGCTTGGGTCAGGGATAATATTGCGTTGCATCATAAACACCAATTGCTGGATAAAGACATTATCTGTCAGTTCCTCCCCCACTCCACGTTATATTAATGTCTCTCTTTCTCCTCCTATTTTTCTTTTCCCCATGTGTGCTGAGTTGCTAATTTATCAGGATGAGATACAGTGAAGCATGCCACTGCCGCCGCCGCTGAACCCCATTAATGTTTCGTGTACATGTTTAACTCTTAATGAAAACTAAATGTTCTGTGTCCAATGAACGGCATACATCACTTGCTGACACTTTGCCTTTTTCGCCCATTTTCCAAGCACATTTTCTTATTTGCAGAGGCGAGAGTGTCATTAATATGGCAGCTCCCTATTCAGGACAACACAACCACTGCCTGACATTATTTACAATGTATGTGAGTGTGTGTTTCTTGTCTGGTGGTGTTGAGCAAAAAGGCCACAGTTCATCATGAATAGTGAGTATAATTGCTCTAACGGGGAGCCCAAACTTTGCTAATAAACAGCGTGGGACCAGCAGGTCAGGTTGTTTGAAAGTGTGCTGGTCCTAATGATGGCGGCTTCTTCTAATGGGCCGGCTTCCAGCTTTGTGACCGCGGCCATTAGCAGGCCGGGCTGACCCTCTGTACTCCCCGCAGACTGAAGACGACAGCTCACTAAAACAGTGGGCGAGACTCACCTCACACCTGCCAGGTTAATCATCTCATAGAGGACAGATGATGTTGAAACTGAGAGGGAAACCAAAGCCACCTGAGACGCTGACGAGTCGTGAGCCTGATGAGCTTCCTGATGCTGTTAACTCGCCGCTGGCTTCTCATTTGCGAGGGTCACATTCGACATGAACTCTCAACTTTTGATGATGTTTCCAATTTGTGTTTGTGTGTGTGCACGGTTGTGTGTGGCGGGGGTTAGTCTTCCATTTTAGTACATGCGCTTTAGGTTAATGAGGTTAAACACGTAATTTCTTTAGAGAAGTAAATTGTCATTTTATGGGAGGGCATTCTAGTCACGCACCGCTTTATATCAAACCCATAATGGAGGGCTGATGCGTAGTAAATTGGCTTAGATTATTGTCACGACACAATGTACTTCAAAGTCAATGTGCATACACACTCACACACACGTGCACTCACACACAGGGAGTATCAGCCACTTAACAGACTTCTTGCAGGTCAATGCACAAATCAAATAGACATACAGCAGCACTATACGCACTGCATTAGATTCCACTGAATGTAATTGGCTACAGCCGCCATTAATTGTCAAATGCATCCGAGTCCATTGCCAGATCATTTAGCACACACACACAAACACACACGCACAAACAGCAAACACAGGACGCTGAATGTCTCCCTTGTTGGTCATTCGGACAATGAAGATGATTTAATTGATGCAACATGCTGGATGTGTTGCCCGAGCCCAGTGACCATTACATAACACTGTGTTCCTGCAAACATTTTCAGGAAAAGAATCCAGATAATAATTGTGATTCTTGTACTTTTTTATAAAAAGAAACACACCAGAGGTTGTGACCCGATATTTGTCTGCAGCTGCGATTCTCAAGAGAGCGGTTTAACTGACCTAAAACGCTCACACACACATACACACACACACACACGCACACATAAGCACGACCACAAAAAGGGTGCACCAGGTGTCAGTGTGCTGAGCCATGATGTCCAGGGCAGATTTCCTGCTGCGCACAGACCCTATGTCTCATCTGCCCAGCTGACCACGCCAACTCCCAAGTCAGGGACAGAGCATGTCCATAAGGAGAGGAGATGATAAGGTGGCGAATGCCAGAAACTAGGGATGGGCAACATGGCCACAATCTTCTATCATAATATATGTCATTTTATATTTCACAATAATGGTATATGTCATGATGGAGTAATTGTTCTGTGGTCTTTTTTTGGAACTTCCAGAGAAACAAAAACAACTACCTCACATGAAACAACACTTGGGTTAAAAACCTTGCTTGATTCTGCGCGTCAGCCCAGCACGACAGGGATTTGCACCTCCATTACACCAGGGCTGCCCACTTAAAGGTGTGTCTTTTAACTGAAGTTGAGCTGAGCTTGAGTCAACTGACTGTGAAAGGACGAATAAAAGTTATTTTGTTATTTAAAAGTTTTTATCATGAAGCAGCAAAAACAGGAAATGTTCAGTTTTCATCAGTGGTAACTGAGACTCCTATCCAGCTAAAAGCAAACATGAAACAGGAAAATAAAGCAGATAACTGAAAGTACAAACAGAGACACAGGAGAGAAATTAAATTTCAAACCACAGAGATTCAGTTTGAAGCTACAAAAATACTGAGAGCTGAACACGCAGAGACCTTCGAAACCTGGTCTCCTACACAGACATGAGTTGAGTCTTGCAACACACTTATTTGAAGGAAGAGGGGCTGGTCATCAGGGGTTGGCCACCGTCAACGAGACGTCACCACAGCTCACTTGGAGGTGGGTGGGGCGTGTTTTGGCCCCACTCTGGAGATGATCCATCTCAGGCAGCATGGTTTGACCAAAAGTGACAATAGAAAAATCCCACTCCACTGTGGCAAACCAGCATTAGGTGCATTACTGTCACCAACTGTCACTCTCATATCACATGAGAACACGGTAATAGTCTTGCAGTCCAAATCATATTACCTTGCAAAGCCGAATCATGAGATTACAAGATCAAGCAAGATTACGTGAGAGTAGCTCCTGCAGTGGAAACGGTATTGCCAAATCTCTACCAGTGGACACATATCTACCACCACATGGTACATACCAGCTTACCTTCACAGAAACAAAAATATATATTTAAAAATAAATCGGAAAAAGTTACATTCCGGTAAGTGCTGTAACTATATATGCACACACCACTGCATTTTAAAAAGCATGCAGGATTAGATTTTCACAAGTGTTGCAGCTTTGTACACGTCTTTTGTTACCATCCATCTTCAATATTTCATAATGATTTTTCCTTTAATGTCTGTAACTGTATCACTTTCCAGGAGTAGGTATCTTTTTTGTATACACACACAAACCTCAAGTCTTATTTTGAATTACTCACACTCATCCCCACTTCTCCTCTGCTAGTGTCAGCGTGCCACGTCCTGTCGACATTTGTTATCACCATTTGTAAAATAAGCATTTATTTTTTAATTTCACTCCTTATTATCTACTTGGAGAACAGAATTGCTGAATGCACCACAGTATGAGGATGTCAGCAGGGAGAAAAGCCATAGCTGGAGAGAAAATAACCCTCTTTTGTGTTCCTCCCTCGTGGCACCAACACATCGTGTGCCCTTTGGAGCCAATTACATTTTTTTTCTTTCTTTTTTTTTTTTTTTTTACAACGTCATGTCCCCAAAGGAAAGCATCATTGAGCAATCACTGGGCATAATTTACATCACAGTGATGAACAGCAGCTATAACAAGTGTTTTATGACACCATCAGCGCCTTACAATGTCCTCTGAAATTAATTCAATTAAAATTACTATCCAGAATATTAAACCATTTCATGTTTAGCTGCCATTAACAACAAAGCCAAGATCAAATATGTCACAATCACTTTGTTGGTTGATGTTTTTTCATCAGAGTGGTTTGTTCAAGTGGCTTTCTGGATGCTTTTATACCACTGAGTATCTTTATTTGGTAATCACTCTAAATAAAATGTATGTACATTAGGGTTCTGGGAACAGGAGCGCTGTTCGCGTTAGAGATACTTTCAATAAGCCTCTGACAACATTAACGTTGGGAATGATCAAACACAAGGAAAGAAGCAGAAATGGGATGAGCAAAAAGGAAAAAAAAAAAGCTCCATCCAGCATCATATATAATCTGGAGCACGGCTGACTGATGTATGTTTGTCCCCAGATGACAAATATTTACTCCTCCACATGTCTGGGATTCAGAATACATTTTTCAATGAGACAACCATGCTTCAACAAGCACTCCTTCAACCACACACACTCATTCTCTGTCACACACACACAAGCCTGCATCCTGCACACATTCATAGAGCTTAAAAACACACAAACACACACACACGGAGCTAAAAAAAAATGCGCACGTACACAAAATGTAGACCGCAAGCATGCAAAACAAAAGGAAAAAGCTGCTCACAAACAGCTTTCTCTCGATCAATGAGACACAGAATTATGCATGCAATCAAAAATGCAGGTTTACACAGAAATGCTCAAACAACAACAAATTCAGATACCATACACACTATGTCTGGTCATTAAGGTTGGTCTGGAAAACAATCAATCACCGGCTGGGAAAATACACTTGTATAGAAGTGGCTCAGATGCATTAAATATACACGTAGGAAGGATGGCACACACAGCAACACAAACTTAATCACATCACGTTTGCATCAGTGTTAAAAGATGCAGAGAGACAAGGAATGAAGGACAGAAGGAGAGGAGGAGACTGGGAGGACGGGGGTGAATAAGTAAATCAGTCTCACACATGCCACATGTGACAATCTTCTCCCATTTAAATGGATACAAAATTGGCTGCTAAGCATGTACACCGATGCAGGGCTGTACATCTGTGTGCATATATTAATTCAGGACACTAATACCACACAGCCTACACGGTTCCCTGACGAGCATATTTACATGAGAGATGCTCTCCTGGAGCTCAGGTCACATCGTTGCCATCAAAAGCTGCCGACATAAATCATCTGCACTCAAACAGGCCCCACTTCGACAGATTAAATGCTGCTTTTTTGAGTCATGTCATTAAACCGTTTGCCAACAAAAGAAAAAAAGTTTGCGCTGTTGGTTGTGTAGATGTGAAGCACAGCAACACTGTTAATGAGTCTAACACCTTTGAACAGGAGCTTACACATCTGCTTATTCCGGTTTGTTGATTTTTATTTATTAATTTTTTCCTGTCATCTATTTGAAGCAACGCCTCAGCGGGGGGGTCCAAGCAGGGAAGCAACTTTGTGCCGTCTACCTTTGCCACCAGCACCGACGCTCCCTGACACCTTCGATTTGCTTGCCTTTTAAGGCAATGCCGTCTTGAAAGGCATGTTTGCCTCGAAACCTATGAGACCATTTTAAGTTTCTGTTAATGTAAAAGTACTCACAATTGGAGAACTGTATGACAGAAGCTGCATGTGTGCGAACACATAACTGTCTGTGCAGATGTGCATGTTTGTGCAAATGCGTGTGAATAAATGGCTGAAAGTGATGTTTAACAAGATCAACAGCTGGGAGCTGGAATTTGTGTACATAACAGCGAGAGTACGAAAGTAAGACAAATGTAGCTTTCAGATTTAAACCCTTATACGTTCAGACCTGCGCTTCACAAACCACATTCCTATTCTTAGAAGCGTCATTAACACAGTGTGGACTAAGAGTCTCCAGATTGGATGGAATATTCATATTCATTGCTCAAGTGCCACAGCTGATGCTTTGTCCCCATTCACTTCCAGATGTTTCCACAGACAATCCAGTTTCATGGCTGAATCAGCCTCTCAAACTCAAATCACTTCTCTATAGCAGCAGTTTAATCACTGGCTGAGACGCTTCAATAAACTCTGGATCCTGGGGCCTCATTACATTTCCTAAGTGCTTGTCCCATCTTAAAGGAGAAATCTGTGATATATTTATGGTAATAAATTATAAAATGACCATGGTATGTCATCGGAGATTAAGGAAACATGCTAAGGTGAAATATTCACTTCTCTGACAACAACACTACAGCCTGCATGTTCTCCTTTAAAATTTCTACTGTGGCAAATAATTTGTGTTATTATCTGCCCATTTCATATTAATTAGAGTTCAAATTAATACTGAATGTTCACTGAATGAGTCTGTTTATGAGTTGTAAGAAACCTTTAATAATCTTTCAAAAGGAGCAGATGTTTTTAACGGTTAAATGAAGCAATATCTTAATGGAATCTGGCAAGCAATGAAGACAAACTCCGGTGTGTATTTTTTGAGCAGTGGGCTTTTCTTTACAAACAGCTTAGTTTTACATGGACAGACAATCGACTGAGTTATAAACAGCTGAGCAACTTACAGTGAGGGCCACACTGTTGTTTGTTATTGTCCATTTGCATTTACGTCCTGTGTAGTTGTGCTGCCACTGTCGGTAGTTATTTTGAATTTAGGACAGGGTCTGTGCCACTGATACTTCACTTGCAGGGCACAGGTCAACTCTGGTCACCGACAGGGCGCCAGGGGGCTCTCAGTTAATCAGTTTATTTTTATTGTGAGTTGGAAAATGTTGGGTTTTTTTTTCTAGAAAGGTGGAACAGATACTAGCTTTGTATCACGTGATTAATTAGGCAGTTAGAAATAGAGAAGGCTGATCTTTGCGCAATGACCTTTCAGGCTGTGCAAAGTGCAGTAGGGCTACAACTAATGATTATTTTCATTATCAATTAATTTTTGATAAATCAATTAGTTGTTTGGTCTATAAAACATAAAAAAAAATCGTGAAAAATGTTTCAAAAAGCCAAAGGTGACCTTTTCCATTTAAAAAAAGTCTCAAAATGTTTAATCAATTATTAAAGAAGCTGGCAATTAATTTAATAGTTGATTAATAATCAATTTATTGTTGCAGCTCTAGTCAGATATGAGCAATGCAGGGGAAGACAAGTATCAGCTGGAGAGGATCAACAGAACTGAGGATAATTCTGATCTCATAAATGTGTATTTCATACTAAAAGAGATTAAATGGGCTCTTCATTTTGTCCTCTGTTTATGACTCATTCCAACATTTCAGTGATTACATGATGCAAGAGATTCCAGATAATGTTCTAGAAACTCTTTCAAATGTTACCAAAGCATTTTAACTAAAATGTAGTTTTTAAATGCAGTAAAATATCTGATTTATCTGTCAGTCCTCACACCAAGTTAATAAGTAATAAGTCGGTTAATTTGAAAATAAAGAATTTCAAGGAAAAAAGACTTTTGGACGTTTATTGTTTATTCATTTTGATCTAATAAATAAGATTATCATTAATGTTTGTTATGAACTGGCCCCTGGCCTCCTGTCACTTTGCAAAAGTGGCCCCGGGCAAAGCAAACTGAATAACCCTGGTTTGTGCCATCCTGACTTAAGATCCCTAACTCAGGAAAGGAGTTCAGCTATTACGAAACCACCCTAACTGAAACATTTCTTAAGATAAGATAGGAATTTTCTTTTCCTAAATGCAGTTAGGAAACATGTCTTTAACACCAATAACCCTAAATGTCACCCTAAACTGAGATAAGACAGGATTTCATACTTGGGAAGTTTCTCTAATGAGGCCCCTGCACTGCATAATTCAGTGACTACACCAACTTGCGTATTTTACTCAAGTTACATATATGATGTCCCCTTTCATTATGAATCTTAGGGCATTCCAAATTAAGTGTGAGAGCGTTTAGCGGCTTTATGAGAAGATAAACTTTTGATCATGGCCTTGTATTAAGTAGCATCTCCTCAAGAGATGAAGAGCTTAGTTTAAACTGAAAATACATAATTCAAACCCAGAGTGTGGCAAAGATCGAGTTGCATTATTAGTCAGAAATATGCTCCTCTTTTGAGTGTTTTTCTAAAAATAATTTCTGGTCTTGAAAACAGCATATTAGGCAGAGGAGAAATCATCAGACTTTCATAACATCTCTACTTTGTAAAGCTTACTTTAGTTATCTAATATTGGGTAGCCTCAGCATATAAGGTCACTTTAACCGAGCAAAGTATGTAGCTGGAAAAAACAAAAACAACAAAAAAAATTAGATCCTTCTGCACAAGTCTTTAAAAATAAATTCATCTCAAAAGACTGCAGAATATTTTGAGATATTCACAGAGAACAGTGAAGCCAGTGCAGATCCAAGAAACACTTGATAGATTTAACTCATTTTAGAGGTAGTTACAAAATGCCTCGCTGGTGCATAAACTCTGTATTTTAATGCCTCAGATTCTTCAAAGCTTCACCTGTTTGGAGGTTCAGTACATGATGTTTTTCAAAAGAGTCACAGAGATTTAAACACATTTTGACTTAATAACTACATGCAATCCTCAAAGGAGCTGAAGACATCCCTGAGCTGTCAGGAGGGGCAGACGCAGCCGCAGTCTTTTGCCATCCTAGGCACGCACACGCTCGCGGATTTGTCGTCCCCTTACGCTTAGCCGGAAACGAGGTTATCCAGAAGCAAGTTGATTACAGAAGCCAGCGCAGGAATGGGAGGGAAGAGAAACGCAGGCGGCAGAGAAAGGGAAAGGAGGCATTCTTAAATCTTTGAAATGGATGTTAGGAAATAATGGGAGGAAGGAGAAAGGAAAAGACAAGAGACAATTTAGATTACCAAGTTAATCCTTTAATTACCGGATATGCCTACAGCTAAAATGAAAGGTTTCACACACACTGCATTTTACAACTGCGGAACAATTCGAACCACAGAAAGTGAGGCAGACTGCCATAATGATCAAGAGCCATAAACCTTAAAATAATGGAATGTCACTATCGCTGGTAATCTATATTGTTTATGATGCTGGGAAAACTGAACAAAACACCACAAATTGCAATTCAGCACTGAAATGAAACTCACTCTGTATCCCATTCCTCATATTACAAACATTGTTACATCGAGAGCTTTACAATTAGATAAAACGTGTGCTTTTTCAGCCAACCGCACAGTGCACAATATGGCATACGTCCACACAGAAAATACACTTTCAGTTCAGGGACCGTCCTAAGAAACGGGTTCGATCTGGCAACGTGACAAACCAGCGAAGGGAGAGCGTTAAACTGCTTATATCAGCAGACGCTCCTCAAACTTCTTCAGTTTGCTCCAAACACTTTTGAGACAAACCGTTGCAAACGTGAGGTCCCCTGCAACACTTGTCAACCACGTCAACCTGCCAACTCCTTTCTCTTCCTCGTAATCCTCCTCCTCATCTCATCATTTATCCTCCTCCAAGTAAAGATCTGGGTGGAAAGAAATGGGGGATGACTTGCTCTATCTAATTAGTGTGACGGAGCATGGAGGCTCCTCAGCATCAGACAGAGAATTACAACACAACACGAAGATATGATCCATAACAAGGCTGAGATAAAGCATCACCTGTTCAACTCTAATTACTGTAACAAAATGCCGGCTCCAACTTTCTAATTTAGCAAGCCACCGGCACTCACCGTGGAGGTGACACACTCTGCCACCGGGCTAACATTATAGTTATAAGATAAGGGAAACACGTGCTCAAGTGCAGAGGGGAAATCTCACCCACTGAGAACCAAAAAGTATTTTTTCTTAATACCCCCGAGACCCCATTTACATCTGGCATGAACATGTCATCTGTTTCTGGATATCCTCTCTGATAAGGAAAAAAAAGCATGCCTATTCAATTTCTTTTTCAAGTGGGCCCGAATTGAAAGAAAGAAAAGTGTAAAGGGACCGGACATTTACATTTCCTGTAAAGTTAAGAACTTAAGAAGAGCTGCAACTAATGACTACATTTGAAGCTGCAAGAATAACTTGAGTAATCAATTATTAACCAAATTAATTGCCAACTATTTTGATAATTGATTGTTTTTTGTAATTATTTAAGAAAAAAAAAGTAAATCATTCCAACGTCTTAAATGTGAATATTTTCTGCTATGACAGTAAACTGAAGATCTTTGTGTGCAAAGAAAAAGACATCTGAGGACATCACTTGGGCTTTGGGAAACACCAACAGACAGTTTTCACTATTTTCTTACTTTTTATTAACCAAACAACTTATCAATTGATAATCAACAGATTAACTGATAATGAAAATACTCGTTGGGTGCAGCCACAATTATTATCATGACCATAATCTTTCAATTATGTTCGATTAGTTGTTTGGTCTATAAAATGTCAGAAAATAGTGAAGAATTTTAATCACTATTTTCCAGAGTCCAAGACAACATCCACTGGCCACAAGCCACACCAAAGAAGCTAGAATCAGATAATTTGGACTTTGCTTTCCTTTAGAAAATTCTCAAATTAATTGCCGACTATTATGATAATCGATTAATCAGTTTAATAGTTGACAACTTGATTAAACTGCACTGGATTTGGCTGCAATGCTGTTTTCCGCTGAAACCCCAGGAGTGTTTTGTGAACTGGAGATCTTCACCCACCCTCACATCAGCACAGGGGTGAGTAGATACTGAGTGAAATTTCATTTTTGGGTGAACTATTGCTTTAATTTTTGCAGCTCTAGTGTGTAAAATATTGCATTTTTCTCCACTTTTCACTGCACAAAAGTACCAGAAAAAACAAAGCACCTTTGTAATCCTAGATTAGATGTAGCTTGTTGTTTTAATAAACACAATGTTTCACTCACCATCTTTTTTCATTCAGCTTTACTCCTGAATTTCCTCTGCTTTAACAGCCAGTTAAAACATTTTAAAACAGTGTCTCTGAACTTAACAGATGTAACCATCAAATGGGCACATTAGCATGCTGATTAAATGATGATCTTAAAGATCAAACAACATAAATAGTCATAAAATTAGAACTAGCTTGTTGTTTTAATAAACACAATGTTGTATTTACTGTTTTTTTCATATTTATAAATGAACAAAGGGCCAGATTGAGGTTGTTAAAAGACCAGATTTGGCTCACGGGCCACTAATTGAATAGGCTTGATATCAGGTGTAAATGCATGCAGGACAAATGAATGGCTTGTGATGATCTAGATTGTATTTTGATTGAATCTCAGGAAGGTGTAAGGTGCAGATGCAAACCAAATTTGTGAGAAAAAAAATGTACCTAACAAGTTTAGAGGTCACTTTTCTGCTATCTAAAATTGCTTACTTTACCTACTGTGTTGAAGGCCTGTGGACAAAAGCTTAGTGTTTCATCCACCATAACCACAAAATATGACATCAAAAATAAAATCATCTCAAGAAAAATCTCCTCCTGCTTGGACAGATGACTGGATAACTACATATTGCATGCTGTAACTCATTTAATCTGATTTCAAGAACAATCTGACCTCATGGCAAACATTAAAATATCTATAGAAATAGCCAGTTTTCTTAAAGATGGTCTTGTTTGTTTATGTAGGTCATACAGAGGCATCAGTATTAGACAGGGACTGTTTCATAACCAGTTAAAGCTCCTTGTAGTAGGTGTAAGCAAGCATACCCTGAGCTACAAGTAGTAGCAGGAGCTAACAATATTGTTAACCCCAACTAATTAGTTTGCATATTGAGATGTGATCACAATGTGTGCAAAATTGAGGTGACAAAAAATGCTTATTAACATCAAGTTTAACTGAAAATGCACTATTTAGATAATATATCCAGACAGAGATCACACGTCCATACCAGATGTAAATGGAGTCTATTCTTTACCTTATTAACCACCTTTGTTAGCATTCTAATATTTACTGATTAGCACTAAACGCAAGGTACCAACATTTTGAACCAATAACGACACTAGTAGAGAAGTCATGGGTTCACCAAAGTCATTAGGAATTATCTTCTGGCCACACTGAATGACAAATGTAAATTTTTTGGCAATCCATCCAACAGTAGATATTTCAGTCTCGACCAAAGTGGCGGTCCAACCAACCGATGGACATCGCCATCCTTAGATCCACACTACCAGCGGCTAAAAATTGTTTTTGCTCACTTAATGAGCCGTGAAAACACACACACATATGTGAGGTCATTTGTAGCATCTTTCATTTCCTTTATCTTCCATATTCCAGAGCCTCAACAACAAATTCCAACTCCAGCCTCAATAATCCATGAATATGACGAGAATAATGAATGCTGCTACCGTAAGAAATTCAGACGTGTGGCAGCAGCATTATCAAAAGACAGACGCGTTTACCACAGTGTCACATGTTCACAAGCGGCAACGACTCAGATCCAGAGGCTGCGGACCTGAAAGAGAAATAAAACTGTGAATTATGTAGATAAGTGTGAACCTGTCTAGAAATAAAAGACGGAGCTGGTTATCTGATACGACTTTCCTGCCAAAGCAAACCAAAGCACATCTGAACTCCACGTGTGTTTAGGGTATCAGTCGAAGGCAGAGGCAGCAAGCAGAGGGAGAAACTCATTTCAACCTGAACAGCTTTTTGATTATTCTCTCCATTTTTTTTTTTTTTTTTTTTACTTAAGCGCCTTCCAGTCCTCCTGACATCACAACCAGCAGAAAAAGACACACTGACATTTGTGATTTGGCAATGCGGGAATACAAATCAGTGTTGGGAGAAGTGCATCGTACACACCTCGAGAGCTGCAACGATTAATCGATTAGTTGTCAGCTATTAAGTTAATCAGCAACTATTTTGAGTCTTTTTTTTTTTTTTAAAGAAAGAGTGTCCAAATTCTATGATTTCAGCTTCTCAAATCTGAATATTGTCTTGTTTCTTGCTCCTCTATGACAGTAAACTGAATATCTTTGGACTGTGGACAAAGGACGTCATCTTGGCCTTTGGAAAATAGTGATCAACATTTTTCACCATATTGACATTTTATGGTTCAAACAATTAATCAGTACAGTACAGTGTGGTGCTAATTTTTGGACACGCAGTTGCTGCATGTCGCTCCTTTAAAGAGGCAAAATCATATGTGAAGCTCTACCTTTGGTTCATAAATTAAGCGCAGAGTGTGTGACAGCAGCCAATGCAAACAACAACAACAAAAAAACCACCCCAACAACACTGATCCGTTTAAGGTCCTGTCCAAATCCCAGTGATGGCAGATGATTCAACAGCTTATAGCTTCCTCACTTGAGAATGACTCATGTTCTCTGGCTTTTATCTGTGCATTGGTAATAACTCCTCTAATACGTGCATGACTCCTCACCTAGTCATGTACATTAAGAGTGATAAAAATTAAATAGTACCTTCAGACCACACACCCCTGTGTGCCGATAAGTGAATAATAACAGTAATGATACAGGCCAATGTGCAGTCACTGACGTCAATGAGGTGAAAGTGAAATAAACTGCACATAAGGCTTTGGAGGAAAATGGTACTAGGATAAGATAAAGACCAGCTGCTCACCAAGAGATCCAAATAAAATAACCTCTTCCTAAAATGGAGCTGATGGTGCTGCTTGTTTTTCCTCCAGACAGTCTAATTTCTTTTGCTTTAACAACACTGAGGCTGGTATAAGAGGCGGAAGAGGAAGAGATATAACCACACTTGAGCACAGTGCTTGTTCTGCCTTAACCCTACAGATCAGATGTAATGTTATAGGCTTTAAGCTACTTTAGGCGCCGACTGCTGATGCCTACACAATGTAATTCCCCACACCTGTGACAAAACTTCTAACACTTTGCCTTCTTGAGAAAATAAATGTATTGTTTTACCACATCAATTTGCCTTTATGAGATACTAAAGAAAAACTACAACGGTTTAAAGCAGAAAATCTGAGGGTAAATTAAAGACAATGAGGAATTATGATCACCAGGAGGAGCAATTGAATTTTGTCACAGATATACTGTTTATTTCCCAGTAGTGAACACATTATGTAAAGAATGAGTATGGCGATATTTTATAATTTGTTTATTCTCAACTATTCTCTCCCCAAAAAAGACCATAAATAACAATGTGTTAGTCTGTCACTATTTTCTGACTTTCCCTTTCCTCTCTGTGGTAAGGCCATATAATCATTTTCTAAAAATGCTAAATAATTTCCTAAATGAGCGGGGCACTGTAGTTTCAGGCCAGCATTAACCAAACAGGAATAAATGGTGCATTTGTTGGGGGCTATTTTCAGCTGTGGATTAATACACATTTGATGAGGTAGCGAGCATTTACGGCCCCAGGACAATGTATGTGGGATGGATTCTAAAAATACAGCTCCCATGTACATGGTAAGGAGGGAACATGTCACTTCGTGGCTCACTGATATGTTTCAATAGTTTTTTTTGACAACAATGGAGCTTTAGAGCACAGGGGAATAAGTTACTGTATATCAGGCTTTCGATTACATGACAATGATTGTTAGTTTTATCAATTAATTGTTGGTTTTAGTCTTTTTAATGGGATTTGTTGTCAATAAAAACAAAGCATATCAACAGAGTATTCTTTTACTGCAATGAAACTAGTAATATACAAACTACAAAAATAATGAATTAACAGGTAAATGTATATTTAACAATTTATGTCAAAAGTAAAAATACTCATTGTTTTCATGATGTTAAATCATCAATATAATGTGTAACAAGCATTTTAATGTTGAAGCTGGTTCAAATGGTGCTCAGGCCGACCACTTTGCTGAGAAACAAATAAAAAATAAATAAAAAACCTTGTTTCAAAACATAGAAAATGAAAACTGATTGATGATTTATCATCAATATCGATTGCTAGAAGAGAAATAAGATGAAATATGCAAAGTAACCAGTGATTACACTTGTAATGGGGTAAAAAAAATGCAATAATACTCTTGGGAATGAACATGTAAAGTCTCAAACAACAGACTGAAATACTCAGCCAAATGGTACATGTTGACCACAGCCGTACTTGAGTAATACCGCATGCTTAGTTACTTTACTCCTGTTAGGGGACCGAGAGGCTGTGTGTGTGTCTGAGGCAGATAAGCAGCACAGAGGGATCCTCTTCCTCCTGTGCTGTTAAGGCAACTGATGATCTTCTGACAGATGATGTGATGAGGTGGGACAGCACCGCTACGCTGCTAATAACACCTCATCGCAAATAAGGGCTGAAGACATGCACCGTCTGATAACAAGGGAGGTGCTCTCATTGTGCAGCAGACTTCAATCTCTCCTCTGATTTTCTACTCTGCGTTCTTATCCAACTGTATTTGCTCATTTTAAAAATCCCTTTTTAAAATATATATTAAGTGGTCTGTGTGTGATGGGCATGTAAAATGAGCAATACATTGGGTCTACTCTAATGTTTGCTTCTTGCGACCCTACTGAAGTGGTTTAGAATAGACTCCAACCAATATATCAGCCTGATATCACACCTACGTTGGTCTATATTTGTATCAACGTATAAGTTGTCCAAAATACAGCTATATGAAAACCTGCAGATTTTATGTGTTTGATCCCTTTTCTTACTTCATGTTAAATATATGTGTGTGTGTATATATATATGTATTAGTGCTGTCAATCAATTAAAATATTTAATCGCAATTAACAGCATGACTGTCTGTAATTAATCGCGATGAATTGCACAATTTCTTTTGTTCAAAATGTACCTTAAAGGGATATTAACCAAAAACATTGACAAATATTGTCCAAAAATCCTCAAACACACTGCATTTGGCAAAAAAAATATGCTCAAATAATAAAATGACAAATCCAAGTCCGTCAGGCACAGATGAGCATACTGACCTTCTCAATTTAACATTAATGCCAAAACGCACTAAAAACTTAAATAGAAAAGTCAAGTGAAGCTTCTATGGTGCACTGCAGGCTTCAGATTTAAAATTCAAACACCACTGAACCAGCAGTATATAAGGAAAAGGTTACTATTTATATGTATTCATTTATTATTATTGTTAATAATTGTTTATTTCTTTAATAAAATACTGTCCTCTGAGGAGAGAAATCCTCACCTTTAAAAAAAAAATCACGCACCACAGAAGTGTACATTAATATTATGATTCATGGTCATAAAAAGTTTTTATATCAAGTCGACACATCTGTCCATATTCACACACTTTCTCCCTCTCTCTCTGCTTTTTTTTGACTTTTACCTGGTTTCAATCCATCAGCACTCTCTCATACATATATATTTTATTAATAGTTATTAATAATTATTAAAAATAGTGGTTAAAGTTTAATGTTTCATTGCCCTGATATCATGTTGGACAACAATGTTATTGTTAAATTATAAAATATCCTGCCTCCAATATATATCTTTGTCACAAATGCTAACCATTTTTGAGGGATCAATTAAAAAAAAGTGTTTATCATGGGTGTCACAATTCAATGTTAAATTGAAAATCAATTGAAATGAGCTTCAACTTTTAATAATATAAGGCAGATTCCCCTGGTATGTTTTTTCTTTCCCACCCTGCCTACTTGCACACATCTTGCACGTGTCTGAGGAATTAAAACAACACAGAGTAACTCACCGACAAGCATTTGATACCATACAGCCTTATTTTTTTTTCAAAGAATTTGAAAATGTAAATGACATCATCCTGAATTTGTGCAGTGGCTGTTTTTCAAAACACTGCTATTGATGCAATAGGCCAAAAGTGGCAAAATGTTATAACATCTGCATAGTTTAGCAGAAATGGGTTAAAGAACTGACTATGATGCTGCCCACAGTGATTTTTGCTTTATAGGCTGCCCCCTTTCTGCTACATCAATAAAATCTACTTGAAAAATCACCATAAATGTGTCTTTTGTGTCTCCTGGATGATTAGCAGCTCTGTACTTTTATTGGTTGTAAATGTACTGTTTTCAAGAGGCAGTCGAGCAACAAAGTCTTCAGTGGCGTTGAAACAGGGAGGCCAAGCTGCAGTGGGTTCATTCGACACAGAGAGAAATTGAATTTATCAACACAATGGTCAACTTCTTTTTTCTGTCTCACTCACATTCGCAGAGGGGTTACGGCCTTATGCACAATTCACAAATTCTTTAAGCTGTCCTTGAGCTCTTCCCATTGAGACTCGTGCCTTTCAATCCGTCATCTGTGTATTGTGAATACTAAAAAACAAAAAAAAACAAATTCAAAATGTTTGCTTTGTTGTTATAGTGTACATGTTGAGCACAGTAGACCTTTCTCCCGAGTTCCCTCAACAATAGCAACAATAGCCGGTCTGGGTTTTTCCTCCTCCCTGCTTTCCCAAATCCATAAAGAGCCTTGATGGCCACGCTCTACATTACAGAGACAGAAATGGCTTCCACATCCAGCCCAATAATGTGCATGAACAATAGCAAAGCATTAGGTGACTGGCAATAAATATCTGAAAAGAGGCACTTTGCTCCAGGAAAATATACCAACAGAATTCAAGCTATGAGTCTAGTGGAGACATCTTATCAGGGCTGTCGACCAGTGCGTATAAAGGTGTGAAGAATGGTGGGGAATGCTTTAACCGCAAGAAAGATCATTATCTAAATTAAAAAGAACACTTTTTATAAATTGAGTCAGCGTGTCACCTTGTTCTTTCTTGTATGTGGTATAGAAAAGAGAGTCCAAGAGACTAACTGCAATTATGGCTTTTCTTGTTTGACTGTAAAACTACCAGGAAAATTGGAGTCTCAAACATTAGGTTCACTATAGACTGAGAGCATTTGAATGTGATTTGGATAATGGAGTGGCATTCAAGGGTTTTTTTGGGAGGCTGCTTTGAAATGCAAGGCAGGTGATGGCTCTGACAGGCGGCGTACGAAGGAACGACCCAGTGAATTTGGCTGTAATGACAATTCAGACTTTGAAAAGGGGAAATGTTAGTCATACTAAATTTAGCACGACAGGCCTTATTTCACTGTAAGATGTTCTCTGTCTAAATAATGGGCCACTTCCTCCTGTAGAGCAGCACATGGTTTGGCTTCCAGGTAGCCGCCTACACGCATATTAGAGAAAATGTGGGCGGACCACTGCCAGTCTCTGAGAAGGAGTGAAGGCAGGATTGAAGAAAGCGAGGAATCAAGGACAGAAAAATTATGCACCAACATCCATGCAAAGTATTTTTTATATGCACCACAAATATAGCAAATATTGCAGCTAAACCTTTCAGCTGGAGGATCTGCCCACTTAATTTTGATACTTTCAATTAGTCTGCTTTTGAGCCTCCAGTCAAACTGTTGATCTCTCAGCATCAACTTCTTCAGCAATACGAGCAACAGTAGCTCGTCTGTTGAATCGGACCACACGGGCCATCCTTCGCTCCCCACGTACATCACTGAGCCTTGGTTGCCCATGACCCTGACGCCGGTTCGCCACTGTTCCTTCCTTGGACCACTTTTGATAGATATTGACCACTGCAGACCGGGAACACCCCACAAGAGCTACAGTTTTGGAGATGCTCTGACCCAGTCGTCTAGCCATCAGAATTTGGCCCTTATCAAACTCGCTCAAGTCCTAACTTTTGTCCATTTGTCCTGCTTCTAACACATCAATTTTGAGGGTTAGGGGTTAGTCCCATGTAATTCCATTATTTCATCAACATTACAGTCTAATGCTACATGGTCATTTTTGCCAGTTGTTTGTTGCTTTAAATGGGTTAGAAGGGATAGACAGATTTTGTTAATTAATTAAAATAAAAATACATTGAGTTATGCTGCAGATGTTAAAAGATGACTGGTATAACTGTATAAGAGAGCAGGGCACAGTATGCCAGAGGCAAAGTCATGCAACTGCATTATTCTGTTAATTATAACATAATATATATTTAACTATTTTAGATTAGATTTGCTGTCATTTAAGATGAGAGAGATGTGTTAATGTTAGGAAAAGACGATGGTGACTGAGAAAATTTGGGCAAACAGGATGCATGTGAGTTACACAGTCTGTCAGTGGATCCACCTAAATGTTGCACACTTAACCTTTAAAGAACAGATATATCAGAATGAACAGATTAAGAATATGCAAAAAAAAAAAAAAAAAAAGTATCAACCAAAAGCTAAAACAAGTATACTCAAGTGATAGAACTGGATAAAAACTATTTAAAAAAGGGAGCAAACAGCAACAACTTAAACGACAACAAACAGGGACAGGATCTTAGTGTTACAGTGCTGCTGCCAAAATTCAGTGACTGAAAATTAGTTGACAGAGTGCAAATGAAGTGATTTCATTGTGCTAAAAAGAAATGTTTGAATCTATTACACCTGGCACTGATGGCTGTGCACAGTGAGTCCGCCCTGCGAGAAGCAGCTTAAACTCTTTATTTTGAGGATGGTGCTGTGGGTGGCATTTTGTCTTTTTAGAAGTTATCTGAGAATGTGGACCACTGCTCATCAATCAGCTTTCTAAAGTCATCCAATACAGTGAACGGCATTTGTTTTTGGCAAATTTTCATCATCATTATGTGGTTAATGCAGTTGAGACCAGAGACTGCTCAAAAACAATCAGTCTTGATGATGCATTCAAGTGCTTGTGGTAGAAAATGTTGAAAAACATATTTATCAAAAACACCAGACTCAGCACACACAGAATCTGAAATTCTGCAATAAGTATGGCTAGATAACCCTGATATGGTGTCACGTTATGAGCTTTATCATAGCCAGCTAAAGATAAAGAGATGTAGAGGCGGATGTGGACATATATATATATATATATATATATATATATATATATATATATATATATATATATATATTGTGCCATGTGTACCAGCATCACTACACTACTTTTTTCCAGTTAACTGATGTGATCAAGACAAATTCCTACATTTATTGTAAAAAGTGAGTAAAATGTTTTTTCTTCTTACACAAATCTATATTAAACTCATCTGGCTTAAATAAATGCTCCATATGAGCCACCGCAGTGATAAAATACAAAGGAAATGAGGAGTGTGAAAAACAAAGTGCAAAATAAAGACATTTCAGACAGAATTATGTTTCACAGACAACACTGTCATGTTATTTTCACAATTTCTAAGATCCTCTGGACAAATGACTGAGCTGTTAAAGCACTTGTCACCATGTCTCAGCAGATAAAAGCTGATTGTATCCACTGTTCTCAGATTTTAGCACCAGAGACTTTTTTCCCACCCAATTTAATGATGAAACCTCACAGATAAAAAAAAAATACTGTGGTATTATCTACTCGATACTTAACTGCTTTAGTTCTGTAATTAAATCCAGATTTGTTATAAATGTACTGTGGCTATTATCTTGTCTGAGCTGCATAAATTTAGTTTCCAGGGTAAATGGCAGGAGAGTTACATCTACTATGCCATTAAACAGCGTAAGTATGCATACTGTTGATATTATTATTAGGGAATTGGTAATTTTGAAGATACTACTAACCTTTAAACAGATGATTTCATCCTCCCATGTGTTTATTTTAAAGTCACGTTTCTAAAAACAGAATTGCAATGATTAACTTTCTTCATCCTATTTCAGTTTTTTTTCTTGAAAAAATTACAAGTCAGTGAGACTTGTAATTTTCCAGTATTGTAGAGCTTTCAAAATGCACACAGTGCGCCTTACAATGCTTACAACAACACAACTCTTTGTTCCATTTTGATAAAATTATAGCCTGTCACTGTACGTAACAATATGCAAGGTCATCTGCAAAAAGAAGACGCTTGGAATCTAAATGGTGACATGAGATTAAATATATTAGCAAGGCCTGAGGACTGACACTGTCAATTTATCTACAATGCAACATACAGTAGAAAACAGCCATGTATCTGTAACATGAGCACTGGTTATGAGTATGGCTGGGTACCGAACCTCAATCCATACAAATAATATGTTGATTCTTTTAAGATATGTCATTATACACAATATCTATCTGAATACAATCATTTTCTCCTACATGACATACCATAAATTCTGCAACAATGATGATCTTATAGAATATGATGCACCACTGCAGATTAAACTACCAAGCAGTGTCTAAAAATAATGCTGGGAGATCAGTGGGTTATTTTTGAACCACCAGTTGCTTATCTGCACAGATCACTAAGTGAACTTTGTGTTGCTTGTTAAGGCAGTGTGGATTTCTGATGGCTAAAATGCTTACAGACAGACAGGACCTTAAGTTGATTGTCAGACCCAGGCTAGCTGGAGGCTGAAGGAAATCTCACTCTGCAACTATTCCCAGCACCACAAACTTCACCCCCTTCTTCTTCTTTTGACTACTGTTTTTTACTGGTCATTTCAACAGTTATTTATATCTATATAGAGTCCAAAACTGCACAGATATTCATCAGTTTCTTGTGTGCAGTGTAAAAACAGTGTCCTCCTTTAAAGCATGTAATTGTACTGTAATGTGTAAAGTAATTTTCTTTTTGTTTAGGAGTATTGAACATGTTGAATGATTCCCAACCCAAGTCATGGGCGACACCTCCACTGAGGCTCAGCAGCCACCTGGCTGGTCCCTACAGTTACTGGAGGAAAGTGCTGCTGGTCGAGGTTATGAATGTCTGTCATTGTGTAAAACAGCCCATTTGTTTTTTGGGTTTTTTTTTTGGTTTTTTTTTGTTGTGAAGGATCAGAGTTCTGATGTCCGGTGGCAACCCAACAACCCCCCCTCCACCTGTCCATACACCTCCAGCGGAAAGACAGATTGCCTCTTTTTCTATCACCTGTGCTGGGGCCGGGCCCATGACACCTGCTAGACGAGCACAGTTTAGTGCTCTCCCTGTCAGCTAACGTATGGGTCTATTGATGTGCTGTGACTGGGCCGGGCTGATCCTACCCAACACGCATTAGGGCCAGCTGTTGTGCCTCGTCTGTCTCCGTGTGTGCCCTGATAGCCACAAACAGACAGTAAACACAGGCTGCTCCAAACATAACGCCCCATCTACCTTCACCCTGCGTCCCACTGCTCACAATGCCATCATTTCCCGGCTCCCGAGTAAATGACTGTAGAAGTGCCGGCTTTAATTGAGTCCAAGAATGTGGCTGATGGGGAAAAAAAGTTGATTCACTGCAAGTATGGTAATTGCAGTCTTGATTACACCCATCTGAGAATCTAATTCGAGGATTTAAGATTCAGTGAGGCTTAATACAATGGTCTGCAGGATCGCAGTCCGAAGAGTTAACAATGTAACGTAAACACTACAAATTGCATGCTGCTGTGTTTGACACTGATGATTACGGTTAAAGAATTCAATGATGATTACAATAAGTGCATGAAAACAAACAAAGGAACTTGATAAATAAATAAATGTGAAAAACAATCCAGACTCATCAAGTAATCAGCTGAAAAAGGAAAAACCTGCACATTTTCCCATTACCCAAGTCTGATCTTGTGGATTTCACCGCGCTCATTGCCAGATAAGTTGAGCCAACAACATCAGAGGCACGGGGAAACTCTACCTACCCTGTTGAGAAAGATGAGGGAGACGCCCTTTTCAAAGTTTGAGCCCATGAACCCCTGAAAGGTCTGTTCATGCCCCTGCCGGCATGAATAATCACCCCCAGCTCCCCTGTAATGTGCTGCGGATGATATATTGGGCCACATTTATTACTGCTCCGCTTCCACCTGGCTAGGAGCAGCAAGTCCTCCATTAATAAGAAAACCCAGGCCTGCAACACGATTTCTGCACGGCCAAAGACTACAGGCTTGGATCCACTGTTAAGACTGCATGACCTATTTGGTGGAAATTGGAGTCATGGACGGCTCCCATTTGCTTATAAAACAGCATGATATGGAGTCCCCTTTGGTTCTTTCAGTAAGTCTATTCAACAGTTCAGGCCTAATCCTTGTCCACATTCGCACGTCTTTGCTAGTCATATTGTGAGATTCCTGTCATCTCAGCAGGGAGCCAGCAGCAGGCCGAACCAGAAACATCCAGGCTTTAACTAGTAGACACATGTGTAAGACATGTTGTTGAAGATTAGTTCTGCAGGATAACACATTCTTCTTTGAATGGGATTAAAATTGCCAACATTTTGCAGTGGTTTTACAGGATTAAAGCACCATTTACATGTCATCCTTTCGCTGTCAAATTAATTGTACTAATTTGCCCTTTAGACAAACATGTCAGGCTACTGACTTAAAAACAATACCAATGCTTTGTGACATATGGGTCATGCTGACATGCTGTAAGAAGCTGTTTTGAGGAGACTGTGGTGGATCTTTAAAATAACATGTACGCTTACAACAGTGTTCAGTCAAGAAAAATAGAAATCAAATACTAAAGGAATATTTTGAGTAATCTGAAGTGATGTATGAAATATTTAGTAATAGTCATTGTGTTATCTACAGAATATGGCTGTCAACATATACAGCATGTACTGCTTTGGACAGGATAAGTAGTAAAATGTATTTAAGCCACCCAAAAACAGATCCACCTGAGGAAAAAAAAAGGAAAAAAACGTATGTTTATTTATTTATTAAGTGTACTTAATGAGTATTAAGTATCAATAAGTGTGCACTAAATTGAGAATATTTTCACATCTTTATCTTGCTGTCGGACAGACATTTCCTACAGTAAATCCCATTTATACAAGCAAAAAGTCCACTGGCAAAAATAGTAATTATAACCTGTAAAACATGGGAGTTGCTGGTCTACTGCTGCCTTGATGGGTTAATTTGTTTGTGTTATTGTGTGACTTCAGTGTTTTAAAAGTTTAGTTTGGATTCACTAAAGTCACACAATAACACAATAACATAAACTAACTAACAGGCTGATGCAGTGGTAGACCAGCAACTCCCATGTTCTGCAAGGTAAAATTATTGATTTAACCAAAAGTCTGGTTGAACGAGAGAGCACATTATTTTGGTCTCCCGTTGTAAAAAGCAGTGAAAATATTCTGAATACAGCAAACAATTCAACTAAAAAGTTTTGGTGCTGACCCTGTCCACAGCAGGACATTACTTAGCTTCTTAGCTTAGCTTCCTTGCTTCCCAAAAATGACAATGGCAACTGCCATCTACTGTATGCAATACACTAATACAATACCACAATAATAAGTTGAACTTTTGGCAGTGCTTTTTGATAATAACTGTTGTAAGTTCATTAATATGGAGTTATGTGATGTTATGTCAAGAATCAGAACATTTGGTGAATAAGTAATGAGACTACTTCTCTGCTGGGATGAATCATTTCAAGCAAAACAGTGCACGATTGCAGAAAACCAGTCCAACATCTTTGGCAGATTTACAGCAGCTTTTACACGGCCCACCTTCTCCTACAGTCTCTGAAGGTTGCTAGATTTCTTGCTGCTGCCCTCACTCCTTTCATTTCCCTGCCTCTGACGCTACGTGCTGCAAGTCTTGCAAATGCAGGCCTGAAGTTGATAAAGGTCAACATTGTTAAGTGTCTGTATGTATGTGGGAATAGCCTTTAGTGTCATACCACCTTACTCTGGCATGGAGAGCTGCAGCTTCTCTGTATTCTGAGCTGATGCAGACTGTAAGCAGAAAGGAAAATGTTGCCAGTGATTGCACCTGCAGAGCCACGGGAGTAAATATGTGGGCATGTATGGTGTTTGCATGCAGCATGACGTGTCTGGGAATGTATGTGTGCTGAGAGGTCGCAACATGAATCAATTTAAATCCATCTTCTACACAGAAATGACTTATTTGTCCAATTTATTACAGAGTGTTCCATTCTATTGTGAAAGGCCCGAGAATTCACACGCCTCTTGATTGAAATCATTGCCACTGGGAGAACCTAGCCAACACCCTCAGAGGAGCCGCTATTCTGAAAGTGAGTGAATCATTGATTTTCAGCAGGAAATCATCAAGGCGAATCTATGGTAAATGAGAGAGTGGAGATGGCAAATGGTCTAGTTCAGCAGGATATTCAGTTATCACTGCATTCTTTTATAGACAGGCCATGGTGTCCAGCTATTTTCAAGCTTGTGGTTAAGTGAAGACCAGTCACTCTCAGAAGGAGTTTGTTCCTGCGCTTTGGTAAAGTGCAAATGGAAAGCACCCTTGAGTGAGCAAAATTGTGTGAGAAAAGAGTTTGAAAGAAATTGTAATCTTGCCAAAAATAAAGACGAGACAAGAAAGCAATAACATCCTGAACCAAGGCAGAAATCCTATTGTGGGTTCAACGCCAAAGGGTTGTTCTATGAAAATGAGCTGCTTTGATGTTTGATTAAAAAAATATCCTACTTCTTTGAATCCCCGTAAGAATTGTTTGAAAATTAATAATGCTTGAATTAGAAGATTTAATAAAAAGGCTAAAGGCACAAAGCAGGTTCAGTAAAAACGCACAACATTGTACATTCGCTGCCTTTTTCCACAGCGACAGATTTGACATCTTCATTGCAAAATAAAATGGCTCACACTGCGCTGAACAATTATTCAAATAAAGATGACAGTTTGTCAAGTGCAGTTTGGTGAGGAGGAAATGTTTTTTGCAGGACAACATATACCTAGTCTGAAGTTACATGTGCATTCAAAATAGAAAAATCATTCGGTGTCAGGGAGTCCAATTAATCAAAACATTTTTTGGCAGATGTCAAATTATAAACATTAGCGAGGAAAAACACATTAAGCAGTGACAGAACCTGCAGACCTGAGTATAAGGTGTCTGGCTGTGGTGCTGCTGACAGCAGGAGATAAAGATTAAGGCAGAAAAACCTCCTTGTTCTGGGTGTGGATGCCCTTGGTATGGAAATGTTTTTTGAGGCTACAGCAACCAGGATGATAACGGGTGTTAGGCCATTTTCTCATGTGAAATGTGAGAAAGTCTGCTTCGGCTTTGTCACCAGGTCTGTTTTCATCTATCTATGCAAAGCATAGTGAGGAAAAAAGGGAAAATCTTCTATAAGATGTATGATTTGTTTGTGAGGAAACATATGAAAATTGCTAGCAGCAGGGTTGTCCAGCCTTTGATCATGTTTGAAATTCAGCAGATACCTTGGGGAAAAAAAAACAAAACTACTTGACAAAAGCTCAGTTGGTGCTAATCAGTAATGTCCAGTACAGTAACCAATTATATTTGCGACCCGTCGTCAAAATTTACTTCTTAGCTCCTAGTTTCTCATCAAGCATGAAGTCTGCCAGATCTATGACCCAGCAGATAATAACTTAAATCTATTTTTAAAAAAGGCAAATTATGTGTAAAAGAATAATTCAGGTTATCATGTTTATTCTAGGGAAATTTTTCCACCAGTAAATAAACCTGTGAGAAAACCACTGTTACCAATTACAACAGACATTTTGGTGTGAATGTCCCTGGTATGGAAATGATTTTTGAGGCTAAAGCAACCCGGATGATAACAGGTGCAATGACAGTCCCTCATGTGAAATGTGAGGATGTCGTCCTCTGCTTTGTCACCAGGTCTTTTTTCTATGTAAAGTATAGTGAGGAAAAAAGGAAAAAAATTCTTTGAGCTAGACATATGATTTGTTTTCAACAGCACATGAAAACCACAGGCAGCAGCAGAGCTGTCCAGCCTTTGATCATGTTTGAAATTCTTCAAAAAATAAACTTAATTAAAACTCAGTTTGTGCAAATCAGTAACGTCTTATATACTAACTGTTAATGTTTAAGAACCATCTTTGAAATTCACTTCCAGATATTAGTTCTTAGTTCCACAAGCATGACACCAGCTAGATCTAAGTCTCAATGGTCTTAAATGGTCTGAAAAATAAGGTAAATTATGTGCAAAATAATAGTCCAGGTTGTGGTGAGGAAATCTGTTGTGTTATTGATTACACTGGACATTTTGTGTAGATGCCCTTGGTATGGGAAGGTTTTCTGAAGCTGAAACAACCAGGATGATAACGGGTGTTAGGCCATTTTCTCATGTGAAATGTGAGGATGTCTTCTTCTTTGTCACTGAGTCTGTTTTCATCTCTCTGTAAAGCATAGTGAGGAAAAAAGGGAAAATCTTTGAGCTATAAGGCATATGATTTGTTTGCTAGGACAACACACGAAAACCGCAGGCAGCAGCAGGGTTGTCCAGCCTTTGATGATGATGTTTGAAATTCAGCAAATATCTTAAAAAATAAACTTGATAAAAGCTCAGTTGGTGCAACTGTGCAGCTATCAGTAATGGCCCAGGCTAACAAATAAAATGTTGGGATTTGCCAGTGTATTTCAGGCTGCTTTACAACCTGATATAAAAACATATTAAGCCTGATGTTTCAGATGAGTCGTGACTCATTTGAAACATTCATCCAGCTGTGTCAGCCTTTAACATTTCGAGATTATACAACTGATTGACTTGGCTGGCCTAAAGCTACTTGTTAGGGAGCTGTGATGGACCTGTGCCAGAACCTGACAGGAGGAAGCAGAGAAAACATTCGGTTTAAATGTCCAAACGCGGGAGTACATCAGTAAGTAAAGCACTCTGCTGTCTTGAGGTATATTTTCATGTGAAAGAAGCCGTCAACAGGACAAAGAGCCAGGCGCTGCACTGCACTGTGGTTTATTCCCTGCCTGGTATGAACAATAAAAAGGCTGGCACCGTGTTATGGGGTGTGTGTGGGTGTGTGTACACACATCTGAGGGCATGTGTGACTGAATCTCCCGAGTAGCTTAAGTGAAAGTGATAAGCAGTAGAAACGGCGTTCTGCTTCTCACAGGCCGCTTCCAACGATCGCTGGGAATTCATTGCTCTTTCTAACTGTCAAGCAGCAGAAGAGAAGGGGGGGAAAGTGTATTTAAAGGATTTTCACAGTCCTTAATGCTATTTATTACATCTCGCCAGCTGCAGCGAGGAGTGGCTACATGTAATTGCGGCCATAGATCTTTTTGGCCTGAAGACAGCCAATCAAGATGGATTCCTTTTCCGTTGCTGGGATTGACCGTGAGTGAATCCTGGTGACTTAGAGATGGGACATTATTTAACATGGACCCAGAGTGACGTTAAGGAGCATTAGGTTCCGGGGTTGTTAAAGCACTTGTCACACTCCAAAGGCATCCATCTGCACAACGCTGGCTTCAATCAATAGATAAGTAATCGGCTGCAATGAGAGCCAGCATGCGGTATTACTCACCAAGTCTGTCCTGAAACAGCCTCACCGCCCAGCGAGCAGAGGAGCACAGAGCATGCAGCTCCATCATGAAGGAACTTATCTTTCAGCCGAGCACGACGCTATCGACAGCCCAGAACTAAGAGCACCTTTGTATTGGCACGATCACTCAGAGGGATGGCACTTTCATGTTGCAATCTTCCTGCTACAAAGTCAACGCGCCAAAATTAAATGTACAACAACAACTCTGCTTCACTATACTTCACACGAACCCGTCCTGTGTTCATCATTTAAGTGTCGAACTGTTCTGATAGAGAGCGAAACAAGTGAGCAAAGCAGCAAAGGTAATACTGCAGTCCAAGTTACAGTAGAGTACGGACTTCTGCAGGTTTCAACAAGTTAAATCTGAGTCTTTTTGAGACTTTATGAACACAATTTAAGATTTATACCACATCCATGGTGGTTAAAAAAGTATGTTAATTAATATCTTATCAATTAATATTAATAAACCTCTTAATGAAATGTGTCAATCCAAACTACGTAATGTAAAACTTCTTGTCTTTTCCACATTTGAAGGTGGAGCATGAAGTTAGCTGGGTATGCTGCCGTTAATGAAAGAAAAAAAAAACCAGATATTTGAGACATTTTGAGACATTTTAAGACCTAAAATTGAGAATTAGAATTTTTAACCATATATGTACATTGCTTCCTTGCAATTTAATTTTCTGAGGAGCCGTGAATAACTGACAGAACTGCAGCATGGTACAGTAATTGTTCATATTTAACGTCCATTTTTGAAAATTCATACCAGATATTAGTTCCTACTTTCACTAGCATGTTCTCATCAAGCATGCAGCCTGCTTGATCTGTTTCGGTTGATAGTCTAGTCTGAAAGAATATGGAAAATTATGTGCAAAATAATAATAGTATTCATTCAGGTGATAATGTTTATTCCACAGATGCCATGGTGAAGAAATTTTTCAACAGGTTAAGAAACTTGTGACAACACCAGTGTAATTAAAAATGAGTGATGATGCTCAATATCTGTAATGTTAAAGTTCTTACTTTGATCTTCCCCTTACTTTGAACAAAATGAATGCTTAGAAGGTTGTTTCATTATTAAGTTTCCAGTTGCCAGCTCTATCAAACCCCCCACACTGACCCCAACAACTGGAGGGTCGTCCACAGACAAGTTGTAAAGTAACACCAACATTAAGTGTTCTGGTTCTAATGTCTTTGTCAAGCTTGGTTTAGACAAGTTAGCCTTAAAGATTATTTATTGCCCCATTTGAACAAAAATCGGTACAACCGTTTCAAATAGAGATGCACCAATTTCAATTTTTTTGGCTGATTCTTATTTTCTTAACGGTCTGAGCTGCAGATTCCAATTTTGGTCGATTCCGATTTTCGGTCTCTCAAAGAAATATAATTGACAGCATTCACAAACATTTTTGCAACTTTTCTTGTAACAAATTAAATTGGATTTTCATAATAAAACTATTAAATATTCATTAAATACTATTTTATATTTTCTCTAAAGTCATCCAGGTTATAGCCAGGCCTTATTATATTTTTATATTAAGATTATGAATAGAGGAAACACTATCTCACGAGATCATTTGTGGTACGCGATTTCATGTGATCTCAACCAGAAAGAGAAAAACAGATGCAGAACTTAAACGAGTCTGGATGAGAAAATGTTTGAGGAGACACACCAACACAGATTGTTTATTCTTCAGCCAGAACAGGAGGTGAGATTTTAACCGTCCCTCTGTGAACAGCAGTCTGCTGCTGGCTAACATTAGCATGAAGAGCTACAAAGTTTACGGCTGTTCTGCAGCATCAGCTGTTCTGTCTCGTTGTAGACTGTCTGACTCCTCTTTATCCTACCTTGAAATCTGTCTCTGACACCAGCTTCATGCAAGCATGTGTCTGAGTGTGTAGCTGTTATCAGTGCTGTGGTGACATCACGGTCAGTTTGTCTGCTGCACACATGACGTGACCATCGTGCAGAATATGTGTGTGACAATGACGGGCACATAATCGGATATGTGACGCTGACCGGCTGGTCACAGGTCAGGTCTCTGGCCAATCCAATTGGTGCATCCCTAGTTTCAAACAATATAACCATCATTGCCAATGCATTTGTCACATTGGTATGGATGTTAATCAATACATCCACTAGATGCTCAGAGTGTTGCCCCAAAATTTCTGACAACAAGAACCATCACTGGAGGAGGTCGTAATAATGAACCTCTTGAGAGAGATGCAAAAGCAGAGTTACTGTCGGTCACAGTGGTCTGCGCGGCCATGAAATACTTCACAACATGTGGACGGATAATTCTTTACATTAACTAACTGATGATGAACAATGTAACTTCCAGTACTCTAGAGTTTAAAAACTTCTTCATCGTATCCTGTGGCCAGTGTCTGGCTTGAGCTATTGGTTACACTGCCCTCATAACTACCAGTGTTAATGCTTCATTTTGCTTTCATAAATTAATGCTTCATTTTGCCTTCTCATTTCCAGCTTTCCCAAAACGTGACGAAATGTTGACAAAATTAACGCAGAGGACAGACAGAAAGCTTCCATATAGGTATCTAATGTTAAATGAGCCTTTAGTTTAGACAAATTAGCACCCGCTAACGCCTTCATGGTAATGTACTGAAAAACAGAATACTCACGTTTAAGCCTGTGCACAACCCCTAACCATTTGACGACGCTGAGGCTCCGTATAAATGCCTATCCACCATATCTGAGTCTGTACAATCATATCCAGTTGTCAAGCAGCCTCATGTAAGACTGTGATTAGCCTACAGCATTACGTTTGAAATCATCCTGCTACTCTGTGCTGCAAGTCTGCTGCTGTACGGAGCTGACACATAATTGTAGCATCCGTCATCCCACTAACTACTGATACAACACTTAGATGGTGGGGGCAGTGGACAAGTAATGTAATTGGTGTGTGCCTTATTACCATGTAACAACGGTAACACCTATCACTGTGGCGAGCCTAATTTATTCTGTTCAAACCACGAGTTTAAATCAGGCTAAACTAATCAATGCACCCTATTTATAGACATGTTCAAATAAGACTTAGAAGATTATTCTTGTACAGAAACTCAAAGTAGGACAAAAGTAATTCCTTTCCTCTTTTGGGTAACCTATTAAAAAAGGTCAGTATGTGCGACGAGAGATGAGTTCCTGACTAATTCAATTGCACCTACTTTGTGTTTGTACTTTACATCACATAATACTTTTTACTCACTAATGATGCATATAGAAGCTACAAATGATTTGATGTTTGTTTTAGCAACAATATGGGAGCCAACAAAGCTCCTCTGCCCGCTATAGCTTATTAAGAACAATGACTGTGTAGAGTCAGAGAAAAAGATAATTAGTTCTTTAAAAGTTCAAAAGACCGGCTTCTCTGCTCCGCTTTGACTGTACATTAAAACCAATGTATCATTAAAAACACAAGACCCAGAACTTTGATCTCAACTTTTATGGAGAATATCACTGAAAAATAACAGTTTAATGCAAAAAAAACACTATTATGAAACTCCACAGATGCACTTTAGCTGACATATTATCGATCACTTTACTGCTGGAATAAATCTTTGCTTAAGTGCAGCCTGTGCACCCGCTCGCTAACTTTTGTGGAAATTTTGGTCAACCTAAACAAGTTGAACAGTACTAACTCTGAAGATAAACGACTGCAAAAAAGAAAAACGTATATAAGTGTTAGGGAACAGCAGCAGCACAGAAGCAGGAAAACATCGCAACGTATCGTATCAACAGTAGATAGACAAAACAATGGACATGCCCACAAATTATGATGAGGCCTGGGTCACTATTTAAAATTTATTCTCAATTACAATTTTTCCTTTCAATGACTATGAAAACAAGATAATCAAGATACAATTTTTATTATTCTGCATTCTGTTTTGCAGTGATGCTCTTGTTGCCTTGTGTTATAAATCCAGCGCACCCTTTTCTCCATATTCTTTTGCAGGTTCAATCAGCAAATCTGATGATCTTATCTTGGGAGAGCAGGCAAGGCGAGTTGTTACACACTGTAGCAGTCCCAAAACTAAAATTAAGTTATGAGAGAGTCTATCGACGCTCTACTCTGTGTTTGTGCCACACGCCCAGAGCTGACAGTGTGTCGCTGGTCATCAAACATGTTCGATACTGGAGAGGAAAACTCAGAAAACGCATCACGCACATTGATCTGAATAAAAGGACATGGTGAAGCCCATTATGCTGCAGCCACTGTACATGTATTGATATTACTGGCTTGATATTGGCCTATCACAGGTATATCAATCTATACGTTATTGGTGCATCTGTTGGACGATATTTCTGTCACTGACAAGCCATAATAATGACTGATTTTATTTTATTTTATTTCACAGGCAGCAAGCTATGTATATTTTTTTTTTTTTTCTTAATTAAAAAGTCTATAGATTGGTTGTCCTATTTATGTTGTTTTTTAATTTACAGTTATCATTATTAAAAATACTAGTGAAAGTTCACTATCATGGACCTGATGTCATTTTGATCAATAAAACGTACTGTATTGTAAACCGTAAAATATCCTGCCTCTATTACATTGTCCACAACTGAAGGATCATTTTTTTATTCCTTAATATCATTATTGGCCCTAAACATCCAGTATCGTATCCTGCGTATTACATATTTTTCAGTTGAATTAAAAAAGTTAAAAGATTGAAGACTAAAAAAGTTTGATAAATGTATCATTTTTCCAAAGTCAATAAATAATCCATGTTAAATCATCGTGACCCCAATACTCACCTAATAAATCATGATTATGATTTTTGCCACATTAAAGCGGCCCTCTGTCTGATGTAGTCACAGCTTTCTGTGCAGCTTCAGACGCAGGAAAAGTAGAGTAGAACAGAGTAAATGACCACAGCTTTGTGAAAAAAAAAAAAAAAAGAAACCTTGACATGAATTTAACAATCAAAACAGGGATATGAATAGTTTCTAAGGGGAAGGCAAAGGTTGGCTAATGTGCTTCACTGCATGACAATGCAATCAGTCTTCACACGTTCTGCATACTAACCTTCTTCCCTCCAGACGTAATTACTGCAGGCTACAACGGTCATACCTGCTGTCTGCGGCGTTAGGGAAATAAAACTGTGTTGTGATTCTGTCTGATGATACTAAAGTGAGTACAGTGTTTACGGAGCACATTTATAACAGTACTAAAAACGTTCAATCATGCTGAGTTGTTTTCAAAATGCAAAGTAAATTTATTCTTTCAGCATTTTTGTCTTTTTGTTGAGAAATACACCCCCTTCAAACAATGCATTAGCATACACCCATGCCATAAATCAAATTAGTACCATGATGTTGATGGGGTCTCCTGCTGTGATTTCTCTCAGTAGACATGGACAACAACACAGCTGGGAGCTGATATGCACACCAATTTACTTTCTGCACAACAAATATATGCAGGAGATTCTCTCAAAGAAAATTGAATATTTAATTTCTCATTTTAGTGGATTACCAAACCCCATGTAAAAATTCCCTTGATTATTCATGATGAGGGTAGCGATGAGTACAGCTGCAAGACAAGGTTGAATCACTTTTGCCTCAAGTGTTTGTGTCAACAAGACAACACTTTAAAGTTTACTTCATCTTTCACTAATTGCTCTTTATTTGGTAAGAAACAAATGTAATCAACTTTAAACAAGAGTCAGGCAATATGTAACTGTATAGCAATAAAATGACTACGATAAGAAAATTAATTTAATCAAACAGATTGATAGCATGCACAAAATCCCAATTTGTTGTTATATTTGACCGAGATGTGTTTTGAGGGATTTTACTTTATTCTTGCATTATTCTTTTAATTCCCGTTTTATAAATTATACGAAGTACTAAGTAGTTTTGCCCAAGCAATCTGATTGGTCAACTAGACATTTAGAAAAAGATCAAATCAGCATGACAGCACTAAAAATATAACTCCGCTATTTCCATGGCAACACTGTAACTGCCAGAGCTGCAGCAAAAACCAGTTGGTTACAATAGCTATTAGAAAAATCGGAGGGGGGGAGGGTTGTTTTTGAAATGTTATATTCATGAAAATAAATCACAAACCACAGTGGGCCTATATAGACTATGACCTTCTGTTAGGATATTTTTGCAGCTGTGAAAGTAACATTTATAAATCAGCTTTCTTTAATGAATATAATTTATGGTGCTGTTAGATTGCTGCAGACCGCCCTGTTAACACAGGTGCAGCTTCTCTTTCTGTGCGGCAGGCTCTCTTTGTGTGTGTGACTGCAGAGAAAATGTCTTTTTTGAAAGGCGTAAAGCCAGCAAATTTGGATTGAAGGAGAACACTTGATAAAAGTATATTGTGATTTTGGAAATTATTGCTTTTTTTTTTTTTTTTTGCAATATATTTTGACTTGACAGTGCTATGGAGGTACTGGAAATGTTTGGATGACACACGTTCAGCCCTGACCTTAGACACTCTGGCATCCTCCATCAGCTGTGCCGGTGAGTCTGTTACACAGTGCTAATAGCTATAGATGTTAAGTCTGTAGACTAAATAGCTAAATCTGTCAACAGATCGTTTATTTTTTTAGCAGATATTTCAGTTACATCAAGATTGAACTAGCAAAGCAGTTTTGTCTTTGCATGTGTGGAATTTATTCAGTTTGAGAAATCCCACAATCTCTAGCTGACTGCAACAATCTAACAACACAGATGATTTCTAGTCCCTGTTGAGTCAAAGGGTTGGCCTGCTGGCTGGAGTAATAAAATAAAAACAACTTTTTGCCATCGGGGAAATACATGGGGTCTGCGTAATGAAAGTTTGAGACCGAATTGCCCCATAATATGAATAAATATAAATATATTATTTATTCATATAGAGTATATTATTTTGTTGGCAACATTGTATAACCACAATACTACACAACCAGTGCTAGCCAATCAGAGGCAGAGTTCCTGGAGTATGGGCGGGGAACAAAAAGGCATCAATTTTTGATGTGTCACACTTTCAATAATTCCCACCATCACAAACTGTAAATGGTGAAAACCTGGGCTACTTTTGATGGAAGCAATTTTAAAGGTATACTTTTGGGGTAAAGGGTTTTTCTCTGTATTGGGAGATTAGTGCATCCAAAGTACTGATATAGAAAATTAAAAAATAATTTGTTTGTGTGTATGTTGCAATAATAATGTATGACTGTCACAAAATCGCAAGTCCTGGATTTGCCTCACACCATTCGGGAACCATGGCGCTGTAGGTTGACCTTTACCTTCATTACTGGTATTTCATTGATGCTTACAGACACCCTCTCACGTAATATTGCTTAAAAATGTACAGGATAACAGAAATCCCCTAACATCACACATATACTGAATCATAGATAACACAATGTCTCTGTTTAAGAAGTCAAATACAAAAATCTTACACCAATCACAATGATGAGTCTTTTAACGGAACAACTGGGCTCAAATTGTTATCTGGCCCTGCTCTATTTGGCATATTCAGTAAAGACATGTCATTCTTCTGGTGACAGTCAGTATTGATTTTTAGGGCGGCCTGCTCTAAATATCGTCCTCGTACAATAGACAAGGCACAAAGGCTATTCTCTGGATAAGAGTGCTGCACTCAATAACTGCTTGGAGCAACGCTCGAGAAATTTAAAGGAATTTTTGGTGTGATTCTGACAACCATTCAACAGGCCTATTGTTGCTTGTCTGGCGGTACGCACGTCTAATGGAGACGCTGTGAAAGTGAATTATGATGTGCTAATGTGAGGTCATGATTAACACAAGACAGAAGCTTTGAGGCCTTGAACCAGCAGTCCGCACTATCAGAACAACCCCCACCACATGCACCACCCACCCTCCTCTTGTCCTACATTCAGCTAATCAGTCCTACCTTTGCATCTCTTTCCATATGTTGCAGGGATTTGATTGCTTGCCATTTTCCAGCTCATTAATGAAGACTTATGCTGCATTTGTAATGAACGTGTCCTGGCTGAAACATGATCAAGTTTCTGGCCTCGCTGAGTGCTTTTCAGATGATTGCTTTCACCTCTGTGGTTGGTTTCACTGGTGTGGCAGGAGGAAGCCACTGTTGAAATGGAGAACAAGAGGGAACTCTAGCACAGGAACCTAATTACGAAAGGATTTTTTTGAAATGTTATATAGAACACATACAGGAGACGTAAAAATGAACAGAACGCGTCTTAGGGATTTGATGCACTGAATACTTTAAAATGTGTGATATTTCATGGATTGTTAGCAAACAAAGGCATCACCAAAAGCATGAAACACTTCACTGTATTCACGCCTATACGACTTATATTTTGTAACCACGCACCAGCTTGTACCAAAACTCTACTAAATAAACAAGTGAAACCTTGTTAAATGGATCCTGATTCTTTATCAGTCTCCAACAAGAGTCGTAAACAGCTGAAAAAGCCAAACATTCAGCAGCTTTCAGCCAAAATCAGTATCTGTATTCAGCCTCTGCAGATGTGACTGTTGATGCACATCAGTAGTATTCACTGGAGGCAGGATATCAATGCTGACATCCATTTGCAGCCATACTCTCAGTGCCCATCATTCAGAGATTATTGTCACCAGCATGTAAAGTAATTACAGCTTATACCACTTGTGATTTATAACAGAACCAGTGATCAGAGATTTTCTGTGCAGGTTTTTCTTCTTGGTAAGTTTGGTTTTTTTTAAAAATGGTGTTTTATGTGGCTGAAGTTGAACCAATATCTTTTCAACATTTAAATTCAAATCTGCTGCTGCAGTATTTTCAAGGAATAGTTTGACATTTTGGTAACTGCTCTTGTTGAGAGTTAGATGGGAAGATTGATACCACTCTCAAACTCATAGCCAGATAAGCAATTATCTTTGATTAGCGTAAAGACTGAAAGCCTGGGAGAAAGCTAGCCTGGCTCTGTCCAAACAAGTTAATCATCTTTTCTTTTTTTTCCTTTCATTCATACACAAACAAAAATGTAAAAACTAGAGCTTGACCAATTCTGGGTTTTTGAGGTTTATGTCGATTATTAGGGAGTTTTAAAAAAGATCTATAGATATATATACACACACACACAAATATTTTCTCCGATGCAGACACCTGCATTTACACATCTACTGGTCCCAGTAGGGTATATTTCCTTCTAAATGATGTCAAGCAGCGCAAGCTTTTCAGGTGGCTTCTTTATTGTGTGTTGTATTGATGTATGTATGTATGAGTGTTTTCTTTAACGAATTACTTTTATTGATTAGGGAGGCAGTTTTGTTTCCATGCACACAGAAATGTCACTGCAACAAATACTGTGGAACATTTCAGCAGCAAAACTAAACACTGTAGTTATAAACAGGACCGAGGAAACTCTCCAGACAGAACAGAATAATCAAAGAAGTTATGCTGCTGTGCCTCGTGAGTAGATGTACACACAGCGTCTCTCCTACTGGGGAGATGTACCTAATTTGCCAACCGCAACCCAACCCAACCAATCTGTGTATTAACTGTTATTAATTGTGCCTATAAAACAAAAAATAAAATAATGTATACGCATGTCAGATATACACGCTGATACCAATATTGACCCATTTAGCTGAGATAGGCCAATATCTGTTGACCAATATATCTGTCAACAACAGTTTGTGAATTTATCTTCTCATTTTACATCATATATTTAGTTATTTTTCTTATAAACTACCTGCTTTATAAACAAGGCCATTTATCTATGGAAAATCATTTAGCACTTCTCATCTTTAGGAGTTTCATTATATATTATGCACGTTGCCTTAAACTCTGAACGAGACATCAAGATCACTTAATACCTCTGACGAGAAGCATTAATGTACAGTAAAATGACTTTTCTTGTTTCTGACACCCCTGTCTTGGTCTGTTCGAGGAACGCTCATTTGCAACTTTAATTCCACAAATGGACTCCAAAGCTGTGTTTACAAGGAGCGAGACAGCCTGAGCTGTGACAGCTCAAAAGCAGTTTCCTCGTAATAAATAGACTAATGCTGCATAATCAAGTCACATGTACACTAATGTCTACTTGAAAGCTCTTTAGAAGTCCATGTCATTGCAAAGTTGTATTAAAAATGTATCTTGTTTTTCATGCCTACATGTACAGTATGTGTCATACACAAGGAAGCCCAGTGGTACACATAGTAAAATGAAAGCTTTTAGGTCACTAATGATAATAAGCTGTAATAGAAAATGGGTCAAGAACTTACAATGGGGAGTTGACTGCACATGTTACTGCGTTGTCCTAACACAGTAAACCTCCTGCTTTGTGCTTCCTCTCTCTTTTACAGTCAAACACGTACACATACACACATTGATACACGCTCCCTCATCATTCACTGAGAGCTCGCCGCTAGTGCCAGAGAGTCATTTATTCTCAAGCTTTTGAAAAGACTGGTCAGCAGAAGAATTGCTCAGTGAACATCACTGTTAGTAAATATGTCAAATGCCTCGGTGGCAGCACCCGAAATAATACACGGCTATTCTGTTATGACTGTCACGTATGCCACCCCTGTTCTCTCACTTCTAAAAGCCCAGCGAGTGTGGGGTCGAGCCACTGTGGAGAATTGTGTCTTATATGCATGAGTGTCTGTGTTGGTAGGAGGGGTGGCGGTGCCAGAGTGAGGCACTGAAGAGGTGTTGGCATCCCACGCCGGAAAAGTGTGGAAATTTGCAGAGCGGAGAGAATTAGCGACTCCCTGCTGGGCCAAACGGATGGGTGCGGGGGGGTGGGGGGGGGGGCTCCACGATGGTGGAGAGAATGACCTCTGAGAGGAGAGGAGTGAACGAGAGGGGCGGGGATGGGTGGTGAGTGAGGGGGGTGGTCCTCTGGGAGAAGCACAGGGAGGGATCCAAAGCCAGGTCACCTTCTCCAGAGAGAGCAGCTGTGAACACTCTGCCCCTGGGAGGAGGGTCACAGTCGAAAGCTCTGTATCTTATAAACCAAAGCCCAGATTCTCTCACACTGCCTTCACCCTGCACAGGTCTGCAATAACAAAGCCAATTAAGAAGCCCAAGAGAGAAGCTAGTGTAGTCTCACAGTCGCCTCTCGCTGACTTGGCAACCAGAATTACAGCTCAAGAGAGTACCTTTCAACATCGAATATAGAGAATACCCGCAATTACCAGTGAATACCACCATGCTCCAGCTCCATTTCGCCCAACTGATGTGGTGACTCATAAAGCTACTGTTAATTTATCCCAGATGCATGCTAACTCAGAAATAATGGATGCAACAGCATAACACCTTGTGCTTAAAGTATAAATGGTGGTAACCTCAGTGGAGTGGGTGTGTTTTGTGTGTAATTATTTGGCCACTGTGGGGTTATCCTTATTTACTGTGCGTGACATTTCAGGTGGCATTAGTTGATCTCTGTCGCACATTCTCTATTGTCCAGGAGCACAGAGTGAAATGTTATCCTTACCTCCTGATAGTGTTCAAAAGTATTGATACTTTAAGTTCAGATCAGTCTTGATTGTCCTGCCTGAAATTTGGCTTTGCAGCAAAACCTTGTGTTCAGAAACTTTTTCTGTAGGTTGCTATTTTTAAAAAAAGGAAGATATCCTATTTAGTGCGCCTTGGACTTTTTCCCCCCTTCCTGTCATGTAAAATTCTGGTGTTGTGACAACCCCCTAGGGAGGAGAGGAGATGAGCGGGGATAAGAACCATGCAAACCCAGCTTGGACTCCAGGCTGCTCTCGGCTAATGTCCGCTCAGAAAATGAAACGGACGAAACAGCAACAGGAAACCAGAGACTGTTGGGCCCAGGTGGACTCGATTACATTGATATTACATGTTTACGATGACGCTTTGTGCACAAACAGAGTGACAGCTGGACAGTGTTTCCAGATGTCAAACTTCTGATGTGACCATATTATCATCACCATTTGCTGCTGTTGTTTTACATTCAACCTGACAAAAAAAACAAACACATGCACTACAGAATTATTACTGGGATAAATATATGTATATATGTAAATCACTGGACTTTTTCTTTATATTGCTTTATATTTTATCCATAAGTGTAGCCTAAAAGATCTACAAATTAAACGTCGTTATGCAACCCTTTGTTGTGTAATAATAAATGACCTTGATACCTTGTACCTTGAACAGCATAACACTTTCAGCATAACACTTTTCAGTATAAATGGTTATAACCTTGGCAGAGTGTGTTTTTGTAATTATTTGCCTGCTGTGGGGTTATCCTTATAAACTGTATGTGGCATTTGAGGTGGCATTTGTTGTGACACTGCGTGACATTAATTCATATTCAGCTGCAAAAATCGATTTTGTGGTATTGTTCTGGAGGCACACAGCAAACTGACAAGTTGATCTCTGTCACACGTCCTCTATTGTCCAGGAGCATGGAGTGAAATAATGTTACTGTTACCTTCTGATATGTGCAGATGAGGCTGCCACATCTGTGTGATGTACTGTAAAGAATCTTTGGGGTTTGTTACCCGAGCAGCGATTGCCGTGGAGAGGTTCAGGTCACACGGCTGGTTATCATTCCTCGCTATATTCCTTCTGTTCCAGCAATTGCTTTCAGATTGTCTTTCTGTATTGTGGCAGCCCTGTATAAGAAAAGTGATTGTGAACAGTGGATGCAGGCTTAGATCCTTTTCATGGGTGGCCGGGCTCTGGCTATGCGCTCCTCTGTAACTGTCATCTTGTAGATTTGAAATCCCTCCCCGATCGATTGTACTAAAAGCTCTAATCTGATTGTTAAAAGAGCTGATTTGACAAAGCTGTTATCAAACTGATTTAAGCACCAATCAATACTGCATTACGTGTGGGTGTCTTTTTTCTTTCAGGGCTGTGGCAACTTTTCCAAGGACAGGTTCAGGAATGTCTTTCACCTCAGAAACGACACTGAAACACACCTGTGAGGACCATAATTTAATGTAACCAGAAACTCACACACTCTCTCTTCAGGCTATGATATCTGGCTTATCGGGACTGAGGGGAAAAACCAATAACAATGCATAATTGCTCAAGTGTGGAAATGAAAAAATCATATCATTTCTTTGTTGATGTTTTAACATTAACTGGGTGTCTATTGAAATAGGCTCCAAAACCTTCTCAGTGCTCATGTGTGATTGTATTTTTTAGGATAGTGTAATGGTCCATGAAGAGTTGTGTAGTCCCTCTGAAAGGATCATTTCTCAGAGTGAACAGGAATGCACATGGATGGCAATTTCAACTCCCTTTCCCTCCTCCATCTTTCCACGTCTTTCAGTATTCATTCCACACACGTATTCAACATTAGAGGGCAAATAAATTGATTGCCAGCAGCTGAAGACACTTATCTCCCAGCGAGTCAGCTTTGCACTGGAGACCCCAATACCAAAACCGGGAAGCACTTCATTACGTTGATGCTTAACAGTAAGAAGAAAAAAAAGACCAAACACTGGAACAACACCAGCAAACTGCGGTTACAAACACACCAAACACAGTAAGACCAAGATGGAGTGCGACACAATGATCAAGACCTCTGGGCTAAACTGTGTTCATTAGTGGCAGCAATGCAGAATGAATGGAGCTGCTTACTTATTCTGCAAGCATCTTGGTAAAAAAAGCGAGCAGGCAGGAACAGGGCTAGCCTTAGCCTCATGCTTGCCTGGGTAGTGATGGCCAATTAAGCCCCTCTCTGATGAGCCATGCAGAGGCCCAGCAAGCAATTAGGAGGCCAGGAGTCTCTGCTCATTACTGCTGCAGCAGAATATTGAGCATTGTCCTGTGTTACGCACATCTGCGGCCACGAGATTCCAGATATGCCTATTAATGCTGGTTTATATCATTCAAACTGAATCAAAGAGGGACTGTCCTGCAATCTCTGCTTTAATGATACAGCGCCCCTGAAGTAACGTCAACACCTGATGAGATCCTCCGCGTGTACACCGGGAAGCGGTTTGTGAATAGAAAGCGTCTTTGATTTGACATTCAGTATTGTCTTTTCAGATGTGATTTGTCAATATGATGCTGATAACCAATGAAGGAGTTGACACACACTAATGCATCTGAAGTGATATTGTCTTTTGACTGACAGTCTGCTGCTTCCAGTATTGATTTAGCTCACATTTCAGGATGCGACGCTGTTGCAGGGGGGAAAAATGCAGCTCTAATACAGTCAGGAAACCAAGAGAGGGACTGTTATTGTAAAGATAACAGGGTCTGATAAGGAAAGTGCACAGAATAGGAGTTAGAGAGAGGATGCTGTTACACTTAATTTGAAGGGGTATGCATAAGAGTGTCATTACACTGTCATAACGATGTCATGACACCTATAATGAACATGTAGTCTGTATTAATATAAATGGCTGTTTTTTTAAAATGTGTTGCTGACATTGTTTGAGATGTCTTTGTTATGACAACTTGACCTTAACAAAAACAACCTAACTTGTCAATGTTGACAGTGGACAGTTTGATTAGGCAGCTAGCTCCATGGCTAACTGAGCTAACGTAAGTAGCTAAATCACCTTGGTACTGTACTTTGCCATCAATGTAATGTTAAAACATAAAGCTAAGCAGTTTCTTTAAGTTTGATAAGGTCAAGTTGTCATAACAAAGACATCTCAAACAATGACAACACTGCATTAAAAAAATCACACAATTGACCGAATGCCACTTAAGGACAACACTCAAAGACGCTCTTTGCCTGACAGGTGTCTTAACATGGTTATGACGGTGTAATGACAGTCTTCAAATAGTGTTTTACTGAGGATTCTTAAATGTAAGGCAAACATTCACAACAGTAAATGTTCCGAATATGCAGTGAAATTCACACCCGGACAGCAAGATTTATCTTCATTTAGACAACTAAAACAAACAAACAAAAAACGATATAATTTAAAGATATGAAACTCTTTACTCTAGCTTATCTGATACATAATAAAAGCAGAGGAGAAACAAACATTTTCAACACATCTACTGCTGACTGATGTTGTTTAGAGATAAGGACACTGTTGTGGCTTTGCTAAACAAGAAATAAAAATACACCTGCGATAAGTGAAGATTTAATATACTAAGACAGGAGATGACTTTTATACCACATGGCACTTTGGTAGAAATAATTGTATGCTAAGAAGCTGAAGTGCAAATAAGTATGATTCATTTTTAAGTGCTCTGTGTTTATACAGTACTTTAAGAGTATTATAATTGTTTGCTTTTCAAAGGGCCAGGGGCAAAGATGGGATAAATGAGAGCCAAAGGTACACTAAATAATAGTAGTGTGCAGCAGAGTTACGCAGTGGCACAGAGAATAACATAACCCTGCTTAATGTTGCTGCAGACCCGAGTTCTTAGTGCTGAAAGGCTTCTCTTCCAGCCTCTAGTGTGGTACGCCATCCGTCCTTTCACAGCCAACCGGAGGAGGTCCATTAAGTCAGTTTGGAGACTTTGTGATTTCCTGCTCTCATGGCAGCCGAACATGCCAATCCCTCTTCCCCCCCTCGGCATCATATTCCCCTTCTCCCCTGGTTAGCACCAGAGGCAGGTGGCACTAAGTGCTAACCATATGGCTGCTGCTGTAAGAATAACAGTGAGGGATCAGCTCCAATGGGCACCGAGTTACACTGCAATGGAGATCAATGATAGGCATTTATCACCTGAGGATGGGCACTGTGTGGGTGCGTTTGTGATCTTTATGGACACCGGTTTACAGCCAAGTGAAGTATAGAGGGAATAAGCTTGAACAAAAGGAAAAACTGCGTGGTACTGTGATCAAGCTCAGAAACAACCATTGTGAAGCTGATGGTCTGAATGAATTTGCAAACCTTTGATTGGGCCGCTGGGAGTAATATGTACAGAGAAGCCATATGTGAGCAGAGGAATGTGGCTCGTTCCTCAAGTAATGAAATCTTTCCCTTTGAGGCCTATTCACCAATATACAACCTGTGGCAGACTGCACATATGTGATCCTGCTTGTACACACCTACACATAAACAGAAGAAGAAAAAGAAACAGATTAGGTAACTGAGTAGCTTTTATGAGTAATTAGCCACAATACTTTATCACAAAATGCATTTTTCTGCATTTCAAAGCATGTCCAGGTTTGTCGGCTCTCCAAAATCATCGAGCCAGAAACTGGCAAATCATAAATTGCATCTGCATCAAAGTTGTACAAAGACCAAGAGAAGGCACTCAGTAAAATAACTTGGAACAGGAAACACTCAAACGTATCAAATCAAAATATCTCACCAATCAGCCGAAGAGCAAACCATGCAGCAACAATATAACTATTAGCAAATGCTGTATCAAAGGACATGTAAGAAAGCTTACAAAATAAAGAGCCTTTTTAGGAGAATTCTTCTAGAACATCAATTTCCCATAATGTCACAAATGTGCAGAACCAGAAGTAAATGATAATCAAAGTGGATAAGTGAAAGCTGAGGGACCAGACATTCATGCTTTAGCTATCCATGGTTTTTCATGGCACAGTGAATAAAGTGCCAATTACAAAACGCGTTTTATTGGACCTCATTATCTTTTTCTGAGTCTTCAGAATTCATTTAACATAGACTACTACACACACATGCAATTAACTTTTCTAAAATTAGCCTCTTGAGTGAAGACTGAGGGGTTGATGAGACTGGGACAGTGAAGAAGTAACATTGGGGTCCAGTGAGTGAAACAAAAATATCTAACTTCAGGAAGGTCAGGTACCAATTGTACGGTAAATGAGTATACGTCCCTATTAAGCCCACCAATTCCAGTTCTCAGATATTTTTAATAGATACTGCCCCATTTCAGAATAATTTAGATAAAATAAAAGTCTAATATCTCATTTGAAGTGTCAATAATTAATTTTTACCTATTTCTAATGTTTCTGTTGTTAAATTTGTCAAAACTGGGCATGGTCCTAATAGGTAACTAACATAACTGCTAAGCCAATGATAAACGAATATGTATATATTAACCAATCTTAACAATGCAAAGTTGTCCTACTCAAATCTGAAGTCATTAACCTCCCCATAGGTATTTTGAATTTTTTCTCCTGTTCTATGGCCTGTAAATGACATTTGCAACAGGCATAGCCAGACGACTTTTTGCTGTGAAAATGCAGAAAAAGCTTAACTTATAACATGTCTTCTTTGGAATATAACCAAAAAACTATTTGCAAACAAAATCAAAAATATGGTGGCAATTACGTTTCAATACTTCATCATCTCAGTGTGTGTTGTCATTGTGTCTCTGTCTCATTCTTATGGTGTGCCGTTAGAAAAACTGGCCAAAATTTCTGGTCCAGACAGGTGATTGGTTTCTAAAGACCAACTAAAAGAAGAACAGTTTGCAGTTTTTCAGAATTTAGAATTAAACAATAACTTGATCATTAAATGTTATGAATAGTCTGAATACATTGTAAAACCATTGTCTTCATTGTGGAGTAACAATGACCTTGCAATATCACTGATATTTAAATATTGATATTAATTAGCTAAGTTATTGAGCTGATTCATCAGGGGAAATAGGGAGGAAAATGTTTCAGTCAAAAGGGAGAAAATCTATTTATGGTGCACTGGCATGAAAATTATAAGTCAAGTTAGCAGATTAGTAATTAGCTATAGTGATTTACATCCAGCCCAGATTGTGTTTATGTTTTGACATTTACCTTCTACACAAGCAAAAAAATGTATATATTTTATCTATTTAACAGTATAATAATACTCTACACATTTATCATGCTTTATGTGATTGCAATGAACCTTACTATGCAGCTACTGGATTGATGCAGCATGTATGTTGGCCAGTATGCTAAAGCTCCTGAAACTTCTGATTTCATAAGAAACAATATTTATAATAAAATAATATTCTAACATGTCTTATTGAAAACGCTAGCCCCTTAAATTTTGATAACAAATTAGTACTTTAAGGTAAAATTAGTAGGATTTGTCTGAGCAGTTTGTAAATGCACCAGAGAGAAAGTTTATCATTGTGTCTCATTCTCAGGACATCCAATACCTGTGTTTCGGGTTGGTGAAGCATCCAAAGCAGCAAAATAATGAGAAAATAAGGAATACAGGCAGAAGGCAGGGTCTCTGATACAGATACAGACACTGCCACACACTTCTAGTGAGATAATAAATGATGGTTGAAAGGCATGATGTTTATATAAGTCTAAAAGAAAGAAGAAAAAAGAAAAAAGAAAAGAAGAAAGAAAAAGCGCAGAAATATGCAAAAATATTTTCTTTTGGGGGTACCTACGTTTTTTTTGCAGCTTCCTCTGGGATCAACAGGCAAACATCACATATGTGATTATGTAACTCTATACTGATAAATCTGATTAGCTCACAATAAAAAAGTATTATTTATGCAACAATCAGCTTCATAGGAAGAAACGGGCAAAAAAACACTGGTGTTTGAGCTTTTTTTTTTTTTTTTTTGGAAATAGAAGTTGTAAGTGTTTTTATATGATATTTGGGCGTAAATAGAGACATTCACTCTCCCTAAACTGGTTGATTCAAGATATACTTTCAAGTTTCAAGACCGAGCATGAGTCTAAACACCTAAGGACAGGCTTTCATATCCTGCAGGAGGTTGTCACAGTCCCATTGGTAAGTTTTGATGGCTATTAAATGACATATGACTGAATAGCAGCTCTGTGTCGAGGGGAGACCAGAGCTGAGTGCAATCGTGAACATATGGACATTAGCATAGGCTGTCGGTACCCTGCTGGCTATCAGACTGTGCATTGAGACCGGCTTACCTGACGCTATGTCTGGTTCTGGTTGGACAAGAAGCGCAGTACACTGGCGTGGCTCCAGCTCAAACTGGACTGCTAAAGAAGCTGGATGTTGGCCAAGGTCGTTTGTGGACACTCCAGTTAATTGACATATAGTAGAGAGTGACAGCACACTTAACTAAAAATAAATGAACGAGTTTAAGAGGGACAGTGCTCAGTCTGAAGCATTACAGCTGCCATCAAAATGCCTGAACAACAACAAAGGTTTTCTGCTCCGAATATTCATCACATCCCTCAATGACCTCAAAACTTTAAAGGGAGTTTTTGACCAGTAGAAGTTCTGCAGAACTGGTTTATCATCAGTACGAGCACAGACAAGACAAAAATGAAGAAACATGATATTAATTTCTGCCACCTGCAGGTTGGTAACACTGGGAAGCAGCATGCGTTTCTGTGTGCCAAAGCATCTAACCTTAAAACAAGAGGCCTTCTTTGAAACCCAGATCAACTCATTAGTTTGAGAGATGGTAAATCTGAGGTATTCTATTTGGGTGACTTTTTAATTTTTACTGAGCGTTACAATATTAACAAGTACATGCAGACATAGAGATTAAAGCAGAGAAAGTTCAAATTCTTATTTTACAAACACTGAGGGCCAGAACTACTCAAGAAAACTGTCTCTGCAGATTTCATTGAGTTTGCAGCCGCAATGTAGCGTCTGATTTACTAAGACAGCATCTCATTATACAGTCAGTTCCTGGACTGAACCTGGTGCTGCCCTCCGGATGCACTCAGCCAGTGAAAGAGCGCTCATAAGTGCAGTTCAGGCAAGGGATATCTACGAGTTTTGCTCAGAAAAGAAATGATAAGGTAGTGATCTTGACTACAAATATTTACTTTGTCAAGCTCCATCTGAGAAAAATGCATACTGTTAATTAAAATATTACTCAGAAAATTACATTATAATCTGTAGCATATGTGAATAATATATTAGGGGGCAAAATTCATTTTTGTTTCTCATCAGGTTTTAGTCATATACAAGCCTATATTTAATGTGCGTTTATTTTCCCACTATAATGTGTGGCTAGAGCAGCACAATTTATTGAAATATGGTTATGTGCAATACCAACTTGCACAAGCTGAAATTTTTTGATTGCAGAAAAATGTGGGAACAAACAGCAGTATAAAGTATTGCTGTGCTGCAGAGATGCCCTGGCTTACAAGTCTTGTTCTCCAGGTATAAGAAAACATGTTTGATTGGTACATACCTCAACAAACATCACATCTTTGTGATTTTAATAGTTTTTTTTTCACTGAAAATGACAATTGTGATGTAAAAATGATCATTCCCATTAATTGTTAATTATATCTCAATTAAAACATCTCAAAATAATTGCAATATGATTTTTTTTCTGTATCATACAACCCCATCTGTGCTGGAGTTACATGTCCTTTTCAACAACTAACAGTTGCAAATAGGGTCACTCAAGCAAATCCAATGGAATACATAATTAGCCTCTGTGTCTCTCATTATTTGCACAATTCTCCCTTAAATGCAACTCAGTGCAGAACACGTGTTTGGGGCAGATTGCGTCACATCTGCACCCGAAAACAGACGCAAAAATCTGGGTCTAAGTCTGATACCACAGTAGTGGGATCAGGAGGGCCTCTAAACCTAACCAAGTTTGATACAAACTGATTAAGCAAAGAAATGGGCAATTAACACTGATATCCTTTGAGCACTAAACTCTCGCTGGCAGGGCTAAAAAGATGTTGGTTCTTTTTTGTTCTATGGAAGCGCTGCAATCATTATCAATCATTATATTTGATGGAACTTTTTGAGAGAGATTTTTCATTTGAATAATTTTGCACGAGAGAGAGAGAGTCATTGCACATTACAGGTGTCTGCTCCCAGAAAGTGTTAGACACAATATTACTGCAGTAACGTCTGAGCAGCGTCTTCTATTTATAGATTGTTCCTATGACAAAACTCAAGGAAGGATGCTGTGGGTATATGTGAAGAGGCATTTGATCCAACTGTTTGCTGAATTGGGTTTGTTGATAAAATTCTGTCAGTTATTCAGACAACCGAATAGCAGCGCTGCCCCCATCAGTCAGAGACCACTCAGTCGACCGAGATTCTTCTATTCGAGCAGTTGTTGTTTTCCCTTTGTCATTCAGTGTGCGTTAAAATAACAAGGCAAACCAGACAGACGCTTAAAATGCACAGGGAGAACATTCCACTGAAGAATTATAAACAAGGGGAATCATAAATCTGTTTTTATATTAGCTCGCGCGCTTATTAAAATAAATCTTCCTGACAACATGCGCTGGTGGTTAACTGATGAGAGAAGGTGAAACGAGTGGTTGGTAAACAAGTTTCTGCTCTTGCTTTATTTTTTTAGCTGTGTCATTGCACCCAGAGCAATGCAACAACATGACAGGCTGTAAACTTCACAAACCAAGTCTCAAAATCACCAACGACAAAACTAACTATGGTAGAATCAGAGATGAATGACTAAATCAGAGTGCAGGTGATGCACTGTCAGCCACTTACAGCCCCACACAGGGCAATGGATTCTTGCTTGTTTGCTTGTGCTTGTTTTTGCCACCGACAGGCTTGAATTGTTATTCTAATTGTCTGACAACATTATGGAAAGGATCACTACAGGGCTCAACACTAAGGATTGCCTGCTTGCCCGGGGCAAGTAAAATGCCATCACAGGCAAATAAATCTGGCAACTCATGCCTAACCTAGATTACACATGATAATTAAATATGACAATTAAGTTTAGTCTTGTTAATATTTAACAACTGCAAATAAAACAATTTGTACAGGGGAAAATAAAAATTGACTTTGGGCAAGTAGATTCAGTAGATATCATCATCACCAGCTTCATTCAATTTCGGCAGAAACAAAATAAAACTCAAAAGATGTCTTGATTAATTTTTTCACTGTTCCAGCAATCACCAATTCTGGTTTGGTCAAAATAAACCCTTAATTAACAGCATGTAGAGGAGAGACATGCTACTGTGCGCTGATTTTGTAACTGAACTATAGGAGGATGCACACTTTTACTTTGTCTGACTGTGTGAATATCTGATGTTTGCATGTCACAGATGACGAGGAAAGGCATTAAACATGAGTCTTGCTTGTAAAACAGACTGTCGGCTGATATAATAATTTAGTGAGGTGCACTGAACTAACAATGAAACATCAAATTTTTCCATTCAGCTAAAATATTCTTGGTTTTACACATTTAAACCAAACTCCAAAGGCTTGTGGACTAAGCATAACAAACAGCTTCTTAATTTTTAAATATTAGTCTTCAGTCACATGGCTAGCTGGAGAAATCACAGAAATCACTGCAGATTGACAGCAGTGCTTTGAAAAAAATACACATTTATTGTTTTTCCTGTAGATTTAATTTCACAACTCTGATATTTACTTCACATACACATTTACATTTCTGATATTTCATAAAATTAGGCATAGTGTTAATCTAATGTCAACACTTCTTAATCGCATTGTCACTTTAAAATGTTGTAAAATCACTAAAATAAGTGGTTGATATTTACAGCTAATCAGTGTTTGAATGTTTTAATGAACAAGTTGATTATGCCAAATACAATATCATGTATGAATGTAAAAACGACTGAGCTTCATAATATAGTACTGTATAAGTGAGTGTGTATGCACAGTACAGTAGTTTGCAGCACAGCACAAGTGAGAAAAATCTACAGACACGTGTTTGGTAACAATGTCTCTCCATCACTTCATTGTGGCTGAGATTTAGTCAGAACCAAAGATCTCCCATACAGCGCATCCTCCTCTTCCAGAAACAGGACAACTCGTGTCAGCGTGGTTGTGGAGATGCATAACGATCCCAGCATTCTTCTGACAGAAATGCCACTACGAAAACATTCTGTGCCGCCTACGTCTTAGGAATGCAGAGTTCTTGTCTAGAATGTAATATTTATCTTGTAAATGTCTTGCAGGCTCAGCTTCCGCCTCTTACCCCACTTGATATGTGTGCTTAGCTATGCAGCTATGCAGCTAAGCGCTCCATCCATGCCACATTAGGTGCTCCGTGCCACAGATACACCACCTTAAATGTAGACATTTCAGAGTAGACGTTTCAACATCAGAGAGGCATCCATTCTGTCTTGCACTCCCTCCCTCCACTGCTGTGCTATCAGCAGTGGAGGATAAACAGATACAACCCTGGGGTATTGAAGTGGGCAGGAATATTCAGTAGCACATAAAGGTTGAAGTCGGCGAAGGCCTCCTTGGGGCTGGTGTGCCTGATCCACACTGAGCTGGCTTACTTCCACCTCTGTATCACTTGAAGCCTCCATGCCAAAAGAGAGGATAATTACATTTCACCTCAAAAGAACAATAACGAAGAAACCAGTTTGGAGGGAGGAAGCACTCTAAAGTAGTAAAGGTGTTTTTTTTTCCATGCACCAGCTCACACAGGCTTTGAATGATCCTGACTATGATCTCACCTCCTCTAGTTCCTCTGGCTTGCTTGTTCACTTCTGCATGCAGATGATCGCTCCCTCCCCCTGAGTCGCTGGGGTGTCATCCGATGTGCACCTGCACTTAGCCACCATGCGAAGGGCATGACTAAATGCAGGATGTGATCCCTGGGTCCTGGTGCCTTTTAGATTTACATTCCATTAGACGGTTTGATTGAATCCACCTGCCCTGTGCACCCGTTCACCCAGGCAAACCTCTGCTTGAGCCATCTGTAGGGGACAGATTGGGCCCATTGAGTGAAACTAGATGTGATGAACAAAGCAAATATGCTTTTCCTCAGTGATTCGCGCGCCACCCCTGACTTAATATTATGTGATGCATTTATTTTTACCCTTCTCCTCCACTGTGAATCAATGTCTTTAATCTGCCTGTGTGACAGAACTCTGCGGGATATTCAAGTGGGAGGAACACAGTTCATAAATAGCATCTCAAAGTTTGCTTTCTTTTAAATGTTTGAAGCTGACCTCGGTGTGAAGAGCTTTGTTGTGCTGCCTAAAGACTATATTTTGTCAAAGGAGGATATGGACTTGAAAAAGATTGATGTTTGTATCTGGAGAAACAAAACTGAATCATAAAACAATATGACGCAAATTGTTTTGCTGATTGCATAAACTGGATGATCTGATAAAAGCACAAATTTGACAAGTCATTTTGTCTTGTTAGTAAAATGTCACTTGTCACTACAGGTGCACAATATGGTAAAAAAAAAACAAAAAACAACAAAATCATGTTGAAATTATTTTTGACAGATTATGATTGTAATATGATTCACAATTAGTAGGAGTGATCATTTTTGTATCATGATTTCCTGGCTCTCAGCCTTTTTAAGATGAGAATGATTTTTTTACAGTCACCCAGAAAGAAACAAAGAATGCCTCATATTTACCAACGTTTGAGACTTAGGGCCTGTGTCTGTTTCTCAGGTGTATTTGTGAGACACTCTGACCCAAACACATGCTGGACATGGATGATTTGATTTTTGTTTTGTCCACATGATTTTGTTGACATGCTTAAATGTTGCTGATTTGGAAATTTTGCCTTTATTTTCTGTGTCTACCATAGGTAAATACGCTACATAGTTAAATAGTTTCTTTTTGGTCTGTTTTTATGATTATTCATGAAGTCTGCATGGGCTATTTTATTTTGAAAATCAACTGGATTCTCCATGCTGTTTCTGTGTCCGACTTCCTGCCTGCTCAATATCTTGCAGGATATCGAGCTTAACATAGCATCCATCAAAAATAGACGTGGCGTGAAGTAGCAGAGCAGAGAGCAGTGACGGCGCTTCTGGTGGTATTGCAAGCACGGTCTAAAATGGCCACGATCTGGTCCATGGGCTGCAGCACAGCTGTAACTTGACACAGCCGTGCCCAGTAGAATCAAGCAGTTACAGTGCTGATCTGGGTAGATTTCCTGAGATAAGGTGGTGGAAAAGTTACCCACAGTTCTAATGCTTCTCTCAAAACTCTCAGCGCTCAAACTTGAACTAAATACTTGTAATGAACATCTTGCTCAATAACTTATAATTCACTGAGGGAACGTTGCAACAGAATCATGTCAAAGCATATTAGACCAGAAATACTTCTCTCCTTAAATCCTCACACATCAGGTGTAGACCGAGCAGCATCATGACTGAAATGGTAAACTCACTGCTTTATGAATGTTGTTTTTCCATCACCTGCAACTCCAAAAACATGGCTACTGGACTGGACAGATAGTTATTTCATGGGTTTCATGGGACAATGGTCATGTTTTCTGTGACTGCCCTTCTATGAAATTTGCAGAAAAAGAGTCAATTTGATCTTTAACCTCCAGAAACTTATCTTGTGAATTATAGAAATTACTTTTTTAATAACACAGAAAGGTCCCACTTGCTTTTTCCTCCTGGGCCGGACTCAATTTATTATGTTCATGCACTATTTGATAAGATACTTGGGAGGTTGGAGCTGTGCGACCAGGTGTAACCTTTTGAAGAACTGCATTGATCTTTCTCTGGGGAATTCAGGAGGTTCCACAGAGAAACAAAGATGGCATGCACATTCACCTGTTGGCCTTGAAGGAATTTAAAGTTGGCTTTATCATCAGATACAATAAGATCTAAACATATTATTATGCTTTCAGTCCATGTCTGGACAGATGTCCATGTCATTAGTCTGTCTGTCATGCAGTCCATCAGTCAGTAGGCTTAGTCAGTCAAAGACAACATGGACATGTGTGAGTGAGTACACAACTTGGGGGGCAGGGTATATTTGTACAGTTGGACAAAATAAGAAGCACATTACAAGAAAAGGTTAGCTGATTAATCAATTAGTGGATCAGCAGACAAAATGAAAAAAAAAATCAGCAACTATTTGATCATTTTTGGCATTTTTTTCTTAAAATGACTTTAATGATTCATTAATTATCTGCTTTCAGTTTGTCTAAGATGAGGGATTTGATGCGTTTCTTGGTTTGTAATTTTAATACATTTTGTTTTTTGACTTTTGGTTGGAGAAAAATAAAAAAATTTCCATGAGCCCCTTTTCACTAATTTTAATCAGTCTTATGTAGTGGTAGACTGCATATCTGTGTTGGTCAGACACAGCAATTAATTTGATGACATTGCCTTGGGCTTTGGGAAATTGTGACAGCCATATGTCGAATGATTAATTAGTTAATTGAGGAATCTGTCATTAATTGCAGCCATATATCTTACAATTCTATTGCATTATATTAGAGTAAGAGGTTACACTTTTCATGTCACTGTGTCCACTCCTACACACACTGCATCAGCGATCATTTTGAATATACAGTAAATGTCATTTGTTGCAGACCAGGGAAGTGGACAGTTATCAGAAGCCGTAAATCCTGACGAGAATCCTACAAACAGGGAGATATGGCTTCTCCAGGCAACACCCCTCAGGCGAAAGTGCAGCTATGAGAAGATTATGATGCACGGCATTTACCCCAGGGCTGGAATAGAAGATATACGATAGCCATTTTGATTTATGATATTTTCTTTAACGTAGTTGACCTATGTGCATTAAGACGCAATAGGAAACCATTCCTCATTGCAAAAGAAAGGCTCTTGCCTGGCGTTTGTTAGAGATGGAGAGAACCAGCAGATGTAAATTAATCATGGCATCTCTCGGATGCTCACTCGATGCTCAGAATGAATAGCAGCATTACTCAGAAGTGAATGCTTTTAATATCCAGACACTTCTGATATCAAATCAGTTTTGCGTTTTTCTGTTTTTTTTTTCATTTTTGTTCCTAACCCCGATGATTTCCTCTTGACATGCATCTCCTTCAACTCCAATGTGACTGCCTTCATTACGAGGTTAATTAAAAAGACATGGCTTTATTCTGAAGCAATTAACTTTACTTCTGTTTTATGCTATTCACTTTCTCCGACTGACTGAGCGCAATTTGTCTAATTAAATCAAAAGCATTATAGGAGATGGTAAATATTATGAGACGGTGTTAGCAATACATGCATATTGATTAGGATAAACTACAGTAAACATATTCAAAGTTGAATTGGTGTTGCGCCAGCTGAAAGGTGACAGCCTAAAAACCCTCAGACTGAGTAAGGTGTCACTTCAATTGTGAAAAGGGACAGTTCACCCCAAGTTCAAAAATACATATTTTTCCTCTGGCTCATAGTGCTGTTTATCCATCAAGATGGCTTGTGGTGCTTAAAGCACCAAAAAATATATCTGAAAAACTGCACAGAAATGTTTCTTTCAAAACATCATGGCCCGGTTACTCAAGATAAGACTTTGTTGTAAGAACTTTCATGTAGGAACTATTTTCTCTATATGGTATCATCTATCGGAAGTACTTTATTTCTGCTAGAAAGAAAATCTGTGGATTATCTTGAGTAGCTGGGTTGTGATTTCTGGAAGGACAGAGACACTGGCGCTGAATTTTTTGGCACTCAGAGCACCACAAGCTGAGTGCCATCTAGTTCCATTATATTCGAGAAGGCTGACATCTCTGGAGCTGGTATCACCAAAACTCCTCAACTCACACCAAAACAATGTAGGTGATGAACAGCACTACAGGTAATAGGAAAAATATGTACTTTTGATTTTGGGTTGAACTCTCTCGTAAATATTTTTTTTCTTTACTGTGTGAATACCCATGCTTCCTCCCCTCAATATCAGCCTACCTGATAATAAAACATTTTACCTAAACCCTGGGATTAGTGGGTGTGAGTGGGTCATTTGAGAGTCCATGTAATAATGCATAAAGGATACCTGCTCCTAATAATAGCTGTAAGCTCAAACCCTTGAACCAGTTCCAGCAGCTCAGAGCATCCCCACAGAGGGTCCTGATCCCCGGTTTGTCTCTGTGGGACAGGAGCATCATGGTCCACGAGACCTGGGTAAATGTTTGTGCGCAGAGGCCGAGCAAGATCATATTCATAACCGTGGGCTCTGATTTACGAGGCTGGATTTACTACCTATTGAGCGCAATTACATACAGCACAGGCAGTGTGCAAACAAAAGCCTGAGACAGCAGCCATTTTGTGCTCCAGATAATATGAACTAGTGTTGATAAAAACGAGTAGGATGAGCTATTTATGACTACTGAGGGAGTAGAACTGTTGTCTACTGTTTATACACTCAGACTACATTTTAAAATGGCATACTGAACTCATTAGCGTGCCTACATAGTTTTCTATTAAATATTATCAACCCTGCCTATCTGATTTGACCTTTCAAGTGCTTGCACAACCAGCAGAGACACAAGACGTATCAATAAATCAATACATTTCTATAGCGCATGTGGTGCTATTCTACTGATATAATTGCCACATTCTCAGTTGGAAATGTGCTTAATTGAAGATGTGTGTCACTGGTCATCTCTCAAGACTGAATAAACAGGAATATCTAATCATGTTACAATGAATGTCTTCACCACGAAGCTCTGATGCTGCTTGTAGACCAAAGCCTGTTGTGGTGTATTATATTTTATTTATATTTTTGGTGATGCCGTAAATTATGGCTGTATGAAATCCAGCAGCACATGTGAAGGCCCTCCTCCAGATCTAATTCAAGGAGGTCTCTAAAGGTAGTCGCACTGAAAAACTCCTCTTTGATAGTTAAAAAAAGTCGTTTTGTGAACTTTAAAAAAATGAAATGTACCACATCATTTGCTTGATAATTTCCATTACCATCAAAAGCAGCAGGAGGAGGAGAGGGCCCTGGTCCTGATCCTTAAGCTGATTGAAATATGCTGCTCATTAGAGTCCATTCACAAAATTCATGAATCATAGTAAGACAGACGACAGTTTCCTCACCTGTAAAAAGGTCCCCCCTATTAACCGGCAGATAGCCTAACTATTGTACTAAGGAAAATGGCTCAATTTATTATCGCCTTCATATGAATGCAAATGGGGCGCAATCAATAAGTCCAATATCTGACGTGTCATTAATAATAAGTAGCCAAAGAAAAAAGCAGCACAAGAATTAATATAATTCCAGCACGTATTAAGGATGTAAATGAACAAATCTATATGAAATGGGTGATTTGTACACAGATAATCACATATAGTAAGTGGGAGAAAGCAATATTTTAATACTGCTTTAGAAAGTCAAACACATTGACAATATAAAGGGAAATAATATCACAGATGGCAATGAATTTAAAGCATAATATGTACAGGGATGGTGGACAGCAATTATGACAAAAATATAATCCAGAGCGAATATTATTTCAGTTATTTTTTCTTGTTTTATAACAAATGTAAACTACTCCTTCAACTGAACACAATTAAAATAAAAACTATTTTTAAAAAAGCATTGTATGTACATATTTCTGAAAGACTGCATGTTGCAATTCATTGATATTTTTTTGTCTAGAAAAGAATAGCTTGTTCAACTATTTTTCTTCATTGGCAAACACAGTGGCAGAGCAGATTAGGAAGTTATCAAGTAACATTTAAGATCAGTTATGGGACAAAGCCAGACTTTTCTCCGTATCTCCACGCTGCTCAGTGAGCCACTTTCATCAAGGTATTAGTGACCAATTGAAAGTGACTGAAGAACTGCTGAGGTTGTGAATGCACGGCTAATATTGTGACAAAAATATGTAATTAAAGTAAACAAAAAGCCAATTTTCAGAATTATTGCAATTATTAAATTGTTGCATACTTGAACACTGAAATGGCCCCCCTGTGAGATGATAATACTGTTGGGTCAACAGAGTTGAGGCCCTGTCCTAGTAAAGTGACATGAAGTGTTTGCAATCTGCAAGCTCATCACTAGAACTGAACAATTAATTGCGATCTTATCAAAACTGCAGAGAGGCCTATACATCATATTCTTGTTTAGAACAGATCCCCACAAAAAAGAACAAAAACAACAACAACAACCAAACAAACAAACAAACAAAAAAACTAAAATTCTTACCATAATTTAAAATACTGCTTAAAAGATGTCACAAATCATATTGTGATTCCAAAGGAGGTCAAAATGACCACAATTAGATATTTTTTCAAAATCGTTCATCTGTTCTCACAGAGACGCTATTAAATCCTAAACTATAAAGTCAAACATGGTGGGTGAAAATTTTGATCACTCTTCTCTCCTCCCTCCTGAGTAGTCCTATGGTAGATGGATATCATCTACATAAATGAGATTTTTAAAGGAGATTTTAAAAGAGACCCAATACCTCTAAAACCTCGACAGAAAAGAAAATGGAGACAATCCAACCGTAGTACAACAGCAGGAAAGAGGGAATGCTGGGAGATTCAAGGTGGCTGCAGAAAAAAGGAGAAGTGAGAGATTTATGCTAAACGTGTGCTGACTGACAAAGCAACGTCTTCTCAAGGCTCTGCAGGAGATCGGCCTAAATCCTCCTCATAAATTTTATATTAATGCCAGAGGTAACCAAGGTTGTTTTTCCCAGTATTTCTCCGGGTCCATTAAACACACCTAATATATTTCAACATTCTCCCATTTCCTCATCTAAGTAGCTCAGCTGAATTGCAAAACTTGTACATAAGAGAATGTTTATTCCTTGCCGAGTCTGATGTGACTTCAGTGGCTGTGCTTTTCTGTTAAGCTTGACTGGTTTAAAGATAAAAAGCTAACACACTCACCTTCCTCTGCACCTGTAGGTACTGTAACCTTGCCATTTCAGGAGATAATAAGACGAGCTGTCTAAGTGGGGAGGGGGGTGAAGCAATCTTTCTCAGATCTCGCTTACCACTCTGTTGTAGTTTATTCCTCAGGAATAACAATTCGACTCGAGAATAAGTCACAAAATCTTTTATTCCTAGAAAAAATGTGAGAGCTGTCTATCAACATGTCTGCTTTGAGTCAGAGAAGGGAGGAAAAAAAAAAGTTGCATTTGTGCAATTTGTTCTCTTCTGAGCAACAGTCTGAGCAGGCGATGCCAAGTTTCTGCTTTCACACCTCTTCTCTTCCTTGACTGGCCTATTTTAGGATGTGGAGAGCTTTCCCCTCCTAATTCCCAGTACAACATAGTAAATCCCAATGTAACAGACTGCAGCCACTGCCATCAAATATAGTGGCTACCATGGAAACTACCGTGAACTTCAGTATCAATATACCACATAACTAGAAGGCAGCAAAAACACTAAAATAGTCTATATCCTTGGCATACTAATTAACATAATGTGCCTCTTGAATAATAGGCGGACATACAAGTAATGAGTTCTTCGTCCCTTAGTGAACAGATACACTGTATTCCACTGTTGTTCACTGACAAACCGTATTAGCAGATCACTTAGTCACTGCATGGGAGAAACATTTTAACATTTTGCTCGAACCAAAGAGGCAAACGAGCCGGAGATGGTGAATAAAAAGTGTGCTGTGAACTGCGAGAAAAGTACAACATGGATTTCGACATACAACAGCCGCCTCAGTCAAAATGGTGGCTCACTCCTTTCACACTCACGAGAAAAGGAGAAAACATGTCTCCCAGCTAGACAGGAGCAACAGAGGTGGTTTGATCTCTGCTTGAGCTCCACTTTTCAATTGCTAGTCGCAAAGATGTAAGAGCATATGTCTGGCATTTAACAGCCATGAAAAATAGTCGTGGAAGAAGCTGCGGAGGGGGAGTCTGTGACTTTATTCTGAAACATCACTGTCTCAGCTGTCAAAAAAACATGCTGATAGACAAAACATGCTAATAGGCACACACATCTTCACGTGTACCCACGCGCACACACACACACAGACAATTAAAAAAGCTCCGGAGACAGCAGACTGATTGTTTATCTGCATCATAGCATGGAGAATTGAAATCCTCAGCCACAGATAAGACATCAATCTTCCTCAGTGGGCTGCGTAAATAAATCTGATTACGGACAGAATCATTTCCCCTTTAGAATTGTTTTATCTGCTCATTCTATGCCTCAGCACCAGATAACTCGGAAAGTGCTCGGCACAAGGTGGTGGCTCGCCTCGCTCTCGTCTCCCATCGGCATCGCACGGGCCTGCTGCCAGTGGAATGATGTCATTCAAACTTCAAAATATCTCTAAAAATCTACTAATCTGGCTTTGCAACCGCTATGTAACACCTGTTTGTTGAGTTGCTGAAACTGTAGATAATGACTCACAATGGGTGAAAATGTCAGTTTATCTGCCATTATTTTTTTCATTAAGTGATCTAAAAGAAAAGTTAAAAAAAGATATAGCATCAGCATCAGATGCAGTGAAAAATAATAATTCCCTAAAATCAAAATTGTTTTGTTTTCTTTTAGTCTAAAACCCAAACATATTAAATTTATTATCACTTAACAGAGAGATAAAGCAAATCCTGACAAATGAGAAGTTAAGCAGGCAAATATTCAGCTTTTCTGCTTGAAAAAGACTTAATCAATTATCAAAACAGATATTCCCTTGCAGTAATTTTCTGTTGATTCATCAAGTATTCGATCAATCAGCAATTTATTTTAGCTTTTGTGTATGGCTTGAATTTTCATGGAAACTTTTGATTTTTAACTTGTCTTTTAAAATGATTTAATACAATCAATTCATTATTGATTCAAACAAAACAAAAACATATCACATCATTCCTTTCGGGTGGCAGATGAAATGTATATTTCTTTAACATTTTTTGTTCATTTATTTATTTATTTATTTATTTTAAACAAACAAAATAACAACTAACTCTGTTGCCAGATTCAGTTTGGGGTGCATTTATAAAATGCAGGCATTTTGGCCTCAAATTCAGACGTTGAGATGACCATCTTTGGTTTTAGGTGGATTACGTTAATAAATTACTCTTGATAGGAAGCTTTTATTGCACTTACAGTAACATGATGAGTTGCTGTCTGCTCAGGTAGAATTATTAGGGGCCGACCGACACTTTTAAGGCCAATGATGATAAACGAATATTAAGGAGTAAAAAAAATTATGATAGATATATTGGCCAATGTTCTTTATTTACAAACTCCAAAAATATATAAGGGCACTGAAACAGTAAGTTTTTCTAATAATTATGGATAACTATAAATAAAAAAGACAAATAGCACAACTTGAATTAAGAAAAAAGATCAAATATACAAAAAATACTGCCTATAAAACAAAAAATATAAGAACACTACATTGGATAACATTTATGCTGATAGCGGTGCTTGGCCAATACAGGGCTGATAATATCAGCTGACTAATATATCAGCTCTAAACGTTATCCTCATTTCACTTGTTTCTCGTCTACTCCGCTTGCAGAGCCCCGCCTTCGTGAAACTTGTGCAACCATAAATGACAGAAATGCAGTAAAGATTCCCACCCTGAGCTGAAATAAAATGAGTGCACATAAATTAGGTAAATAACGAAATGTTTTGTTTTTTCAGAAGTCAGGGGGTCCCACTGGACGGGCGGCCCGCTCTCCCCAAGGCAATGTTAGGGGAAACATTGCATATTGATTAATGCCATGAATGTTATGGAAGACTGCATAGACATTTTTATTGAATTAAGGGAAATGCACCTCATGAACTGATCTAATATAAAGTAAACTGATCACAACTCTGATAATGAGACATGGCGATGTCGAAACATATTCTGATTATGTGCATAATTGCTGTGAAATTCCCTATTTGTGTATCTAAGAGAATTTAAATGATATGTTCTGTAAGTCATTCCTACTGAGCATCAGCTCATAATCTCAATACATCTCAAGCTTCTGAATATTTTATAGAGCCAAGGAAAAAACTAATTCCTTACAGATTTGGATAAATGAGATAATGTAATGCCGGAGTGCACAAAGCCTTTTACACACTTCTCAACAAATCCTACTGTTTGTTTTCACATTGTAATGTGCTGGAATCCCTTCCAACCAAAACAGATTTGTTGGTGTTTCTTCTTTCTTTGTTAGATCTGATAAAGCATTAAAGGGCATTCACACTGAGGTCAGTTCACTTGTGTGACCCGAATAAGCATTGACAGCCACTAAAACGAATTCGGGCAAATCACACAAGCCAGCAGCTGAGCACACGCCTGCATTCAGCAGACATGCATGGTGACAAAGCATTCCCTTAAAACACACCAGATAAAAGACTAATTTGGTCCAATTTTGCTGGGGGGATGCTTATCTTAGAATTCAAATAAGGTCAAAAGAGAAAACAGTCACGGAGTCTGTGATAAGATCGTGGTGGAAAAGCAAAATAAACCCCGTAACCCCTGTGAAAATGAGTTATGCTCCAGATCCTTGTAGATGTGGTTATGCCTCTTATTGCCATTTACCTCCAGTGAGGACAACACGAGTCAACACAATAAAGGTAAATAAATAACTGATGAGGGCAATAAAAAGGAAATGCAGAAGTTAGGCTTATCACAACAAAACAACAGCCAAATTTTTACTCTAGTACAGCCATGATAAGAAAACCGGACTTCAATGGAAATAATAAACACGAATCATAAATCATCCCAGATTAAATGTTAGCATACTGTACTCTGGTGTAATCTCCTCCACAGCAGGAAATTGTTGCTTTCAGAATTTATCAGCAACACTGTGAGTTCACACTCACATTTTGTTGCGGTAAGGAGACGGAAACTTGGCTGAAAAACCTTTAGTTTGCAGTGCTTCATGAGGTAAGTGGTGAGAAGCCAAACAGAATTAGAAAAGTTTGGGGATTCATCAAACTATTTGACAAACAATGTCAAGAAAGGACAAAAACAGTGAGATCTTATAAACTAAACGACTCGGATCTCGTATGAGTTGGGTTCATGTCCCACCAGCAATGATCTGAGGCAGAGAAACTGCACCACGAGACAGTAATGAGAAAAAGTGTGTTTCCATCAGCTTACTGCTTCACCTGTCTTTAGATGAAGAGAGAAATGAAAGATTGCTGCAAAAGAACTGTCTATCATTTAGGAACTACAACCCATCAGAGCAGGATACCATTCAGAAGACAATGGTGGATCACAATGCTCTGAGCTTCTTTTTGATCAATCATTGAAGATGAGAGCTTGTTGAGTTATTGACACGGGGAAATATGAGACTTAAGTGGTAACTGATTGCCTCAGAAGGACCGCTTTTAGCGGTATAATGCAGAAAAATGTATTATACAGAAAATAGCCCTATTTCTGTTACTATCCACCCCTGTTAGCAGCACATCTTTAACTACCATCAGCTGTGTAGTTTTTCTACATCAAAAAATGTTTTATGTTTTATAAAATGGTTTATAATAGTCAATAAAATGTGCAAGAAGTAGGGATGACACGGTGAAGAAATTTTCCCACCAGTTAAAAACCTGTGACAACAACGTTTCAGATTATAAAGGATATTTTACAGGTAAAGATATGGGCAATGACACTCGATACTTGAAATGTTGCTAATGAGTGCTTACTTTGATCTTACATTAGATCTTTAGATTTCCCATGGTTCATTATTAACTTTGCAGTGCAGGGCATGGCGCCAAAATATTTCGAAATTTTAACAGTGCAACTAAAAAGTGACAAAGCAGCGTTCAAAGTAAATATAGTCCACCGCCCGCTTTCTCTTCCCCTCTCTGTCTCTCTCACATGCTGGCTCCAGTGGAGCTGTGCAGTCCAGCATCAGTGTCACTCATACTGTTAATGTTTTGTCGGTGAGCGTCCAGCTCGCGTTGAAGCTGCTGAGGCAGTGATCTGAGATACGACGTCGGCAGCGTTGGAGAAACAAGTCTGAGTCCGTCTGTCTTAAAGTTTCTAATTCGTGCATCTGTCATCTGACTATTGATAACAAACTTAGAGAGTGGGGACAGTGGGCAAGCATACATTAAAACAACAGTGCCATCCAATACCTCAGGAAGCCAAGCAACTAACATTCCTTACATTGCTGTTTAATCTGTCAATAACTTTTCTGACTTATCAGTTTCTTTGTGGATGTAAATTTGTATGGATACATCCTTGCTGTTCCACTTTTTCATAATTTCACAAATTCTCACTCGAGTTCCTCTGTCATGATGGCTAGAGTGATCAGTCATAGGGCTGGACAATATAATGACATTATATTGTATTGTGATATGACACTAGATATTGTGATAGATTTTGGATATTGTTATATCATAATATGTCTGAAGTGTTGTCTTTTCCTGGTTTTATAGGCTGCATTATAGTAATTTTGAGAATTTACCAGACAGATTTACCAGTCAGTTAGGCATTATATCCACATTACTGATGATTATTTATAAAATAGTCTCACATTTTATGAAAGCACCAATAGTCATCCCTGTAATACTGTTGCAATATAAGACAACAAAAATATTTTATCCTCTCAGCCACTTCCACCCTTTGGAGAACACAACATATCAGTCACGATCAATAATTATCAATACTGACCGAAATGAAATTTCACTATCGTGATAGGTTTTTCAGCTATATCGCTCAGGCCTAATCAGCAACAATTCAAACATAGATTACTCCATCACCAACTGAATTCTTGCAGGTGGTAAGAAATAACCTGATCCACAGTTACAAGACTTCAAATGGGCATGGCTGCTGGGAAACACTGATGGTGAGCCACAGACTCAAACTTCCCCAAAAAGAGTTGGTTCCACTTTATTTTTATCCATTTAGTTTGTTGCTGGGGTTTGACTCTAAGGATCCATTTTGTGTGACTAGCTCTTCACCTTCTGCTACAGACATTTGTTTTTTGTTTCTTCTGCTCTCTGTTGTCTTTCACTCTTCTACTCTAGACTGCAGCCACAACATCCAGGACATTTTACACAGGCTGTTAGTTTAGGAAGCACTTGATTTGATATGCAGCAGAGTTTTCTATGACCAGAGCGCTCCTTTTAAATGTCAACATCCAAGTCGATAATGTTCATTTAATTGTGGGAAGCCAAAATCGTGATCAAGATTAATATTCGATTGATTATGCAGCCCTACTTAGAATCATAAATCATGTTTGGAACTTTACTGTCCATGCATGATGATTGTGTAACCAGTAATGTAGATGGAAGCTCAGAGATCCCTAACTTTGCTTACAGAAATCAATAAGGAGAACTAAAGCAGTATTTTTATAAAATTTAGAACTGGATCCAACACTGAACACTACTTCGTCTACATCTCCTCTTCCTCAGATCTCTGCTGCTTTTTTACATTGTTTGATTTAGAGAAGCTTCTCTCTACTGTCTAAGGCAGATGAATACAGTGGATGATTCACTGATTCTATTTTATTAAATCCTCATTGAAACAATCCACTGACATAAGTTCCTTTTTTATGCGTTTCAGTGGTCACTTGTGTCTGTCTACTGTTTTGTGTAAAATACAATCTAATTAGCCCACTTCAGTTTTTATGTGCACAAGTTAGAAAAGTGCAAGTTCAATGCCTGATCGTTAATCACTGGCTAGATATATAAACATACAGCTGCAGGAAAATAATAATAAGCTGCAATTAAACCTAAAACACAAGTAGTGCACAGATGCACAGCATCAAGAGCAGGATGAGGAAACCGCAAACTCCCTACATTGGGTAATTTTTCACAGCTGCTGCTTGCTAACATTGACAGCAACAAAACCTGTGTGGTAGTCCATAAACTGAGATGTGAGAATGCAATTTCCCCTTGTTTTGAGACGTGCATACATAACACACAAACCAAACACTGACCGCTATATTAGGCTGCCACACCACACATGATAAATGATGATGACATAAATGAGTACATGCCAAGAAAGTGAATCGGTTGCACCTGTAGGGCCTGTGGTCATTTGTTTTCTGATTGCCAAGGGCATAATGAGCAATTGGCACCCTGTGTGAGTAAGGCCGATTTGTTGTGCCCTCTGTGTTGCATTATCTGCCTGACCTGTCACAGCTGTATCACAGTGAGGTTTATTGGATTCAGGGACCAGACTGTCGCGGTTTACACCTACACCTTCTGCCGACATGAGTGCTGATCAACATTTCATGTGTGGTTAGTGCGAGTCACCACAGTGCTCTCTCCGGTGTCTTCTTTTAAAACCTGTCTGCTGTGAAAGAGACTGCATGTGAATGTGATAATGCAGTCATTAGCAAAATGAATGTAGGTGATGAACTGGGACACAACAAGAATAAACTGGTGCATGCCAGGGTCTGTCACCTTAGTAATAAATGACCATGGGGGGGCGGACATTACAGCAATGTGTTTTTAATGAACACATCACTGATAAAATCATATCAGTATTCTTGAACCTTGTAACAAAATAGAAAAGGGCCTCCCCAAACTGGAAAGCTGGACGCACACCATTTGGTTCCCATCCTTGAGGTCAGGACCTCACGAAGAGTTGCCATAATTCTGAGGGGTTGTTATTATTATCAACCTATTTATTTGAGTTAGTGACTGTTGGAATATTAGAAAGACAAACCATTACCATAAGATAACAGGACAATTAAAGCTCATCTTACTTTAGTTACAGAGAGAAACTTGGATTCAGAAAGTGTATGGCTATATGGAAAACGTGAAACAATATGTCCTTCCTTGACATTTTGAGAGTTTATTTTGTGTATTTATTAAATGTAGTGCCCTTCTCTAGTGAACTCAAAGCTTGCATACATCTCCCAGATGAAAAGGGAAATATAGTGTTGAATATATTGATTGATTAATTGATGGTTGCGGGCCTGAAGGGGTCAGGGCGACAAGTTCAAAATTGTAACCAAACATCTTGCACAAAAATAAATTATTTTCAGAAATTCAAATATTTGTTGGTAAATTACAGATTTTTTTTCAATCTCTTCTTGCTTCTAAAAATTATTAAAACAGGAGAAAAAATTGGTTTCAAAACTAATGACAGGTAGTCACTAGTACGTTTTTTTTTTTTACTTTAAGGTAAAAAGGTTGGGTATCACTGTACACTGCAGAATTATGATTCCTTTCATTGAAATGAAGGGCTTTGGTCAAGAAAAGAAGAAGAAAAGTACACAAATGTGGACACGATTGTGCACATACTTCTGGCCATATAGTACCTGCAGCTTACACAGCACATAATGAATATAATTCAGTTCCTTTCTGTACTATGAACACTGCAGTCACGTATTTTTCAGGGCCACAGGTAAGCTGCTTACCTCCACCTCTCAAAGTGGGACTACAGAGTTAGGGATAATTCAATAAAGTGCAGCTCTCAGAAAGATCATGCCTTCTGGTTTCCCCCCTCCCTGCAAAGCCACGACACCGCCTGAAATCTACAATGACAAAACTGACAGCTGTTGACTGGGGACGTGGCATTGAGGAGAATCAGGTCCCGGCACACAAACTCATCCCAGCGCTCCCGCATCATCGCAGTGACAGGACTCGGGAGCCGAGGACTGACACAGGAGGGAGAGGGGAGATAGGAACATTAATGTATCATTCATCAGAGCTCCGCGCCCTGCCTCTACTGCAGTATGAAAACATAACTGTAATGAAAATCCTATCGATCGGAGTCGCTTCCTTTTAGACAAATTGCACTGTTTTCTCTGCTTTTCAATTGTTTGAGAGGCAAATGTAAAGAGCAAAGACGAAAAGCCCTGGAGACATCATCGTCAGTGCTCCATCATGACAGGCAGACCTTGTATCAAGTTCAGCTACAGACAGAGCATTGTGTGGAAGCAAAAACATAAGATTTTAGACTACAGCTGCAACGATCAGTTGATTAAGTTAGTTTGTTGCCCACTATTTTGATAATCTATTTTAATAATCATTTTTCAAGCAGAAATTTAAACGTGCTGGTTCCAGGATTTGCTGCTTTGCCTTTTTTTTTTTTAAGTAAATGAAGAGTCTTCAGGTTTGGGACTGTAGGCTGGACAAGACAAGCAAACTGTTGATGTCACTTTGGGTTCTGGAAAACTGTGATGACCATTTTTCAGAATTTTATGGTATTGTATAGACACCTTTTCTGTTGGTAAACATTATGACATTTTGTTGTGGACAGAGCTTAGGTGGAAACGCATTAGCGAACAAAGGCTAGCAAGTTTTATTGGCTTGTTTCTTAACAAAGAAAATCTGAATGTTGCTGAATGGCCACAGTCACTCGCTCCTCAGGACCGCAAGAGTTACTTCAAAACATTAACGTCAACCAAGGGGACCAGACTGGCTGACCTATACACACTCACTCATTGGATGGATGAGCTTTTCACAATTGTACAAATATATCGACGATTGGCAACCACAATTTTCTTCTTTTTTTTCTGTCAAACAGTGGCAGCTGGTACGCAATAAAACTGTGATTTTGAGCCATTACTACTTCAATTCTGGCACCTAACAACACAGCAAGATGACATCTTAGCTTAGTTATGTCCGTTTGGCTAGCCTAATATTACTGTCTGACATAACTTCAGACTACATGACATGCATAAAAAGATCTCTCCTAAGGTATTTATTAGTTTCTGATTCTGGCCCATCTCCCACTTTGAAAACCTCTGTTGTAGTGTAATTGATTAATTGTGAAATATCTATACATATACTCATATTCAATGAGCAAATTGGCCAATTAAGCTCATGATTTAGCATATAACTGATTCAAGTTATGAAAACATTGCAGTTATTTTAAAGTCTTGATAAGACAATGATTACAGTACGTGCTATTCCATTAAAAAGTGGATTTTTCCACAGATGTCAAATATGTTGTGAAATGCCTTTTTGCTGTGACCAACGGCATGTTAGTCTGTTCAAGTTAACATTCGCTGTCATCCAGAGTGAGGAGCACCTCCCCCCATTAATCCACCTACAGAGTTCTCGAGGCAGGGGAGGCCTTTTGGTTAGAGAGACCATCTCCGCTTTGATCTACCAACACCCCTGCAGAAGTGTCCTTGATCAAGACGCAGCTACGGGGGAGCTGCTCCTGGCTGCCCCTGTGTGTTCACCACTTTGCTGCAATGCAAACATGGCGCTCTCTGAGGAAAATAGGAAAAAAAAGCTCATTTCAAAACAACCCTGGCTTCTTGTTACGGTCCCAGAACTGCTCTCTTTGTTAGTTAGCCCGCCGCTGTCTGGTCTCAGAGGCCTCAGAAGCACCAAGTCGGAAATCTTTAGAAATTATCTCTGACATCATCGCTGCCATCAGTGGTCATTAGGGAATGGACAGACAAAGAAAACTATTTTAAAGTACTCCAACACAGCCAGTTATGTGTTCCCAAAGGAGGCTTTTGCCGAGCTAACATGCATGAAGTGACAAGACAGACAGTGAGAGTGGATAACCATCTTACCCATGTGCAGTCCTCCTGCATTGCTAAATTAAAGATGGGGAGATAGTAAAGCCACAATCTCCGAGTGGGATCTCATTCTCCGATGAAGTAAAGGGACTTGGAGGAAATAGATCAACCCAGAATCTCAGGGGTCAAGGGTTTATTTAATGAAGTCATATCAGTGATGCCTGCTCCTTTCTGTTATCATCATATAGAGGGGCTTGTGTAACTAACCGCTATACTGTTACAAATGACACTTTAATTTTTTTGTTCCAATTGTAACTAATAAAGATCAGAGATTCTTTAAAGTGTGTATAATTTCTAAAGAGCACAGTGACCTTGCTACAGTTTGTATAGTAAAACTTAACATACTATATAAACTTTATAACTTAAGATGTATCACAACTTTTCTCTAATTAGTTCCTAACTTTATTAAAGAAACATTTGGCCCATCCTTAAAGTCTTTAGCATAAGCCACTTTACTTAAAATGGAATTTCAGTCCACGCATGACTGAATGAGACGGTTAACTGAGCAACATTTGCTATTTAAACCCACAAACTCCATGACAAACTCTGCCAACTGGGGTGAAAACTTTAACTCAGAAACCTCAATTTGTACCGCTGTGCTACCAACTGTTCATGGTGAATAACAAAATGTGTGGGTGGGGACTATGTGAACAACTCTGTTTCTATAAACATATCGTGATCACAACTTTTGAACTAACAAATACAGAAAAGGAATGAAAACTATTTTTTGTCTTGGTGGAGGGATCTGCATCTTCGCTCAAAAACTGAATGAACCCTAAGCCATGATGAAACAATAAATGGTAGGGGTATTGTTAAAAACTTGCAATACCAATACTAGTGCTCTTTAAGTGAAACCAATGTCAATAAAGCACTTCATTCAATACCGATCATGTGCACAGAAGCATGCATGAAAAAAAGCTTTCATATTGTAATATTGTATGCATTTATTCTTATCAGATGCCACAGTTGTGTAGTATAAGCACACTTTACAATGCGTTGGTGGAGTCTGCTGAACTACTAACTTCATCACATACCCTGCACTCAACTTCACCACACCACATACTGTATGGGCTGCAGCTCTTACTGTAGTGGGCCAATCACACATTACATTAAATCAGAGAATGTCTGCGTTGATTGGTTGCAAGCAGAATTATATAATTAGCTTTTTTTCAGATCAAATGAAGGTATAGCTTTACTGGAGACGTTCTGATACTATTTGGTACCAGACTCTGGAGCTGCAAAACTTAATCACTTAATCAATTAGTTGTCAACTTAAATAAATCGCCAACTATTTTCATAATCATTCATCGGTTTCAGTAATTTCAGGAAAAAAGTCACAATTCTCTGATTCCAGCTGTTTAAATGTAAATATTTTCTGGTTTCTTTACTCCTCTATGACAGTAAACTGAATATCTTTGGGTTACAGACCATTCCACTACCATACATTTGATGATGTCATTTTAGGCTTTGGGAAATACTGAAATACTGACACCAAACAAGTAATCGATTACTTGAGAATATAATTGACAAATGAATAGACAATGAAAATATTCATTAGTTACAGCCCTAGTTATTTCCATCAATACCCTAAATGGTATTGAGTACCAATAACCAGCCCTATAATGAAGTGACACTTGAAAATAGGGGTGTCACAGTTTCTATTCTAAAACCGATGAAAATGAGATTTCAGTTTCAATATCTAATACATATAAAGTTAAAATCAAAGGCAGTATGGGAAATTGTCCCTGTATTTTTTTTGAATGCCAACAAAGTGGCAGATATTAAGAACAACTATATAGAAATAACCAATGTTTTAGTCTAGTTTGCTTACACAGGTCATAAAGAAGCTTCAGTATTTCATAAAGACGGTTTCAAAACCACCTAAAAACTTAAAGCATGTATTTTTCTGTGACTGCACCAATGTGCTGGCACCGGGTGAGACTCACTTCCCTCAGCTAACCTTCTAGTCAAAGTCACATATTAGAGTTCAGGTTCAGGAAAGGTGGCTGGTGGATTTTTGCAGATGAAAACTCGATTGTCTAACAATAGAATAGCTGTCATTGCTGAAAAATACATTTTAAATCTAAGATTTAGAGAATGACACTCCTACTTGCAAGACAGTGAAGATGAATGACTGCTAAAATGAGAACAAATACATAGAGGAATGTGTGTGTCAATTGTCTGTGTGTGTGTGTGTATATATATACACACACACACACACACACACACACACATATATATATATATGTGTATATATATATATATATATATATATATATATATATATATATATATATATATACATATATATATATATACACATACATATATATATATATATACATATATATATATATACATACATACATATATGATATCTGATATGTGTATATCTGTTTGTGTTTCTATCTGCATGTGCTGTTGGGTGGGGCACTCATGGTAACACACAGCAATAAAGCCATCATCAGAAATGAAAGAATAAGCCAGAACTGAGGATAAACTGACACAGGAGCTTTGACGGCAATAACCCGACATGCAGGGGAATTAACTGGGGTATTACAGCTAAACCTGTGGGACTCTGCAGCTTCTGTAGGGAAACTTAGACACATGGACCGGCATACATGCTGTGACCTCAGAAAGAGGAGGGTGAAGGGATAATACTACTCTGCCTTTGAAGCAAAGGGGAAAAAAAACAGGTCAAATCTTGCAGTTCTAAATATCTGCAGTGCTTTCTTGATGAGATATAATTAAATAACTTTTAATTCTGTCAGAATCATTAGCAGCTCCAGCCCGGAAAAGAGAACCATTTCTTGACACTGGGAGGGCTTGCTTTTCCAGGCTCGTGTTTTGACTCCAAGTGTCATGGAGACAGAGATTAAGTGTGACAACGCTGATGCCAAGCGTTGTACTCCTGCAATGCTTTGCAGAAACATGGCACATTCAACATTCTGACTTTGCCCACAATATTCCCCCAGACTTGAATTAACAATGTGGAAAAATAACATTACCACTCAAAATAAAAGGGAGCTGAGAAATGGCATTTATCAGAAAGGAACTACACCAGCGAGTGCTTTTTGTTTTATGAGTCAACCTTGGACAAAAACAGTGATACTTCACCAGAGGCAGTAGGACGCTGAATTCGACTACTTCCTGCAGAGAATGACAGCTGAAACGGCGCTTTACTGTCAATCACTTCTCTCCTGTTAGTTTGGGGCTATATGTGCTGTTTATAATAATGAGAATGAACAGTAATGAAACAATTTTGGCAAAATGAGCTTGTCTTTTAATCCCATTAGCTTTGGATCCATCCGCCAATGACAATTCTTAGTATTAGGATTCCTAGCAAAAAGGCAGGGGACCACCGAGATAACAAAAAAAGCTGTTTTTGATTACATTTTAGTTTATGGATTCAAATTTAGAGACTGTAGTTTAAAAATGTACTTAATGCCGCTACGCTTCATCACTGTCTTAAAGTGTTTAGTGCCCACACCAGAAATACACGCTATCTGTTGTTAAACACATTTCGTTTGCCTCCCAGTGACTCTGTGACAGCAAATAAAGATTGAATGAAGATCAAGTCAAGACTCTCCTGCTGTTTAACTCGTGTTTTACTTTTGGCAGTGATACAAAAATATGTCATTTTAGATTGATTACTGGCAAAATAATGCAAAACTGCACATAATAAAAATTAATTCAGAAGCAGGCGATTATCTGGGAAAAGTATTCAGCTAAATTGAATTTATTTATTTCCATAGCCAAAAGGAAAATTACAAATTACTCCTCATAACATTTCATTTTAGTTTTATTCTGCATACAGTTTTGATTTAGCACTCACCTTTGCTAATTTAACCTTGTACAGAAAAGTGGAGGCATAACACACCAATATGATTCCCCACCCTTAAAGTTGCTAATTTTAACAGTTGCAACAACCTAAAAAAAAAAAAATAGTAAATGCATGTGAATATACAGTAAAGCCTTGTGTCTGTGTGTCTGTGTGTGCAAGCATGTGTTTTCTGTGCTATTCATCTGACACTTTTTTCCTCCTCATTGTTGAAGGAACAGCAAGCTTAGCTTCAAGCACATCACCCTATAATTGTTCCTTGGTTCGTATCTGTCACGACACTTCTGTAGGTCTACAGCCACTGTCACAAACCACAGCCTGCAGCCCAAATGGGGTCGCTCTATTTTTTTTCCCTCAGTATCTCATACAACCAGCCTTTGTTCCTCATAGCACAATCTGGAGATGCCATTAGTGGGGAGGGAGACAGTGATGTTTAGTGACAGCCAGCGACTCCTCTGGTCAAGAAAGTGCCCTGGAGTCATCAGAGTGTCACACACACCCCTCCTCTCTGACTGAACACAGCCTCGGCTCCCCAAGTTCACCTTTGTTCTAGCTATCTGAAAAGCAGAAAGCTAATTGTGTGACAGGGGTCGGGGTGGGCAGCGCCCACGACAGCCTGAGTTGTGCCACTGCGTAAAGCTGCCAGGCCTTCTTGTCAAACATACTGCAGGAGAATCCGCCACAAAAAATTAGGCAAGAGGGGGAGGCTTCTCATTTTGCTGCAAGTGGCAGTTTTTGTCTTTGTGTTCTGTTCATGACTATTGTCATCACATTTAGGGCTGAGCTCAAAAACATGCAGAAATTCTGCAAGCGGCTGGGTGGGATGATAAGAGAGAAGCTACATGGCCTGTTTGGAGCTGATAACTTAGACTCAGCATAAATCAAACACCTTCTGGCGATTCAAATAATTTGTACAGTTGGGCATCATATGTTGAGAGGGGATAGAAGAATTCAGAGTAAAAAAGTATCATGCCTCAGTGCCCCAAAATGAAATGCTGCAGACTTGTCAAATTATATCTTCCAAGTGAAATGCTTAGGCTGTGATTTACCAGCATTACTGTATAATATACAAGACATTTTTACACTAAATTAAGTGCAACTGCAGAGTCATAAAGTTTTTTTCCCCGCCAACTACTTCCATCTAGGGTGACCAGACATCCTTAAAGTTTCAATACAATCCAAAATTTGAAGCACTTGGCCCGAATCCTGTCACTTTTGTTGTGGAAATTAAACATTACAGCAATAGATAATAATTGTGTGAACAACATATGAACTTGCAAAAATATTTAGATCAAATCAGTTACGTATAATTCCTGCTTTTCATTATTAAAAAATGTCCTGTTATTCTTTGTAAAATATGTAAGAGTATTATTGGTATGTTTTTCTATTGCATCGTATTGATTCTTGATGTCATTCAACCAGTTTAAACTAGATGACAGAGAGTACAGCTTTACAGGAATTTGTGATAAAAAATATCTTAGATGTTTGTAAGCTCTTACAGCTTAAAGGAGATATATGTTCTATTAATAAATCCTAAAATGACCATGATGTCATCAGAAACTAAGGAAACATACTAAGTTGACAATTTTAAATGCTGAGAAGACATTTAAAATGACTGTAACACACCTGTCACCTATGCCAGGACACTGTGCTTCATATCATCCTCTGATAATTGGTTTTCACAATATTAATGACAAATGATGTTACTCTAAATTATTCTATTTTAATCCTTCTGAGATGACATGCCCTCCACCATCTCCCCATCCTGAATTTCACCTATTTTCACCTGGTCACCCTATTTCTATTAAACAATTAAAGTTTATTTCCTCTGCTGGTAGATGCAGAATGAGTGAAGTGTTGTCACGACTCTTCTGTGGTTATTTAACACGGCCAGAACAAACAATAAATCAGCTTGTGGTTCATTTGCGGATAACGCTGTGTGGAGACAACACCACAAACCACTCTATAGGCAGTTAATGGGTTTACTTGGCTGCTTCACACTTGTGGGACCTCGGGCCCTGCTGTTTGCTTTAGGTGCTGGCAATTTCCACCAGGCTGTGGAGACTCAACACATCAGAGCTGGCTTAACACAAAATGGCAGCCTGTTACGGACGATGAGCACAGATAATGCTCAAGTTTATGTTGGCAAAAAATCTGCACATTAATCTCGACCAAAGTGTGCTACTTAGCTCAATGCTGAGCATGTTTTTTTTTTTTTTACTAACTATTTAAAGTCTCGTTGTAGTTTCACAGGGATGAAGCTGTCATGGAAGAGTAGACAAAAATCGTATTTTCAAATTATCTTCTGTCAGCTCCTCAGCCTCCTGTAAAGAGTGAGGGGAGCTAAGGTATGTGGTTTATTAATATAATGGAATCTGAAAGGTAAGACAAGCTTGATAAAAGGAAGGCTGAAGGCTGCTGAGGCAAAAAGAGAAAAGCACATTTGTGAGATCTTAGAAATGTTATCCAACTAAGGAAGTCCTTTTTTGTACATGGGACTGGTTTGTTTCACATTTTATCTTCATCCTAAGAACACGAGTGGGACAAATCCTCTTTTTAAAATCAGGACAGGGACTTGAAGACTTCTGTAGCAGAGAGCACCAAGATAAAAGATTTTTTGCGTAGCAAATTATCTTCTTAAAATGATTACTCTGCTTTTGTGTGTAAAAGCTTAGGATTTTACAGTGTAATGTTTCTGCAGGACAAGGAAAAAATATAAAATACTAAATTAAAAACATATCTTTGGAAAAAAGTTTAACAATGACACTTTCAACAACAATCTGAATCGACCTCAAAAGTTATTATTTAATCATTACTTTGCTGAAAATGGCAGAGGAAAGCCATATGCAGTGTATGTTGCAGAGCAAGAAATTAGAAAATAAGCCAAATTGCATTTGGCTTTGTGATGATTCAGCCTGAAACCAATCTGTCCAAGTTTTCAGTCAGGCAATTTAAAAACCAGAAATATGATTTTAAATAGCGAAGTATGAACTGTCCAATTCTCACAGTGACACTTCCAACACACATTACGAGGGGTGATTCAGGGACGTGGTCTCACGTCTGGTTCTACTTGTGAAAGATAGAAAATAAGATGATTCATAACACTTGAGATTTAAACCGAGGAACAGCAGCAACAATGGAAAAGGTTACTCAGAGGCAGACAGAGTCTAACACATATTAACATCTTTTTCTTTAGTGACGAGCAGGAGGTAACTTTGTACACATTAGTACACACAGTAAGACATAGTGTGTACATTTACCAAAGGTGGGCAAAAGTACTCACATTTTATACTCATCTAGAGGTACAGATACTTGTGTACTTTTTCACCTTTACTTGAGTAAAGAAGTTGAATCAGTACTTCTACTTTTACCAAAGTATGCAAGTAAAAAGTAGCCCTCATTTCTACTGACTGTTTCAGTGACAAGCTAACTGAACTTTATCTTTTCTCCATGGTCAAGTCTCCCTCTGTCTATTTTGACCTGTTACTTATGCTTTATGTTCAGATCTTTTATGTCGTTTTCATCTTGTTATGTCATTTTTGTTATATTGTGTTATATCTGTTGTGTGTGTGATATGCACAGATGGACACACCAAGGAATCATCTTTTCTTGGAAGGCAAGCGCAATGATGCAAAATTAAAAAAAACTAAAAATCATTCCCCTCATATTAAAACTAAAGTAATAAGCCTGTTTTGAAAATATGAGGGGTAGAAAGTACAGATGTTGGGAGTAAAAGGTTGTTAGAGAAATAAATCTGGTAAAGTAAAAATACTTGAAAACTCTACTGTAGCATTTGTGCCGAGTTGCTTCCCAACTCTGACAATTCAAGTATCAGTGAAATATAAAGAGCACAGATGTGGGTTAAACATGGACATTAAAAGCACAAAACTATTACAGAGCTTTTAATATGTAAATGAATGCTGAGTACAGTTTATGCAACAAATCATGCTCATATACAGTAATGTTTGTTAATTACAGGTTAGAGTAGGTGTTCTGTTTATGTGGATGTGTTCATATGAGAAAAATAAAGCAGTAAATGGAGGTTAGGCTCTGGAGGTAAATTAAGCGAGGCCCAGCAACAGAAAAGATGGGAGGAGAGGGGTGGTACAAGGCTGGCCTGTTCATATCAACCTAAATAACAAAGTGAAGCGGAAAAACACTCCCTTTCTCCTCTCCCTCTTTAACCATTTCCTCTAGCTTTGTTACTCGTTAATTTCCCTCTTATGGTTGCTAATTAGACACTAATATAGAAAGAAGAAGAGGGATCACCTTCCTCAGACCCTCAGGAGGGTGCAGCCCCGATGTAAGTCGGACATTGCTTCCCACTCAAATAAAAACGCCCCCAAACCCTCCAGAGAGAGCCTGTTCGTTGTGGATTAATGTGCCTTTATAAAGTTGTCATGTCTTGTAGAGATTAAGGGGACCCTGTCCTCCCTCCCCACGCTGTGCCACACCAGTCCAGCCCAGTGGAGCCCCCTGGTGCCACAAAGACGGGACCAGAGAAGCATGCAACCAAAAATCTCTGCGAGAGCCAATCTGGGACTCAAATGAAATGATGATAACAGCCCAGACAAGGAGATTAAATCAACAGAAGAGAATACATTGTTATAGTAATTCTCAAGTCTGATAATTGGCAACAAAAAAGTCAACATCTGGTGTTTCTTGAGGTCTACAATTGTGTTAAAGAGCGTCTGTCTGATGGAGTTAGTGCTTTGGTTTGACTATGTCATAGTTTCTAACTATACAGGACAAGGCTGATATTTTCCCGTTTCATTACAGTACAACTGAGGACACGGGAGAAGACCATTGAAATGGTAACTCTGAAATCCAAACTGTCTGTCACTTACATATGTCCTTGCATTCATTTTTTTATGAGCAAGGACAGTCTGATGTAGTAGCTGCATGTGATAAAATGGGAAACTACAGTATCCTGCTGACTCCTGGGATGTCACTAACATCAAAGAGTACAGATTTCATATCTTGACACTGATCAAAACAGCTATAGAGGAAAATGGCTAGACACAGTTTGCTCTAGCTCACTCTAAACTCCATTGGCTATTGTCATCACAATTACATTTACACCATTTGGCAGACAGTGTTATCTAAAGTGACTTACAATGCTGCTCAGTATTCATGATTTAAAACAACATCATCAGATCAAGTGCAGAGAGACTTTTGGCGACATTTGTGACCGCTCTTGGGATAAATCTGTGATCCCCACACCCCACAGCACTTGTTCAACGCTTATGAAGATGTCCGCCTGGACATACTGCAAACATTAGAATAGGCCTCTGCAATAAAACAATAGTGATATGTATCAGCAATAGACACTTGCTCAATAGCAATAAGAAAACTGTTTAACAAAATGTTCAATGGGGTGTGCACATATGTCACAATTTAGCCAGTAACTCAAACGCATGGAAATTTTGTAGGTGCTGGGATGTAAAAAACAGAATGGATTACCTTCTGAATATTCAAGCCAAGGGTGTTTAAACCACAGAAACATTCAGGAAAACTTGTGGAAGCTGGTCAGCAGGAAAGTGCATGACATTCTGAGAGCTAAGGTTAATAGGTGGTACAAGCTGGCTCTTTCGTCTTAGAATGACTACCGAACAATTCTGCCCTGTATTTCTTAGCCAACATATTGAACTGCCTTGTTTTTTTTTCCAAGCCCACACACAACTGACGACCTTAAATGGTTGGAGGCCTGCAAACAGATGGTGTGTGGATGGTGAGAGAGACACAGTATCAGCTCATCAATGACGTGCATTGTGAAAGCCAAGGTAGGTGATCAACTGATCTTTACATTTTGGACTATTTGGATTAAAATGCTGATCTGTCATGAATATATTATCAATTAAAACATCCCACTTCAACCAATTTATTAATGAAGTAAATTGATAAGCTAGCTTGTTATTGTCACAAACTTATATTTGGTTGACCAGAATTTACCATTTTGAGCAACAAACTGCTGCCTTTAAATAGAACCCATGGGAAATAACTCGAATAAAGAGCTTTCAGAAAATTTCCACTCACGAGGTTGTGAATACTACAAGAGGGGGAATACGTACTCTTCTCTTCTCTTGAACATGGTACTTGACCCCACTTAAAGGCAACAAATAATCAGGAACAGTTGCAAGTTTGGATGCACTGTTTTATGCTCAGTACCTCCAACATGGCCAACATCCAGACTGACGTGTCGTGGAAAACACTGTAGTTTAACTTAAATGCATTAAATGAAAACCCCTGTGAAAGGACAAATATCCTCTGGCTCACAAACAGCCTATCATATCCCTTGATAAACACAAACACCCAAACAGTTAGCATACATGTTGTTCAATTAAGTGGTTAAACACAAAGTAAGGTGATAAAATTGAAACAAAAAACAGAAAACAAAGTGGCTCAATCCAACCTTTTCCTTCTCCTGGTCTTTATTACCAAAAGGTCATTAAAATCTATCCATATCAGCTGAAATTAAACATTTTATTCTGATAAAAGTTCAGCTATTAAATCAGCTATATCGCCTAGCCCTACATCAGAAATGTCCGATTAGTTTATCCAGATATTAAAACCAGATTCACAAGCCCTTGAATGTAACAAAAAAAAAAATTCAGCGAGCCTATACCTGGTACATCCCAATTGACTTCTCAGCTCCAATTAGAATGTCAAATCTGGAATAATTGAGATGAATAATCCTCTATAGTGTCTTTGGCTTATGAATGATGGGATGTTCTGAATTGGGAGTAGAAATTTGCAACAGTGACTCAGAAATAAAGGATGGATGAAGTCATTAGAGGAGCTGTTAACAATATCGCATGAGCTGAGCTCGGTCAGAGGCCAGCATCCATTCAATCACTGCTTGAAATTGAACACCAACTCACATTCATTAAATGACGACCACATTGGAGCAAATAACTCCTTATATTCTTGTTTATTGGTCACCAGATGTCTGCCCGCCCCAACTGCATGTTAGGCAAATTAATTAAAATGACCAAACTGAACAGAGCTTTGTTGTTTCCACTGAACGCGTTGAACAGTGCCAACTCCCAAAAGACGCAACAGCAAAATTACAATCAATAATCTGTAAAAGCACTTTCAAGTCTATAAACAGAACGCCAGCAAATACACATGATTCAGTGTCCAATTAAGCTAAAGTAGCATCTGTTAGGCCAGAGTGGAAGCACTGCAGTATGGTGACATCATACTGTCTTTTTGACAGAGGGGGCTTGAACACTAACAAGAACTGCGATATATCTTCTATCCACCCACACCAAATTTTCATGCCAATGTCAGTTCATATCTGTCAATTGACTGCACCCAGCGGACTTAACCCAAGACCTGTTGTACACTAATGAAAGGTATATCAACATACTGCGTACATGACTGGAGCTGTTTAATTGAAAATAAACGAGACACAAAGTTTGCCTTAACATGCAAGCGCCTTTCCTAATGAGCAATGGTTTGTGTCTACAATCAGCACAAGATCAGCCTGTATGCCGACAGCTACAAGCATGTATGTTACGCTCAGAAAAATACTCAGTATTCGCATCTAGTGACAAAAACCGCTCTGGAGAGACATAGAGACAAGGTTGCAATCACCCACCCAAATAAGACCAACTGTTATAATGTGACAGAAATTCCATACTTAGGTCACCTCACGACAACTGAGCCATCTCCATGACAACTGTGCAAACTCCATCTGCTCTCGACACTCTTAGATGTGTTTAAGATTGAACTCACAGAGGGAAGAAATTACAGTAACACTCATTGTACATGAACAAATATGCTACAAAATCAGTGCTTAGAGCTGTCCTGTTTGTTTTCTTGTTTACTTGAGTGGACTGCCTGAGCTAGCTGAGGTTTCATCTCAATTGTCTGGTTGATTATTTTTATTATATACGAGTGAGATCTTATTTGTTTGGTTTGTTGATATATCAGAAAACATTGCTGAATTGCTCCAGCTTCAAATAATCACAGGTATTGTAGCCACTGAAAAAAAACTGGGCATATAAGCAATTCACAGAGCAGTGTTTAATTTCAACAATTTTTTAATTTTAACAGTTGGTTCACAAGTTACTCCCGTAGGCTTGATTAAACATTCACCACTGTCAGTTTTTAAAGTGGATTATAGCAAGATGTTCCCTTCAAGACAATGGCACATATTTGTTCTAGTTGCCTGCCAACATTTAATTGAACAAATCCAATATGGGTATCTAATTATACAGTAAATAGTGCTTACAGTTGTCCAATACTTGAGCAAATATAGTCCACTGAAACAAGAGAAGTTAACATGTTTGTGGGTTGTATAGTGTTTTAATTAAAAAAAAGCTGCTTTAAATGGCTCTGGATTATCCAGGCAGTCATTGTTGGGCCTTCTTTCACCAACCTCTTAGTTTTCTTACGGTTCAGATTTACCATTTGTGACAGCATGGCATCTAAACGATTACAACTTTGAGCTTATTCTTTTTGAGGTTATGGTGTAATGTTTTCATCAGCAGCAACTTAATATGATCTCTACACAGCTGAAAGCAAAAACAAAACATAAAGTAGGGCAGAAACACGTACAGTACAAACAATTCAGTGCAGTGCAGTGAGGAAAATAAATTTAAAAACACATTGATTCAGTTAGAAGCTACAAAAGCACTGAAAGCTGAACACAGACTTTTAAAAACCTCTAACTCTCTGCTCTGCTTCACAGACATGAGTTGAGTGTTGCAACACACGCTTGTTTGAGGAGGAGGAGGAGGAGGAGGAGGAGGAGGGAGGCACCATGGGTTGGTTGCATAGACAGAATTGTCTATGGCTGGCCATAGTCAACAAGTCAAAAAGACGTCACTGCAGCCCACACTTTGGTCCCACTCTGGAGATGGTCCATCTTGGACGACGACTGACCAGAGCTTGGCGCATTGTAAGAGGTAATGGAAATGCAAATCAGTGCGGCATGGTTTGACTTGGCACGGCAAAAAAGTGTCAGTGGAAAAGCCCTATAATAGGCCAAAATGCCCTATAACATTTTAAGACTGAAATCAGCATTGTTCTCCCTGTAACTGCCCAATCATAAGAGTCCATTTCTCTAATATATCTAAACCTTCAATATTAATTCTGCCTGTAAAACACAGGACTGTAAGGCAGTGGGTAATTAGCAAAAACAATGCAGGAGCAGAACTGTGCTCATCTTTTGAAATTCAAGCACTGGTGACAAGAAACTGCAGGTATGAAAACACACTTTGATTTAACACGAATGCATTGTCAGTGGACATTTAGATCCATAGAAGCCATGATCAAGTACAAGGTGTGCTGTAAAAAAAAATGGAGTGTATAGCCTCAATGGTAGCTGTGTTGTCATGATTAATTCTATTGGAGTGAGGACTTGAATGTGTTTTCTGTGAGCCTAGTGTTCCTGATGGCCTTGGCAAGAAAATCTGCTGCTTAGCTTTAAGCTTTGAATCAGTAATGTTCAGACCTCATTTCACATCGGGAAATGGTTTGTTTGGGAAAAACAATAACACAGGGACCTACATAGATCAGAGAGGCTATTCTCTCACTGCTACACATTTAGGGTGGATGATAAATGGTTCATGTTTTGTGGGAATCAACTTGGCGTACCGTACATCAGAATGACTTTCGGTGATGATTTCAGGTACAAATGGAAGATGAGAGCAACAAAAGACAGTACTTGACCTGACCTTCTGTTTGTTTCTTTACATATCTATAAAGCAAAAGGTGACACAAGTGACATTAGTAATGTTGTATCAATACTGAATTATTAACAAGCTTGCTGCTAAAGCCAGCATATTCTAACCTTACATCACACAACATGCTGTCTGGGCTTAAATGTGCTCTGAGAGTCACTGCTCTGTTGACTCAGTTGAATTGCTTGCCTAAGGCATCAGTGCCTGGACACATACACATAATTAGGAAAGGTCACTGTGCCTCCTGTCTTGTCAACAAAATCACTTCAAGATGACAAATTCTGGCTCAGGCTGAGCTAGACCTCGCTCAGATACCCTTGCCAATCAAGCGCCAGCAGGGCTGTCTGTGTAGCCTTAGGTGATTTCTAATTATGTCTTTTACATGCCATGCTAAATAGGGCTAAGCATAACAATGAACCATACATTCGGTTGGAGGTGTGTTTTCTCTTCAAGGTTGAAGTAGCAGGCAAAAGTGCCATTATCTCATAACTTTTGAGTACAGGCTTCTGAAAAATAGCCTTGTGAAAATTCAAATGAGATCAGATCTCCTTAATATAACAAGAAAATGTTTAAATGTGTGATTAACTAACAAAAAAATAAGGATTTTACACAATGATATCAATTTGATAAGATCTCCAAAATGCCAGTTCACGTCAAATGACCTTCACATCGTTTCAAAGTTTTTTTCCCACTGTATGCTCTGCAGACTTTCCATCCAGTCCACCGTATGATGAAGTGGAAGTGGCTTTCACATCGCTCCCTGGTGGCCTTACTAAGGAACTATTAATCTATGGCTCTCCATATTGCATTCAGATCTGCTTTCCCCAGCCACCACCTGGCCTGAAGTAAAGGCCAGAAGAGGACCCAGAGGACTGGACACTCTCTTATTATGAGCTGCACCAAGACACCTCTGGGTTTCTAAGCGCTTCCTCTGACAGTGACTGATGGCCAATTAACCATTTGGAGAAGAGTATTGATCACTTGGAGAGCAGGAAGGACCTGGAAACATCTACTAACACACCACTATTCTCACTGTACAAAGTGAGCAGCCAGACAGCACATCATGTGTAGTAAAAACAAACATTACCAAAAAAATATCTTTTTTCACACAAACACTGCATCTAAGGCTAGCGCTAGTTTTGAGTACTGGACTCATTTGTTCACTTTTAAGACTACCAACCAAATTATGCTATTATGAATTGAGTTCCGATTCACAATTATCCAATTGTGCCAAATTTTGGTACCTGAGAGCTAATCTAGGTTTAGGTGAGAGTGTAACTGGAGTATAGAGAGAAAGAGAGAGAGCAACGTTGGACACCACAGCTTGTCCAAGTCACAGAGAGTCAGGCCAATAGCAAGCCGAAAGCTGTCACAGACCATACTCACCGCAATATTTGTAAGGTGAAATACAAAGCTAAAAATGGCAATACATCTAACCAAACACAAATGACTAAATCTAAAAACTGAGGAGTGTATCATGATTATCCTGGAAACCAAGTACCGCCGAGCAGCTGCAGCACACTTGGGCAAGTGAGCTGAAGTGAACTGCTGACCTGATTTGGACTGGCTCACCCTCCTTACTGAGAGGGGGGATGGTGTCAGTTCGCGGGGCTTATATAGTGTTGGGGGACCATGGCTCCAGCATGTCATCAAGTCATGTTTGAGGTCCACCCAAAAAATCCTGAACACAGAACTGTGAACAATAGTATACCCATCTCATTCCACGATTCAGTACTACATAATCCTCAGTGATTTTACGCGTTTTCAGCAACTATTGTTCAACATGTGTAATGTGTTTAAATGAAAAAAAAAATCCCTTTTCCTTTACACAATCTTTAAAATATTATAAATAACAAAATGTCTTAAATAAATGACAACACTGAAATTGAGACATATTTGACATATTTTTTACAAATGAAATTACATTTTTGTTATTACAAATGGAGTAAAGAACCTAAAAAGTTTAGGCTAGGTAACAGAATCGGTTCAAATGTGAATGTTGCCCAGCTGTAGCTAGCAAAAACCGAAACATTACACCATTTCCTGACCAACAATAGGAAGTAAAATCATGGCCAAGAGAAACTACAGCAGATCGCCTTTTGGCAGTGTTAGTATCTTTCATTGTGACGGACTTCCTGACCATCAACCACAACTTTGAAAAGGCCCTGTGTTCTTTGCTGAGGTGATTTTTTTCCCAGGATGAGAACACAGTGGCATCCAAGGTTCAAGGTCAGTATTGCATGTTTTTCTCTCCATAAGAGTGTATGAGAGGGAGAGAGGGAGATGACCCAGGAGAAAGAACATTCGATTAGACCCTCCAGGAACAGACTCAGCGCTCAGCTCAACAAGCTCATCCCGACTTCTCATTGGTGGCCCTTGGATATATGAGGCTGAGTGCTGGCACGGGATGGTTGGCAGCTACAGAAACACAACAGTAGGGACTAGGGGCAATCTCCCAACTGCTGATACAATGTCAGATACTGTGGTCTTCAATGAATTATGGTCCAGGTTCCCATTGAACCATAGGGTAATCTCATCCCACATCAGGGGTGAAAGGTCAATTTTATGCTACCTAGATAGAAAAAGCACAGATAGCGACTACGTTGCACTGCATTTCAGGAGGGAAACAGCCCAACTTCCACCCCTAAGCGCTCTCACATACACCTGAATCATAGAAATGGGGTAATTGAAACAAAAGGGCAGAGTTTGACAGAGATGTAGTGCCTTCGCAGGGCCTCTGCACAGACTGCAGAAAATAACACCCAACTCCTCCCCTCTGCAAGGTTCATCCTCCATGTGTCCTCGGCAATGCCTGTGTCCTTCCTTTCCTCCTCAAGATTGCCATTTGCAAATGATAAGCGCAGGGACATAGCCTTCTGAAAGATAAGGTGCCTGGGCATTTGTCACCAAATGGAGCGTGCTCCACCATTGTTTAAAGCTGACCTGTGTTGACATGCACTGTTTACCTTTTATTCATTTATGCTGAACTATTATCTCTGCCTCCATTAATCACAGAAACTCCGACTGAAGAAATTACATTTTGGAAGACTTGGCACAGAAGGATTCATTCAATTCGTTTGTAGTCTTTCTGTCAAACAAATTAACATGATTGAAAATTAATTTTAAAAATGCAATACATTTGATCAGCTCTACTCTGTAAATAAGCAATTCTAATTCTCTTTTTCATTGTGATGTTGGTTGTCCAATTCAAATTTGTACTCCTGAGGAGTGAAATTATTTTAATGTTTTTCCCTATTTTTTTCCCCTCTAAAGTGCAATTGCCTCCTTGCATGATATATTCTGCATTTGTCTATCATGCTAATTTACTGGGTGAGTATCAGCAGTTGAGAAAATAAATAATTTTATATAATATTTCCCTCCCCCAGTGCACAAGTCTTGCCGTTTGTCTGTGTCATTTGAATTCATCTCCCATGACTAGAGGGAACAAAAACTCTTTCTGGTAGTAAATTATCGCTTCCCTGTAAAAGACCATATCCCTGCAAATACATGGCGATCATTTGCCATGCATTAGCTATGGGACAGAAACGAAGTGGTTTTAAATTCCTTTGACCTGAAGGCAATTTCCCCCAATAAATTATGTTAATTTCAGCTTTCGCTCTCCTTATCGCATTCTTTAGTGAGTCAATGAGGAGAGACAAAACTGGCTGCGAGAAAGACAACTCTGGGATGATTCACATTAGAATGATGAGAAGACGTCTGGCAAAAAAATGCCTTATATCAACTGTACTAAGAAAAGGGTCCTCGCAAATTAGTGTATTATGCAATAGATTTCTGCTTGTTGTCATTTAATAGCCATCTCCTTGCATCATCACAAGGGTTACACCCCGTGGAAATTGCTCTGAGGTGGTTGTTCACACAAGTAGGAAGGTGCCTGATCCCAAATCCCATGCTCCCTCGCTGAACCAGACAACAATTGCTTGGCAACGCTCTCATTGGGCAGAGAGAAAAACAAAGAAAAATCCAGGATTTTTATTCTCTCTGCATGGATAGCTGGGTTTTGATGGCCTTTTCTACAGGAAGTAACAAGGGACTAACAACGGGCAACAGACTAACAGCAAAGTTTAAATGAATCGGAGACAACAGAAGCAACAGGAGCTGGAATAATCTGCAGACATAACAACTAACACACAGCAAAAATGCATGTATGCAAATCCTTGTGGAAGCACCCTCCTTCTCTCTCACACACACAAACACACACACACGTTTCGCATACTGAAAACATCAAGTGGTGTGCACACACAGGCAAAGCAGTACAGTTCTTTGTTCCTGAGGCTGAAAGCGTACCTACCCCCTCTGTCCGGCCCATCAGATCACTCACAACACAGTGAAAGGGAAAAGTGCTCGACTAGCTCAAATCTAGATTGACAGGCCTACCTTTATTACTGACTGAGTTATGTTTCCCCGCAAAAAAGACAAGTCGGCTTTTGATACAGACGAATGCCGAGTCAGCACCTTGCCTCTCTCTACAGAGGATAGCTCGACTGATCTGTGCCGAGACTGTCCCAGCCCTGATGTAGAAAGAATTGGCTACCAAATTACCTTTCCGATCCATTTCTGGAACTCACTCTGTCCTATAAAATGTAGCCTGTAAGCTGTGATGGGAGCTTATAAGGATGCTTGTAGTGATCTAATATGTGATGGAGAGTGACAGGCTGAAACAGAGAGAGGGGTCTGCCTAGAAATGGGATTCAAAAGAATAAAATAGATTTTGCCTTTATCCCTGTATTCATCTATTTTATGAACTGGCTCATTGCTATTCGGGGTCACAAAAGGGCTGGAAGTCTATCCCAGCGTGCATCGAGTGAAAAGGCAGGGAACCACCCTGGACAGAGCTCAAGTTTATTGCAGAGCGGACATAGAAAAAAAACAGTATCGTACCTATGGGAGTCTTAAAATTGAAATAATGAAGGGAGGAACACGCAACCTCCACACAGAACTGAGGCACCAAGGAATTTCTTGCTTTGAGGCAACAGCACCTAACCACTGAACCACCAGCAACCCCATCAAAATATATCAGTTTCAACATGCATCACGAAACGACTTGTAAATACCACCGCACTGCTACTTACTTAGCTTGATATATGACGTCCCTGGAGCATGACTGTTTATTTAATCCTAATATATTCATAATTATACACTAATTAATGCAAGAGAAAAGCCCTCTTAATTCATCATCTCAGTGTCCTGAAGCAAGAGACACAATTACACCAACTTTAACATGTTTGCCTTCTGTCCAAAGCAAGGTTAACAGTTGGGAAACAAGTGCCAAGCAAATGATCTGTGAAATTTTCCTGCTCTGAATGCTCACCAGCAGTTTCCAGCTGTGTGGCATTGAGAGGGTGATATTTACCATCAGGGAGAATGAGCTAAGTGTTTTTTTTCTTTTAAATATCAAAAGGCTGAACTGTGAAATGGTGCATTATAGGCCAATGGGGCAATTGACTGCATTGATGAAATCTGATTTGACTGGCCTGACTGTGCACCACAATAACCTTAAGGGTCAATGGCCAGCACTCTGTCTGTTATGTTAGATTGTCATAAATATTCAAATGTCATGCGCTAGGGCTTTCTATTGGCAAGAATCTGGTGATTTGATACATATAACAATACAGGGGTTCTAATTCAATATACTGGGATATTGTAAGCAAGATGATATATTGCTATTTTTTAATCTAATGTTAGGAAACCTGTCATAGTATAAAGAAGACATCACCGTATGCATAAAATATGAGTTTAAAAAATGTACCTTTCATGCAAGCAGAAGAGAGAATATAGATAACACTTCTAGCGGTCAGGGTTTAAAACAAAACAAAAAAAAAGTGAACCACTGTAACAAATTTTCACATTTAACAATACAGTGTTTTTTGGGATCTATACAGTATCACAAAACATAATATCCCAATACTCAAGTGTATTGATGTTTTTGTACACCTCTAAAGGGCTACGGGGCAGTTGATTCCATTGATAAAATCTGATTTCACCAGCATGACTGGGCACCACAATGACCTTAAGGGTCAAAGGCCAGCACTCTGTTTGTTTCGCTAAATTGTAATAAAAAAAATATTAAATATGATATTAAATATCATTGTTAAATGCTATTATTATGAGGGCATTTGCATTTTTAAATTAAATATCTCATTGAATACAGAGGAAATCTGAAACTTTATCTTAGGCCATCTTACTAGAGCTGCAATTCATTAATAAATAAGTCAATGGAAAGAAAATTAGTTTTTAACTATTTCCAGAACAGATTCATTATTAAAGTAATTTTTCATGCAAAAATGTTATGGACGCACAATAAATATCAGGGCCAATAAATTATGTGCCGATACTGGCCTGTCCAGCTATATGGGTCTATATCTGTATCCATGTATATTAGCTGATAAATATCAGTTATAATAATATCTGACTTGACAGATCAAAGCATTTACTTTGAAATCTCAGGCAAATGCTCTATAGAAGCAAAAGTATGTTTGTTGAGTTTTTTGATAAACTTTACTAGAAAAACAAACTGAACATCTGAAGAGTCAGAACTGTTCTTTGTTTTTGTTCTAATGGTGATGTGAGTTAGATTTAGTTCAGGTTACATGAACTTATTTTTAAAAGATGTTTTATCAATATTGGCCATGTTTTTCAAATGTCAAAAGTCTGAGTTTTTAAACTTTGCTTTGGGCTCTGGGAAATTGTGATGGCCAAGGTTTTATCGATGAATTGTGAAAATATTCTGCAGATTAATCGATCAGTGAAAATAATCATTGGCTGCAGCACTGCATCTTATAAATGGCTTATTTGCAGCAGCCGATGGAAACTTATCCCCAGTCTGAGTAATTCAACTCACCCCCTCACTGTTTGGTGATTGTTTTGTACATCAAAGCACATTTGCATGCAATCGGGAGTGTCTGGCCAAGAGACTACATCATAAAATGTAACTCATCAGTGCGAGTAGGTCGTCTACCAACTCCGTAAAGCTGTCACCATTCTGCAAATGCAGCAGGAATGAGTCCTGGTCGGACAGAAACGAGGAGTTGAGAATGCTCCTGTCTGAGATGGATGAATACAGCCTCAGTCTGAATATATACGGTTTGCCCGGTCTGCTCTGTAGCCACATATCTCAGAGATTTAATAACAAAATGATTAGCGAGGTGATAATATTCCTCTCATATTGGAATTAGACTAGGGCAAAATGCAATGAAGGTTGTTTATGTGACAGTGTGAAAGGAGAGCACTGCATTTTATTGTTCACGGGCCCATCTGTTAAAACATCTCTTAAAGTGCAGGTTTTTCAAGCAGGTGTAGCCTGCAACTTCCTTTACAGTCACGATAAAGGGAATAAAACACATCTACAGACTGCACAAATCAAATATATTACAGCTGGACAATGACAGTTAAGTTTTAACCTTGGTAAACACGTTTGAAGCGACTCACTCCCTCATGTGTAGGCTTGAAGGTGCAGGCTAATTGATGAGTGTCAGTGCTGGAAAACGTGTCTTAAAGTGCAGTTTGTTTTTTTTCGAGCAGGTGTAGCCCCCAACTTCCCTTACAGTCACGACAGTGGGGACAAAACACATGCCTCAGGCTGCTTAAATGAAATGTATAAAAACTGAACGATAATAATTGCCATTTATTTCCGGTTTTAACCTTGGTAGGCACGTCTGAGGCAACATATGTAACCTTGAAGGTACAAGCTAATTGATGAGTGCTAGAACAATAACGACTGCCAACAACGTGCTCTGTCAAGCGTGGCTGCATTTCGGCATTAAAAAAAAAACAAACAAAAAAAGACAGGAAACAACTTGACATGTGCAGCCTTTGTGGGTGTGCTTTCCAGGGTGCAAACATTTAACAGCTTAATTAACCGAAAGCCCACGTTATGCATAGAGAAATAAACTCACCAGTGCAGGTGAAGCCAGCGAGGACGAGCCAGAGCACAAGGAGCGTAGCGCTGAACCTACAGCGGACAAAGGGGCCCAGAAGTAAGGGCATCTTCGTGTGGTTTTTTTTTTATCACCTAAGTTTCAAAAAAGGCAGGGAGCAGAGGAGAAACACTGGCACACTGGGCTTTTTAAGGTCCCGGATAGTGTCCTCTGTAGCACTTTTTTTCACAACGCCCAAGTCCTTTTTTTTTTTTCCTCAACACATATCCTCCTCCCGCCGTACCGTGGCCATCAGTATCCCGGTCGTGCGTCTTCGTTGCTCAGAACAACGCATCACAGGTGTGGTAAATGAACTGCTTCCTTTGCTCTCCTCCGCCGACTGTACTGTGTATTTCTCCTTACAAAAAAAAAAAAAAGAAAGCCGCTATCCGCTCAGAAGTCTCCCTCTCTGTCACTGAGCCGAGGGGGAGGGAGCCGGTTTCTGTTGTTTTTCACTTTGCAGCCTTCCCCGCGAAAGAATACCTGCTCCAAGATGCGAAAATCGTAAGAATTGGCACCGGAGAAGGAGGAACATCTGCTTGCACAGCAATGCTGGAGTGTTGAGAGTCGGTCGGGGAAGGTATACATACGCTGCGATGAGCGGAGCAGCAAAACCTGGAGCGGATCCTGCGTGCTGGCTGGGAATGGAGCGTCCTCAGCGCGCCCTCCCTGCTGTTATATCCTTTTTCTTAGGCAAACATTTACATATCTTGAATAAGCATAACTAACCACATATTGGGAACGCACGGACAGAATGGAAATTATTTCATCCGAATCCTTGCGAGTGTGCTTTTCATATCTTCTGCCTTACATGAAAATGATGGATATGACATTCAGTCCTGTATGATAGGAATCAGATCGGTGCTTTGCATACAAATTCACACAGATCACATCTGCATGTCATTGAGTTTCAGTTAAATATGCCTCTGCTGCTTTGTCTTGGGGTTTTCTGCGGTATACAACCAGTGATGGACACACACAGATGAAGAAGCATGAGGATTAGCGCTCCCATGAGGGTGTACACCTGTCAGCAAACTCAGACCCAGGATGTGACTTATGTTGTAGATAGCTTCTCCTCATTTTCGGGGGGGGGGGGGGGGGGGGTTCGCTGGAGTGATTTTCAGACTGTTCAGCCATGCCTTTTACAACGCTGCCAGAATCGACAGCAGATTATTAATACGCTTCAGAGAGGGGGGGGGGGGGGGGTTGTGTCTTTGTTTATCCATTTCTCCACTCCCACATAGTAGTCAGCAGAATAATAAGTGGAAGCACAGAACTGGACCACTGTCTTACCAGCTAATTATGGGGCTCATGTAGATGGATGTTTCCTCAGATAGAGCTCGGCTATTATACAAACTCATTAAGCCCTCTCTCTCCATCCAGCATCCCTCCGCAAAAGGTCAAAGTCACAGTCACAATGACAGCAAGAACACTTGCACGCTCACAGTGGCGGACTCAGGGTGTCTGAGGGGGCAGGGTCAGAAAGAATACAGAAGGCACCAGCATAGCAAAAGTTGTGATGCACTTTCAAGTTTTGCCCACTGGAAAGGCAGTCTAGAGGGATCACATTTTATCCACCTGACGGGCACTCCGGAGGGCACTTTGGCCACAGGAAGGGCACCCTAAAGGGAACTTTCACACATTTTCCTCTACTGGAAGAGCACCCTAGACGACTTTATCACGTTGTCACATCTGTCCAATCTAGAGTGCATTTGTCATGTTTTTTTCTACCATAAAGGAATCCAAGAGGTCACATTTGCTGCTTTTTTTCGAACCTGGTGGCATCATGTGGGAGTGGGGGGCAATCGCCAGCAAGTCCATCAGTGCACACACCTATACATGCAGACACGCGCAGCCCCATAGCCATGTAGTTTACGATCAAATCCTAATGGGCTCTGTGGATGTGAAGTGGTAAGCAAGGCATACGCACACAGCAGCTAAATACAAGAGAATGACTCAGCCTTGGTCACTTGTGAGGTTGCTCGTAATGATCTCTCTCATTCTACTAATCTGCTCTGTGTCCTATCAGGCAGTGCAAGCTGGTCTCTTCCAGTCACAGTATGAGCCTGAAAAAAGCAGCCAAGCTACATGCATTTCAAATGAGGATCTGAGAATGTGTATATATATATAAATGCACAGTCAGTTATATTATCCTCTCACAGGGAGGGAGTTTAGCTTCAGCTGTTTTTAAAGGAATTATTCGAGTGTGTTTTCTTGCTGTGATGTGTTTGCTGAGTCAAAGCAGGGCACAACTTCTCCCATAACCTTTTCTCCCACTGATTCCTTGAGGGTCCCGCATCATGCCCCACCCCTCCCTTTTGTTTCCCCAGTCAGACCATACAATGAACAATCACAGCTCTTTGGGGAGTTGACACATTCAGTTGTTCATCGATTTGTGGTGTTGTAATTAATTTTCTCTCCGTCATTGGCTTGAGTTACAATATCCCGAGACTTGAAGCAGCTTGCTCTCTTGCAATCAATCACAAAACCAAGACAGAACCCAGACATTTCTCTTGTATCATCCTGAATTATTTACACAGGCTAAGATACAAAGAGGCTGGACTCAGTGACCGATAAGTATTAAGAAAACATGAGGCTCATTTGTATGTTACAGATTGTTACAGTGTTTGTGTTCCTGAGTTCTTCCATAAACTGTGCAATTACCCTCGCGACATGCAACCTATAAAGACAACTGATTCACCCGGTCGATAAGCATCGATCCAACAAAGGTGTCCAGCATGAAATTAATATTATTTATTGTTTACAAACAACACAGAAGGTCCCTTGAGGAGGATGCAGTGCAGCCTCCGACTGTCTGCATTCCAGCAGAGACTTGTGGAGAGAGAGAGACAGTGGGTGTATCAACTTCCATCATGACCACAGCTTCACAGCCTATTGTTTTGTTTATATCAAATTAAACTGCAATGCTACTCCAGAGAGATATAATTGACCACAGTCTCAGATTAAATGACTGTAAAGATCTTAATAAGCCATCAGCGGATTGCATATTACATTGCAAACCACTTATGAGGATGCAGTCCAATGAGAATGAAATTGAGGTTCAGATTTGCATGGTGCAGCATTTTAGCCATTAATTACCATGCAAGCTGACTGTATGATGATCAATAGTGTATCAATTTAATTAAATGTTATTGATATGGGGTTACAAAAATTAATTATGGGCTTAAGAAAGCCCTGTAATGATGGAAGCTAGGTATTACTTAAACATCATCTCAACAACATCTCCAGTGGGTCCTCCACACTCTATTAAAAATTGTAATGGGTAGGAAACCCACTTCCATATACTAGCATATACTGTATATACACGCTATATATACATACTAGTGTTGCCATTTTGCACTGGTGACATCATCTGGAGCAGAGCTCAGCTGTCAATTATGGCATGAAACCCAATTTTTTTAATATTATCAAATAACTAATTAAAATCAAACTGATCAGAAAAGTTAACACTTGAACAAACATCAGTGTGATAAGAACTACCTAAAATGATGGATCTGGGAAAATGTTTTTTTTTTTACGTGTACTTTGATGTTTTTGTTTAAACCATATGCTATCTATTAACACTTTGCTTTTGTTGAGCCGTAATCCTGCCCATTTCTAATATATGTCATTGATATATATGGACAACATGACAGCTCTGCAAAAGTGAAACCAAAATATCTTGATTGCCCCCCCCCGGTGGCTGGCAGCAGTATAGATCATAAACGCCCTCTGTCATTTTAAGTCGTTCTTATCATGCTGATGTGTGTTTAAGTGCTCATTCTTTTGATCATTTTGGTTTTAATTAGTTATTTAATTTACTAAAAAGTTGTTTTCAGATGATTGACAGCTGAGTTTTGTGCACGATTCAGTCAGTCGGCTGTTTGGGCGGGAGCTCAAAAGTGTGGGTCCAACGCTGGTCACTAAAATCTGGCTTCAAATGATGTCCCAAGTGCAAGATGACCACACTCGTGTCTGGGATGTGTATCAAATTATTATTTTTTTTTTACCGTGGGAGGAAGTAGCGGTGTGCCATCTATATTTATGTCAGTGGTGAGTATATGTGACTCACTCAAGAGCAGGCCCCCACACAGTCTTCATTTAAATTAACATAAAATCTTTTTAAAGAAAATTAAACAGACAATACATTAAAACAAGATCAAAGTACCTCAAGCAGGGCTGAAAGATTTATTTAGTAGATTTTAGTAGAACATTTGAAGTTGAGAGTTCAAAAGAAAAATTCAAAACAAAATGTTGGAAATTGTTGGAAAAGTGAACCAGCATAAAATGTTGGACACACAGCTACAGAAATACAAGGTCCAATGTGAAGCAGAGGGACCAAAAAATAATGAGCAAAACCATTAATATTCATCTCCCAACAATTACCTCAGCATATACAAATAAATACATCAATAAAAAAGGTGTTAACATTATAAGTTTTACAAGCTGCATCTCTACTTGTTACCGTGCAGACTCCATGTGGGCCTGCTCATGATTGACGATACAGATGTTAAAGCACATGTTATCTGTAAGTACTATAAAAGCCGTCATCATCACCACATTAGTAATACACAGACTTTTGCTCCAGGTTATTGTATCATAGCTCTCAATGCACTCGTAAAAAATGTTATGATCTGGAAATGCTATGCATATCTGGGATTTGTTTAATTAAATTATGTCACACAAGTGGAGATAAAATAGCCTTGGTGTGATCTCCCCACATCTTGTGCAGCTGAGTGAAGAAATGAAAGTGAGAGATGGAGAGTTTAAAAAACAGAGAGGAAGAAAGTTAAGGGGAGGGGTGGAGGTGGGGGGGGGGTTGAAGGAGCCCACTGAAGGTCTCTCATTTCAGCAGCACAGACTGCTGATGAAGCTGAACTTCCAATATCCCACCACTTCAGCTCTGACGATTTCTCAATTTTACAGATATGGCCCGAGAATGTGATTTGATGAAAATGTAAAATGGGATAACCACCAAATCATATGAAATGGGCTGCATTTTATTCCATGACTATAAATCAAAAGCAGACACTCTAAAAATTAAAGTTGATTTGGTGCGTTTGATTCAAAGTACAACTCTCCTGACTGGAGGAAGAGACAGTGTCCTGTTGTACTTAAATTAAGATTTTCTCTCGTGCAGATTCTTTGAAGGTTCAAGAGCGTGATTGTCGAAAGAAGCCCGGGCAATGTTTGAGCGTGGTGCTCCATGAGTTGGGTCGAAAGGGAATTCAAACAATTTATTCATAGAATGTGTTTCCATCCCAAATAGATTCCCCTAATCTAAAACACTGCGTGAGTGTTTGGAAATATATGATGATTTCATTTTCTCCCAGTCTCAGGGTCATAAATAAATTTGCATTCCGTCAGCAAAATGGACTAACTGACTTGTAATTCATCAAACCCACTGCTTAGCGCTTAAACAGTTCAACACATGGTAACCTGATTCTTTTTTTTCCCACCGAATTGCCTCACAGCTGTGTGCTCTAATGGGAGAGAAGGGAGAAAAAGGAGCACTTACATTTTAAAGACCTCATAAAACAATAAAATAAAGAAGAGAAATGAACTGCGTGAATGACAGATTCCCATGCAGTCTTTAATTCTGAAGAGATGGATGGAGGAGGATACACTTTGTTTACCATCTGAGTGTTAAGAACGCTCAAGCAAAGACAAACCTTTCTAGGACTCTTGTTTCTAAGAGTGTGTTGAAACAGCATCTGCATTCTTTTCCCCTCATATTTTCTCCCTGTTAATTCAAACTGCTGTACGCCTGACAAAGAATAATATTACGACTTTAATGGAACCAACTTGGAAACCTGAATATGCCGTTTGATATACCTCTTCACCAGACAGTGGGTGACAGCAAAATGTGTCAAGCTGAAACATTTTTTCCCACGTTTTTTTCCCTCCTCCTCTACATTTCATTATTCTCAAAAAAAAAAAAAGGGGTTTCCTGAAATATGCTTCCTGGACCGACATTCTCTTGTTGTTTTGAATGTCACATTGTCTAAGTGTGCATGGGAGAGAAGACTTTGAATGATGTTGAATGTTTTATGACTCCCTGCTTTTGTGTCAGTCCTCCCCAGTGCTGCTCTGAGACTCTGATAGGAGAACCTCGTCTACCACTGCTGAATCTGACTGCGGAGGAGTAACACACAGTGTGGCCACACTTACCATTTGAGGAGCTTCATTTCAAAATGCCACATATCAGCACTGGGAAAATGTTACCTGGAATTTATTACTAAAGATTAAAAAAAAAAAAAAAAAATATGAGAAGACTTTTACTTTGACATAGATTCTGTGCTGTACTCCTTAGAAAGTCCCATAATACTTTTTATTGTTTTTAATATGCATAATATTCTTTATGGGCGGCATGGTGGTGCAGTGGTTAGCACTGCCGTCTCACAACAAGAAGGTCCTGAGTTTGAATCCCCCAGCTGGTTGGGGCAGGGCCTTTCTGTGTGGAGTTTACATGTTCTTCCCATGTCTGCGTGGGTTCTCTCCGGGTTCTCCGGCTTCCTCCCACAGTCCAAAGACATGCATGCTAAGTTGATTCGTGACTCTAACTTGCCCATAGGTGTGAATGTGAGTGCTTGTCTGTCTCTATGTGTCAGCCCTGCGATTAACTGGCGACTTGTCCAGGGTGAACCCCACCTCTCGCCCAATGTCAGCTGGGATAGACTCCAGCAGCCCGCGACCCTTACGGAATAAGCGGTTATAGACAATGGATGGATGGTAATGTTCTTCACATTTTGCCCACGTCCAATCTGCCTTACAATCAGCAACTGTTATATATTCCTTATCATATTGACCGATATAATCTGCCATTATGAGTGATGAAGTACATTCAATCACCTACTATACTCAAGTACAATGTTGTGGTACTTGTACTGTAATACTTTATTCTTCAACTTCACTACATTTCAGTTACAGTTGCTTCTTACTTTATATATAAAGATTTTTCTACATAACATATTAATGAGGGCTTCAACTATTTTTTTTAATTGTTCATTAATCTGATGGTCATTTTCTCAATTAATTAAGTAGACATTTACCCTGCCACCTCAGCCCAACACTTTGGCAATTTATATTCCCTAGACTGGTCTTTAAGCTATATTATTATAGTTTAAATGTCTAAAAATGCCAGAAAGTGTGTGCTTTAATTAGCCCAAATGTTTCCAACAATGTTCAAACTCAAAGAAATCCGTAATTTATTCAAGGTAACATTTCCTGCCAGCTGTTGTTAGACTAGTTGCTAAAACTTATGGGAAAACACAGGATATGTCAGAGCGTGAGAAAGGATGTTGCAGACTAAAGGTAACGTGAATAAAACTTTAATGTTACCTCGTCCATGAACATGATTTCTGTCTGATTCATGACAGGGATTTTCATCATCTATGGCAAAGATAACAACTCCCATGATCCCACAGTACCTCACAACATCTTCAGTCTTTTGTTTTTTAGTTTAATGTGTGAGAGAAGCAGAACTTACATACTATACATTTAAAAGAAGAATTTTCTATATGTTGACTTGTATTTTCATCCTCAGCACAGTTTGTTTATTTTGTTTACTTAGTTAATTTACGGAAATTTAATTTATGAAGTTAACCTACCTTCATTGTGTTCTGGATATTCCAAATTGTAGTTGATTTAATAAAACCCACAAACAACCAACCAAACAAAAAACGAACTAAACTGTGGATTTGAGGAGTGGTTACACCCCTAATCATTTGGTCTATTAAATGCCAGAAAATACTGAAAAGTACCCATTGTAATTTCTGAGCTTCAAAAATAGAATAAGGGCTCATGCACACCTTCTGTTTCTTGTAGGCAGGTGTGTAGGAGGAAAAGCCAGGAGGGAAGAGAAGAGAGAAGTCCTGCACAATGCCCTTTACTTGCAATAAACTTTATTAAAGACACAACATTCTGGTCCTTCAGCCTTCATCGTGTAAAGCTTTACCTGGATTTTGAGTTTAGCACTCTACTGAGTACCCGCTGTTGAAGCAAAACCTCCTTACAAATACAGTCTGTGGGATTTCTCTCCTCTAATTTCCTTGAGTCCAAAGTGACGTCTTCAAACGTCTTGTCTGATCAACAGTCCAAAGCCTGAGGATAATCAGTTTACAAAGACATAACACAGAGAAAACCAGCAAAACATCACAGCGGAGAAGCTGCCACCAGGGAGTGGTTGGCTTTTCTGTTCTGAAAAATAATGAATCAATTATCAATACAGTTCCCAAATAATTTCCTGTTTATCAAGTAATCATTTAATTAAGCTCCCCTTTAAATGGGATTGCTTCACGCAAACTACCCAACTGCATATAAAGCAGTTAAAATTAGCTGCAACATTAAAGTGAAAATGCTGCTTAATCCATCATTGATAATAAACCGATGATATACAAAAATGTAATGATACTGACAGAGGCCCTTCTGCCTCCATAAATATGTTTATCCTATAATACTTATGTACTTTTACTTAATTCTTTATTTGATTCACTATTAGCTTCCACAAAGTGGTGGCTCGTCTTCCAGGGGTCCACACAAAAACATCAATAAAAATACAACAAATTAAACAATAAGCCAAGAAAATGTAGTATAAGCCAAATGAAAAGATCAGAAAAATAAGTCCACATGTGAAACAATAAATAGGCTATCAGTATGGAAATAAAAATAAACGCATGGTACCAAACAATAAATAAAAATGAACAAAAAGGTTCTAAAAGAGCAATGACAAAATAACATCTAGAGATCCTTCAATTTTTGTTCTGGTCAATTTTTTGATATGTGATCATCATATGATTTGTTTGTTGACATGGTGTAAGACTTTCCCAGTTTGGGATCAGTGAAGTACATCTTTCTGTCTAAAAGTACATCTATGATTACTACTAACTTGACATGTCATATAGCCATAACAAAAACAGTAATACTACTAATATAGTATAGTATACTACTTATTATTGAAGTAAAGGACATGAATACTTCTCCTTCTGTCCTACTGTCCATTTCTAAACATGTACCAATAGCTTTGACACAATAATACAGATGATCATAACCGTCCTTGGATCAGACTGGTAAAGATAAACATGAAGGTTTAAGTCTTGAAATATGGTCATTTACTACATGCTGCAGTTATGTTGATTTTACAGGAAAATCTGCTAATAACTTCAAAGCTACCTGGTAATGTGTTCTCAGTTCACACCAGTAATCATTATTTTACATATTTTTACAAATCCAGGGTGTCACTTAAATTTGAATTCATTTTCAAATCCAGTGAATCGTTTAATTAACACCAGAGATGTACAAACGCACTTGTCTTCATGTTCAACCCTCCAAAAATATCTGTGGAGGATTTTCATTTATTAAAGACGTGATAGATTACACTTCCAAAAATAAAAGTGGTGCAAACAGATGAATACAGAGGGACTGAAGAAAAAAAAGAAGAAGATCATTTTGGTTCAAATTCAATAGGAATGACCTTCGGTGACTCAAACCATCCTGCTTAACATGGCTGAAAGTGTCATATGACAACAATAAATGAGACGTGTGTTTGTCACATCACAACTCAATACTGTCTTTGACATTTGACATGCAAATAGATACAGTTACTATGTTAATGGAATGAATGGATTTTCCTGTCACACAACCCACCCGCTTCAATGACACTTTAATTAACTAATATTTTCTGAACGTGCAGGTATGAGCAAGATCTCAGTTAGATTTATGCTGCAATTACTGTATATTCCAGCAGAAATGTGTTTCTTGGAAACCCGGCTCAACATATTTTGACATCGCCTTAATGTGATCCATTTTTGCCTCTGATTGCCTTCATCCAAAAGGAGGTTCAAAATAAACTGGGGGGGCCAGTGTGGACGACGCATGTATGTGTTTAAATCTTTATTTTGCCTCTCAGCGTCTGTTTGTGAGACGTCCAATCTATTTGTCTGAACACATTCTTGGAGAGATGTCAGAACGGTATTGACAGAGACCAATCGGGAGGCGAGTGCACATATTGTTCACTCTGCACACATCCTGCTCATTCAATTCTGGGAAATTGCTCTGCCTCAAAAAAAGGTTGTCATTATTTTGTCACTCAGCGTCCCAGGTGACATTTACAGCAAATAACCTCAGCGGCTGGAAAAAAAAAAAAAAAAGCCACAGAGAAAACATGAGGTCATATTTTCAACTACAGAAAAAGTCTCAGGGGAACCAAAATATAGTGTATAATACAATAAATGTAATTGAAACACTTAAATCAAAATGGTGAAAAGCCTCTTTAGTTGAGGCGAGAAAATGACTTTCACTATACTTGAATTTTAACTGAGGCACGTTAAATAAACATTAAATTTGTATCAGTGGAGAATTAAATGTTTATCTTTTAGGAAGCTTAATTCTCTGCAGGGTAAAGATTGAAGTCGTTTGATCTCTTTAACAAAATTATCTCCTCTTCCTCTTTTTACACAAACCAGATGTTTTCATGTCATTGTTGTGGAGTGAAAATAAAAAAAACCGATGGACATTTTCAATTCTACAGTACACACTAAAAAAAAATTAAACTCAAAATGTTGTATTATTAGCATTTATTTTCAGAACAATTCAGAAGTTATAAACATGAGTTCTTCTAACTTGACGTCTTTTTACTTGAAATGATGAGTTGAATGAATGCACTGTACAGAGTTCACTCAACTCATTGAATCAAGTTTCTAAAAGAATCATGATCAGCATATTAGCAGACTTCCCAGCATGCACTATGTGAATTAAAACTCTCTATGAGAACCTTCTCTTTATAGTTTGAATTCACATTCAGATAACTAATGGTTGTTTTGTTTTTGCAAAAAATGATTGAGTCTAGTCTTGAATTCTCAAAATTTAGCAAATTGACTGAGTAGTTTGACATGTTCTCTTTGGACCAATGCTGAAACGCAAAGTCGCTCCAACTGAAGCAACTGCAGAAAAACTCAAGGCAGCTTACTTCAATAGATTTTTGAGTTTTGAGCCCAGTTCAAACAATAAGGCTCTTTGAAAAGGTTTTACCAACCTTTATTGTAATAATTAACTTTTCTTCTTTAGATAGAATTGAATCTTTGAGTTTTAGAAACCCAAAACAATTTGTATTTCGAAAATTGTTGAGTAAACTCATTGGAGTGGAAGTGAATAATAATTAATTATTTTTCATTGCAACCATTTAATTTTCAAGCACCCAAATAGTGACAAATTAGTTTCACAACTCACTGTGGACAATTATTGAAATACAATTGTCTTTGTATTTTTTCAAGTTTCTCTAAAGAAGGAAAATAAATTATCTCAACAAAAAACTATGGGTTGGCAAAACATTGTTTAGTTTATTATTTATTATAAGTTTATTTGAAAATTTAAGAGTTTGAGTATGATTCAAATTTGAAATAATTATAACTAATTATATAAACGTATATAGTTTATAGTTTTTGTGTGAAATGAAGAACTGACTCTTTAAACTGGCAAAATGCAAAAGGAAATCACATTTATTTGGTTCAGCTTGGTATGTTAAAAACAAATTTGTTTTGAATTATTACAAAATTATCTCAACTTGTCCTGTCAAATTCAGTCAACTTAAAATTTTAAGGCAGCCTAACTTAGTTAAAAAGAAATAGTTTATTATTTTTTTTACAGTGCAGTATGTGTGATTATTTTTATCCTATCTGGCAAGTTTTACAGGTGCTATTACAGTAACTCTGTGTGGATGGCATCTTTCATAAAAACAACCACAGATTCCTTTTGAGTGCTGCGCTCATCAGTCCTGTACTGTACCTGCCAAAATGACAGATGGCTGCATTACTGATCAAGCCAATTCAAAACTAAAAAATACAGCCTTGAATGTGATGCAGGATAGTGGTGGTGAAGGGTACAACACATCTTACCTGACGTGTTCTTCCTCTACTTCCGTTATCCACACACACACACGCTCACACACACTCGCGCATCTTTTATAAGGATATATTTTCAAGAAGATATTTATACAGTTTGGATCCTCAGCTCCCAGATGTGAATATAAACATGAACTGAATTATTCTTGATATTATCACAGAAGGTGAACTTGCACAGATCACATAAATTGTACAGTGGAAAATGCCTCACATCCCACTTACTATTGACATTGGTGGATTTCTAGCCGAGATAATGAGTTTTCTTCAAGCTATTACAAACTGAATGCAGCACTCACAACTCTAAAACTGAATACATCATATTAGAATATTAATGGAAATTGGAAAACACTGACCTCAGCTCAAGAGCTTAACCACACGGTCCAGGTCAACGCGCATTGATGTTAGAGGCCTCGTTCATTAAAGGAAATACTTGAGCCTCCTTTTGGGGTGAGTCTCTCTTGCTGTTGAACCTTTTAGTCCTGCACATATCACTGTAATAGACGGCAGTTCTACTGATTAAGCCATTTCAAAAGCATGTCATCAGCTGGATGAGGGAAAGGATTTCTGCTCTTTTACATGCCCTCATATAGTACATATACTAGTCTATTAAGACAAAATGGTCTAAACAATAAATTAAATTTGGACTGCAAATGAAATAAAGATCATTTTTGTTTTTGTTTTGTATCACACATAACATATAATTATATCTGACCTATTCTTGTTGGTGAATACAATCAAACAATGTTAAGTGTTATTGTAATTAAACAACTGGAATAGCAGCAAAATTAAACCTAATGTTCTGTTTGTGACCCTCTTAACCATTTAAAAAAAACATGCATAACATTGTTTTATCACTTCATTAATGATTAATTTTATGAGAATTGCATATAAACATAATTCTGAGCTGGTAACGGAAATGCACACAGAAAATTTCACTGGACTTCTACAACTGTATTTGGGGAGTCACAGACTACAAGACACGGTTAAATATATGGAGGATGTTCACACGCTTTACGTCTGTGACTGACTCGTGTTGACAGCTGTGTTTATACAGCACACTGCAATATATATGTATATATATATATATATATATATATATATATATATATATATATATATATATATATATACACACACACACACACACACACACACATATATATATATATATATATATATATATATATATATATATATATATATATATATATATATATATATATATATATATATATATATATATACAAATATAACAATAATAATAATAATAATAATAATAATAATAATAATAATGGTTGTAAAGGATTGATCAGTAATCAATTAATTGTTGCTAAGACTTTACAATACAATACATTACAATTACAATTTACAATAACAATAATGTATGTTTGTGCACCATTTCACAGGTTTTCTCATGGTTTGGTTTGGTCTTCCTTGTTAATCAAAATCATTTGTTGAGCAAGACTGCTGACAAGAGCAGCTGGGGTTTTTTGTTTGTTTGTTTGTTTCATTTTTAGCAAGAGCCTTATTGTTTTATTATTTTGTTCCTTTAAATTGTTTGAGCTTTATAAACTAAAATTTCACATGATGAATGTGCTGCTAGAATTGCTTAAATAAAAATTTAATTGAGAGAAAGATTTTGTATCTTATTAATAATAAATAGTTACATACCTTTGTTAAATACTCAATTCTGATTGATCAATTATGGCATTCTATGGGCTGATATTTCTGAGTAGTGAACCGTTGCCATGAGGACCAGTCTACTGGACGCAGTTCTGATCATAGACACAGGAGCAAAAACTATTCTTTTAAATCACAAACATAATTTTTTAATTTGTTTTAGTAGTAAAGTAAAGGGGGATAATGTACAGTGAGCAGGGTCATGTTGCAAAAGAGCCTCCTTCATGGTGATTCAAATCCTGCACCATCCTGTCAGAGTTCACTGTACATTATCCCTCACTTACTCTCAACTACTGGTTTAGGAAAATACACATAATTTGCAACCCTAGTTTGTTCATAAGAAGTCTTACAGCGACTGACCCCAAACATCACAGGTAGCACCATGATGTAAATAACAGTCAGTGACTTACTTTATAGCAAACAAAAGCAATATACATATTATTATATGCATGTATTTTGACATCTTCATTAAATATGGATGCTCATTATGTGGTAAATCAAAAGTTAACAGCTTCAATACTTACCACATATTAGGCTTTATGTAATAAGTTCAGAATACACAAGAAATATCTACATTTACATGTCTATTAAAAATGGTTGATTTTGCAATTATTTATACTATTTTCACACATATAACTGAGGGATTTGTTGGCCCTCAAACAATAAAGAAGTTCAGGCAATGTCAACAATACAAAACACAATTACTGAGTCAGAAATTAAGTCTGATAAATAAACTTTCTCATATATTTTTTACTTTCTAATAGTCCAGCACCAATAGAGGAATTGCATGAAACATTCAAAAATTATGCTGTATAGGTGTTGTGTAATAACACGCACCTAGAGAATTTCTTTTAACATTTTATAAAAAGAGCATCTGTCAGGGCCAAGTGAATTTGCTCCAGGCTCTGAAGAATCAATTTAATTTATGTTGCACTTGGTTATCTCTGACAGTTCTGAAGTAATTTAAAAAGAAAATAATTACCATTTCTACCATTGAGTCAGAACAGTCTAAACTTGTGTGTAGATGCAGTGAAGTAAATGTATTATTATTGAACAGAAAATATCAATTAACTTCTCGTTCCACATATAATTAATTTACTTTGTGCTTATTGCAAAGGCAGGTAAACATCATGAACATCCATCAAAACACTGTTTCTCATGTTGCCTCATGCTGCTGCCCATATATCAGATTAATTTAGCATGTGTCTGGGGCTTCAGAGAAAATATGGTTTACACCACAGAATCAGAAAACTGTGGGACAACTAATTCAGCCCTTCAATTACCACACTGCACCACATCGACATCCAAGAGTAAACAAGTCGCACAATTTTCGTAAGCCTGTGCAAAGAGGTTGTCTTAGAAGAGTCGGACCTCCCAGCAATCATGGAAAATAAGGCAGTAAAAATAGTTCAAAGAGCCATAACAGCGGTTCTCAGAAAATCCCTTTCATCATTTATCTGCTGAACCTCTCCATCAGCAGAAAGTGCTTCAGCGGTACTGTACCATCATCACAAACAAAGACAGATTTAGCCTAAAAAAAAGAGAGAAAAGAAAACCGTGTGCCTTCGCCGGTGGACTCACTAGCCAGGAACGGTAATGACAATTCTGCAAAGCTCACCTACGAAAGATGTTGATTAAGTGCTGTCATGGTAACAATAGCATGTGATCAGCTTTGCTCTGCGCCTTAAGCATTTCATGTTGTCAACACCTGAAGCGTTGGATTAGTAAAAGCCTTAAGTGTGGGTTGTCTGAGAATGCCTGCGTGACATATTGTTAAATGTCTGGCAGCTATTGAGCTGGTGGGTATCATCTGTAGCCCACAAACAGGCTGAAATTGATGAATGATGCAGCTTGAAAGGACTTGTTTAGAGTTCAGTGAGACAAGCCGTCCCCAATAGATTCAGAAGATCACATGTCGGCAGGATACAGAGATATTCTTACTGGACCAAGGTTGTATGTGTCAGAGAAATTTTATCCAGCTTCCTGATGGAGTTCATTTTTCTCCCTCATGCGTCTGCTCTGTACCCCCTTTATACGACTGGGGAATTTATGAGAGGGGATGACATATCAGTACAAAAGTTACCCTGGTATTTTATACTGTGTTTGAGCAAACACGGTCTAGACAAAGGACTTTTGTGTGCGCGTGTCTGTGTGGGTGTATTTAAGGTCTAGACTACAGTGCAGCATTGTGAGGAAATCCAGCCAAAATGTGAAGCTAATTAACAAAATGGAAGCAATGTTTCTGTAAACACGTATGCAGACTTAGTCAGAGGATAATAGAAATCCCTGTCCAGTGTGACACAATGAAAGTAATGATAATAATAATAATAATAATAATAATAATAATAATAATAATAATGATAATAATAATAATAATGATAATAATCCTATCATTAATAGTACTTCTTTAAACTTGTGAAATACAGCACCATCCTAACTCAGGGATCTGATTTTTTGTGTCCTTACTCCAAATATCAGTGACAGTTTATATATATATCACATATTATATGTTTTACATGTAGTGTAGTGTGTAATGTAGTGGACATGTAGTATTTTGAATTGAAATTATGAATTATTGAATTATGAACTGAATTTGAAATTGATTTTAAACTTGAGATGTTTCTTTGTGGTTGCAGTTTAAGTGCAGTTGTGATGTTTTACCTAAGTGTATATATTTTGTATATCTTTATGTGAAACAAAAGTTGTAAAAAGTTGTAATAAAGTTGGTCTTAAAAAAATGCTGTTGGGCCAGAATACATGGACTGAAATACCCTTTGTAAACGGTCTGTTGATAAGAACAACTTCTGGTCTTGGTCAAAATTCCCCTTCCCACCCACAGGATGGTGAAGTCATGACTCTTCCTATTTTGACTGTGACTGACCCATACTCATTGCCTTTGTTGGTTTGGGTTGTTTTGGTTGGCTAGGTTTAACCACGAGGAGTGTGCTGCAATAGCATCAGTTGTTATCAGAACGGAAGAGTATGTCATCATTGCAAAAAGAGCAAAGAACACCACTGAAGGCTTTTCTTAGTGGAAGAGATGTTTTTGCTTTTTTCCGACTTGCTCAGCAATAGCTTCATCCGACTGGTTGTTAGCCTGTGTTATAGGTGAGACAGATGGTTCATCCAATCACCTACCAAGTGTTTTTTTTTTGAAAGTGCCTGCCCTTTTCTAATTAGTTTCTAAGGACTACTTCACAGATGGTTCTGTGTAACAAACCATCTGAGGTGTCCGACTAGGATTTGGGGAGGGTTAGCATAAGAATATCATCCAGGGGAAAAAAAAATGCTTACTGTACTTAGATATGCTATAGGTTTGTTTATGTTGAAAAAAAATTGAAGATGGTGAAATGATCTTGCTGGAGGACCTGTAAAAGTGACGCCTATACAGTCACATTTGAAGTTATCTTAGCAAAACACTAGCTAACTTGCTAGATTATTTACAACTAGCTAGCATTAGCTGGTTACATCTGATAGCTAATATTTGCAAAATGCTAGTTAACTAGCTAGTTGATTTACTTAATTGTTAGCTAGCTAGAATTTTGTTAATAATGTTAGCTGCCTTCAGATGTGACTTTAAATATGTGGGTTTTAGGTCCTGAAAAAGGACTATATAGGTGTTGCTTTTGTAGATCCTGGCTTGTCTATGTTGAAAACCGTCCTCAAACGGTTTTCAACATAGACAAGCCTCGAAGATAGCATATCTGAGTACAGGAGAGGAGACCTCCTCCAGGAGGACACTTGAATTGTCAGTAAAGTTTTTCTGATCACTCAAAGTACCATGACAACAGAAAATACGTGTTGCTGATTGGTTGCCAGGTATCTGGTAATATATTGGCACATGTCAACAGTTGCTCTAAATCAGTATGCAAATATTATGAAAAACTGCAGGTAACCATAGCAACAATACAGGTCTCACATGTCACTTATGTGTCATGCTATGTTATCATTTAACTCAGTGGTTAAATTAATTTAATCACAGCCTGCTTCCCATTTGCTGTCGTGGTGTAACACTAAATGCATGATAATGCACACAGCATTCTCAACCTTAGGAAATAGACCTCTTCACCTTCACCACACTGATATATTCTCTACAGCTGTTTTTACACATGATCCTTGATGTCACAGTAAAAAAAGAAATAAAGGTCTAATTCATCTGCAGTAATGTTGACTGTGAGCAAAGCAACACCTGAGACCTGGAGCAGTAAAAGGCTCTAAATCAAAGTATTCGAACGTTAGAGACAGTTCTCAGTCTATTAAAACCAATATATGCCACTTAGAGTTTAAGTTACAGCCCATCTGTGTGGCATCCCTGTTGCCTGCATTAACTTTGAATGTTATAAATCACATCAATATGGTTCAGACTTTAATGTAACTGACAGATTTTAGAGCTGATTCAAACTTTATTGTGCGTGCTACATATCACCATGATTCATATGGGTGACACTGAAAACGCTGTGCTGTCAGCATATTGTGTTAAAAGATGTGCATTGTTTGTGTATTAATTCATTAATACATACTGTATTGTTTGTTTTAATATATAGTTACGGTATACTCAGGATATTCACAAGATACATTATTATGTGTTTAAGTCTACTTATGTCTAAACCTAGTCTGTCTGTAACACAGAGTTTCTATATTCACGTTTACAGTTATCATAAAAAATCATAAGAAAAACATCACATTGCCATGTGAAGCTTGGTTAAATGTCTGATATAATACATAATGGCAATGTTAGACAATCCAAGGCAATTTTCTACTGTCAGTCAACCACAGACAGAAGAAAACCATCTGTGAAATGGTCTATTTGGTTTTATATTAGATTAAAATATAACAGTATTATGTTTATTCATAAAGCCTCAGGTTCATCTCAGGTTCTCAGGTAATCTAACACTTGTGTGACTTTTAATTCTTGTGACTCGCAGTAATTCTGTTTTTCATATTTTATTGAGAAACATGTTGTGGAGAGAAGAAATTGTTTTTTGTGATAATTATTTCAGTGTTTGTCTCTTTGTTAATCAAAGCCTCATCTCTGTCTGCAGTGCACTGCACAATAAAAACATGAACTATATTACTTTATGAATTTTCAGACGGTTAACTGACTGACTTAAATACACGGACAGCAGCTACAGTATATGTATGAATGTCCAATTAACATGTATTTAGAAAGCAAGTAATCTTTGCTCTGAAGTCAAATGAATTTTATTGAGGTTACATAGCTGTAATTACCTTTACAATGATATATCATGTCACATGTTTTAATTAGAGTTCCTTATGCAACCCAAGTAAATAAAATAGGAATTTTATGAGCCTGATTAAAAAAAGAAACGTTAACTCTGTGCTCTGTTAAAACCCAACGTGAACATATGTTAGGCAATGGCATATGTAACTATACAAAGAAACATTTGTAAAACATCTCTGAAATGTTTAAAAGTGCGGCTACAACACAGGTCTTTGCACTTTGGGTACAGATCACATAATACAACTTATTAAAAATGTTAAAATATCAGCTATAGTAAACATGTGCAGACTGTTGTGGCATAAATTAGCACCTTAATGTTCTAATTAAAGGAAATTTCGAGAGCGTGTTTAATATTTAATTGGGTTAATGTATTTTCTGTTAAAGGTGTCATCTCAATATACATGCAAAAATGTTATTGGTTGAAATTTGTAGTAATTCCTGCTGTGGCACTAAATGGGAAGCATTAAAAAAAGCACCACAGTTTGTGTATTTTGAGTCAGTGCTGCAGAACATTTTCAGGGCAGCCATATTGATATGAAATAGTCAGTTAAACACAGGTGATACTAATGAAATTAAGTAAGGTCCAGTTCCATTTAGTGTAGCAGAGCCTTTTTAGTGAGCCAGCCTGCACAATAGCAGCATCCTGACTCTGTTTGACCTGAATACAACCGAAGCTTAATTAGTATCACTGGTAACACCTGTGTTTACACTAATATTTCATGCCAAAATGGCTGCTGTGAAAAAGTTCTATTATCCTTATTTAGCATATTGATGGAGTCAGTGAGGGGGTGGAGAGGTCAGCTGCATGAGTGTGAGGTGAGTGGATGTAAGCTTTTAAAAAACCTTTTCAACTTATCTCTTTACATTAGTCCAGTGTCTTACTCTGCCTTATCATGCACTTCAAATTCCACCTACTGAGTGAAGGTGGTGGAGTGTCAGAGAAGGAGATATCATTGAAGTATCCTTGTGGTGGAGGTGATTGGATATTGAATCTGAAATGCCGTGACAAGTGAGTGACATGTGCTGCACACACAGCAGGACATGATGGAAACAACGTCAACAATGCATGTATAACAGCAGCGACGACGCCGTCTGACACACCACTTTATATCCCAGATTACACCAGCTACAGTTAATGGCACGCAATGAAGTGCTTTTATCACGCAATACAGTACAAATAATTGCTCTCCACATTAACCTAGACCATGAAATTATGTTTTTATCGGAAAAATATAAGTTTGGAATATTGTAAAGTTACAAGATTAAGAGCTTTGGACAGCATCATCTATTATCCAGAGAGAGGGAGTTAAGTGAACAGAAAAATAAGTGCTGTTTCAAGCCTGTCTGAGCCAAGCCCAAATTAACTACTAACAGTTTGACCTACTTCATACCCAGCGGGCCTGATTTTTTTTTTTTTTTTTTTTTTCCATATTTGCTGATGAAGCCAAAGAAGAAAGTCGCATTAAGTGCAAGGAAGGAGGCTAGTCTTTGAAAAACAAATATTTGAAAGAGCGAATAAACAGAGCTGGGCACGGCTTCCTTACTTAGCAGCTGTATACATAAATAACCTCAGATGGCCTTCTGACCTCGGCCTAATTGGCTTCGACTGAATAGCTGACATCATCTACCTGATTCAGTATATGTAATGGTACGTTGGTGAATTGTATTAATTACTGTACTGTATGTGGTGAATAACCAGTGGCCTTGGTATTCATGCTGTTTGTAGCACACACTGTCAGGTGTGTCACTGCAAACATACCTGAAATAAAAAAGACACTGTCAGTTAGGACCTGTGAGGATAATCTATTTTTCATGGAACGGAGGCCGACAGGGATTTAATTTTTATTACTGCCAGGCGCCCAGTTTTAGTGTCGGATCTATGAAAAACTAACATAAACACTAATGTGCACACACACACACACACACCCTAGAAAGTAAACAATGTTTAGTAAAAACAAACACCACCCCAAGCACAGAGAGGAAATCGAGGCTCAGAACTAAATTCTTGGATGTGGCAGCGCTTTCCCTAACGGCAGCCCAATCTGCTGGAACCTATCCCTGTGGAGGATTTCTCATGAGCCATGTGATCTCACACACACACCCACACACCCACCACACACACACACACACACACACACACACACACTCATACACACACATTCTATTACTGGATATGTATTCAACAGACCGTGGTGCCATTAGGACAAACTCAGGTTAGCTTTTTAGGCCATCAGTAAAGGCAGACATCCATCAGCTGCTTGTGCACACCTCACTGAAAGTTCCCAGAGGTGAACCCCTTTTTAGAATTCACAATATGATGTCTCACATTAAAGGATTTGTTTTACTCATCACCAGTGTGACAACTTTACAATACATAACCTTGGTCACACTTTATTTTACAATGCACTAATAGGATGTTACAAGCCGTACTTTGTGTTAAATTAGACAAAAATTTGTAATGACACATTCTTTTTTAGTCAGTAAACAAACACAGCCATACTCTAATTAATTAGACACCACACTAGACTTTATTAGAAGGTAATTATGGACACATTACACCAGAAATGCACTGTAAACTAAAGTGAAATAAAAAAAAGTCTAATAAGGGTAGCAGTACATTTCTGTTATAATGTGTTCTAAATTACCCTCTAAGAAAATCTAATTAGGGTCTAACAGTGGGAAATAATACAGTTTAGTTTGTAGTGCAATTCTGTTGTCGTCTGTCCCAAATTATCCTTTAAAAAAGTCTAATAAGGATCTGATGAAGGGTCCAATACTGTCTAATAAAGAACATCACAACATCACAGAGAATTGACAGGAATAAATAAGAAGTTCAGAAAGTATAAAAATAAACCCTACAGAATAAACTTATTGTTAGCAATAAAAATATATATTAAAGAACTGTAGCACTTAAAGTGACAGTGAAAATAATCAGTAAAATGTATGAAAGTACAAAATAAGCTATATAAAGTATGGAAATATCATAACATATCAAATTGATGCTGGAAATCAGGTGGTGTAGCTGGTCAGATAAGTTCTGCTTGATCTTCTCAGCTATTTGTGCGATATTTCACCAGAAAAACTCTTTTTTCCCTTAGGACACGAGCCACCATGTCCTACATTAACCCTGTTGACCCTGTAAAGCAGGCAGGAATAGCAGCGCCACACAGTGTGTATAATAGGATAGTTCTGTTTTAGCACCTGTCATACATCACACAGCAGCTAATTTAAATATTACCGCACTGACTGAGTTTGAGTGTGACTTATAGCATATTGTCACTTAGCAACCACCCTGTTTAGCCGCTGTTGAAAAGCTGCAGTTTATTTTGGGTCAACGGTTCATTATTTTCATTGTATAACTATATCACCATTTTACATTTTGCTTAATAAGACATGTTATCTTTACTGTTGTGTACAATACAAACATTGTAACACACTCCATGTGTCTATTTAACACATTTGGTTTATGTTTAAGACCTAGAATAATTTGTTTGAACAAAAGCACTGGACAACCACAGCAGGTAAGTTACTGTAGATTGGATGCTCAGTGTGATTTCAGCAGATGTGCAATTATAACCAAACCCAAAACAGAACATCTCTACTGATATTGTGTTTAAGTACAGGTTGGACATTTCCCTGTAAGCTGCCAATGTTCTCTTTTTTTTTAGTTTTTAAATAACCTTTGGCAATCCATTTTTTTGTCTAACTTGTCGATTATAACATGAAATAAATAAATTGCAGATAGAGATTTCATCGTGTAGCAGAGGATAGGTGCATATTTTCTTTTTTAGATCATTCTGATTGTATCTTTTAATATTCAAAACAAGTTTAATTGGGCAGCAAGTCTTAAACAAACCTAAAGTTCAGTATACACAGTAGTGTAGAGGTGCCTGGAAAAGTGAGTATACTCTCCATTTATGGCCCAGTTTTTTGTTTTTTTTTAAAGGTGGATGGTACAGCAAAGGATGAACATGCTTATTACAAAGACTGACATGTAAGACAACTCTTCCATATTCAGTTCACCCAAAAATGGGCCAGTAGTATTTGCACATTTCACTTCACTTCTGCTGCTTGAATTCACAGGAGAGGTGCAGATCTTGCAAACAAATCTGGCCCCATAGGGTAAGACAATTCGACAATTCATTTGCATTTGAGTGAACTATTAATTTTTCCTTTGTTCATCCGCACATGAAAATTGGACAATTATTCTCTCACCTTGCAAGTAGTGTGTCTGTGTGCCAGTAGTTTCTTTTGTAAACTGTCTCTTGGAACACCTGGCAAAATTAACATTAAGTAAGGGCCAGTTTGCAAATATTGTTGGGCCAAAGGTCGCATATTTCACGCCATAGTTGTTGGGGACAATAAAAATGTCCCAGCTGGAGATATAATGATGGGGTGTGGGTGTGAGGGTTCGTGAGTAGGTTCACTTGTGGCAAGTGAATGGAAAAAGCCAGGTTACTTCTTTTCATCACTGCAAAGTCTGTTGCACCTATATGTTCTCGACCACCCTACCTCATTCTCCATCTGTGCTGTTCTTCTGTTGCCTGTTTTAAAGTTTCAGGGTGACAGACACACAGTGTTTCCCCATAAACACAGAAAGTTGTCAGGTGGAGACACCTGACTTACTTACTTACTAGGATGCTGTGCTGCCAGAGGAGTGCTGACTAAGATTATAGTGTGAATGGAATAAATTACAAAGTAATAGATTTGTGTATATTTGAATATATCTGAATAACTCACTAGGTTTGTCACTAGATTCTTCATATATTACAAATTCTAAGTAAAAAGATACCCATACGGTGGACCAAGTCAATGTCAGCCATAATTAAAAGGAGCGCACAAACATGAAAAAGCATCATTTTGTGTCTATAACCAGCAGGTGCTTTGTCACAACACTGAATCTCACTAACTGACACTGACTGGACACTCACAATTTTTGATCAAAATTATTGCTTGGGACAATTCAGTAATCCCTGGGTATTGGTAGTGACATGTCCCTGACACATGAATATCAGATATATTTAAGATGAAACATGGTGTTTCAGCCAGACATTAGTTTATTTATTGGACAATAATTTTTTTCCTAGGATAGCGAGGCGAAGGCATGACCAGCCCTTCTGTGCCTCCAATTAGCTTACCCTGATATTCTTGCTCTAACCCTAACCAAGTATCACTCCTCACCAGCTGATTGAAAGATAAGTAGGTACAGTCTGTATACCTGCATATGCCCTGCACTAACAGCAGTCATTTTTATAAAACTATTATTATATTCTAAGACTGTTGATGATACAATTTGAAATGGGCATTTCCACTGGATAAGCCAAGATTTGGCAATGACACTGTAGAGCCAAAACAGATCTACAGCTGCAGCAGAGACAGTGTAAGATGTGTAAGATTCAGCGGAATCTCACAGTGAAATGGTGGATTACAACCAACTCTTCAACCAAGCATGTAGGAGTAACTACTGTGGCCATGGAACTAACAAAAAATGCATAACACTGAATTTGGTTTGTCTGTTCTGGGGCTGTAGAAACATACCAGTGTAACATGGTGTACTCCGTAGAAGAGACCCTAGATATAAACAACTCATTCTAAGGTAACGAAAACACAACAGTTCTTATTTTCAGGTGATCATACACTCATGAAAACATACTTGAATATTATTTTACATTTCTGCCAATAGATCCATCAAATGTTTCACATGTAACCTTTAATCTGCAAATTAATTAAATTTGTAAGACTGTTTGGTTGATTTTTAAAAACAGTTCTTGATATTGCAGCTTCAGCAGCCTTGTGTTCTGTGGCCACCCATCTTAGATATATAGATGTGGAGGGATCAGACATGATCTTTGTGACTGATTCATCGATTCTTATGTTAAGCCCGGCTACAGTCAAAGCCAACATTAAAAACAAGACATCATGTCCCTCTGGTGAAAAGTAGATAATGAAAACAGGAGTTTTAAGGAAGAATGAACAGTAAAGTGTGTGTTTGTCTCATCCTTGTTTGACAATTTCAGTTCTCTCTATTGATTCTTCCAAAGTCCTGCCTCTTTTCTCCCTTTTTGTTTCTTATAAAGGCTATATATAGGCTATTTCATTTATATAGGCTGTGTGCTGCCAACAAGAAGCTTCCAGGACATTGTAATGGAAGAAATTCTTAATGTAAAATAATGAAGTGTGGTTCTGGTGCAGGCTAACACACTAGGAGAAGTTCTTATTAGTTAGATACAACTCTGACTACTCTGAAGGATCACTGGGACACAGTACAAAGAGCAGCAAAGATGTGGTGGCTCAGTGGGTTAAATACAGGGCTTTCATTTGGGAGACTGGGGTTTGAGTCTGTGTGAGGTATTTTCTTCTGGCTTTCAAGAGAGACATTTTGATGTGGTTTTGTATTGAGGCTCAAAGTGACGTTAGGTTATTATTTGCTAATTATGGAGGACGAAAAATTTCACTATTGCAAATCCCAGTGAAATATGGTCTAAATGTGAATTTTCAATCAACGTCTTTGAATAGAGTAAAAATATTCATTTTTGAATCTATTCTGAACGTCTTTTCATCAATGACCATGGATGTTTTTTAATGCTGTAGCAAAACACTATCTATCTATCTAGTGAATATATATCAATCATTAGTTAGCTTATTATGTTTTATAATGTGACAGCACCTCAATTAAGATCTGAGTAAGGTTTGGAACAAAAACCCCACTGGATTAGGGCCAGGGAAAGATCATTGTTTGTATTGTTTCACAAGATCTTTTGCGGGTCCGGGGTTCCCTACAATCAGAGTTGACCGAAGTTCTGGTCAAAAGCGAGTGGGACTTCAGAAGGGTCAATTGTGAAATATTGCTGTAGAATTAAAACTGTGTTTGATATAAAGAGATGTGGTGTGGTTTTATTTAAAACTGTTAAATTATTCAGGTGGTTGCATCTAGTAGGTTAATTAGTTATCATTTCAGCACCGGGAGCTGTCCACAGTCTGACCTGGTGAAGATTGCAGCTCAGGCTCAGTTTGCATAAGTCTCTCCACAATGAAGGTATTGATTACCAAACCCACACGATAAATTAAGACTTCACTTGAATCTCATATTTTCATTGTTAGCTAGTGTAGATTCATGAAGTATTCAGTTTGATGTTACCTGGAAAGGGAGTACTTCACACATCAATAGTTTTGGCAGAGGGCGAGATTCTGCCCACAGTCCACTATTCTTTGACTTCTAGTTTAAGTGTGAGAGACAACCAACAAATCCGTGGCAAAATCTCAGAAAGCTTCAAACATCTCTTAGTTTGATCTCTGGGCCTGAGGCTTTTGACTCTTGCTCTTCCAAGCCCTGGGCTAACCTAAACCTTGGCCTCAGAAAGCCCAGAGTTAACCCCGGGCTTATGTTAAACTGAAGGTTAAGGATTCGTGCTTGAAGATCACAACTAGGAGTTAATGTCAGGACACTAACAGTACATGTTGAGATTTTTTGGACAACAAACAGTCATCCATTTCTTTTGTTTTACAGGCGCCCCAGCTGACATTATAATGATCATCATTATGTGGAAAACCCAGACATAAATAAAAAACTGTGCTCTAAACATCTAAATATGACTTCAGTAGACCCCAAGCTGAGATTTGAAGTTCAAAATTCTGGGGTAACTGGCGCCTTATACTAATTAAATCAACTGTCACCACTTCAAAGATTGGACAAAAAGACTAACTTTTGATCTTTCTGATATTAAATACACCATAGCTGCACTAGACATAGCCTACTTCTGTCTGTCATGATTTGTGTCATGACTTGGACAGAGCATTTGGACCTTCTGGAGGATTCCAGCACATTCTGTGTTCTGTTTTCCACTGTCAGGCCAATCTGGACCTGCACATACATCAGACAAACAAAGTCCGTGGACTGGTGTCAGACAACTGGTCCAGATGAGTGAGCTACAGGTCCAGTACAATCATAATGGAAACACACATTGGTCATACATTGTGAAGAGAGGATAATGAGTGTTAGTTTAATAACAAAAAAGAGTTACGTTTCTATCTCCTCCTCATCTTATCTATCTTCCTTTTAATTAAGGAATAATAATAGACTGATAAAAATACTAATAAAATTAAACGATTAAGATGAATTTAGACGAGGTTTGTGGGCGAGTCTAAATTACATAGCCAATTTTCATTTCCAGCTAACTGCTGATTATCATCTAGGCCAGTTGGCAAACAAGAAACTACGCCATAAAAATTTAAAATGTCACAATGGTGAGCGAGAGTGGTAACAGGTGAAGGACCCAAGTGCAGATGATTTCGGTGATTTATTCATAAAGAAGGTACAGGCAGGTGCAGGTCCAGGTTCAGCAAGGCGAGAAACCAACACTGTAACTGGGATGATCTGACAGAAGAGCAACGGATCTGGAATAGTAACAAAAACAACCCTGTCATTTTCAGCACACCTCTCCTATTTTCAAAACCACATCCACCCAAATGTTAACATAAAAAGCTTCAGAAAAAAACTACACACTGACTAGAATGCAGAAACTTTTATCTGCAACCTTGTCAATCATATCATGAGAGTCCAGATGAACAAGGATCTGTTATTTTTTGTACACATTCGTCACCATCAGCCAAGAGGGCTTTTGATCATTTGGTCCCTTGATCCATTTTTCTTTGGCCTGACGACCCTGGAGTAATGTTGAATTTCATCCACCCTAATTTTCATGTTTCCTCACTCACTTTACCTTTCCAGTCATTACACTGAGGGGATCATGGAAGAACAGTTCACTAACATGTAAAGGGTGCTGACCCCTAATGTTTTGAGCTGCAGGCATTGAATCAAAATGATTGAAAACAAAGTTATTATTATCATCATTTTTAGCCAACCCTTGTGGCATTTTCCCATTCAAAAAGAAAATTAGATTTTCAAGATGGTTAAAAGATATCGCTGGGGGATCTGTAAAAGCAACTCTTTATTATCACATCTTAAATTAACTAATGTTAGCAAAATGCTAGCTATCTGGCTAACTAAAAATACATGTAGACGTTATCTAACTAGTTACATCTGATAGACAAATGCTACTAACCAGCTAACTGATCTACATCAAGCTAGCTCAAATCATGTAGCCAGTTAGCTTGTGTTTTGGTAACATTAGTGAACTTAAGAGGTGACTATATACTGTATGCGTTTCTTTTACAGATCCCCCAGCAGAATCTTTAAAAAATTATTTTCTTTTCAAGACAGCCAAGCCTAGTATATAGCATGCAGGAAACAGGAAAGGAGAAAGTTGACAGAGGTTCCAGGTTACTCAACATTCATTGGAGCACAGAGCAAAAAAGGGGCAGGACTTAGGAAGGGTCCATTTCCAGATCACCAGTCTGTCACTGATGCAGGCTGGCCAATGAGGGAATTAGGTGAAGCTGAGGAGATGGGTGGGGAAGCTCAGGTGAGGAATCATAAACGGACACTGAATTGGCCTTTGGATCGTAAACTGACAACACTTCCATATTGAAAAGGGCAAAACTGTCATGTAGAGTCGTTTTTATAATCAAGGATTCATGATCTACATGGGGTAAGTTAGATTACCCCATGTAATTATAAAGCCTTGCATATACCATGAGTCGGCAATGTTGATGTATTGCAGCAATGGGCGAAAGCAGCCAATGCAGCATCTATATGGGACTGAGGGGATTGCAGGGCAGATGGGAGTGGCAGCATTTGTAATGAAAGGCAAAAAGTCTGATAGCATCTGGTGGACAGGCAACACTGTCTGTGCCTGGGAAAATGGAGAAAAGTGGCGGTGACACAAAACGAGGCAAATGTTATGAGGCTTTTGCTGCTTAAACATAAAAATCTAAAGATGAATCCAGTTGTTGTTACCCTTGTCTTTTCCTCCTAGTTTTCACCATCATAAAAATGTCGTAATTGCTAAACTGCTGAGCTTTACATACCTCCGGTCTGCTGGCAGAGCTGCTCTCACAGCTTATACACACCCACAGGGGCAAGCACACCCAAGATCTGAACACAAAAAGCACTGAAAACGTGTCCTTTCAACTCAATGGCTTTTTACACTGCAGCATTCTAAAAATGCTGTGACTTTTACTGTTCTTCACACTTGTCCTTGTTTATGTTGCTGGACAGAAAAGGAAAAAGACTTTGTTTTCTTAGCTTGAAATGTTTTGCATGTTTCCTGCCCATAGCCAAACTCATTAGAATCAACCATAAACAAACTGTAGCAGATGATTTTATTAGAGTGAAGGTACTTAAGATTTAGATTTATAAACCGCTGTCATCAGGGGATTCCCTTATGTTGAAAACACTCAGGAAAAATAGGAACATTAGGTCCAGGTAGAAAATAAGCAGAAATATCACTTCGAAAACTCAAACTCACACAACCCTGAGGCAAAATAACTCATAAGAGTGTGACCTTTGAAAATACCTTCAACTTAACTCCTCATAAGTCCTGTCTTGGTAGCTTTCCCTGGGCATGCATCATTTTTTGAATCTGCAGACATCGCTATCAAAGGGAATTTGAAAGATAAATAAAGCAGCAAAGACAGTTGCCAGAAGTTTACTGGTCAGCTCCTAAGTGAGTGAAGTTTTACAATGTGTATTTTTCAGTTTAACTTGGCTGTCAATTTCAGCTGACAATGTGCAAAAAGAAATAAAAATATGGCACGACAAATTAATAGTTTTCTCTATTTTTCTGGATCATCTAAGTACTTAAAAAATGAAGCTGAATTATATAGATATTTTTGACTTTGTTTCAGTTTTCTTTCTCTTTTTTATTTCATGAGATTTCGGAGGCATGTTACAACTCCATGGGATTGTCTCATCTTCTCACTATTTGGCAAATGATCCTCACTCCCTCTTTGATACAAGTTGTATTCGCAGTAGAGCCTGATACATCTGAATTCCAGGGCAAGCTCACCACACCTGGGAATTCTGTTCTCACAAGACGCAGTTTTTCAAATTCAGATGAGTTTTCCCCCCGCTGAAATCCAGTGGCAGGGGAAGTGTAATGTTTTCAGTGAAGTGTGGGTTCAGGAAGAGTCATGGTCGACTGGGGAATTTCCAATATGAAGGTAAAATGATTGGCCTCAAAAAAAAAGAAAAAAGAAAAAAAAATCCAGGCCTTGGGACTGGAAGTCATCACTGGGGGACTCATTAAAAAACATCCCTCTTCAGGGAATCAACAAGAACATACAGCAGGTTATTTGCTGCCCTGTCTGGATTCAGTGTGGTGTGCCACAGCAGCCCGGAGCCTCTGGAAGATTTGGGCCTGGTCAATGATAGATGACTTCACCAGCTCAGCCAAGAAATACTCTCTGAAACACTTCTTAGGCTAATCAAGTCTGCTATGCTTTACATTTGCAATGAATGGGCATAAAGTGAAGCAGCTTGCCAGCAAACAAGATGAGTTTTGGCTCTGATGTGTTTTGCTGTGAGTTATATAAATGGATGACCCACAAACCTGACCCAATAGGAGAAACAACTTTCTATCTTGATTTACAGTTGTTGTGTTGTTTAAGTATCATCATTACAGCAGCGGCTCACTCACAGTAAGTATCTACAGTAAATGGATCCTCTTTGGCTTGTCTTGTGACTCAAGTGCAGTGTGAAGTATGGGAGAATATCGATACAGTGTGGGTTTGAAATCTCTACATCATATGTTATTTATGGTAGCAGAAACAAGCTGTGAACACAACCCTGACATTATTATCACCATTTAAGCTGATATGGTGGACTTGTTGGCATGCAGTTGCCTATGTATGCACATAGCAGATATGGAGCAACATTAGCATTTATTTGAAGTCTGAATGTGCCCCTTTACATACGTAACTCACAACAGGGTGTCGGTCAGATGCATTCTCACATGTTGGAAATAGTCTGTGTCACAGGTCCAGTTTTTCAGACCCGTTCCTGGGGTGACTCAGCTGAGAACCAGGACTGACTCGTCACCTGCACTTATCTCTAAAGCCCCTTTCACCCTGGACGAAAAACCCACTAACAGCTGTTTTTTTTTTCTTCAGTGGGAAATTGGCATTCAGTCCTGGTTCAAATGACTCTGCAGTAGACTTGAGTATTTATCTTCTCCAGCTCCGATTGGCAGAGATGCAAACACAATACCCAGGTGAACATGCATTTTTCAGCCCTTTTTTCGGCAGAGGCTGTTGAGGCTTGTCACCGGTTGTGCTCCTTTGTCATCTACATGCGCTGCTTGACTCAGTTTGACTTGGTGCTGCAGGCCGGCACAGCAGAGTTTGTAGATGCTTGAAAGTGTTTACTTACTGATGAGGTGCTTGTATTTAGTCAAGCTGCTGAACGATGTATAAACATTTAACTTCCTATAAATTCTTAACAATTAAAATCCCTTGTTTTGTTATTTACTATGAAACAGTAAAATCAGCAAATGTTTTCATCCGCAATAACTTAACACGACTGCTATCAGCTGAAAGCGAACAGAGACAGTAAAATAAAACAAGGCAGATAACTAATGGTACAAACAACGACACAGAGAAGAAACTAAACTTCAAACCACAAAGCTGGGAGCTGAATACACAGAGACTTTTAAAAACCTCTTTCTCTGCCTGGAACCATTAATATAAGACCAGGGACCTCACCCATAAGTACACACACATACATAGTCACTTGTTTGTGTTCTCATCTGGATGTGTTTCCATAGTGATAGGAACCATAGCTTGTGGCTATCAAAAACTAATACTTTTCACCACGTTTTACAAGCAGCAAAGCCATTGACAACATTATTCTCAAAGTTGCTGATCACCCCAAATTTCTTCCAAATGTCTGGCTTGGCCTTTGATGATGTATTATCCACAATTTATCCGGCTATTTTTGCATTTATATCATCAGTTTTAGCCAGCAGCTAGCTTACATTGCTCTCAGACAGTGACATCCAATTGTTTGGCAGGATGTGGGGTCTGGATATATATGTCAAAAATACTGCACAATCATTTTCATTTCTGATTCCTCTAGGGGGAAAAACATATTACTGTATAGTTTGTGTTATATTATTGTTCTCATTTGCTGCCTGCCCGGAGTTACTTCACTCTTACCTGTGCCTGCACATGTGAAGTTATATAAATATATTTTTTTACCCGCGACATTATGTTTTTTCAAATCACTTGTTGGGTACCTGACTTGGTGCAGGACTCTACTCTGTTTGTTTTAGCAGAGATACATCCCAAAATCCCAAAAACCCAAAACATTTCATTTTCACAACACTGACAAAAGCTAACCTACTTAATCACTGTGCGGCATCTATTAATATAGTGAATTAGTTAGCCATGTGCTGATTATTTTACTTTAGCTGTGTTGTTATTTACATTTACATTACATTTATGCATTTAGCAGATGCCTTTATCCAAAGCGACTTACAAAAGAGGATTAACAATCAAGCTACATAGAAGAGGCCCTGGAAGAGTATTGCTAAATCAGGACAGGAGAATCTCTCTGAAGATCTGGGTCTTCAGGAGCTTTTTGAAGACAAAGACTTCGTGGTTCCACTGGGGCTTGAACCCAGGACCTTCTGCGTGTAAAGTAGACGTGATAACCACTACACTATGGAACCAAGTATAGCCTACAGGGCCTCTGAGGCGCAAGAGATCATTTTATAAATTCACAAGCAAGAGAGTTAAGCCTACCTTCCACTTCAGAAAACACCAGCTTAAGTGCAGAGGGTGAGGGTAACACAGCAAATTACAACTGCTGCTGACTCAGCAGCTATGACTTAATGCAAACAAAAGAAAACCCCAAAATATTTGATGCCACATATGTGATGTGGGTCTCTGCTCTGTCTCATCAGCTAAGGGGTCCATAGCTTTAAAATGTTTAAGACCCCATTAATCAAACAAATACCAAAGTGTAAAAAGTGTTTAGTTATACTGTCACAGTTAACTGACTGACTGACTGCAGTCTTCAGGCTAAGCTAAGCTGACTGTCTCCTACCTTCATACTCAGCAGACAGAGGGAGGAATCGATCTTCTCATCTAGCTCGAGGCAAGAATGCGAGCAACTGTATTTCCCAAGATGTCAAACTATTCCTATAAGCATTTTAGACGGGCTTTGTTGTGAGCAAAAGAAGCTTTTAGATCTGCAGCTGCAGAGTGGCCATGTAAGCGACAGCAGGGAAAAAACAGGGAAATAAAACACAATTTATGACCAGAGCAACAGCACTATTGTCAAAGCTTCTGGATGTTTTTGAACTTGAGGACATGGCTAAACACTGTCATTAGGCCCATGCTCACAGTCAGAGACTCGAGAGCCTGGAAGCTGAGAACAACAAACAGACACGGATCCATGTACTGTGGACGTGGTATTATTCCTTTGCCTCTTTTGCAGCCAACCACCTGTTCCTTTGTTTACTTGCCAGACTCTTCATAGATGGAATAATCTTTGGAGACAAGAGGGCTTGTACTATACCAGACATGATACTCTAGCTAGCGCCTGCTGAAAATCAATTTGCAGCCAGATTATTGCACCAAAGAGTCAGAGAAAACAAACAAATACTTATTTCCATAATTAATCAAGTGCACATGGAAGTGCTTCAGTTTTTCCTTGTAGACAAAGATAAGCTGCTGCTTGTTGTTGTTGCAGAATTTCAATTTTGGCTTGTATCTTACAGTACATTGAACGCACTCTGTTGTTGCTTCAAGTAAATGTCATCTGGCATTTCTAATATTTTATTTATGGTTTTTAAATGATGATTCCAAAGTTTACTGAGTGAATCGGGCAACATACTGCTCTAGTTTTTTATAAAATTGCACTTTGTTCAACTCTTGTTCTGTTGCACAGGTTTTCAAATCAAACTTCCTGTGGTATTCTTTTTTTATAACTTCCCTCAGACATCATTTTGAAAAACGAACAGAGACACAGTGACAGACTGGCGCTTATTACTCCCTCACCCTCTCCTTCTCCTGCAGAGTTTCAGAGTTTCATTCAGATTCTCACCTGCCATGCATGTGCGGCTTTTGGCACTGAATAGTCAGGCTGTGATTTTCTGGCAGCCATGAATCAACACATCTCCGTCTTCTTCAGCTTTGTGATGACTGAGTCTCATGGATGGTGTGTTGCAGAACGCCCTGCAGGAAAACAGCACCGACGTGAATCTTGAGGGGCCCCCACCCCCACAGCTCGCCTTGAGAAGGCCCTCCCGTTGTTTCTCCATCCAGCTCGATTCACACAGCAAGAAAATGTTCAAATTTGAGGAGAGATGCTTCTGAATGATGCAACACCAGTATTTGTGGGGAGTATAGTAGGTTACACTATGACTTGAACACTACCTCTAGATATAAAATCATTCACACCTGTGTGTGTTCCAACCACTTTCACAGCACAACAAGAGGCATTATACTTTAAATCATGATTATGAAATTAAATTGATTGTAACACACAACCAACAAAAACTTGCCAATGACCCAGTTTCAAGCAGCTGGAAAGCTGTTAGCATATTCTTGAAATAGTGACCCACATTTTCCCCTCACTTTCTTCCCAACAAGGTAATAATTTGGGATGATCAAGTGAAACCTTTATTAACCTAAAATGTTGTCATGTTCAGGTGTCAGTCAGCTGTGATGCTAACAGTATGCTAACATGCTAATCCAGCTTTATTTTAGCCTACACACTCTTCATGGCTGACAGGATTTTCTGTTCCAAATGTTATTTAGAGATTCTGCTTGTGACATTCACTGTCAGTACAGCACCGCCATGTCAGACCAAAACAAATGCTTGCTGTTTTGTTTACTCAATAAAGTTGGGGAAAAAAGGCATCTAAATACATACTGCTCTAAAAACTAATCAAACTGTTACTGATCAAAAATGGATTAATATTCTGTTACTACATTGTGTATTTCTTGTATTATATTTCTGTGAGGCTTTTTTTTTTTTTTAACTCACTCCAATAGTTTGAATTTGGACTGCATTACCTAGTTTTGAAGATTACAGTTTTATATAGTTCACCTTAATAATTCTGTTGCTGCAAATACTAACACCAGGCATGTAGCTTACCATTTACTCATGTTTGAGTAATGTTTACACAAAAGTACTGGCTGGGTACCACAGACAGGGCAGGGAAGTCAGAAACTATAGGGAGATGGACTAACACTTTAAATGTTTCTGGCCTTTTCAGAGGATTTTTTTTAACAGTACCAAAAATATAGCTTTTTTACATTCATATCCACCAAAGAGAGCTTGCAAGTGACTTGTACAGTTTTGTGTTTATTTGTGAGCACCACTCTCTTTGGCATTTTCCTCTCATCTTCGTTCTCTTTGTGTTGATAACAGGCTGTGGCGCTTTTTGTCAGCTTGTATTGAATTTGCCGCCTGATGTGACAATTGGACCAAAAGACTAGATTCTGTAAACTATAACACTGCATGTACAGCGCTGTCAGAATATACCATATTTATACTCTAGTATATCATTATGTGCACCCTAAAGTTTATTCATAATTCATGTAGGATATGAGGCTCTTTGTACTATTTTGCATTGCTGACAGGCGGGCCTTTTACAGCCTAGCGGGAAAATAACTGCACTTTTACCTCAGGCAACAATGGTTCAATCTGCCCTTGAGTGTCTCTAACATGTCATAATACTCACATGAGCCCCTCGCTGTCTTTACACAACAGTAAAGACGCTTGCTGTCTCTCTTGATCATTGGGGGCTGCTTTGAAAATCTTTTTAAATCGTGCTTAGGTGTGTAAATGTGGCTTTTGTGCCATCAGGGGTTACAACGAGTTTAGAATGTCTTGGTGATATAAACACGAGCCTAAACAAACCGCACGCAGTGCTGAGCTGGTGCAAAAGCCTGACAAATACTCACTCTGGTTGGCACCATTTGCATGGATTCAGTGCAGACAAGCAGCGCTGATACAATTGCAAGAAGTCCCGGGAAAAATGTTCTGTACATCCTTGACTTATATTTGGACCCAGGCAATCAATAGGAGCAGAATTATGAGGCAGTGAAGCGAGTGATTTTAATCTGGGACTAAATATCCAGTAGTGGATTAGTTTCAGACAATTTCATACCTCCAGAGCTCTTCATGAAATATGGATAAGGTAGGAGAGAGAGAGGGGGGATTATGAAAAATAAAGGCATTTTCCCAAACCTCCTCCTCCTTCGATGGAGGCCAGATGAAAAGTTTTGCAGATGGGCAGCTGGAGGATTTCTAGCCACTTTGCATAGCAGATGCACCGTCTCCCACAGCCTTGGTTTGGGCACCAGTTTAATTAGAAAGCCCCCCTGGTAAGATACCTTTCAACACTGACAGTGGAGTTCCTAAACATGCCCAGATTTTTCCTCACTGTGGGAAGTCTCATGGTCATTGCTGCTGATGAGCATTGGGTGTGCCGCAAAACAAAGAGATGAGATGCAAAGATGTGAAAGGGGTCATTTGCATACGGGGATCATTAACACAAATCCTTCCTGTTCTGTAGTCATGTACTTTGAAATGTTATTAGCGTTGTGATCTGGGGCAGCAGACATGAATCAGTAAAGACAACCAACAAGTTTATTACAATATTTTAAAATTCACACACGTTTCAAATCGAGACGGTACCTTTGTTACACTTAAACTGAATCTGAAAATCTTCTTCACATTTCCTCTCAGACCCTGTGATCTTACTCACACGCATGTTGCATGTAAAATTATTTTTCCGAGGTCTCTAGAAACAGCACTGTCTCCTAGAAATTATGTTTAGGCTATAGGGAAATGTCTTCACTTTTATCATAGCTGATGAAATTCAATATGAGGTGACTCAGGCAGAGTGCACATTCATGGACAAGGTAATATTACAGTTTTATTTACCTTATGTTTAATCACTTTTGTCATCTTACTTCCTCACTCTCTGACCAATCTAACATATCCTGTGTTTTTCCAGATGTTATAGCAACAAGCAGCTAACAAAAAACAGCTAGTAGGGAATGCACCGCTACCTTCAATAAATTACAGATTTCTCCGGGTTTGACCATGGTTTGGTAACATGATAATGTAAGTACACAACTCAACATGAACATGACAGCGTTAAAGTTAGACTCATGTTACTATAGTCCAGTCTCAATAATGGACTACATAGTCTTCATAATTTATGGTGAAACAGTCAGTTGTAAATTTTCAGATCTGACTTATCATTAAGACTTTGTTTATTTCCTACAATATAAAAAACTCACAGCATCAGAATCAGCCACTGTCTTCCAGATGCAGGTGTGCATGCACAGCATGCAACATGGGTTTGTTTGGGGAAATGAAAGCATAGCATAAAGCAGTCACAGTGTTGAAGAGATTTCTTTGCCTTCTAGGAGACAATGTATGAAGTTTGGTCATGTTTTGCTTTTTTAAAAAAACGTGCTAAGAGAAACTTAAGGATGGTCACACTGTTTGGAGAACGTGCAGAAAAAAAGATGCTGTGAAACAGAGCAACATTTCAAATTTCATGTGCCATCTTTGTGATCACCATCGATGACTTTACAGTAACGGCAAAGGAAGATGGTTAACTATGCTCATTGCATGATGGGGGGATTTTGGAATGGGGGAAAATATCATAATTTGTCTAATTTACTAATAGCTTGTCAACAATGTACACTGAAGCTTTTGGTGTTTTTTACTCTTGTAAAAAACACTACACATTGTTCTGCTGCTATCACGTATTGTGTGTCTGCTTCAGACTCTAGTTTAAAAGTGTTACAACAGGAGAAACACTACAGACTCACAAGACAGTGCAGTTATCATCACTGTCCTCATAAGACTCATTTTTCTTTATGTAAGATATCACATATAGGCCTACTCAAATGCAACACTGAGGATGGGCTGTGTGTGTGAGAGTCTGTGTGTGTTGACCAATGGTTATGATATTATTTTAATGGTTATGCAAACAAAAAGTGCATGGAGCTGTGAATTTATTTGTGGATTTCAATATAATCAATATATCATAATAAGAAAATGTCATTTATACCATTTTGTATTATTTCTCTTGCTGAAAATCAAAACATGAGCCACAATGCCAAAAATCCAGTCAAATCCCCTGTTTTGACTCTGCTTTCATCGATGGGAAGCAACATCTATTGGATGAAAGCTTTGGCATTTTAAAGCAGTCTATACCAGTTTTTCAATGAAAAGAAACACCTTAATTTGCTTAATTTGGTATTGATTGATTTGAATCGGTCCAGCATTGTTTCAAATCAATGCTGCTGGCTACAACCAGCATTGATGCACCGATGTTTATTTACACCCCGGCTGTAGTTGGAAATGATTTTAAAGGGGATTTGTGCTTGTTTCTTATCTTTTGTTTACTCTGCTGGTCTCTTCCTCTTGGCTATTTTCTACTATATGCTGTTGGAATAAAGTTTATTTTGGCATTATCTGTGGGCGGCCCTCCATCCATTTAATCTGGAACTGCTGGATGCCACTGCATTTCCATGAACTGATTACACCCTGTCTTTTCATCTTTTTATCGCCACGAAGGCTTCAAAGCACAGTAGGTTCTGTTGAAGCACAAGTCACAAACCGAACTGCTATTAATCCTGTTATATCATTCAATATTGCAAACATGAGCAACTTTGTGGCAAAGCTGAACCCCACAGACCCCATGACCTTATCCACAATAGTGCTTATGATCAAAGCCTGGAGTTGCTTCACTGATCCACTGACAATGAAGTGAAATACATTTCTGGTTTCATCTGTTAATTGTGAATGAAGCCTCAATTTCCATCCAAAACATTTCTGTTTTGGTTTGGATTCCAGACAGGGTGCTTTCTTCCTTCACCTGTGTGCTCCAGGTTACATTTCTTCTTCCGCAACCACACTTGTAACTTTGACATATAACCATTCAGCATAAGGTCACTTCTCAACTTCTCATATTTGTAAACAGATGTTGTGGGGTACTTTTTTCTCGCACATTTCAAAATATGAATACGGTTTCCCTCAGAGCTGGCCCAAGGCATAAGAAAACCAAATGCCTGCTCATAGCCCAAGTGCCACCAAGAATACTTGAAATGTTCCACAAGACAACTCTCTCGTAGGCCCATACGATGTCAATGGTAATACACAAATGTTTATACAAAGGATGGCTAGCTTATCTCTGCTTCAGCCAAGGGATCTGGATTTTGCTGACAGATAATTATTGTGCTGTATGATATGATGATTAAAAAAAAAAAAAAAAAGATCCACCATGACAGCTATTCCTCCAGCGCTGCTCAAAGAAAAATTAAGAAAATGAAGACAGAGAGCAGAAGTTGTGATTCACACATTTGCTGAATTTACAAGAGTGAGCAAATAATAAAGAATTTGTCATGGAGAGAATTTCACAAAGTTGATAAAACTTCCCCTAACTCAATAACTTATAAAACTCTAGGATTTCATCAGGGAGTTTGGTCTTTCTTCTCCCTGAGCTATAAACGATCAAATTGCAATTCCAGTTTTTGGCAAATTTGGCAATTTTACCATCATTAAACATATTACTTCTATCAGATTATCATCTAAATGGTGAAACTTGAATCAGTGTGTTCAATTTCACTAATATCTGCTGCTTATCTTGGCAGGCAAAACACAGTTTAGACACAGAGGCCATTGCTGTTACAGCAACATGCCAGGACAAACTGAGACCATTTTTTTTTTTTTTACAATGTTTCTAGAACATTTTTAAATGTAGAAAATGCAGGATTGTTTGCAAACGCGCCATTCAAAGTGTCTCTCACTGAGACAGTTAGAGAGTGATTGAAGTGAGGGAGCAGCACTGAGAGGAAAGTAGTAAATCGGAAAAATAAAATGTTATTTTCTGATTGTTTCACCATGGTTACATTTTAAAACACAAATAAACATGCCCACAACTTTGTACAACGCTGGATGTTGGGTGAATACGGCACAAGCAATCCTTCATCCTGTCTATTGTATCCACCCTGTTGTGTGTGTTTATGTTTGTGTGGCTTATCAGAAGAAACAGGAAGGTTCTTGGTGGGCTGGGCTGGATGTTGGGCCGGTGACAGTGTCTGCAAACACAGGAATAATAAGTAGATAATTTAGGCTGTCATGTGAGCCTGAGGACCTGTATAACCGAAAGGCTGGATCTCACTCACCTCACAAACTGTGAGGAACAACCCATTCCAATTGTCAGTAGGCTACCCAGTGTAAGGCACGTGCAGGAAATGGTACTATCACCTCCCCTGACCCCTTCAAGTGGATCTCTGCTAGACCAGCTGCTGACTGTGATGTGAACTAATGATAGCTTTGTTTTTGAAAAATAATCATGCATCAGTGGATGCTTGTCAGATGAATTCAAATCCTTTTTGAGAACATGTGTGCGTCGTAGGTGCTCAGAGAGAGCGAATGTGTGCTGACGTAAGGAACTTCACCTTTTTAACAAAAAGAGAGGTCTGAAAGTGCTGTGGCAGCAGTGTTGTTGTAACCAAGAGAGAGAATTGCTAAGCAAAATATTTAATTCATGTGTTGACTCAGTTCAGTTTGAAAAGTGCTAAGCTACTTCCTGGTATGTGAATCTACTGTACTACCATACTGCCTGATGTATGCGTGCAGACCGTATTTTCCTTATTATCCTCTAAGCACATGACTGACTCAAAATGAACTGCTGCACACAGAGTCCAGCTCCTCCCTGCTGCACTCCCTCTGAGCACAAAATAGTGTTCAAAATCAGGAGTGAATGACATTCAAAGGATTACCGAAGACGGAGATCTTAATGGCTGATTTGAAAACAGGGTGGAAGTGAAAATCTCCCTGATCTTCATCTAGCTTTGCTTCTTCGAGCGTGAGATTAGACAGTAATATGATCCTTGATTGTGAACATGAAAATAAGTCTCTGTGATTCTGATACATATCACCAGGAGACTGAAAGATACAAGACAGCAAAAAATTATATCTGTGATAATCAGAGTGTTAGACTGACAAGTTTAATGATAGAAGTGAAGATTTAGGCCATTGTGGAACATATGATGCATTGTTTTTTTTAAAATCTCTTTCTATTGTTTGTATCTTATCACGAGAATCCATCAAATAAGGAAATAGGCCTATTTACAATATTTGATGAAACACAGACTCCATCCTGCTCAGTAGAAACACCTCACTGAACAAGAGTTTCAGCTATGATCTATATTCTGGTGTCAACGAGAGTAACAGTGTAATAAATCAAAATATTATGACTTATTATGTGAAGTGTAATCAAAAGATATTCTAAAGGAATAGTTTTTTTGCTTTCTTGCAGAATATTAGATAAGAAGATCAACACCAGTTTCATGTCTGCACACTAGATATGAAGCTGCAGTTGGCAGCTGGTTAGCTTAAGTTAGCATAAAGACTGGAAACAAGGTGAAACAGCTGGCTCTGTCTAAGTGTGAACCACACATGAAATCACCCATTGCTTTGTGAACTTCTGTTTTGAAGCCTTGTGTTTGGCATTATGGCCGTCGTCGTTCTGATTTTTTGCAACCAGAGCATGTACAGTACTGACGAGAGCATGGAGCTGGTGGGTGATGCACTGTGACTTGAGTTTCTCATATCACAGCCAAACAGTATATTTGATCAATACTGTCTACTAGTTTGACAGTTTGATCTGAGGTTTGTTGACCTAGTGTCTTGTGCTGAGAATAAGCTGTCACGCTCAGTAGCTAGGCCTTAAAGCAGCGTTTCCCAGTCCTGGTCTATGGAGCCCACTGCCCATGTTTTAGATGTTCCCTGCTCCAACACACCTGATTCAAATGAACAGGTAGTTATCAGGCTTCTACAGAGGCTTGACGATGAGCCGACCATTTGATTCAGGCGTGTTGGAGCAGAGAACATCTAAAACATGCAGCGCAGTGAGCCCCAAAGACCAGGACTGGGCAACGCTGCCTTCATTTTACTCTCAGTGTGACCACAATTTACAAAATGAACATCATGCTGTGCAGAAGAAGACTTGAAACTAGCTAGTGAGACCATAAACTCATTAGGAAACTGTTCCCTGAGGTCATGAATCAAGTCATAGGAAGAGTCATTTTGCCATAAGACTCCATACAATCTGACCTCTTTCTGAAACCAGTGGAGTCGCCCCCTGCTGTCTATTAGAATGAATGTAGGTTTGAGGCACCTCTGCAATGGCTTCACTTTTCAGACCCAGATGCTCCTTCCACTGTTTAGCATACAGGATATAGTCCAAAGGTCACAAAATCCACTTAACTAGCATCTTTTGTTAAACCAAATTTTTTTTCTTCTAAAAAACTGACAGGTTGCTGGAGTTATGTTCCAGATTATTTAAATCTGAATGCTAAACAAAATGAACTGACAGCTGGCTCCAGCTACATATTTATCCATGCAGACATGAGTGGTATTGATCTTCTCATCTCTCAACATGAAGCAAATAAGCATATTTTCCAAAATGTCAGCCATTCCTTTAAAATGTATGTCAATGTGTTATGTTGTTACAGTACCTACTTATTTATCTGTGTACAAACATAAAAGGGCATGAAAGCCTCCAACTGTGCACATCATGCCTCATACCAGGCATGGGTTAATTGAATTATGTAAATGCAGTGGTGGACAATAATGAAGTACATTTACTCGAGTACTGTACTTAAGTACATTTTTTGAGTATCTGTACTTTACTTGAGTATTTGTTTTTTGGAAACTTTCGACTTTCACTCCACTACATTTCAAAGACAAATATTGTACTTTTGACTACACTACATTTCTAGGAAGGTTGTTGTTACTTTTTGACTGAGCACATCGTTGAAGTCAGCTGTTGCTGTTTTTTCTTTCCTAAAATGCAGTTGGTCACATGCTGTGTTCCTCACAGAAAGAAACCAATCACAGTAGCTCCTCTCAAATGGGACTGATGTAAAAGCAGAAATACGTCCAGGCGCTCTGTTACAAGAACAAGCAAGCTCTCCCTCTTTCATTCAAACAAAAAGCGGTGATGGTGACGGCAGGAGAAAGACAAAATTAAATCTCAACATGTTATTATAATTATTAATTATTCCAGGTAGGGTTTTAAAGTTGGATTGTTTTTATTGGGGTGAAAAATACAACATAATTCATGTATATATACTGCCTCTGAAGACAGAAAGAAATCTCAGTTATTTAACAGACTTGGAGAACTCCTTACAGTTGGCTTCAATCTAATTTTATGATGTGATTTCAATACAGTTACATCAGAAAATGACAACAGCTGTCCTTTTTGTTTTTGATTGTATTTCTATGTTGAAGTTTTTATAGGTGTTTCTATAGACTTTGTGTAGCAGAGTGGTTCTACAAGCATCAGTGCATCATTAGATGGTTTCAGAGAGTTACAAGCTTCTGTAAATGCATCTTGAAAACAATACAGCATATATTGATATTAGACTTTGTACTTTGTAATATGTACTTTTGAATACTTAAGTATTTTTAAAAACATGTACTTTTGAATACTTAAGTATTTTTTAAAACCAAGTACTCTAGTACTTTAACTCAAGTAAAATTTTGACTGAGCAACTTCCACTTGTAGTTGAGTAATATTTGACCAGGAGTATCTATACTTTGACTCAAGTACTGGGGTTGAGTACTTTGTCCACCACTGTGTAAATGCTAATCCACACTTGCTATTTGGAGCACAAATAAAAACATACAAACAAAAAGAAAGAAAGAAAGAAAGAAAGAAGGAAGGAAATAGCCCATCAAAAGTCCCAGGTTCACAGCAGTCAACAGTATACTCTGTATACAAAGGTTCATACCACAAATGTGAAGATTTGTGATTAGATGTCAAAACATTTAGTACATCTGACCTGCAGCCAAGTATGTACCAATCTTAACTTTGGCTTGAATATAAAATTATTATGGTTTATGTTCAAATTAAGCTCAAATGATTTACTCACTGCATTTTATTTGGGCCCACCACTACCATTAACTGCAACTTTTAAGAGGCACAGTTCAATATTGTTATTGTGCTGTCAGCAAGTGTTTATTTTTTAGCTATTTCACATAATTAAAGGCGAGTAAATAACCGCAGCATCTATAGCAGCAACATTAACCTCTCTCCTGTTTTCACTGCAAATTTTTGGATCATTTATTCAATGATGGCAAGGTTGAGATCAGTCCAAATCTTTAACTGCCTCTGCAGTTATCTCCAGAGTCTCATCTATCTGTTATTAAGGCAATTCAGAAATTATAGATGCATGGTCTAATGTTTGCTATTGTGCACTGTTAGTCACCTGAGCTATTAAGCATTTTAAGGGAGCATTTTCCTAAATGACCAGTGAGAAATTAGTTAAACTAATTGCAGGCAGTGTCTTTGTCTGTACAAACACACATTACAGATGAGCTCACAGGTCATCTGGGGACAATCGCTGATATTCAGTATAATCTGCAGCCTTGTCCTGGCTCTGACATGCCTAAAGAATGAGAAATATAGTTGATAATGAAGAGATTTAATCATGCATTGTTGCTGTTTATCTGGCACAGGAAAGCCTATGCAACATTTGGTGGAAATTGGTAACACTGTTTGTAGAAGATAATTATTCTGGGCAAACAGGGGCGACACCCTTCCTCACTCCGGTGAAGCAAGGCAGACCAGCCCTCGTCAGAGCTGCATAATAAATGCCCTTGATGAAAACGTACACAACTGTAGGACTGCCTGTGATGAGAACTCCCCTGACCTTAATTAGCTGTGTTCATGGCATTGCATGAACCCATTACCAGACTTTAAAGCATATCCATTTCATTTCTCACCATTTGTCTTCACCCCTGCTCCAACTAATGAGAGCCAGAAAGAACCGGAGGGGGGCTGTTTGGGGGCCTGGAAGACTATCACCAACCGCAGAGGTAAGAAACTAGAATAACCTGGGATTACTTTACAGGCTTGATTGTTGCCCTGAAGTCAACTTTGCTGACTCTAGAAACTTGAAAGCTGCCACATTTCTTTAGAATTTTACTTGATCTGCATAATGTGCTGCAGTAATTATGTGGATTAAATGCACAACACATTGTTGAATATTAATAGCCTTGTTGAATATTAATGTTTATTATATAGGTTTCTCTTTGTGTTCGTAAACCTGTGTCTGATTTTAATTGTGTAAAACAAGCAGAATCATGTCTTCATCATGTCAAAGGATTTCTACCACAAAGCACTAATGAGTACACACATACACATGTAATAATAGAGTTGGGAGGGTTACTTCAAAAAGTAATTACCTATTTAAAAATGTAGTTAGTAACCTAAACCAAGTATCACAATATTAAAGTAATGTAATTTGATTAAAGTTAGATTAACTCAATATCAAATATGGTGAAATTGTTGAACATAATATAATGTTTTATGCTTGTTGTAGGCTTCATAATTCCTTCACTGTTAGGCTACAATGCATGTTTAGATTAATTGCTTGAATTATGCGCCTTTAAACGTAATATATTAAGTATGTTATTCACACTTAATACTCCAACAAGTAAACTGCCATACAGTGATTCTGGGGCTTGTGTTTTTACCTACGCACCGTCCTGGTCACCCGCATCACCAGCTCCATACATGTTTTTCAGTGGGAGTACTTTCCTCATAGCTAACTGGATTTCTGTGAAGCTAAAGTTAGGGTTGTTCTGTATAGCTAATGTCAGCGCTTGTTCAGTGAAGCTAACATGCTAGCAATTGTTTTGTGCAGCTAACGCTAGTGGTTGGTCTGTGTAGCTAACAATAGCGTTTTTTCTGTATAGCTAATGTTAGCAGTTGGTCAGTGCAGCTAACATTAGTGGTTGTTCATGTAGCTAATGTTTTCGGTTGTTCTGTGTATCTAATGTTAGCATTTGGTCTTTGTAGCTAATGTTAGTGGTTGTTCTGTGTAACTACATTAAGACTTGTTCTGTATAGCTATTTTTAGCGGTTGTTCTGTGTAGCTAATGTTTTTCGGTTGTTCTGTGTAGCTAACATTAGCGTTTGGTCTGTGTTGTTAACATTAGCAGTTGGTCTTTGTAGCTAACATTAGCATCAGGCACCTGTTAAGCCTGAGGATGATGACAGCATTTTCACAGTTGAAGTCAGAACTTCACTGTACTGTGATGTTGTTCCAATGTTGTTGCTCTGATTTAAAAAAAAAATAATTTAGTTAATTTTTGTTAATTTTTAATCCCACTAATAATCACTATTTCAGTAAATGTATCTATAATCTAATCACATCCTTTTTTCTGTAACTGTAATGGTATACAATTACTGTTTTTGTTGTAACATAATCTAGTTACATGTAATCTATTACTCTCTAAGCCTGGTAATAATTATACGAATGCTTGTGCACAGCTGTGCAGTGTTTACACGTGTCTGCACTCCATGTTTTTGGTGTGTGTGTGGCAGGCAGAAGCTCTACAACCATCCCAATATCAAAGCAGGTGATGCTTCAGCTGCAGACATGACCCCGAGCAGAGTTGACCCCAGAGTGACCATCCATGGCGTTCCTTTGAGTACACTCAAGCCATAACAACACTTCAGCACCTCTTTCATCTGACAGCACCACGCTGTGAACCTGCTAACTTTCTTTCCTGTTGCTAGTCAGACTAATATTCTCAACAGTTTCTTGTGGATTTTGACATCTTGAGAAAAAAAATATGAATTTGTAATAATGTTTGGATAAAAATCTAAAACTTAGATTAACAGTAAAAAAAATAAAATAAATAAATATTTGCTTGGCATCGTGTCTCGCTGTTGCTCCAAATAAATTAACAGCTGTTGATAGCAGACACAGAAGTCAGGAAGTTTTCCTGTCTGCTCACATGAGGAAATGAGCATCAAATGTTCAAAAACCCACATCTTGACAAAAATTGAGCTGCATTGACTGTAATGGAATATGACTGACAGCACATGATTTTCTGATTACATGCCTGACAGCTTGCACTTATTGAAAATGATGAGGACAGATGTTTGCTCTGACTCACATGCAATTAGGTTTTGACTTCATGAAAACGAGAAATTAATTGAAAGTGAAATATGGAAAAAAGATTGTTTTCTTCTTTTAAGAGCGGTGTGTATATTTGACATAATGGTAGGCAGGCAGGCATGCCTGACTCTTTTACACAGAGCATCTTTCACATGAATTCATTTGGTGAAAAAGGTCTCCTCTTTAGAAATGGCACTGCATTTGCTGGAAATTAACCAGGATGTAACAACTATAATTATTAACATTAGTGTAAACACATGAATATGCATATTAAACATGCAATTCATTATCTTACATAGGGACGTTATATTTTGTGTAGGTGTATTTAGACTGTTAAAAATTAATTACATTAAATGAGAAAAAAGAGCATTTTATTTACAAAAGAAGAGGTACTATCAACAATGTTATACTCAAGAAGTTCCTTCTGTAGAGCACCAATCAATGCTCATAATAGTTACAGGACAACCGAAGAAGTCCAGCCTCTTTTCTGTGCCAGGGTATGGGAAAAATATTGTAACATTTGTGAATATTCACCTTCAATTCCATAGCAAAGGTGTGAACAAAAGCTTCATTTCAGGTGGCAAAGCAGATTCACATCTCCGCTCGGCACAGGGGTCCACACTGCCTCAGATAAATGTGTGTGGTTGACCCCTAAAATAGACTACAAACCAGCAAACTGATTTCCATGTGTGGCACATTCTCCACTGCCCACATTTCACCTTGGCAGTTCCTTATTTTTAAGGTTTCAAACCTAAAAATCAAAGAAACATCATGAATGACACAGAAGCAAATGTTGAGAGCCATCTCTGATCCTGTCTGAATGATGATTTTTTCCTGCCTACCATGCTGGACCATACTTGCCAACCTCGAGACTTCAAAAATTGTGTGGAATTCGAAACCAAAGCAGGGGGACTGAGGGTCCTCCAACAGAAGATTTTGAGTTACTGCATCCTGGTCAATTTTAAAGAAGGGAAATAAAGTAATAAGCACACATTTTTTTTCAAACACATGCCAGCAGATGAGTGACACTTATTAGTTGGAAAACAATGGAACCACATCATTTAGCATTATGTAGTCCAATTTCAGATTTGATTAAAATAAAAATGAACATTTTACAAATGTTTTTATAAGGGAATAAGAAAGAGGATTTTTTTCTAGGATGTCTGAATATGCTTGAGTGTTTCTTTCTTTTTGTACTCTCCATTTCTTTCTCCGTCTCTGACTCACTAAGGAGGATGAACATGGATGTATAAAGAGAACTGGATACAGCAGGTGGGAGGAGTTCTCTTCAGTGACACAAAACCACTCTGGGTGTAGCTGTAATGTTGTCTAGGTGGAAACAGTCAACTTCTAGAGTTGTGGGGCTTAAATGTGCTAGAAACAGGTTGTGAAAACATACCAACCAGGAGAGGCAAATTAAAAATGAGTCTCCCAGCAGGGTTGGCAAGGATGCGCTACACAGCTAACTTGCTAGTGTTAACCACAAAGCTCATGTGTTAGCAAAAATTTATGTTATAGCTGAAGTTACCAAAAAGAGAATACAATGATATTGTGTAGTTCAGGTTTCTAGCTGCTAGTGATCTGAAGCTAACTGTATTGTGGTGCTAGCTGTTTTTTTTTTTTTTCATCTGTTTAGCCTGTAACTTTTAGTTTGCAGTTGATGATAGGTCAGAGCTCAGAAACTGACAATTATGTTCCAGCTTTTCCTGGCAACAAAGACGACATAAACTCGAGGGCAGAAAAGAGGCCAGAAGAGCACTGAAAAGAAGCAGGAAGGCAGAAGGAGGCATTAGCACATAGGAAAGTTGTTAATCCTGTCAGTTGTGTTATCACTTAAACTCAGTGAAAAGACGAAATGTTTTTCTGTCAAAGTCGAAAAACGTGAAGCTGAACACTTATTTTTGCCCAAAAATCTTTTATTAGAACCAGCTTCAGTAACATTAGGTTTGGTTATTAAAACAAGGACTAAACTGTCCGCTTAATTTCCAAGAAAATGATTGATTTTTACAAAACCTTAGCAGATAGAGCCTTATAATCCCTACTGGAAAATTACTTTCCAGAATGAGAAAGTTCTATCTGAAATCCACCTATTTTACAAAACACAAAAAGAGAGTAAGACATCAAAACATCTCAAAATCACTCAGACTGCAGATAGAAACTAATTCCAAAATAATGGATTTGTATTGTCAAAAAAGAAAAGAAATCAAACAAAAAGTAAACATAACGTAGAAAATCTGGAAATAAAAATTCAAAGTGAATAAAGGTAAAAGTCATTCTGGGTAGACAACTGGAAGTTGACTTGACAGACTTGTTTATTTCAGTTGTTATTTTGAACCGTAACTGTAACATTTAAAGACATATATAGTTACACATTGTGGTCCGACCTATCTGAAGTTTCTGTTATACTCATTTTATGTAATAAGCTGCTTTGTGAGAATGTTAACTCTCTGAAACCGGACCCTGTCCAGACAGAGATCATGGAACAAACAAGCTACTGACCCAGTGGTGTCCTTGTATATATTACACACACACACACACACACACACACACACACACACACACACACACACACACACACACACACACACACACACACATACACACACACAACCCCTGTGCTAATTACTGAAATAGTGATTCGGTCATACAGACTGAATTGATAGTTCTGGGTAAACACAAGCTGTAATTTTCTTTTTTCTCTTACCATAAGTGTTGCCATTAATGTGAAATGAAAGCATTAAAGATGAATGAGATGTATACACTATGAAATAACATCATGAAAAAAGAAAAGATATCGACCGTATTGTTGTCACTATCTTGTTGCTGCTTGCTGTTTACATTCAACCTTGAGCAAATTATAAAAACTACAGAACTACAGAATTATTTCCTGGGTGTGTATGTGTGTGTATATATACATATGTATATATTTTGCTTTATATTTTACCATGTTCCTTTCTGAATTTAATTAAGTATCTGTATATATGTTGTATTTTGTGTTTATTGTGAAGGAACTTTTGTTCTACAGCACTATGTTGTATAATAATAATAAATATCTTGGAATCCTTGAATGTTGCTGCTATTAAATTGTATGAAAAAAACTCAGACTCAGTTTGCTACAGGGAGGTTATTGTAAACAAACCCTGTGATTGGTTCTAATACCCAGAGTTTCTTCAAACATATGCACCTCGAAAACCAAAATAAATTCCAGCAATTATTTTTTAAATGTCTTCGATAAATGGCAATTCATGTCACTTATTTTGACATATGATGCTGCCTGCAGACCGGAGCTGTTTATATATCATTGCTCACTGACTTGAATAACAACTAAATGATGTTTACTGAAATTCATCCTGCAACTTTTGTCACTGAATGAACCCCGTATTCCATCTACAGGACCATGGATTATGCATCTTTCAACATATACATGCAATGCAAAGGAGTACCTGAGTGGCACTGCTGTCCAGATGGGGTTTGGAGACAAAGGGGCTCTAAAACATGCAGCACCCTTGGCACAGAGCTTTTGGGTGTCTCCAGATGACACTGCGGCTTGGGGGCCCCCACGCTGGGAAATCTCAGACAATCAATGAGGATGGGGAAATGAGATGGTTGGTGTCAGCCGAGTAATTTTGTTTACCTAAGAACTTTGTGTGCATGCAGTGCTGCTGTGATGATTATGGGGGTTATGATTGTTGTTATCCACAGAGTCATTGTGCTCAACCCGCTGTCAGTTTCAATTACCGCTGTCTGTGGCTCCAAATCCTTGCACAAGCTGCACAGCCCCCCTGACAGTCTTATTACCGTTAAAAGAAAATCCATACACATCAGGTTCTCTTTGTGTCTTTGCTCTCTAAACAGAGCATGACAGAGCGGGGAGGGTAAATTCATGTTATGCCTTGTGGGTCATCAGGGTCCCCATGTGTGGATTGACTATCTTCCCTTCGGTCTTTTGAAAGACACAAATGTCTCTCAGGTTGAGGATGGGCAATTCAAGTTTCAAGTTCAAGTAGCGCTGCTTTTGATGTGCGTCTCGAGCTCCAGTGAGGCGGCGTAGGCTTGGAGTGGCAGGTGTGTGCGCAGGTGATCTCACTGACCTCTCAACGCACATAAGATCTGCCTGCTGTAATTGAGCTCTGTTCCATTTACTTTCTTGTCTATTTGTCTGCCAGTCTCTTGACAGCTAAAGACAAATTATTGATCTGCACTTTAAAGATATAAAGGACATGTAATTTAGCAACAGAAATTCAGCACACAGTGTGAGCTCAGTGAACACTGTAAGCCGTACAGGTGATTCTTGTTAAGTACCACAGTCGGCTCGTTCCTCCGAGGAAATGGAGAAAACGACCCGCATGCTAATTTGTCATAAAATGAAATATGAAACAAGATGGCCAAATGTTTCCATATGCTGCTGCAGTTAACTGTAGAGCAATCACAGTATATGGCTCCTCTCAGCTGGCTTATATCCCTTTTAGGATGCTTGTAAGCTCAGGTACAAAACAAGCTTCACCCTAATTAAAGCAAAGAGTGTTTTTCTACTCATTATTTGTAGAATAATAAACTTCACATTCTCACATGGAGGATGGGATTGTTTTCTCTGTTTTTGTTCTTTCTCCAAAACTGTCTACTGTGAGAAAAAGTGTCCTTTTTCCATCGAAATGAATTTAATTGCATTTGTGTATTTTGCCCTCAGGCAAGGTTCACCCACAACGGTTTAATCCTCATACGGAGTGGAGTGAAACATACATATATAATGCATGCGCTTCGGATTGCACTTAATATGGAAAGTAATTAAAAAGAAATCATTTTAATTCAGCGCGCTTATCACAGCAGGGTTTTGAAAGTGGCGCAGACAGGGATGATGGAAGGGGAAGGTGTGTGTGTGTGTGTGTGTGTGTGTATGGGTGTGTGGGTGTAGGGGAGGTGGGGAGGCAAAGAAACAGAGGACAGATAAGGTGGGATTGGTACTGTCAGAGTGTCACGTAGAAGGCAGGTGGAAATGCTCCTGTTCCAAAACAGAGAGACACCCCCTCATCCTGCCTCCTGCACCCTGTGACTGTGGACAGTTTTCATCATTACACACAGACAGAGCATCAAATCTTGCTGGTCTCACTCACTATATTTAGCGCCCTGAAATAGATGAACTCCTATTTTTTAACAAAACATTTTAATTGCATCATCTTGTTACCCAACTGTCAAATAGATTCATGCATAAGAAAGGTTCCCTGATTCGTTTCTGCCTTTCAAAACACGGCACTTCACACAAATAAATGTGTTTGGTTCCCCCAAGCAGCTCTTAACCATGCCATTATTTCTTCATCCATTCACAGATGGCTGCCCTCAGCTTCCCTGAGAGGATTGCAATTATCAAGAGGTGTATAGCTTTATATTCACACTCTTTAGAAGAATTAAGAGCAGGCAATAACTCAAACATGTGTTAGATAACAACAGCAACAAGGAGGCAGCTCCCTGGTGTACACCTAAGAAAAGGGTTTAATATTGAATGAAGCTGTTCAATAGAAAGTTTATTTTAGCTTCAGTGGAACAAATTTGTAATGTATCAGAGAGAGTAAACATAAAAGCTATAATGCGAAGTCTGTAATGAATATGAGCGTTTGACTTACTAGTGAATAACCTCTTGCTGCAACACACAGGTGATATGAAGTGGATCTATTCAGTCCAATTTCTCTTGTACTCCTCAGTAATATGACTGAACCTGTTAGCCAGAGCTGAAGTACTTGTTCTAATATTAAAGGGATAGTTAGGATTATTTTAAGTGGGGTTGTATGAGGTACTTATCCATAGTCAGAGTATTACCTAGAGTAGATGGTGGTCGACATGCCCTCAGTTTGGAGAAGCAGTGGGGTAACAACACAAGTTAAATAATGTACTGCTGTGGACAGAGTCAGGACCAAAAGGTATTTTAACCACTTAAAAAAGGTTTACCTAAAAAAACTCAATATCACTTTAAGTCTGAATATCAACCATTACCATCAGGAAGAAAACTACATGTGCAAAGGAAAAAAAAATTAAAATGCAAACTGCTTGAAGAAAAATCAAACTGCTTGAAGCTATTGTTCACACCAGCCTCCATTAAGCCTCTAAACTATAATTTTAACCTTAGTGCAATAGAGCAGCGTGCAATAAATACACAAACACTTCAACATTTTTGCATTTAAATTCTTACATTACTTACAGCTGAACATTGCTCTTTTCAAACCAACCAAACTCCACAGGCAACATCTGTAATTTTCCCCCACAGAACATGGGAGTTGCTGGTCTACCACCGCCTTGATTATCCCAATTGTTTCTAACAATGTTCAAACACAGAGAGAACCATAATTTATGTAACTGTGCGTTTCCTGCTAGGTGTTGCTACTTAGCTGCTATAACATCTGGGCAAACGAGATGTGTCAGACATGTCAGAGCGTGAGGAAGGAAGGTGGCAAACATGCCTAAATGTAATGTGAATAAAACTTAAATATTACCCAGTGCATGAATATGATTTATGCCTGAATCATGTCAGATAAATATACCTGCAACGTTATCAAATTATGCCTTGTGTTATTGTTTTGATATGAGAGACCCATAATGGCAGAACATTGAAACTAATACTGATTTTTTTTTTAGGTGGTCCTTATTTTAAGTGGCTAAAGTACTGTTGTTGCTGACTCTGTCCACAGCGGTACATTCCTCTCTGCTGCCGATCTCATACATTCCTACACTAAATAATCCGAGCTATCCATCTAATATAAAATATAATGTTATAGTCACGTTTTTAATCTTGATAATGGATATCCCTACCAGAGTCGTGGCCTTTTTTTTTTTTTGCAAAAAGTTGTCGGTGCACAAGCAACAGCGAAAGGGAATTACAAGTTCAGATCCCCTGGCAGTATACCTTGGCCCTGTTAGGGAAGAACATGCTCCACTCTACTGCCCATTTACTCCACAGATATGGGCTGCTCAGCTTTTACTGAATGTTTACTCCTCAGGGAATTGGCTCCATCCTGTTAAAGTTCAGGTCACTTCTCCCTGCACAGTTGCTGCTGCTCTTCCACCACTTTAGTCACCTTCCTTTTCCACAGAGCGCATCCGAACCTGGATAACATCAGCATTACCCTTCAGGTTTGGTCCCAGCGTTTAAAGTGTCTATGCGAGCAGGTTTTGTGTTTTCAGGCGCCGAGGTTGAGTTCACAACAAAAAAAGGTGCAAAAAGCAGCTATGACACCTCGCTTTAACCTTACGCTCTATAGATTTTGCCCAGTTTGTCCTTCAGTATCAAGGTTGTAATGCAATTACTTGAAATCCATCTCTTCTCAGTAAGTTAGGTGTGATACTGATGAAGCAGTACAATTTTGACAAACTATTATCATGCAATTTATCTAATCAGAATGAAAATTGCTTTATTTATTTCTCAATTACAACAGGTGCGCAATGATTTTTGTGAGGTTAATTGAAAGAGATGCAAGAGAGAATAGCAGACAGAAGACAAAACAAAGGGAAGGCTGAATAAAACATTGTTCCTCAGGGAAAATTATGCCCTTTTGTCTCTAAACAGTGTCTTCTTACTGTCCTGCTGTCATAATTCAGATGGGAAAGGCTCTAAATTGATTTAAAAAAAATGACAATAAGCTCATCTAGACCACCTTTAGTTGATTTTTGTGGTTGGCTATTCTGTAAACAGAGGTGGCAAATTACACACATTCTTTACTCAGAAGTACAGATACTTGTGTAAAAAAAGCAGAAGTACTGATATAAGCTCTTTACTCAAGTAAAAATTAAAATGAAAAAGTACAGGCTCTGAAACTATACTCTATTGAGTGTACTATACTATACTCAAAGTATAAAAATAAAGAGTAGCCCTCTGAAGTTTGTTGTTTTGTCTTGTTATGTATTTGTCATTGTTTTCATCGTGATATGCTTTGATGAATACACTAAGGAATCATCTTTTCTGTGTTATTGCCTCATCCTTTAAGAATGAAATCGGTCCTGATGCTGGGAAGACAACGCAAAATGACATAAAATAAAAATCATAGTAACAAGTAACAAGCCTGTATCGAAAGTGTAAGGAGAAGAAAGTACAGATAGTTGTGTTAAAATGTAGGGAGTAAAAGTAAAAAGCTGTCAGAAAAATACTCAAGTAAAGCACAGATACCTGAAAAGTTTACTCAAGTACAGCCAAAGATGGATATTTCATGCTATGTTTTCTGGGGACAATAAACATGTCCCAGCGGGAGCAACAGTGACTCGGGTGGGGAGGTCAAGGGTCAGCGGCAAGTGAACGAAAAAAAAAACCATACTACTTCTTTTCATTGCTGCAAAGTCTGCTGCAACTATGTTCTCTACCATTCTACTGTCCTTCTATTGTCTGCTTGTCCTTCTGTTGACTTTTGATGCAGGCAAGAAGAGAGCATCCCCATAAGCATAGTAAAAGCTGTCAGTATCCTGGTGCATGGGGTGAGGGGAGATGGAGAGACGCTCTGCTGCTGCCAGAAGAGCGCTGACTGAGATTACAGCATTCATTCAATAAATTGTTAATGTATAGATTTGTGAATATTTGTCACTTTCCCCCTGATGATCTGAATACTAAAACATCTGTTGCAAGTCAGTTAATTTATATATTAAATATTTTGGCATTAAAAATAGTGGCTATAGGCAGTGGACCAAACCAATTTGAGGCCTAAGTTAAAAACGTATTGTTTTGCATCTGCTGTTAGGTGCTTTGTCACAATACTGACTAGACACTGACATACAACTGTGGTTATATTTTAATTATTTGGTCCAAATTATTGCTACAGACAATTCAGCAGTCCCTGGATATTTGTAGGGACGTCTCTACTGTCCCTACCCACTTCTATGCCCTTGAGTACAGTCTGTGTACATGCTGTCCTGACCCTTTGACAGGCAGAGATTGCTGAGGTCATATGCAGCCTGAAAGGAAGACATGCAGAAACTACTCAGGGCTGAAATTACTGCAACCTCCTCTGCATATTTTCAAAAAATATATATTATCTATATGTTGATTTGTGACAATTCGTAAATATATAGTCTCCCAGCTTTCATTTTTCGGTTAAAGGGCCCCCTGCCCTTCTGGCATCAAATCTACACACTTGGGAGCAACATTACAATAATAATAGAACTGTAAAGCACAACCATGTGGATAAACAACAGGAATTATTTGCATGTTAAAAAACAGTGTGTAGGATTTAGCAACATCTAACAGTGAGACTGCAGATTGCAACCAACTGAATACAGCTCGACTCACCCTCCCTTTCCAAACATTCAGGAGAAACTATGCTATCTATGGTCAACGGTTATAGAAATATAACACTATGGACATAAATGACTCATTCAAAGAAGTGTGAAGTAAGTGAGGTTTTCAGATTCATTCACTTACATTATCATGATAAATCTAAAATAGCTCATAGACTACATTCTAATATAACAGTATAGCTCTTAATAAATTATATATAAATCTTCCTCCTGCCACATGGTGCCCATGTAAACATGTTACATATTTTCAGATGAATATTCACTATGATAACATACTTGAAAGTTATATTTAATTTCTGCCATGTTCTGCCAATAGATCCCCCAAAATCTTACATACAGGACCTTAAATTTGTTATGATAGACAACTAGAATAGTGATTATTAGTATTGGGTGAAAAACTTTTACCTACAAGTGTCTACATTGCCAGTAACCTAAGAGAACCAACCTTTGCACCACACAATGCATTTTTCAGTTTTAGGTTTTGAAATAGTTTTTATTAATGCAAGAGTTCAGAAAAAGCCCTCACCACCACATCAACTGATGATATAGAAAATCACCAGAGGAGGAGCTTCAAGGATTTCACACTACAGCTGCATTACATATTTAACAGGTTCAGTCAGTCTGCAGGTTTCGGGTGAAGTGTGATGTGTGTCTGCTGGTGTGTGTTCGCATCTGTGTAAAAAACCCAGACCATAATGTCTTCATGATTAACAGCATCAAATGAAACAGAACAATCAGCTGCTTTCTGACAACAAAGGAAGCGGCAGCAGCTATAGGGCCCAGGCTCTGTTCCCCACACTGATCACATGCACAAACATAAATTCATGGTGAATCCGCATCCTTCCCTCTTGGCCCCAGCAGGGAGCACATGTCACATACAGGCTTTTCACACAGTCTGCTGGACAGGACAGTCAGGCGCACAGCAAATCTGCTTAGTTACTTTATCATGCCATGAAGTGTCACCCATGGGACAACAACACTTGTCAAACTGGATATCGTAAGAAAACTCAGCGCCGCAAAGCCATGCTCCTATGATTTGGCGACCTTTCTAGGATGTGCCTCATTTAAGTAAAAGGGTCTTTTTTACAGTGACCGCAAAGTTTGGCTTCTTTTTTATATGAACAGAAAGGCAGCCAGAGGATATTAGTATCACTGGCCAGATGTACTGTACTGTGTGCCTTTCCCTTAAACTGCAAATAGGACATCGTAATTTGTTTACAGAGTGTTACATCTTATGCTTTTGTGACAAGCGGGTTCGGGGGTTTCTAAATCTAAATCCGTTATTCACACATTTTAATGAGAATAAATAGACACAGAGGCCCTGAGTGCATTTGGCCAACTACACTAAAGGATAATGCTATTTGACATTTGACTATAGCTACATTTTTCCTTCTCTCCTATGTGGTATGAATCAATTAGCCAATGTGGTTTGATCATGTGGCAAGTCCTAGAGGCAGCGCTCTGAGCAAATCAGGGTTATGAATACCTTTGAAGACTGGTTCAAAGGTGTAAATCCGGGCTGACCTGTTTTGTCTACCTGCCACACAGGTCAATTCCCTGGTCAGGGAGGAGAGATAAAATGACAAATTTCTGCTAATTTCTGGAGCCAGTTTGATGCCCACACTCGAATGAAGGCTGTGGCAAACACTAAAATCCATTTCCACTGGAGCTGAAATGACCTCCCAAGGACACAATGGCTCCCTATTACCTGCACTCTGGTGTTATAACAGCGGCTGCACACAATGAAAACACAGAGAGGGCCGTTCGGCTGCAATCAAGACTTGAAAGGTAGCCTATTCTGCTGTCCAGCTAGCCATTTAAGTGTGATACAGTCAAAGAGCCTTGTCTCTTTCACTGCATGAATCCACTGATGGCAGCCATTACAGGTGTTACCTGCAGGAGAGATAGTGAATCGCTCAAACTGCAAGGTTAAGACACTGAAAATGACAACTTGATTATCATTAGTCATCATTGAAATATTTGACATGTTGACACAGACTGTTAATTTTATGTAATGATGTTATTTGGTGATTTGGTATCATTTTAGTTGAAGAGGTGTGCATAAGGCTGTCAGTACACTGTCATAACCATCTCATGGCAGCTGTCCTGAACATTAGAGTCTTTATGAATGTCACAAGACAGCTTGACATAATTCAGGTTTATGTTTTAACATTACATATGTGGTGTTTTTGACACTGGCCATCATGAGACCATTATGAGTGTGTCATTAGTTTTCCTTGACTTCACTGATACATATTGGACTCATAATAAAGATGTCATTAGGTAGTATGAAGCTAGTTTGATGTCACAGTACAGTACTGAAGTGAGTTAGCTACTTGTTGTTGCTAACGTAGGCTAACCATCGTCTGCTGTAATGGGTAACTGTTGTTAGCTAGTTAGCTCTTTTAGCTGTGGAGCTAACCACCTGGGTTTGGCTCCTGGCACGCTGGAGCTCAGTCACCTACTTAGGCAGCTAGCACCATGGCTAAACGAGCTGACTAGTAACATGTAAACTAGTTAACCACCATCTGTCTATCAGCTAACTCTATAAGCTCAATCACTGTGGTATTGTACTGCCATCAAACTGGCCTCTTAGCATTTAATGACAGCTTTATGACCAGACTAAATGGTGCCACTTTAGTTGAAGTCCAGGAAATTATTCATGACACTGTAATAAAACATTTTTGTGACATCTTTATGACAAGTCCAAAATGTACCACTTCACTTGAGGTCAAGGAAAATATTAAGGACTATAATGGACTAATGACGGCCAGTGCCAAAACCAACCACATATGAGAGAATAATGTGATATTAAAACATAAAGCTGAACAGTTTCTTTAAATGTGATAATGTCAAGCTGTCATAACAAGACATCATTGACTCGATTAATGTCGAGTTTTCATAACAAAGACATCTCATATAATGTCAGCTTTTAATTAAAAAAATACATTGACCAAAATGACACTCAATGACAACAGTCATAAACATTCATGAAGACTCATATCATGTTGTGACATGTCACATGTGACATGTCATGTCATGGTTATGATGGTGTGAGGACAGTGTTATGCACACCCTTTCAAATAAAGTTGTACAGGAGATTTTATCAACACTTATCATCATTTTTCTTCCCACCACACAAATTATTGTGTATCCAAAAAGTTTTGGAGGAATGTATTACTGAAGTTATTCACAAGAAGTCAGATTTCAAATTATTTTGAATGAAGATCAGCTTCTCCCTTACCTTAAGTTAAAAAATAGTCTCACATGGCTGTCTTTATCCATACTTTTTCTATTTGCAGGTAAATTGTGCAGCTTCTTACACTGGCTTTATCTGAATGCCTGCAGGTTCCCTACATTTAAATTTGCTGTTTGTATCTCTGTGTTGTGTTGGTCTATGTCAGGGTTATGTTAATTGACTTTCAGCAGGTGGTTTTGTGGCAAATTCAAATCGGAATAAACAGACTTTCAGCTTTTCCGTTTCTTCGACCGCATTTCTTTTACAGGTTTCTCAGGTTTTTCTTCCACCTCAGAAGTAAAATCTGCTTGGAGATAGTTTCAACCAACTTGAAGGCACAGTGCATCATTAAAGAAGAAGACTTTGCAATTTAATTTCAAATTTTGCTGCAGTCCTGCAGACTAATCATCAAACAAAACCATGTCAAGTATAATTATAGTGTGTTAAACATGGGTTAAAATGATCTTAACCCCGCCTATGAGTATGGTTATTTCAGGTCATTCAATTAAACAGAGATGCTGGTTTGCCAGAGTGAGTGAGAGGAGTAGGATGATTAATGTGAAGGCAAATAACATGTGAATGTGGCTCATAAAGAATAGCTGAGACCAATTACTCATTCAGGATTCATACAAATAAGACAATATGAGAGGTGAGCTAACCAGAGAGATTCAGATGAACATAGAAAACTTAAAAGTAGAGTTTGCACATGAGTGAATGCTCCCATTAACATTTATTATTATACCACCATTTGACATTTCAGGCACAAGCTATTCTGCAAACATCACTTTCACATCGATACACGCCCCCTCAGTTGGACTGAGTGACAAAACATCCTGCAACCTGGATGCCTGTAGTGGGAGAAACTGCAAAACTAGGAAAAAAATAAACTATTATCTGCATAAATTACAGGCAATGATCCTTACAACTTACCACAGAAACAGTGGTTCATTGACATTGACATGAGGCCAGAAATCAAGACTCCTGACATTTATGTGTCTCATTTCAACGCTGTGGAAATACACAGAGCAAAGAAGGCATCAGCATGGGATTTAATGCCAAAATTAAAGTGACGAGGACAACAAAGAATATTCTGGTTGTATGTGGACAGGTCTGTACACGTTTTTATTATATGACATTGGAGAGACATGTTTGCATGAAGCAGTATTGAGGATGTGTGATGTGATGCACAGTTGTTGCATAGAACATAAATGAAAGATGCTAAATTTTGAATTTATAAGTAACGTTAGTCAATACTAGTCATGTGATTGAGTAGTTCTGAAAAAGCTCTTGGTACCACACAAGGTTTTTGACTTGACAGATAAGTGTATTTTTTTTTAATTGTACAATGAACTTTTACACCTTTTGTGTGTGCATGTATGGTTCATTCTGACTTGTGTATTTTCACTAAGAATTCTAATTTTATTAATGTGCTGAGGACATGGCAAATATTTGTTTGAACTACAGAAAGTTACTATCTGGTCTGCTTTATTTAGGTTTACTGAATTTGAAAAGACAAGTTGTCTAATACCTGTCTAATAAACTTGATATTAATTCAGTTGTACTTGACAAAATTTATTTGCAATGTTTTTATTATTGGGAAAACAAACAACCATGACTTATCTTAAAGTGTATTAGACACACAGCATGTTTCCATCATATATGTTTTCTTCAAATTCTAAAAAAAAGTGTTAGGAGGTTTTAACTCTCAAACAATGCTAACATGCTCAGCATGTTTCTTTAGTAACTTAGTTTAATGATTTGATTGAACTCTGTACATTATATTCATTCAACGCAACATTTCAAGTCAAAACAATTCAAGTTAGAAGAACTCGTGTTAATTTGGATAAAAATGTGAATATTTAAGTGAAGTTAATGAGAAAAGATTAGTCGATTCCACTAAATTCCTGTATAACTTTTTACAGTGTAGCCTTTTCTCCCATCAATGTACTATATATAGGTGGTTCAAAATACATATAGCACATTCAAATGTAATTAAAGGATCTATTATATTCATTGTACATGTCTAATGAAGGGCCAAAATGTCACACAGTGGTATAGAAATAAATGTTCATGGGAGCATTATCTAGTGTGTGGACTATATTTATCCGTTTTTGAGATATTTTTCTGCCCAGCACTTAGAATTTATCAGATTTATTTGTGCTTGCTTTTGTAAACTTTCAGATGAAAACTGAAACATAGATTCTTTGTGCTCTTACATATCTGCACGTCATCATAAACAAATGAAATATTGCAAAATGCAAAGCCTGCCTTCCCCTTTTCTGCAACTGCAGCACCTACAGTAAAAGCTCTACCGTATATTCATGAAAGGAAGTGTCCACTGCTCGGCTGCCCTGCCACATCCAATGCATTATCTTAGTGTGAAGATGAAAAGGCAGGGCATGGGGTTGGGAATATTATAGAGACAGATTGTGTGTTGAGATCATTTGGACCGGCTGCGGCGGGACCTGGCCTGTACACAGCTGCTGTGCAGCTGATCAGTGATACTGACAGAGGAGAGAGGGCGTGAAAGCGAGCCGCAAAAGGTCAAGAAATAAAGTATAGCTCTCACTCTTATTGTACCACCAATCAGCTTAGCTCAGCTGCCCTTTCCCGCCTGTCAGTCGTAGATCCAGTCTTGTTTTGATATCACAACCTTTCATGTCATGAATTACATACATGCTTTTGCTAATGGTGGATGCAGCAGCAATTAGCCTCAAATTAGAATTGCTGTTTGGGTTGAGTTAATGGAGCGCAACCGAAATGAGAATTACCTGTGATTAAACACCATCCTGTCCCTGAATGGCCGCAGTGTAAAGTTAAAGGTGGTATTTGTGATATCAAATGCGCAGTATGATGGATTACATCGAGTAAAAATGACAATTATACAGCAGAGATGACATTTGGTGGGTTGTTGTGAGCCGTTTCTCCAAAGGTATTATCTCGAATTGAATTTACATGCAGGGTTCCCAGTAATTACCTCACTGAACGAGAGAACGGGAGCGAGACAGACACAGAAAGAGGGAGAGAGTGATAGACTGTTTTAATTGGATATTTGGCCCCTCTGGATGTGGACTGAACCATGGAGCAGCATCATTATAATCTCTCATCAGGTTCTAATTTGAACCCTGAATGCCCACTCCCCACTGTGCTCCATGTACTTGAAAGTGCAGGCAGTCTGCTTAAATCCTCTTTTTTTTATTTATTTTTAAAGATAATAGTAAAGCTGATTTTTTGAGGATAGTGCACATTTAAATGATAAGACTCAGCTTATTCATTCCTAAAGCAGTTTGCACACATTTTTTCACATCATATCTTGTTCCAGCGGGTTGAAAATGCTTCTCTGTGCCATCATTTCGCCTTCTGAATCAGATCATTTTGTCACATTAGCTTTCCCACAGACAGTTTTAGCAGATTTGTAATCTGATGCTGAATTTTGGCATCCGCAAACAGCACTTCCACACCCACACCGTCCTTCCTCATCGTGTGCATAAACAATTGAATTTCACCCAGTAGTCGTCCTACTTATCGCCAAAACCACCGAGCTGTGAGGATGTTTTTGGCTGCTGGTTGCCGACGTTGTGGACTCGCTCAGGGCCCCTCAGGCTGTAAGAACACAGCTCAGATGAACCCTGTCAACTCCATTACCTGCTGATGTGAAACGACCTAATGACCTTTGAATGAGCAGGCAGGTTTAAATCCAGCATATCACTGTAAACCCTGTCAGGAATGGCAATAGCAGCCTTCAAACTGGGGAAAGGAAAAAACAAATCATCATCAGCATCATCAGCGGCAGCAGCGGTGTCATACTGAAAATAACAGACGAGAGTCTATTAAGAGTCTAAACATTCTGGTCATATCTGACGTTCAATGTTTCAGTCATTATTTTCCATATGCATCTCTGAGCACCGGGCTCATTCTGCGAGCTCATTGCAAAATGAGTTTTTATCAACTTGGAGATGAGGCAGAATGCAGACAGCTTTCTCCAATCAATATGCTATAGGTCAGCCGAGAGTCTTGTATCAGTACAATCGATACTTGCACATCAAAGGACTATGCCATTGTACACATTTAACAAGTGCAAAAAGGCCAACCCCTGGAGGATAAACCCAATAAGTAGGTCAGAAAAACACTCCAATTGGGTCAAATGATAATGTGCTTCTGAGTAAGATTGCTACAAGAAATGCGGTGCATTTGCGGCGTGTGTGTGTGTGTGTGTGTGTGAATTTGTGGCCGTGCGCGTGTTCATTTATATTTAACAATGTACTCATTTTGATCAATGTTTGAATACCTCTTTTTACATTACTATTGATTGAACGAAAGCTGTAGCTGCACCTCTGAAGAGGGAACCACCTCATGCTGTATTAAATCTGTTATTTTTCACCGTTCAGCATTTCTTCGCAGGAATCCATGTGTAAATTAATCTACTCAGCTGAATAAGTGCCGTATTATAAACCTGTATGTGTCTCTGCTAGCCAAGCAAGCCAACATAACTGATGCAACAGCAGTAATTTCATCGCCCATAAAGCAGCAAGTTGTTCTGCTAGATGTTAAGACATTGCGAGGAGCCAGCGGTTTCAGGAATGATTATGATATGTGTTTTGTCTGCTTGGACAGTCCAAACAGCTGATCATGAGTGACTGATAGGAAGTAATCACAGTGAAATCTTATCAGAGCGCTGTGCATTGCAGATAATGTAGGCCTGCTCTGTTATCTGCACACAGCACAGGAGAGCAGTGCATTTGTTCCCCTGTGCCGTCTGTCTGTGCACCCTGGGCACTGAGATAATTTCACTTTCCCTTTCAGGATTTGTAAGCGTCGAAGTTTTAGACCTGTGTAGGTGTACATGTTAACATTCGAACTCAGATTGTAACTGTGGGCTTTCATGCCTGAGAGGCACGGTGAGATAAGGATGCTCTTGAACATGTCGAGATACAGTATCTCTCAATGAGGGCAGCTGCATCGATCTGTTCATTTCAAATAGCGAATAAGATTAAAACAAGCTCGGTGGGGCCGCTGCTTCAAAGCCCAATGTGAAGTGGCGAAGAGGAACTGTGTAATAACATGGTTGCAACAAATTATTTATCAGAGGTGGAATATAATCTACATCATTAATTAACCACAGCCACTTCATTGTGCAACACTTGAAAAGGAGTGTTTGAATGTTTTTTGAAGTCTGTTCCTGTTCTCACATGTACTGGTTCTCCTGCTGTTACAAAGGTTAATTACATTTTTGTTCAAATAAAGTTTTTAAGTACCAGAGGATCTGTCATTTTACATTTCTTGTAGTGTTATTGGTGTTTTAGGGGCAAAAACACAAGCTGTGCAGAAAGGTAGTATGAGGATAAACACAATAGGAATATATTTTTTACAGGATGAGTTTTTATGAAGCAGGACTAAAGATATGTTCAAACAGAGGAGCAAAGCGAATTTTAACCTTGTATTATTCGCACAAATTTGACTGCTGGACTGTTTGTCCAGTCTGTGTTTATTCGCCCTGAAGAGCCAAAGTTAGCTGTAAGCTAGCTAGAAATGGACGCGTTGACCGTGTGTGTGAGAGTGTGTCTGTGTGAGTGTGTTTGTGTTCAGCTCAGCCTCTGAATGATCTCAGAGCTCACCAGAAACTCCAGTTCTTTCTGTCTTTTGCCTCAAGGCTCTCCTTTTCCTCTCGTCTATGGAGCAGAGTCATAAAGCTTGATAAGAACAAATTTTCAGCTCTAATGGAAACATTTTCAACCGGTCGCCTCTGGTGAATTTGCATCTTATTGCGCCCACTCACATTTTTCCATTGAAAACCTATAGCCTGATAGGTAAAAAATTCTCCATTAAAATGTATACAAATGATGTTATATATTTTGTTTAGCTGTGTGCTTACTTTATCACAAATTTTTCCAACAATGTTCAAACACAGAGAAATCTGTTATTTATCCAAAGTAACAATGTGTTTCTTGCTAGCTGTTATTACCTAGATGCTAGTTCAAGACAAGGGATACATCAGATACATCGAGAATATAGAAGGAACATGACTCAGCATAATGTGAATAAAACTTTAGTATTGCTTCGTCCATGAACATGATTTCTGCCTGAGTCATGTCAGATAGATCTTCATCTGTGCTGGCCTTGTTTAAAAATGAAGACAACAACTCCAATGATGTTGTCAAATTCCATCTTTTGTTATTATTTTTATTTTGTTATTGTTTTAATGTGAGAGAGACCCCTAGCAGCAGAATTGAAATATTGTACATTTAAACTCAACCTTTGATAAAATGTGCCTTATTTCTGTTTGACCACACGATGAGAGTCTATAGACATATTCGCACATCTGTGAGGTTGTAACCTACTTAATGTCAACATACTACTTTTGTAGGTATAGCGTTTACCATGTTCACTGTCTTAGTTTAGTGTGTTGACGTTTTTTAATTAGCACTTAATACAGCTGAGGCTGATGAGGCTAATGTGTTCAGTTATTTGCTGAAAATGCAATGAAATGAAAACTTTGACTTGCTGGTGGTTCCATTCATTTTGTGTCTTCTCCAGTCCTGCAGTAAACAGGACTTTGTGTCATTTTTCTGTGGTATCAATGAAGAGATGTGTTCCTGTCGCTAGTAATGTTGCTAGTGCATATTCACATTCATACTAATACACTTATTCATTGAAATGGACCACAAAATAAATGTGTTGATGTCAAACTTGAGTAAAACACCAGCTTCTGGTTATCTAGCTGCATCCTGAGACCCACAGTTTATTGTTTATTTATTTTCATCAGGTGCGACATGCCGTCCTTTGCACTGAAGTCAGTACATTTCATCCTCTGGCAACCATGAATGTTTGTAGTAAATTTAGCGGCAATAGTCACACAATAGTTTCATATCAGTCGATATCGATAGTTATCAATCATGTAGATTATGACATGTTCTGTACTCCAAGGGGTGAAAGCAGCTGAGGTGATAAAACAATTAAATATCACAATATTTTTGAACAAATATCTCAATATTCTGACAATGATATATGTATATTAGTGCTTTCACAAAATATTAAACTAATGATTTTTTTTGATAAATGATCATCAGTAATGTGGATATAATGACTAAGTGGGTAAAGGCAAATAGAACAGCTAGAACAGTCTGGTAATTTCAGAAAATTACATCGCTTAAGTGTAATGTAGCCCTTGAAATGAGGAAAATACAACACTTATACTATATCTCATATCAAGATGCAGTATAATATTAATTTATTGCTCAGCCCTAGGTTACATTACATCTTTAATTCTTCAAATGATTGCATTATTTTATATCCTCCTCTTGTGGATTGCTAAACAAAATAAGCATCTGCCTTATGTTACACAGTGAATAAAAATGCTTATATTTCTTAAATAATGACAATAGATTGGCTGATATCTGTTGGAGTATTTGTGTTTGTGAACATTCATACCTTCCATTTCCTTGCAAAACTAAACCTCAGGCTAGAATTACTTTAACTTCCTCCGTCTCCCACATTATACAACATATTTAACACAATTACCAGTTTCTGTTCCTGTCATTTTGCCTCGAAGCAGATGAATAAATGTCATGCATGATGAGACCAAGTCTTGTGGAGGTTGAGGCTAAGTGGAGAACTATTATTTCTATCAGCTGATGGGCATTGAAACAAAGCATCAAAAAAAAAAAAAAAAAAAAAGGCCAAAAGCAAAATATATCTCTATCTATAGAACAAGATTTCCTTGCCAGTCATGTCTGATTCTCTCTGTGCTCTCTTTCCGTGTACGTTTGAGTGAGATGAAAGAAGAGTTCAGGGAACATCCATGCAGATTGGATTACACCAGAAGAGACAGAAATCTATAGAGTGATGAAGAAGCGACGTATTGTTTATATTTCTTTTTTTGCTTTCATCGGTGATTGTGAAGTTAACTGTCCTTGGATCTCTTCGCTCAAAGAATCCAAGTGGTTATGCACGCACAAGGTTGCTTTTAGCACACACATCAAGTACGATCAATCACAGTCCTCAAACATTCTGAGCAGGCAGGAAGGATGGAGTTTCAAAATGATGGGGTTGCGCCTGATCCACAGCAGATAAAAAATCCAATAGATTGGGATTTTAGGGATTTCGCCGGCTCAGTGTCCGGGCTTGTGTCATAGATTCTTTATTAGGCTACTGGCCATTGTGACTTTAGTATGTGGCTTTGGTGCATCATGCTCAAATGTCAGTCATGCAGTGCATCTCCTGGCTGTGCTTTTCGAGCTCCTATGGCAGATGGCAGCTACACATACCGTTGCCACGGCGTTGCATCCATATCAACACCATGGTGATGGCATGTGGCCCTTACGCCAGGAGAAATTTTATAATTAGGGCATCCAGACAAAATTTTGATTCAGTAGCACCTGACATATGGTTGTCAGTGTTACCTGTTAGAGCTCTGCAGAGGCTTCATAATGGACTCCCATCGCTCCTGAAGCTGCCCTGCAGGCTGTCTCCTTGCTTTATTAGCCTCTCTCCCAGCTAGTTTCACTCATGTTAAAGCTTATAAAATCACAGATATTATGGGATAAAATACATACAATGCACATCATTGTGGTGTCGTACTTGAATATCCCTCTCATTAATATGTGTAATAGTACAGGTTCAGTCATTTAAACGTCACTAAATTTGAAAAATAAGGTCTTGGAGGAGTGAATGTGCAATGTGTGAGGGGATGCTCTGTCAACCTGAGATGATCATTATCCTGCATTGTTTGATTGGTCCCTTAAAAATGTTATGTGAATGGAAAAAATATGGTTACTGCCCAGTTTTAGAAGCACCTTAATAATCTGGTGTATGAGGCCCTGAGGATAACCTCTCTTCTTTAATGGTGTTGTTAGCAGTCTGTTGAAATCCTTGGCCAATACTCGAGGTTGCAAAAGGCTAAGGTATGTGTAATTTAATGTAGTACATTTTCTATTCCTATGGCGGTGTAGCACCTTTGGTTGCACAAGGTCTCTGGACATCTAGATTGGCAGTCGCAGCCTGCAGCATCACTCAGGGGAACCATTGATTCCTTAAACCAAACCAAAGATAACTGAAAATTAACATATCTAGTTAATTACCTTAATCAGCCAGCACTCATTTATCAACCTAATGTCTAAATTACTTTTTGTCAAGGTAAATTAATTTTAATTGCACTTTGACCTTTAATGCTGCACCGTTTTTCCCCTCAAGTCCCCACTGCCTCACATGAAATTAGCACAACATCTCTGTTTGTTGCAGATTTATTGTATTATCAGGCAGAAAGTCTTATATTTAGCATCTGTTTCCTGTATTATACGCTCTCCCCAATGTGGGATCTCCTCATACATTCAAACTTTGGGTTTATATGAGAAGATAATTACTTTTTAACAATGTGCTTTCAGCGTGTGCCTCCCCACATGCCCAGCGGCAGTCTTGCCCGGCTGTTTCTGGCTGCTTCTCCTCTGAGCTCTCATGCGCCAAACCCTGAAGATGGTCTGGAAGAAGTCTAATTAGTCCATGAGTGGCACTGGTGGTCCAAGAGGGTTTTGGTGCTTATGAGAAATGTTTACCCAATTTTCTTTTAATTTAGCTGCGCATTGTCAATATTTATAATAGAAAACAAAAGAGGTATGGCAGAATGGAATTAGATTATTGTGTGTTTTTTTTAACTCTCATGCCAGATAAATTCATTCCATCGGTCTTTTGAATCTACAGGATGAACTCAGTGCTTCAGATTAAGAATTGGGTGAAAATCAGTGTAACATGAAACAGCAGAAACTGACAGCTCCATAGTAGACAGGCTTTTTATGAACAGACACATGCCAGTCACTCCAGCACGATGGCTCACAGCTATGAAATGCATATGTGTGACCCTCAGTACGTCTAATCAGAGAGACGGTCGAGGCCAGCCGTGAAATAAAGCTGCTATCTGACAATGAGAGTCGCTTCTCACAGGCACTTACACTTGCATGACACTTCTCCCCTTTTAGATTCAAGAGACGCTGAGGGAGATTGTGCAAAAGAAAATTAGTTTTACTTAGGACATATGTGGAATAGAATCTGATGAATGAATGTTTCCTTTGAGCTGATAGCTGCTGTTTAATATCTAACTCACCCACTTGATTTGTTCAAAAAAAAAAAAATCAACTGAAGCTGCTTTTTGCATAAGAACAAAACTTTGAGATAATCCAACAATGAAAACCGTCTTATCTGCATTTGTTATTCTCACAAAATTGTGTGTGGGGTTATCACGAAAATTCATAAGAGCTCAACAGATGAAAGAATTTGATTGCTGGTAAAAATGGAGAGAATAATTCTGTAGATATGAAAAGATGAACAGAAGCAGTTTGATTTAAATAGTACAGGCTTACATGTTATTAATTATTTAAGAAATATGATATTTCTGTTATTTAACTTTAAGAAATAATTAACATTCGTATTATATTTGACAGATTTATATAGACTGAACATACGTTTTCATTGTAATATTATTTATAATTAAAGGTAGTGTGGGTAATGTTGGAGATCCAGCAATACTAAGCCAGTATCCAACTGGACAAGCGCTGGGGAAGTAGACCACTGTGGGTACTAACAGCAGAAGTACTACTGTTAGTACCAACAGCTGTCAAGCTAGCATGGTAGTAATGGGATATTTTGCCTGCACTTTCTCCGACGTTCTTCTCTGACATTCATTTTAGTTTTAGTTTATTAGTTTATTTAACAGGGGTCTGTTGCACCAGCTTTTCAGCTGATTTACATGTGGAGTCCCTGTGCAGCTAGATGTTAAAAAAAAAAAAACTGCAGTACAAACAACACAATACAAATTCTTCTTCATGCGACTAGCTCACTGTGACTTTAGATGTATATCTGACAATATATTTGGCTGGCCAAAAATATAGGGAAGACTCAGACATGCTTAGTAATTGCCCAGGCAAAGTGCACGCAGGTAGTAATGTAGGTAGACAGGCAGATATTACAGGCTTGTGAAAGCCACAGCTATTTGGTTTCTCTTTTTTTTAGAATTTGTTTTTTGATTGCTATCAGGATGTAATTAATTGCAATAAATATTTCAAAATACTTTTAAAATATTTTACTTACTCTAACTTTAAAGGAGCAGCATATAAAATATGGCTACCTATTGAAGATATATCCAAAATCCAAACAAATAGGTACTAGCATATCACCAGAGGAACTGCTAACTGCTGCTCATGCAACTCTTTGCTGCAACTGTTTTTGTCTGTAGTTAGCCTCTTAGCTGCGGTTAGCTCAGCCAGTCGAGTCTGGCTAGGCCTGCAGCTCTTGTTTACACCGCGATAGATGAACCGGGCCCAGCAGCCTCTTGGTAAACACACCTGGACTCGCTACAGCCTCCAAGATCGACGGAGGCCAGCTTGAAGACAGGAAATAATGTAAAAGAGGTCGTGGGGAGCCAGAACATTTTCACATCTAACAGGATGGATCCAGGATTTATTTTCAACCAAACCAGAGTTGGTGATTGTTTAACAGTGGAAAGACAAACCAAGGCATTTTGTTTCATTTTGTCTCTGTCAAGTGTGTTTTACAAACCAGCCTGTCTTAGTACAGTAAAAGAGAAAGCCTGAATTCAGGAGGGGGCAGTTTGTTAGTGACAACAGGTGTAAGAATATTTCCTTTCTTGACATTTTGTTCAGTTTGTTTATTAATTAGACTATAAAAGCTAAGAGAGCTTGTGAAAATAGGAAACTATCCACTTGCTGTTACTTGTTCATATTCTGTTTATATTAATTCATTTTTTGAACATTTTAAATTTCGGCCATATCTTACACACTGCACCTTTAAATAATCCCTTCACAGTGTAACGATCAAGACAGTAAAACAGCAAAAACAAGGTCTTCCAAAGTAGAAAAAATGACTTATCCACACATAATTTTATTGGAGATTGATTTTAAAAAGTGTCTCATGTCTAAACAATCTTATTTTTGACAACTTTATTCCCATCTCAGCCCTGCCCATGTCTTGTTTAAATAATGAATGTGTTGTTCTCTGTTGATGACAGCCTCATCAATGAAACGATACAATCCAGCAGCACTTTCTTGTTGTGTGAGTAGATGTGCGTGAGCCAAACTGTCACTGCTCACTGCAGACTTTAAGGTCGGGGAGATGTTCGGAGTGTCGTGCAGCAGCGTTGGCACAAAGAGGGCAGCATCTTTCCTATTGACAAGGATTATTTCTGTCAAGAGCAGCACTCACGGGCCTATCTAAAAACCATGCTAATAAATGTCCGTCACTGTGGCTATCCATCACCACTTCCCTGTAACAAAGTGCTTACTGCACCGTTGCTGAATTGAAGTAAACAAGCTCGTCTAGCTCAGAGATGCATGTAAATGAGAGCCAATATAGATATTCATGTGCGTATGAAGGGATTTATTAGAAAAAGTGTTCACTCACACACAAACGTCTGTGCATGTTCACATGTGCGCAATCATAGACTTCCATGTAAATCTGCAGAACTCACACAGTTATCATTATAGTTATTTTCTGCGAGCACTTTGATTGCGTTAATTATAGTTAATTGGCTGCCTCACTCAGTCGATCCATCATTACCGGTTATTTGTTTGTAACCAGATTCAAAGAGCTTTCTGAAGTTACTCTTGCTTGCCAGGGATTGTGCTCTCTCAGCAGGTTATCTGAAAAGGCTTTCGAAAGTTTCTGCATTGTTCAGGCAGCAGAGTGGCTCCATGTAATCACAAATGGCTAGGTTATTGTTTTACTGACAGAAACGCTCAGATTTCCAGATTTGTGCATTAAACATGCAGCCTAATAAAATATTAAGGTGCACTGCAGATGGCATACTGTCTGAACCTAAAAAAAATAGATTCAGATTTTTTCTTCTCTTTCCTCGCTGTGTACCTCAAGATACCTCAATACTGGCATCAGCTATAAAGGTACACTGGTTGTCTTTCTTGTTTGCTTATGCGGTTGAGAGACTTTGCAGAGAGCTGGCTGAGATTATTTGTTAATATTTGTTGATGTGTGGCCACTGTCAGCTGTGGAAAAACCTGATTGATGATAGGTATGGTGCAATTGCTCCTACCGAGTACCATTCTTCCACTGAGATATGTTAAAAGATAGACAGCTGGGTACATTAGCAGAATGTACCCTCGAGTGACATCCGAGACAGAGTACCTTGCCCTATTTCACTCAATCAGTCAGCTAACACATCCCCATGGCAGATCAGTGTACCTAACTATAAATCCAAGCAGCTCCAGCTCGCAGATTTGCACACAATTTGAAGCTAACAGCACACAAGCGTCTATTCAGAAATCAACAGTTTGTGGTAACAGCTTTGGGTTGCCTGTTCTGTGGAGGTGTGACATTATGCTGCACTGGCAGACACATTTTTCAACAGTGAAACACCAAATATAATACATATGCAGCTTTGCTTTGTATTGGGAATTCAATAGCTGATTTCAGAGTAACAGTGACTTATTCTTGTCTGCAGTAAACCCAGCATGACTGTTGTTTTCTTACAGCCCGCCGCGATGAAGGACGGGAAGTACAAACACTTTGTTATTGCATTTTCAGGTATCTGTACTTAACTTGAGTATTTATGCTCCTGACAGCTTTTTACCTCTACTCCCTTCATTGTCACCACAAATATCTGTACTTTCTACTCCTTACATTTTCAAAACAGGATTGTTACTTAAGTTGTAATGCATTTGAGGGGAATTATTGATTATCTTAGTTTGAAATCATTGCACACTGCCTCCCCAACATGAACATGATACATTCCATGTATCCGTCTTTGCATATAACAACACAAATAATATGTGAGATGGAAATTGATGTAAAAGATTTAACAGGACAAAAGACGTAAAGAAATATAAAAGACATAGCAAAACATAACAAGACATAAAAGACGTAACACGACAAAAAAAGATGTAAAAATGTAACAAGATGAAAAGAACGTAAAAGATGAAAAAGATAAAACAGACATAACAGGATGAATCAACATAAAAGATGTAAGAAGGCAAAAAGTAAAAAGAAATGCAACAAAACATAACTAACATGACAAAAAATTTAAAAGATGTAACAAAACAAAAAAGACATCAAGACGAAAAAAACCAACAAGATGTAACAAGACGTAAAAGAAGACAAAAACAGTCATAACAAGATGAAAAACAGCATAAAAGATGCAACAGGATGTGTCAGACAGAGGGCTACTTATTACTTTTATATTTTAAGTACATTTCAGACCCTGTACTTTCTCACTTTCCCTTGAGTAAAGAGGTTGAATCAGAACTTCTGATTTTACCAGAGTATTTTTGAAGTATCTGTTCTTTTACTATTTGAGTAAAGGATATCTGTGCTTTTGACACCTCTGTTGAATGTTGCCATGTTATGTTACTTGTCTAAGAGCGAGTTAGCAGGAGCTCCTCCGCTGCTGTTGAAAGTAGCAGATCTCCACCCAGTACGGCCCCTCATTCTGGATGAATGATCTACGCTCCCAACTGCCTGGCTCCCTCCATCAAACCTGGCCAACACTCATAATAAATGATAGTGGGGGACAATGCCCTATTTTCACGGCAGAGTCATCCGTCATGCCAGGCCAGACAAAGCCCCCAGAGTTTCATCATTTTCAAGTATTGCTCACACCAAAGTAACAGAAAAGAAACCCTCGTTTGTTCAATAATGGCTGTTGGATGCCTCGAAAACCTGCTTAAATGTATTTACCAAATCAAACACCTTTTATCTTTCAGGGTCTACTTGGAGTTAGATAAATGACCTGTGTGTGATGCAATGGTCAAATCATATCCCTGTTCTTTCTTTGTGAAGAGTTATATGTCCCTCCTCCTGGTCAACATCCTATTACATGGGTTCTACATTCAATTTCATGTGTTAAGTGCTTAATTAACCCCTTGATTATATTAGGTGGCATGCCAAGGCAGACTCTTGATGCTTAATGTCAATTTGCAGGTTAATCAGGTCACCTTCTATCATCTGCCATAGCAGCAGAGGCCCCATGCTCTTGTCATAATTGTACACCAGAGACCACCTCGACAGATTGCCGCTCAAACCCATCTCATTTCTCTCCATATATATAAAGCTGAGGTATCGTTACATTTCTTTAATGGGAGGTTAACACTGGATTGGACCAGAATAAACATCAGGTCATTAATACTTGGAACCTCTCTTGTGTGAGACAACATGACATGAACACTCAAAGAATTAGATTTAGACAATTGTGAACTATCTGTACGAATAGTCTGTCGCTGTTTGTAGTGGCTTATTTGTCTCTATAAAATATTTGGATGTTTATTTATCATTTCAGGAATTATTGCTAATATCTGGTCCACTTTTATACTTCCATACTGAAACAAAAATGCCTTCTCCAGTCATAGTGACATAATCTGATTAATGCACTTGCTATGAGTCAAACTTTAAACTCAGTGTAAAGGAAACTCAGCATTTACTCTACACACATATAAATGTTGAGAATGACCGATAAACTGTTGTTCACGATTTTGTATGTTGAGGATTTTTTTTTTCTTTTTTTGCAGGACATAAAACATAGCTTATTGATGAAACGGAGCCATGGTCCCCTACCCCGCCTCCACTCATCATCCCCAATGGTTATTCACGAACATACTTTCAGTGACTCTCTCAGTCTGAGAACAGACAGATGAGTTACTTTTCTCTGACTCTGGTGGCTCAAACTTCTCTACAAGCCCAGTAAAGCTGCTAGACTGAGTGTCCATTTGACACACAGTGGAGCATTAGATGTGCCTCTTGCCCCTCTTCTCAGTTCTTTTTAAGCTTTTCATGCAGGAAAAACATGTTAAAAGATTAATCATAGCACAGTATTTTACACACTTTAAAATGTGTCTGATGGGGAACTTTAAATTGCAATTATGTAACTGGATCAACATTTCATCAATAGTGGTTTCATAATATTATTTGACAAGCTAAAAAGGCAGTTTATGTCCAAATATTTTTAAAATTAGGTGAATGAATCAGAGTACAAAATCAGTAAGCATACCCCATCCACACAGTCCAAAAAGTAAAAAGATACAGATATGCGGACCACTGAATCAGAGCAGTGGGACTGGAATGGATATTCCCTCTCTGCTACTGCAATCCTTAAAAACCTTACAGTACTTTGAAGATAAGTTGTTGTTGTAAAATTTTACATAATCCACAAAATCTGAAAATTAGAAGAAATTTGTTTTTATGGTGAATCATCTTCATTTCTTTTCAAGTTTTTTCATTTATGGCAATAAATTCAGTGAATGCCAGAAAATGAGTAATGTACTCTCAGGAAGTGATGATTTTTAAATCACAGGAAAACCTTCAACCCTAGTTTGTGCCTCTTACTATTTATTTATTTGTTTATTTTTGGCTGCAGTCGTGGTTGGACAAGATGACTGAACAGCCGTCTGGCAGAAGATATTGGATGTATCTAGTAAGCTGTTTTCCTTCTTGAGAAAATAAAGGATTTAATGGCTGACCAGTGTACAGAGCAACAGAAGCCTAATGCATTTCACGGTCCATTTCACCCGCACGAGTACATCCATTGACAGCACCAAACCATTTTTTATCAATATGATATTTTACAATTAGTGTGACATTTGATCTTGGACAAAAGCAAAATGTGTACACACATACACACACACACACACACACACACACACACACACACACACACACACACACACACACACACACACACACGCACACAGTCTTTAAAAATCATCTTCACACTGCATAATGCAAAACATGAATAATCACAACAGCTCACGTTTGACAAAGCAGTAAGTGCAATGTTTATGTGCAATCTGACAAAAGTCTGGCTCTCTCCCCCTCTCAGGTGCCCCTCCACCCTCCCACTCCACGTTTCAACCTGTTCTCCAGGTGATAGATACTATTTACATGGCAGAGGAAGCGCTGTGAATGCTATGAGTAAGGCACCTGGGTGCTGGCAGGCAAAGACAAAGTGCCTTGAGATAGAAATGTAACAGCACTATCTATCTGGGTTATTAGAGTCCCCCCTCAGGATCCTTTTCAACAGAACACTGGCCATTATGTAGGCCACAGAGAAACAATGCAAGAAAAAAAAAGTCTGGCTGTGGTAACATAGCAGAGGAATTAACTCTGGAGCCCCGAACCCTGTGCATCCCTCCCTACACCCCCGCCTTCGGCAGATAGGATAATGAGAGAATGTGCAAAGAGTTGGAGTGTATGTTAGGGAGCAAGAAAAGCAGTGACAAATCAATATATCAGCACCTTTTATACACAAACACCATCATGACCAACATACTGCAAGTGATTATTACTCACAGAGATGGAAAGTAACTAAGTACAAATACTTCATTACTGTACTTAAGTAGAGTTTTCAGATATTTGTACTTTACTTGAGTATTAATTTTCCTGACAATTTTTTATGTTTACTCCATACATTTTAATAATAATAATAAAAATGCATCTTATTTATAGGCACCTTTCTTGACACTCAAGGTCACCTTACATCATCATACATTAAAGCAGACACAATATATAATATATTTAACACAAATATCTGTGCTTTGTACTCCTTACATTTTCAAAACAAGCTTATTACTTTATTAGACACTATTGGACCCTTATTAGACCCTTATTAGACATGCCTTTTCCATCTGGTCTGATAGAATTGGCAGAATAGGAAACAACAATGAGTAATTCTTTGACAAAATATTCCTCTTCTGCTATCATTTTGGGCTTAATATGGCTTTAATAGGTGTGTCCTTAATGTGTCCTTAGTTCACTGAGGTTTACACTACAGTTCTGTTGTTATGTGTCCTTAATTACCCTCTAAGAAAGTCTAATAAGGCTCTAATAAAGGGTCTAACACTGTTTAATAAAGAACACATTATTTCTAGTTTTTGTCTAATTTCATACAAAGTGCAGCTCTTATGTCCAATGTTAAACAGAGTATTTTCCACACAAGTATCTGTACTTGTACTTGAGCAAAGAATGTATGTACATGTATGTATGTATCTATGTACCACTGATCGTTCACTGGTTAGAATAAAGCAAGCAATTATTATTAGGCCCAGTTTTCTCAAATCCCAGGTAAACTTGTGAAGGTTGTTTTTTCATGAGAAATAATACAAGATCTGCCACTGGCAAACTAAACAGGTGAAAGTTTTTCATACCAGAGTATACTAAGTGGTGCAGAATTATTGACGCTATGAAAGAGGTCGGCATGAATTGAAAAGAGACCGCGGGAAAAATGAGAAAAAGCAGCATCAACAAAATTAATGTGTGTTTGTACCAATGTTTGCATGACGTAGGAAGCCAAGACAGCAGCTGAGAGTCTGTAATTGATCATGTTGCAGCCTTCCTGGCTCTTGCTTTGAATGTTCAAAAGGATTAGTCTTCAGGTTGATGGATTAAAGCAAGGTGGGAGGGAAAGGAGGGGCCGCTTAGGAACAGAAAGAAATGAAACGTGTGTGCACTAATCCTCAGTTGGGTTTGGGTGTGTGCGATATAATGGCATGTACCTAATGTAAGACTGATTGTGTGCATGCTCCCGTGCTAGCCGGCATTGCCCCCAGCGTTCTTCCCTCTCCCGAGCTCCTCACTGTTTACTTTTGACTATTGAATTAGTGGGTTAAAAATCTCATTAGGTAGCCTCCCTCTGTCCTGCACTCGCAGCTTTGCACACCTCCTTTTAATCAGATGGTTTTGGTGGTTCATATAAAGACTCTCCACAGTGACTTGAGCAGCCTTAACTCATCTGCAATGCAATTACAGACATGCAGGTTAATGAAATAAAATTGTAGAACAAGCTAGTGTGTGGCTCACACAAACAACAACAACACACACACACTACACAAATACATGATGACACATGAAAATATCATCATGCTGTTACATACGCATATCCAAATTCAACCACCTCCCACATACATACATACAAAATCAGCCCTCGCCCGTACAGCGTGTACAAAAATTGGTGTGTGGGTGCAGATGTACTCCCATGCATGCACACAAAATGTGCACGCACCAACAAGTCAGCAAAGCTTTGCTTAGACAGGGAAGTCATTAAGGGAGCATTTAATTAAGGCCGGGAATAAGGTCAGTGTTGGAAGGACAAACATATTCTAATAAAATGTGGGTGTGTGTTGCACAAGGATCCCACAGCGCGCTCATACATCAGGCCGGGCCGTGAAGACCACAGCTCAATTTCGTAACCCAGCTATTTCTATGCAGATTAAAAGCTCATTCATCAATTCCCCTGCACTCTCCTTTTGATTACGTGTGGCTTCCCTTCTCCTCTTCCCTCTTCTCTTCTTTTTCTCTCTCCCTTTGGGCTTCATAATACCACATGAACAAATGTGCACCCATATCCTTAATTAAATCAATCTGCAGGGGGGCCGGCAGGTGCATCCACTCACCTTTACTGCGACTCGCTCAGGTCAACGCACTCAGCCTGACCTTGATCATGCTAATCTGTCGCCCCGTACCTGCTGCTGGACCGACAGACACCGAGCGACTGGAGTCAGGTGTCAGGTGATGACAAAGAGGGTCACAGAGGACCCCACTGCCATGGCGGTGTGGAAGAAGAGCTGACGGAGAGACAAAATCCTGAAATATGCTCACCTCCAGCACCAGGCTGTGCACTTTTAATGCAAATGCTTTAGCAATGAATTCAATTCTTCAAAAACGTGATTTAACACGACAATCAGAGAATCAGTAAATATTCCTGTGGATGTAACTGCAAACCTGAACACATATAGGTCAGTTACTGTAGGTTTATAGCCAGTACTATAAACAGTGAGTGATTCAGAGTTGGCAAAAGTACACACATTCTTTAGTCACGTAGAAGTACAGATATTTGTGTGCCAAAAGACTCTGAAACATATCAGAGCATAAAAGTAAAAAGTAGTCCACTGAGACACATTTCTATTGGCTGTTTCTCTGCAAAGCTAACTTTTCTCCACAGTCAAGTTTCCCTCTCATCATTTTTGTCTTGTTGCATTATTTACATGGTTTTTGTTGTCATTTTGTTACATCTTTTTTTTTTTGTTTTTGTTGTGTTATGTCGTTCTTGTCTTGTTATGTAGTTTTTGTCTCAGTGTGAGAAGAGACGAAACCCCCCTTGTTAGCAAAATTACCAAAATGCATCTCCTTTATTAGCCTGACTGAGGTTTGTCCAAGTTAGCATCTTGGCCCCAACCATGGCTCTGAAATATCAGCACCCAACTGTACTGTGTATTGATAAATTCATGGTGCTGTCCACGGCCCTGCAGTAGCAGATGGATTACTAATTGCTGATTTCTCTCTGAGTACCAGCCGTCTGTCAGTTTTGTCTTGAATCTATATTATTCTCTAAACCATATAGAACCAAAAGATTTGTTCATGAGTTGGTTTGCTTGTTACTGGGGGGAAATAACAAACCAGGTCCATCTCCCCTATTAAAAATTAACAATTTGCCAACTGACTATACATCAAGCCTCAAAGTGATACTCTGCAGAAAACTGCTTGAATTCACGTTATTTATAAGGTAATCTAATATTTAACAGTTTTCACTGTGGACAAAAGAATCTAATGTCTGAAGAAACTTCTCAAACAACTCCTGAAGCACAATCCACTTCTCTGCTGTTCATCCATCTGCTCTGCTCTGCTCAAACACTCAAAGTTTTGGCAAAATATGGTTAATTAGACCATTTCTGGCCAAGGTTATTAGCCTTGAGGGGAGTGCAGGGCATAAAATATTTAGCCAGACCCAGGTAAAATGATTGTATTGAACATACAATCATGAGCTTGTGGACGGACAGTGGAAAAATGACCTGTTAGACAGTGAAATACTTTCCAAAAAGGGTTGTTTTAGTACTACATCCATGAATTTTAAGGTTTATTAGATGCCAAAACACCGCACAGGATTTTATAATAAGATGAGACAGTGTTTTAAGACTCTGGAAAGTTAACGCACTGCAATGGTGTAGGTTTGCATATGAATGGTAGGAACACGTCCCTACCAACATTTGATTAAACTCATTCACACCATCTTTGGAGGGAGCGGCTGTTGTTTCAGAACCATGGACAGCGCTGAAAGAGAGAGGTACAAGCACTGCTAAATAATAAATAAATAAATAATAAAAAAACAAATTTGAAAAATATTTCGTGCTCTGATAGTGCTATATTCTTATGTGAGTGCTCTGATTAATAAATGTATTCTTTGATTTTGAAACAGTAGCCTTAGGGCTTGTGTCCACATTGTGTTTTTCTCTCTCTCTCTCATTCCTCCCAGTGCTCTCCAGCACCCTGCCAGAGAAAAAACTCTAAATGGAACACACTGGAGTTAAAGTTGGGCTATTGTGTCCCTACCAATGTTGAGACTAAGCCTACGCTCTCTGTCCTCATGATCACCAGGTTACATACAGACTTATCTACAAAGAATGTGTGCTTGCACGTATTCAAGTGCCTAACATGGTGAATTGTCTGCTGACATTGGATTTTGTTTTAGCAAAGTTTAGCCAGATTAACTTTACTGTTGGGCAGCCCTGGGTATTTTTTGTTGGAGCTCACAGCTTTGGCGTGCTTGCTGTGTCAATGTGGTGGCCTTATTGAAATAAATGAGTGGGCTGCTGTTGTCTGTCTAAACACGGCTTTATGCCGCATTAAAGTGAGAAGTTATGGTTGTTTTGACACTTTCTGTCTACCATGAAAACTTGTCCCCATTGGAATCCATTTTTAACTTACATCAATTCAAGCTGACTGCAGACTCAGTTGTTGATGTGCTACAAAACTACCAACTTTTTACTTATTATGCTTTTTGTGTATAGCATATTTACCTTAATCCTACTGACTGGGATACCCAGAGGTATACTTTTTGCCATATCTCATGGGTGTTTTTTTCTATCATTCCAGTTTTTTCCTGACTTTGTCAATCAAAATGACTTCCTATCTTTGCTTTCTGTTTATGTTTTAATTATTGCTTTAAAAAAGTTACCAGTGTGTTCGGGTCCTGAAGGACCTCAGTCAAAAGCACCCAATTCTGCCTGTGCAGTTTTAATAGATGGATCTATTTGTTGTTGACTGAGTTCATGTTTACCATGGGACTTAATTGAAAGTATCACACACTATCAAGGGGGTAAAAGCACTCTGTCAGTCATTTTGAAGGCGACAGGCTGAGATGAGCTTTACACAATACGCAAATTAACTCTAACTTTCTTCTTTCTTTCTTAAATTTGTTCTTCAGGTGATGTTAATACTACTTAGTAGTAGATGTTAATACTGTAAAATATGGTTTACAGTATTTTATTCAGCTGGTAGTCCTCATATGATTTTTGGTGGGATGAGGGTTAAAGTACTCTGGCCTCTGGCAATAAGCATGTTTACAAAAGTGATGGTTGCTGGCTGTAATTACTCACCGATTACATAAATTAATGAAGTTGTTGTTGCTGTCAGAAACTCAAAATGCTTGACTAGGCATAATGTTGATACATGCTTACTACATGTTGTTTGTGGGAGCCCAACGTAAAAGTGAAAAGGTCGTTCCCAAAGTCTGAACACCGAATTGCAATTAAAGTGAACAAAGGGAAGCAAAGTTATTCGTAGTCAACCAAGGCAAAAACAACAAACAGGTGAATCTGCCTCCTCACAAGGTGCAGACTAACTCTCAGTGAGACAAACAAACAAAAAGACATTGACTGAACATAACTCCTGAGGATACATAAAAACAGGAGAAAAATGTGGAAAATGGCAGCTCCTACAGCTTCGATGCTATTTACAGAATGAGGTGTACTCTGTGTACAAAATGTACACAGATACTTACAGATAAACAGCTCGCTAAACAAAAGTGTTTAGACACCGAGGACAGAACAAAGGTGTTGCTGTCACGACGGCTGCCACTGGACTGCTGGAAACACGGGCATTTTAAGGCAGGATGTTATGTTGGGACCAATTAGCAGAATACACCAGTGAACGGACACTCACACCAACACAGCCACACGTGGTCAGTGCCACAAAAACGTGTATCTTGGCATCACCTATTAAAAAAAGAATGTACAACTGTGTTGCAAAACTGAAAACAAACAAGAAAAAACATGAAAGATGGTGTGAAGAGGTCTGCCAGTCTCATGGAGATTATGATGGAGATGATAAAACAGCATCACTCGATACACGATTTGAATGTACTTGGATTTGTAACTAAATAAACTCAAGACTTGGCAAATTGTCCTTGCCACCATGTAGGACAACATCTTACATCTTAGTGAAGCCTCGCAGATTGAGTCAATCTCGCCCGTGAACATTTCTGTCACATGTGCTTTACCTGAGAGCTCCTGCGAGGCGGCTTCTGTTTCATAATTAAGTAAGAACAATGAAACAAAGACACAAATTAAGTTTCATTTTCTGTTTAGTTTCAGTTTTCCACTCTCTGTCTCTCTTTCATGCATTTAAATGTCACGCCTGAACTGAAACATGCATTATTTTTTAAAAATGCGTACGGTGCCTGCAACCAAAGTAAATAATGTAATGTGTTACTAAACCTGTGACATTACAATAAGGTGAGTTAATGTCATGGCAGATGTCTTGCCATGAAATAAACAATTAAATAGACATCTGGCATTTGTCCATGCTTTAGTCAGTCCCTAGCTGGCTATGCTCACTGCACTGTGAAGGCTCTTTAAAATATGTGGTTGACTACTGTACTGTGGTATTCCTTCTTTATGCTGCAGAGTAAGTTTATCATCGTCTGTGAAACCAACAGGGATACATACAGTATGAGAGACATCACGCGTGTACAGTGTGTTCCCTAGTACACACTGTAAGTCAAACAGATAGATCTAATTCAAATGATTTCTCTGTACAGTAGAGTCTTAGTGCACTGCTTTCACAGGGAATCTCGAAGTAGAAAAAAATCCATCCTCCTCATAGTCATCTCCTCAACTATTCTCACTATACTGCAAATAGGAAGAAATATGTCAGACACACTTTATTTGAAAGGGTGTGCATAAGACTGCCATTACACTGTCATAACCATGCCATGACATGACATGACATGACATGGTCTTTATGAATGTTTGCTCATGCTCTTTAGTTATGTAATTTTAATGCAAAGATGACATGTTTTAGACGTGAAATTAACCAAGCCAATAATGTCTCTGTTATGATAACTTGACATTAACTGAGATAATGTGACATGAAAATGTATTTCTTATGACCACTTGGCATTAATCAAGACAATAATGTCTTTGTTTTTATTTATTTATTTTTTTTGCTGGGTTTGGTTCCTGGCAGCCTGGGGCTGAGTCAGCTAATTAGGTGGCTAGCTCCAAAGCTAACGAAGCTAACTAGCTAACGCCAGCTACAGATAACAGTAGACAGTGGTTAAACTACTGTAGCAACAAGTAAACCTGCTAACTGCTATCTGTTCACCTTGGTACTGTACTCTGTCATCAAACTGGCCTTGTAACACCTTGGTCTAAATTGTATCACTTTAGTTGTAGTCCATGAAATGATTAATGACATGGTTACAAACACATTTGACAGTCTAATAAAATGTAATGACATCTGTATGACAAGTCTAAAATGTACCTATTTACTTGAGATCAAGGAAAACATGCTTATAATGGTCTTATGGCAGCCATATGTTAAAAAGTTTGTTCGTAGGTTTCTGACATGTTATGTTGTCTTGGTTAATGCCAAGTTTTCATAACAAAGACATAGAACAAAGACATTATTGGCTTGGTTAATGTCAAGTTGCCAAAAAAAAAAAAGACATTTTTATCTTGATTAATGTCAACTTGTCATAACAAACAATGTAAACTTTGCATTTAAAATGACATAATTGACAGAGTGACACATTATGTCAACAATATTCATAAAGACTCATGTCATGACAAGGTTATGACAGTGTAATGACAGTCTAATGCACACCCCTTCAAATTACCAAAATTTCCAATACAGCTACTGTAAGAGTGTTTATGAAAGTTTGCACACAGGATACCTTCAGCTGGTCAGTAATACTTCCAGTTCTAAAGGTCACTAATACTGGACATCTACACAGCTTTTAGTTTATTGATTTGGATCTTCGGTCCATAGAGTTTAGTTGCTCCGACTCTCGACAACAACCCCACAAAGAAACACAACAGCAAGTTCAGACAAGCCAAGTGTGTCTCTGCTGAGTGCAAAATGTCAGAGAGACCAAATTAACGAGAGGGACCAGTGGACGTGTGATTGGATGGTGTTTTCACAACCTCTTGCTGAGAGACTTTTAATGTGGTCTGACAGGAAGAGCTGCCTGGTGACTCAAGTCGGGACAAGTCCCTTGTGCTTTGTTAATATTGTTTTCAGCTGACACAAAGTCCCTTTAATACATTCAGTGTAAGGCCTAATAATTACATATTCAAGGTGCGTCTAGATTAATTTTTTGTTTTGTCAGGATTTTGCCAGGTTAAAACATGAGATCTTTTATTTTTTTTTTTTACCTCTGTGCTGGCTACAGCTGTGGCCAGAAGCATAAATGTCTGTCCATCGTGCCCATCCCATTCTTGTGAATGCAATATCAAACATTGTGAGGGAATTTGGCACGTATGTCCACTTGGATTCAGGGATGAATAGACAAACGTGGTCAAAGGGTGATGGTCAACACTATTTTGGCCATAACTCAAGAATTCATATGATAATTCTGACAAAAAAATTGCACAAATGTCCAACAGGATAAAATGGTGAATAGATATATATGTAAATTATATCCAGAAGGTCAAAGGTCAACTTCCCTGTGCCATCATAACGTTCAGCTCTCTATCAGTCCTCTGTACTCCTCTGTAAAATAGTCTCTAAGTGAAGACAACATGTTTCTCCCTGGAAATCATTCGCTGGAATCACACATGTCAAAAGTGATAACTTCCATTTTGCCAAAAAATACACGTCATGTTAAGTCTTCACTACCTACATTATATGAGTCTGGACAGACATGGATGAAAACTGAATTTGACCAGTTGGCAGAAGTGTACAACAGTGAGGCAGTAATTGTAGTTTTAGCTTTCCACGTCAAGTCTCACTTACAGTAAATCCGACACCAGTCCAACTCTCAAATATCAAGTCAAGAGCTCTGAATGTCACCAAGAACTACCACCACTATCACAAAGTGTAGAACGTTAACCACCCGATAATCAAGACTAAGATAGGCTCTACTCATTTGCAGTACTTTGAGCACATCCATCAGTTGATATTTACCATCTTTTCACCAAATTTGTCTAGTGTGTTAGTGTGATAAAATCTCTGCACTTCTTTTGGTTTCTTTATTTCAGATTTTGTCTAAAATTTGCTCCTTTTAAATTTTAATTCTTGTAGAAATGTCCAAGGTTATGACACCAAATTAATAACTTTGGGACCTCATAAACTTTTACCAGTTTAAATATAAAAATTACACATTTTCATGGAGTGTATGAGGAACAGGTTCATTAGTTGCAGCTCTCGATAAGAGGAATTGGCAAATCCTTTATTTATAGTCATGGCCTTCTCATCTGCAGTAAATAAAACAGAAAGGCAACACAAAAAGCTTGAGTTTGATACTGACAAGTCAAAACATGGAATGACATTTATGTTTGGTGGGAAAAAGTGTCCTTGTTGTCTGTCAGTGCTGCAAATGCTTATACAATCATCATTCTGCTGCAGTGCGGTTAATATATCAAAATAATTTGTGGATTGTTAGTTTTAGGTGACGGCATGAACTCTGCTCTTGATCCATGTATTGGTCAACTCAACCAATGACCCAGCCACCTCAGCATTCCTGACTGATGTCTCGACAATTTACCACCACATTTGAAGCACTTTACTTTTCACTCAGCAAGACATAAATCATATTCAAGAATAGATTGTATTTTTGTGTCTGCCAGTATGGCACAAGCTGGCATTGTTTATATGTCATTATCTGATCAGCATGATAATTTATATGAATTTATACATTCAGAATTAAATGAGTTTTATGATGGCATTTGAATTATTGCAGGACACATTTTGTTTCACTGTTTAAATCTAGTTCTACTGAATTCATACTGTTACAAACATCATGGGATGCAGTGAAAGGTTATACTCTTAATGATACACTAGCCTTTGTCTCTGCCACAATACAACGCAAGTAAGCAAGCATTATTAATTGAACTGAAGTGAATTGTCTGTATACAGAAAGAACAGAGGTTTTGGTTCCCAGAGCAAAACAAACTGAATGTCTGAATGTTATTTCTACTTATTTACTCTGAAAAAACTCATACATTTTTACCAGCTTTATTCATGCAAAATAAAACTTAGACGTTATGGTCAAGACTCTTTCCTGCGATGGCTTAAATCTTCAAATCAAATCCAAAAAAGTAGCCTAACAGAGTTTACTCAACTCTTCTAAATAACTTATAATAAACTGCAGGATGCACTTAAATAAATGAATCATGCTAAATCACTGGATGGCATCTCTATGAAGCAACTTGCTCTTCTTTCACTGGAAATGTTCCAGCAAGTCATCAGGGAAGGAAACTTTCATAGAGATGTAAACACAGCTATTATTACAGTTTCATTGCTCAAGTTACCATCCTGTGTCTCTACTTACAGTAATGGAGATATAAAATATAAAATTGTTTGCCAAGGACCTTGGTCTGCATCTTGAGTCAGTACTGCCAACTTAAGTTCATCCAGATCAACTGAGCTTTTGCTGTCAGACAATTTGAGACGTCTTTTACCTTCTTCATAACTGTGAATCAGCAGCAGTAGACAACTGTTGGGTGCAAGTAATTCAATTACTTCACCAACGACTGTATTATAAAAGTAATTAGTTACTAGGGAAAAGAAATTTGTGCTACTTTTAAGTGTCTGCTTTTATTGGTTTATTAATACACACATAGCTATATTATTTTAGTGTAGTTATATTATGTTAGTGACACCTGTGAAATTTTTATCTACCATTGTATCCATTATCATTGATAGTGGTTATGAATTCTCTTGACCACCAGAGGGCAGCGACAACTAGCATCAACAAACGAAGCAAGCCACAAACGAAACGATTCACAGGAAGTGGTGTATGTTAAACAAAGTGTTGTTACAGCAGTTGATAAATAATTATATGATAAACGGTTTATATTGTACTGTGATGATTATCAAGCTCACATCACCTGAACTGTCTCGTGCCACCGTAAGGTCAGGTGGTGTTCGATCTTAGAGTGTCTGAAAGTTAAGACTGTGTGTTAACAATGTAAAATTTTGACCTGATGATGGCACTAGACGAAAAATTCACGGGATCAGAAAAAATATGACAATTCACCCACTGGAAATGTCAATATTAATATCAAATTAAATGGAAGTCTATCCAATATGTGTTATGATATTTCATTCAAAACCAAAGGCGAAGGCACCAGGATTCATCCTGTTGCAACCATGAATGTCTTTATCAGATTTCACGTCAATCCGTACAGTATTTCTTGAGATATTTTAGTCGGAACCACAGCGGTGGACCGACTAACTGACTTAGCTGCACCGCTGTCTTCCATGTAGCTAAAAATAGTATAATTAGTAAGTGAAGTTCATTATAACAGTAAAGTTACAGACCGTGCATTTATCTTGTGTAAGTATGACAGGGTTGGTGCAGGAACTTCCAGAGGGAACACAGCCTGCACAGACACTCTAACGAGGATCCCGACACTGCATACTGAAGTCTCAAAATTTGATGTTAAATGTTTTCAACAATCAGAAGTGAAAATACATTTTCTTCTGCTAGTTTGGTTCAGTCTTTGAAACACTGCACTTTTTGAAAAAAAAAAAAAAAAAAAAAGTCTGTCTCTTTCTCATATTTGTGCCCTGACTTTAGATTTGAGCTAAAGTTGGGAAGTTCAACATTTTAATGAAGTGATTACAGAAGGTGAATGCCAGACCCTTTTCATTAGAGAAGAAAGTAACTGTGCACGCTGTCAGAAGTCAGCTTTTTAAAACTGGATCCTCAAAATATTTATTTGGTTTTTGTACTTGAGTAAAAATATTTCAACTGAACAACCTGCTGACTTCAAATTACTGAATTTATTGAAAAACAACCACAAGCCTTACTCGCAATAATCTAAACAGTGACAATAAGCCAAGCCGTAGAGAGAACTCAACACATTTACAACAAAGCACAATCCAGGCTCCTTAAGAAATGTTAGTGACAGTAACAGTGTTACTTACAGTATACTACCAAATCAGCCAAATGACTGACAGTCAACTGGAAACATTATTTTTTACTGGGTATAATTTTAAATCTTTACATGTTCTGCAAAATATAACATATCAGATTTTAAATTTCAGAGTATGGACAAACCAGACTGCATGATTTGATTTGATTTGACTTGATTTTTATTATTGTGTCATGAACAAACACAATAATTTAGAAAAACAGACCAGAAACCAGAGTAGCAACATAAATGACAAGTGATAATAAACATAAACAAAAAACAACAAAAATAGTCAACTTATAACCATTAAAATGACAATGTATTGTTTCACTGTTTTATTTCAAGAGGTGAGAACCAGAGGGGGGTAAGTGACATCTTACAACCTTAGAGGAGAGCCAAAACAAAAAACACTGTTACTTTGTTTAATTTAGTATTTAATGTTAGAACATGTGGATCACAATATGAACAATATTTTGACATTCATTTTCAAAAAGCATATCGTTTCCTATTTTTTTTTATTTGGAAAAAAGTCACAACATTTTATCTGTTATATATCTTTTTTTTCTTTTCTTTTTTTTACATAAAATGTAATACATAATTATCCATGTATCACATTAGTTCATTGAAAGTAATTAATTTTTACAACATCATTCACTAGAAGAGGCCACTCAGTAGAATACAGATCTCCGCTAGACAACACAAAAGAATATTTCAATTCAGCAATTTTAATTAGTAACTTTAATTTGCATATTTTTCTCAGTAACTGTGACAGATTCTAATTAAATTTATTTTATAGTTTATTTACCTGTAGATTTGCCATTTGTGTGAAATTCTGTCATAATTAGTATATGATTCAGTTCATCATATGTGCCAAGTTTAAAGAAATTCTTTAAAGGCATTCTTGAGATATCACATTCATACAAATAGGATAATCTGAAAACATAACGTCTGTAGCCATGGCTGTCGTCAGAGTAAAAATAGTTTTTCAGGAGTTCACTGCAGCTCACTTCAGTTTCAACAACCCAACACAGAAGAAAAAAGTAAATAAATAAAATTACGATTCCGTCCTCGGGCTCTGGTGGCTCAAAAATGTCTAATAAACCTGCTAGACAGAGCGTCCATATTTCAGGTTATTTCAAGAACATATAGTGGTTTTACACACTGAGACAGCAGAGTGGACATGGCCTAGTTTTTAAAAGCAGATAAAACTGCTAAGTTTTTCATGATTTTGAGAGCTAATTTTATACACGTCATGATTTTTTAATCATTCATATTTAGATGGGTGGTTAATAACATGTTTCGGTGGTGTGAGAATTAATATATTTAATGTTGTTCGTTATCACACGGTGGAGGCATGTTGTGTGCAGCATTCGAGTCCAAAACAAATTTCCCTATGGGGACAATAAAGTATATCGTATCGTATCGTAGAACACACATTTATTGTTGCTCTCCAGTGTCTTTAATAACTATTTCGCCAAATGACAGATTTTAAAAATGGCAACAGACTCTTATCTTTGTGATAATATATAAATAATAATATATAATATATCTGTCATTGAGAATGTTAAATATAACAATATAATTTTACCCAACACGTACACCCTAATTCACATTTTTCATTAGAAAAAACTGATCAAGAGCTTTCATTTGATATATTTAACCCATTTTGCCCCCAAAAAATGTTTCATGAAGGTAGAATCAGTAGGATTTGTCTGAGCTGTAAACACAGCAGACAGGTAGTCGATTGGTGTGTTTCATTCCCAGGACGTCAAATACTGACGTTTTAGGTTGGTTAAGTGTTAAGAGCACAGCATAACAAGAAAAATAAGTAAGTACAGGCAGAGGGCAGAGTCTTTGCAGATGTGGGTCATAAGTGATAAGTGAAAACATTGTTTTTAGAAAAATGTTGCATATTATACCTTTAACCCGCTCTGGTTTTGTTCCCACTCTAATGAAATAGCAGAAATGATTGGCTGGTGTGCAGTATGTGTTGTTCGATTTGTGTCTGTTTGATATTGTGTGCCTTAATTTTCCTGTGATGTTTCTTTGATAAAGAAAATTCCCAGTCTGGGATTAATCGCGTTCAACTCCTACTAATCATATAAATCCTTTAGTACACATGAAGTGTGCTCACTTATCCCTCAAGCAGGCATTATATGGACACTCATGAGCCAGAGTGTCTGCCTCAAACACATATCTTGCGTGGGGAAATCATTAAAATTTCACCGGGGTATGTGGCTCTGCTTATTTATCTGATGCGAGGTTTTATGTGCTTCACGTTTCTACAGTATTGCATTCACAGATTGAGCTCTCAGTGAGCTGGATTTCAAGGTTATCATTGCGTAACAGCTTTCAGATGAGCTACTTAATGTAGGCAACAGACGACATCTGGACAGTTTATCCAATGAAAGTGCTACTTCCTCTTAGAGGGATCACACATGACACTAGTCGAGGGAGTCTTGCAACCTTTTCTCTTTAATGAATCAATAAATCGAAGTCTGCCTGATCTGTGGTGCACCATCCACACTCGGTCTGCTTTTATTCATTATTCTTCTCACTTGCCTTTCAAAAATCATGGCGAAATTTCCCACAGCAGCACACTCTCTGGAAAGAATAAAAAAGAAATCCTTTGGTTCAAAAACAAGGAAACGTCTATTTGTAGTGCTGGTGAGACTTCAGGGGTTGGTGGGGTGCGTAGTGGCGTGGTGGAGTTCTCCTGCAGAGAGTGTGCGGGATGTGAATGGCCTAGCAGGAGCCCGGACAAAGACACACCATTACAGTTAATATGCACACTCCAGCGCCGCTTGAAAAGAGACATTTGGAAAACTGCAGACCGCTGTGATAAGGGTGGATATGACAGTTCTCTCTCTCATGCCTTCCTCTCCTCCTTTGCTTGAATCCCTCCAGCTCACTCACTGTCTGTTAGTTCTCTCTCTGTGTCTCCTTCAACACCCCTCCTCCTCCACTGCTTCTTGCTCCTTCTATCTCTTCCTTCCTCCCTCCACCCGCTCTGCCTTCTCTCCTGGTGATGGCTGTCCCCGACACCTCTGTTCAGTCAGCCAAATGTCACATAACAGAAACTGAAATATCAACTTGGCAGTCGATATGGCAGAGAAATGATGGGGAGGAGGGAAGGTGCGCCTGTCTTGTTGTCCTCAAAGGTGCTGTGAGCATTACCAAGTATTGGACTCTCCAGCACCTAGTGAAGTGATGACAGCAAACCAGCTGGGGAAAAGGGCAAATAGAGCCCTTTTGACTCATTACTGTAGTGCTTTTTAGTGGTTAGTCTCTGGCTTTGTTTTGCAGTATTATTACATTCAAATGCACCAACTACTGACTGAAGACTGCTTGTTTTTCTCAGGTTTGAGCATCTACAAGCGCTAAGGGACTGTATACAACTTACTACAGGGGAAGACCGGAGGTCAGAAAAGGAGCAAGGGTTATGTATTTTTGACTTTTGCTGTAGGGTAGTCAGACTTTTTTGGCAGACCGTGGGAGGGTCTTTAGCTTTTACTCACCTGAGATTATATTTCAGCCTTAGCTTACCAGCAGATTAATTAAAAATATTAATGATAGAAAGGGTCATAAAGGTGCATTTTACCATACGCAGAGGGAAACAATCCTGCTTCTGCTATTTTTTATGTCTTAATTTTCTAACCATCAACTAGCCAATAGGACCAATCCATCAGTAATGAGCAACACATGAATGTCTTTTGTTATGGTAGTGGTTGATCATCTTTACAAACAGTTTTGTGAGTTTGTGGCTGGATGAAGGTTTTTTTGTGCAGAGTTTGCATGTTCTTCTTGTGTCCACGTGGGTTCTCTCCAGGTACTCCAGCTCCTGTGTCTTCTTACCTTTCCCCTTTAAAGTGTAGTGCAGTGTCGGTTTCCTCTTCAGTGGACAGTTCACCTTCGTCTGTACATTGTGCTTCCTGCTGTCCCCTTGTGCACCTTTTTGTAATTCTTCCTAATGTTTATTTTCCTATTTTTGGACTTTCTGGATTTCTGGATCCTCTTTTGGATTTATACCTTTTGGACTTTTCACTGTTTTGACATCTTCCTAATTTATCCAAGCATAAAGCAAATCTTTTATTTGACGCCTGTCTTTAATAAATTTTGAACAGCAATAACTAACTGCATTTATTGGGTCCATTTTCTTGTTTCTCCTGCTTGATGTTCTGACAGATAGTAGAAAAAGCACCATTACCTTGAATAAATTACAGATTTCTCTGGATTTGACAATTGCTAGAAATATTTGGGACAATGTAAGAACATTTTAAACTGGAAATCTTGCAAATTATAACTTTAAAGCAACTTAACGTAAGATTTACAGTTTTTGGAATTTGGCACCAGTAGTTTCAGACCATAACCAGTAGAACATGTACACTTGTTATGATTACATTACTTATAATCAAAAACTAGCCAGTTGAGAACTCTGCTTACACAGCCAAACATCAAGCAAATGCAACAAGACAAGACTTAAAAAGCCAGCTAAATATTACATACTAATCCAACAGCTCGGCATCTTGCAGCCTTTTATTTCACGCAGCTCTCACCAATGAGCAAAAGCCACTCTGACATTTGCCTCTTTCTCTGCCTCTTTTTTCTTAACATCTTAACATCCTCTGTCAATGTCGTCTTTGGTCTCTTTGCCTCTGCCCCGATGCCCATAACCTGCTGAGCTGTGTTACGTTCCCTGCAAGACAGCCATGCCGCTCCCTGTCAAGCCCCCCCCACCCCCCACTCCCTGGGCAGTCCAAAGCCTTTGTCCTAGCAGTGTAAACACAAAGACTGAACACCCAGTCTGGACAGTACAGCTAACTGAACTAACTAGCTACTTTTAGCTACAGTTTACTTCACTGTTCATCAGGAATTTTTTATATGCTTTCCCTCTTTTAGTTATTAATGGTAAAACTAATCGTACCAACTCAGCAAGTTGAAGAAAAAGGCTGGGGAGGGTCTTGCTACTGTTAAATAATTTTTGCACCGTCCCTAATCAGCAAGCTCCATGTATGTTTCTGAAAATAATGAATACTGTTTATGCTGAGGAAAACCACATTCATACTTCACATCATTAATATTAATCAACATGTAGATCAGATCGTATCTCCTCAGTGTGTGCATGTGGTTAATATTAAGAAGCAGGAAATAAAGTATTTACTGTCCTCCAGGAACTGACGAACATCCTACTGTCATTCAAAGCGTGGGCTCTATCTGTGTGCTTCTTTTCTCTCTTTTGTTCTCCATTTCATTCTATATATGTCCTGCTTTTGAATTCTATAATCATGCATGTAACTCACTCTAGTTTTTCCATACTTGCCTATGACTGAAAATAATTTTAAGCTGGTTCAACGTAAATATGTAAGTTCCCCTGCAACCTTAAACATGTAACATAGCTTATTAGTTCAAAGTTGTTTCATAGATTTTGAAAAGGGAAAAATCAGCAAACTGAACTTTCTACAATCTACAATAGACTTAAGATATTAAGGTGTACTGCATAGTACCTTAGTCATGGTTTGCATTGCATTAATCATTATGAAAAGAAACAATCACGATTCATCTTAACACATACACAGTTTCCAGTAGGCTGAACAATTAGGCCTTTCAAAATTACACAATTATCTCCAATACTATCATGATTCTTGGGCGCTGACAGTAAAACAGAAATATATATGTAAAAAAGACAAATGCCATGTTTTTTTAATTAGTAGCAAAAAATGTGTATCCACATAGAATACTATATATCTTGAAAATTGAAGAAATTGAATTTATGAATTATGTACACTAATGATGTTATGTACACACACACATACCCCATACACACGCCATAAAATCTCTGAAGTGGTCTGGAAATAAAACTAGAACCCTTAAATTTATATTTACATTAAATTAACGAGAAAAGATTAGTTTATCCCCCTAAATTCATGCTTGATGTTTTACAGAAAACACTGCTGACCAGTACTATATGCAGTACCACTCCACATTCATGTAACAACAAAATGAAGAATCATATAAAATAGTTTGTGGGTGCTGCAGAGTAATCCACATTTTTAGTTTGACTATGGGAGATCAGCCACGACAGGTTTAAATCAATACAGGGAAAAATCATTAATAATAATCAGAGCATTTATTGGCATCCTTACGCAAGCCATTAAGAAGTCCTGCATTTTTTTTCCACACTGTCTTCATTTGAGAATCCAATTTGCTCTGACCTTTAATGACACAGCATGTAACTGCTGGCTCTGGAGAGAGACATTAATAGACATGAAAAAACTATTACCAGCCCGCTCTACCTAACTGTTAATAGGAGAGAATAGAAAAACTCCCTGGCAGCGTGTCACACTGCGGCAGCTCTACAAATTCTGTTACATACTCATTCCTGTGCTTAGAATTCACATAGTGCAGGTTTTCTTTATCTGAAATGCTTTTACTGTCATTTTTTGAGAAGTCTGTGGACATCTAAGATCTTTCCATGCAGGAAATTGGAAGCAGGCTTCTGGTGGTAGTAATTTAGACTGGGTAGTGTTACAGGATGAATTATTGCAGAGACATTATGAATATCCTTGTAAATATCAAATGTGCAAGAGCAATGCAGGGAGTCCATTTATAGTTGAAACATTTATCAAACGGTATGGATTCAGAGCTGGTGTAATCTGATGTGAAGAGCTTCGATTGTAAGAATTAAACACAGAGAAGGTTTGTCCTGACCCCTATCACAGGCTTTGTTCACCGCAAGAGCATCTACATGCTAATTATGGCCAAGTTGTTTGTCGTGGAGCAGCTCTTTCTCTTGTTTACTAATGAATACCATGTGTGTTGCTGCTGTAGCCTTGATTAGAATGGATTAGGTGACCTCTCCTCTCTTCTGCTTGCATCTAGCAGAGGCCCAACTGCTCATCCATCGCGGCTATCAGACGGTCACACCTTTAAAGCGTATCTCTGCCACATCCAACGGGATCTGGCTCCTTCACTGGGCGCACATGGTGGCTCTTTTTACCTGCTGAGATGCATCTGTGATCACTGGGAGCCTGTCCGTCTGATCTGGGAGGTGAAGAGTGAGGCGAAAAGGATCGAGGCTCTTTAAAGTGCACCTCTGTGGGATACCTGAGGGGGGAGCGTGTGACCTCCAGGGTCCTCCAATCCATGCACTATTGTTTTGTTCTGCTAATTAAGAAGCAGTGTTCAGGCTGATTGGTTTCCAGTGTGTAATTACTAAACCGTCTGCTGAGAGTGCTTTCCATCTGAGTGCCAGCCTCTCCCCCTCGACCGTGAGGAAATGATGTGAGAGCCTGGTGATGCAGAAAGCCAGGGTCGTGAACCTCATTTACCCAAAACAGACCCAAGGATTCCAAACAAAGATGAAGGACGAGGAGAGGTGACGGCTATACGCAGGGCGAGACGGTGCAGCAGACAGGTGCAAGCGCCCTTACATCTCTTGTTGCTGTTTACTTCAAACAACCCATTTTTATAAAAGAGAAATGTGACAGCCACAGTGCTCCCTCTAAAGGAGGCTCTGACTACTGAATCCAGCACACCACAAGGGGAGTAAAAACTGTGGAATATGGTTTTATCAGCTGCTATCTGGAAGTTTTTCAGAACTCAGAAGAAACCGAGACAGAGTGAGTCAGGAGTCAGGCTCAGAATATCATATTAGAGGATGCCAGAAAACAAGCAGACCAGACTCTTATTATAGTAGCACATTTACAGTGAAGACAGATTAAATAAAGAAGTTTGCTTTCACATCAAAATGTAAATGTGAACAGAACTATTACAAAATGTCTAACTACTGTAAATAGCTCATGGCAGATTTTCATTTCAATAAACATTTACCCCGACCGTCAGCGCATAGTAATAATGACACAATTGCGAGTGTCAAAGTGTCAACCACACTCCTCTCCAGCATGCACGCCGGAACACCACGTTCACTCTGTTTGATCTTCACAATGCCGTTCAGTATTCATGAACCTGCTAAGCGGAGCAGAATATCTTTTTCCGAGGATGCTTGCCATGAGCTGCTTCCACAATATCACTGCTTAGAGGGACAAGCCAGCAAAGTCTGCCGTCCAAATGAACAGTGAACAAAGGAATGCTTGATTTCCAGCTCCGGGTTTTAAACCCACAGATGAGACAGAAAGGGGGAAAAAAAAGAAGAAATGCACTTATCAGTCCTGGGGAATAATGAACATAATAAATGATAAAGCCGCAATGAAGAGCAACCTATAAGAATAACCATTGTGTTACGAGGAAAATGAACAATTCAAGGCAGATGAATTGGTGTTTAATCTTCAAAGGCCTTATGCTCTAATTTACAGTTTCAAAATCATAGAATAGCAGCGTCTGAACAACTCTTACATCATTAGTAAAAAAGAAAGAAAAACTGTGTTTGTTATCCAAAACTAATTAATTTTTTTTCTGACATTTTAAAGGGGTTACAGTGGAGAAACACCCATTTTAAAAGAGAGCAAGTCTTTGGAGAGAGTTTTGCAATCATAAGAAATGCAACTAATTGCAAAGTATTGTTTTGAGAAAATATCCTTTGGATGAAAGGTGTCTCTGGATTCACAGCAGATCAGGAGTGGGGAATTATTTTTCATGGGGGGGCATATTATGAATTGATAAGATTGTAAGCCTGACACAAATGTGATATAAGACTATGATCAGTAGGTGATTTGATTTACACTGATCCTTAATCTGACATGAGGTTTGTGCAAGTTAGAGTCTATGGCCCCAACCATGGCTCTGATAAATCAGTAAATAATGGCGACGTCAGTGCTTCTTTAGTAGCAGACAGATTTGTGCAATTTTTTTCTCTGAGTCTTGTCCTTCTGACACTTTCATGTTGGAGTTGTAATATTTTAACTTTTTAAGTAACTTTTCAAAGCCAGCAGAGCTGTTTATGAGTCAGTTCACCAGACAAGGGTACATTAAACAAACCAGATACATCCCTCTTAACAAATTGCCTACTGGCTATAATAATGGCTGAATCTGTGATAATGGAATAGTCGCAAGTGTTCGGTATATAAGCTAGTAGCTAGTACACACAGTAATGCACTTCTACCATTGGTCACCCTTTCTGACGTGCCATGTGATGAATTGTGAGTTAATTATTTTGTTGGCAGGGTCCAAAATGTTTGCAAACCAGTTTTACTATATGCTATGCATGTTGGATAGGGTGCAATGACAGTAGCAGCACCAGTAGAAGAAGAACAAAGTAAACAACATGGATATACGGCATTGAGTGAATTAAGTTTCAATTTAAAATATAAAAGTAGAAAGGATACAGTTCACTATTATTACCAGTGAACCCAGCACTAACTTCTTTCTAAATGAATTTTCGATAACAATTTAAAGCAATAATATTTAACATTCATGCATTAAAATGTCTAAAAATGCTGGACATATGTTGACACATATTGTCGAGTTGTGTGCTTACATTATCTTCAATGTTTCAAACAATATTCAAACACAGAGAAATCTGTCAAGATAATGGTGCTGCTAGCTGTTACTAGCTAGTTGCTATAACTTCTGGGAAAACACCAGATACATCAGACTCATCAGAGAGTGAGGAAGGAAGTCGGTTTAGTCATGTGACTGAACATAACCTGAATAAAATTTTAATATTGCCTCATTCATGAACATGATTTCTGTCTGAGTCATGTCAGATAATTTTTTCATCAGATATGGTTGTTGTTTAAAAGTGAAAACAATTCCCATGATCCCACACAACCTCATGACATCATCAGACTATGTCTGCTGTTGTAATGTGAGAGAGACCCCTGGTGCAAGTTACATATTGTGTACTACAAAAAACGACAAAAAACGACAAAAAATATAAAATGATATTGATGGCCTTTGTTAGATTTTAATTACAATATTTACAAGCGCTCATGATGACCTTAAGGGCCACCTGGAAACTTTCAAAGGTGCGGATCCGGTCCTTGGACTGTACTTTGCTCGTGTCTGCAAGAGACTAACACAATGAAATGTGAACACAGATGTGTGGCTGCGATATCTCTGTCTCTCACAGCTGGTGGCTCAAATGTGTACACCTTCTGAGATTGAAAAAGCTGTGCACCAAATATAAAATGACACAGTCGAGCATAATGGGTATCTTTCAGCACTGTTATATTATTGCCCCTGGAGGAAAAATGATACAGGTCTGACCAGAAGAAAAGCTCAGAAATCAAGGAAAATGATATCTGCTGAATAACATCTTCAAGACAGAATCGCTGTCCATAAATGAAAGCGTCCGGCTCTTTCAGCACACTTACCAGATGTTTTACCTTGCTGCACATGCCTGATGTCGTCACCAGCCATCATCAGCCTTGGTGTGAAAGATCTTGAAAATGAGGTGGAAATGTGGACAACTTGCAGCGCTAGCTGTATGGTACATGCCGGCATGCGTGGAGTCTAGTGATGAGCAGCGCCAGATGCTAAATGAGTCAACATGAGGCTGTTAGAGATATCTCTCACTCACACAGCAGTGCTTCATATAGGTTGTGTGTGTGTGTGTGTGTGTGTGTGTGTGTGTGTGTGTGTGTGTGTGTGTGTGTGTGTGTGTGCGCGCGTGTGAGAAAGTGTGAGAGGATCGTATCCAAATGAATTCTCCAAGTGAGCAGAGCTGTTTGGACTGACATGTGAGCTAAACTTTACATAAATGATTTTCAAAGAGCCCTATCTACAGTCCCTCGTTTAGTTTGGAGTTGGAAACATCAAAAGTTTGTCTCAAGCTACGACCAAGCCAACCTTTAAAGAGAGCAACCACTTGCTTGACCCATAATTCCAGCTACATCACAGCAGATGGCCGCTTGCCGTACATTGTCTCAAGCTGGAAATGGATGATGGTGATAATTGACCGAAGCAAGGCCTATATGACAGGTTCATCTAATGATAAATGTGAGAGAAGACAGCAGGTGGACAGCATAGTTTGATATCTCGTTTCTCCCCTTTTATCACAGCATGAGTCCCCAGCACAACATCCTTCCAGTGCTCAAGGGAATGGAAAACACGGAAATCTTTTCTGTCTTTCACCACAGTCTCTTTCTTTCTATCCTCTCTTTGTGTGTATGTACGTACGCTCAACACAACTGTTCCATTTCATCAGGTTTTAGTCCCTGCTACCCATTAAAAAAAGAGGCTCAAAACAGGATTTCAGCTACCATTGTCCAGGAGACACACTGTGTTGACAGCAGACATTTTTCATGCGAGCTGCTCAAAAGCTCGGGACGCAATCTCCAGTGCAACAGGAGAAGAGCAGACAAATCAGTCTGCTATGAAAACAACAAGAGTAAGAGCATTCAGAAATGAAATAAGCAGCTCCAATTTCAGGATATGTTGCAGCACTAATGCGCGCAGCATTGTGTGTCATCTGCATTTCACCAATTACTCTCACTTCAGTCATGCCACAATGCTCCCAGAGCCATCTGTAATTCAAATGAAACATTTTCAACACTATCGCCCTAAACATGAAAATCTCACTATTTACTTCACAGATTCCCAAGCCAGTATCATGCCTAATTCAGAGCTAGCATGTCAAGCGAGATAATTCAGACCTCACTGCTTGAGGAAATCCCTTCTGGCACATTCTTGAGATTTTAAAGAAGCAGTGTAATGCAAATATGAAGACAGATACTTTGCCTGTAGGAATTAATGTATCTAATGGTCTCTAATTGCCATTCATTGCATGAAAGTAACTGTTGGGCACAAATTATGCCGGGCTACAAATCCCAGTGTCCCAGCACTGAGATCTATTGAATGGGATCCATATTGGTCCACATCAACCCAACTAACAGTGACAGCACAGTAATGTAGCTGCGACTACTGAGGGAGGTCTTAGCCGGGACAAAAGAGATTTAAATTTGATTCGGATCAAAAGAAAAGCGAGTCAGGGAGTTGAAAGAAAATTAGTTACTCACACAGTTCTCCTTAATTTACATTGTCTGATAGTAAAGTCCAACTGCAAACACAATTAGCCAGTTGTATTATGTTTGACTTATATTAAAATAATGTAAAAGTGTGTATTTTTTGAAATATATTGTTTATATTTTATCAATGAATGAACTCCATCTTCTAGAAATTAGTTCAGAAATTTAGTTTTTTTTTTGGAGTGAAAAAGAATAATATATTCATATACCACGCTGGAGTCACAGGTGGCTTGGGTGGGTGGCAGCATACAAAATGCCGGACTGTGACACTGGAGTCCAGGGTTCATGTCCAGACCTCTTCGACAAATTGTGTTGCGTTGATTATATTTCTCTCAAAATGTATTTGCTGTTGCAGATTAAGCAGAAACCTCTGGTGCTGAAAATTGAAACACCCGCAGTGCCAAATACAGCAGTTCATTGAATGGCCACTTAGAAGCTGGCTCAAAGAGCTAGCTTTGGAATCTATTGTCAATTCCCTCCTGTACAACAATAGACTACTGTATGGGGGGTGAATTTCTATATAACTGACCTGTAGGAAGCCACTTCATTCAGCCGCCTCAGCTCCACTTATACCTTATACCTCTTTTACAATGGCCAGTGCCACCACACTTTATTCAAATTTTATTTGCTTCAAATCAGCTCTTCTGACACCACTAATTATCTACTGGTTATGTTGAAAATTAGTTGAATATAAACTGAATTTCAAGGAAACAGGACAAGCCTGGAAAGGAAGAAAACCAGCAAGGACACAGACAGACAATGTAAACAAACATCTACAGATAGCTTTAGCTTACAAGCTGAAAACAAATGATATATATCGCATTTTGAAGATTGACTTTGAATGATAAATATGAATAGGGACACACAATTTAGCATCACAAATATCCAATGTTTACATTTGCAGGGATGTTTTTTAGGTATTTAATGTGCTACAGCTCATTAATGTGTTAGTGTGTCTCATTCAGGAGCTGCCAAAACTGAGACGCTGGACAGGACATTTGTCTTTAGAGGAAAAAAGAAGCACTCTGCTTGCGCACTGCGTGAGACCAGAGTCTTCAGCAAGGCTATAGGTTGATATATTACTAAAGCAACTGAGAGCTAATTGCATAAGATTGCCAGAGAAAATGCAGCTACAATTTCCTAATACTAACATTAGCCTGACAACTGTGAGTACTAACAATAGTCATGTTCGTTGTTTATGTTCATTACAATAATGTTAGGTGTTTTCTTTCATGTGAATGAGACATGACATAGTTGGATGTAGTTAGCGATCACATTGATGCACTACACACTGCAACACTCAACATGTTAGATACTTTCAAATCCCAGTTTACTCTACCCCAGCTTTAATGCAGTTATTGCAGAGGGTTCCATCATAAAACCATAAAATATAAAATACATTTGTATATAAAATATACATTTCTCCTTTTGCTGTTTTTTCTCAAGGTTACATTGGTTACATTACACTGTAGTTGTATTTTTAGCAGAAGAAAAAGACAATGCAGTCACAATGGACAGAGCGATAGAGAGAGGAAAGGAGGGCAGAGGCGAGATAAAGAATGAGAGAAAAGGGCAGAGAGAGAAGCCAACTGGTTGCTCCCTGACTTTTTCAGACGTTGTAGCTGCAGCAGCTGTCATTTTTCCATCAGGAGGGAACAAAGTCACCTTGGCCTGTGTGAGGACAGGTGACAGGAGGAGTGGGAGGCTGCAGCGCTGGCGCCGGCCCCTGCTGACGAGGGCCGGCGTTAGTAGAGGTGACAGGAGCGAGGAGCTGCTCACCGGGGGCCCCTGACACCACACAGCACCTGCCCCCGAGAGATGCAGCGTCAGCACCTTTCCACAGGAAGTTGGAGTGAAAAAGCAGGGAGGGTAAGAAGTTATCCGTTTCCTTCCTCTCCCGCTGTTCTGTTACTTTATTTTGCTATTCCACTAACCCCCATGTGAAAGACAGACAGAGGCATAAAATATTGACACGACCTGGTGTGTCTCATATTGCATTTTGCTGTAAGGGTGTAAGTGCCAGGGAGCTTTCCATCGATAGCCTTTGGAGATACACGAGGATAGAAGTTCTGGACGTGTAGACGAGCGTGTTTGATCTCTTGTAGAAAGTGAAAATCCTCTTATTGTATTACTCACCATCTTATTACTGTGCTCAGTATTATTTAAATATTACACACAAAAATACAGATATCTGCTTGCCTCCTTGCTCATTTCCTGAATCCGCTCTTCTCCTCTCCACTCCTTTTCTCTCTCTCTTTCTCTTCTTCCTCCCAGGTCGGCATCCATCACCATGCGGGAGGCCACCTCTCCTCTGACAGCTTTGTCAATGTAAATTACTGCAGTCTGTCTGGAGTGGTCTCAGCCCAGGGAGAGCAGTACCTGCAGGGCTGCCCATTGCATGCTCAGAAGAACCCAGAATAACCAACCTATAGGTGTGCTCTGTTTGGACTCCCCCATCTCTCCTCTGTCTCTTCCTGAGTCCTCCTCGCCCTCCCATTCTCACGCTTCTCTCTGATTCATCGTGTCTCCCACACATGCAAACTTAAAGGGATAGTTTGGATTATTTGAGGTAGGGTTGTATGAGGCACTAATTGATAGTCAGTGTTTTAGCTACAGTAGACGTCAGTTGGCACTCCTCCAGTATGGAGAAGCAGAGAGGAGACCTTGCAGGAAAGCTAAACAATGTACTATGGTAGGAGTCATGCAAAAAAGGTATTTTAACCACTTAAAATAGGTCCAAAGTGTACAGTATATTTAGAATATTTTCACCTCTTTGATCAGACAGCCTTTTCTGATGGGTAAGTGCTGTTACAGAAGCCAAATTTCACTTTCTGCAAACCAACCAAACTCTATTGGCAAAAGCAGTAATTTCACCTTGCAGAACTCCTTGGGGAGTTGCTGGTCCAACACTGCCTCGCTCTGCTGGTTTGTTGTGTCATTGCGTGACTTATGTCTTTTAAAAGGTTGATTTGGATTCATCCAGGTCACACAATAACACAAACAAACTGCAGTGCTCAGCCAGCAGTAGACCATGAACTAAAAGGTGCACAGAGACGTCATTATCCGTATTTGCAAGTGTCTTTTCAACTGACAAAATTGTCTGTCTCTGTGTCTGTATTTGGATGGAAGACTGGAGCTGTGCAGAAGTCACATTAAACTGGGCAAATGTTTTTTTTATTACATTATAATAACATTATAATATTAAAATGCAGTGCTGTTGTAAAATATACTAAAATAAAAGTAAAAAGTACTACTCTGAATGTTACTGTGTTACATTTTGAAAATCATTTTTTCACAAATAATAACAAGCAAAGTCGGGTCTTCATCACATCATTTATGCTTTCCTGAATATTATATCTGGATTATGGTGCATCACTGCATGAACTCCTGTATTCTGCAAGGTAAAATGACTGATTTGCCTTTGGAGTTTAGTTGGTTTTGAGAGAGTGATATTCAACTTACATGATGGCGGCTACCAATCAGGAGAGGCGGACTGATGGTAAAGTGGAGAAAATATTCTGAATATAGTGTACAATTAAACTGATATAGATTTTTTTAGGTGGACCTTTTTTAAGTGGCTAATTTACTTTTGTTGCTGACTCTGTCCACAGCAGTTCATTGCTTAGCTCCTGTGCTGGTACTCCTCTCTTCGTCTCCACGCTGTGGCAGTACCCTGCTGTAGGCAATACCTATTAACTGTTCATAAGCACTTCATACAACCCCACATTGAATAATCTGAACTACTCCTTTAACTCTTCATTCTCTTACCCACACTGATCTCTAAGGACTGTTGTTATTCTATTGATCTTAATTTCCCCTTTTAACTTTGCAAACAACTGGTGTGTTCTGAAGACAAGCAATAGAGCTGTTTCCTGGTTATCTCCTTGTCTGACCAAAAAACATCATGCTGCCACCCTCCAAATAAACAAGGTTGTGTGTTGCTTTGATTTCCTCCATTACATGACTGATTTGGTTACATATTTCCCCTATGGAACTTCGTTCACATGGTGGTTTCTCCACTTAGAAATATGGCCTATTTCCTGCTTCAAATGAGCTCCCTCAGGATTTATTTACTAAATTGCAAAGGACGAAAGATAATTCATATCTCAGTAATTAGGCATGCAAGAAATACATCACAGAACCCAATACGCCTTGTTATTAAAAAAGAAAAAGCTACGGTTTGATATTATGTAGATTTAAAAGCCCTCCCTGAGGGTTTTTATTCATTAATTATTTCAGTGAGGTTTTTTTTTTTTTTTTGCTTTATTTTGTCTGTGAATAGAACACCAGTGAAAGCTGGTTTACACCCACAATGCTGAGCAAATTAAGAACAAAGATGACAGAGGAAAGAGGTAAATCCATTGTTCCTCTCACCCATGTTTCTTTGAAGAAACACAGTGCTCAAGGACTCGTTTGTACAATATTAGCACACAACTGAGGAGGAATGCTTATGTGTATGTTAACAGCCTCGGCTGACCTGGTAAGGATGAAACATGATGAAACATTTTGCATGCAGCGTGTTTTTCTCCAAGGTAGCTGAGTCTCCCAGAGGCCTGGAGAAGCCACGGCAACCTGGATGCAGAGTCAGACTCCTGCTCTGCCCTGTCTGGCTGGAAAAAAATAGGAGTCACTGCTGAGGCTGTGAGTATATTTATGTTTGTGTGTCGCTGTCTTAATACACACCCCTGTGTGCGGGCATATACAAGCATGCCCCTGATGTTTCCATAGAGATGGAAAACGTGTCTGCGACAGTTTTTAGAATTATTTTCTTGGGAACGGGGATGCATTTTCTGCTTTGAAAGTTATAGCACTATCAATATGAAACTCACTTGGATGTGAAACTTCAGGCAAACATTGTTTGAGTACACAAAGTCAGCCTCCCATTCATGGTCAATGAAGCAGCTCCAAGCGGTATATCAGCATGTCATCACAGATTAGAGTCTCAGTTCTTTGGTTTTCTCGCTCCCAACTACACAGTGGAAGACTTTACACATTACAACCTGTGTGAGCTTTCTTAAAGGAGAAATATGTATTATATTTACTGTAATAAATCAGAAAATGACCATTTGTTCCCCTTTGAAATTTCCATTCCAGCAGAACATTTGTTTGCCGGTTTTAAATTTATTAGAGTTCAAATTAATGCTTAATGTTTGGCAAATGAATTTCTGTGTATGAGTCTTAAGAAATCATTAATAATCTTTAAGAAGGAGTAGATGTTTTTAACAGTTCAACTGAGCAATATGTTAATGCCGTCAGGCAAGCAGTAAGGCAGACAGTCTTGTTTTCAGGATAACAGGTTTAGTTTTCTATTGACAGACAATTAACATGAATAATCAGCTGATCTACTTACAGTGAAGGTCTTGTTGTAGCTTGTAAAATATAATGTTGCACAAGTCTAAGGAGGAGGGGTGGATGGGTAAAACTCACTTCAACCATTGATTGTATATTAAATAGGGGATTCAACCTATTTAATATACAATTTATAATTCACTATTTGGACTGCAGTACTCAGTTTTGAACACAAGGGTCTCACATATTTCTCCTTTAAAAATCAAATCAATGTCTTTAGAGCAAATAAATCTCATCAAATTTCACAAACTTCACGGGAACAGACATTTCATGTAATTACCAAAATGAAATAAACACATAAATAAACATAATGCCTGGAAGTGCAGCATCAGTGTCACTTACATTCAAATGAAGAACTATCTTGAGTTCTCATGGCACATATGATTGCATTTTTATTAAATCATGCTTGCAAATTAGAACGGCCGAATGCATATATTGAAACATCTGAAATGTCCAGTGAGATTGAAATATAGCTCTTCATATCTGGCCATAAATAAGTGATGATGTTGTGAGATGTTTCCTGATCGCAGCGGAGGAAGGGGGCACACAAGTGGATGGCAGCAGTCAGGGAGTGGATTGAGTAGACCGACTCTCCTTCAGGCTTGGGAGCACAGCCACCTGTCACTCCTCTTCAGCCCCAGCAAGAAATCATCCAATTTCATCCACATGCTATCAGAAGGTCACTGGGATGGTGGTCCATACTTTGAACAAGCAGAGAGAATCGCTCTTACTTAGAGCTCCGTCTCTCGGGACCCTTGTTCCTCTCAATCACTTCCCAGACTCTGGACACACTGAGCCACTTGGCAGAGACTCTGGCCATCATGTCTCTGCTGCATCAATAGTAGAGATCATCCCAGTCTGAAGCCTGCTCCTTTGAAGTTAGAGTTTTACTTCAATTAGTTGTAATTTTGCATTCTGCATCTGTTCCAAGGCTTCATTGATATGATGCATGCATTGAGTGCATTAAGAATTTATAGTTTTTTGTGATATTTTGCTGAGTGTTGTTTGTGTGTGTGTGTGTGTGTGTGTGTGTGTGTGTGTGTGTGTGTGTGTGTGTGTGTGTGTGTGTGTGTATGTGTGTGTGTGTGTGTAGCATAAAAAGACTACAAATGGAAATTTTGTTATACTACCTTGTAGAATGGCCATTAATTGAACTCCTAAACCCTTCAACCTTGATACGTTGAGTGAATTTAAAAATCTATTTTTCTGAGGTCCTTTATTTAAAGAAGATTCCTCACTGAGTTAAAGATCTCTTTTTCAAGAAAAAACTTCATTTTGAGATTTCAATTTCAAAACTTTTTCTCAGTTAAGTTAAAATGCTGTATTATTACATAGGCTCAGAGGGCAGCAGTAGCTACTGTTGCCGGTTGAACCTCATAGATAAATAATGTACAGTGCAAATCCCTTCTTTTGCTAAAAGAGAATCACAGCCGCACCTTTTCATAGAGCGAATGAGGAACGTGATGAAGAGATTTTAAGTTGGAGGAGTGAGCATGCATATTAACAATAGCAGTATAATCCTGCATGGAAATAATGCATGATGAAGAACGGTTTACCAACTGGAAGAAGATACACATCATTTTCTGGTGAGATATTCCACATGGGGCAACATCCTCTTGATTTATTAAAATTTAAAACTTAATTTGAGCACCCTGAAAGATTTAGATATAACCAATAAACAGACTCACAGACCAACACTGTCTTTCCTGGAATGCTGCTAGGAGGAATAAAAATGAATAAACTGAATTCAGTTAAAGGAACTTACTATTTAGTAGAATAGGAAAATTGACAGAAGTTGATAGGTTTCTGGAAAAATCTATCTTCATTGCAAATAGCCATACATTGACGTCTTTAAAGCAAATGATCACATATGGATGGAAGCTGAGAACAGTCCTGTATGCAGTAAGTAGTTAAGTAACCTCAAGGTCACAGGACAATTTTTTTTTCTTTGATATCCCAGAAAACAAGCTATGCTATCTCATTGTAACAAGATAATCAATGTGTGAGAGAATAAAGGATTTTAATCAGATGTAATCTTAGAGTTCTATATAATTATTTCATGGTTTTGAGAAAACACAAGTTCTGGTGATAAATTATGTCATTATGTCACAAAATTAGCATTTTGTTTTCTCAAGATAATGAGATAAACAAAGGCATTATCAGGAGATAACAAAGGGTTGTAACCAAATGAACAATTTTAAAGTTCTCCATAATCATTCTGTGATCTCGAGAAAACTAAAGTTTGCCTTTTTTTTCTCAAGATAATGAGACAAAAAGTTACCGTTTATCACAAGAAACTAAGCTTTGTTATCTTGAGATAATGAGATAATCAATCCATCATCACAACAAATCAAATTAACCTGTCATTTCCAAGTTTACAGTCAGTACACCATGATCTTGAGAGAACAAGTTGTTTTGTTGTGATAAATTATCTTGTTATCTTGAGAAATCTGCCTTATGTTTTCTCTACATAATTAGCTAAATTAACATGTTATCACAAGAAAAAAAGCTTTGTTATTACGAGATAACAGCACTAAAAGAAAGAAATGCAAGCAAGGCCGCTCTTGACCTCTGTTCATACACGCACATATCCATTCCAAGCAATCTTTTCCATGTAGGTCTGTATAAATTTAATAACTGTTTTGTATCACAGTGCCTGCCTTGTCCTGAACATTTTCTTGTTTCTGTGTTTCCTCAAAATGTGCGACCATTGTGCTGTGCCACATTACACTCATGACCTCAGTATTCCTAAAATCTTTACTACCTTCCTGAATGCAACAGTTGTGCTTTTGCGCAGGCAACAATGGAGCTGTTAACATTTATTGCACAACAATACATCTGCTGGCTTTATCTTTAATCCCAGTGCAAACATCAGTAAATCTATTTTTACTGGTTTGAAAACATACATTTTTAGAGCAGAAGGCCTTTTTAGTTATTTGTCAGTGTTGCTGAGAAATGTCTAAAACCTGTCTGAAAGTCTTTTTTACCTACAAACATAAACAGAGTTATTTTATGTTCAAAGAGTTATTTTTGCAATGCCGGTGTCATTTAAATCCTCCTGTCTGACTCTCAGTCTGAAAAAAAAAAAAAGAGCTCTGTGAGAACAGCTTGCCTCACAATGCATGGCTTAATTTGCCTGCGTGGAATCCCTCGTCTCTGTTGGTCCATTGACTAGTGTCACAAATCAGAGCTCCTGTCCCAGTGTCAACATGAGTGCACCAGTGGTTCCTCTTCAGAGTGACACGCAGCATGAGGCAGGCTAATAAATAAATTAATGAAGTCCGTGCAGCACCCTGAATTTTAAGGAGTCATCATTGTTGTAGATAAGCAGAACAAGGCGAATGTGAGTTCTGGGGGAAACTCTGGCCTGAAACACATGTTGCTGCGTGCTTTGATCTAGTCTGACAGAGGCGGAGAGCTGCAGAAGACAGGCAAGGCCGACGGTGATCAAAGTCAACACCAACATACCTCTGCTTTCAATATTTCATAGATCAGCGCTGGATTACTAAAACATGTCATCATAAAATATCTGACTTTTTTGATTGATATTTGTTGAATTGGTGTCATCCAAAGTTCTCATGTGCTTTTGAATCTTTCAAACCACGTCTATACAAAATGGATTTTTTTTTTTTCAGCACTCATTGCACAGAAAGAACTGAAGAGCGGGTGATGCGAAATCATGTTTGCTCTCGCTCCAAACTGATGCAATGAACTCCATGATCAGTACTTTACAGCAGGGTGAGCACTCCACCCCAGTGTTTTATTTATCGCTGCTGTTTCACCTGCCAGACAAAGCAGCAGTGACAGATGCACAGAACAAAATGCTGAATGCCTGAATCAGAGAGAATCTGACACAGTGACACGAGGGAAGAAAGACTAGACGCGTTTTCCCTTTGCAGTATTTTGTAATGCACTGTCAGTGCTTCATGCAAACACAGCACCTGCAATATCGCGACCTTGATATGACAGAAATAGGAATTTAATAAAAACTCAGACAATAAGCTGTTTTATTCATGCTCTTCAGATGATGAATCCTAATGACTTTTGATTTGACATACTGTAGCACCATCATGAGGTCAGGATTTTTTTTTTTTTTTTTCTTGGATGGAGTGTTACGAACTGTTAAGGAGTGTCACACTGTAGTTTCACACTGTAGTTTCTCCTACAAGTTTGAAAGGGGAACATTAGGTGAGTTGGATGTGCTCTGAGATAACACTCTGTTAAGTTGCATCTAATAAGCATTAGTTAATAGGTAATAAGGCCTTTACAGGATGCTCATTAACATTAATATGTGTTATTAAGACTATATAAATGTTAATAGTTACATGATAAACATGTTTATTGTTGGATTATATGACATTTTTAAACATGTATAAGAAATTTGTTAACAGCTTATAGGTAGCTAAAGAATATTAAAAGATTCATGAATTTCTTATAATTGTTCATAATAGCAGTAAAGACACTCAGTTTTTGTTGTTGTTCTAAATTCTTTGTTATATATTTATTAACAGTTTAAGATGCATTTTATGGCCACTGGATTTAAGGTGTCTGCAAGTCCTATTAAGGCTAAGAAATCCTTTATTATGCACTTATTAACTATGCATCATGCGGGATCTAAAGTGTGAACAATGCTTATTGTTATTATAAAGTTCCCAAATTCCCAGAAATGTGATAGAGGATGTCACCTGAGTGTCCTGGTAGCTACAGTCCTGTGTTCGTCACTGTAGATCAGTGTCTACAGCTATTTGTACTGCGACACATGATAATGATGTTACCTAGACAAACATACTTTAGAACTGATGTTATTACATTTTGAAACCAATGGTGTACTAGAACTAATTTCATGGCTGGTTGTACTATTGCACATCTCTTTTCCAAATGGAAAATGAAAAAAGAAAACATTGGTCGCCAAGTAATTTCCCTCCCCTCTGTCTATCCTTTCACCTGTTACGCTCTGTGTACAAAAGCTGCGGTGCATTTAATGACTAATACTTGTGTTGTTTAGATTTCACCTGGCCTGCACGGCAGCCTTTAGGTTGGATTAGTTTTGCACAGGGCCTGTCTTCACGACTGAAGTGGATTGTACAGGTAAAACTAATAGAGATCTTCACTTTTCACTCTATTTAATGTGTTTTTTATGCTCTGTGTAAATTCAAGCCCCAGGGGGGTACATATATCAGTTTCTGATGCTTGCATGCCATATGTAGTGTTGGATTCTGACCTGTGAAGGTGTAAACACAATAAGATGGTAAACACCACAGCATCTAATTAAGTTCCTCCGAGCATGAATATCACTTCTCTAAAGAATGAGATCCATTGTTTCATGGCAATTCATTGCACTTTCTTGAACTATTTGTTAGTGCAGCATATATATATACACACACACACACACACATATATAGATTCTTTTTTTTTTTTTTATGTATATGCGAAATGGATGTATAATGATGCCACACTAAATTAGAAGTTGCTGATGAGCAAAAACAGCAAGCAAAACATTTTTGCGGTCTCTGTAATACGAATGGGCATTAGTTGTCAAAAGTTCCTCTAATTAACACCAAAACAAAAGGTCACACCAAGTACAACAGTTGTACTCATTTACTTACAGTTGATTTAAATTCAAATCACAGTTTCCCTGAATTAACTTCCTTCTCTTTAACCATCTGAGATTTGCCGCTGTGAAGACAATCAGCCAGGCAGTGAAATCTAATTTTACTGCATCCACAACCTGTAATAGATTCAAATGTGGTGTTTGGATGTTTTACACAAAGATGTAGGCATTTTTATCACCTTTAAATGTCTGATACCTGATTCACAATGTTGTTTATTAAACAGAAGCAACATTTTAAGTGGATCCTGCCATGCTAAATTGTTCTCCATGTCTTTAGAGAGTAGCAATAAGACATAATAAGCTCTGACAATAAAAGACAATGGTGTGCCATTATCTTGGGAGGCTTACTTTAAAAATGAATTTTGATACCATTACTAATTACCTGATTTTTTTTTTTTTTTTTTTTTTTTTTTTTTTTTTTTTTATTAAATTGAATCCTAGTATCACAATATTATAGCAATATAGCTTGATTACTTTGTTTGTTTGTCTGTTTGTTTGTTTTTGCCTGGTTTTGTTTTGTTTTTTGCTTGAGTATCTCAAGATAAAATATGGCGAAAATGTTTAATCTAATAATGTTTTATGTTCATTGTAGGTTTATTAATTGCTTATCCAGATATTTCTTCCTGCATGTGTGAATGCATGTTTAGATTAACAGAGGTAATTATGCAATTTAAATGTACTTTGTTTAGTAGTTATTCACACTCAAACTTCCATCCTGGTCACCAGCATCACCACCTACATACCAAAATGTTTCTTAAGTCATAATAGTATAGACTGGTTAGCTAATTAACTGAATTTCTGTGTAGCTAGTGTTAGCGATTGGTCAGTGTAGCCAGTGTTAGCAGTTGATCTGTATTGTTAACATTAGCATTTTTTTCCCTGTGTGACTAATGTTAGCGGTTGGTCTGTATAGCCAACGTTAGCAATTGTCCTGTGAAGCTAACATAGTTGGTTGGTCTGTGTAGCTAATGTTAACAGTTGTTTATGTCGCTAATGTTAGCAGTTGTTCTGTGTAGCCTATGTTTACAGTAGGTCTGTATAGCTAATGTAATCAGTTTATCACTGTAGCTAACATTGGTGGTTGGTCTGTGTCTGAGGTTGTAACATTAGCAATTTGACTGTGTTGCCAACATTGGTGGACAAAGTTAGTGATTGATCAGTGCAGCTAATGTTAGCAGTTGATGTGTGTAACTAATGTTAATGATTGTACTGTGTAGCTAATGTTAGCTTTTTTGGTGTAGCTAATTTTAGCATTTGTTTTGTGTAGCTAGCATTTGGGTAACTAACATTAGAGGTAAGTCTGTGTGGCTAATATTAGTGGTTGTTTATGTAGCTAATGTTAGTAGTTGGTCTGTGCAACTAATGTTATAGGTCGTTGATGTAGTGAACCATTTTTTCCACAAGAGGCCATAATAATAAACTGACTGAAGATTAGCTGGTTTGACTGAGAACAGAGAGGTGACGTGAGTCTCGTTAAGCGTGTGAACCATGTTTTTCTGTAACTAATGGAAGACAGTTACCTCTTGTTGTATCCTAATTATGTAATCGCGTTACATGTTATTCCCCAAACATGACCGTTGTCATAATAACCAGTCACAGTATCCCCTCCTCTTTTTTATACCTTCCATCCTGATTTACAGAGTCATGATGATGCTCACCAAAGGTCAACTGAGAAACATGGCAGAGTCCACATCGGCAGTTTGTCACATGTAACCGCTATAATCTGCCCATTGTCTTAATGACACTGTCAGCGGCCCCTAATGACCCGGCTCAGACGTCGCCTGCTGCACTGTATTAATTTGAGCAGGCCCCACACTGGGAAGGTTATTTTTTATTGTGTCTGTCAGAGTCTGATAAACCCCTGCACATCATCCATCCTTCTGAGAGAAAGAGAGGGGGAGGACGCAGACACAGAAGCATCTTGCAATTCTCCTCTTCCCACTCCCTGTATTTATTCTCCTTGTCTTTATTCCTTATTCCTCTCCCTGCCTGCCTGCCATAAGCTTACCTCCCTTTTCACCCACCTCACACTAACACCCATCGCATTTTCTTTTTTTTTTTCTCTCTGCTCCACATGGAGGCCCTAATATTTTCCCGCGGGGCGCCCACTTCTCTCAAACGGTGATGAATGGCTCAGGCTGCCGTATCGATTTCCAAACTGAAACAATTTAGGGACAAAACAAGTAGCAGTTTATCATATTGATTTTCTTCTGAATTCAGTTTCTCCCTTTAAGGTGACACTGTGCATCTGAATGAATACATGAGTGAAAGCGTAGATGAATGCTTAACACTTCCTTGCTGAGCAGTGACTGAGATTTAAGGCTAGTTTCACCTACGCCTGTGTGACTGAGTCTTCTCAAAGTGCTTTTTAAGTGAGAAGTCGATGTGGCAGTGGGAATATGGATGAAGGCTGACAAATCAGGTGCAGAGCCTCCTTTGGAGATATACATGTATTCATATTGTTCAATACATAATGGAGGAGTTGTGTATGTTGTATTTTATTCACATTCAACCACCGGTGGAAATCAAGCATCAACATTTCACACAGAGCATGCTCACGGTGCCGTGGTGCAGATCAAAAGATTATTATTGACTCCATTCAAAAAGGTTGAATCTAGTGGGCAATCCATATTAAAGAGATAGTTCAGATTTTTTGAGGTGGGATTGTTAAAGGTACTTATCCATAGTCAGTCTACTATCTACAGTAAATGCTGGTCAACATGTCTGGAGAAGCAACAGGAGAACCAGTGAAGGAAGCTAAGCAATTAACTGCTGTGGACAGGTTCAACAGCAAAATGTATTTTGGCCACTTACAAAAAGGTCCACCTAAAAAGTCAGTAAGTGTACAATATATTTGTAATATTTTCACCACTTCTTTTTGCTTTCAAACAGCCTTTCTTGGAGAAAAAACTCAGTTATATAAGCCAGATGTTGCTCTCTCCAAACCAACCAAACTACACAGACAAAATCAGTAATTTTACCTCAGAGAACACAGGAGTTGCTGGTCCACCACCGCCTCAGTTGGTTAGTTTGTTTGTGTTATTGTGTAACTTGTTGTGTTTTACAAGGATGGTTTGGATTCACCAAAGTCACAAAATAACACAAACAAATTAATAAATTGAGGCTGTAGTAGACTAGTGTTCTATGGAGTTTGGTTGGTTTGGAGAGAACGACATTTGGCTTTATCATCAGAAAAAGCTGTCTGATGGCAAGGTAAAGCAGCGAAAAGATTCTAAATATTTGTTAAATATTTATATTTGTTGTTGACCGTGTCATCATCTCTACATTGCTTCGCTTCTGTGCTGGTGCCCCTCTCTGCTTCTCCAAAGTTGCGGTTTGCCAACCGACATCTATCAAAAATACTACACTGACCATTACCTCATACAACCCTACATCAAATAATGCAAACTACCTCTTTAAATTTTATAAGGTGATCAAAGGCAGGAAGATCGTCGAGGACTTGTCTACAATCACATTATACACACTAACTTTCCCTGTTTTCTTTTGATGGAGTCAAGTGTCAAGATCGTCTTTTAATACCAGATTGGATTTGATTACAATCTGCTGACGCTGCAGCCTGCGACACACCTGAAAAAGCATGTAGCTCTGCCCTGAATGCATTAGTGCTGACAGTGGAGTCACAGGCGGGCGGACGTGCCCTTGGCCATGGTGATCTTAGCCTCGCCCCGATCAGCGACCAGCGCCGACAGCACCGCAGACCACAGAAATTGGGGGGAATGAAAAGACCCGCAAGAAAACTTAAAACAAACAAACAAAGGAACAAAAGTGTGGAGAAGCAGCGGATGACAGCTTGGTATTGCAAGCACATTATCTGCTTAACCTTGTGTCCTTTCCTCATGCTGGCTCTTTCTCTCCAGCTGGTTAAATTAGCTCGACTCCTAGGATGCCTGATATCGAAATTGCTTTTACATGAAACATCTGCAGGGTGGTGACAACAGCAGGCAGCACATGCATTCAGATGGACATGTAGCTTTGGAAAGTGCTTTTTTTTTTTTTTTAAAGAAATAATGCTAATGGAAAAACACACCATCGACCTTATGATAGAAATCATTATGAAATCAATATCAAGGAAATGAGAAGAGAGTATTTCAAAATAGGACCTCTAACTGTGGTATGCAATTTCAAATCAAATATGCATTTTATCCACAATGTTTAATGGGATAAATTAAAAACACACCCACACTCATATTGTTTTAAATATATAACATAATACATTAAGGCTAGTAATGATAAAACCAATAACACTTACTTTATTGCTTGTAATTTTCTCTTTTTTTCTTTTTACCTACAACAAATAAAAAACTGACAGACTTTTTTGTGCCCAGAGGATGTTTGTTTGACCTTTAACACGTGAAAGAATCCCACACAGGTGTAATGGCAGCAATAATCCTTTGCCAGACGGCAGCTCTCTTGATGATTAAAAATAATACACCCACTGCTGTTATGAATAGGAGCATCATTTTCTCAGTGTACTAAAAGTTCAGCAGTGAGTGATGAAACAAGAATGGAGCCACCACACTTAATTTCAGCTCTGTATCATAACAGACCATAACACATTAGATGAGAGTGAAAGAGGAAATTCTCACAGTCATGCACTTATTAATATGTTAATATGACAACTGGTATTAACACTTTTTTTTAGCAGGGCTGAAGGGTTTTGATGTTAGTTCATTTCATAAACAACTGGCCAGACTGTCCAGAAATTTGACATAGATATTCATGGTCCCCCGAGAATGATTCATGATATTTTGCAGGCCGCTAATGTTTCCTCTAGTGCCCCAATACAACATATTATCACACCCAATTAGACAAATAAAGCAGTTTGGTCAGTGGATTTTCCCTTTACAAATTTACAAATGCTGCACTCCACAGTCAGGGTACCAGCATTAAATATGCAAAGTCAAGGTAGACTTTCAAAATAAAGGCATATAAATACTTGAGTAGGTTCAGGCAAGAAAACTACTTCAACATGTTTAGGAAACAAAACTACATATGTTTACATAAATAATGTAACTTGCATCTTGAAGGAGAAATCTGTACTATATTTACGAAACTAAATCATAAAATGACCATGATAAGAGATTGACGAAACACTAATTTGAAATACCAGCTTCTGCAACAACAAGGCCACAGCCAGCATGTCTCTGTTGAAATTTCCATTCCAGTGCAGAAGGTCTGAGTTTGTTTGCCTTTACACTGACAGACAACTGACAGAGTTATAAAAAGCTGTTCAACTTAAAGTGTAGGACTTAGCGCCAAGTGTAATGTTGCGCTCGTCTGGAAGGCAGCCTGCCTGAGCTTCGAGTCTGGAGAGGAAGGAGTGGTGGAAAACAACTCGCCTCAACCATAGATCATATATTAAAAAGGGATCCAACCTATTTAACTGTCTATGTCTCCAACTCACTATTTGGACAGCAGGACTCATTTTTGAATGCTAGGGTTTTACATATTGCTCCTTTAAATAGATGTCAGTGTTGACTCTGGGATTCATATGAGACAGGAACACTGGTTTCCTGGGTGAAAGTCATTGGTCTGTTTGACCCACACAGCCACCCAACCTCCTCCATATGCAGACTTTCTCTCTCATTACACTACATCGCTTGTCTTCAGTGGCACATTAAAACATAATGCCAGAAGGATGCCTCCAGAAATGACACCACAGAGGTTTTCTATAGTTTCAAGCAGAGGGGCACTGACCGAGCTGCTGCATTTGACGAGATGGGAGTGAGAACGGGCTGCAAATGACCACATTTAACACTTTGGTCTATGATAAAATAATTCTAATTCTGATATTAATGGTCTATGAATGATAAATTGATGTAATGATGTTCATGTACCACCATCTTCGTCAAGTCAACCTGTTTGCAAGACATGACACTAACTAATAACTCTGAAGTACAAATTGCAATAAAATTCATCTTGTTCTCAGGAGAGGATGAATGTTTTCTTTAACTTTAGGTTAAAACCTGTTAAATTGCATTTAATTTACTTTAGATATTTATAGTACTTTTTTGTGACTGTACCAACACCGTCCATTTATTATTCAAAATATATTCATTTTGTATCAGTCTCAGTCTTGTTATTAGACATCTGTTATCAAAGTAGAAAAGCAAATTAGTCTTAGTTAATCAAATTCAGTTTTTTGTAGTTTTGTAGCTCGATGATCTTTGGACACGTGACAGCCAGGTCCATCTGTTGCATTGTTATTGCCACAGCAGGTGTTTGTTGCTGTTGAAGAAAGTAATTTATGGCTATTTGCTTTATTGTGCCCCATCAGCACTAACTCAACCATATAGACACGGAGTGAAGCATCATTTCCTCAGAAGGTCTGCATACCTCCTGGTCCATTTAGTATGTCACACTGGCCGTACACTACAGTATGTCATAGTTAGAGCTGTGTCCTATAGGTGGCTGTAGAGAACCCTGTGCTCCTTTTACAGTGCTGACCATTATTAATCTATAATGTTCCCTGCACTCCGCTAGTTATTTAATGTTGTAATTTACTTTTCCGTTGACCTCTTTTCCCTCAGCATGCTATCAGCATTATCTACAGGTACCTCTGGCACAGTATATTTCCCAGAATACTTTTTGACACCCACAGTGGAGAAGGTTGTCTTCGCTGTATGTAGAGCTGGGAGAGAAACAGAAATAGCTTTGTATGTAATGTTTTCTTTCCACTCAAGTCAAGTGTGTGGAGGAAAAAAATAGAGCGATGATGCTGTGCTCTGCTGTACAAATGACCAAAGATCTGCAGATGGAAACGGTGGCTGCAGTGTGTTCTGACCTGTGTGGCTACAGACGGAAACATTTTCTCTTATGGATTTCTTCCTGTATGTAACAGAATTGCAAACTGGTGACAGTGGACAAAAACCTTTTCCTAAGAGAGTGATGTCAAAAACATCCAGAAAGTTCAGAAATAAAAAAAATAAAGCAACCACTGAAAGCTCACTGCAGCCGCACTGGAAATATGGGACGCCACTTTTTTTCTGGTTTGGTTACTGATGGAAGAAATAACAAAAATACAACAACAAACAACAGAATCAGCCAGAGGGAAGATATATTGGCAATTTCACAACTGTGTGAGATGTCCAATTGTTTTGAAGAAAAACATGCGACAAATGAAATTCTGTGTCTATGGATAATAACTGTATAGGTTTCTGTAAAGATAAAAAAAAGGGCAACATCACACGTCAGTTTATGGGCGCAGTTCAGCGATGTAGTTTGATTGGGTGCACGGTCAGGCCACGATGACCTTTAGAGGACTGCCTGCAGCTGTGCCCACAAGCTGCTGTCAGGCTACTGTTGGCCCAGACTGACCTCTCGGTGCTCTGCGGCACCTTCCCACACCAATATCTCCAGGCTGTCACACCTTTGCAAGTCAAAGACTCAACTAGATATTACTGTCAGAAATCGAACCACACAGCATGCAAGAGGCATGAGGGAGAAGTAAAGTGGAACAGCCACTTCACCTATAGGTGCACTTTGAACAATAAATGGTGCTTTTTGAACGAGAGCTCAAGTAAGTGCTGGTCCAGGCAAAAGGTTGTTATTTTAAAAAGTTACTGAATGCCATTAGCTGTTTTTACTTGCACCCTAATATTCAACTAAAAATTGTAATAACAGGCCAGTCAGAATAAAAATGTCTCCTGTAACAAGAGCAGGAAAAAAACACATTTTGTACAAGCAGAAGTAGATACTTGTATAAAAAAAAAAGACTCTTGCAAAAATAGAAGTACTGATTCAACTTTAGTCTCGACTAAATTTTGTTATGTGTTATCCATCTTTTACATAATTTTTGTTTTGTTATGTCTTTTGCATTGTTTTTATCTTGGTATGCCCTTCATGTCATTCTCCTCTTATTGTATTTTTTATTGTTGTTTTTGTCTTGTTATGTCTTCTATGTCATTCTGGTCTTGTTAAGTTGTTTACATCTTATGTCTTTTCAACTGTTTTCATCATCATCATTTACGCTGAGTTTGACTTGTCATGTCTTTTTGATGCCTTTTTTTTGTAATGCCTTTTACATTGCTTTTTTATTGTTGTGTCTTTTATGTCATTTGTGTCCTGTATGTTCTTCTTGTCTTATTCTAAATCTAATTACGTGAAATTTTGACTTATGTATTTTACATTGTTTTTGTTTTATTTCTTTTACGTCATTTTTGTCATGTTGCATCTTTTATGCCATACTCATCTTGTCATGCCTTTTACATCATTCTCATCCTGTTGAAACTTTTAGGTTGTTTTTGTCTTGTAACCTCTTTAATTTTTTTTTTTTTTTTTTAACATAATTTTCATCTTGTTACAACTTTTACATCATTTCCTTCTTGTTACTCTTTTATGCCATTTTAGTTTTGTCACATCTTTTGTTTCGTTTTGATCTTGTTACATCTTTTATGCTATTTTTGCCTTGTTAATGTCTTATGCTGTTATGTTGGCCCTCTGTGATATGCATTGACAGACGCACCATATTCTGTTCGAAATCGGTCTTGATAGTTTGAAGGGTGCATAGAATTCTGTAAAATGAAAATAAACAAAAAATCCCCTTAAATGCTTTAAAACTAAAGTAACAATCCTGTTTTGAAATATAAATACTCAAGTAAAGTACAGATAACTGAAACTTATTTAGTTTACTTTTCATTACTTCCCATCTCTGCATGGAATCAGCTCAATTGGAAGAGACTGTCCCAATCAGAAGGAATTTTTAATCGGGTTGAGAAGGTAGTGTAAACCTCTAATCAACTGGAAAATGTTCAACAGGAAAATATTAGTTCCTAATATTAGTCTGCTTAATCCAGTCATTTTTCTCTGGTTGGAACAAATATATTCATGTTTGCTCCATGTGGGGGAAACATTATGTGATGTGATTGAGTTCCTGGGGACAGAAACGTGGCAGTACCAAAACACAACTAGGCTGATACACCAATTTTTGTTTTGAAGAACTGTCTAACTGTAGTTATTGAGTTGGCTCTGCATTTTACATTATTACTAAGCTGAAAATGAGAGAATGATAAATAGTGGGAAAACTACCCGATTTAACTGTAATTTCAACTATTCTACTAAAGGGAAAAGGTTGCAAAAATGTTTCTGGTGCAAAAGGACACATACCACCCCCTAAATGAAATTACAGCTGCTGATTGATTGATCAAAGAGTTATTATGTTCAAATTTGGCGAGCAGATGAAGAATCAGCATGCAAATCACTCCAGAGAGGCTCCCGACTGCTTCCAGAGCACAATTGCTTTGGGTTGGTGGTCTGAAATTCGGTGTAGCCCTCCTGCCTGCCTGAAAACACACAACATTCAGCGCACAACGGGTCTGTTACTGGTCTGACAAGCTTGTTTTTGATCAAACTGTCGTGTTTAGAATCTATTTAACTCTGCCCTTTTTTTCTTTTTGGTTTAATTTTGCTGACGGCTAAGTGCTAACTTCTAAAGGCGACCTATGAATTTGATGTAAGCCTATAAAACAAATAAAGATCATGGGTCAGTCATCAGAAAAAAATATGTTGTATGTCTTCATGAGGGAAAAATAGGCATATACAGTATGTGGCTGCTGCATCCAGCTACTGTAGTGTTATATAATGATCTCAAGCTAAGCTCTGGTGTCTAACTAGCTGCTTCACTGGTCTATTTAATGTCAGTCTACCGACCAGTTGGAATCGATCTGGAGTCCGATTATTACCCAACTGTAAACAATTCAGCCGAGAGAAAAGCTTTTTGTTTTTCTTTCTCGGTTTTTCTCCCACGTCCACCCCTCTGGTCACACTCTGTAACACAGTCAACTCTCCTGAGACCTGAACTGCACTAAACTTTTTGATGCAGACAATCAGTAATCGTTTATACACACACACACACACACACACACACAAGCACACCGGTGGTGAAGGTTGAAATGATTGAAATGTATTTGAGATTTAATTGTTGTTATTATTATATAGATTTCGTCAGAACCAGTAGTGGAACAAGTATTCAGATTGTTCAGTAAATGTACTAATACCACAAAAACGAAATGAAGAAATTAAGTATCACCAGGATGCTGTTAAAGTATGAAAGGTAAAAGCAGTCATTGTGCAGTAAAATGTTCCATGTAAGTGCTTTACTGTTATATATTATCTTTTTGAATTAATATTACTGCTGCATTAATGTGTGGGTTGCATTTAAGGTCGAGCTCATTTACTGTTAGGTAGTTTACTCTATAGCAATGAATCATACTCTATAAGGTCATCATATGTTTGTAGTGCAGCTGTCCTATGAGAGCCATGTCTCATCTCTAAAAAGTCAACTTCCCACGAACTCAGAAAAACAGCCGTTTTCAGCTTTGTGCATTATTTACTGAAGACTTATGAGAGTTTTCTCAACCCAGAAAGCAGGCCTATTCAACCAGAGGTCCGCGGGCAGGATATGGCCCTTTTGAATTCTTTTATGGCCTGCGAGCGGCTGCAAATCAGGTTGCATGAAATGATAAATAAAATTAAGGCACACACATCTCTGAGCTACTGTAGTTTGAGACATCTGAATCATACTATGATTGAACCAATATGTCTTTTTGAAGCACCCATGTGCTGTGACTGGCTGCAATAGGATTAGACCCACTCTGCACCTGCCATTCACTCAGTCGAGCCCTACACTGCAGTCTGGACTGGCAGACTACAGAGAAACTTACTTTGGCTAAGCTAAAAGCAAGCTTCAAAATGTCCCTGCTGAAGCTAAAGAGATGTAAAGTTGGTTGAGAAAATCACCAATTCCAGAGCAAATGGACTGACAAGTATTTACTTATCTATTTTGTCAGTCGCAACAGCGAATAAACTGTTGTGTTTATTGTGCAACAGATTCATTGCTGTGATGACCGAACACAATGTGAAAACATACCACGACTCAAATCATGATTGGTTTTCTGACAGTTTCCCTGAGGGCTTGGAGGAATATATTTATTAATCTTATACTGTAAGAGTTATTAAACAACATATTCTGTGTGGTCCATGAACCCCCTGTGATTTTCCTATTAGGCCCACTTCCTGCTGATATTGAATAGACCTGCCATAAAGCATCCTTCAGTTTATCAGAAAAAAAAAAATCATATTCAGAATCAGTGCATTTGGAGATCAGAGTTGGCTCAGATTACTTTGAAATGTAGTCAGTTATATTACATCACAATTTTGGTAATGTAATACACAACATTACAATAAATATGATTTTATCTGAATGTTTTTGTATTACTTCAAAATTGAAAAGTTTTGCACTTTATACTAAAAAAAAAAATTGAGTTTGTTTTTTGCTCCTTAAACATCTCAAACCATTTTCAGTTAGAATTAAATGTATTATATGCTTGTGACTTAATAGAGCATTCTTTATCATCAAAAAATTAAAATTCTGAATCTGATTACATTATACTGATTGCATGTGATTGGTTGTCTTATCTTTCACTAGGCATCATGGGAAAGGAAAAAAGTGAAATCTGAAAAGTAACTACCAACTAAAGCTGTCAGATAAATGGATTTGAAATATTTTTCTCTCAGGTGTAGCGGAGTGGAAGGATAAAGTAGCATGAAAGGCAACATTCAAGTAAAGTGCAAGTAACTCAAATCTATACTTAAGTACAGTACCTGAATAAATGTACTTAATTACATTCACATGTACATGAACCAAAATCCCATCTGTGAATGTATTGCAAGAAATTGCAAGAAATGCAATGCAATGCAAGAAATTTATAATGCATACAATGTTGCACACAAAACTTAGAACAATCCCACAAAACAAAACTTTTTCACTTCAACTAATTTAGTCAAAACTCAATTAAAGAGTTTTTTTTTTCCAGCTTACCTGATACTTCTGGAAACTGAGCAGTTTGTTCCTGGTCTACTGCCAGGATTTGTTCACCCTTTAATAATATTACATTTGTATTAGCAGCTTTGTATGATTAGCATGTGAGTTTCATTTCCAGGCCTTTTGATAAACCAAATTGGGAAAAGAAATTATAATCCAACTGAACACACATACCTCAGGGGGACATTTAAAGCTACAATCATGAAAAACAAAAAGTGCAGCAGCAGACAGGGGAATGATGTATTTAAATGTTTCTGTTAAAACAGTTTTCAATTTTGATCCACACTCCATCAACCCCAGAAAGCACGGAGTAGAGAATCGCTTTTCATTTAACACTTAATGCATTTATCAGAGGCTTTGCTTACTGATTTACTCAGCCGTTTGCTTTAATCTGCTTCAGATGTCTGAAATGCAGGTATTTTAAGTTCAGCCATGTGTTCCAACTTTATGGTACAGTCTGTATATCCCTCATGAAGACAAAGATGGATCTCCTATATTGCAGAGCTCAACCCCTGTGTGTCAGCCAATGCTCAGTATCCCCTCTGCTCCCTGCAGGCAGCACATACATCCTGCTGGCCTCTATGGCCATGGGTCTGAGGTGCAGCACTGAGCTTTAAACTGAAACAATAGATTATTGTCACCTCGGCCATGTTAGAGCCAACAGTGAAGAGAGCCTTCTGAAAAGGACAATAGGGTATGAATTGATTTATGAGGGTTCAGGGGGCTATAATGTGCAGTAGTAACAAGGAATCAATGGGCTAGAAAAATGCTAACAGCAGCCCTTTATGTCCTAAGCCTTTGTCTCATCCAGAATTTAATTAATTTCACTCCTTTTTGGGAGCGGGTGGAGTGGTGATGGAGAGGTGCATCAGTCTCCTCTCACGATGCTGCTGCTTCATTGCAGTTTATAAACCAGCTCAAGCTGGCCCTCATGAAAAGTGAATATGACAGATGTGATGGCGTTCTTTTGAAAATAGCTCATCCCATAAGGAGTGAATTTTTTTTTTTTTTTTAACTGAGAAGACAAAGTATAAAGGTGAGAAGAACTTACGTTGCAGTTGTTAACATGAGCTGAGGGACTAAGCAGGAAAATCTTCCTCCAGATGCTACTGCTTCTGCTAATTTACAGCTCCTTTACCTGAAATGGTGTTTCACATTACCTGCCTTCTTTTATTTTTAATGTAGGTCACTTATCAATAAGTCAATAGCAGAAGCCTTCTTTAATGTTTCATCAGATAGAGGAAGAAGAAGGCGTTTGAAACAAAATTGGATATGCAGCGACTTATCCCTGACAACATACAAATAGCTTTTCAAAGTCAAGATTCAAAATTATAATATATATTTTACATTTTTAAAACCATGGTTTTCTCCCAGTTAATAAAAACAGGATCACATAGGGAACATAATCATTTTTGTCATGATCATATTATAGAGTTAATTTAGCTGCCATTTTCCAAGCCTTTCCTTGAGCCATAAACTTTGGCAGCAGATCATATTTTTACCCAAAAGCCAAGGAAGACTCCCATAAATCATAAAAAAAAAAAAAAAAAAAAAAAAATCTGTATAAATTCCATCTTCACAGTTCTGGTGCTGTGCCTTTGAAATAACAACTTCCTATGATAGCACTGTGTTAGCAACACGCAGCACAGATCATACAAAGGTTATGTTATAAGGTATGAGAACAACTTTAAATTGATGATATATCTGATGAACCATGTTGTTTTTTGCTGGTGTGTGTTCACAGTAGCTTAATTTACATGTAGACTGTGAGAACTACTGTTGCTGTATGTTTGGGGAAATAAAACTCTATCCTCATGCTTAACACAAAACTGTGGCTGATGTATTGGCTTTCCGTCTGGGAGTGTTAGAGTGAGCATGATGTGCTGTACATTAGATGATGTCCTGTATATCGAATTAGTTACCGAGCTGTCTGTGAATATTACGTTCAAACACATTCTAGTTCAGCCCCTGGGAAGAGGTGTGATTTCATGATTGTCCTCTGTTTCATGACCAGTCAAAGGAGGAAGAGATGAAATTCAAAGTGTCTGGAGCTCACGCGTGTGTCAAAGTGAACATTTGTGCCAAGTTTGAAGAAATTCCCTTTTCCTGAGATATTGCTTTCACAAGAATGGGATGTCCTGACGACACGTGGCCACAGCTGTTGCCTGTGTGGAGCCATAAAAAAAGGTTTTTCAAAGTTTTTCAAAAATTCTGAATCAGAAGTCGTTCAGCATACAGTCATGAGTGTGACTGTATTTAAAATTAGGCTGATTGGTCCATTCAGGCTCCAGGAAAAATATGTAGTTAGGATTCTGGAGTGAACTGTCCCTTAAAGACAGAACTAAGAATTTACTTTTGCATGGTTCTTTTACATGGCCATCTATGCGCCATTATTAAGCCTTATCGCTCTAATTATTGGCTCACTACCTCTCTTGCTGATACTGTCAATAAAGTCCTGCAAAAAAGGTTGCAAAGCACTGCTGTACCACAAGGTGTGCATGAGATATTTTATTGTATTTACTTATGAAACCCCCCTGAGTGTTAAGTTTGGTTGGGGGGTCAAAGTACACAACCGCTATATAGAGATGCATACAATGCACTGTTGGAAACCTGAGATGTTTGTGTTTCAGTCGATCCCATCTGCATGCAGATATCTTGGTCTCAGGATGGCCGCTGCTGTCTACTCTTTTAACAGATACTGCCAACTGGAACAGACTGAAATCCCAAAATGTTTATATGCAGTTTTTATATTAAATATGAAGCTAAAACACTTAAATTGTGTATATTTAGATAGCGCTTTTAAAATGAACAGCTTTTCCACCACAGCACTTGTTTTGTATGTGTGCAGAGGCTCTGAGAAGAGCGCACATGTGGCGATGGGATTAAACTCTGTCTTCACCTGCTCTAACATAAGCTTCAAATGTTAGCATGTCTGGCTAAGTAATGCAAGCTTACTATCTGCAGTAACTTTACCTCCAGCAGATAATCCATCTCTGTCTGCCTGGCTGTCTCAGGTGTAAGCCGGGTTAGCGTAGCTCTTATCTCGGGTTTCTTATGCGATCACGGTCTGGCTGGGTGACGTCTCAAGGTCCGCTGCACCAAAGTATTCCTTGTGCTTTCTTTTCCAATGTCAATGAATGTATTTCTGTCATCTATCATGTAGATATACCTCCCTTACTTCATCATACGACCTACGTTTGCTGAAATGTAAGCTAGCTTTAGCCTCAGTCTTAGCATTAATGTTATATAATGCACACAGCTGTCAGGCAACTTTATATATTCACATTCTTGTTTTAAAATGTGTCAGATGTAAACGTCAGCTGACTCAAGGAGCATTAGCTTAAATTAGCCAGCTACACTCATGAAGTTTGCTTGTAAGTCACTATTTTAGCTGACAAAATCCACAGTCCTCAGCTAGAAATGAGAAGCTGCTTTTGTTTGCTTGTTTGCGTATTGTTTTTTTTTTTTTTTTTGTTTGTTTGTTTTTTTAACCTTTATTCACTACAGGTACACTGAGAGCGATGCTCTCTTTTGCAGAAACAGCCCGATCACATTCACACCTGGGTGTGTTTGTTTGTTTTGTTTGCATCTCTAAGGAATCACAGACCTTGTGCTTCAACAGTTGCTCCCAATTTTGATGTTAAATCTGCCACCGTTATCAGCATAAACTGCATAAACACAGCACAAGAATGGAAAGTTTGGTAGCAACAGTAGCAGCTTTGCAAAGGGTCAATATATAGACTATCAAGTTTTGACAGATGCTGCAACTAAGTGGAGGTGGTGAGAAAAAAAACACTAGAAGAATTGCTGATTTTCTCTTTTTGATTATTAAATTTCAATCAAATTTTGATTGAATATTGGAATTGTGACACAGCTAATAATTATTCATTTTCTGTGGTACTGGACACATCTGAATCACACTTGAACTTGGGTCTGAGGCTAAATACTGTGGTCTTGTTGTCCAGCTGACAAGTCACAGTTATAGGTCATATGCAGGCATGTTTTTAAACTTTGTACTGCAAAGAGTTCAAACTTAAATTGCTCAATGCCACTGGCACTTACAGTGATTCAGTGACTGTTGAGGAACAAACTTCAGAGTGTTACCTTTCAAAAGAGAAGAAAACCATGCATGTACTCCAAATGGTTCAAGAACAACTTTCAAATGAGTTTGGGTAGGTCTTGGATAGGTGTTTTAATTTTAAAGTAGAAAGAGGTTTTAAAACATGTTTGTATAATGTAGTGTGTTCACACTGGAAAATTAACATAATTAACCTTTTTAAAAAAGTTAGTGTACACACTAAAAACACACGATTTTTGATTGTGTTTTAATATAAGCTATTGCGGGCAAAGAAAAGCTGAAAAACATTAAGCATGTTGTGGATGGTGGTGAGACGGCTCAAGGACGGTGATCATTTTTAAAGAGCAATTTTGCTATCTCTATTGATATTTTAATTAGCAGTTCCAACTGACACGCTCAGTACACTGAAGTGTCCTGATACTCCAGACCAAAAAGTTTATTCAGTGTTAACATGTTGGTAGGAAGCAGAAAGGTACGTTTATTCCCTGTATAGTAACTGTGTTTCTGCAGTTACTATAAAAATACTGTATAGAAATCTAGTATTGAATTGGGATGCAGCTTTTTTCCTCCATCTTGCTCCAGAATTCCACCCTCTGCACACAGGATTACCTGAGACAGAAAACAGCGCCCTCCTGCTGTGCAGAGTGAATGCTCAGCTACTGATGTGGTTAAAAAAATATTCCCAAACCATGGCAGAAACAGAGCTGCAAAATAACAGAAATCTGTCTGAGTATTTTATGAATTCCCCGGTGTCTCCAGTTCTTTATTTATTTATTTATTTTTTTACCACCACCATGTCCATGTAAAAACCACACATGCTTTTATTTTCATGACAGCGTGTTCTGGCTCATCCTCAATGATTTACTCTCATGATGGATTATTAGCTGTTATGACACATTTCAAGCACAAGATTTTCACACATATTGATGTTAAGACTGTCAAACACAGACTTGAAAAGTCGTTTCTGTTGCTCCAACATGTTGACAAAAATATGGGAGAGTATGAATATATTTTGGGTTTAGTTGCCAAAATGTTAACACAGTCACTAGAGATACTGTAAGAATGTGCAGAGTGTGCTGGAATCATCAAGGCCAGTGATTATTTGTGGACAACAATTTATTTGTTTATTACTGAACATACAAACATCATCAAATATCATCTCCTGTATACAACAAAAGCATCTGTAACATTTAATTTAGAGGATTTGTGTATAAGACATTCATTACACTGTCATAACCATGTCATGAACATGAAGGAGTCTTTATTCAAAGATTCAAGAATTGAAGGATGTCTTTAACATTTTATCAATGTCATTTGATCAATTATGTCCTTTTTAATGCGAAGTTCAAATTGTTTGAGATATCTTTGTTATGACAACTTGACATTAACCAAAAAAGTGTCAGTGTCTTCATTATGACAACATATATTATCATACATAGAGAGACTGTTTATCTACATGTTTTCACATGATATTACACTATCATATGTGTGACACTGGCCTTCATGAGACCATTATAAGTGTGTCATGAATATTTTCCTTGACATTTTTTAAGGCCAATTTGACGACAGTGTAGAGTACCAAGGAGATATAGCTTACAGACGCACCTGATGGACAGATAACAAACACTTTTACTACAAAAGCATTTGACAGTCTAATAAAACTTAATGACATCTTTATGAGACAAAAGTCCAAAAACATACTCTATATTAAAACATAAAAGTAAATAGTTTAGGTATGGTAATGTCAAGTTGTCATTACAAGGTACTGACAGGCGATGTTCTCTTGGTTAATGTTATATTGTCATAACAAACACATTTTTGTCTCCGTTATAGTCAAATCATAAGAAAGACATCTAAAACAATGTCAGCTTGACATTAAAAATGACATAATTGACTGGATGACTCTCAATGACAACATCCATAAATATTCATTAAGACTCCTTCAAGTTCATGACATGGTTGTGACAGTGTAACGACAGTCTTATGTACACCCTGTCAGAATTAAGTGCAACCAAAAAGCCTCTTTAGCACAATAACCCACATTTCACAACTCTGATACTGTCAGTGCACCTTAACCCATTTACCATTTCTTTCTGTTGCAACAAGCTCAGTTTCCATGGAAATATTTAGGGTATTATGCAGTATGTATTCGAGGAACACAGATCTCCTACCTAAGATCAGACCCTGAATATATATATGTGAGTTCATATTTGGAATGTATGCAAATACATTCAATGTTGGCACAGACTTTAAATCAACAAGAAACAGTGAATTGGGCAGCTGTTCCAGTATTAAAGATTAAAGGAGAGATATTTTTTGTGTAATGTTCAATTTCTATGTATAAATAACTAATGAGGGTCAGTAAAAGCCTTAAATTATCAAATGTGTCATTATTTTGCATTTCATCTCTTGTGTAGTTATCTTTATTTTGGATCACTCTTATCTCACCATGTGTTATTTATATGATCACTGCCTGCCAACACTTTGTCAGCACACAGCTGCGTTGATGGATGACGTGGTGGCTGTACTTTAAAAAAGGTAGAAGAGCAGTTAAAGAAGTCAAATTTTGCAAACAAGATATGAATAACAAATATAAACAACAACAAGTCTTTAACTCGCTTTTATCAAGAAGCCACTCAATGTGAATCAGGCGTGATTTGCGGAGAATTACTCTCTGAGGAGCGTCATAGAGCAGGATGAAATGCAGAGGTACCAGGAAGTATTTGGCACTCAACTGAGCGATCTGAATTGAAAATATATTGACTGCTTGCTGTCTGATAGGCGGTATGTCAGTGTGTGTATCCAGGTGGTTATATGAACATCGATTGGCTGGCTGGCTGTTTGTGTGTACTGATTCGCACCACCTGGCCTCACTGTTGCCAAGAGCATTACCCCCCAACAGTTTCTAGATATTAGTGGAAGAGCGTCTGTGGCACCATGAAACTCCACAATAACTACTGTATTGGGAAACCATTATTGTACTGGCCAACATAATGATAGCTGTAGTTTAATGAGGCAGTCGGCTGGGAGGGACCCATGATATGATTAAATTTACCAATTTAATTAGTTTACTAATTTAAATGAGTTTGAAACTGCAATCTGCCCCAACAATGAGCTCTGGTCAGCATTTCAGTTACCTGTCAACTGACTGAAACACTGGTTTTAAAACAAGAATTAAATGCACTGTTATCAGCTGTGTTGGGTAAGTTACTCAGGAAGTGTACTAAGTTGTTTTTTACTAGGGTTGTAATTAACCAAAGAAAATCTTGGTCAACTGAGATTCTACACATCTTTGACCAACTGATTGGTTGATGGAAGAAAATTGCACTTTAGCTTGAAATTAATCAAATCAGCCAGTGTACTAAGTGACTCGACCTGGTAGGGAGCCAATCAAAGCTGACAAGCAGATGAATTCCTGCAGTCTGACCATTTTTTTCACATGTAGCTTACTTGGTATTGTTTATAATTTGTTATTTTACTTGTTATGTTACTATATTACTTTTGTACCTCCCTGAACTGCTGATCCAGTGAACTGTTACACCCAGAGAGAGCTTTTGTTGTTAGCTGTCCAGATGTTGGCTGTTTCGGAAACAAAACTCCAACTCTCTGAGCGGGGCCCGTAAATTAGATTCCATCACCACACATTCTCTATCAAGGTGGCCAGCAAAGGTCTTTCTCTGTGGCAGCTTGACATTGTGTTTTCTCTATAATGCTGTGGTACATGCTTCATCAAATTACATGTTGTCCTTTTTTTGGTTCAAAGCATTTTGCTGCTCGCACAAAGTTTACAATGGACGACAATGTTCTTTGCATCTTTGACTGAGACAAACTCAAAATAATGACAATCTTCCACCCAGAGCCGGCCTAACACATGAGCAAACACAACACCTGCTTAGGGCCCCTGTGGCCACCAGAGGCCCCGAAGAATGCCTGAAATGTCCCACAAGAGAGCTTATTATTATTATTATTATTATTATTATTATTATTATTATTATTATTATTATTGTAAAATATATTATAGGCTAGAGTGCCCCAGAATGCCCTAGAGTGCACTAGAGTGCCCATTCTATATTTCAGCATTAAAGTAAGAACCGGAAATATACATCATAATGTTGAGATCTGTAGTAAATCTTAAAATGACTCAACCGACTAATTATCCCCTTCTTTGTAATCTTATGGATACCATAGGATTGTGTTTTGAGAGAGATCCTGACACACAAAGCATTGTGAAATGTGACAAAGACAATGTGAGTTTGAGTTTTTTGCTCGAAGTCACAGCACATTTTCACCTTCAGTTAACTGCAGGAGCTGCCCAGATGTCACTGCCAGAAATGGACACAGTTTTCTGGGGGATCATTGTCATGATGAGACCCAGTAATGCAGTAACACAGCATATCTTGGATTAATAACCATAATATAATAATAATATAAGTACTCTTGTGGAAGTAGTAATCCCTTATACTACTCGTTACTGGGTAAAGTAAAAATATTACAGTAAGGAGGTACTGAGTAATGCATTACTGCCCAATGCTGGTTATCAGTAAGGAAGTGGAACATTTATAACACAAACTAGCCTGACCAGATTGAATGAAAATGTCCTTCATGGGATAGTAAATGAAGAGTAGAGGATGAATTAATAGAAATATGTCTGCTGTTATGCAGCAAAACGGATAACAAATGCACGAGTGCAGAGCTTCTAACCAGCCAGGATTTGTTGTGGCAGGGAGGCAGTGCATGTGCCCTGACTTCCCCTTCAGCTCCCCCATGGTCACCCATCCTGGGGGAAATCCCAGTAGGCTGCCTCGAATCAAAACGTGTGTAGGTAAACAACACAAGAGAGCCTTGTTTTAAGATGATACGAGCCCCAATTTAACACTCACAAACACGTACACGCCCAGGCACACGCACACACAGCTATGTAAACCCTACGCTCTAGGTACCAGGTAACCCTGCGCCAGACAGCCGGCTAAATCAGCCAGGCGTGTGGAGCGGGAAGTGGTGCAGTGAGACTGGAGATATTTCTCCTCTATTTTAGGCAGCTTCCTAACAAGCGTCCTCAGACAGGGCTGTAGGGGAGCAGGGTAACTGCTGAGCCTGGCACCACTCAAAGCCCAGAACAGAGCAGCCAGCGGGGCTAACAACCATCAGCAGCCCAACCAGCTGCTGCTGAGTGCCCCAGTCCAGGCACCAACACCCCTGGGAGGATAGCGATCAATAAAACCCACAGCCCTGGAAGATATGCGGGAAGAAATGTGTTGAGGCAAAACAGGCTCATTTAAAGCTAAACTGTCCTATCAGTGGGGTTGGAGGAGCATGCTGAATATCTCTCCAGAGAGCAGGGAAGGAGGGGATGTTACAGTCACTGTAAGAGGCTTTTGGATGGTCTCTGCAATTTGGAAGGTCAGAGTAATTGGCCAAATGAGGGTTCAGGCGAAAGAGTGCGGCTGCATTTGTGTGCACGTGTCTGTATCACAGTCAGAGAAAGAGGGGAAGAAAGAGAGGCAGAAAAAAGAAAAGTGATGGAGAACTGAAGTAGGTGCAAACATCTGTTCAGTCACACGGGTAATTTGACAGCAAGAATGATAAGTCTCACTCCCTGATGGCAGAACATGTTGGGGGTTTTAAATGTTTCAACACGAATTGGCCATTTAATGAGCAGTCTTTAATGTTTTGCACAGGATTTTGTGAGTTTTTTTTTCTTTATTCATGTGGTTTTTTTTGGAAAGAATACCTGTCCTTGTGTGGAACTTTCTACCCTGCTCATTATACAGGACATCTCGTCTCCACAAAAGTGTTCTATCAGTACAATAATTATCTGCTTTTAAATTTTTTTTATTTATTTTTTTTTTTTTTTGTTATCATAGTCAGGAAAAGGAAACTTACAAAAGTGGGGACCTTAAATGGCATTTTACCAATTCTTTATATAATTACTTTTTTATTCGCCCACAGTGGTGTCTAGCATTGCAGAAAGTTTTGGTTTCATGTATTCAGGCTTCAGATATCTGCCTCTGAGGTTTCTGCCTTCACCCTAATACAGTGTGGGAGAACAGAAGTTTGTTTGTGGTGTTTACACCATTAAATGAATATGTATTTGCAGATAAAATTCAAAAGCAGCATCTCTTTCCAATAATAATGTCCCTGTCTTTGTAGATAATCCACTGTCTTCACAGAAGGCCATTTGCCTTGGAATACTTTCTGCCGAAGACATAGTTCCAATGGAAACTGTTGACAGTATGGTCTGTGGATCTTCCATTCAACAGTAATGGTAAAATATATTGCAGAAAGAAATGCTGCAGTTTAATTTTTTTTAATGTAATTTTTCAATTCAGTCGACAAGAAAGAGCATTGATATTGGACAATTCTGTAAAAACTGCAGATGACTTTCTACAGTATCTACAGTCTAAAGCAAAGACGATGGCTACTGTTAATAAAAAGTGGACTGAGGTTCCTCAAAAAGAGGCAGGAAGTAGGAACGGTCAGTTATTTCCATGGTGTTGATAGATTCTGTATCTCTACCACCAATTTACATCCAATGCCAATATTTATTTTAAGGTCACTTCTTAATGTTAGAAAAATGCTAGCCAGCTGACTTAAGATGTGAAACATTCACCACAGAAGAGCCATATGTAAGCAGTGGAAACAGGGAAGGAGAAAGTTGACAAAGGATCCACTGGGTACCAAGCTTGCTCAACTGTTATTGGAAAACAGAGCAAAAAGGACGGGACCTAGAAAGGGTCAATTCCTCTGGGCTCGAGTTGCACAATTAAATTACATTCAGCTGCATTGTACTGGACGGGTGGAGGCAGAATTGCAGGCATAATATTCTAAAATCCTAGCACATAAAATCTAAACTATCTGCATGGCATGATACCATTAGAGCAAAATGAAATACGACATATGTTATTCTGTAATTTCGGGGTAAATCAACCCTTTAAAGGATTTTTTTTGTGGATGTCCAGTCATTGCTGATGGAAACTTTAGGCAGTTGAAGCAATAAATTCCTCAGTGTGTGCTATATTGACCAAGAAAGCTGAGTTCTCCTGCTGCAAAAGCTATTGTTCTCCCTGCATCCTGTGATGTCACATTACTTATTACTGAAACTGATTACATATATCATCCACAGTGACTGGACATCCACAGGAAAAGTGATACATTTTCCTTTTAAGAGATATATTTTTAAAAAAATCTTTTGTTTTGACACATAGATGCCTCTCAGTCTTGATAAAGAAAAGTTGAGCAGCAGTCTGCTGGAACAAAGCCAGAGGAGTCAAGCATCCCATGTGTTGGGAGTATAATAAGAGGACACATATGGTTCACTTTGGGTGAAATCGGTATGTTTGCCACTGTGTGGAGCAGCTTAGATTGTGTGTGTGTGTGCAAAGGATGTGTGCGAGGCGCGACGCACTCATGGCACGTCTGGCAGTCCACAGACCTTGTGCTGTCATCCTCTGTTGAGGAGGCGCGACTGAGGTGACATTCACGTCCCCGGTAATTATCAGGACTATGATGTGGGAACATTAATGATGTATGAGGGCCCAGTGAGGGGTGAGAGCCGCGGCTTCACAGGGCCTCATTACTAAGAGATACCACCAGTGAGAGAGACTGCACTGCCACACCCAGCACACACTCAACTGAGCATTTAGACTGCAACACTTCACTCTCAGTTTCACTCTGTTATTTTCACTTTTGTCGCTGTTGTTGTCACACAACAAATTCGCTTCCAAACACTGACACCAACAAGATGCTGTGAACACATCCCCCTTCTTCCTTTACAAGTGGTAATGATGTATAGTTAGTCAATGATGACTTATTTGCTCCACACAGCGCAAAAAATCTTGGATTAACAATGTTGTCAAATTAAAGAAATTGGAGTCAGAATGTCAAATTGAGAACTTTGATCCTCACAGACCTCGATTTTGCCCTCTTGTAACTGGAATGGACAAGATGTCTGATTATCTCTAATTAAAAATGATTAAGCACCTACTTGGTGCAGTCAATGACCATTGATTGAGGGGAATGCTGATGTGGTGAGTGTGGCCCTGTTTTGGGCTTATTCCAACACGCCTTCAAATTTCTCATTTCAAATCAGAGAAGGTGCTCATTGACAAGATTTAAATCATTAAAGCCATCCACTTCTCTCCTGTAGGGGGATTATGGATCTCTGGGCTCCCCTGCGCTGTCCACTTCATGCATGCTGAGCAGAGGGAATAGGGAATGGAGCCAGTGAATGTGAAAAGCAAATAAAGGATTTAAATAGGGAGTAAAGACAGAGGGAAAAAAACGTCGATTACATCTCTACATTGTCAAACATTTGATCATGAACGAATGTTGGAGACCGAAAGGAAAGAAAGAAAGTCAACATCTCTGTGCATCGCTGGCTGGTTGAGAGAATTAAACAGGATAAAAGGCGATTACGTGTTTGCAGCCTGATAAACAGCGCCGTCGTGCTGGTTTTCTTCCTGTTGTTGTTGTTTTCAGAGTACTACAGGTTCTTGGAGAGATGTCATCCGGCTCGTCTTGCTGTCACAATCCAGAGGGCACGTGCATGACTTCATGTCTAATCAGGTGGTGGTATCCATGGAAACTGAGGTAGCGGAATGTCATGTACAGCATCTCGTCTCATAACACTCTTGGCAAACAGCAAGGCTGCGGGGCTCGTGGCCCACATAGAGCATGTTAGCTATGTTCAGAACAACACATCCCATCACAAACATGCCACCAAACCCTGCCTCTCATCTCTGAAAATCCACAGGCTTTGAGCAAAGAATTCGGCTCTAACCATCTATCTGTACATCCATCCATCCATCCATCCATCCATCCATCCATCCATCTATCCAGCCATCCAGTCATCCAGCCAAAATCTGAAAATGAAAACAGGCATGAGGACCAAGATTGTCTTTGTGGTGTTTTAATAGAGGTTTGCAAAGGATCAGTACACAGTCACACAAAGTGTAAAAGGAACTGATAATGAGTCAAGAATGTAAATCTGTTAGTAGATGAAGGAGGTTGGGTCAGGATGGACCTGAAGTGCTTATTGGGAGGGTCAGGATGTGATTGTGTTATCAGAAGTTGTTCTTCCAAAGGGAGAACAGCTGTGTGTTCAAGGACGAGTAACCAGTTAGTGCCTGACAATACATGAGAAGTGACTAAGAGGAACAACAGTGACCAGTTCAGCATATAATTTTCCCACTACACCATCCATCTATAAAAGACTTAGTAGGCCTCCAGTTCAAATTAGTTGCATTCTTGTTACATAAAATTTTATTCCAGACACATGTATTTGTATTTCATCATAAGTCATGGATTAGTTAAACATTTCTTACAGTATAGTGGCCATATTATGCTTTGTTGGTTTTACCCTTTCCTTAACATATTATAAAACTTTTTGTGCGTGCAAAAGGATTGCAAAGTTACAAAGCTGTGCCAAAGGGAGTTACTCACTCCTACAGGAAGCACTGCTCCAGAAATGCCAGAAACAAAGGAGCTGCAGCTATGGCCAGTATGAGAAAAACAATGTTTTTTTTTTTTCACATAAAATCATGTAAGCCTATTCTGCCTGAAACCACAAATAAATGTATGAGCCTGAAAATGAGCAGAATATAGCAGAGTGAAGAACTAAATTAACAAGATGCACAGTTGTACTTTGAGCTAAATGCGAATTTTAGCATGCTAACATGAGCAGGTATGTTAGCCATGTTAGCCATGTTCACCATATTAATTTAGCATGTTAGCATGTAAAGAGTTTCTAATTAACGCAACAACAACAAGTACAGCTGAGGCTGATGTCATTGTCATTAGTTTTGCAGGTATGAGGTCAAAAATCAAACTTGAATGAATTTTTACATGATGGTGGCACCACTGGAAAAGAAATAGAATCACCAAAGTCAGTAGAATTCATCCTCTGTGGAGCATGAATGTCTGTACAAAATTTCAAGCCAACAAATTCAGTAGTTTTTGAGATATTTCAGTTTGGGCCAAAGTGGTGGTCTAACCACCCAAATGACAGGGCAACATTCCCAACCCTTTAGCCGTAACACTAGCATGGCTAAAAAAAAAAGTGAAAATCAAATCTGAATAGTCAAAACATAAGAAAAATTTAGAGACCCTCCTTTTGCTGTCTGGTCAAAGTTGGAGGGTAAGGGGCGCACTGGGGAAAGTCATGACTTCATTATTCCTGAAATCCTAGCTGTGGCCCTGCTCACAACCCACTGTATGCAAAGCACTAGTGTATGAAAATGATACGCAGATAAGTCATCATCCTGCAAGCTGAACCCTGAAATGAAAAATATGGATAAAATGGATTTTTGAGATAATAGGTTTTCACAACTGTTCACCTTTGTTTCGATCTCCAAGTGACTGCTTTTGATAGATGGGTGACGGCTGAACTGTTTAAGTCGCATCTTTCCATGAGAACTGTAGCTCTGTTTCCACTTGAGTGTTTGTGCTCACAAACTTTATGCTGACAATGGTGCAGGTATGGTTTACAGAATTGGTCAAAATTTGTCAATAAGACTGACACCATGTGGGATTTTTCTGCTTTTATCAAGTAGCCACATGCAAAACAGAGAATCTCTGCATATTCATATTTTGGAAACACTTGAAAAAAAAAAAAAAAGAAAACAAAAAAACATGGCCATTGTCCAAAAAACACACATTGTATAAGTGGCACCACTTTGGCAAAATAGCATAAATTTGAATGTGAACAATGTCTAAAACAAAATGATTCCCAGAAAGGTCCACTTGTTCCGCTCCACAGCTGAGTACAATTGCTTTCTGATTGTTCTTACGTGCCCAAATGAGCTAAACTAAGGTGGAAACCACTGCAGGGTTTCTTCCATATACAAAGTAATTCACTCTACACACACACACACACACACACACACACACACACGCAAACAAAACACTTCTTGATCGAGCTAACAAGCTACCATTAAGTGACACAAAGACTCTGCAATACTAACAAAGAAAATGGCTGAAACGATGTAAAGTAATTTAAAAAATAATCTAACACTGAAGTCTGATCACGCATCAAACAATGACAAGTCAAGGAGTTTGCAGTTAAGGACTGTAATAAAGGTTTTCATGACAGCTAACAATGTCCCAAAGGACAGAAGTGTAAACTAATTTTATCCTATAGTTACCATAATTTTAATTTCATCAGAAGTGGATCTATGATTAACTTAGCAAACATACAGAATGAGTCTTCATCCTGTGACTTTGCCAAAATGATAAGAAGGAAAAATTCTGGAGAGGTAATTCAAATGCACTGCATGCTGGGAAGTACGCCAGTGAGCATAATTAAGATGTTCTTTCAACTTACAAGTTTAAACTCACAGGAGTTCTGAAGCTGATAACCAGCAAGGTGAAACTGACAAAAGCACGAGTCACTGATTAAAGATGAATCATTTCCACTATACTGTTTGAACAGAACATGTGTTGGGCGGCAACACATGGAGTATGCATTAGATATGAGTGCTTTTTCAACAAGTTGTGTAAGAGATTCCCGAGAGAGTCATTCTGCTGATCTGCCTGCACAAGTCATGAATTTCCTGAATTTAATAAAGTGGTGCTTCACGATAAGGCTACAGCTCAAACACTAACCTATATTTATATATATCTCAAAAAAATCCACTCCTTTTTTTGAATCAGTTCATGAATTTACAGGGAAGCTTGTGTGCAGAAACAATGAAAACTCACAAAAGATAGGTCCACAGAGTAAAAATGACGAAATCTGTAAAATATTAGTAGGAACAATTCAACAGTGCAGAACTGCTGTCTGAGCAGAAAAGTTGAAATGGAAAGTTGAAATCAATTCTGCATCCAAGTATGCAATAGACAGGCGGTGCAAGGAGGCAGTTAGTCTGTACCAAAAGAGGAGGATACACCTCAAAGTTGTGTTGTTACATATTGTGTTGTCTTAACTGCTAGCTAGCCTCAGATAGCGTTGCCTACATTGAGCTGGTTAACCTAAGACAAGACATCTGAAGAGGAACATTTATGGTAGAGTCCTGCTGCGGGTCATGTACCCACAGATACCTGCTGGATAACCCACAAAAAAAGCTGTAATATATTTATATAAATTCATGGGTACAAGTAAAAATGAACTGTGGGCATCAAGCGAGAACTATAATACAATACAAGAATATGTTGTGTTTTTTGTTTTCCTGGAGAAATCATAAATTGAAATGATCGTTTTTGACATTGTTCTGCTGGTGTTCTTCATAGGCTTTCTTTAAAAAGCAGGGATTTGCTGTGGTATGTTGTATGCATAACAATAAAGTAGCATTAGAAAAATATAAATGTTAGAAAGATAAAAGGAAGAAAAAAGCAAATAAGTTAAGCATAAATAGAAAATTGACAGTAACACAACAAATATCATACAAACAACAGAAGAAAACATGTACAATGTGACCATTATTTAAATGAAAGCTGTTTAGTTTGTGCAGGAATGTGCAAAAACGGCACAGCCTTTCTGCCATGTGCAGGAAGGTCCTCGGCGTCTGTAAGAAGCTGACATGGCTGCTCGCCTCAGTCCTGTAATTGCGCTGCTGCAGCTGACACTCCTTGTTCTATTCAAATGTTATACCTGGAGAGATTGTTTTAGATGCACACCGACTGAGCAACACTGATTTCCACTTAAAATAATTTCCTTAATATTTCATGCGGTTATAATTTGGAATAATGACGCTCACAGTCCTCTTTACTTCACAGGAATCTGTTTTGTATCTGCCCCGCTGGTTGCAGTGCTGCTCTCTCGCTTCCTCAGGTCCTCGCAGTTGCCAGGCTAACGGCATCCCCTCGTCTCTCTGCAGGTAAGGATTTTGTGGTTTAACGCCCTGCGCCGAGCGTCAGAATATCAGATGTAAATCACCAAGACATAACCGTGGAGAGAAAGGAAAATTGAACTAAATGAGTCACAGCCCCCAGCCTCTCTTAGCTGTATCTGTGTGGACAGTATGTAAAGCCAAGGCTGGTAATGTGCCCAGCGCTAATATCAATTAGCATGCAATATCAATTAGCTACCAATCTCACAGCACATTAGTAGGGATAATAGGTTGACCCCTAATACGACCCGTCCACTTCACTTCAGTGGATCCTACTAGACTGCTCTCTATAAACACTGCTTGCTTGAGAAGCTGAGACTGTTTGCAAAAACAATGTGATAAAGGATATAAATTATTTAAATCATCTTCTTCTGAGGTGAGAACTTTAAAATGCGAGTATCACAGAGCAGCATCACAATGAGGGATATTGCTCTTCTTTTATCCCCTGCTTGCTGCAGAAACAGGCCTCAGCCCGTATAGCGACTGAAGGGTCTATAAATGTTCTATGCTCTGCGTCCCGTGAGTTACAATGCTCAGGGCAGGCAATAACTCACACCATTAAACATAACGAGGGCTTAGACAGGGCTTAGGCATCGGCAACAACGAAAAATAATGTCTAATCCTGCGATGATGTGGTATAATATTCCCTTCCTTAGTGGTGTCAACCAGCGACAAATCCAGACAAACCCACCCACAAGATGGTTGTGTCACGCGGCGCCTGACAGGTCCCCACCGCAACAAAGATCCATCTTACAAGGTCAATTAATCTGATCTGTATTGAAAACAAATACTATTATCTTGAGTGGTGTGCATTAGCCTACCACCATATGGTGCCAACGGTGTCATGGAAATGCTTGAAACGTGAAAATGCATCAGCAAGAAACAGAAAAGAATAAAAATGACAGCATATTAGCTGTATTTTGTATCAAATTAGACAAAAATAGAAATAATATGTTCTTTATTAGACAGCAGTTATACCCTAATTAGATACTATACACCTAATGGTACATCAGTAAGATATAGCAAGCTGTACTTTGTATCAAATTAGATGAAAACTAGAAATAATATGTTGTTTATTAGACAGTATGAGACCTTTTACTAGACTTTATTAATAATGGGGTAATAATGGACACGTTACAACAGAACTGTACTGTAAACTAAAGTGAAATCACATATCTACTTCCCCCTTTTATAAACAGCAGCAGATCTACCAAGTAAAGGCCAAAATTATAGAGGCAGAGAAACATTTTGTCTACAGGTGACTGCTGAGACTATTGTAACACTACAGGCAGAAAATATGATTTGATCCAAGAAGTAGGCATTGGTCTAGTCAACTCTGCCAATTGTACAGGACCAATCGAAGAAGATGTGTCTCAAGCAGTGGTGGACAGACAAAGTACATTTACTTGAGTATGTGTTTTCTTGGAAACTTATGACTTTCACTGCACTACATTTCAAAAACAAATATTGTGCTTTTGACTCCACTACATTTCTAGGAAGGTTGTTGTTACTTTTCGACTAAGCACAGCTTTGAAGTCAGCTGTTGCTGTTTTTTCTTTTCTAAAATACAATTGGTCACATGCTGTGTTCCTCACAGAAGGAAACCAATCACAGTACCTGCTCTCAACTGGGACTGATGTAAAAGCAGAAATACGTCATCCAGACGCTCTGTAACAAGAACAAGCAAGCTCTCCCTCTTTAATTCAAACAAAACTCGGTAATGGTGACGGCAGGAGAAAGACAAAATGAAATCTCAAGAGGTTTCAAGATGTTATTATAATTAGAAAAAGAGAAATAATTCCAGGTAGGCTTTTAATGTTTGATTTTTATCGGGGTGAAAAATACCATATAATTAATGTAGACAATAGTTGTCCTTTTTGTTTTTGATTGCATTACTATACTGGAGTTTTTATTTCTATAGGCTTTGTGTAGCAGAGTGGTTCTACAAGCATCAGTGCATCATTAGATGGTTTCAGAGAGTTACAAGCTTCTGTAAATGCATCATGAAAACAATACAGCATGTATTGATATTAGAAAATGTACTTTGTACTTTTGAATACTTAAGTATTTTTAAAAGCATGTACTTTTGAATACTTAAGTATTTTGAAAAACAATTACTCTAGTACTTTAACTGAAGTAAAATTTTGACTGAGCAACTTTCACTTGTAGTTGAGTAATATTTGACCAGGAGTATCTATACTTTGACTCAAGTACTGGGGTTGAGTACTTTGTCCACCACTGGTCTCAAGTACCATATATGTGATTTCACTATAGTTTACAGGACAGTTCTGTTGTAATGTGTCCCTAATTACCCTCTAAGAAGGTCTAATAAAGGGTATAATAGTGTGTAAAAACACATCATTTCTAGTTTTTGTCTAAATTAATTAAAAGTACAGCTTGTCATGTCTTATTTGTGTACTGTAAAATAAAATGTGACCAAAAAGACTTTTTAGATTTAAAAGTTGGATGATTTGCCGGTCCCTTTGAAGCGCTTTAGGCAGCAGCAGTCCTTAGAAAGTGAAAAGTCTTAAACACAATGGACTTGTCGTGATGTCTACTATAACTGCAGAAAAAAAAAAAAATCAAGGTTGAACTCGAAAATAACAGAAACTCTTCTTTAACCTGTAACAGAAATAGTTTGAATACTTTCAGAGGGAAAAAGTATGAAACTAAGTGGTAGATAGGCCACATAACACAGGAATGTCTTCAATATTTCTTGGACCTCAAGCGTCCGAAAGGTCAAACTCTTTGAAGTATTGCAACTTACAGTATGATTGTGGTTTTTTTTTAAATCTCTGAGTCATATTTTAGAGTGGGCGCTTTCAAATCCCACTGGCTCAGGAATATGGGAGCTGGTTTAAATTTAACATCATGAGACAAGGATGATGCAGTTCATTGACATATACAGTACATGCAGAGTATTTGTTCAGCTGCAGGGAGTTCATCTATTATTTTTACTCATCCATGATATGTAGATTTATGTCATTACATACCTCTGTGATTAAAATTTCTTCACTCTGACACCATTATGCCACACCAGACTGCTGCGAGCAAGAGATAGCAATCTGTTATCTATCTGTTAACGCCATACTTTCTCCTCCACGTTCATCTGTTACGGCATGACAATCAAAATTCAGCAATTAACCTGCTCTGTCACCCCATACTGAGAGGGACTGCTGGACTGAAGCTGAACTTCAGAGGTGGCAAATGAATTTAAAAGGGACGAGGGGGTGGCGGGTGAGCTCGCAAATGAAAGCTGACATGCTGTGCTCAACAGAGACGGTACATATTTTATCAGTAAGTAAAAGATATTTCAAAGATGCTTTTAGATACCAAACATCACTTCTGCCTCTCATGCAAAACACTCGCAGCGTGTGTGAAAAATGAACATGATATTAATTATCATGGGCAAACAGGGCATTTATTGATTACCAGATATTGAATTTAATGGGATCTGTCTGTCTCTTTAACTGGTAATAGCGAAAATAGAGTAGGTGTTGGTGTTATTGACCGATGGAGCATAATAAATTGTTGGACCGTGTTTTCAGATCTGGCACTTCCTGATTTGAATCCAAGCCAGATACTTGGTGGTCTAAACAGTGTTTTTGTTAAGAGTCTCATGATGTCTTGTTTGTAGTTTGCTATCATCACCTTACAAGTGAAAGCTGTAATATGTAATATTTCAGTATTAAATGTCACATCGTTGTTCAAATGTGGAGGAATACATCATTTATTCAAGGTAACAATGTGTTACCTGCTGGCTGTTGCTTTAACTATAAAGCAGAGGATATGTCAGATAGGTCAGAAGAAGGAAAGAATTTAGCAAACTAGACTAAACATGACATGAATAAATAAATATTACCTTGTCCATCAACATGATTTCTGCCTCACTCATGTTGGACAAAGTTTCATTAGCTATGGTGGTTGTTAAAAAATGAAGATAACAACTCCCATGGTCCCACACTACATCACAACTATCGGAAAAAAACATATTTTGTTATTGTTTTAATGTGAGTCTCTAGTGGCAGAACTTACATATTGTGTGTTTAACACACCTTAAACACCTTTATACAGGCTTTACTAAGAGCCACACAATAAATCACTCAAAGCTCAGATACTCACTTTATTCATTCATTCATTCATTAACGTAGCATTAAAAACATTTTGGCATTATTGGAGCAGCAAAAGAAAAACACAACACTGATGTATAACAGTATAAAGCTGATGTGGCGAACAGGTGAGCAAAGAATTATTCATTTGCACATCCAGCAGCAGGTACGGAGGAAAATAAGGATTCATTTGGGTTTATCAGAGCTGCTGATGAGAGGACCATAAACCAAAATACTGATTATATGCAGCTTTAAACATTTATAGTAGTACAGTTTAGACTTTGTTTTTGTTTTGTTTTGTTATATTTTAGATGTAATGTTATAATGGTAGCTTTTTCATACAAGTACAGCAGGTAACCCTGTTATAAGTGTTATAAGCAACAGTGGTCACAGCACACAGCTGTGGTGTTAAGGCAGTTTCTGTTTCTGTCACAGTAGGGTTTTGTTGTGGCCTCCTCATAACCCCGCTGGGTGAAGAGAAGTCAAGGAGGAACCTGAGACTCCAGCTTGTTCTCCAAGCAGCGTTTGAATTACATAATGTGGGTGAAATCCAATTGTCTCCAGTCATCTCAGGCTCCCATGTTATCCATCATTTTTATTAGTGCGGCAGTGAGATAAGACTTTGTTATGTTTCTCGGGGAATCCATTTTCACATGACAAAGAACGGCGATTAAATATGTTTTAACTGTGAGGTTACTCGAATCGCAGAGCTGCTGGACATCTGTCCAGGCTGCTGCTTTCTAAGGCAGAGAGATAGATCAAACAGAGAAGAAGATAATTCTGATTTCACAAAGTTTGTGTTTTCAAATAACAAATCTCCCTGCAGAAGAGGAACTGGGATGATATAAAGTGTAGAGCAGGCTTGGCAAGAGGCTGTTGTACTGCACAGGGATTTATGAAATTGAATTTCAATGGCACATTGAGCAGTTCATTGAGAGCGTGCCAAAAGTGAGAATCCTATGACGGATTGAGACAAATCACTGCCCAAATGAGCTGACAACAAGATGCCTGAGGCATTGCATTACTATTCAATTAGCATTTAAGAGGGCTTTGGGGAGAATTGTTTTGTTCTATTTTGCAGATAAAATATGAGCATCTCCCACAGATTTCTCATTAGGGCCACTTTGAGGGTAACTCTCACCCCATTTATCTTCTCCAATGTGGACCCCTGGTGAATTGAAAGCTTCAAATCGAGAAGAGAGGAGACACACTATTGAGTTATGCTCATTGAACTGCAGTGTGATGAGTAGTTAACTACTTTCCCTTCACTTCCTATCTGGATTTGTTGATGCTGAATGCGTCGTGGACATCTGTAAACATGATTGGAGTGATAACAACATCCGTCCATATTCAATTTGTTTAGGTTCTGATGAGTAATCACACTGGTATCTCATGTCTCTGAGTCTCGTCTGACTAAAACTCTTTTTTTGACGTCCCAGGCTCTGCAACACCATCGCTTCCAATTCAAAATACTGTCTGTCATCTGTTATTCAATAACATAGTTTCCTCACCGTACTGCGTGGCCTCGAAAACAAGAGCGCAAAACTGCAAAAATACCCATTTTCACATAATAAATCCTGTCTTATCTCAGTCATCAGTTCACGCTACTTTCATTTTGTTTTTCATAAATCTATTATGAAGACTAATATGCGTGAGAAACCTTTCCTTCAGTCTCATGGTGCATTAATCACCGGGCCTCTAATATGCTTTTGTTCTGATTATGGCAGTGGCTAGCCCAGAGCTGATAAACACCTATGACGTCTGGTTGGTGTCCCTCCTGGGCTTCTGTGTGACCAAGAACCCCAATTGCACAAGAAAATCACCACAGAAAAGGCTACTCGAAGCCCACCACAGAAACAAGGCTACAAAGAACACACAGCTCTATTCAATCTCTACCTGCATACGCCTCTTTTTTCCCACAATCAATTTGATTTTCTCTTTTTAATTATGGCAGGATGATGATGTATGCTCCACTAATAAGACATGAATGGGAAATGAAAGGTCGGTGAGACCTAGATAAATGACTCCCATTATTTCACCAATCGGATAGAAGCCCTTCTATATGTTCTAATTTGAATGATAATAAAATTCTGAATTGCTTTGTCCTAGCAGGCCACTTTCTCCATGATAAGCAGCGAGGCAAGGTAACCTTGTCCTGTAACCCAGACTCACATCGCCTTCTCACAGTGTAATTGCTTTAAACTAAGGCACAGAAAACACACACAGTTCAAGGCTGCATCGGATCCACAGATAATGCAACTAAGACTCTGTCTTGATTATGCATTTATAGGTTACGCTTTACTTGTAGGGCTGTGAACAAGACATTACACTGTCATAAGCATGTCATGACACCTGTCATGAACATGAAGATGTCTTACTGAGTGTTTATGACTGTTGTCATTAAGTGCCATTTGTTGTCAGTTATTAATGCAAAGGTGACGTTGGTTGAGTTGTCTTTGCTGTGACACTTGATGTGACATTAACCAGTGTAACCTGTCAAAGTCTTTGTTATGACAACCTGACATTATCAAACTGTTTAACATTACATTAAGCTGTCATATGTGGTTGGTTGGGACACTGGCCATCCTGAAATCATTAGAAGTGTGTCACGTGTATTTTTCTTCACCTCAAGTAAATTGGTACGTTTTGGACTTGTTGAAAAGTTATAAAGTTTTATTACACTGTCAAATGCTTCTGTAAAGGAGTCATGAATAATTTCCTGGACTCTAAGTAAAGTGGTACCATTTGGACTTAAAATAAAAAATACCTTGTTGCTAAAGTACGCTAACTGCTGTCTGCTGTTATCTGTATCTGGCATTAGCTTGTTAGCTCAGTTAGCCATGGAGCTAGCCTTCTTGTTAGCTGACTAAGAGCCAAACCTACAACAGGAACCACCTCAGTGCTGTATTCCCTGTCGTCAAACTGGCCAGTCTCCGCCTTATAACATTTAATGACATCTTAATAGCAAGTCCAAAATGTACTACTTTACTTGAGGGCAAGAAAAATATTTATGACACTTTGGTTTGGTCACGGCCACTGGCCAACTGCTTGTGATAGTATAATGTGATGTTAAAACATACAGCCAAACAGTTTCTTTTAGTTTGATAATGTCAAGTTGTCATAACAAAGACATCTCAAACAATGTCAACTTTGCATTAAAAATGACACAACTGTTTGAATGACTTTCTATGATAACAGCCATAAACATTCATAAAGGTTTTATGGCATGGTTACGACAGCATCAGTGACAGTGAAAGTCTACTGCGCGCTCCTTCAAAATAAGAGTTACCCATTTCTGTATCAAACTGCATTAAGAATTGATGTTCTCAATTAATGTTAAAATGAAATTTTTAGTTTGGTTTATTATTAAATAATATATGCACTGTACTTCAAAGCACATAATGTTTAACATGACAATGTCAGACTGCATAAAGCACAAAGCATCCATTATCTGTGCTTAGAAGTCCTAAATGAATTGTTTATTTTTAGCCTGCCCATTGGCAGAGAAGGATAAGGTGGCTTTGGGAGTATAAATAATAAATCACATTGTCCTTGTCTTGGAATACGTTTGAAAAGCAATGAAATGTGATAAAGTGTCTCATCCGGATTGCCTGATATTTGTGGCAGTCACTTGTGAGTTGACATGCGGTGCTGTATAGGTTACTTATGGCACAAGTCTCGGCGGGTCTATAGCACAGGAAAGGAGAAGGCAAAACAAGTCGATGTCAGTCTGTGACTGTGGAGCAGGGCTGCAGGAGCTGCAGCTGTCTGGATTCAACACATCAGGCACCAAGTAGCATACTCTGTAATAATAATGATAATGACTATAACTGTATGATGCATTATCAATTAGGATAAAAACACAATAAAGCCTCAGGGATCCTTTTCTGACTTGGACTGCTCAACATATTTTGTTCTAATTTAGCTAAGTGCAAGCACAAGTTTGAGGTATAAATGTACTTTACTTAATTAGTATCTCTATTTTATGCCACAATTCTACTTCACTATATTTGAGATGGAAATATTGGACCTTTTACTAGAATACATTTATTGAACAGCTACAGTTAGGGACTGTACAAATGTAGTTCAGAAAGGGGATGAATCTTATGTTTTGATTTTTTTTAAAGCATGAGGCTCCCAAGCATTGATGTCTTTGAATTTAAACCCTGTCTCCTCGAAATTACATTTATTTTAGTGTTTTCTTAATTATGTTGTTGTCACAATGTAATTCTTGGCTGGAGTACAGGACTGAAACACAGCAGAAACATCATCATTACAGTTAAATATTAATGAATAAATATCATGTTTCAAGTAACAACTGATGTTGAACAATACCGTAATCAGCATGTCTAGATAGTGTATTGCAAGATTGCCTATTCTGATGGAGAACAAATTGAATACTTTGTCAGTGAACATTTTAAATTGCCAGGTACACTGATTATTAACATTTCCTCATTATGTTAAAAGAAAACAATATCAACAAGAATATCTCAAAAGCGCCTTGAGCTGGTACAGTTCATATCATCATTAATTTGTAGATGTCGCTAAGCATGAAGGTGTAAAGTATGGAAACCAGTTTTACAGTAAACATGCCCTTGTATTCTAATAATAAAATAAATATGAATTACATCAGATGATATGTGGCCTGATATGGGTGATATCATGTACCTGACTATTCATCACAAATAATCTGATCATCCAAATAGGACAACATCAGAAATCAACTATAATGACATATCAATAAAATACTCTCCTCTACTCCCTCCCATATGTCAAACATCTCCCCCTCTTCTTATAATAATAATAATAATAATAATAATAATAATAATAATAATAATAAGTATACTTTTTGGTACAGTCTCTTTTTGAGACATAAATTTGAGATATAAATTGTACCAGTAAAGTTCAGAAAGTTGTTAAAATCAGCTCCACTTTGAGCATCTACAACATTTAACTCCTGCTTGCACATTAATGCACCAATAATGATATTAAATACTTTTAACTTTGAATAATTTAATTAATGTTGGCTTACCATATGTTTCCATAGCAACACTGACAGTGAGTTACTGCAATCACTACAGTATATGGCATCATGTAAATCATCCATACAGCCCTGTAAAAATGTAAAAACTATTTTCATTATATTACTGGACATTTTTGCAGTATCATAGCAACTATGAAAATTTGATCATTAGTCTGTCTTGTCTTTCTCTCTCCTGTTGTTTTTATATCCCTGTAAAGTGCTTTTGAGATCTACTTTGGATAAAGACCTACTTGAACATAGCTTACTCAGCACGACTCTCCACTGTATGGCATCTGAGGTAAAGCGTGAGTGCAGCCAGACTTGCGTCATGCCTGTTTAACTTGCTGTGAGAGCAGCTTTGGCTCTGATATGTCTGAGCCAATAGAAGGGCTAAGTTGAGCATAACTGGGTATGTCTTTTAATTAACTGGGAATAACAGGTCAGCCCATGGATATTGGAAAGCATCATACCAAATTGGAGAAATGTGTTTTTGTAATAAATAGCAATGATCTGGTTTTGTGGATTCATTTATTTTGATTAGGCCCATTATTGTTCCACTTTATGAAATTAATTGAATTCCTCATGCGTTTGAGTAAACGGACAAACGAATTAATCAAAAATTGGCAAATGGGTCTCCATTCAGCTGCGCTAGGAATTCTGCCATTATGCGTGTGTGTGTGTGTGTGTGTGTGTGTGTGTGTGTGTGTGTGTGTGTATTGTGGGTGGGGAGAACACGTATGGTTTTATAATTATGTGCTTGGGTGCATGACCCTGTCTGAACAGGGAAGGGCTGAAGTGGGCTCACCGACAGCGACATCAGAGAGATTATCACGCAGCAAAATGTCATTGTTTCGTTTCACACATATGATCAGTTCTACAGCAGCTCTCCATGAACACATACTCACTGTTATGAAAGGTTAACTGTTGACAAAAAAAAAAACAGTATTTGACACATTTTATATAACCACTCGTCTCTCCCATTTTCACTTCAGAGATTGTTACTATTATTGAACAACATTTGCATTTTGTTTACAATTACAAATGAAGCATATTTACCATTTTGAACATTTTCTTCAGGGTGGATGCGGGGCTTCAGTATGGTGGCCTTGAGAGCTCATTGTGCTGCATTTAAAGTAAACGCATGAAAATGGATGGAATTCAAGCAAATTCATTTTGACCACAAATATAGCAAAGAAGGACATGTCGCAATAGAAAACACAGACAAATTTAGAAACCATGACTAAGGGCAGGCAAAACAACCAAATTAAAAATTAAAAAAAACACAGCCAAATACAGGAACATGCTGAAAAAGCAGACAACACAACCGATTATAAAAGACACAATAGATACAGGCGAAACAACCAAAGAAAATGCAACTGTACAGTACTTGGGAAATCAGGAGATTACATCTTCCTTCTGTGTATTTTCATGTTTCAAGCACAACGGTCATAATCTCAGTTAAATTATTATATGTATATTAAATGTACTATGAGAGTTTTTAACTAGTAATAAAACCGTCTCAATTAAACACTGATGCCTTCACCATTAGTGAGAAAATCAGCCATCTCCATGTGCAGTAGTTATTCTTAATGTCTTCCACCAGGTCGTGTTCTCTTTAAAATCAGACAAAAAGATTCACGCCATGCAGATCAGAAGAGCATTTCTTTACATTACAGACGTGCTGATCAGTATTAGCATTGCTTTGATACTGGCCAAAATCAGTGGATCGGATATCGGGGAGAAAAAAGAAGTGGAATCCAATACAATCCACTGGCTTAAACTATCACATAAGTGTGTGACTAAACTTTGAGCAACATCCAGTGAGGAGAGATGTGGCAGAGCAACAAAAATGAGTAGCATGTGTCACATGAGTCATTAGCTCAAACATTAGTGAGACCTGTCAGCAGCGTTGTCATCACGCCAGCTGTGTGGAGTTATTTTAAAGGACCATTGTATAGGATTTAACGACATCTAGCCGTGATCCTGCAGATTACCAAGCTCCAAGCACGCCACAAAACTGATGCAAAGCACAAAAGGCCATCTCTAGAGACAGTGTTTGGTTAGTCTGTTCTTCTGGGGTACTGTAGAAACATAGCAGTGCAACATGATGGACTCCATGGAAGATCATTTTAAGGTAACAAAAACATGACTCTTATTTTCAGGTGATTAGAAACTAATGAAAACATACTTATACCAAAACTAATACATATAACTCGTACATTTACACAATTTATTTAAAGCTAATTTTTAATGTTTAAGCAGTGATGACTAATCAAAAATGCCAGTAAAATTTGTGTGAGGAAATTAAGTATAAAGAATCATATTGTGGACTGTGTTTTTCTTCTTTCATAGAGTGGAAAGTCTGTTTCTCACTAAACAGTTTGAGTCTGATGTTTTTAGATGGCTAGATTAAGCATCCATGCAAATGTATTATTAACAGCTTAGGGAAGAAGAAGTCATTGGACTGTTTTAGTAGATACTCAAGGTATCATACATGAAAAAAGTCAAATTAGTCAAAAACTAGAAATATGTTCTGTATTGAGTTATACCTCAATAAGACACCATTCACTTAATGGCACTAATAAGGCATAACAAGCTGTACTTTGTATCAAATGAGACGAAAACTGATAATATGTTTATTAGATGGTATCAGACCCCTTAGACTTTTTAAAGGATAATTAGTTACACATTTCAACAGAACTATTCTGTAAACTTAAATGTATTATTTCCCACTGTTAGACATGATTAAGGACACATTACTACAGGACTGTAAATGATACCCAGCCCTCATTCTTCCCATTATTAGACTTTATTATCAACTTTATTAGAAAGTAATTAGAGACACATGACAACAGAACCGTACTGTAAATTAAAGTGAAATTAGCTTGTTGCGTCTCATTAGCGTAACTTTAGTTGTAACTACTGTCTAATAAAGAACATATTTTTTCTTGTTTTTGTCTAATTTAATACAAAGTACTGCTTTTTATGTCTCACTAGTGTACTGTCAGATTTTTCTCCAGATAATTTTAGTTATATTTTGTAGTTATGGCGGTGGAAACACTACCAGTTTTGTCCACTGGTGCCCCCAAAATCAACACAACATGAAAGTTCCCTGTAGCTGCTTTAACTTGTGAATTTGATAGAATTCACAGATTGTGATCTAAACCAACCCTGATTTAACATTCAGAGAGCATCACAGAGCTGCCGTCATTACAGGGGAAGGGAAAAAAGGGAAAAGTGCTGTCAGAGACATCAATGGATTTTTTAGAACATATCAAAGCACAGTTGCTCGGAGGACATGATAGGGTGGTATACCTGTTTTTATCTGCGAATGCTGCCCTGATGTTTTCTGAAGCCTGCCTACCACTGACACAGCCTTCAAACTATTATCTCTCGGCTTCCTTCCTTCCTCCTCCCCCTCCGCCTCCTTCACTCCCCAGAACATAAAAACACTCTCTGCAAGTCCCTGTCTCAGCAGAAAATATTGTGAGATATAATGATGATGCGACACAGGGAGCGGAAAGTGGTTTAAAAAAAAAAAAAAAAACACTTTGTACTCCACTATGCGCAATTTGTTTTTAAAAAAGTGACTTAAAGAAAGAAAAACTGTAGGTTTTTAAACTCTTCTCAAAATACAAGCGCGTACAGGAGACAATGTTATTACAGTCTCAGCTAAAGTGAAGAGGAAGAGAGGTATGTTTTAGTGGAGCAAATTTAATCTAAGTAAAGTAGCGATTATGTAAATTCCTCCACACAACAATGGGATCATCAATAAGAGCGGGATGTTCATTAGGCTCAGCAAGCTTTAATATATGGATGTTTTGGCTAATACACAGAGCAGATTGGTAAGCAAGCTCACTCAAGCATGATTTCTCTGTTAATCACTTGACTGTATTCAAATGCGTCAGCCGCAATGGGATGTTACATCTTATGCTCCTCTTACAAATCATATTAGCAGCCAGAGTGTCAGCAAATGCAGTCACTGCAAAACACATGTGGAACTACTTTTTACTACTCTAAGTTTGTGAAGACAAGTTTTAATTCTTATTGATGATATCGGCAACAAAAAAAACGATTTATCTACCTGTGGAGGGGAAACAAGGCACCTGCTAAGCAGCGTGACATTTAAGAAGTAATTGGACTAAAATGATGTCTCAGTTTGTTGATGAATACGTGATGAGACAAACGTTATTAAGAGATCAATGAGCATTCAAATTGCAGAAAGTTATTTGAACATGGTGTTTGGTTCAGGTTTTTGCCCTGGGAGAAATGAGAAAATTTTGTCTGCTTCCTTCCGTCTCACTTGCACAAACGCAGACATACACACAGACATTCAGCTGAGGTAGATGTAGTAAAATTTAAATAAAACAGAGTGATTTAATGGTGAAGGTTTGGTTGAGCGTTAGAAAAATGATGATGGCACTGGTTATTATGCTTTTTATAATTAATGTAATACAGTACATAATAGTACATAAAATTCCTGATGGAATAACCCTGTCATCATGTGTAGTTTCATCAATGGAGCTGTGAAGTTTTATGATTGATAATGGGAGGCGCGGTGTTTAACACTTTCGCCTCACAGGAAGAAGGTTTGAATCCCAGTCCAGACATGGTCTTTCTGTGTGGAGTTTGCGTGTTCACCCATGTTTGCATGAGTCTCCCCCATCATGAAAAACATGCACTATGTTAGGTCACTTCTCCAGTCAGTACCCTGAACCAAGGCACCGGCTTAGAACTGGAGTTGGTCCTCAGGTGCTGCACAGCAGCTGCCCGCTGTTCCCAATACGAGGAGCATGGCAAGACTGAATATCACTTTACTTTGTACTGTCTATAAATGTGTATGTGACAAAGTTGACCTTTACCATTATCTTTTATGCTATTGTATTACCATCTTTACTGCAACAAGCACTATCCTTTACTGTCTTATCCTTAATGGTTAATTATTGTCAAATTCTTTTTAGGAGAATAGAAACTGTAAATAACACCACAGATTACATATTTTTTAAGAAGGAAAACATTCTTAATAGGTGAAATTTGGTGTTTCCAGAGTATGTCAGCTATCTTTCTCTAAGGCATGTGCCATGTTTACTTTTATGAGAAACATGAAAGCAGCAGATAACTTTTAGTTTAGTCAACCACTTGCCCGAGAGCTTAACTGCATCATATTCCCCTATATTTTGAATTGTCACTTGGCACATGAATTTTGTGCTTTTCTTTAGATAAACAAAGACTTTTGCTTTACAAATTGATACATAAAAGGCACAAATTATTGCATAAAATATCACACTGTGCTGAAACAAAACCTTGTCTGTTGTAGTCCATAGTGTGATATTTGAAGTTTTAAAAAAATATGTGATTTGGAACGCAGCATCAGTGAGCGGTCATCTGTGTAGGTGTGGTGCCGTCAGACTGCACTGGAACAATGCTCTGCCACTATTTCTCCAAGTGAGGAATTACAATATTCGCAGTTTGCAAAATCCTTTTTTAAGTGCATGAAGATCAAATTATAGCTAAAATAGATGGCTCGGATCAGAAAGAAGTTACAGTGAGAGGTGTTTTTTTATATAGTTGCTTGGATGAGAAAAGTGTGATGCAGACTCGCAGTCACAGCAGAGAGAGAGACAGAAACAAAGAGAGCAAGAGCTCATTTGGACTGACTGTTGAGTATTATTCTCAACATGATGAAACTGTTCATCAGTCTAACATTGCATCATGTGGTCCATTATAACTGATGAATGCATGTGACTTGCCATAGAAGGAACAGAGTTTAAATGACCTGAAATGAGCCAAAATTCAGAGAAGCATGTGAGTGCCATAGGCACGCTACAATACTTAAACAAATAGCAATACTCTCCTGGTCCTCTGTGCTCTCTCAGCAGCTCAGTCATTGTGATGTATCTTCTGCTGCACAGAGGATTGTGGGTCAGAGTATCCATGAAAAGCATGCCGGCTTGCACAGTGCAGAATATGACCAGATGCAATAGGACATCCTGGTATTTTTGGCATACTGCATTTGACACATTATATAGTGGGATGTACTAAATATTTTTCTGGCACACTAAATCGTATGGTAGTATGGGTATTGGAACTCACCAACAACCTCCACCAACAATAAATCCAGGGGAAAAAACACACTGCACATCTGGGGTTGGTTGGCTGGATAGACAGAAGAAAGATACTGGACGCTGTTTAAAGTGATCTTTGTTTGTAGTGTGTGTGTGTGTGTGTGTGTGTGTGTGTTCCCAATGGATACTCTAGTATCAATAACAGCCAGCAGCCAAGCTATTTTCAAACTTTTTATACATATATAAATCTAGAAGTTACTGTGTTAATGTTAAAGAACAGATCCATCCTGAAAAACTTCAATTCTGGTGGAAAAGACAAGAGCTAATGACAGTATGTGTTACATATCTGGGTCAATTTTGAAAGTGACATGACTTATGGTTTATCTGTCTCCACTGTCGCTCTAGTTATTGCCTTCTTCACCAGCTCACAGCTGAAAATAAAGAAATTGACGCCTTTTCTCTCTTTGTAGAGGCAGAAGTAAATGAGGAGGGTTCAATAAAAGTGGGTACACCACAAATTACAACACTTCGAATATGTGGCTCAGAGAGTATCTGACGTGGATTTTTTTCTTCTAATGTATTGACTTTACTTACCAAGTCAATAACTTCTTTAGTGGTGTGAACTTTGCATTTCAGCAGCAGATTCCTTTGAGCTCTGAATACATTCTGCACTCCTTTGGCTGTGTAGTAAGTCAAAGTAAAGTAAGTAAAAGTAAAAGTAAAAGTAAGTCATTTAATCATGACATGCGTGAACCTTGCGTAATAACACATACAACATGCTTTCAGTGTTGTTGAAACAGGATTTAAAGGTCCCACGTCAAAACTGATGTTTGGGTGTTTTAATCACATATGTGTTACACACTGCACAACAGCTGTAGCCCAGTGTTTCTCACCTGAGGAGTCTGGACTGTTTCTGGGCCTCACTCTTCAAAAGCACAAGTTTATAACCTTATTCACTGATTTGAATGAAACCGGACCATATATTATGGAGAAAATATTTTCTGGTTTCCCTCTGATGTCCTTCGGCTGCACAGCTTCAACTTTGTTCAACTTTTTCTCTGTTTGCTGCCGTTAATGAGCAACAGAACCAAACTGAGCAGCTTCCATTGAGCACAGACAGTCACTGGGATGAACACAGCCTCCAGAGCTGACAGGGGAATGCAGTACCAATGTAGTTCACAGAGTGCCCTGATGGAAAGATAGCTGTACTTGTTGCTTAAGTAAGTTAGTTAACCACTAACTGCCATTAGCTTAGTTAGCTGTGACTTAGCCCCAGGGCACAGGAAGCCAAACCCAGCAAGAAAACCACTTTGGTGCAGCAGTCTGTTTCCTGCCAAACTGGGCTCCCTTGGAGTGGCTGTTTTGGTCTGGCTGTGTTCACTAGGAGCTCTCAGTCTTGGAAGAGTTAGTCTCACATAGCCCGACCTCTCTCCACAGCACTCAGCAATGGAGAAAGGTCCTGGTCATCCTATTACAGGGGTAAAAATGCTCTGGCTTGTTTGCATTTCTCGAAACTAATCACAATCATCTTGGGCAGCGCTTAGCCCAGGATGCAGCGACAGCGCCCCTGCAATATAGTATCAAGATGGAACTTGTTTTTATGGAACATTTGCAAGTGGTGAGGCGAGTCCTGGCATTAAAATGTCTAAATCACCACAAAAGAAATGCTAACAGATGATAGTTTATTTACAGTCATACTGTTAGCAACCCAGCTGCTGATCATTTTCAGTGTGTAGATTGCTATCTCGGAAGTTGTTGTTTCCTGGGGAAACACAAATAGCAGATGCCGCAGTCCATCCTAAAACAAGCATCCAGTGGCAGGCTTATACCACATACTGGGCCGTAGCACACAGCACTTTTGGCTACTTTAAACGCCAATCAATGTCCGCATGTCCTTCGTTAACTGTGTGTTTCACAGGAAACACGGAAGCAATAATCACTCCACTAGCCATTTCATGGGAACTTTTAACTTCTTTAGTTAAAGGTCTCAGCAGTAAACTGAATGACCACTGTCAACAGCAACTTATCAGAAGTCATCTATACTCATCCTGTCTTCACGTTTCAGCCCAGTGTCACTAACTACTGGCTAATGAGACAGCTGACCCCGCTGGCTGAGGCAGCCCACTCAGCAGTGCAGTAATTCAGAATTGAGACAGTAATCAGTTTAATGGAAAAAAAAAAATCGATGTGGACAATTTAAAAGGCTTTAAGATACAAGAGTATGAAGAAAACATATTTTTCCTTCTTGAGTTCCTCTAAGTTTGATTGCACTTTGCTTTTGGGGCTGTGATGCTATGATCAGCAGTGTCATTGCAAAATGACCCATCTGCATTGTCTCACACCCTGCAGGGTCTGACCTCTTTTTCTCTTCACGATGCTCGCCGGCAAAGGCAGCGTGTCTTCTATGTATTTATTGTCACAAACTGCAATAGTTCCCTCTCCGGCAGCACTTTAGATGCACCTCTTAAGGAAAAAGGGATAAAAGAGACAAGTGACTTCCACCAAAGTCCTCCAGCATCCGGCAGCGTTACTGCTGCTATCTAACTTCTGACCGGCGCCTGACGGCCGTGTGTGCACATCCACGCGGGAGGAAAAAAGAAGTACAGCGCGAAGGTTGTGAACTTTCTCTCTCTGTTTTTGAGTGGCAGAATGTTTCCCCCTCCCATGAATACCAAGGGCAACCTGCCTCCATTATTCATACCCCAGCTGTTCTAAGGTGCCAATATTTACACTTATATTGCAGAACCAGCAAGTGGCTTTCCCTTTTTAATATTGTGGCTGCCAGCCGTCTCAGACTTCTGCAGCTGAAGGACCAGCCACAGTCGCTCTGGGGCAAAAAGTGTGCACTGATGGGTGGCGAATTTATAAACAAGGCCTGGTAATATCATATTTGCTTTTTGAATTATTGAGTAGAGTTTTATGATGCTTTTTAAACTCCGTGCGAATTTGATTATAATTTGATTATAAGCCAGCTATAGTTCCTGAGGATGTCTACTTGATTAGGTTATTCATATGGTTTAAACCGCAGCTCTGCGCCTTGCTTAGGGATGTCTGAGGAATAATGAGCAGCAGAATTTACCACGGCAAAAATCTCAATCCAGTATACAACTGCAGTGATCAACAGTCATTACATGGCCACAGGCCAGCAGCCCAGGCAAATGAATAACACATGAATCCCTGTTGATGAAACATTGGAGAGTAGTTACCAGTACCCAGCTGTCTCATTCAGATAGTATTCATCGCCAAGTGGAGCAGATCTGGTCAGAATACAAGCCAAGCAGGTGGTATGTAAGCCTCACGACACCACGGGGGCGACTGCTAACAGGTTTGAAAATGACCTGGTCCGGCAGCCACAGGCAGATTGTTTCAGTGTCTCCATTTCCTTAATAATCCCTCACAAGGACAGAGGCAGTTTGCCGGTGTCTCTTACACAGGCCGAGCCAGCCGATCACAGATATGAGTCAGATATGTTCTCACTAGATACTGTTGCAGAGTTGTCCCTGATGGCTAAAAAAAAATCTATGGCCAGCTACACTGCAGTTTGAGCTAGTTTATCCTCTGCACCGGTCAGCCTGCCGGTGACTCGGGTTATACTCCCAAATCCTGTTCAACTCCCCCGGGATTCAAGATGAGAACACAGTGACAGGATAGAGTTACAGAACGAGACACATATCTTATTTATTGTATGTGGTCAGACTGCACGGGAGGTTTGGGCTTAGCTGGAAATAGCCATTTGTTGCTGTTGTTTTTCATCATTTTCCACCAGGGACACCTTCAGCTGACACCATCTGAGAGACTGTAAACACATTTTGATGTGAATTATACACCTACAACACATGTCTGAACATCCTGTGCTCCTCGTTACAGCTGCTCTATATGTTACATGGAATCATTATCTGCTGAACAAAGTGAAATTTGACATATTTGATAAATAAATGAGTAGCTGTCCTTACTGAGAGTAGCTATAAGTTAATGAATAATATACTGGTGCTTTATGGATCATTTATTTGCTATTAATAAGAACAGCATTTGGGTTGTGAAAAATCCCTTTAACCATTTGGGTTTATTTTTCTAGTAAAGAAGGTAGACTCAGACTTGACTTTTAAAATCTTTCATTAATGATTAATTAACATTTGCAAGTGCAGACTTAATGCCTTATTAGAATGTGGGAAAAACCATTAGCATTTATTAATGTATTAGCAACACTTTGACACTGTTTTGGCAAGGTGTTTCCCAAAATATCAACTTTTTATTAATATTTCAGCTTTCCAATCATTTTTTTAAGTGGTTTATTCATTGAATTAGTTTCTAGTAGCTGCATTTTCCCAACCCTTAACTGAAAGCTTAATCCTTCAGTTGATCTGAAAAAAATTAAGTCAATGAATTTGGAGATAATATGGTTTTCACTGGCCAGTGATGGCATCTGAAACACTGAAAACACATTCTGATGTGAATTACACACCTACAACACATGTCTGAACATCCTGTGCATCCTATCCTAGAGCAGCTCTGTGTTACACAAACACGTTGTTTGCAGAACAAAGTGAAATTTGACACATTTGATGAATAAATAAGAGAATTCAGGTCAAAAATTCTAAAGGGTTTATAAGCTGTGACTTATTGTATTAAAAGTTAATGAATCATTTAATCATTCTTTATTGATCATTTATTTTCCTTTTAGATTGTGACTAGTTAGGTATATTTTTCCTGAAAAGAACTGCAGACTCAGACTTGTCCATTAAAACCTTTCATTAATGGCTAATTACATTTATAATTAGTCTTGGTAACCAACATTTTTGTAGATGCCTGTTTTGACCAAGTATCTACAAAAATGTCAACTTTTTTAAAATTAATTTTCTGCTTCTCCTTCTTTAAATGGATTATTTATAAAAATTGGTTTGTGGTAGATTAACTTTAATTCCTCGGTTAATCTGAAAAAATTAAATCAACACATTTGGAGATACAGGTGTGTTTCATTGGACAACAGACTCCATCTAAGACACTGTAAACATATTCTGATGTCAATTATACACCTACAACACGTCTGAACATCCTGCGCTCCTCGTTACAGCCGTTCTGTATGTTACATGGAAACACTGTTTGCAGAACAAAGTGAAATCTGACACATTTGATAAATAAATGAGTAACATGCAGAGAATAATGTCTAATAAGGCGGTCTTTCTAAGGGGATTATAAATTGTAACTAATTTATGTAAATTAATTAATCATTTACATGCTTTATAGATCATTTATTTGCCATTTGCAGCATTTGGATTGTGAAAACTTTGACTGGTTGGGTCTAGATTTTTTTTTTTTAGAAAAGAACTGCCAACTTAGACTTTATTATTAAAACATTTTGTTAATATTTCCTTTAGATTTTTAACTACAGACTTAATGCCTTATTATAAAGTGGAAATCCATTATCAATGGATTACCAACATTATGATGCTGTTTTGACCATGTATCTCTAAAAAAAAGGTTTTATTATCAAGTTTTCAGCATTCTAACCACTTTTAAAATGGTTTATTCATTAAACTAGTTTATTTAATATTCATTAATGCAGGAGGTGATCTTTTCACCCCTTACAGAAAAAAATAATCCTTCGGTTTATCTGAAAATTTGGAGATACAGTACATGGTTTTCATTGGACAGTGTATGAAAGCATTATTTCAAAAATAGAAACACGTACCAACTGGATTTTTCACAACCTTGCAATCCAAAATGTGTCATTATTAGTAGCTTATAAAACACTAATTAATTATTTATTAAAGTCATTTCAGTACCACTTTACAATAAGACTACCCATATAAATGTTTTAGAAATGGTTTATAATTAATTAATTATTTTAAACACTTTATAAATTGTTAATAAAGTGTTACAACTCATTACTTCAAAAGGGTAACCATGACCTGTTGCTTGCCAAATAGTGAGCCCACATTTATTTGTAGTGTTAAGCCTCAGATCTCAGTGTTTGCTGAGCCTACTTTGTCTTCCATCAGCCAACATTTGTACCTGTCAGCTTCATCAGATACTTGTTAATAAGTTTAACATTTAATTACTGTTGGCATATCTTAACAGTCAAAAAGTTTCATCTAGCCTCAAATGAGGAGTTAACAAAGTCATACACTGAGGCTTGATATGATATCATGATATCAGCAATCTTCCTCATTGTTATCACAGGTGTTATAATGATATAAGTCATTAAAAATAGTGATGTTTTTAACACTTTACATTAAGGATCCCTTTGCCAGTAATAAATGGTAGTAATTAATTAAAAAGTGGTGTTGTATTTTACACTGTAAAAATCATACAGAAATTCTCTCACTAACTTAACATAGACATTCAAGTTTAATTCAAGTTAGTTGAACACAAAATTTCTACTATTTATTTTCAAACCACGTCAGAACTTAAAAATATGTGCTCTTCTGGCTTAATGTGAAATCATTAAGATACATTATCACAAATTAGACTTCCCAGCATGCATTGTTTGAGAGCTGCAGCTGTAAGTTCTTTATGTGATATCTTAAGCATATTTTCAGATACATCTGAATTAAAATCTTATTTGTGTAGAAAAAATGATTAGTTTTGAATCATAACAAACTTGCCTCAACTTGTGTTTTCCAGATCAATCAACTTAATATTTTAAGGCAGCCAAGAGACTCATTTTTTAAGATTTTTGCAGCATTCACTTCACAATAAGACAGTGCCAGTTATAAATGTTAGTAATTCATTAGTATCATTAATTAGTAGTAAACGGTAACTGGATCTTGCCAAATAGAGAGCCCACACTGATGTATGAAAGCCATTGTTTATAATTGTTTATTAATGATTTTCAGTGTGGACAACCTAATTAATACCCTAATAATAAACATTTTATTAATCATTTATAAAGGTATAAGTGGTACTGAATTCTCATATTAAAACATACTGAAAAAGTAAATTGCCCAGTGCATATTTTCATGTGAGCAGTGTCTTTTTCCAGAGCAGATGCTGCAGCGCTAATGGAGTTCATGTGTGAGACTCCGAGGAGAAGACGACTGTGCATCAACATGTCTGCACAGGTAGAAGCAAGACGCTGATACATGAGAGATAAATGGGTCACGGCCGCTCACGGGGAGACGGAGAAGCAGACAAAGATGCAGAGGTGGGTAACAGAGGGGGAGGGAGGCGTTAAGACAGGTGCAGTGCATCATTTGCATGGCTGCAGCTTAAGTTTCGTAGTTGTAATTGTTGTTGTCAGTGCTGTTGAGTCACAGGAGAGCGGCGGAGGTGATGATGTCACGGAGACTGCCTGGCATGTAGGGCAGCAGCTGCCTCATTTCTGAACCGTTCCACATTTTTGCGCATCGTTGTGAAGGAGATGTCATCTGAGCAGAAACCTATCTGACAGCTGAGAGTGAAATGAGGTGAGAAATCAAAGTCACATTCTATTTGGGAGCGTCTCCGTGGTGCCGATACTGCAGGCTGAGATCACCGACAGCCTCCCTCGCTCCCCGCCTCTCTCCCTGCGCTTCCACGCAGGATGGGCCCCGGTTCCTGCTCTCTGAAATAAAATGTTATTATAGAACGCAAAGGGGCACACATAAACATCCAACATGCACACGTACAGGCGCCAACACCCAGATATGTATGGAAATAAATCTCAATTTTCCAGTTTCTGGGGAAATTGTTTTTCCGGTTACTGTGCTGAAGATGTATGAAAAACAATGACATCTGTACATGCGCGTAAATGCCACAGGGGACCGCGGCACATGTGGCCCCCAATCTACAAAAGAGTAAATTGAAAGAAATTGACATCCACTTGTACAGGCTCAGGCTCTTACTTTAATGTCTTTAATTACACTCAGTTGGGTGGGGGCAGCATTCATTGTACTAAACATAGTATCATATAACAAAAGAAACTGGAAAATACTCCATGCCTGTGTGTGTGTGTGTGTGTGAGTGAGTGTTTATGTGTGTGCAAGAGCTACCGGTGAAGAGAAAAAGCTGCGGCAAAAGAGGCAGACAGGAAACCAGAATGAGGACCAAGACCCTGTTATACTCAAACAATATTCATTAAAATATTGCTGGTAGGGTGTTGCACTGAAGTTCTAGTACGCCTGATGGAAATCATGCACTCAGTCGTCTGTCTGAGAATGTGTATGTGACCTGGAGCTAATCTCGAATACTACTGTACCCATCAGCGTACTTTTTTGTGTACATACATGACTGTATGTTGAAGGACCTCTGTGATTCACAGTTTTTGAAAGGGCTTGAAAAAACTTTTTTTTAATGGCCAGAGACGTCATGTTTTCGGGTCATCTGTCCATCTGTCCCATTCTCGTGAATGCAATATCTCAAGAACACCTTAAAGGAATTCAAGCATCCACTTGTACTCAAGGATGAACTGATTAGATTTTGGTGGTCAAAGGTCAAGGTCACTATGATCTCTGTAATCACATATTTGGCCATAACTCAAGATCTAATATTTTAATTATGACAACATTTCACACAAATCTGTACTCCTCTGTAAAAAGTGCTGTTCACATTTCTGACTGTAGACTCATGAAACTCCTGATTCACAGTTTTTGAAAAACCTTAAAAAACCTATATAAAACCTATATATAACCTATACTAATTGCAGATCCCTCACTCCGTGCGAACAGCCGCAAGTCATAAATGACTGCTAGGTTTAAAAAAGGCTTACCTACTGGAAGTGTTTGGGGACTAACTACTCCAGTAATCTGTTACAGTTAACAACAAAAAATAGTGCTTGTAAACATCAAATTACATCAAAATATTATTTTCATATTGCCTCTTGGAGATCTGCACTCTACTGACTAACCTCCTCCAGCTATGTGCGAGGTTTCAAGGTATCAAGGTCATTTATTATCAGCACACAACACAGGGCTGCACAGCAAAATGAGAACTGTAGTTCCTTTATGTTACACACACACATCTCTACTGACATCTTCACACTGAAAGTATTATATCTGAAATGAGTGAACTCAATTGAATGGAAATAAGTGTTTAAGTGTTTAAGTTCATAACTAATGTCATTTTCTTAAGTCAGCTTTTTTTCTATATAACTGGGGGACAGTTAACTTACTTGTAGCTCCTAACAGCGCCTCGTTTTCCCTCCAAACCTCGTTCTTTTTCAGGATTTTCTTATGAAAAGGCTGCTGTGGTTCATTTCTCAACCTTGTAAATTAGTCTCTTGTCGTCCCTGTTGACTGTTTTGATGAGGCGAAACAGAAACGTCAAGGATGTCAGCATTGATTTTGTGCAAAGAAAATAGGTTGGTGTGAAACTTTGCAAAAACAGAACCGGGGTGAGCATTTTTTTTTCTAACAAGCCTGTTCACTGAAGCACAGAGCAGATTTGGACATCATCATGGGAAAAAAAAGAATTAATCTGATGTTCACTCACTCGTTCACATCACTTCCAGTTAGGAAGCGGTGTTAGGCTCAAAAAAAGTGTGCCTGTGTTCGTACCATAGTTGACAAACATTCTGAGAATCCGCTGCAAATAAAAAGCATATCAATAAATTTAATGGTCCTTATTACTTGCTACATTACTATAAACTCACTTTGTTGGGATCCTGTGGGATTGATGACTATATCAGTGATCTGATTGGTCAGTGGACGGCCTGTTGAAACATTTCATATGAAACTCTGGAGTTAGACCGAAGATTTCATTCATTTAATTTCATTCTTGCATCTGTTTTTACAGAGCCTGCTGGATGCCGTACAGTTAAACAGCATCATTTCCTTCTCCTCAGGCTGTCGCACCACATTATGTTAAATAGACATTAAACCCCATATTTAACACAAGCTGTGATCTATGTCTACATTTAGGTGTCATTAATAGTTAAGGAAGCCTTGTTTTGAGCTTGTTTACTTTTAACATGACTCCCCCCCTGAGAAACTTGCATGTAAACACTTTAAAGCTTTACCTCAGCACGAACAGGAGAGTAACCCGTTATTGGGCGGGGAAACTAGCAGGATGGATGGCTCCTTTCACAGTCTGTCTATTAGTTTTCATTAGGCGGGCCAGGGAAACCTGGAGATTTATAGGGCACATTTGCTTTAAATTCAGCCCTGCAGGGTTTCACCTGATTGCTGCATGGGACAGACAATGATCATCTCCCATCCGTCTCAACACTCCGCTTCCATTTCCATAAATTCTGCCTGTCTATGCGAGAACAGGAGGCTGTCATAGTCTACAATGTCACGGCGAAGACATCCACCCCGGCTGGACTTCTAGTTGCTCCAATCCCCATCTTATTCTGCCAGGGCTTAGTGTGGATCACTGCTGACAGATCCGCACCTCGAGTTGTTCACGTCTGAAGACATGTCAATCATGACTGTTCAGGGACACTTTCTCATGAAGCAAAAATTACTTTTCTTCCTTCTCCTCCCTTTGGTTGAGGCAATATCCTGGAAATTTTCTAGCGTGAATGTTGCAAGCCATTGATTTGACCCAGCAGAGCCAGCAGGTCATTCAAAGATGTTTGTCACCAAGAAAAAACGGGTCATTTTCTCAAAATGAAAATAATCAAGCCACTCACTGCATTCTCTGGAACATATTATTGCAGCCACCACTGACACAGATTGCCTATTATTCACCAGACAAACAGTGAGATGAAATAAAAGCGAGAAAGTTTTGAAATCATTTGATTAGATTTCTCTTCTTCGAAGTGACCAGTTAACATGTTTCCATTTATATTTTTGTTGCGCTTGTTTTCTGACCATGAGTAATCATCCCCTGATTGTTATTCTGAACTTCTCTCAGAGAGGCTGTGATCGCTTCCATTATGCAAAGCAATGTCATACAGCTCGTCCAGTGATTAATCTGAACTGGCAATGTGATATAGGATTTCCTCCCTGCAGCGGGATCAATAGCCTCTTCCTCAGCTGGGTAAAATCTGAGATTTCATTAACCCATTTAGAAAGACTTGACCATCTTTTGTGAGTTATTATGAAAGGGTAAGAAGGCCAAACGCATTCTTTAGCCAAGACGACATCTTCGGGGGTTGGCATTTTTCCCTCATTGGCTGTTAGCGTACAGAATAGAAATGATGATGATGATTTATATGCATTTCAGTCAATGGCAGATAAATCCCTGTGTTTAACCAATCAATGACGCTGTGATCCATCAATTGTATTTCACTATTCCTGTCAGAGCCGCTCTCCTCCTTTAAACAATATTTTGTATTCACCGAGCTGGTCATGAATAAATGTTTTGCTTAGAAATTCCAAACCTCCCATTTGGTAGGCAGCCATGTTACTTCAGACGTCCTCCATGTTTTATTCATATTTCCTCCGTCCAGGCGGCCGAACTTAAAAGCCGCAGACCTGATGTATTTGATCCCTCTCTCTGATGTTTTGATGAGATCACTCACACTCTGAAGCATGTTTTCCACCTCTCCGTCTACTGTTTCATTCAACCCTGATGACTGAGGCTCCATCTGTTTCCACAACATTAGGCTACAACACATTAGCATCGGAGGAGTCTATCCGTTCGAGCCCAGCAGCCCGGTGTGGCTGTGAAAGAGGCAAGGCTGCAGCCATCATCGTGTGTGTCTGAATGGCCCTGTCTGTGAGTCATTCCGCCCAGTGAGCTGCTTCTTACTGCCTGTTCTTGGAGCGAGCAGCTCTCCTTCTCTGTCTGATTGTTGCTCCTGTGGAGCTGAACCGCCTGCTGTTACCAGGCCTGAGGGACAGCCTGCCTTGTTCCCCTGGAAAAAAAAAAAAAAAGGAGAGAGGAGTGAAAATCAATTCCTCATTAAACAAATTTGTAAAGGCTGCATCAAAAGGTGTTCAACATTTGCTTTGGCACAGCTGTCAGTTTGATGCGACCTTGAGAATGCAATGCGTCGCCTGACAAATAGCGTGCATGCCTGTTGAGGAAGAAGGTGTTGCTTTTGTCTTACTCTTGATTGATAGTTGGGTCATCGCTCCCTTCACTTTCCAACATGGAGAAACAATGGCTCAGCGGCACGCAAATCAGAATGCAAATCAATACGAGGGTGTGCGTGTGTGTCCATGTTTGTGCATCTGTCTGACTGTCTGAGACTAATGTCTGGATATTTGTGAGCAGTGTTGGGAGGGTTGCTTTTAAAATGGGCAGATGCTATTTACAGCCAGGTTGGAAAAGCCAGTGTGGCTATTTGCACCCTGGTGTGTATGTAGCCTGGCATGGCGGAGACAAGCACCCCGATGTCCATAGCCAACAATGCAGTGAAAATAGCCACATTACACTGCACCATAATGTTACAACCTTCTTAACCAGGTAAGTGTTCTTTATATTTCCAAGCCACAAATGCATTCCTGACAGTGTCCTGCCTGTGTGTTTCTTCTTTTGTGGTGTGTGTCAGGTGCATACACTGTATGTAGAGAAATGGAAAATATCAGAAAAGTAAAGTAAAGCCAAAGTATCTCCTTCGTCCCCTGGTGACTGGCTGCAGAACAGGTCATAAATCTTTTGACATTGGGGGTGATGGGGATGTTAATAGATAGGACCTGGACCAAACTAAAACAGCAAAGTACATGTAAAATATTTTTTTCCTAAAGGTGGTTTCTGTCCTGTTAGGGAGTTCCTATCATACTGATGTTTGTTCAAGTGTTTTTCTTCTAATCAGTTTGGTTTTCATTCGTGATTTGATGATAGAAAAATGGCGTTTCATGCCATGATTGAGTCGGCTGACAATGTGGGTGGAACCTCGAATGTGCTGGTCACTACTGTGCATACTCTGGCTCCAAATGACATCACCAGTGTAAAATTGCTGCGCTCATATCTGGAATATTTTGGCTTCAGTTTTGTACAGTCGGAGGAAGTGGACAAATGTCCATTTTTTTATTTATGTCTTTGGCCAGGTCCACTTTGTGCACAAATTGTTACACTTAGAAAATGTGTGTCTCATTTGAATTTTAGCACAAAAATTAAAGACAAGATCCACACACCAAAAGAGTTCCTGTATGAAAGAGCTGTATGCTACAGCTTGAAACGTCACGCTAAGAAATCTTCATACAGGAGCTCTTTTGGTGTGTGGATCCTGTCTATTCTTTTAATGCACCCAACACATTGGGCCTTGGGGATTATTTGAATTTTAGACCAAATAAAACAAACACAAATAAGGTAATCCCAGAACATAATCTATTTTTAAAACAACAACTGTGTTCAGAATACCACCACATTACCATATGTAATGGAATGTAATGGAATGTAATGAAATGAAATACAATTAGTCATATTTTGTATTTCACATGTGAGTGTGTATATGAGTGTGCATGAAATCGAGAGAGCAAATAGGAACAAGGAAGTGAGAGAAATGGAGAGATGGGGAGGCACAAAAAGGTGAAAGAAGAAAGTCTGAAGTCTCGTCACAGGCCAGAGGAGGGAATGTCATCTTCTCCGTGTCCTCTCTTGGCAGAGGAGTGGAATTACCCACCCTTATGTGCTCATACATCTTTTCTTTTACAGATGACCAGCTTTCCCCTTTGGAATTGACACCCACAATTTATACTCATTTCACTTCTCTCCACAGGCCGCACAAGGGCTCCTTGCTGAGGTGTACCTGCCACGGCTATCAATAGAGTGAGTCGTCATGGGCTAGCTAATGCAGCCCACTCCCACTGAGGTAATCCTTCAGAGGCGTCCCGCGGCCTGAGAGAAATGTCAGAGAGCTGCTGTGAGGATCAGTCTATCCTCGCATACAGAGATGGAGATATATCTTATTTAAGCCTGATTTAATTTGGGCGGCTTGGCACCGCTGACGGGAAGTGTTGTGTGTAGAACAGAGGGTGGGAGATGGGGATGCACAAAGTCTGTCTTTATTTAGAGAAACTGGCTTTGGTACAACACAAGCCAGATGCACCGCAAACTGAACTGACAGATGTAGTGGTCACAGATTTTTCTCTGCTCAGATTACCACCTGTACGACCATATGAATATTTACTGGATGCTGGAGTGTCTGCTGCTTCCACAATCCACTGTGCTCTGCCATATAAGGAATGCTGGCAGTGTTTGAGAGTGTAGCATTGATAATTCATTACGCTCAGTGGGGGATTGGCACAAAACTTATGAATAAAACTTTGTGAAACATCTAGTTTCACCAGGTATTCACCTGGCTCCCTGCAGTGAAGAGGTTCCACTGGGAACTAAAGCTGGTTCACAGTAGAGTCGTCTCCTGGTTGCACAAGCCAGCAACCTCCTGGTGAGGGGAGAAAACATCAGGTTTAAAGGACACCAAAGGTTTTCCATGTTTTACCTAGTTACTACAAATTGAAGAACACTTTATTATCATTCAGTGTGGCAGCTACATACACATGCAGCACATACTGTCTGTAGGGGGCAACAAAACAGCCTTTGACAGCTCTACCTACTGCATTAGAATATTGTAAAAATTGGTCAGTCTTAAAAAGAAGTGAACAAAGACACTGGTATCATGTGAAACTAGAAGACCTAAGGCAACCAATGTCATGCTAGCTTGTTGGGAAGGAGGCTACATAATGCGCTATATTTAGGCGAAATTTTGACAATGTAAAAAGTGATATATATGGGATACTGAGATACTTCTCTCCTCAAGATACCTGAATGTAACTAGGGTCTCTGGGTACCCAAGAGTCCCACTTTAACAGACAGATGAGCCGACTTCATACTAACATAAATGTGTTATTTTCACCTATTCTTAAAATGGTATTTGAATATATCTGCATACTGAAGTCCCTAAACAGTGTTGGAATTCCATAAAGTGGGTATGAATGGAAAGCTGAGACATTTATGAATTTAATGAGCCCAGCTGTATTCATGTGTGATGATGTTAGTGCCAATAGGTGCCATTTCATTGTATAAAATGACCTACGATGTATGGCTTTCCTGGATATATTGACAATAAGGGTGTTTCTGAGCAATTCCCAGAACATAAGTCAAATTGTCAAATAATGCAATTCTTTCAGAAATCTCCCTAATGTCAGAAGTCTGTCATACCAAATCACAGCATGGATTTTTCTATGGTGTTCAGCCTTGGTGTCTTAATGTGGTGTTTTGAAGGGATATTTGACCATTTTTATCAATTCTGTGTAATAAATGGTATCAACCCACTAACACTTTTCATTTTTATCTGGCAGACATTTGGTTTCCATTTATTTCTGTTTACTTTGTAAATTAACCTGCAGAAACCTGAAACTTGCTGCTACAAGTAAACTATCACAGTCAACAATCTCTCACCTTAACGTTTCTATTAAAGTTATGTTATCCTCATGTGGTGCTGGAGTTGTGAGCTGGCACCATTTTTGACAACTCTCCTTGGCGATGCATTCAAGGAAGAAAAATCAATCACCACCGGCTGCCAGAAACTACTGAGTTGCTGCTGTATGTTGTCTTTAAATCAAATCCATACAAGCAAACAAGAAAACAAATGGGATCATGTAAATTTGGTTGTTTCCAGTAAAGAAGTTGCTGCTGAGCAGCTGACTCACTAATCTCAGATGTTGTAACATCTTTGCTGTAAATACACCAACAGGGAGATTACAGATTAGCAGCTGAGGTTTCCGCTCGAAACCACATTACATATGTTTTGCATGGCCAGGGATTTTCATTTTAACATGTTTTATATAATTTTTAGAACACACAAAAACAATGGCTCTCTTGAAGAATGTAATCATGCAGTCATGTGAAATATAACTGATTTTGAAGTTAAAGGGAAACTTTGCCAGTTTTCAACCAGCTTTGTATCAGTATGTAGTATATGCAAATGAACAATGTTTAATTTCCCTCCAAGATGCTTGCATCCAGAGCTCATATTCCAGCAAAAGATGATGCATTTGAATCTTGCCAGCACTTGGGCTGTAGCTCAAACTTTGGCCACATCAACAGACAGTCACATCAAGAGAAAGGATGTCCCCTCACCGCTCCAAAGTCAATGCAATGGTCATGTAGATATTGAAGAAAACAAAGTTAATAGCATAATGCTGAAATCATACATGCTCTAACTTTGTATTTGTATGTAGAGTATTTGTATAGATTTACAATCTTAGATCCAACAGTAGTCTGGGCTTAAAGGTGCCATCTGAGCTGACTGAGACTGGAAAAAGGTGTCCATCTTATAGAGAGAAATCACCTAGCTTCAGAATAAATATGAACTGTAAACAAATAATAGACAAATACTTTTTTGATCCTGTTTGAATTGTGCCAGGAATCACACATAGGATGTTTGTCACTTCAAAAGATAATTTTAGAAGCCATGGCAGTCACACTTTCTCTTAAAACTGTTGAAGTTTAAGACATGATGTGTAATTAGAAAGACTACACATACAGCACTCGCGTAAGTGACGTTTCTCCCGTTAGCCGACGGGTGGTACCAATATGGCTGCTGTGAAGAAGCTCTATAGTGACATTTATCACTAAAACAACAATATTACAGTGTATAAATATACATAGACTAGCTTAGCATGTCAGTTTGTTACACAGCAGTGCTATCAGAGTTTAATGTTAGTACCTCTGACCGGCTGTTTGTAGGAGTTCTTGAATCAGGATTGGCCTTGAAAGGCAAAGGACATTCTGGTTTTGAACAAAAGGGAATACTACAGTCACTTGATGAATGGATGAAAAAGAAATTGCTTTAAACCAAACTGTTACACAATGCCACAATAGAAAGTTTAAACTGATGGTGGAACAAGTCTTTTGTGTCTTGACTTGACATCGACCTTGATATGTTTTGCTCTGATGTTCCTTGTATGACAGACTGAGAAATATTTTGTTCCTTACAGAAAGAAAAAATGTTTCTATTTCAAATGAAAAGTAGAGTATTAAAACAGTGGCATGTCACTGAGTTATTTTCATTTTGTGACACTATGCCCCCTGTCTTACACAGATCTAAAGCAGAAGTTGAAAGTGCAAGGCGTAATGGTTTTAATTTATACAAGGTGCGTCCACAGCCACCTTTGCCATCTTGTGCCAGGGGTGCAGGGGATTGCTGTCCTGTCCTGCCAGCACTGCACAGCGGGTACACCTATCAGCTGTGGCTTGATTAATTAATGGGTGCGTCTTTGGCCAAACATGCAATAACCAATCCGAAAGTCAGCTCTCATCGACTTTAAGAAGCAGGTGCACCAGGAATTAACCAGTGTTGGCAGCTGAAGGTGGATTTACCAGGAGGAGTCAGAGAGAAAAGATTTTTAAGGAGACAGATCTTGTGGTGCGAGAAGTGAAAGCATGAGATGTGCAATATATGGAAACAGCAGGACGCCTCTGACTGCATGTTTCACCTGTAAATCATTTATTCTACATTAACGCTTGCAAAAAGTATTATAATACATGAAGCTTAAATGTTGTGCACATATGTAACTTGTTGTTTTACACTGAAGCACCTTGAAATTATGTTGAATTCTATGATTCATTATTATTAGCATCATTATTAGGCAGCTCCGCTGGGTGATGGGGGAGAGGGCGGCTGTGAAACTGCACCTCAATCTGGCTGAACACCCACCTGAACCACACTGAGGTGCAGCTACGTGGCCGCCCATTCTCCATCTCCTTCTCTTTTTTCTCCTCATCTCCTCCTCACATCCTCGCTCTTCCGTTCTGCTAACACTACTGTGGGTGGAGGAAAGACAATCAGAAAGTGTTTCTGAAGTTGGTTAACCCCTGTGCAAAATTATGTACGTGTTACCCAACATGTATATCCAACCAGCATCAGGCTCTGACAGAAGTACACCTATCTTTTTCTTGCCGGATCAGGACAGTCAGATATAACGTCTTATTTGTTTTGTATATTATATTATACCATAGTTGTTTAGTCCTCGTTTTTTTGGATCCCAGTAAACACACAGACACAAACACTCCAGCTGCTCCAGCTGTCATACTAACTGATCTGTTAAAGACAACCTGACAGCTGTGATCCCATCCCGTTCGCACTTTGCAGGTCTATTGAGATTTTTTAGGATTTATAATTGTAATAATAATTCCTTATTCCTTATTAGTGCAAATAATTTCAGTGACACACACTCACGCACAGTGTTTATTTCAGTATTTACACTTTATTTCTGATGCTAAACATTTTCAAAGGACACTTTAGTAATCCACATACTTGTGTGGTTAAAAAAACTTAGGGGTGCCTGTGTGTTTTGCCTTCATTTTTGGACCTCCTGCCCATGGCTGCACAGGTGCAAGTTTATTTGCAATCTTGCAGATGTGGCAAAAATGGCAAGTCTGCCGGTTGCCAGTGTGCTGCACCAGGTGTAAGCTAGGGCCCGACATTTTCAGCATTTTTCCACCTACTTTTAAAAGGAATATTATGGTATAGTTACTTCTACCCTTGTGTACTCACACTCTATGTAAGACACAAACCTACTCGAGAGGTCGATAAATGGGGCTGAAATATTTGAAATATTTGTCTTGCGCCAACTCTCCATTTCAGTTCTATCAATACAAACCTTGGCTGTCGTTAAATATGTATAGGTAATATCGAAAAATCACCTTCTGTCTGTGTATGGCTGCAGAGTTTGGAGCAGCGATGGGAGGTGTTGTTCAGTTCCTCTGAAGTTTTCCAGCTCACTACTCTCTAATCCATACTGACAGAGGAAGCTCTACAGGAAGGCAGAACGACAGAGGCTCAGCTTCCACTAGTCTGTACTCTGCTGGGAGAGCAAGGCTCTCCCTTTGTACAGGGGATGTATTTATTATGCCTCAATAAAGAATACAGTTATTTCCTGCTGAATGAATAAATCAATAAAATGAATTCTGTTGGCAGAGGAAACGCTCCTCGATGATGTGAAAATCCTTGTGCCCCAGGTTGATTATCTCCATCCATTTCTTTTGTTATTTTTTTATTCTGTGGGAAATGCAGTGTTAATGCTCAGAGGCCACTAAGAGCTTGATCCATCTATGTCTCCTCTCCTTTTAATGAACGTGCAAAGGCATTCACCCTCTATATTGACCTCTCTGTCTGGCAGATGGCTTCATAGCCACGCACATGAGTGTGCTGAGAGGAGAGATGATGCCTCAATGCAAACAATCGGACCTTTAATAGCTTCCTTTTTTTCCTCTGAGTCAGCCATAGTAACACTCCATTGTAATAACTACCGATACAGTAGAGTGGGCAAGGGTGTAGATGGACGACATTTTCTGCAAAACAAAGAGATCCCGTCGGCTGATGATGCAGTCATCTACGGGAGTGAGGATGGGTCAATAACAGACGGAGGGATGAATTGTTGGCCCTGTGAGCCGTGAGCGGATCTGAGATGGGGATGAGCTTTCTCAGCGAGGTGAGCATATTCCAGTCCATCTCGAGCGAAAATACTATTTGTTTCACACTGAGGGTATTGTTTTGGTGATGAAAAGGATCCAGCTGGCATGCTCTGGCACGTTCCTCTTCTTGCAAAGGCTCACGGTTAACAGTTTAGAACGAGCAGAGCCTTGACTAAACAGATAATCCTATTATTCTATTACATCTCCATCACCGCAGACTGTGAGTGTGTGTAATATACAGTGCAGCAAATAGATCAATCAACACATAAGGCCATGGTCACGCAGAGTGCAACAGGGAAACAAAATACCATGCACATAATCTCTCTCTCTCTCTCTCTCTCTCTCTCTCTCTCTCTCTCTCTCTCTCTCTCACACACACACACACACACACACACACACACACACACACACACACACACACACACACACATACACTATGAGGAGATATATCTGGTCCTTTCAGACCTGTTGTCTGGGAGACCATTCCTTGTTTAGATGCGTTGTCAAGGAAACAAAGATGGAAAGAAAAGCTGTTTGCTGAAATTTTTAGAAAATCCATCTGCTGGGTTGGAGCAAGGAAAAAGTGATGCTGGAGCCTAGTTGGATGAGTGCTTCCAATAAAATATATCTTCCAAAGGGAAAAAGGGTTGTATTGATTTTGCTATTGTGTTATTAATATAAAAATGGAGCCTGGTCGTTGTAAAGAAGCCCAGTGATTTCTTTTTATTGCAGTCCAGCTGAACCTTTTACCTATTGAGCTCAGAATTGTGTGGCACAAAATCTGCCATTAAGGGTGGGTACAGTTCACATTTGAACCAACGCCGTACCATACCTGGCATTTGGTACCTGTACCCAGCGGCACCTTTTTTCAGTGTTTTACTCTTTCTCCGTGATAAAAATGAAATTTTCTCTTGTAAAATTAAATCCAGACTTTTCAAGTACAACATATATTTATTTAGATCATTTTACGCACCATGTAAAATAAAATCCCTCCCTCTCCCCTACTAAATCCTACAACCTGAGGAGTAGACAGGGAAGGCATTAGAGGGAGTAGAAATAGAGGGGACTACATGCAGCAAAGGTCCACAGGTGGGAGTCAAACCAGTGGCTGCTGCAGAGGTCTGATAACTTCAGTTCATGTGGCAACCTGTCAGTGTTCAGCTCTCAGTGTTTTGTAGCTTCTAGGTGAATCTCTGTGGTTTGAAGTTTAGTTTCTCTCCTGCGCAGATATTAGTACTTTCAGGTATCTGCTTTATTTCACTGTTTTATGTTCGCATTCAGCTGAATGGGAGTCATATTAAGTTACTATTGATGAAAACCTAACATTTCCTGATTTTGCTGCTTCTCAATAAATGTTTTCAGGTAACAAATTACGGGAGGACATTAATTGTGGAGCATCATAGGAAAAAAAAATGTTTATCTACTGTTAAGCTGCTTGACTAAACATGAGCAGCGGTCATCAGTAAACACACACCTTCAAGTGGGTGCAAACTCCACTGCGCTGGGCTGACACACTCAGTCCGACTGAGTCAAGTCATTTTGCACATATGAAAAGCGAGCAAAAGAGCTGCAGAACTGACCAGTGGAGGCAACAAATCCTCGCCGCTTCCACCGAAAAGGGGCAAAAATGAGCGTGTCCCCTGGGTGTCATAGCCGACAAACAGCCGTGACTTCTGGTCAAATGGCTTCTGTGAGTCATTTGACCTGGGAGTGAATGCTGATTGCAGCCTGTACCACTGAAGGCAAAAGCCAGAGTGTTAGTGGGATTTTTTTTTTGTCCAGTGTTAAAGGGGCTATAAAGTTTTGTTGTCCACGCAGGATTAAGGTAAAGATTTTAGACGCTAGCTGTAGGTGTGCTAATGTTAGCATCAGCTTCTATGGGGAACTTGGCTTTCAGGCTATGAACTAAAAACTACACTCCCTAGCTTTTAGATATCCTGTATTTTGTGCTTGGTTAGACATGTTGCCCTCGCCAGCTTTGCATTTCGCATTACAAATATTGCTGCGAGTGTTGTCTGTGTCAGGTTTGGAAAAATGCAACCACACTTGCAACCGCTTCCAACTTGCTATCCTCCTGACTCACTGTGACTTGAACAAGCTGCAGGGGTATTGTCGTTCTCCCTCTTTCTCTTTATACTCTCTATTACTCTGTCACCCAGATGTGCCAAAAGAAGGTAGCAAAATTCGGCATCGATTGAATTAATGTGAATCAGTACTCTGTAGTACTGATATAATTCAGTCGGTACCCTTAAAACTACAGAGTTCAGTAGCCAGCCGTCTCTATCATATAAGTCAGGCAACCATGTGCAGTGTAATTACCACCTAACTGGCCACCCCTGCCTATAATTCTAAATAACAGGATGTCCAAATGCTTATAATCACCTGTGATTACTGGTGAGAGGTTAAGCGGATTCAATCCCTCAGCCCAATTTGCAACAAAATCCAGAAAAACACTACAAAGACTGGGGGATTTGTGAGCCTGCTCGTTAGGGATGCTGAATGATCAGATTGTTGCTTTGGGAGAATAATAGCATGTTCTGCATAAGGAGTCGCAGCATAATTTCATTGTAGTCACTTTACCCGGGAGAACAGCAGCAGCTGGACATCCAAGGTAGCAGACATGCTGCATATTGTGCAAGAGATTAAAAAAACCCCAGTGTGGCCTAAATATCTTCCCACAGCCTGCTTTCCTCCCTTTTCACACATCCCCTGATTCTGTCACATCTCCCCTGTTCTACTCCGCCGCCTCCCCTCCCTTGCTCCATATCTCCCCGTTTCACATTGTATGTTCAGAAATGTATGATGCAGTCATTCAATAATCATATCCTCCTGTTGGCCACATGCTGATAAACCCAGCAAACACAATTTCCTCATCTGCCTCTGACAATCACAAGTTTTTACAGAGGATGAATCATTTATTCAGCATGAGAAATGCCTCTGAATTGCCCCAGCTGCAAGGTTCAGGCGGTTGCATGTTTAGGATTAGGGCTCTGCTGTGTTTCCCTTGTGTCACCTCGCTGTTAAAATAAACTATTTGTTTTAACTGTCAAAAAAAGTTAGTGTCCAAGCTGCCTTGAAATTTCAAGTGACTGAATTTGTAAAGACAAGTTCAGGTGATTTTGCAATGATTCAAAGCACACAAATATACACTAAACAAATAAACTTGATACTAATTCAGTTATACTTGAGAAAACATGTTCAATAAGATATTAATGAAGATATTAACATATTAACTTGAATCAACAACTCTTATGTTACACTGACAAATATTACACAATTAAAAAAGTGAAATTAATCTTTTCTCACTAACATAATGTAAACATAGAAGTTGTATTTATTGAAGTTAATTAAACATAAAAGTCCTAGTACTTATTTTCAGAACACTGTAGAACTTACAAACATGAATTCTTCTAACTTGAAATGTCAAGTTCATCGATGTAACTTTGGAGTAGTTGGTTCAACTTAATATCTTAAGCTTTTCAAACATGTTTTCTCAAGTACAGCTGAATTACTAATGCTTATTTAACTAGAAACATTTATTTAAAAAATTCAAAATCATCTCAAATTGTCTTTTAAAATTCAGTCAACTTAAATTTTAAGGCAGTCCAGGTAGGCTATTTTCACAGTGTACAAACAAATTGGATTTTTTTTTTTTTTTTTTTTTTTTTTTGTTAAATATTGTTTTGGTTCTGCAGCTGTTCCAGCAATGGCACAAAGATAATATGTGAAACTGTTTCCAGTGATTTTAAGTGTTGATTCTAAATATAAGTGAAGACTGAATTTAATACTAACCTTCATCATGGTTCACAGAGTTTTTATTATTGTGCAAACAAGCAACCATAACTTATCTGTATCTCTAATACACTAAGTGTATTAGAGACACAGTTTCCATCATGTATGTTCTCTTCAAACTATTTTTAAAAAAAAAGGTCTCTGGAAAGATTTAACTCTCAAACAGTGCATGCTGGGAAGTCTGCTAAGCTGATCATGTTTCTTTAGAAACTTATTTTAATGAGTTTATTGAACTCTGTACAGTACATTCACTCAAGTCATGCGATTAAGTTCTTACATGTGAATTTGTTAGTGTTATGTGTAAAATAAACACTAGAAATTTTAGATTGAATTAACCAGAATAAAGTTATTTATGTTAAGTTAATAGGAAAAGATAAGTTCATTCTGCTAAATTCCTATATGACTTTTTTTTCAGTGCTGGTGCTGCTCTGTGGCAATCAGGAGTGACAGCAGCAATCAGAAGTGGGACCACCTCCACACGAAGGACCTTAGTCTTAACCCCGGTGCTTTGACACAAGTCATCAACACTGCAGCAATAATTGTTCAGGAACTCTTTCAGGAGCCTCCTTGCTTTTTTTTTTTGTTCCACATCAGGCACTCCTGTGGATTCTGCTAAGAGCAGAGGCTGAGGCACCATCACATGCCGTGATGCTCCTGCGCGGCCCAGGACACATCAGCTTCCCTCCGGTTGCATCCAAGTGAGAAAGCCCTGTCAACACGCCCAACACGAGGGGCTCGTCTTAAGGAGTAGAGGGAGACAGAGGAGAGAGGTGGAGGATGACAGAGGGAAGGAGGAGGAGGCGGGGAGAGAGGGGACGTAGGAAGCAGGAGAAGTAGAGGTCATTGTGGGATCTGACAGCGGAGGGCAATGCCAAGCCTCATTTAGAATTCACTCCCTGAGAAGCAGCTGTTACATCTTTTATTGGAGGAACAAAGAATGGCGTGCTATTTTCATATGAGAGCAATTTTCTTAAGAGTAGCATCTAAAGAGACAAGAGGGAAACAGGAGTGCGCGTGGAGAAAAACAAAATCCTTCTTTCAGGAACACAAAGACAGCCACCATGCAGCTTATTGCTCGCTGCTTGGCGCTTGTTGTCTGCAGTGCAGGTTCTCACCCTGTCATTGTTTGGGTCAAAAGCCACCTCAGATGGATAGCCAGGAGAGTCGTCTCCAACACTTCCAGACAAATCAATACCCAAGATCCTATTTTATTTCTGCAGTAACGTTCATCCCTAAAATATATATATATACTCTTGGCATCAGTCTGAGTTTCATTTAATTAAAACGAGGAATTGCTCATAAGGTCTAATCACTGTAAAACAATATCTTAGATGAAAACATGCAAATTTAAGAGAAGAAGGAGATAACAAGACACTTTTATGGGATAGGGAAAATCGACTGGATACTGAGTAATGTGCTTCTTGTTAGAGAGTGAAGATTTGATGTTAGCACTAGCAACTTTATGGCTAGCCAGCAAATATTAACATAACTCTGTCTCATATAGCAGCGTTAGCTGTTGTTGTCACAGTAATATTTACATATTTCTCCATGACTTCATCTACAGTTTGTTTCAGAGCAGTTTTTCACATTGATTTTGTCAGTTACTTCTTGCCTTTATTGTTCATTTTGGAGAAGCTAACTAACTCAGGCTAGCTAAGAGTGTTAGCTAAACTAGCTAACAGCCAGAGATGCACTCGAGTCTGAATATATTATTTGGGACTTTCTTCTATTTGAAGTTGTTTGTGATTATTTTGGAAAAAATGTAACACAGTAATGTAAAGAGCACTACTTTTTTTTTACTTTTATTAAGGTACATTGTAATACAAGTTCACAATTTTAATATTATTATGAACTATAATATTAATGTGTACAATATTCTAGTACTGTGAACAGAACTAGTAAGATTTACACATCAAGACAAACAAATACATCATTGCAATTTAAGATTATTCCCTCCAACTGAGGGTCATTTTTGAATATCTTTACAGAGTTTCTATTTCCAATGTGAAATATAGAACTTTTTTTCTTTTGACATTTTCTTATTATTCAATGCCACCCAGTTAAAAGTGTGGTGGTGGGGCCCAGGTCATTAAATATTAATTCATTTAAAATAAAAACGAGACAAAGAGTGACATGAGAACTAGGATATGAGGATCTGGAAATATATTTAATTATTAATTATATGCCATATATTATATTAAATCACTGTGATGCTTTGGACTCACAATTACATTGACAATAAATATTAGGTTAGAAAATACAACATTTGTTCGATTTGACATAACTTCAGGTATAAACCTCACCAACTTCTGGTCTTCTATCCAAATACAGATACAGAGACAGGTAATCACATCTCTATGCACCTCTACTAACAACTGACCATCAAACATTAATGAATGACGTGCGTGACACGTGACCATGGAAACAGAAGTGCACATGTTCTGCATTATCAGTAAATGCCATGAAAAACTTAGTCTAAACAATTGAGTAAGGAGAAAACCTTTTTGCAACACTCCTAAGTGAACCCTTTAGTCTAGGGAAACATTTTGCTTAAGGGACAAATTTAAGTTTGAAACTTTATGCAACTGGGCACAGGTTCTCACCCTGTCATTGTTTGGGTCAAAAGCTGCCTCAGATGGATAGCCAGGAGAGTTGTCTCCAACACTTCCAGATGAATCAATACCCAAGATCCTATTTTGTTTCGGCAGTAACCCTCGTCCCTTAAAAATACACTTTTGGCACACTTGCTCAGTTTGAGTTTCATTTAATTAAAACAAGGAATCGCTCAAGCATAAAGTCTAATTACTGTAAAACAATATCTTAGATGAACACACACAAAAAGACACATTGCATATTAGCGTACAGCAGAGAAGGCATTTCTCTGAGTCTCTGAAAATGAAAATGGAAATTGCAGTTGCAGCCTCCCACTTTTGGTCAGCAACCGTGATTCAAAAACTCATTATGATTTCCTTGCTTGGCATTTTAATACACTGAGGGGGTAAATAACAGGATGGTCCACCACTGTTTGGAAGGCTAGTGGGCAAATTCATGTTGTTAAAAAGTTGGACAGCTGCACAGAGAATGAAGTTTTCAAACAACGAGCAAGCAGAGGAAAGCAAATGAAGGGGCTGCCTGTTTCAGTATCTAGCAACGAGCTGTTACTACGTTGATGTCAGTAATAACAGCCCAGTTACCAATTTTAAAAAGGCTGTATATTCAGACTGGAGTTGAATTAAACAAACACTGTCCAGTCTGGTGGCCTACTTCTCTGGCTGGATGCAGGCCAGCAGCTGAAACATGCCTGTTAGTTGTTGTATTGTTCTTTGAATGAGACATTTAATAGTGGCTTGTTAATCTCGTTGCTGTGTCTTGGCAAGACACTTCCCTTGGCTCACATCTCTTGGTTAACGGTGAACGTTTCATCCTCTCACCAAAGAGCACTTGTGTGATTACACAGAGCAACGCTTGCCACATATGTTTTAATAATTTAAAAACTGTATTTCACACCTTTTTCCATCATTTTTCACTCAAGAAGATACCAAAAAGAGGGGAGGTATTTCCACTTTTTGAGTTTATGAAGGGAAAGCGTGAGAAATGACTCCACTGAGAGACCATTTAATTCCAGACATTCTTCCTTCTCAAAATCAAATGCCTACATTACCCACAGTGCAACTTGACGACTAAAATGTTGATCAGAGCTCAAGTTGACGTCCTCAGATGTCTAATTTTATTATAAGTGCAATTCTACTAATAATCACAATTTTACATGTACAATGTACTTGTAATCTGATTATGTCTCTTTTTTTATCTGTAATTGAAATGGAGTAAAGTTACATAGAGGTCTAGTTAAAAAAATGCCACACCAACAGATATTTTTCATTTTCAAACAGCCCCAACTGACACTGAGTCCAGGGACATCATTCAAGCATTTATTAGACTGTTATCAGACATTTAACAGACAGACCTCTGGAGCCACAAAATTCTTTATACAATTTCTTTCAAATATTTACTAGTTCTTCCTAAGACCTATAAACACACTTTGATGTATTAATTTGACTGAGGTCCTCTTAATGGCTGCTTGAGTTTTAGTTTTCTGGACATTCATAGATGGTGGTAATGTTGTTGGCAAGGCAACCAAAACCAAGCTCAAGACCAGAGTGACCAAGGCAGGGTCAGACTGAGTCAAGACACCATATCTCTAGTTCTCTCACCAAAAAAAGAGTATAGTGTAGCATTCATGTCAGAGCTGACATTAGCTATTGTTGGTGTAACATAATTATATATACTTTAGCTACACAGCTTTGTGTGGCCTGTCATCACTGTTTATCACAAGTAAAAATGTGACTTAGCTTGCTAACTTTAGTGTCACTTACACTTAGCTTGCCCTTCTTTATGCCTGCTGAGTGCCTATGAAAGTTTGCGTGGCCCGAGCCGTCTCAGGAAGCATCGCAATGGAGAATTTACTGCTGTGTATTTTATTTTAGACGTCATCTCCTCCTACACAGACACAGCTTCTTCTCCCGTCTCCAGCATTCATTTTCTTGGAGTGCATGTGAAGGAGGGCAGAGAGGGGTGACAGCGGGTAACAGGAACAAAAAAAAAAAAAAAAGAGTCAGGTTATTGGTTGCATTTGAAACAGAAAACTTTACATCCAATCATAATCACAAAAGAACTGGCATAAAACTGACTGGACATGCATGTGAAATGTGCCAGATCTTCCCTTTATTGATACTACCTGTGACATGGTGCGAGAGTGAACAGTGTCAATGACATCAGATGAAACAGGATTACCTAATGCTAGATAACATACATGCAGTATATCCTGTGGATCCCTCATGCATAGAGGTAATTTGAATCCTGTCTGTGAAGGGCCAACCCAGGGCCAAAACAGAGACATATTTACAGGATTTAAATACATTGAATGTCTATTGCAGGAAAACTTCAGGCCATAATCAATAATGGGGTTTAATTTCATGCAAATCTTTATGATTACCGTATAACTTTAAGACAGGATATTTTTGCCTCTGCATTGATTTTAACCAGGGTTTTTAAACTGTCTCCTAACAAGTTCCCTCATTTTAAGTGCAGTTCTAAATCATTGGGAGTATTCCTTCACTGCCAATTTTGCGAGGGTAACAGAACGGTGGTTACTGCACTCGGGGAGCAGTACATTAAATTGAAACAAGCAATAAGTGTTTCAGAACATTTTTGTGACAGGAACAAGCCTAACAGCACCTATGTCTGGCATGCTATGTAGCAAAACACACATTTAATGAGATGTTTTCCTGTCGGCTCGGTCTTTGGTGAATGGCAAAGCCTGTGGACGTCCACAGGTTCAAAGGCAAAGCTAGTTAGCCTTTCTCATTTGCCGCTCACAGTAGGATGGGCAGGATCAATCGGAAGTAATCTGAGAAATGTCAACCTTTCATTTTGTTTTGCCCCAACAAAGGCTAAGCAGAGGGGAGAGGAATCATCACTATTAATTATGAAGCCCATTAAGTTTTGATCTGTGTGAAAGCCTCGTCAATAGAAAGGTGCTATTATCACCCACCCATAGCCTGTTTCTTGGAATTAATTCTTTTTTCTTTATAATTTCTTGGAATCTGTTGTCAAACATCACATCATAACACCCTGTGAATAACAACCACAGCGATTTTCACATGGCAGGGTTGTTGCAGCACATATGGCAGGAAAATAAACAAATATTAAAGCTCATCTAGCAGACACTTTGGACGGTTGTGTTGCTGATAATAGAATAGAAATGGCTGCTTGTCAGGCTGTGTGATTACAGTGGACTGCTGTAAGAACATTTCCAGAGGGCATATCTCAGGCATGTTTCATGTCTCATTCCAACAGTAAATCATAATTTAGTGGTAAGCATCATCACTGTTATTATATAGTTTTCTTCAGTTGTGCTGAAGGATGAAATATGTTCCTGAAAATGGAGCAGAAAAGAAATTATTCATGGAAAATGGAAATCAAGTGTTAATGTGATAATATTTCTCTGCCTCTCACAACTAAAAGACATAGTGATACATCATCCTCATCCGCACAGCACCTTGAATCTTCTGCTGGGTCAGAAAAATAGAGACGAGAGTGATGGTTTTCTTTGTTTGTGAGGCACATTAGATGGATTTACATTTGTCACCTACCAGAATAACGAGATTATGTTTTATGATTTGATTTCACTCAAGTGGTGTCAACGGCGTCCACGATCATGATGAGAAATAAGTGAATTAGCGCGTTCGGCCTCTGGAGATGTGGTGAGTTGGCCAAGAGGTAAAGAGGCCACCCAATTACCAGTGTCGTCAGTTTGATCCCTGCCACTCGGAGCTGGGTGTGCTCCAGCTGCCAGCTTGTTACTGGAGGTTAGCCGAAGTCACATCTGTTGCTCCAGTATGCTCTCACCCCATCATGAAAGCTGGAAGGTCCTTGAGCAAGGCACCAGAATCCATAGTGCCCTCTGAAAGCAGAGTAAATGTTGCCTGGTAACCATACAATAAATGCATCTGAAGGAGGAGCACAAGAATGGAAGTGAAATGACTTATGGAAAATCTTTCCTCATAAAGAACCATACCAAGGCTGCCTGACTGAGCTGTTACTTAGCTACCGAGATAACATAAAAAAGTGAAGTATGAACACATCATTCATATATATATATATATGTGTGAGAAACAGTCCAATAACACTGGAAAAAATGCCTGAAACCTGAAAGAAATCTTCAGATAAAGATCTTGGGTGGCTCTATGACAGGCATACTCTGCTTTGGTCCAGGGCCACTTTTGCAAAATAACAGTAGGCCACGGGCCAGTTAATAAATGTGAGTGTTATTTATCAGATAAAATGATAACTAAATCTTTTGTGCTACAAGGCAGGAACACTGCACTGAAGCTTGTATGTTTTCTTGTGATGGTGCCTGAAATTTGTAGCCCACAACAATTGTAATTTAGCAAATTAAACTCATTGATTTAACACTGATGTGAGGTGGAAAAATAAAGGCAAACTCATCTGTCCATTTTTCATTGAACTGCCCGTCTTCGTTGTCGACCTTTCCACGTTTGCTGTCCTCCCTCACACACCTTTCCCAAGTGGCAAATCTGACCCACAGCAGCCCCACGCAGGTCAGCTGTATGCGGAAATCAAATGTCGCTGTAGGTGGAAGTTATGGGGGGGCAGACCCACCTTCCTGCGGAAAGTCAGTTTATTTTCATTGTTAATTAGGAAACGATCTGTGAGCCACCCAGAGCGGGTCACTGCTCTTGGATGTCAGTGTTGCTTGGTCAGTTGTTCCACCAGTTTTGTCACTTCAGCCCTCAGCCATCAAGCTCCTCTCCTGGAATCAGCTCCCAGTTTGGGCTCAGGAGGCAGACGCCCTCTCCACATTTAAGAATAAGCTTAAGACTCTCCTCTTTCATAAAGCTTACAGTTAGGGCTGGCTCAGGCAAGCCTTACCTTAGTTATGCTGCTACAGGCCTAGATTGCCAGGGGACTTCCCATGATGCACTGAGCTCTTCTCTCCACTTCTCCCTCTCTATCTGTATGTATTCATCCCATTAATGCTTGTTACTAACTCGACATCTTCTCTCTCCTGTAGTTCTGTGCTCTCTCATCTCCTCTCCTTCCACCATCTGCAGGTACTTTGAGTTGTAGAGTCTGGATCTGTGGCTGTAAGACAACTGTAACAGCTGCTCAGCACCCACTGCTACCATTATTATTATTATTATCATTATTACTATTAGTATTTTTAGCATTATTGTATCTCTGTTTCTACTTTTACTATTATTATCAGTATTAGTATTAGTATTATCTGTAGGGTATCGTAATCACTTCCATGTGTGCATGTGTGTGTGTGCGTGCATGATCACAGGATCTACTTCTTGTCAATGTCAAATACCGCTGGACCTAACTAACAACCTAACCTAATTTTTTCTGCACATTTATGACTGTTTGACTGAAGGACCTCTGTGATTCACAATTTTTGAAAAAACATTTAGGATATTTATTCTTTTATGTTTTTATAGCTTGTGGCATTACGTTTTTTTTTTAGGTCATTCCATTCTTGTGAACACAATATCTCAAGAACACGTCAAGGGACTTTCTTTAAAACCCACACAAATATTCACTTGGACTCAAAGATCAACTAATTAAAGTTTGGTGGTCAAAGGTCAAAGGTCAAGGTCATGATGACCTTACTAAACACATTTTTGGCCATAACTCATATGCTAATTATGACAAAATTACACACAAATATCTAATAGGATAAAATGATGAGGTTATGATATTTTATATGCAGAAGGTCAAAGGTCAGATTCACTGTGACATCATAATGTTCAGCTCACTTCTTACTGGAAATTATTCACTGGAATCATACATGTATAGTGCTAACTTTTTGCCAAGCTTTTTGCCAAAAGAATACATGTAATACATTGTATTAAATTCCTTCAAAGTTACAGGTCAGTACAGTGGTAACTTCAATATTAAACTGCTTCTAAGTCTTCACTACAGGCATTTTATGAACAGACATGGATGTAAACTGTAATTTGACTGGTTGGTGAAGTCAAACAATAGCCCACAGATGGAATAGCCTTTAGCCCTTGTGTCATTTGCAGTAGAAGATGCCTCTTACTCTGGTTGCTCCTCAGAGTTGATTGGCTTAGAGTTTTTGGTAAATTCTAAATTTGTGAATAAGCTTCTTGTTGTTTTTCTTTTTGACATACAGTATCTGCATGCTGACAGCAAAACAGAAATATGAACCAAGTGGACTCCAAATGTTTTTTCTGATCTTTTAGCTAAAGTGAGTGAAGTTTATGATATTGCACCACCACACTTCATTGGTTATGGATGGAGAATAGCATGCACATAGGGACCTTTATTAAAGTGAATTAGTGATGAATCACCCTCATACACGAATCATATATCAATAATAGCCTAATTTTACACATGAGCAAGGGCCCTGCTCACCTACAGTTTTTCTGACAGACAAAAGCCCAGAGATCAAAGGCAAATCAACATTTGCTTGGCGCTTGCAAATCCACGCTCGACCGCTATGTGTGAACTGTTCAAAGATGCAATACAGGAGCTCGCTGATGCGTCACAGACGCCCAAAGGATATCAAGCAGATTTAATATCTGGTTGTGTCGGGGAGCCGAGGAGAGCAGATACAGGCTGTTGGGGAAGTGACAAAGAGACAGAGGAGCAAATATAGACCCACAAAAAATTAGCAAAAAGAAGTTGTACAATAGTAATAGTAGTTATAAAGTTAAAAAATAGTTCAAACTAGCTCCACTTCCTGCAGCTACAATAATAGCATGCAGCACACGTGTGTTCGTGACAGAATGTTGTTTGGAGATCAGACAGACTGGTCTTGTAAAATGTGTAACTCTGTGACCCTGATCAGTCATGTAGTGCACAAACCACAACAACTTGAAGATTCTTAATTATAAGACAGAAAGGTGTGTAGTGCAAAGAGTACAGCCATCTGACAACTTTAAAACTTGTGTAGTGTGACCAATTAGCAGCAGGCGGATGTTAACGTTTAACTCAAAGCGTCATTAAATGCCAAAAGACAAGCCCACAGAGCTGCTACTATGGCTGTAGACAGTCTTATTGGTCAGCATGCAGGCACCTTGTGTTTGGGGCAGTTAACCTTGGCTGCACACACCTGAATCTCCTTCTTGAGAGCCTAAATTCTTCTCTTGGTTTTTGGCCATCCATTGATTTACAACTGCACATCAAAAGGCCATCCTCCAATGAATTATTTAGTTTTAATGATTTCTTTAAGTCATAAACTCAGTCAGTAACTATTTGCTGAAGGAGGCCGTCACAGTATTTATGGACTTTCTTGTTAGGAAATGACCTTAAATCAACTTTTGAACTCATTTACAACTTCTGATGATTTATGACAAGCTTGATGTGTGTTTTAGTGTTTCGAATGTTTAAAATGGGAGCCAGTAATTCGAAACTTTATTCAGCATATTACCAAATTGTGTCACTTAAGCTTCCGAAGCCAGTCAGGCATCAAAGGAGCGGCACTGATTGTACACAGCCTTTAGTCACAACTTTGCTGATAACTCACTAAAAAGCTGTAAATAAGCATGTAGCAACACATGGCAGAGCTTTATTTTCATTCAAATCCTGTTGTTAAGGGTCTCTCTCACACCTGACTGCTCAGTCTCATCCCAAATGAGTAGATGACAACATCTGGAGTCTTACGGAAAGGAAAAGCTCTGAGGACGAGAGGAAAGGCAGAACAAACCCTCCTATACTCACATGCGCACTCACATAAGCTGTGCGAGTAAAACACATCTGAGGTCATTAAAAGGTAAAGGCCTCGCTGCCTGAAATGATGTACAGATCACAACACATCACCGTCACTTTCTGATGAGAGTTTTTTCTGCTGCCTCCCATATTAAACTGATGATCAGTGCTCAGAACAAAGTGAAATCCTTTAAAAAGAATCACTTTCAGACAGACAGGATATTATACTGCATGACTACTCAGACAGTATTATGCAAAGGCAGAGGGTCGGAATGACACTCCATTATTCTTTCAGTCTGAGCAAACTGTTGAGAAACACAAATGTTGTTTATGGTTCAAAGCACAGGCAAATAGGAAGGCAGACAGAGCTCTTTGTCTTTTAAGTGCATTGCAATTGGAATGCAAAGCTGTTGAAATGAAAGGGTCTTTAAAAGGTTATCTGTTCACTGCGCTGTATACAGAGAGGCAATGCACAAAATGTTTATCTTATCATCTACAGTACATCTATCTAGACTGCTTCCCTCTGTGAGTAAATGAGTAAATTGTATTTAATACTACAGTTATGTGATTGTGATGTCTCATAACAGTATGCACACATGCTGAAAAGTTAGAAAATATTTCAACATTTTTGGTAGGCCTAATTGTAATGTCTGAGATACTGTATCGGGGATTTCAGGCACCCACAATATCTCCCATTTGTTGAAAATAAGTGCAGAAGTCTCAGGCTGCTGGCAAAATAGCTGCGAAAACACATTTTCTGGCAGTAACATTGAAATAAAATCCAATATTGACACTAATGAAAGTGATTCAGCTCATTTAAACAGAGCTTTATGAGCTACGTTGTTTGTTTGTATCTGGTTTCAGGTGTTAACAAACCACTACAAATGCAAAACACAACTAAAGTAGCTAATTTAAGCTTGTTAATTCTGTGACTAGGAGGCCGGTAATAGAGTTAACGATCTTGAAATAATGCATAAATGCGCCTGAATCCACTAATGGGAAGTTTTCCTGTCTTTCCTATTTTGCCAGCATTGTATGAATGCAGCCAGGATCCAGGAGGTGACTAGCTTAGCTTAGCTTAGCTTAGCATGAAGACCAGCAAACCTGACTCTGTCCAAAGTTCAAAAACACAACTACCAGCATTTCTAAAGCTCACCAATTCACATGTTTCTCTTTTGTTTAATCCATAGTCAAACAGAAATGTAGAAATGACAATGTGGTAGGTTTTTTTTGGAGGTTTTATGCATAATCTTTACAAACAACAACAAATTATGTTTGCATTTATAGACATCAAACAAATGAGATAATGTTTTAGTGAGTTTGAAAAGTTTTGTCAGGTGTATTTTTGACAAAGCCATTCTAGCTGGTACCCCCCACTTTCAATCTATTTGCTAAGTTAAGCTAATCACCATTTTAGCATTTAATTTAATTCAGCATCTGATTAATGGTTATTGTAACCTTTTGTTTAAACTATGCAAACATGCTAATCTTAACCATAATTCATATTGACATCATCCCTAAAGACACTGTGTACAATATTTACCTCCTCTAGGACATCTCAGACCAAAATAAATACACGCTTCATTTAATCGAAGTAAACAGTGTCATCAGAACACACTCCTCACAGGATGCCATATCACCATTATATCTTTACATAGCAAGTAGTTATAGTCTAGTGATGCATAACGTTACATATGGCACCTTTAATTTGATTGCATTGTGCCTTTTCTGTACTACACAAGCCAGTATGAAGAAGTATGTTTTCCAGAGTGTCAGCTGGAGCTTTCACCTCCTCCAGTTGCAGACACACCAGCAGCTTCTTCCATGCTGTTTTAATATATTTATTTTATAGTTCACATGGTTCTTCATGACTTTCTCATGTGACTTCTGTTCTTACTCTGTACCAGATGTGACTTGAAAGACAGTAAAGGACAGTACTTGAAATTAAAAAAATACTCAAGTAGAAGTAAAATGATTTTTGTAACGATTTTGTTACAGTAAAGAGAGTAAATGTAATTAATTAATTCAACCCCTGTGTGTTTAGGTTAGGTTTGGGTGAACTGAAACTGAAATAGTCCAAAGTGACTCAAGTTTGACTTTATAAAAATTTATCCAAAACTAAGATCCTGCTGTAACATCAACTGAAGAGCATCTGTTGCCCACATCTACAGACCACAACGTGTGCAATACAAGTGGGACTCATTCCCGTCACTTGATGAACACTGCCACTGAACATAATCCAGGTGGCAATTATGTTTCATTCAGATCTGGGAAAATCTTCAAGTAAAACACACAACTAGTATACAGTGGTGGACAGTAGTGAAGTAAATTTACTTGAGTATTGTACTTAAGTAAATTTTTTGAGTATCTCTACTTTACTTGAGTATTTGTTTTCTTGGAAACTTCTGACTTTCAATCCACTACATTTCAAAGACAAATATTGTACTTTTGACTCCACTACATTTCTAGGAAGGTTGTTGTTACTTTTCGACTGAGCTTTGAAGTCAGCTGTTGCTGTTTTGTCTTTTCTTAAATGCAATTGGTCACATGCTGTGTTCCTCACAGAAGGAAACCAATCACAGTACCTGCTCTCAACTGGGACTGATGTAAAAGTGGACATACGTCATCCAGGCGCTCTCTGTAACAAGCACAAGCAAGCTCTCCCTCTTTCATTCAAACAAAAAGCGGTAATGGTGACGGCAGGAGAAAGACTAAATTAAATCTCAAGATGTTATTATAATTATTAATTATTCCAAGTAGCTTTTAAAGTTGGATTGTTTTTATTGGGGTGAAAATTACAACATAATTCATGTATATAAACTGCCTCTGAAGACAGAAAGAAATCTCAGTTATTTAACAGACTTGGAGAACTCCTCACAGTTATCTTCAATCTAATTTTATGATGTGATTTTAATACAGTTACATCAGAAAATGACAATAACTGTCCTTTTAGTTTTTTATTGTATTTCTATGCTGAAGTTTTTATAGGTGTTTCTATAGACTTTGTGTAGCAGAGTGGTTCTACAAGCATCAGTGCATCATTAGATGGTTTCAGAGAGTTACAAGCTTCTGTAAATGCATCATGAAAACAATACAGCATGTATTGATATTAGAAAATGTACTTTGTAATTTGTACTTTTGAATACTTAAGTATTTTTAAAAACATGTACTTCTGAATACTTAAGTATTTTTAAAAGCAAGTACTCCAATACTTTAACTCAAGTAAAATTTTGACTGAGCAACTTTCACTTGTAGTTGAGTAATATTTGACCAGGAGTATCTATACTTTGACTCAAGTACTGGGGTTGAGTACTTTGTCCACCACTGCTAGTATATAAATGTAACACAGGCCTGAACTTCAGGTCCACATGAGACTGGTATTGATTTTCTCATCAAATTCTTGCTAAGAAAGTGAATAAGTATATTTCCCAAAATGCAAACTATTTCTTTAAACATGACCTGTGTAGAGACACTAACACTTGTGGTTTTGTGAGTTTCAGAGAGGTGGCCCATATGTTTGACAGGAATCCCAAAGTAAGAGCTCTCTTTTGAATATTGCACAAAGTGTTTATGGTTGCCTGTCACTTAAATGCCACATTGGCTCAGTTTATTTATATCTTGATCATTCTGTGCGTGTACGTGTGTATGTGTGCAAGAGTGAGAGCTACCATGATGACAGCCAATTAATTCAGCTCTCGGGGACTCGGCGAGGAGAAACAGTGACTCGCGGGCTGCATTAGTCATGCAGTATGGCAGCACTGGCATCAGGGAGCTCTCATACACTTTAAAGGTGACTCTGTGTATGTGTATGTGTGTGTGTGTGTGTGTGTGCCCACATTTGTTGTTTGCCTCTTCTGCTATCCTGTCATCCCTCCCTCACCCATGGGGGCCCAGCATGAAACAGCCTCATGACTTAAGGATACCGTCAGCAGCGTTGAGTGCAGCCTGAGAAGCTGAGTGTCAAACTTCCAACAAAGCATTTAACAAGCACAACAGTGCACAGTGCTAACAGCTCGTTCAAAGACTATCGCAGAGTTTACCCCCTACAAGCACACAAACAAACAACTTTATTATGGTTGATGTAATGCTGAGTCCAAAGGGATGAGAGGGAAGTTTAGAAAAAAAAGAGAGGTGCTCTGCAGACAGCAACAGTGAAGTGATATAATGATCACCGTGAAGTGGGTCACAGGGCAGTGTACAAGTAATTAAAGGCTCAAGTGTGCTGTATGCTCGCTGATATTGAATCTGACTGCCGTCGGACGATGCAGAATAGCAAGGATGTTCAGAGAGGTGTGTAAATCTGAAGGACACACACACACACACATTACTCTGCTCATTGAATATATTTTATACTCGTTACACATCAACGCTGACCATGAACAGCCTGTGGAACAGCTTGAAATGTTCTATGTTGATGCCGCAACCAATCACAGGCTACGTATTAGCCATTCAGTTAAATCTGCAAATCTCAGTGTGTGATAGTCACCAAACTGTGTGGCGTCAGAGCAGCTGCTTTGTCTTCAGAAGTCAAGAGTGAGGGCAGAGATGCTCATCTGTGTTTCCTGTCACCCAGTACTTACAACCTTGAGACCTCAAAAATAGGGAGGATTTCAAAACCAAAAGAAAACTGAATTTCAGAAAGTTTGTTTCCTGCATTTTAGTGACTTGTAAAGAAAAAAAATAACAATATAATAAGTGCACTGAAACAACACATTTATGTTAAATACTTTAAATTTTAGTTTTAAATCTCAAGGAATAAGTCACTCCTCTGGTGTGAATTTGCATAAATCTCTTGTATAAACTAATAAATTTAACAGATTTTGCAAAATGCATGCCCCTTTCCTTTAAAAAAAAAAAAGTTCCTTTAAAACATGAATTCTTCTTAGTCTGGTTTGGTGTAGCTGTGTTGTCCAGGTGGAGACAGTAGACTTTCAGAGCTGTAGGGCTTACACACACTGTACACTGCCAGAAACAGGTTGTGATGGAGAAAAGGGGGTGAAAAAAGTATGAAAAATTGTCAGAAATCGAGGGGAATACAGGAGAATTGTGATCCTGGGAGGAAATAGGAAGAGGGCAACGAAAAACAGGAGTCTCCTTTTGAAAATCTGGAGGTTTGGCAAGTGTGCCAGTATATGCAGATGAACTGCTGCACAGAATAAGTGAGTCGTTTGTTTGTATGTCTGCTCGCTGTATATGCAGACATGAATGCATGAATGACTGAGTCCATATAATTATAATGATCTGAAGGTGGTTTAAGATGAAGATGACATATTTCAGGTGGGATAGTTCCAAAGGTTTTATCTTCATCACACCTTTTATTATAAACTACATTATAAAAACATTATTGTTGAAGCGTGACATGCCCCTTTGCTTCTGGGTAATTTTAGTTCCTACCTGCTTTTTAAAGGTGACAGTTGTGAGTGTAACAAGGGCTGCAGTAGAGCCAAGAGACTGATGTGAAGCTTGACAAATTAAGGTTGGGTGTAATTAAATAAAGATTTAGCCTCAGAGAAACTGTCAAAGGTGTGGACTCGAGTCACAAATTTGATAACTTCAGACTCAACTTGGCAACATCAAAAAGACTTAACCACCAGTGACTCGTGTCTTCACTTGAACGACTTTTAATTTGAATGGGTTTGGGACTGAAAAGATTTGAGACTTATTTGTGACTTGCGAAACAAGTCTTGGTTCCACCTCTGTAGGGTTATATAATTAGGCCTGACTTAATAAATGGTTTATAAGTTGTGACTAATGACTTTATTATTAGTTAATACTTAAATTATTACCATGTTTTATACATATAATTAGCCACTTATGAGGACAATCTAGGCATGCTCCTCCTGTCATAACTGTCATGAGTTTCTCATTTTACAATAGGTCATCAGGTCTGTAAATACAAACTATATTTCATTCATTAATCAACCATTTGTCCACCATAATAATTCAGCTGTTTGGGAAAGTTTGGAGTTGCTCTGATAATAATTTAGATTTTTTCTGGTGTTAGCCAGTCAAATAGAAGGGGACGAGCGTTGCAGAAATAGCAGGCATCCGGCATCAGAAAGAAGTAAACATGAAGGAACTGATGCTGCTGTTTGAGTACACAGGGCTGTAAAAGATGGCGCGAGCCCCGTACAAGCAAAAACAATACATTCTACTTGGACATCAAATTGTTGAAGCAGTGATTGAAGCCTATTTTTGGGGGGAATTCTTTACACGACAGAGCCATGTTTTCCCACCTAACTTTATTGTTGGCCTACACAAGGCCTACAATATATAGAAATTTGCAAGCTAATATACATGTTGTGGACTTTTGGGTGGGTTGCACCAACCTTATGATGTTTTCTGTAGCACCCACCTGTCAATATGGCCTTGGAAGGCAGTGGCAGGTTCTAAAGAGACCAACCTGATGACCCAAAAGTTCTTCATATTAGTGTCTTATTACCGAGTTACAGTATAAACCATGATAAAGTGATTTGTTTAATCATCATTGCCAACCGTCATTAATAGAGCTAACATTTAAACACTTTATAATGTCTGCCTCATTAACACATGCTACAGAGTAGCAATGAGCGTAATGTAAAGCTCTGGGTTTTGAGGATGATAATTTTGGTGGTCTGAAACTGCTGTCTTCACGCCTGCGGCTTGATGGTCCCCCTCTCTGCTGGTTGGAGGCGGGATGTCTCCACGAGAAACAAATGATGAGCAGGACCAGCAGTTGGCTGGTGTGCTGCCTCAGCCAGTGCTCTGCTTACAAAGGGCCATTAGCCAAGGTCTGCAGCTGACAGATGAAGGCCCCCTAATGGTGCAGGATCATGCTGTGATTTACAATCTTTATATTTAACCAGAGAGAGATTAATTATCGCCGGCAAATTGACAGGTCCAAGGGGGTGAGGGAGGTTTCTGACTGACATTGCCATTCCTCACAGCGCTTCCTGCCAGAGGGCATCACTCCTGACCTTGTGATGCCAGGCATGTTGGGCACCCCACCTCCTCTCAGCAACACCTCCCTGCTCTTTTTCTTTAATAATCATCCTTTGTTCTTTGCAGGGATGCCACTCACCCCTGGACGGGCTTAAAACCCCACAATGGCTGTCAAAGCAAAAGCAGAAATTTACAGTCTCGGGGAACTCACTTATGTTTTTGATCGGGGGGCGCTTTGTTCTACGTGTTGACGCATGTGTGTGAGAATGAGTGAGTGAGTGTGAGGGCAAACAAGCCTTGCCCAAAGCAACAAAACAAAAGAGGGTGTGTTTCTACCCTCCTGCTTTACTGATGCCCTGCAGATGTCCTCGATCGGCCACTTTTTATATCTGAAGATTATTTCTTGTTTGAGGTTTTTTGTCATGTTCTTCCCTTTGTTTGGGTTGCTATCTATCTTGTGTGTGATCCCTCATGTGGGTGACAGGCTTGGCCCAGTCATTTCTTTTGTGGTGCACATTTAACAACAGGATGCAAAATCTATTTTCCACTGTGGGGACAATAAAAAGCCATAATCTGATGTGTTTAGGCTGTAAAGTAATAAAAGCCCTAACAGTCGGCGTCATGGGATCTCAGTCAAACCCAACAACAAACTGAAAATTGAGACTGTAAAAAAAAGCCTGAATGTTGGCAGTTGCACACTTACATTAAACTGATTTTCATTTTCAGAATTTGATTTCATTTTAAATTGTCTGCTGGGACAAAACGCTTGAAAATTATTTAAAGGAATAGTCCAACATTTGGGGAAAACCCACTCATTCATTTTATTTCTTCTTGAGAAGATCAGTACCACAATAAAACCCGTTTACTCTCTGTGAAGCTACAGCTAGCAGCCAGTTAGCTTTAAGCAAAGCCCTGCTCCTTAACAAGCAGTGCTGGACAAGTAACTAGTTACAGTTACTTGTTACTAAGTAACTGAATAACCAGCTGGCTTACTGCCTTCTAGAAGTAAAAAGCTACTAGGAAAAGTAACTTTTGCATTACCTTTTTTGTTTCAATTATTCAAATTATTTTAGTGTTTCTGTGGAACAGTGAGACAAAACAACTCCAACATCATCTTATCATTGTAGTTGTTATCACTATGATAAAAAGTAAGTTGTGAATGAATAAAACACAATAAATAAGCTTAAAATTTTTTTGATATTTATGGCACATTCACTGTAGCCTCAAAAGGCCTTCAAATCAAGCCTTAGTATTAGTAGAAACTGCCCAACTTAGCAATTCAGGCTAATCTTCAGCTAAATGATTCACATGGTTCTATACACGGGCAAACCACTAACATGTATAATACACATTTTCTAGAGCAGGATAACAGTTATTATACCTGATATCTTATCCATCACAGACAGATAAAACTGATGGGTGCTTCTTAAATTTATAGTCACATGACAACAAAAGTGCACAGTTGCTCAGAAATAGGGGCCGGGTCAACTTACCCACCAACTCGTCTTACCCCACTATCTCCTATTTAAGAAATTCAAAATGTGTACTTTATTATCATCACGCCTTTCTATATTGGCTATTCTATATCACTTTACACAGGCTATAGCAGTGTAGTATGAAATACGCACGGCTGCAGTGTCATGCATGATGACGCATCAAAGAACCTCATATGTGTCCCGGTCGTGCAGCACCATAGAATATCTAATATTCTCCACGAGAGGATGAAAGCTGGGGACAAATAAGGCCTACTGTGCTGAAACAGACAAACCAGCAAAGAGCAGAGCAGGAAAAACGCAGCTCTTCATGCACTGACAGAAAGGAGGGAAGAGCAAAGAGCACAACCAAAATCACCTGATATCAATCACAAAACACAGATTGAGTCATAGAAAAACAGAGACAGAAAAACTGAGACATCCCACAGATAAGAGCTAATAAAAGAGCACAAGAAGACCAAGAAGCCACTATCATTCCTCCCTGCAAAACCGGGGAAGATGAAATTATTTTACAGTCACGGCAAAGCATGATAATGATGATAAAAAAGGTCAGATGATAATAAACTTTAATCATCTGAAGTCAGCTTTTTTCAAATAAAGTAATGAGTAATGAGCCTTCTTAGATTTCAGAAATTGGAAGGGCATTATTGAATTTGAAAAATAACAGAATACAGTACTAGTTTTCACAAAACATAGTGGAGTTACAGTAATGTGTTACTTAGACACTGGTCACGAGCTCACAAAACCTCTAAAGATCAATAATTAATTCACATATATATATATATTGTCTGATTTGTTTAATCCCTTTTGTGGTTTTTACGGTTTTCCCTTCAGACAAGGTCAGGCTAGTCATTTCCCCTGTTAACAGTTTCGTGCTAAGCTAATCCAAGCAGTTTGGACAAACCAAACGCTACATGCTTGGAAGGGAAGAATGAGAAGAAGTGTTTACGATCTGCAGGCTAAATTCTACTCATCTGTCTTTTAAAGGAAGTCTGACATTAAGGCAAATTCACTTTCGTGCCAAGAGTTAGATGAGAGGATCAAGACTTCTACCATATCTGTGGCCTAAATGTGAATACAGCCAGCAGCTGGTTAGATAAGCTTAGCATAACGACTGGAATCAGAGGGAAACAGCTAGCCTGGCTCTGTCACAAGGTTACTAAACCCCTAAAGCTGAATTATTAACGCACATATATCTCATTTGATTTGTTAACCCTTATTGTGGTCTCACAACTGCACCTTCAGACAAAGTTCAGGTATCCTGCAGTGACCAGATGTCTCATGTTTGTCTGGGATTGTCCACGTTTCAAGTTGGGTGTCCCGAGTCCTGACAAATATCTGTAAAACACAAAAATGTCTTGTTTGTCAACATTCACTAACAGATTGTCCTGGTTTTCAACACAATTAAAATATAAATATTATATTATCTTTGTTTTCAGCACTTACATAGACAGATTTTCATGTTCTGTGCTGCTCATTATTACCTGACAGTGCACTACGTGTCTGAATTTAACACTGATTTGTCTGTATGCGTGTCAATCAATCAATGTATCGTTGTCAAGGCTGTTGCTAGCCTATGAGTCATCGACACTCTTTCTGACAGTCGTTCTGCTGACAGTAGTTATGCCGGTCAGTTTTTTCCAAAGAGCTCTAGGAGGTTTACTCTTCCCTTTGTAAAGTATCCAGCAACAAAAATGCTGCATTCATGGTGTCCATGGTGTTGAAAGGTGAGCTTGGTAGGTGTGCTAAGTGCTGAAATCATTCACTCCAGGAGAGACAGAACGCAATTAAGTCCCACCCACATCAGAGGTGAAATGGCCCACCATTGACTTTGGAATTGTGTGAAGGTTCCTCTTGTCACTGTCTGTCTGCTAGCAAATAACAGGAAACCCTCCAAACACTGCAGGGTACTGGGATGCACCACCAACAAGCTGCTGAACCAAAAAGTTTTAAGAGGACAAAAGTGGATAGAGATGTGAGGAATCAGCAAGACGAACGGGAAAACTTTGGGATCCTGACACTCAATAAAGTTATGTCTAAGTCACAGTTACTAACCTGACCAGACAAACAAGAGGTTGAACCGAAGTCATCCTGGTTTTGATCTTTGGATAAATTATGATCTTGCCCGGTGATTTGATCAAGTAGTTGCAAATATCAAAGTATTTCACTTCTGGCCATTGAGTGGGATCATTTCCAAGAAAAAAAGCAATATAAAGACAAGGGACACCAAGGCTTACAGACAATATTGAGTTTGACAATATAACTTTTCCTCTCTTGTAGACACAGGGTGCTAAAATAATCTTTTGACAGACTGAAAGCTGATGTCTTTAGCTAGCTACAGTCACTGTTAATTTTTCTGGCCTTGGTTGCACACTGTGGTTTCTCACCAGTGGGTGTGGCTTTCAGAGTAGGATGCATTTTGCTTTGTCTCTATCCTGACAAAAAGGTCTATGGTGTGTGCAGTTTGAGTGTTTGAAAACATGGTCACCTTAGGCTAGCTGTTTCTCCCTGTTTCTTTTCTGTCTCTGTGTTAAGCTAAGCTAACTAACTGGTGCCTCCAGCTACACAGTTTTCATGCAAATGAGTGTGATACCAATCTTCTTATCTAACTCTTGGCAATAAAGCAAATACGCATATATTTCCCAAAATGTAAAATACTGTTTTAAACACACAGTCTGTAAATTCTGTCGCTACAGCTCTCTCACATTAAAACAAGGACAAAGACATACAGTAGGTTGATGATGTCCTGAAGTAGCGTGGGATCATGGGAGTTGTCATCCTCACTTTTAAACAACCGCCATAGCTGATGAAAATCTATCTGACGTGACTCAGGCAGAAAGCATGTTCACATGCCAGGTAATATTAAAGTTTTATTCACGTTACCTTTAGTCACGTGGGCCAACTTCCATCCTTACTCTCTGACATGTCCTGTGTTTTATACCAACTAGACATCAACAGCAAGAAGGAAACCCACCATTCCCTTCAATAAATTACTAATTTCTCTGTATTTCGGAAATTATTGGAAACAACTCAGCAAAATATATAACATATGTAGCATTTTAATTCTGAAATTATATATATTATGGGTTTAAAGATCAAAGCTGAAACAGTTACCAATCTTATGTTTTTCTTCAGAAGTGACTTGAAAAATAAATCAAAGACTCTCTTCACAACAAAACAAGTATTTGCATAAAGGGTACAGCGCGTGTGTGTAGCCTACTGATTCTGGTAAATTTTCAACGTCTGCTGGTTTGTTTTTGATGATGGTGGCAGAGAACATCATGTTCAGGAAATCCAGTGTGTTTTCTCTCAGCAAGTTCAGTCATGTTGGTCAGCACTTAACACCAGTGTTGCCCGTCTGCCAGTTTAGCGTCTATCTCCAACTGAATAAATCATACAAACACAATTTGGAGCGTTATCTACCACAAATGTGAACGCAGCAGGACTCTGACACAGAAATTCTCTTTTGAGTGTGAATGAAAAAAAAACAAATTTGTGGTCTCTTTGTGGTTACAGCAGAGTAAAAGCAGTACGTACCACGCCGGGAAAAAAATGATGTGATTCACAACTGTTATCAGGCTGCTATTCAAACTATGGAAATGACAGAGCTATCCCAGGAATAACACGTCCTTAAGACCTCTCATCCGATACAGCAGCTTCCACCTCTCTTTGACTACACACTGCAGCTCTTACCAGCACCCCCCCCTTTCTTTTTTTCTTTCTGACCTTTCACCTTTGCCTCGTTGGTCTCATCCATCTCTGTTCAATGCTTCCTATAGCCAAGACGCTCACCTATGGCACTGTCCCCTGGCACCCTCGCTTGCACTTTGCAGACGTAGGATCACAATGAAGGACAAGGTGCTAATGATTTCCATTCAGTTTAGCCTCCGGGCTCTCAAATATACGTCCCGGATAAACCCTAAGATTTATGACATCAACATTTTATCTTCTTCTGAGCGCGGTACGAGCAGGAAGAGGGCAGCGGGGATGGACAGCGAGTGCAATGCAGGAGCCATGACTACCTTTACTAATCCTTTGGCACCCCTACCAGCCCACATCAGAGATGGAAATCATTGAAGAGATTATAACAGCGAATCTGCTCTGCTCAGTTTAAGATGCCGTCTCACTCCTGCTCTGCCTCCCGTCACTTCTCTCTCCTTACCACCCTTATATCGCACCCCCCCCTTCATCTGAAGTTAGTGCTTTAAAAGGAGAGATCACACCAATCCAACGTGCCAGCATGGGAATAATTAGCAAGCAGGTGCAGAAAATTGCTCTTTTCATAATGAAGGTTATTTATACATGCCCCCTCATAGAGCTGGACATGCTGCTTCATTGTCACCTAGTAAACGCTCAAGGCGCTTCCTCTTTCCTCACTTTCTGGCTTTTTCTCCTTCACACACACCACATATGCTTAAATACTCAGACACCCATAAGTCAAAGTCACCAAACATGAAGATGAAGCCTGTTGCTAAGAAAATCTGACATCGGCTCACATGTCAGATCAGACTGAGACATCAGCGATTCTCAATCCAATTACATTAATCGACCATAGAAAATCCATACTGAAGGTTGATGAACAATCTTTACTGCCAAATTACAGGGATTGCACCATTATAATTGAAGTTGGTTGTGGCTGTCACTGCTGATCTAATGAAATAATCTTGTTGAGCTAACCCTCTGACCGTGATCATGACAGACATAATTATCAGTCTTATTTTTTTCTAAATATTGTGCTCTTCCCCCTTCAACCTGCTCTTTTGTCAGTTTGGAGATGAGCAGTGGTGCAAAGAGTACAGTACTATTATATCACTAAAATATCACTCAATTATAAGTAACAGTACTTGTACGTAAAAATAAAAATTAAGTAAAAGTGCAAAATATTCTTCCTAAAAACTATGATGAACTATTGATGTTCAATGCATTATCAATAGCAGATTTAATCAAATGGGGTTTCTGCTCTCCCGTGCTGTTCTGCTCAGTCACCTCTCCAAACCTGGGTCTGCTGCAGTATTTTTGTTTTTTTGTTTTTTTGTTTTTCGTCTGAACGTCAAGGTTTTCATTGGCCCATTTGTAATCAGATAGCCTTATTGATTACAAGATGCAGATGAAAGGTCTGGATGTTAATGTAAACTGTACTCAATACTCAATTATGATTTTAAGACAAGAACCCAAAAATGACTTGATTATAGTAATTTGAGTAGTTGTAATTAGTTACCTCCACCACTAGAGATAAAAGATGCACCAAATACGTTATTTAGGAAAGAAGAAATAATGCTATTGAAACTGAAACTGATTTCCCCAATTTGAATATGCTTATTGTTTGGGAAAAATCATTTCCAAACTGGAGCACTGGAACGTATGAGTACAACTTTTTTTTTTTTCCTGGTGGGGAGTACTGGCAGCGACAAGCTTACCACACCAGCTGTTGTGAATTGGTCGCAGCGTGGTTTGGCTAAGTCATAAAAACTGCTTTGTTAGGTTTATGAAAAGAACGTGGTTGGGGTTAACAACATTCTCAACCACTGAGCTGAGGCCCGCTGGTGGCTCTCAGAGCGCCATCTAGTGGGCCTCAGAGGAAGTGGTACTAGCAAAAAAGTTTTTTGTTTTTGGAGTAATTTTAAAAAAGCATTTTTATATCTAAATGTACTAAATAATTCAAATAGATAAAATGAATAATTTCATCAGGTACGTGTTTTCTTAGCTAGCTACATTCCCTCAGATGCAGTGACACAAAACTGATCCTTTTAAAAAAAAAAAAAAAAAAGTAAAAAGTGATGTTGGAAACAACCCTGTGTCAGTAAAAGCTCCAAAGAAATATGGGTCTGGTTCATGACAGCATAATTATTTTTCTCCTTTTTTGTCATGATTTTTTTTTTCTCATTTACTTGGGAAAATGGTCCTCAAATTCTTTTCAAGAGTCAGAAGTGGGCCCTCAGTTACAGAGGGTTGAGAACCCCTGACGTACGCCACCTGACGGATGTGACATCACCCACATGACAGAAATGACATGATGGAGATGATGCAGATAATCAAAATTAAGTCACTTAAAACTTTGAATAATTCTGTGAACAGAGTACGTGAACCCCTGTCTACTGGGTGAGTAAATGGAAGTATGAGCCGGAATAAGCTGCTTGCACATGTGACATAGATGGATGTTTTTTTGGTGAGGATGGGCTGTCAGTGTTTTCCTGTTTAAAGGGGTAGAGGTGTTTAGTTAAAAATTAAAATAAAGAGAGAAAGAGATCAAGCTGAAAAATATGAGGATATGGAAAAATATTTTTAATTAAATTTATGCCAATAATAAATCATTTTGATGCTTTGAAGGCACACCAATTACACTGTCAGTGAATATTAGGTTAGAAAATAAAACATTTGCCTGATTTAACATGACTTAAATCAGGTAAATGTTCTGGCATGGTTTATACTTTTCCAGTATAAAACACAACCACATCCACTTTTCTATGCAAATGCAGATAATTTTGTTGGTTGCAGATAAAGATACAAAAACGATGTCTCTGTGCACCTCTCATGTCTGTGAAATGTGATAAACTCACAAAGTTTGAAAACACCCCTGCATATAATAGACAGAGTGGAGAGATCAAGTCAGAGAAGATGACAAGAAGAAGACGAGTCCACCATCATTTCCAAGGCAGTTCACTGACTTCACAGGCTCCACAGACATTGAAGGTCATGCACTTTCAAAGGGTTCACTTATCGAAAGCAGACTAGCGTGATTGTGCAATGTGTCCATATAACTTCATATAACGGTTCTCACTTTGTGTGGCACGTTTAATTCAGTCCACAAGGTCAAAGAGGTCAGTGGACAAAGTGTTGTTCATCTTAACTGACTCACAGCCGCATGCTGCTCTGCGTGCAGCTCAGCACCAAACACAGAGCACTACTGCTCTCTACTGACAGCTGCAGGACACTGACAGCTCAAATGGAAAGGCTCTCTTATCAAGGTTTATCAATGAAAATCAAAATGACAGGAAAATGACTTGTGAGATATTCCTGTGGTTCACACTAGGGAAAGTTTGGGGACTATCGTCATTTTTTTTCCCCCAAGAGAGAAGGTTTAGAGTAGCAGCTGCTGTGCTGAGGAGACGATGCCATCTTGTCTTGGCCCGTATCATGAGGGATGTAATCCCCAGTGAACTGAGCAGGGCCTTATTATGATAAGATACACATCTTTATCCTCACAGTAAATAGCTTTCTGATTGTTGACCATCACTGAAGCCTCCAGAGATATCCCCTTCTTAGACATCTGTCTAGCTCCTGCAGGATTTATGTCTGTCTGGCAGACTACAGCTGGAAAATAACCCTATCAGCTCTCAGAGGATCATTTGGCTGGTTGGAATGTGTGATGGTATTTATATATGTGTGGTTTCCTATTTGATTAGACAATAAAATCGCTCTTAATGTATGATTTTCATAACACAATGACTGTGGCAAGTATGTTGTGTTGTCTCCATCTGGTGGTATCTGCTGAAATTACACTATTTTGTTTCATCTAGGTGGCTTTTTATGTCAATTTAATCAGGTACACACTCATAAATCCTTCATATTCTCATTATATTTACATATAATCTGTGCTACTACTTGACTATTCACCAAAGGTTTCCAGTTTTTAGCTGTCAAGTAGCATTTCATTGTTCATGTTTGCAACCAGGGCTCAGCAAATAAAAAAATCCATAAAATACCAACAATTACTTAAATTAAAGATAGAAAAGACCAAACAATATTAAAAAGAGAAGTATTACCACCACTGACTGCATGAAAATGCACAGCATATGTACTTGAACCCATTTTGAGGTTCTTGTTTTTTTGTTTTTTTTTAATTGTGTGTGTTTTTTTTATGTGTGTGGGTGTGTGTGTGTGAGAGAGAGAGTGTGTGTGTTTTGTTCTTGTTCTTGTTGTTTTTGTTGTGGGACAGATGCGTAGGACAGGTGCATAATAATGCCATCTAGGACAACTACTGGGATTAAAAGATTGTTTCATTGTTGACAATTTGATTTGATGAGTGATTTAAAAACTCAATAAAACGAGATGTGATATTCAAGTAATATATGATGTATGTGTATTTATATATTTATATTTAACATGTCAGATATGAAGATGTAGATGTTGAACTTGCCCATTTATGTGGAGTAGATGTGTGTTGGTCTGTGTCATGTTTTGTTCTGTTGTTAAGATTGTGGGTCGTTGTTTTGTTGATGTGGAAAGTGTATATTGTTATACTGATCTATATATATCATATATATGATCACAGAGGTTATTCTCTTTTAAACTGCACCACTAAATGAGATATTTCAAATATGTAGAGAAATTTTTATTAAAAGTTCATGAGTGGCCAGAACAATATAAACATGTGTATGATGTAATGTAGTGTAACACAAGAGCCCTGAAATAAATGATATGTTACTTATACCGTGAAGTGCTACTTCAGTACCTTTTGAAGCTCATGTTGTAAAAGTTGAACTGAACACTTTGAACATGTATGTAACAGGCTGCAGTTACTTTTTTTTAAATTGTCGATCAATCTGTCAATTGTTCTCTCAGTTAATCAGTTTGTTGTCTGGTCAATAATATGTAATAAATGGTGAAAAATGTTGATCAGTGTTTCCCAAATCCCAAGATGACATCCTCCACTTTACTGTCCTAAAGGAGTTAAAAAAAAAAAAAAAAAAAAAAAAAAGGAAATATTCACAATTAACAATCAGGAATCAGAAATTTTGGCTTTTTTCTTCGTGAAAAATTCCTCACATTGTTTAACTGATTATCACTGGTGATTCATTTAACAGTCACTTCATAAAAGTTTAATCGTCGCAGGTCTAGTTTGTAATATTTTGTGCACCAGATTAGAAAAAAATATTAGAAACACCTCAAGATTTCATCCATCCATACAGCAACACCACAAACTACAGCTTCAATCAGCAGATGGCATCATCACCTCTCTGAATCTGTGAGAACAACAAAGACAAATTAGTTTTCAGAAAGGTTTATTATGGGACTGTCTCAACACTGGCTATATAGGTTTTTATTTTCTATTTACAAGGTGCACATGATTGAAATTATTTTTTCTACCAGCATGAAGTGAAGTTAACAACTCCCCTCTCCCTAAGGATAGTTTTGGTAACTATGATCCCCTGTGTCAGTTGGGATTGTGGATATTTTTAGTTCAATTGTGTGCTTGTTTTTGCATCAAAACTTAATGTAAAGGCACAGTAAGCTGAACATCCATTACACATTGTAAGTGTTTATCCACCGCTGACAGCTTTCAGAGTCCCTGAAGCTCGAGTGTATGGAAGCCTTTCTTCTTCTTTTGATGGAGTGGGTCTATACACCCCACTCCACGTTCGCCTATCTGCCATATGGTGTGCTGCTACAAGAAAAGAGCTCACTTGAAACTTTGAGCATTTTTAGCTTGTCATATGTGAAAGAAAGCCCACAACTGACCCATTAAAACACTTCAAACATCTTCCCTTTTCAGACTCATTAAGTACTCAGACAAACTCAAAAGTTTGCCTGATAGCGACACCGCTGATGAGTAGCAAAGTTATTTTACCCCAAAGCAGGCAAAAATAGAGGAACATGTTCATGCACAAGGATTCTGTCTACATCCAGTGCTCGAAGAAGTATTCACATTCTTCACACAGGGGTGGAGGTAAAAAATAAAAACTATTCATGTGACTATAATTAAGTCATTTTTTGGGTACTTGTGCTTTTACTTAAGTATGCATTACACTGTAATCTACTTAGATTTAGAAAATTAATTCATTATTGAATTAATATCCAAACCTTTCATCTGCATTTTTGTAGTCAATAATACTAATCAGTCACAAACAGGTCAATGAAAACTTGACATATGGATGGAAACAGAAACTCCTCAAAACTGAATGCTTGCTATTGATACTGGAGTAAACATCAGTTGATAACAAGTAACTAATACCCTGAGTGTTTATTGAGAAGGATACTTCTTTTACCAATGTATTGGTGGACGTTTTGTTGGCATAATTGGCTTAGATATTGATATTTAAAGGACAAGTGTGTAGGATTTAGTGGCATCTAGCAGTGGGTTTGCAGATTGCGAACACCTCATCTGTGTCCCATTTCCAGCCTGTAGGAGAATATACGATGGCTGTTTGTTCTTTCTGGGCTACTGCAGAAACATAAAGCAGAAGAGGACCCACCATGGTTGTAATATATGAACCTATATGGCATTGCCACACAGTCTTGCTTCGAATTTTTCCCAGTAGCCACTTGCTGCATGTAAAAGAAACATCTATAAAACTGTTGACAGAAATCGAGCTCAATTATGACTCTTTATATTATGAAATGTTGATCCATGTAGCGTTTATATTTGTAAAATTTACCTAGAGCCAAGAAAAAACATTTAAAAATCAGTCATGTCATTACATGGCAACATTCTTCAGGCTGCATCGGGGCCAACAGGAGAAACAGTACTTCATATTCAATGGGCTGCGTACTGTGAAAGTAAACCTGGAGGCTAGAAAACTTTTCCGAAGTATCCACCAGACATGCAACTCTCATTAGCCTGAATGGGTGCCATCTTTGTGTCCTCATTCTAAGATAAAAAAAAAAAGACAAGTCTTCAGGTCTGTTTCTGGTGATGATAAACCAGTGAAAACATACTTGAATATTATATTACTTTTTATATTATTAAGTTACTTTCCTGCCATACTCAAAATACACAAAATAAACAACAAAAATAACCAGTAATTGTAGTTATCAGATAAACGTAGAAATGTAGTGAGGTAAAAAGCTAAATATTTGCCTCTTAAATGTAGCAGGGTCAGGGTGAATAAAATTGCAAGTATCTAAAAATTGTACTTACATACTTTACTTCATTAAATAGAAGGCTTCTTAGTTGTTGTTATGTTCAACCGCTGCTCATATCTGCCTCAGAAAATCTAGTAGGCTACATAATTTAGACCCTAATTTAGGACTACATTATATTATAAAGATTGACACACTTTAAGTCTGCAGTGTTAATTTTGACAGCAAATGTTGATTTAGTTTTGGTCATAGTCTTTTGAGCAAAAATGTTTTGTTGTTTTTTTTTTAAAGTCATCACAATGGATTTAATTTTAGTCAAGTTTTAGTCGTCAATAAGATTTTTGCCACCAAACTACAGTCAACTAAATTATAATGGGTTTAGTTAAAGTGTAAATTCATTAATTAAATCTTTCATTTACAAATCTCTATTTCATTTTATTTCATATATACAGTATTAGGGCAAATCGCTAATCTGTGGTTATATTTATTGGGTTATATGTTAATATACTATGTATTATGGTCTCCAAAATCTCCAAAAATAGCTCCAAAATTACAAACCATGATTAAAAATAATAAAATTAAATCAAACTGAAAATCAAACAAACAAACAAACAGTAGAATTGTTTAGGGGGGAGAAAGTTTGAACAAGTTGATATCTCTCCATGTAAAGACAAACCTAAATAGGCCTACAACAAAATATTTGATGCTCTTCAAAGTATATATCAGTAGACTAAGACTCGTGGGCTAATCAATGTGTATTTTTGAATGGCATGCTCACTTAACATGACTTAAATTGTCTGTTTTTGTCAGACACGTGTCTTGCTGAAGTATCGGGTAACACGTGTGATCACTGGTGCAGGTCTGTCTTTAAGACGCGCTCTGTTGTCTCCGTCATGCTGAGTAAACTGCTGACCCGCGGGCCCCGTCTATCCCCTGCATCACGTGCACAGACGGCACCCTGCAGAGACTTCAGAGGCTGCAGGCATCGCGACATTACCCTCCACTCTTTGGTGGCTTTGCGGCCGTATTCTCGCGATGAAAGAGAACTGCTATAGCAAAAGTATTAAATGAACATGTCCTACAGTAAAGTCATCCAGCTCTGCAGACTCAGCAGAGTCCTCTCTGCGCAACTGTAACCAAAAAGTCATCTCCTCTTATTATTGCCCTTCCCTCAGAGTTCATCAATTAGCCTTCTACCACAGATAACATTGACTTAATGAAGCGTTACTTTAACTAGAATATTACTTCCCCTTTCCCAAATTAATGAGGCCGTTAATTGTCCTAATTTGCGTGTGAAACCCCGGCATTAAGAGTCCGCTCTTTGCTCAGCAGAACCACCTCCGGTAGCTTCGGTTTGTGAGGATAATTACAGAGCAGACTGCTCCGACATCAAGAGCTTCACTGTTCTGGTGAATGATTCACTGGAAAAAAAAATGGAAACGCTCTATTGTTACGAAATTAAGCAGTCTTTAATTAAAGCACAAGAGAAACGCAAGGCAAAACGGGGGCTCACTGTATGGACCGCAGAGGAAATCCCACTCAGTGCGTCATTGTGGAGGTCAGCTCATCCTAAACCTGTTGTTATTATCAAAGGAGAGAAAACAATAAAATGAAGATTTGGAGAGTGTATTTGACTTTATTATAGGCTATGTAGGCTATATACTGAATTTCACATGAAAAGCATATGCCTTTGTGAATATTACAGTTTGATTTAGTCATTTATGAAAATGTGTCTGGAGAGTGTAATAAACCCATTACAGTTTTGGCAATGCTCTATGGGTCTATAATTTCCAAATAATTCCTTGGAAATTATCCCGGAAATAACAATTTAATACTGATTATGAGGAAAATGGAGATCATGTCAATTGTTACACTTCCAGTTAATTCATTCCAGTTAACTCTAGAGTGGTCAGCAGAGACAGAAGGTCAGGTACACTTGAAAAAATATTTATGTTATTTTATTTTACAGTAAATTTATACATTAAGGAGGAAAAAGAAAGCAGATAGTTTTTTTATTTTGTGTTTTGAGAATTTTGTTGAAATGTCAAGAGTAAACTTGAAATATTCAGAATAAAGTCAAACTTCCAGTATTAGTGCCAGGCATAAGAAAAATTAATTAAAAGAGGAGGATTTTTTTTTTTTAATTTTGCCCTTTGAGAATAAAGTTGAAATGTTGAGAACAGAAACACCAAATCAACTTCTTTCTCAACAATTCAAACGTTTTCTTTTTTTGTTTGTGACATCTTAACTTTAGCAACTCTTTATGAGATAGTTCATCCAAAATGAAAGTTCAGTCATTATCTACTTACCCTCATGCTGATTGAAGGTCGGGTTAATTTTTTTTAGTCCATAAAACACTGCTGGAGTTTCACAGGAAAACAGCATTACAGAATCTCCAAAATGATGTCAGTGAATGATGACCAGTTTCCGTGTCTTCTAAAGCCCCAACATGCTATGTTGACTTGAAAGACATCATTTATACCATGTTTTTAGCCTAAATCTACAAAAAAGTTGACCCCCCCACCACGCCAATAACCAGGGGAAGCAACTGATTAAAAGAAATTAAAAAAGGATTCAAGTTGAGTTTTAGTGAAATAAAGGTCAACATGATAGCATCAGCCAACTCTTGTGTCTTTATTTCCCCTAAATTTCCACTAAATCATCTTCATTTAACTTAGTTTCATTCTATATTTCTCATCTGTTCATCCACGCCCCCCCTGCAGTGACTCTACACCTTCTTTACACCTCCCTCAGTTTGGGAAACACTGCTCTAGGTATGCAAAATGACAGCCAACTCATACATAAACATTTAATTTCTTGCTGGGCTCTCCATCCTTTGGGTGTTTGTGTAGCCAGCAGAGTATTTACCTCCTTGACAACATCGCTGAGTAAAACCCACTAAAATGGAACATGGATGAATTTTTCAGATATCTCTTGAAAAAGGCTCCTGGGCTTTCTGTCTTATGATAAAACAGGTGCAGGTAGACTGTGAACACAGCCGACTGGAGCAGGATGTAAACAATTTAGATCAATTTGTTCACAGCAAGGACCTGTTTGTTCTTAAGTGCTCCTATAAACTCATATTTACAGCCAGTCAAATCACATGTAAGTAAGTAATAAACAAGACGCAGTTGCTTTCATAGCCATCATACATATACATATTTATGTGCTTCAGTAATGGAGACTGTCAGGGAGGCTATAGTGTCAAATACAACATCACTTAATGCAAAAAAAAAACACTATCATGATGGTAAATAGCACAAAATACCTCAGCAACCTCACACGTCAGTTTATAGCCTATTATAGCCTGTAATGGTTTCACAATTTGTTACCAACTTGGCAACCAGGGTACCATAGACAACTGTAGCTGCCAGATGACGCTGTGATGGAACCTGGCAACACTCCAAACAGTTTACACTGGCCCTTAACTTCAAGCCCTACGCCCAACCATCCAACCACAGCAGCACCCACTTGTGTCAACACATGCTCCATGGCTGCTATTTAACCACCTACAGTGACCTGTAATTCTGTAGGCATGTATGTTTTGTAGCAGGGACTGGCAGGGTTTTCCCTTTACTCCTGGGCTGATAATGGAGCGAGTCAGAGCAGTTCCAATAATAATACATTGTCTCATCGTTCTAATTTCTAGTAAATGAGGCAGGCCTAATAGTGAAATTAAAGCGGTCCTCATTTCACTGGGGACGCCTTAAAACCTCCTCAATTATCCCTGAGGAACCGCAGTTGGGGAACCATGGCCCCAAGCAATCTATAATTAATTCAACTCTATTTTTGAGGCTTTACTTTGAAGAGTTGTGTCTCTGTTTCATTGTCCACCTGCTCAAGACTCTACAACATCTTATAAAAGAGCCACGATTCAGCTGTACAAAGCACACAGGCTTCAGAAGTTATAGTCATTTACAGGCCTGTCATTTTGCAATAATTTTCTAGTACGCTCCCTGGGATAAAAATGGTAATTTTGTTACTAATTACAGAGGAAGTAGGACATTTCTCAAAAGAACTGCTCAAATTAATCCCAAGTAACTGTTCATTAATTATTAAATTATTCTTCACATGTTGAGTTGCAGACTTATGGAGGAGAAATGTCAAAAATAAAGTTGAAATGTTGAGGATAACATTAAAATGTTGAGAATTAAGTTGAAATGTTGAAAATTAAGTCGAAATGTTGGGAATAAAGTTGAAAAAGGTGGCAAGTTGAAAACAAATTTAAAATGTTAAGAAAAAAAGTGCAAAAAGTCGAAATCTTGAAAATAATAATAATAATTATTATTATTATTATTTTATTTATATAGCACTTTTCAAGCTTACGCACAAAGTGCTTTCCATATTAAAAGATTTACAGAATAAAAGGAAAAAGGCATAAAGATCATATTGAAACATTTAAAAACGCATTTACAGCAGATAAATATAACATATTTTCTTAAAAACAATAAAGTTGAAAAAGTCAATATTATGAGAATAAAGTTGATATGTTGAGAAAGTATTGCTGAAATACATTTTGCTGTAGTCCCTGTCCTTGTCCACAGCAGTTCATTACTGCTGACTGCAGGTAATACACCGACTATGGATACAACTCCACATTAAACAATACTCTTCCTTTAATGCATCACCATTAACAATCCAAAAATATAAGACATAATAGTGTAACACTCAAAGCTGTAATTTCTGCTTTTACTTTTCATATTTGAAATATATTTTGCTCATGATATAAGTTCACTTTACTTTAACACAGCTAGCCTAAATATTTCCTCAGCCACTGCCCAACAACAATTCCAGCAGTCACTTACAGTTAACTCTTTAACTTGTGAGGGAGGGAGGAAACTTTGCATACATGTCCCCCCAACAAGGCTTGGATCAGCAATGAAAAGTTGCCATAACTCTCCAGCAGACAGCCATGTTGTCTCCCACTCCTTCCCTGCCTGCCTGGTGGGACACATCAGTCTCTCTGTCTGTTGCAGGAGGTCACTCAAGTTGACCTTAGAAATGTTCCTCACACCTCCTCAGCCTCCGCTGCCACTCCCCCGCTCACGCCCCGCAGCAGATGGGAAGTGTGGTCGCATTTTTAAAGCCGTGCACGCAGGGTTACAGGCTGTTGCTCTGGCAGTGGGGCTGAAGGAATGAAATATTCATGTCCCCCCCAAAAAATGAATGAATGGACACCCCGGGATGAAGAGCGTGTGCCGATTTATTCAACTAAGACCAGGCCTCATTAAACTGCTGGCGGCGAGGCAGGTCACGGTGATTTTCTTTACCAGTGCTCGACCCCAGCCATCACACACACAGAAACAGAGAGAGGAGCAGTGAATGCCAAATTTATCCAAGTCACCATCATCACAACACCTCAAACGTCCCAGTGGACAGGTCTGCTGGTGCTGCAGTGGTTCCTCTGCTGTAATTGATGATCTAATGAGTGATTAGCTCCGTGTCAGAGCTCTGACTGTCAGTGTGAACGCTGAGTTGTCGCTGTGCGCAGCATATGGGAGACGTGGGTGACACTGGTTGTGACACAGAGGTGTGTGTGTGTGTGTGTTAAGGTGCCAGGGGACAACAGCTGATAGGCATGCACAGGAGCCACGTGACCAATCACAATTAATTTATCTGACTTGATTTAGTCTCACTTAGAAAAAAAATCTTCATCTTATGCTAATTATATGTTATCATTTTACAATACAACTACTCATAAATACTTTATAATGTAGTTATTAACTAGGTTGTAAACACCTACTCTTATAAATCATTAATAAACAGTCGTAAACAGGTTATAACATGGTTTTCATACATGATGTGGGCTCACTGTTTGGTAAGATCCAGTTACTGCTTATTATAAATTAATCTTACTATAGTTGCTAACATTTATAACTGAGAAATCCCGACATCACTGTTGCAACAAAAACAAAAAAACAGTTTTCACTCTTTAACTGTTATTTTAGATTTTATAGTACATCATAAAAATGTCACAAAAATAGTTTGGCTTTTATAGAGCATTTTTACCAGAATCCAAATTAAAATGGTATTATACCTGATATTTATCAGCTAATATAATGATACCAGTATAGACATATGTGGCTGTGATAGGCAGTATCGAACAATAATTTATTGGCCCCTGTATTGTGCATCCTTATTATTAAGATATTCCTATGGTGGTTAGATGCTACTTATTAACTGATTAACTATGATAAAGCTGAGCTGAAGGTATAAATGCTGCTGATGGAGACGACAGAGTAAGCTCAGTAAACAATGAGATCTGAGGCTTAACAGTTCAAATAAATGAGGGCTCACTATTTGGCAAGCAACAACTCACTGTGGCCCTTTTTATCTAATGTGTTGCAACAGCTTATAAAGTTGTTTACAACCTAATTAATAACCTTATTGTAGACCATAAGGGTAGTCTTATTGTTAAGTGGTACCTAATAATGGCACTTTTTGCATTAAGCCTATTACTTATGCACATTGTTTTGATCCTTGCATCCTGCTAAATGATTCATAAACAGCCCTCAGACAACTTATCAGTTATCATGGCTCTGTTATAGACAGGTGTGTCTCAGGCCTTGCCTTCCACCTGTTCTTTTTATTATTCCTCTGCAAATAATGCGCAAAAGATTGCCCATTTTACTGTTTGTTTGAGAACAATCCTCAATGCTGCTGCCAGATCCCTCAAGGGTCGGAGCCAATTAAGGAGCCTGCAGTTCCTTTGCTCATGAGAAAGATGTCTAAATTTATTTTCCATGGACTGGGAGCAGTGGTGTGGGGGTCTATGGATGGTGATGGTGATGATGATAGAATCTTGAATGTTTGTTCTTGACTGCACTACAAGTCAAATTTACATAATATCTAATGCAGGGATTCCTGAAATTTCAACTCCAAGACCCCTAAAATAGTTTCTGGCCAGGGCTTCCCTTTGGTAAATCCATCAACAATACTATATAATTAAAAAAGAAAAGAAAGAAAACAAGACCACAAAAAAAAAAACCTAGGGTTGTTTTATTGTATGTAAAAATTAAGTTTTGTCATGTGCACTTGTTACTTTATTTATGCAGAGCCTAAAGCCAGCAGATATTCATCCCAGACTCCACTGAAAAAGTTCATTAGATCAAGTTTTCTTCAACACTGATAGGCCACGCTCTTAAATGATTAATACTCTCGGCTCCCCTCTGTGTGAGGATAATAACAGTGTCGTGATTGAGTTACAATGGACAATGGAAGAAAAAAAAAGTGGAGCCTTGTCTAATTGTTCGTTGACAGGGTCAGAGGGGATTGTTGTGCGATTGGCTGCTGCCTCCTGAGGCTGCAGGGCTGTCAGGACTGCTGGAGCAGGGAGTGACACCAAGGTGACTGACTGTATAAATGCTGGCGCCATGCAAACCACTCCAGAGACGATCGAGGGCATCAGCCAGAGTCTTGTGTGTGACCTTTCCCTGCCGTGCACCACCACAGGCCTTTACAGTGATGATGATGGAGGATTTCAGCCTGGCCCACATTAACTCCAAAGCTTGGATTTCTTCTAATTCTCTCCATGCGTTCTCCAGGAGGGACGCGCATGGAGCTGCAGACGCACTGGGCAAACTCGTGCCGATGAGTAAACTTCCCGAGTGCGTGTCCGCTGCGCACATCATAGAGATGGACCCCGACAAGGCAGCAGCACAGGAGGGAAAGACGAGCCACTTTGGCCCCCAGAAACACCGGCGCGTCGCAGCCAACGCCCGAGAGAGGAGGAGGATGCACGGCCTGAATAAAGCGTTTGACGAGTTGCGGAGCGTCATCCCCTCCCTGGAGAACGAGAGGAAGTTGTCCAAGTATGACACCCTGCAAATGGCGCAGATTTACATCACCGAGCTGTCGGAGCTCCTGGCTGGTGTGGTTCATCCAGAGTGCAGGAGTCCCCGTCCAGCATCAGCGGACAGTAAGACCGCCAGGAGGACTCTGATCCACTCCCTCCGGCCGGCAACAGCCACTACGCAGACCCCTAACCCGGTGACAGGAGAGCAGCGGGACCCCTGCGCCCCTATGGGCCACCTTATTATAGTCGGACCTACATCTGAGCTGGGGTCAAACAAATCTTCCAGCAGCAGTGATGGAGAGTCTTCACACTTCAGTGACATGGAGGAAAATCAGACTGTAAGACAGTAACAGACTTGTTTATACTGCAGTGTCTGTTATAGAAAGAACCGAGAGGACCAAACACAACACGAGATAGTCCTACATATTCTCCTGTCATTTTTTTATAGCATAGATTTTACACTGCCAAATGAAAACGCAGGTAACTCACAAAAAGCGACTGAGATCTTGATTGTTTTTTGTTGTTGTTGTTTTTGTTGGTTTGTTTTTTTTACTTCCTAAGGCCATGATGAACTCCCAGAGGCCTTTTTTAATGCACTTTATGGCCTGAACCATCACTAAAGACATTTCCAGTGTCGTTAGTGACATCTGTCTAAATTAAAAACAATTATTTTCATATTTATGTATAGCTATTTTATGAGGATTGCTTTGCTACAATAAAGATATACTTGAAACATGAGTGTGCATTTTAAGTTGATTTTGTAGGGGAGACCGGGGACACGTGCAACACTTCTTGAATTTCTCTGAGTATTTGGACTAGACCAACCAAATCTTGATATATCCAATGAAAAAAATATAACACATTTCCTGTAATAAATCATAAAATGCCCATGATATGCCATCAGAAATTATGGAAACATGCTAAGTTGAAATACCTGTTACTCTGACAACAAGGTTACAGTCACTGTGTCTTCCTTTGAAATTTCTATTTAGGGCTGGAGTTATTTTTTGTTTCATGTTAATTAGGGTTCAATTCAGTGCTGAATGAATTAGTATCTGTTTATGAGTTATGACAAATCATTAATAATCCTTTAGAAGGATTAGATGTCAATAATGGTTAAACTGAACAATGTGTTAGTGGAGTCTGGCAGGCCACAGAGCAGACTCAGAGCAGTGGTCTTTTCATTTCAGAATAACAAGCTTAGCTTTACATTGACAGACAACTGACAGTTACAAACATCTGATCAACTTACAGTGTAGGACTCTTTGCTTGTCATTGACTAACTACATTGTTGTGCTTGTCCTGCACTCCTGCAGTGTTCCTGCAGGAAGTAGCAGGAGGAAAGGACTCGTTTCAACTATAGATGATATACTAAATAAGATTTCAACCAATCTAATATACTGTCTACAGCTCCAACTCACTATTTAGACTGCATAACTCACAGTGGTTAGCACTGCCGCCTCACAGCAAGAAGGTCCTGAGTTCGAATCCCCCAGCTGGTTGGGGCAGGGCCTTTCTGTGCAGAGTTTGCATGTTCTCCTCGTGTCTGCGCGGGTTCTCTCTGGGTACTCCGGCTTCCCCCCACAGTCCAAAGACATGCATGCTAGGTTAATTGGTGACTCTAAATTGCCTTTAGGTGTGAGTGTGAATGTGAATGTGAGTGGTTGTCTGTCTCTATGTGTCAGCCCTGTGATGAACTGGCGACTCGTCCAGGGTGAACCCCGCCTCTCGCCCAATGTCAGCTGGGATAGGCTTCAACCCCCCTCGACCCTTCCAGAATAAGTGGTTACAGAAAATGAATGAATGAATTAATAGTTACATTGCTCCTTTAAAGTTACATGTGTCTGCTAATTCCCCAGGTCATTTAAGGATGATTACACATGGCATGTTGTTTGCAATATTTATTTGAAAGGAAAAATTTGGTTGTTTCAACCTTAGGGACAGTTTCAACACGATCAGGGGAGGGTTGCAACTTATTAAAAACATATTAAATTTCACTAATTAACTTTTGATTTCTGGCTCAATAAGTATACTATTCTGAAAATATGCATTGCTTTACAATGATAATAAAGTATTATTTATTTATACAATAATATTATTTATGTATTTATTTATTATTATATCAAATAATGGTCGTTGTTCATTTATGTGTAGGACATAGGCATACCTTGGGTCTGTGTGCAGATGTTACAGATGCTAATCTAATCTCTATATTTTAGTGTGAGTGTGGAAGAATGGATCAATTTGTGATGCAAAAAACCTTTATTAAACATGTACATTTGCATTTGGGTGAACTATCCTTTCATTTGCCCTACAATAATTTGTGTATGTTAAAAAACTACAGTTGTGTGCTCTGTTTTGTTGCAGCTGCTTAGCTTGGGGACAACATGTTGCCACGACAGGACATCATGTGCTTGCAAGACACACTGAGCTAGACACATGCTAAACATGTCGCTTAAAAGTCTAGGTTTGATTAATTTATACAAAATGTCAGGGCAGTATGACAAAAATACAGCTCACAAACAAAATAACTTTCATACCCCCAAAACATTTTTTTTTCAATAAATATAAGTTCTTTTAACTTGAAGTCTTTTGATTTGAAATGACAAGCTGAATGAATGTACTGTACAGAGTTAAATCAACTCATTAGGTTTTTATAGGAACATGAACAGCATATTAGCAGATGTCCCAGCATGCATTGTGTCAATTAAAACCCACTCTGTGAACCTTCTTTCTTATAGTTTGAAGTAAACGCATATGATGGGAACTTACAGTATGTCTATTATACTACACTTTAGGATAAGTTATGGTTGTTTGTCTTTTGTCTTTTTTTGTCTTTTCATATTCAGACAAGTAAAGATTGTAAGGCAGGCCGGACACTCACTTTTTTTAAAAATTAAAACAAATATTCTATTTTTTTTTTTCAGTGTTCACACCAAAACACAACTTGGGTTCTTGGTCTTTTCAAATTCTTGCGAAGGATTTATATGTTCTCTTTTAGAAAGAGAATTTAGAAGCAAAAACATAAAGGAGAAGAAGCTAAAATGTTGTGTAACTCCCCGAATGTACCAAGGAAACATTTTTTGTCAAAGTTATTTTCATAATGAAACAGTCCAACAGTCAGGATTTCATTCAGCCTATCAATAATTCTAATGTCATATTCAATATCAACTTTAACTGAATCATCTTTCTGTAAAAACAATCCATTGAATAAACTGTATTCCTGATACATACAGAGAACACATTACGGGTTGCACAGGCAGTGGTGGAAGAAATACTCAGATCTTTTACTTTAGTAAAAATAGCAATACTACTACAAGGAAACAAGTAAAAGTCCTGCTTTCAAACTTTTTCTCAAGTGAACATATTTGCATCAAAATATAATAAAAAGTATAAAAAAAACACAATGAAAGTGCCAAAAAATATAAGTGCTCATTCTGCAGAATGGTCCATTTCAGAATGATTTATATTACAAGATAAGTGTCACTAATGTTAAAGGTGGGCCTAATTTTAACTACTTTATAGACCTTTTTCACAGCATTCATTTTGGCATGAAATAGTAAAATTAGGTGTTATTACTGATACTACATAAGGTTCAGTTCTATCCAGGTCAAATAGAGTCACGGTGCTGCTATTGTGCATGATAGTTCAGTGGAAAGGCTCTGCTACACTATAGAATTAGACGTTACTTAGCATCATTGGTAACACCTGTGTTAACTTTACTATGGCTACCAGGAAAAAGGTCCATTGCTTGGTAGGGTAATACATAAAAATACCTAATCATTTTTTTGTTTGATTATATTTTAAAAAGCTGTCAAAATAAATGTGGAGTATAAAGTACAATATTTGCCTCATAGAAGCATAAAGTGACATAAAATGGAAACACATAAACACACAAATACCTTAAAACTGTACTTTAGTAAATCATTTAGCTAGCTAGTTGGACAAAATAAACTGGAAAATGAGTTTATGTTGTTATGCATTGCGAAACATGTGATGTTACATGTAAAAAGCTTGAAAGAACAGAAATGTACCTTTTAATGTCAAGTTTCCCCTTTTCTTGTTTTTTGTACCTAAATGATGTCGCAGTTATTCTTATGGCTGTAAAGAAAACCACATTTTTAGGATGGTTAAAAGAAGTTGCTGGGGGACCAGTAAAAGCCACATCTAATGCTTCTAATGTTAGCAGAAAGCTAGCTAACTAGCTAGCTAATCAAGTAGTTACATCAGTCATGAGCTAGATAGTTAGCTTGCATTTCACTAACATTAGCTAGCGTAAGATGTGACCTTAAGTATCACTTTTACAGGAAAGGGAGAAAGTTGACCGAGATACCAAGTTTGCTTATTGGAGAACAGAGCAAAAAGGGATGGGGCGTAAGAAGGGTCAATACAGTTCATCCAACCTAATTTACTTGTGTTAATTGAAGTTATTGACCCCGGTTATTGACTTATTTAATTTACTAGTGTAGTTTTACTATTGAAAATCGGTCCCAATCCAAATAAATAACCCAAGTAGGGAAATTAATTTGGACCAACAAAGGCGCTGCTGAAAGAAAGTCATTTAAATATGTGAAAATACTTTCTGTGATTTAATTAAGTTCATTGTGAGGTTTTTTTTTAGTTTACTTAGTTACATCCCACTGCTGCAGAAACACATACAAACATCTGCAAGCCAAGATTTGATGCCTTATGTTCCCAGCAGAGGCCATTCGAAAGAAATAAAGAAACTAATTATGCTTTATGACAGTCTATCATGGTTAAAATTGCTCCTTCTAGTCTGTCTGTTAACTAATAGCCTAGTGAGAAAATGTGGGGCTGCCCGCTCCAGAGGGAAGAGGTGGCTGGAACTTTGCCAGGTCTTTGGAAATGATTTCTGCCAGCCTGTGTTTAAAAGTGCCAGGGGGCTCTGTCAGGGGAGTGCGGGCAGAGGAGCTCATGGCCTCCTCCATCTCTTTCATGTCATCCACTGGCTGTGCATTGTACGCTGGCTGGATATAGTTATTCACAGGGGGCTGACGCTGGTATCGGGGCTTGGGTAGGACGAAGGGAACAGATTGTGGAAGTGTGCAGGGAAGAGGCTGGGGATCAGGCTGAGGGAGGGGTGACGAGGAGGGCTGCAGCTGGGGATTTAAGGGAGAATCAACCATTTTCACAATCGAATAGATACATTCTGACTCATCTATCACAGGTTTGAACAGATCTTTTTTGATAATAGGAGGCGTGGCTCTCTTTACGTTGGAATAAATGCTGTCCTCTGTGAGATTATCCAGGTTTGCAGCCTCCAGGGAATGACAGCGTTCCTCCTCATCCTCACATTCCTCTCCCACAGCCTCCTTGCTGTTAGAAAGATATGGTGTGGCGAGAGATAGCCGCCTTGCTTTATGTACAGAGATGTCATTAATGGTAGAGTAATGGTTGTCAGATTCGTCCTCTGCGTCGGCAGAAACATCAGCGGGATTGTAGACAGGAGGAGTAGCGGGCTGGTTCGTCGTGGTTGGGAGGTTAACGGGCGAGTGGTCAATGAGTGATCTTCTGTGGACACTGGGCGGCTGGACATAGGGCTTCTTGTCCACAGAGCACTGCTCCGATATAGTCTGGAAGATCTGCGGACCATGTCTGGACAGGAAGATGAACACTCCTTCTCCTGACTCACAGCGACGGCCTGCTTCAATGCTGAATCCACCCTGCAATCATCCATCAATGAACATCTTAATGCAAAAGTTTGACTTTTTGGAATATATGCAAACTCACTTTACTGCTGAGAGTTGAAAGAGAAGATTGATACTGCTCTCATCTGTATGGTACTGTACAGTAGGGCAGTAAGGGGTTACAAGTAATTTTTTTTTTTTTTTTAAGGAATGGGTACTTTGCATGTTCTTTTTAAAAATGGTACTTCTACTCTTTATTCAAGTATATTTTTAATCTAGTATTTGTTTTTTATTTAATATTTATACCTTCATTTGAACTGTAGTCTGTAGGTGAAAATGTAGTGACTAGCTTGCTAATGTTAGCTAAGTTAATTTAAGATGTGTGTATTCTTTGACACCTTTGATGTTATTGACATTAAGCCACCTAACAGTTTGTGGTTTGTTGGGCTTTTAGAGTGGGGCTTTTTAGTATGCTTTAGAGAGCAGTTAACATAATGCAAACTTCAACATTAACAACTGCAGCACGAACTAAAAATATTCATCTAGCCAGTAAGCTGGGTCACACTTTTTTTGAAAGGGTGTGCATACGACTGTCATTACACTGTAATGAACATGTTGCCCTTTAAGAATACGACGGAGACTTTATGAATGTTTATGGCTTGGTTAATGTCAAGTTGGCGTAAACAAAACTCAACTTTGCACTGAATTTAAATAAGTGACAGAATGAGTTACAGCGTTCATAAAAACTCCCTCATGTTCATGATAGGTGTCATGACAGGGCTATGACAGTGTAATGACTGATGCACACCCCTTCAAATTAAGTGTTGCAAAATTCACATTTGTTTCATTTCTAACTGAGGGGGAATTCAGAAGTACCTTACCTCAACCTGTCCAAACTTGCGTAAGAACATGTAAGGCCAGTGATAGATGATGTGTCCAGTTTTGATATCCAGCAGTTTCACAGCCTGTTTCTCTGGGGAGACCAGATACTCTCCGGTCAGCTGGCACCTCCTGGATGCCTCTGTGCTCTGGACAGTCACTTGGAACTGGTTTGGAGGAAGGCTCCGATCTAAACACGAGAGGACAGGAGAATATTTGCCTCTTAAAACATCACAGCACACCGAGGTCAATGCAGCGTAACTACACAGGAAAGTATTAGTTTTTCTATATTAAGTCTAAGCAGCAATACATCAGCAAAGGGAATAAGTGTACAGCAAATACATTCATACAGAAAAATGCTGATTTAAAATCGCTTGCATTCCACTAATCTCTCCATGTGACTGTGCTGCCTGGATTTTTCAGCAGAAGTGTAATCCATTAGGAAATAAAAAGAAATAAATTTGTTTAAGCCAGAGCTTGCTGACGCTAATACATTCTGGCGTTCATGTTTGAATAAATTAGTGGCTGTAGCTACTGCTCAAACATATTCAAGGTTCTGCTGATGCACTGAATTTACAATGTTATGACATCTAAACCTCATTGCTTGCCTTTTCTTGTTTTTTTTCTGTTTATTTTAATACATTCACCAATTTACTCTTACAACCATATTAGAGGATAATTCCGGTTTCTTACAACTTGGGTCTAATTTGTTCTATTGGTCATGACAACACTGTACTCAATAGGCTAACTGCTGGCATCAGAGTGCTGCAGCATCATTACAACGTAGTTTGAGAGGGCGAGAAATAGTGTTCCTCAGAGAGTCTGACAAATTGTCGAATTGTGCTCTGCAAAAAGAAATATTAAAATATATATAAAATATAAATATAAATATATATATAGAATATATAATTTTTGTATTTTCCCTTTGCAATGGTTCCCTGTCCCCAGGTTTGTTTAAAATATGCGTAACTCTCTGACTGCTCATGTTTCTTGCTCAGTATGACTTCTTTTTAGGGACTCTAGACTCTAGATTAGGGACACAATTTATACATGTTTCTTCTTCTTTTACAAACAAGTGATCTTTTATAATGTGACAACACACATGGTTAGGATCTGCTTAGATTTAGGGACAGAAAACACTTGGTTACAGTTCGGGAAAGATCATGGTTTAGGTTAAAATGATTTCTTTCTTGGACCTGTGGTTCCCATCCAGAAATGAACTTTTGCTCAACCATAGCAAAGTGGATTCTCTAAGTATAGACACAGCCCTCTAAGGCTATTGCTTCTGGGTTCATCTTTTGCTCACGCAGCACTAAGACGGGTTCACACCTAAAGGTCCGGTTCTTGAAAGAAACCAGTACGAGGATGGACCACACCAGAGTTCACTGGACAGCGATCTGAGGCCACCCCTTCAATCGGACAAGAGAGTGATTTTTCTGGTCCAGACCAGAGTTCATATTCACACCAACCCAAACAAACCGACCAAGGGATAAATGCTCCAGAGTTCAGGTCAACTGGACCAGCAAGCTTGGTGTGAACCCACCCTCAGTTTACGCTCTCGTATCATGTGGTTCCCACCTTAGTCTCATCTTGTGTATAAGCTGAGCTGAGACTGGAGAATTGCTCCTTTTGCCAGCAAATTTAGAGAACAAGTGGGGCCAACAGCTTTGAGGCTGATCCCGTATCATAGAATCTGGAGGTACGGCCCAGCTAGACATTGTATATTACCAGAACATTGTGAGAACATCCTATGTTGGGTAAAGGACATCACCTTGTAATGTTCCCAGATGTTATTTGGTGGACTTTCGGGGAATATTCGTGACATTCCAAGAACCACATTTATGAGACCATTACTGTAGGAGGTTCCCACTACATCTCTATATTATGTTCAAAACGTGCAAAACCTTTAATGATATTACAGAGAACTTTAGGGAACCTACTTAAGTTCTTTTTTGGTTCTATGTAGGTCCTTCTATCATGTTCCCAGAACGTTTTCAGGACCTTTAACCTGGATTACAGACAGACTTTGCAGAACTACTAGAGGGCTAAAAACCGATATCTTGAAATACATCAAAACATGTTTACAAGTCAAGTTATCCTGTTGCCTGTAAGGAAATTCACGCTCTGCATTTAACCTATCCCAAGTGTTAGGATGAATAAAGCATTTCTGTTTATACTACTGAACTTGATATCCCAGGATGCCAGAAGTAATATTATCTCAGTTCTTTTATAAGCATGACTCCTGACTTTATTTTGGATTTTCTCTGCAGAAATATCAATTACCATTAAATCTTTCTTCATTGTGACTCTGTTTCTGCAATGTTGCTGTTCTGTTACTGTAAAATAATCTAGAATAGGGCTGAAATACCGTTTTGACTTTATTCTCTAAATGGTATTCAACTTTATTCTCAACATTTTGACTTTATTCTGAAAATTCAAAAAAGAAACTTAAACCTTGTGATTTGTTTTTCCTTGCCTGGCACTAATACCAAAAGTTTGACTGTGTTCTTGATATTATGACTTTATTCTTGAATTAGAAAATTTAAATAACATCTTCCTCCTCACATTTTTTCCTTTTGCCTGGCCCTGATACTCTTCCAAAAGAACTACCTTGTTGGCAGTCACCTAACGGAAAATTATTTTTGATTGCTTGTTGACTGATCAGCTGTCGTCTGCAGATTGACGAGCATTACCGGTTTTCCAAGATGAGTAAAGGTCATTGTCCTCCATGGTCAAGCTGTTCCCTCTCTCGAAATCCCCTTTGTCTGATTCTTCAGGATCCTTCTGTAAACACAGTGGCATTGCAAACATTATATGGAGTGTACACTATCCTCTTATCGTTGGTTTATGACTTTAAAGAGCCAAGATGCAAGAAAGGACATAGCTTGTGCAAGCACAAGAATTAGAGAAGTGAAGTGACAGAAGTTACAGATACTGTATGAACTTCCTCATTGTGCTATCTATCTCTGATTGTCAGTACAGTTTCTCCCCACCTTTCCCAAATGATAACACGACTGCTGGTATAAAAACAAAAGGGGAAAGTTGAAGTCAAAAGGCGAGACGTGTGATACCTGGAAGGCGAGGAGACAGAGGGCACTGACCCAGTCCTGGCTTGCTGTGGAGGCCAGGGTGTAGTGGCTCTGAGTGGTGTTTAAGTAGAAGGCTGTGCACCCAGAAGGGCAGGACTCCTTTGTAGCAGGGGTGACACTGAGGCAATCGCTAAGACGCACCACTTTTCTCTCTGGTGTTTTCTGCCGACCGACTCTCTTCTGTTCACTAACATTAGCATTGTTGTCAAGTACAGTGTAGAGCTCCAACCGCCCAACCCCTGTGGAGCTGGGTTTGAAAAGCACCAGCCATACTTTCCGCCATGTTCTCTGTTGAAAATGACAGAGGAAGAAATGGGAAAAGTGATTGTTAGTAAGCGGGTTCTCTGGCACAGTTCTTAATTGGTTTAGATCTTACATTATCATTAGCAAGTATGCCATCTGTTTCTGTTGTTACGCAGATGACTCCCCGCTCTACATTTCTGCTTCACATGAAGATTTGGGTCCTGCTGACACTGTTTAAAAACAGTGATTGGATGGTTCAGACTTGAACATTTAACAGACAAAACAGAGATTATTAGGAAAATCTTATTTATTCTGTTGTACTGTCTATTTATTCTCATAAAGGCATACTATGCAGGATTTTTGTACATTTTTTTCTTAAAAAACTTGACAACAAATGGTTACATTGCCGTCTCTGTCTCTCTCCTCTGCTCTCTGGCTGTCAGAGCTGCAGAGAGATTCACACAGATACACACAAGCAGAGAAGACTGAGGACAGAGCACATGGTGAATGTTTGATTCAGCTGTATTCACACAAATCCTGCAGGTTTGGGCATGTTTATTTGCATTTAACGTACGTGCTATGACACAATCAGGAAATAATGTTTTATTTCTCTGATTCACTGCTGTTTTTCTCAGTAACACTACTCCCTCACTGCACATCCACATCACCAGCTACACAGCCACAAAATGGCCAAACATGACCTGCTACATTGTCGATGAGTTGCCAATGAAGTGCTGCTTAGAGCTTGTTGACGTCAGTAGGTGCTTGGGCGTAGACAGCGAACGTGTCGTCAAAGCTTCATTTTTGTTGACGCGGTAAAAAAAAGATTCAAAAAAACTGAAAACTGGCTGATGGCTAGAATAAGCTTTTCTTCCATTGTTTATACAGCACAGGAAGAGACTGGATCCTGAAGAGGCGAAATAAAGACATATGATTGGTTGATACAACTATGACTCAAATTTATAGCGCCTCACGCCCAACTTGCAGTAATGGGTGTCGGACATCAGTTTCTGGCTTTATGTCACCAGCTTCAATTGAAAATGACTGACACTATGTCGCCAGTAAAACATACCATCATTTTATTTACTCTATAGCTCTCTGTCATTGAGCCAGGGAGGAGTGGAAACATTAGAATGGTGTGTTTACAAACAATCCAGTATATTCAACCTTTAATATCACATCTCTGGTTAAGAATCTGAGGGTAATTTTAAGTCAAAACATTTCTCACACCAGACATCTCGGAAAAACTGATGCTTCTCGTTGTCTTCAGATGACATGAATGATGTCAGTGACACTGCACTGTGTCAACCTCTGGTGTCTAAAAGCATCTAAGCGTATACACACTGGTTTTATGAAGAGTACATTTAAACTATATTTAATATATTTTTGTTTTTACAAGCTTTTACATATAGGATCATTAACTTATTTTTGTCAGCTACAGTTTTTTCTTACGAAGCACAATGTGATCATCTTTGTTTGAAATGTGCCATACACAGTGTTCATTGATCTGATTACTTAATACTGTGGTTTTGTTGTCTTCTTGATAACAAATATTGTGGTCCTTTGTGCATGACAGTTACACTGCTATTGCTTAAATTTTGCAAAAGGCATTCCTGTGAAAGGCCATTCAGGGCCACATTGTTTTCCAGCTAAATTTACAGTCTGTGACACAGTGGGCAAAACAAATCCCACTAAGGGGATTTTCACAAATGAAGTCATATTGATCCAAAATAGGATTAGTCACACTGTGGGTCTCCGCATCCTTGAGGACCAGCATTTTAAGATCTTTGTGAATCATAAAAGCATCTTAAAATACAAGCTAGAAACTCAGTTTTAAGTATTAAGTATGGTTAAGTATGGAACCAGTCTGTTATTATCAGTTAGTAGTAGATAATATGTAGAATCAATACCAGATATTCATCATTGTAGTCATGATTCAGTCTGAATTTACAGCTGCAGTGGGGTACACTGGAATAAGTAGCACAACATTTTGTGAAGCTGAAATATATATGCAGCCATGTGTTGCTTCTTTAAGATGTGGTCAAACAGAATCATTTCCACGTTGACCAGAACAACAGCACCACCCAGTATGATATTTATGACGTCAAATGGTGTGGAAAATAAGCATTAAATTTAACCCTAAACATGTATTCATGCAGTGCATGGCCAATTCAAGTCCAAGGAAGTTTAAGGATCGCTTATTATTTTGCAGAGTACCCGACCCCACTGCATGTCTTCGGGACATTTGAAAATAGAAGCTTACGCTCTTGAATAATGCAGTTTCTCACACTCTGCAAACTTGTTCAATCTATGCCAGAGTGCAGTGGTGACAGCCATGACAAATATTGAGAAACATAGACTCAATGAATATTAAATTCTGTTTTGACTTACAACTTTGACAAAAATGCAGCTTTGTTTGACAACTATTACTGGACCAAACATTTGCATCAGTTTTTACTACATGCTCAGACATTTGGTCGTGCACCGTGCACCAAAATGCATTGTTTACTTAAGCTTCTATAAGTAATTAATCTATCTTTGCATGCACTTATGCTCATTTACAACACCAACTGATCCTTTTCTTAACTAACTCTGATCAATGCATTGTTGAGTTACCATACTGACTGAAAATGAAATGAGCAGCAAGATTCACTTTTTCACAGGTATGCTGAATTTATAAAAATTTCTACAAGACTTACTATTCCAAACTTGACCCCCTGAAGGTACAGCATCCCTTCCTTGTAGATGACATCCATGTTAGTGAGCTTAGTCTGTAAATTCTTCACTCTAGTATGCCTTGTTGCTCTGTGGTCAAGCTGTAACTACACTGGAGGTTAAACTTAGATTTTCAAAGCTATGAAACTAATTGTTTCCTTTACGTCAGCAGCAGTTTTCATTCTGAGGTGAGATTCTCATGAGGTTAAAAGTCAAGTTATCTTTGATCTGCAACTTCACTGTTGCAAAAGAAAGGACACACACACTGTGTGCTGCTGTTATTTTTTTTTGAGTCAAACTTCCCTTTGCATTATTCTGCTTGTTTTAGCAACTTCCTCACCCTACAAAACTGGCACCACACCTTCTGACTTCGCTAGGAAGAGCATAAAAGATCTGAACAGATAGAGCAGTTTTATTTACAATTAAGGGTATCAAAAATGTATATTACAAAGGTTACACGTACAGAAGCATGAGGTTTTGAGCAAAAAAGCTAACACAAAAACCCCAAATATTTAGTCATACAGAAAATGTAAGGTGTTGATAAAAACACTTCCTTTGTTCAGTGACACGACACGTGGACAGTTTCCTGAGAAATGTCTCAGTTCCGTTTAGCGTTGGAGAATCTTCCCTCTGATGAAAATCTCTTAGAAGTCCATTGAACTATGAGCCAGGTAGTCTTTGCGCCCGATGTTGGTGACCTGCTTCGTCTGCATGGCCTCCAACTTTGGACAGTCTGTGATACGATGACCCAGACCACCACAGAATGTGCAGCCCCTCTCTCCTGTGAAAACACAACAATCATGCATGTTAGAAAGGGTCTCCATTCCCTGTTTCTCTGACTCTGAAATGATCACATCAGGTTAAAGGATTTTTAAAAGCAAACACAAAGTTATTATAGAGCGACTTATAACTAAGAGTACATAGGCATAGAAAAAAAGGTGAGGTGAATGTCTCACCTCCAATGTCCAGCATGGTCTCGTCTCCTGTCTGGAGCACCTGGAGGACGGGAGGAACCTTCTGCTTGGCTTCAACTAGCAGGGCTTTAAGGTCCATCAGTACTGACTCATCTACAGAGAAAGATATGCACCAATTGTTAACTTATTGTCATTGAAAGGGAAAGTTCACCACAAAATCAAAAATACATATTTTTCTTCCGGCCTGTATAGCTGAGTATCTGTCTAGATTATTTTGGTGTGGGTTGCAGAGTTTTGTAGACATCAGCCATAGAGAAGTCTGTTTTCTCTCAAGGAAAATGGAACTAGATGACACTCAGTTTGTACGAAAATACATGTGAAAAATTCAACAGTACTGCCTCATTGCAGAAATCATGAACTAGTTACTGAAAATAAACCAGACCTTGTTGTGAGCAGTTTAATGTAGGAACTGCTCTCTTTCTATAGAAATAAAGTAGTCTTTCATGAAGTATGTTGTTCATCCTATTAAAGAAAGGCAGATATCTCTAAAACTCAGCAACTAAAACTATCCAGAGCGATAAATAGCACTAAAGGCCAGAAGAAAAATAAGTATTTTTTTGATTTTAGAGTGACCTGTCCCAATAATACTGGATTAAGCTAACCAAATTCCCTGTAATACATTGAAAATATTCTGAAAATCACTACCTCTGTGCAAAAATGTATTAATATACTTGATTGGTAGTTTTTCTTACCACAGCCTTTATTGATGAATGTAGTGGCAATACCGGTCTTGCCTGATCGACCGGTTCTTCCAATTCTATGGACTGAAACAAGACAATTTCATATTTAGGGAGAACCGATGACCAATTTTAAGAAGGCCAGGCCACATACTGTATATTTATATCCTCTTACCATAGTTTTCTATCTCCTCAGGCATGTCATAATTCACTACATGCTGTATAGCTGGGAAATCCAGACCCTTGGAGGCAACGTCTGTGGCTACCAAGACATCTTTCTTTCCTTCTTTAAACGCCTCTATAGCTTTTGTTCTTTCCTCCTGATCTGGAAAACAAACAACAAATTATTACAGAATCAGTGTTTTGCAAGACAATGACAAATGGAAACATTACATAAGTGTCAGTGGTACTTGTCTCTTCCTTGGAAATGTTGTGCAAACTGTGAAGCAGAAATGGTGACACTTGCAAACAGGGTACCACCTGGTGGAGATAATGAGCAACCACAAGAAAGCTGAAAGAGTACAAAAGCGTTTCCATTGCACGGTAGAACTCATCTTGATGAATGTTATTATAGTTAACTAAAACTAAACTTTAGTTTAGTGATATAAAAATTAGAACTAGACCTAAGAAAAAAAAAAAACTGAAACAATACTGCATATTTACAAATCTAACTGAAATAATAATATACAGGAAATGTCTAGTTTTAGTCTTTGTCCATTTGATCAAAACCACAAGCATTAGGAGTCACTGATGCATATGTTTATTGAGAATTCTATGTTTATGTTAATTGGGATGTCTACCTGACTGTCAGTCAATTAACTTCACAAAGTGCTGTATTTGTATTGTAATATATCACGACTCCTTAAATCTTGCCCCTTGACGAACACCCTAAACTGAAACTTGTTTTTTTGTTGTTTTCCGCAACAGACAGTACCTGGATTGGTCACACGATGTGTGAAACCTTGCACCAATCTGGCATTTTTAAATAGTAAAGCTACCATCAATAGCAACCACATTTGTGTATTCACTCAATAATGGCAGACCACAAAACCACTGTGGCCTATCGAGGAAATGCACACAGATCAAGAACACCATCCTTCATGGCTTCTGTTAGAAGAGCAGCAAAACTCCTTTTGTGTCAATCAATTGTTTAGTTATGACTACACAACCAAGGTCAGCAGAAGCTGCTTTCATTACAGCAGTGTGGTTGAGCTCAATACAACGTCAGGGACATACACAAACACCACAGTTTTTTGCATAAGTGACTGTCCGTGCTGCCATACAAGAACTGTTACGGTTGAGGTGAGTATGCCCTCAGTGATGACTGTGTAAAACTGAAGGAGACTTTTTTGACTTTAGTACTACATGAAGTAAAGTACCAAAAGCAAGCAGACGAGAGTTGAGTTGAGACGTACCATATAGTGGAAATGCAGCTAATGATCAGTGCTCTGAGCTGAACTTGATGATGGGCTGGACATTCCTACAAATACAGTAATCCTCTGCAGACATTTTAACTATGCTTTTAACGGCTGCTGTGTGTTTTAATGACTGTGTACCTTTTCCTCCATGAATGGCCACTGCCTCCACTCCTTTTAGCAGAAGATATTCATGGATGGCATCTACATCAGCCTTCTTCTCAGCAAATATCAGCACCTGTCAATATGAACACACAATATTTTGTAACATTTGACATGTTTGAGTTTTGTTTTTTTCACGTCAATGACATAATATGTACAAATACTGACAGGAGGTGGTGTTTTCTGGAGACACTCGAGCAGGTACACCATCTTGGCCTCCTCTTTGACATATTCCACTTCCTGCACAAACACAGACACATGAGATATGTATTATTTGCATCACATAATGTTCACATCAGTGGGTTTGTAAAGTGAATGCAATGAATTCCCCTAATTAAGACAGAAAACTGTTCTTTCGGGGGAAAATGAACGTACCTGGATGACATCCAAGCTGGCAGCGCCGGCCCTGCCCACGTTGATAGTGATAGGTTTAACCAGTGCACTCTTGGCAAAGTTCTGGATTTTCTTGGGCATGGTGGCACTGAAGAGCAGGGTTTGTCTTTGTCCCTAAAGGGGGAAACAACCAATTTTAGGTGTCTGGTAGCCTTCTGGGGTCTCCCAGGATCAATTTTCTTTATCTTACAGATTTCTAGAAAAAGAAATCCAGTTTCAACTGACTGAAGCCCAGCAGCTGTAAGGTGAACTAACCAGCCAATTATGTGGAGCGCTTGGATGATAACAAAAGCTGTTGCCACTTGAAACATACATTCATTCATTTTCTGTAACCACTTATTCCTAAAGGGTCGCGGGGGGCTGGAGCCTATCCCAGCTGACATTGGGCGAGAGGCGGGGTTCACCCTGGACAAGTCACCAGTTCATCACAGGGCTGACACATAGACACAGACACTCACATTCACACCTACAGGCAATTTAGAGTCACCAATTAACCTAGCATGCATGTCTTTGGACTGTGGGAGGAAGCCGGAGAACCTGGAGAGAACCCACGCAGACACGGGGAGAACATGCAAACTCCACACAGAAACTCCTGCCCCAGCCAGCTGGGGGATTAGAACTCAGGACCTTCTTGCTGTGAGGCAGCAGTGCTAACCACTGCACCACCCTGCCATGCTTGAAACATATAGACCATGTAAAACACAATGTTGAAATCATTTTTTTGCCCAATACTCTTTATACAGAATATATGGAATATAGAGTTTATACGTAAGCAAACATTTTTTGCAATGATTTGTCAAAAGTGGTTAACACTCTGGGCAAAGACGTGATGGAGGCAGGATATTTACTTTATTGTCTATAACGGTATCAGGCAGTGAAACAGTAAAATATCACCAGTATATTTTTAGAATAATAAAACATGTATATATTAAATCTGAATTAAGAAAATGAATCAACTATAGATAAAATACTTCCCATACAGCTAACAAATAAAAACAATCTGCCTTATGTTCTGTTTAGAAAAACTAAAATATTGGTGCATATCGCAAAATATATATGCTGATACTGATGCAGACTGATATAGCTGTGATAGGCCAATATCAGGCCAATAATATTGGCAACTGATATATTGCTCAGGCTCTACATATGACAAATATTATCTTTGTGGGCCTTGCCAGACAGGCTTTGGAAAACCTGAGTTTTTTTTTTTTTTGCATGTTTGAACATGTGAAGTTTAAGACTTTTTAATCCCTGCCCTGGGACAGATTCTCCTTGAAATCAGATGAATTGAACCTGAGTTTACATTTTCACATTTATAATAAGTTTTAACCGGTTAAAAGAAAGCAGGTGGAGATTTTTAGTAAGATCATTTCAGTTTTGATGTTACATTTTGTGAGTACTGTTTGTAAAACTAGCTATCTGGCTAGAGCTGTAAGGACTGGGACAGAAAAATAGAAGGGGAAAAAAATCTACTGCATTGATTATATGCAACTGGAACTTGGCAGTCACTAATGCAGAGGAGAACCTCACCTTGAAATAGGAGAAGATGGTTCTGATGTCTTCTTCAAAGCCCATGTCAATCATCCTATCAGCCTCATCCAGAGCCAGGTAGCGGCAGATGTCCAGACTCACCATCTTCTTCTGCAGCAAGTCCATCAGTCTACCAGGGGTAGCCACCATCATGTGGACACCACTATAATGAAGGGGAGATTCAGATGAAAATCAAAATCAAAAAAGTATTTACTGCTTGCATTTTTAAAATACATTATTGATGCCAAGGTCCAGAGGTGTTAAAATGTTAAAATGTTTTGTACAATGCCTGTTTTCTCTGATGCATTCTGTCTGCAACTTTTAACATTTGCCTATTTTGTTTCCCTCTGAATGATTTAACATCGCTGAATAATTCATTTTAGCTTAAATTCTGGATAAAAGATACAGATAGTTTTTTCTTCACTCTTACTTACTGTTTTACTACCTCCATCTGCTCCTTGACAGACATTCCTCCGATGCAGAGGGCAGAGCGCAGCTGAGGAGTTCCCTCCTCCTCCAGCAGCTTGCAGTAATACTCGATGATGCCGTGAGTCTGCCTTGCCAGCTCTCTCTGGAGTAAAGAAGGGAGAGGTATTAAAATAAGATATGCTTAGTTGCAGAAAAAGCAAGGTTGCTCACAGCAAACGCCATCTGTCTGAAGTGCAGTAACAGTAAGAGATGCTGCATAATTATTTGTGCCTTTGGAGGGATTTGCAGTTTGTACAAATTTAATTAAACTTGAATGCAGCCTGATGCTCCGAGAAGCCCCCTGTTAGAATCCTAACACTATATTTTTTGAAAGCACAAGTCAGACTTTACATAGTACTCTAAGCTGTGTCATTGCTGTAATAGATTTGTCTTGTGTGTCTTACTGAGGGACAGATGATAAGTCCATACGGTCCCTCTCTCTTAAAGAAAGGCAGCCTCTTCTCTTGCTCCAGGGAAAACATGATGATGGGCAGAGTGAAGACCAAAGTCTTTCCAGATCCAGTGAAAGCGATGCCAATCATGTCTCGACCTGACAGACTACAAACAAACACCATAAATTCATCAGCAGGCTACATATATTTAAGATACATCACATATTTTACAGTCTGTTTGTATGTCCATTTACTGCACTTACACTGTAGGGATTCCTTGAATTTGAATTGGTGTGGGATGCACAATGCCCTTCTTTTTCAGACCTTTTAGAATTGCTGCAAAAACAAACAGATCTGATGTCAGCCGTTAATCACGTTGGACCACTAAAGGCCTTGTACAGACAGACAGACAATGGGCCTCACACAAGAACTACTCTAAAAACCTGTGAGATCTAGAGAAACGGTAACATACATTATTAATTAACACATTTTTAATCAGTTCCATTTTTCATGATGATTAATTGATTAATAATCATTAACATCCCTAGTCCAGACCTGTAGTATTTCTTCGTCATCTCCGTAATAGAACTGGACCCCCCTCCTCCTGCTGCAGTCATCAATCACCTTGCTGTGCCAAAACATTTTTTTGTTTTGTTTTTGTGAAGCCATTTTCATAGCAATTAATCTCTCACATAACAAGGCATTCAAATCACTTGTTATTTTCTCCCATTCCTTGGCTTTAGCAGGTCCCTTAATTCCACTGCTAACATTGTTAAAAATGATAGACTTTCTTTTATGGATCTCTGACCACAGGTCCTCAATCTTATGTTTTTTTTTACTGTTGGATGCCATTTTAATGAATAAACACCTCCTGATTTGGGGTGATATGTAGACTTATACGGCATTATCGGGGAGATAATTATGTTAATTTACAATTCTGATGAATGTGTGCCCAGATATGCAGAGGCAAACCATTTACACAGTTACTTGAAGCTGAAGTGTTTTCTGAATCTGATGTGACACGCTCAAAAGAGCCCACCATACAAAAAAAGAAGAGAATGTGAAGATAAAAATAAGATGATGTTCTTGCATGAGGCCCATTGAGTTTTTCATGTGTGTCAATGGGATTGTGTCGTAACCTGGAGGAAACTTCATCTCCCTGAAGCTTTTGATTGGAGGAGGGATGCCGTCTCCATCAACCAGGATATGAAACTTCTTCCTGACACGCTCATGTCGGGTATCTGGCATATTCAGGATGTAGCGTGGTGCATTCCAGCTATAAAGAACATCCAGGTTAAATGACAAGTACAAAAACCTCCACCAACAATGTTACTTTATTGAATTATCTGATCAAGAATTTACCTTGTTTTTATGGGATCATCATATATGATACCTTTGGCCATTTCCTTCACAGACATCAGAGCTGACAGAGGAGAGACAGAATTAATTAATCAACTGTCTTAACATCTATAAGTGTATCACAGTGTATTTGGCTAATAATTCAGCATGGCTTAACAGCATTATGATTTTACCTCTGCCCTCTGCAACACTCTCCAGAATCTTCTCTTCCTCTTTTAGCTGCTTCTCCTTGGCAGACTCCTTACGAGCTGAATATACAAAAACATGAACCAGGTGAGATATCACAGAAATATTATGGTTATATCTTATGAGCAGAATGATAACAATATGTTAAGTAAGTTGTAGTGTGAAAAACATTCATTGGCAACAAGTATTTGTTTATTTATTAATTTTGGGTCACGCTTGAACCAGATACCTTCTGCTTTTTCCTTGAGGTGCTGATGCTGGTCGAGTAGACTGACATTGGAGCGAGGACCGAGACCCTCATCCTCATCCCTCTGCTCCTCCCCACTGTCCTTCTGCTCCTCGTCCACTGCCTTTCCTCTGAGACGTAGCATCTTCTGAAGCTGTGAGATGCGTTTTAAAAAAGGGCGTTAAATTTGGCTATGTGGTAATTGGACATATGATATTTGGAAAAATCGAAAGGCAATTTTCATGATTTTACAACTCTAACAATGATGTTACATTTCATTAGAAAATCCATTTAAAACTTAGATAGAGTATATTTTACTCAGTTGAACTTATTGGGATCATTTTTGTGTATGGTAACATGAGGCCAAGCATAGCTGTGACATTGAAAAAGAAATTATTATTCACGGTAGAAATGTCACATCTAGGCATCACTGGATGCATCGTTCGGACTGGTGCCTCCTCACTCTCTTCAAAAACATCAAATAGGACAGTATACAATGACTTACCATTTGTTGTTTTCTTATTTTGACTGGAACATACGGAACATAATCATCCTCCTCCAATCCTTCCGAGCCAGACTTGTCATCCTCCCCATGGGATCTCTGTGTACAAACATGACCATTATCAGTAGTGTTGCCTTTTGTTTTCTCCTCTAAAGAGAGGTTAGACCTCCACAGTCAGCCAGAATGACCTTCAAGCACATCCACAGCCTGCCATTACAAAAATGGCTCAACCCTACAGTGTGACCATTATGAAAAAAAGGCAGCTTGCACAAAATTAGACTCTGTTGCAGCAGTTATTTTCAGGATGCAGATCAAATGTGCAGTGGTGCTGGAGAATGATATCTATAGGATGTGATTGATATGTATTTGCCAGAGCCATATCATAGCATGCCCGAACATGGATACAGGTTTGCACACACATTGTAGTATTACGATTTTGATACAGATATATTACATGTTAAAACAAAAACAGTTTTAGCATATATCAGCTGTTATATTTATACACATCTACAAGGGGCTGTAAAATTGCATACATTTCAGTTAGCCAAAGCGTTACACCCTTCTGCCATTTTTACTTCGGTCAGATGTCATCCTAGGCTTGCTTTCATCAAAGCCTTGGCAATGGGCACAATACATAGCTTCACTTTTAAAATTCCTGTTACTCAGTATTAAACTTTTACAAGGACTGGCTGGACTAGTCGTTACGCCATGTCGTGACCCGCTTATACAAAACCTAAAGTTTTATCATGTAACTTACAGATACACAATATATGTAATGGGAAATTTAAATCATTTAATTAATTAAATGACAGTGGATAAATATTGCACTTGTACTAGTAATGATGTCGCTTAGATTTGGTTCCGCCAGTGCTACGGCATATTAGATCATCCATCTCTGCTAACAACATCTTAGCCTTTCATCACAAGTGCGTACAAGAAAATTTTTTTTCTTATCATTACATGGCATTCTTTATAAAACACAAAACATTAAATTATCGGTTATTTTATTAGTAGCTACCATGAAAAGCAGGTAATGTTTGGTTATCATACTGGCTGTCAAAAATCCATATTGTGCATCATTAATTTCACCTGCGTCTTTTACACTAAATGTACAATTTTTTTAAAGACTTTTTTATATTACTTATTCTGCAGAATATATTCATATTTCTTATTATTGGGAATACCTCTAGTATTATTTTATTCGCCATTACTTCTGCTGCTCTGGTTTCCTTCCATAAACACCTTGTTAGCAACAGTTATTGTACAAACTGTTTTCAAAAGAGTTAGCCTTGTTAGGTTTTTCGTAAAAACGTAAATTGGCGCAAGTCTCATAACTTTATATTGACCAAACACCGAAAACATTTTGAGGTCCACATCAATATTAATTTCAACGTTAGAATGTTGTTTGTAAACTTAAAAGTCACTCAAGCACTCTTATATTTTGTTAAATGATACAAATTCAGGTTATTGGCTATATCCTGAGGTGACTTTTGTGTTATCATAAACGTAACAAATACGTAGTGACGGTTGATACTGTAGCTCTGCGTTTAGGCTAATTGATCGTCTAACATTAGCTTTAACGTTACCAAACAGTTCTTACTGAAATATTATTCAGACATGTTAGTTCAACGTTATTTATCGGCCTGTTTCAATACTTGACTGCAAAATAGACAACGTAGCGTGACGTTAAGCCAGATAAAGGACACTGCTAACGCTAATGCTTGACTAGCTGGCTAACTTTAGCTAGCGTTAGCTACTGCAGCCTCCTCATAATGTGAACGACGCTTAAACTTACCTTTTTGGGTCGATTTTCCGTCTCCATTTTATGTAATGAATGCAGCGACTTTCTCTATGTATCGAAGCCACAGATTTACTGACCAAATATTCGGCAGAGCTCAATAAATACAGCTACTCCACATGTTTACACAACACAGGAAGCTTTAGTGCTGTACGGAGCGCTGGAAGGGTCAAACCTCATCGAGGCGCTGCGTCCAAACATTTGAAAGTCTGGTGCTGGAGAGGCAGATCGTACAAGGATATTATCATGGAAACGAAACCAAAAAGAGAAGTGTAGAAAGCAAACACCACACTTTATTTTTGTCAAAACTGTATTGTTTTTAATCTTTCTGAACGAAAGATTTTTCACAGTATCAAAAGTGAATTTTAAAAAAAGAAACAAGCCAACATACACTTGGCTATTATTGATATAGTATAAATCTACATTCGAAACATTAAGATAATCTTCTCTAATTGAATATAACCTGGAAAGCATCAGAGATGTTATATGAAAACAAAATCTCAGCACAGATTCAAGAAAGAAATCCATCTCAATGAAAGCCATCAGCTAAAACATGGTTACTGCTGTAAATCCCAAGGCCCTTGTCCCAAAGTTATCAACTCTTCAGTGATATTTCTCATCAAAAGATTATCAAGACTTGGACTTAAGATAGGCTAGCTGAGGTACAAGGTGCCACCAAGGTCACAGTACAGGGAAAAGAGTAGTATGGTTGAAAATATTATCTCACACACACACACACACACAACCCCCAGAAACGCATGACAAGGGCTCAAAAGGGCCCAAAATAATCACTCAGTATGTACAAGCATCGAAAATAACTGCGTCAAACAATGTGTGACGATGGTTCCAACGTTAAAATGAACATTGCACACTGGTGTACCTGTAACTGTGGGGATGCAGGGATTAAAATAACAGTTAAGAAGTGAGAAAATCGTGTTGAAGGACTTTCTACTACAGATGGCAGAGTGTATGGTGGATATCACTATCAAAGAGAGAATTATTCAAGATCAACACCAAGGGAGAATTGACATTGAAGCAACAGACACGTTTAACTTTGCCCAACACAGGACTGGGGGACAGTATTTAGATTTTTCTGCTCTATATGCCATGCACGGGAACATATTTGCATTGGTACTTAATTGGATTTATATACTTTTAAATGTATCCTGTGAGAGAAGTGTTCTATTAACATTATTGGTGTATTGAAAACTGTCAAACATTCATGTTTTTTAACATAATTTCATGATCTTATACAATAAGATAAGAGTGCAGCAGGTTGGTCAAGTGTTTGTAATTTCAGTTTTCTACCACTGATTTCTAATTATTCGATGATCACAAATAAGAGCTGCAAAGATTAATTGATCAAAAGAAAAATAATCATCAACTATGCTGATAATCAATAAATAATTTCAGTCATTTTTTTAAGCAAAATTGCCAAATATTTGCTTCTTCCCAGGTTCTTAAATGTGAGGATTTGCTGTTTTTCTTTGTCTGTTGTAATAAATGAAGAGTCTTTGGGTTTTGGACTGTTGGTTGGACCAAAGAAGCAATCTGAAGACGTCACTTTTGGCTCTGGGAAATTGTGAAGAGCGTTTTTCATAATTATATGGCATTTTATACACCAAACGAGAGATCAATTAATCATGTAAATATTCAGAAGATTAATCAATAATGAAAATAATCCTCCCTTGCAGCCATATCACAAATAAAGTATTCAAATTGAGAACTGCTTGCCTGCTTGTGAGTAAAATCAATGTCAAAATCAATAGTTGCCATTGTTTCTCCCTGCAGAAGAGAAGTGTTTTGTTTTTTTTTTTTTACATAAAATTAGGTCAAAACCTCATCTGGTGGTCCTTTTTGACAGTTGAACTGTCTTGAGTATCTACTGAGACTGGTGTAAAGGGAGTGAAACTAGCAATGTAGAATGTCATGTATGATCAGCACCAAATTGAACTGATTGGAATTCAGAAGTTTAACAACGTTAAAATGTCTCAGATTTGTGATAAAAACATTTATTTCATGTAAGGTAATTGTTTACATACTACATACGTAAGCACATGGATGCAGTGGATTCAACAGACTTTTTTCCATTTTTGCATCTCTCATTTAGTGAACAATGCAATAATAGCAAAGGGTAGAGTTGGCCTTGAGAATGATCCCTGGCTTGTCAGCCACAAGTTATGTTTCAGTCTTCTGAATGGAGAGTATGATTTTGAACCAGGGTCCCTTGGCTTAGTAAGGAAGAGAAGAAAACAGGGAATGAGAGAAGGCCTCAGGCCAAATAGGGCTCTACTGAAAGAGTTTGTGGTGTGAAGTTGTTTCTTTTCTGGCACTCATCCAAGTTATTGAGCTGCATTGGAAGGAACCTTTTTGAGGCTGAAGTTGGACCAATTCACTGCTACCTTCTGGCGAGTTTGTTTTGCAGAATCAAGGCAAAACCTAGAGAGAAGAAAGACAGATGAACAAGGAGGAGGAGAGAAAAAATTCAGTTTTAATCATGTGGTTTAAGTTAATCAATACAACAGTTCAAATAGCTCAAAGCTATTTTTAAAAAGTATCCTGATACACTGCTATCCTGAGCTTACCTTTTGAAATATTCCACTTCCCGATCAATCTCATCCATTTCTGTTGGATCCACATCTTTAGGGAGAAATACGTCATCTAGACATTAAAAATAAAGATGAAAACATCAGCTAACAACAATACAAGCTAAGAAACAAATCAAAGTTGTCTTAGGCTGGGTTGCAACAACAAGGAATCATTTTCAAACCTGATTAAATGACGGTTAAACTTTAAACTGTTTCAAACTTTTCTTAAAATTAAAAAAGATAAAAATGTAAACCTCTCTTTAAACCTCAGTTTAAGTTTTACTCTAAACCTAGACTAAATTTAATTGTGCTGCCCCAAAATTTTAAACTCTAATTAAAAATATGATCCAGTGCTAACTTTAAACTTACACTTAAGGTTTTACTTTTAAAAAAGCTGCCTTTTTGAGATGGATTGAGAAAAATAAGTTCCTTTATAGGTTTTTAGCTTTCTAGCTAGCAAACAATGTCACATTTTAGCTAGCAAACAAACAAAAGAACTTAAAAAAAAATAATATTTTTTTAGCTGGCTAGCAAACAATATAATGTTTTATGGAGGAGGGTTACTTTTTAGTTAGACAGCAAACAATGTAACATATTAAATTTTAGGTAGCTAGCAAATAATTTAACTAATTAAAATAACTTTCTTGCTAGTTAGCAAACAATGAAATGTTTCATTCAGGAATACAAAGCAGCCGAAAGTCAGCCCTTTCCCCCCTCTTTTGTACTTCCTTAGTCCCAAAAGGACTTGAATTCATTTATTTATCATAACTTGGGTAAGCAAGCATCGTCATACTGATTAAACTCTAATTAATTTTGGCTGGCATCACCAAACTCAGATTTGCTAAAATGAGATTAGTTTTAAATTGTGCAACAGAGTTCCACTTAATTTCAAAACTGGATTTACTCATTTTAAACGTAAGTTTCACCAAACTCTGATTATAAATAATCTCAGATTAAATTCATTTCTGTTGGAGCAACCCAGTGTTGTAGTCTTGAAGATAGTTTATTGTACCAATAGCACTGCTGGATTTTTCACCCTTGTTCTTGTTCTTCTTATTCTTCCCCTTGGGTTGCTGCTGTTGCTGCCCGTTTGCTGAAACGGTGGAGTGAGCTTTGCTTTCCGAATCCTGCTCAGACCGACCTCCTCGTGTTTCTGTGTCACCTTTCCCCTTTTGTGCATTCGAGAGGCCACTAGTTGCTCCGTTTGCTGGATGTTTGGATGATCTGCCCTCCTCAGCTTTCTTAGGCCCATTTCTCTGGTTGTCTGCAGAGTGCTGAAGCTGTTTGTTTCCAGCTTTTGAGCCATTAGTCGCTGTTTCTTTAAACTCATTGGTTTTCTGTGTTTCGTTACCAGAGGCAGCTTTGGTTGGTTTGTTGGAGTTTAGCTCTGACACAGACTGCTCCTGTCTTTGCTGCTGCTTTTTATTCTTCTTTGACTTTGCACCACCGTTCCCAACTGCCGTGCTCTTGGGATCGGGGGCGTCCTCCTTCGATTTAGCTGTAGCTTGGGCTGGCACCTGCGGCAAACTGTCAGATCCAGTGGAAGTGCTTCTCTCTGGGGACCGAACCCTTATCAGCTTTGAGAGACTGGGGGTAGTGTGCAACCGCTGGATGTCCTTGGACCCAGCGGGGACCCCTGATGTCGTGGTGGTGGTGTTGGGGGACGACACAGTGGTTGTGTCCTCCCATCCATTAACCAGGTCCAGGTGGTTCTTAAAGGTGCCCAGTGAAAGAGGGGCCAGGTCCAGGTCTATCTGCTGCAGGTCAGAGGAACCATTGAGATGGGACAGTAAATGGTTGCCCTCCAACGTGGCTGCCTTCTTTGGGAAGTCATTGACGTCCAGATTAAGGTCGTACATGCTAAACGAGGCTCGGATTGAGTCTTTGATGGTGTTTTTAATCTCTTCGAGCCGACTGGTGAGAAAACTGTTGACACGCTCAAGCTCCAGCTGAGGCCAGTCGAGCAACCGACTGGCTTCTGAGCCATCGGGGATGGGCTCGTCGACAGGCTCAGATGGATTGGAGTGGGGGTCACTGCCTGCAGCACCCATGTTGCCCTGCTGAGCCTTTTCCTGAAACAGAAATGGTACAGGCTTCAGGGCTTGAATAAGCACACACACCAAATGTTACTAAGATAATAAATTAGTAGGGCTGTGTACTGAACCCCAATACCTTTGGGATATTGGCTAAATTATACCCGTAGCACCGAGTATCTAGACCACATCAAACTCGAGGCCTGCAGGCCAAATCCAGCCCAGCTCCTCATTTTATGTGTGTGAATATAATATATACAATTCCATGCTGTGTTACAGAAGTATGGCATCCATAAATTAAATTTGTTATCCACACACTAATGGCATCTAGCGGTTAGATGTCAGTATGTATGTATGTATGTATGTATGTATATATATATATATAGTATAGTAGTAGAAGTGGTAGTAGTATAAGTGGTTGTAACAGCCAATCAGTTCTACACAAATACACATTTTGGATTTGAAACCATGCATGTGTCATGATCACTTTCACTTTGTATATTTTTTATATATTTGGAAAACAAGTCATAAATGTTCTATAAAAGTTGTTTGATTCTTCAATTAATTAGTTCCTGATTTAAGTTATAATCTTTAAGATTTTCATGTATTCTCAAACCGTCTCTACTTAGTAATTTTCATTAGTGGTGAAGTCCATTTCCACACAGGATTCAAATTGGCTTCCTATGCATTAGGAACTAAAAGGAAATGATCTGTTGATCAGAGCTATTCTAAAATTTGCCAGTTTTGGCCTATTTGAGCAAAAGTCTTGTAGAGGTGCTTGTGTTTAGAGACAAGATTTACCATTACAGAGCGTTGGCTTCTTTTCTTAAACAAGAAGAAGCATTTTGACAAATCGATGTTAATATAACTAAGCAACATATTGGGAAAAGTCTTGGTTGTTTTGGAAACAAAGCAATGTGTTGTATCTTTACGGGGTATCCAATTTTTTAAAACAATACACAGCCCTATACGTAAGATGACACAAATTAAAATTAAAAATAAATTAGTTGTACAATAAGTCATACACATTGTTTTCTAAAGTTACCACACCTTCTTCTTTTGTTTGTGTCGTGCCCTTTTGGCAGCCTTGGCACTGTTGACAGGTTTGGGCTCAGAACTGTTAATGAAGTCTAGCAGCTCATCTACGTCCCGGTTGTCAATGGCACCAGCCACTGTCAGTTCTGAGTCTTGACGCTGAGGCAGCTCCTCTTTACGCCGGGTCAGACGCGAGCGGAGCTTCTCCCGGATCTCAGCGTAGTTGCGGCTTGTTGGTGCAGCTGGAGGCTGTGACCAAAAATACATTTTAATATCTTTTCATTATTTCAGCTTTTCATAAAAGTTTAACAAGTATGACATTACAAAGGGAACTCTTAATTACTGCTTAAAAGGGGATGCCACAAAAAGTTCAAAGTACCGCATTGTGTCCAAAGAACTCGCAGTAGCAGCAGTCGCAGTACTTCCCATCCTTCTGGTTTGTGGATGAGGACGCACAGGAGCTCCTTTCAGAGCTGCTGTCTTCATCCTCTCCCTCCTCCAGCTCGGACGACGGGTGGCACAACGTCCCATTAGTCATTTTGTGCCCCTTACATGCCTGGTCCCTACAAAAAGAAGAAGGCATTGACTTCACTTCACTGTGGCTCTAAAGGCATCTGTATTTTGAATCAATACAAATACAAAAGTGGTTTCTCAAACAGCAACACTTTGCAGGTAAGACTAACCTGCAGGCCCCAGCTGTCAGATGGCCTACGTTTGAAGTGGCCACTGTTCCCGCACTGTGCCCATTACAAGGGTGGTTACAGCCCATGATAGATGTGCCCAGTTTGCTGTGTTGCGTGTTCACGGCAGGAATGTGGGAGTTTTTGCACGGGCTGGGCTTATGGACTGACGTCGGGCTGTCTGGACTGGGAGAATTGAGTTTGGCTGTCGGGCCGTGGAGGTTTGGTACCAGCGGGGAGAAGGGGGCGTGGGCTGCCACACCAGTGCCAGATGACGAAGTTATGTGACCATGCTGCCCAGAGTTCGGCTTTGGAGGCAGGAGTGAGGAATGCTGGGAAGACAGGCCGGTGGGACTATTGGGGGGTACCGACAAGTCTGTGTGTTGATGGTGGTCACTGGGGTGGAAGGCTTCACCTGGGCAAAGAAAATGTAGATTAATACGAGATCACAAACACTGAATCATCTTTTCTGAGAAATTCCCAGAACAGAAGTGCTTGGCATCCAATTGCAAAAAATCAATTTTTTTAACACAAATCTCTACATGTCAAAAGGTGTTCCTCAAGGTCTTAGTGTCTATATGTGATATTTGTGAAGGATTTCTGACCATTTTTGTAAATTGTCAAGTGGTCAAAATGGTTGAATTGTGTACCAACTCTAAATAATAAATTGTATCAACCCATAAACTTCAACTGCAACAACTTATGAGACATGTTAGAACATGAGAATGGCCATCATATACTTTATTGTAATGTTTTAAAGCCCTTATACACTCAAACTTTCAAAATGTGAACAGGTGCCAGCGTTGCAAATCGCAAGTCCTTTCCTTAATTGATCATTGGTAACATTAACAATCAATTAATGATTATTTAAAAAACTGAAATTATGCTATTAAACAATACCAAATACATTTTTTCCTCCTCAATCAAAGATTTATTTCCACAGCAACATATTGTATATTCTCTGACAGCATTACATAGCCTATGAAACATAAAGATGTAAAGGACCACATATAAAAGACATACTTGAGTATTAGATAACATGTGGAGCGCACACATAAAATTAATCTGTTGTGTTTCAGATCTTTGTTTGACAGCTGGTTGATTAAATCTTACTTAACAACTGATTAATCGATCATTGATGAAACCTTATCATCCCTAACAAAAGAAAACAAAATTTGTTACAGATTTATGACTAGAAAAACTTGACATGTGTCGCTGGGCTGCATCTTGAATTCATTTTCAGGTTCCAGCTTTAAGATGATGTATACCACTTCTATGTGGCTTATACTACCGACTAGGGCTGCAGCTATCAATTCTTTTAGTAATTGAGTAATCTATCAATTATTCTGTCAATTAATCAAGTAATCGGATAAGAAATGTTGCACGTTCTTCTGTTTTTTTTTTCCCCATTACATTACTTTTACTTTATTTAAGAGCAACAGTAATATACAAAAGAGAAAATAAGACAGCCCTCTTAAATGAACAATTATAAATTGCTAAAGTAAAAGTACTTGATAAAGTAACTTTACTTTTACTGCAGTACCTTACTCAGTACTTCTTACTTAAGCACTAAGGTAAATGTGGTAATGTCTGCAGAAACTGTGAACAGAAGATGTAGGTCACTCTTTTAACCAAAGCAGAGTGCACCAGAATGCTTTGTTTACCAGTTAAAATCACATTTTTTTCTTCTGGAGCAGACCCCCTATAGGGAACTGGTTTACCAACATGTCACCTTTTTCTCCTCTTATGAGTTTGCAGGTCTTTATTTAGTAAATAAAAAATACCAATAAGAATACCATTAAAGTACATCAAAGGCAATAAAAAATTTTGATTTGTCAAAAAAGGAAACAATTACATGCAAGACTTTTACTTGTAATTAAGTATTTTTACATTGTGGTATTAGTGCTTTTACTTAAGTAAAGGATCTGAGTACTTTTTCCATCACAACAGGTCAGTGATCAGTGTTTCAGTGACTCTCTGTGGCTCAGTGGATACAGTGTTTTATTTATGGCAGATTGCCACATTAAAAACATCATCACCACGACATCGACTGTGTCTAGAAGGAAACTCTATTTGCAAAACTCTCGCGAGATTTCGCAGGTTTAGGGTTCCCTTCTAGACACGACCCTCTCTGTCAAACTAATGACAGCAGACTGTAAACAGCACGATGTTAAACTCTGCAGTGTTTCCCACACAGACGCTTCATTTGTGCGGACACTCAGGTATAGTTTGTGACTTAATTTTTATTGAATGAAGTGAATTTTTTTTTTTTTTTAATCAGTCCGAGAGGTCGACCACATCCACGATTGATTAGTGATCAATCTGCCCTCCTTCCCTCCCTCACCTGTTCACTCTGCTGTGAGAAGCTCTGACAGTTTCTGACAGAGAAACACAGACTCCCCTGTTTAATGTATAGGCCTCCTTATACAGTTGTTTAATCTTATAAGTGCACCTGGTGCACTTGGTGTCAATGTCCTTCACCAACATGTAAGTTTCGACTGTTTTAATGAACTCTGTCATTGACAACAAGTCTCCTCCACATGCATCTTCTCTGCTGCTGTGAAAACTGAACCTTTTAGTAATCGAATTACTTGAGTTACTCGAGGAATTGTTTCAGCCCCACCACTGACCTGCTATCTCTCCCCAAGATCTCTATCTCTATCCCTAAGATCCATAAAATCTATAACAGGGAGGGGGAAGTGGTCAAGGTCCATGCAATCATTTGGTCAACTTTGAAGTTGACTTCATAATAAAATACAAACACCAGCTTGCCAGTTTTGCTTAATAAGAAAAGAATTATGCAATATATTACATTTTGTTTAAATTATGGTATCCATAACAGTAAATGAATGCTTTTATTACAAACTGTAACCTTATAGACAAGTTGTACATGAGTGACCAGACTGTATTTTACTGAAATATCTCCCTACAACTTATTAGGACTCATCTCCTTTTATATTCCTCAACCTAAACACTGTGGCTTCATTAAGAGTTTGATGTGATTCTATACTGGGTTCAGATTTAAGAAAATGCTGTTGAACCCTAACCCAATGTTCACATTACTATCAACACAGCTACAAAACGGCCAAACATGGCCAGGTACAATGTTGCTGAGACCGATGAACGCTTGTGTGTAGAGCCAATGATCATGGATTGTCAAGCTGCATTTTTTGTTGATGTTGCGATTAGAAAAAAGACTTGGGTTAGATAAAACTGGCAAGAAATAGGTTTTTCTCCCATTGCTTGCACAGCACAGGAATTCTGAGACGGGATATTGGAGGTGGCAAACAAAGACATGATGGTTGTTTAACGCGTCACTATGTCAGACGTCAGTTTCTGGCCTCATGTCACTGGCTTCCATTGAAAATGACCTGTAGCCTGATACTTTGTTGCTGGCAGTCGGAACATACCATAAGACTGAAAGGAAGTATTACCTGGTGGCGTTGGTCGACGGCACATGGTCTTGAAGTGCTTGGGAGTGGTCTTACAAAGGTCTGCTGAGGTAGACAGGGGATTCCCAGCAGATGATCCACTGGAATTCTGGGATGATGGGTGACTGTAGGGACAGACTTTGTTCCCCGACGTTTTAGCAGATTTCCCAGGTGCTTCGTGAAGTCCTCTTTTCTCGTGACAGGCCGACCCCGCTGTTACACCTGGAGATGGAAAAAATAGTTAATGAATTTGAAAGGGAATTGATGGATTTAAGACAAGTGTTACAAAAAAGGGAAATATTCCTGTTGTTTAAAGCCATGCTTTCCACTAACGCTTGGCTGAGGAACAGAACTTCAAAGTAACAGCAATTTCTTTGTTAGTATATTGTGTTATATATTGTGCGTCTGTTCTGACTTATAAATGGGTGTAAAGATTTGGAGAGACATGTGGAAAGATTTTTACTGTCCATTACAAAATTATAATAATGTCTCTAGGAGTTTGGAAGCTTTGATCAATGCATTTGAGGTAATTCAACACTCACTTTTTGGACTGCAGTTTATGTTATGTAAAAATAATTCCCTGCTATTTGTAGACATGTTTAGGCATGTTTAATGGTAATAATTTTTCACTTCTAGGAGAAAGAAACCAGCACTGACTTTTTAGCCCTGACGGATAAAATCCCTTTCTGATAACCTAAATAAAAATGAGAAAGCCGTACTAAAACATTTGAATTACATACTAATTTCTGTTGTCAAGAGGAGACTGTATCCCTTACTGACAATCACCCACGCAGGGAAGTTGATACAAGTCACTGTAACATAATGCCCACTTAATCATCTGCAATGGTCTGTAATGGAGTACACTAAGTAGCTCCAACTTAAAGACAAATATCTCTGATATTACTATTGAAGTTGAAAGACAAAATTGTTCCCCAGCAAACATCAACAAACTTTAATTATTTGAATTGAAATATACCATTTTGAATATAACTTTGCCCATGCAGGAAGGGCACAGCTGCACTCAGTGAACACGCATTTTAACGCACTTTCAACTGCTCTACTTTAAACGTAACTTGGTCACATGATTCATTCAAGTATTTGCTAAACTAGAAATACTACCAAAGTTATGTACCAGGTAACCCTTGCAGAGTGGTTTGATGAGTGCCAAGAAACAGGAAGAAAACAGACAAAAGCAAAGATCACAACAGCAGTCTGAAATACTGTGTGATTCCCATTTTATAAACAACAAGCTCAGGACAAACACGTTTCATTTTCACATTCAATTCTCCTCTTATGATGCATCTTTTTGGTATCTCTGTTGTGGACAGAAAATGTTATAACTTTGCAGTGCACCTGAGGTACTTTGTAATGTAGTCACATTACACCACTCACCAGTCAAAACCAATTTTTATCTGTTATCAGTAACATGAGACACATCATGGCTTAATTTTAATACAACGTGCTATGACTGAATTACAAAACAATTCTTGAACTTGAAATTTAACACATCTCAAATATTATCCATGCATCCTTGCAACAGACAGTGATTGGATTGGCAACATTTAATGTGGAATGTAATTTTGCTTGTTAATTGTGTTTCATAAATATGTAATTATTATTATAACATAAAATATATCTTTAAATGACACTGCTTGTATACTGCATGGTTGTAATTCAGCTCCCTTTCCGCACCCGTTTTTTAAATTTAACATGCATCCATACATTTCCTTCAAATTAGAGGGACCTAGTCCTGTAGGTTAAGTATCTTCTGTACATTAGAGTACATTCATGTACATTCTGTGCTTTTTTTTCCATAAAATGCCATCCCATTTAAGGAGGTGTGTGCATTAATGTTAAATATTTCAAGAAAGAATCACAGAGAAAGATAATTACCTTTCACCATCACTACATGACATATTTTTGAAGGTCAATGTTTGAGTCTTCATTATACTGGAAAGCTGCAAATTCAGGCACGCAATAAGTGCTTAGTAGTCTAATGCAATAGTCTGTAACTCTTGCAGCTCTGAAGATTTTGGGAGAATTGATGATTGATTAGTATGATGGAATAATTGAACCTAGTGCATGTAAATTTTGCCAGAATAATTGCACGTTTAGGCAGACAATTACCTCTGATTCACAGTATTTCAGAAATAATCCACAAGGTTTTCTTCTTAATATTTTATAAATTGCAAATGGTGATTATATTATGGTGCAGTTTAATCATCTTAATTGGTCAGTCTGTTATTTTTAAACGTATCTCCACCATCTGACTGCACTTGGTAGTTTTGACAACGAGCTTTTCTTAAAATATTATTCCACCTTTCATAATGCTGAGCTCTGAAGACCTCAGAAAGTAGAGCACTGTGAGCTTCTAGAAAATGCCTCTTTGTTCTTCTAAAATATAGTTGACTAACACCTGAACAAAGTGTCTAAAAATGTATCACACATTTATTGCTAAGTAAGTAAGCTAACGAGCCAGCCGTCAAGCTCTGATTCTAACCAAATTTGTGTCCATTTCACAAAACTGAAACTCGTAACACAGCGTGAAATTTATGTTTGTGATGTTTTCAGCGATGACTGTCACAGTCATTACATGTTTTCTGCAGCTGTGTTTTACCCTGCAATGACAGACCTTGTTGTGAGTGTGAAGAAGTGTTGTGGTTGCAGTGTTCCCCTCCGTTGGTGTGGGCAGAGTTCCAGAGACCTGACAGTTTGTGGGCTGACAGGAAGGAACTCGGGTCCCAATCCACAGTACTTTGCTCTGGGTAACCGTTCCCACAGCTCTGGGACTTACATGAGGAAGAGTGTGACAATGGTACCTGAATTAAAACACACAAAACAACAAAACACAATTAGTTAATCACAGGGCTGTCTTCATGTGCTTACATTTTGGCACCAGTGGCATCAAGTAAATGCCAATATTACCTTGTAAAGTGTGTGTGACAAGACAAGCAAAAACACCTTAAAATGTATTAATCAATCTTAAGTAAGCCCACCTCAACAACCATTAAAATAAAATAAAAATCACTGCAGCATACTGTTAAGAAACCCTCCCCTATTGCTTTATTACTTTTTTTTAACATCAACAAAAAACCTTGAACACTATGTTCATCTACAGTCAAGCTTAGTAAGACGATACAGTAAGTCTTCAAAATTTGCATTTCATGTAAAGTACTCATGTAAAAAACACAACCCAGAAAGCAAAAGTAATAGCTGCTCCTGCCTCACATATGCCACAGAGACACAAAACAAAGTAGTGTCGCACAATTAATCGAAATATTATTGAAATCACAATGTGGTGGAATATCCAAATTGCAGGAGCTGCACATTTTTGATTTTTGATGTGTGACAAAACAACATTATTATGATGCACTGCAGCGTTGCATAGATGCCCTGGTCTACAAATCTTGCCCTTCAGATGGAGAAAACATGTGTGTTTGTGTTTTGTACTGACCCCAGCCAAGTTTCAACAATAAGGGTTGTCTACTTTCCCCAGGCAAGTAGAATGCCATGTTGGGCAAGTAAATCTGGCAACTCAAAAAGAAATTAAACTATATCCTATTTTGATAACTGGTTAATGGTTAAAGTAATTTTTCAAGAGTGATGTTTTCTACCTGAAATCAAATCAAAATTAATATCTGTGAATTTTAGACCAACAAAATGAGACATTTAAAGAAATCACCTGAGCTTTGAAAAACTGGGATGGACTTTTTTTGACGTTTCAGGCCTAGATTAATCATGACTATTAACTTTGGTCTTTATTGGTATTTCATAACTGCTGATAAATAAAACAGTTTGTACCGAAATTGACTCTGGGCAAGTACGTCAAAGTAAAAAACAACAAATAACTCTTCCAATAAATATCACATCATCATGATTTTAATTTTTTTCCCCAATAAAAATCAAAATTGTGATGCAAAAAAAGGTCACACCCACTAATTGTGAATCATATCACAATCGCAATATCTACCAAAATAATCACAACATGATATTTTTTACCAAGCTGTTCAACCCTAATACAAAAAGTTACATATAAAGAGACAAACAGTAAATTTAATCTTATTAAATCCATGTTGGCATTGAAACTGATTTATTTGGTGACTAAGCCCATGCAAATGAAATGCCCAGTATTGTGAATGGAGATGAGATTTACTCTGTCAACTAAAATAAAACAGTCTAACTAAAAAGTAGTAAAAAGAAGTCCTGAAAAGGATCCAGACATATGACCCAAATCAGTCCCTTTTTATTTACCGGTGTCGGCTGCTCCTGGGTGCTCCGCCTTTCCTCCTCTTCCACACTTTTGCAGCAGCTCTGACAGATCCACAGAGGCACCTCTCCCAGCAGGGACTGAGACAGTGAGGGCACCGCATCAGCGAGCTTGCGCCCCGGTGCCTCCCGCAATAAGGCCTGGGAGAGTGCAGGCACAGCATCAGCCAGCTTGGTCCCATGGCCCCCGGGGAGTCCATTTACGGAGCTTGCTCCCCAGTCCTTAAATTCACGGTGGCACAGGAGGCAGCAGGTGTGCATAGGCTAGGTAGAGAAAGAGAGGATAAAGAGGTCAAGTACTAGCCTGCGATAACCAGTCAAACTGTGATCTGTGACACATAAATGTCATTAAACTGTAGAAAAAAATAAGGCAGGTAAGACATCTCTCAGAATATCTCTACAGCATTTAACAATGCCAACTGAATATGGTAGACAAACTTATTATTAATACTAATAACATAATTACATAACAAAACATATTAACATGTGTACATTATTACATATTTGCCAGTTAATTTGATATACCTTGCTAACATGAAGGGATGAATCAATTAGCAGTTTCAGGATAAACCACATAATAATTTCCAACAGTTAGTGTTGAAAATTTTTCATTATCATTAAAACCTTGTCTGATAACCACATGCCCTGGCCTACAAATCTCGTTCTCCGGACGTAAGAAAACATGTCTGGTACAGACCCCAACAAACATCAAGATTTTAATGGGTTTTCCTAAGTGAAAATTAAAATTGTGATGTAAAAATGATCATTCTCACTAATCATGAATCATATTGCAATCACAATATCTGACAAACTAATTGAAATGTAATTGTTTATATCAAGGAGCTCTGATAACCAGCCTATTCACAATTAGAGCCACAATGATTTATCAATTAGATGTAAACTATGAAATTAATCGCAGCTCTTTTGATAATCAATTAAACAGTTTGAGTATTTCTTAAGAATAAAAAGTCAAACTTCTCTGATTTGAGGTTCTTAAATGTTAGTATTCTGTGATTTCTTGACTCCTCTATTACAATAAACTGAATATGTTTTGGTTGTGCTCAAATCGAGACATTTGAGGATGTCATTTTGGGATTTGGGAAACACTGGTCGACATTTTTCAGCATTTTCTGACATACCAAGCAACCAGTCAATTAACCGAGAAATTAATCAACAGATTAATCAACAATGAAAATAATTAATTGCAGCCTGCTCACAAATACTGAAGCACAACAAGATCCTGCCAAAAAAATATAACATTTTATTTCTAGTTATGAGAGGCGTCTAGACGGGCATCTTATGCATGTGGTATAAGATGAAATAACTCAATCAGAGCAGCAGTCAGGCAGGTTAAAAGGCTCAGAGGTCAGATGTAAGGTTGGCTGTTTGCACAGGAGACAGTGGTCCAGCTGCACAGCAGTTACCCTCAACTTAGAAAGCTAACGTTAGTAACTCCGATTTAGCCAGGCATCACTGGCTAATAACTACATGCACTGAAACTTTTCACATTAGCTCCTGTCACACTGTGATACAAGAGTGCGGTGCAGCAAAAATAATAAATAGTATGACAGAGTAATATAAACAACTCGAACCATGTCTGAAAGTTAGCTACTTTATTTATGAACCCGTTATCTATTTAAGCTAACTGGCTAATTAGCTAGTAGCTGGTTAGCCGTTGCTGGCTGAGTGGTTCCTGTAGATGTGTTAGAGTGTAGGCAGCAGCAAGCACGTTTGCAGCACGCTAGCTGGAGATGATAGCCCCGGTTAGCCTCCTGGCTAAGGTTAGCGTAGATGGGCGGATGAAGATTTGTAAACGCTGGAAATGGGACGACCTGTCCGAGGCACAATGTCACCTGTCCAGGCAGAGGAGATGGGCTGCAATGCTAGCCACACTGTCTCAAAGCCGCCTGTTCTGCTCGCGAAGTTGAGCGTATTATTTATTTAATTAGGTACATATCAAACGACGTGAGAGCACAGCAGCTACATCCACCACTACAACATAAAGGTTAAAATAGCATTCAGTCAGCCAGCGGATGCAGATAACTTTACCTCTGCAGGATCTCGCTACAAAATATAAACGCACAATGGAGGATGCTTGGATTAGCAGAGAGGTGCTAGCTCAGAGGCTAGCTAGCCTATTTTAAAAACAGCGATTGGCTCGCTGCTTAGCTAACCTACCTGGTTCGCCCTGGTGGTGGCCAGCCTATCCAGCCCAGCATCTCCGCCGCCACCGCCAGCTGCATCGCCGGGAGAAACTGGGCTCTTCGGTACGGTCTGCTGTCCTGGTACAAGCTCCTTCTGGGCGACCCCTTGCTGCTTGCTTTTCTTCCTCGCCATTACAACGGAGTTTATAAGACGCTTTGGCCAAGTTTGCACCAGTTTCGATGATTTTGTGAGCACACTTTCGCTTCTTCTCGGACCTCAAAATGTTCTCTATCTCCTCCAGTCAAGACAACAGTCAATATGGCGGACTACTGGCACACTCAGGAGTTCATAGGTTAAAGATACTGCTGGCAAAGCGGCTTCACTCCCGTACAGAGAACACAACTGAAACCCGATACAAGCAGTGAAGCCAGTCAGCGACATATTTAGTAAGGGCAATCCTCTCCTCCCACTTTCTTGTCTGTATGAAACAGGTCCTGCTCACTTTAGCCACTCAGACGATTGTTTCGGTGAGGATATTCATTGAACGCACCATTTTTTTTTTTGCTCGCTTAAGTACGTAACATAATGTATCTGTAATATGATCATATCACACTGTCTTTATGCAGTCTAATGAACTGAAACTGCATACACTGTACAGTATAATGTGAAAAAAACGAGGATTTTATAGAATATATAAGAAAATGATGGATGTGGGCTGGAGTTGAGATTAAGATGTATGTTTTTTCCAGACATTAGTAAGTGGGGAGAGTAAATGTGTAATACAGTGAAATAATAACACAACAATACAACTTTGTGCTAGCTGTACAGTAGGCGACTAGCTTATACACTGTTCTGGGTTTTCATACACGGGGTAAATATGTGCATAATGTCGTTATTTAACAATAAAATAAATGTTTGAAAAATAAAAGGTGCCGTGAGAGGGGAGGGGCTGGGGTCTTGACAATGACGTTTGTCGTTGCCTTCAGTGCTTTCGGAGTTTTTGAAACCATAGCCAAAAGTACCTTAACGACCCATTTGTAGTCCCATTTTAATCACGGGCGTCGTGAGTATAAACCCCAGTAAACGATGCTTATCCTCCTTTTTAACATTAAGTAAGTGCCGCAAGTTTACTCATTTATTTTCAGATAAACTGCATTAATAAATGAGGATGTAATACAGTGTACCCACAGTTTGGCCACTTCTGTATTTTCAAGATTCATATGCTCAAGATTCAAGATGTTTATTGTTGCATCGGTTATATGAGTACAATTGTGTGAAAGAACTTTGCCTGTGATGCTCCATTTGAAAAAAACAACATTTAACTAGTAAAGACTGATTTAACATAAGAATAAAAATAAACAACAATAGATCAAAATGTTCATGTATAAAATAATATACGCAATAATAAAGTAGAATATTGTGTAAGAACATATAAAGTATAGATATAAAGGTGCAAAAGCAGTTAAAGGTTGTATACAGTTTGTGGAATACTGTTCAGGGGTTTCAATTGGTGTATTTACCACCATTACACTCATGATCAAGATACGGAAGGTAAAGCAGCAAATCTTTCCTTGACATAATGATCACATTAATAGTGTTTATGAAATTATGTTGAGTAAAATTAGGTAATTTACTACTTAATTATTTCACTTAAAAAAAACAGTATGCTGTAGCCATATGCACCCGAACTGTATGGACGCAAGGGATGATTTAACTTTTTTGTTTCTTTTTTGATACATGTCACTTATATAAGTAGTTTTACATAACAAAAACAAACTAATGTTGGCCAACCGTTTAGGTGGTGCTTTATGTCATTATAACGAGACGCACCTGGTGCCCGCCGGATCGTATTCATGGTGGAGGTTTCAGATGTCCGAGTGTACGTAGAGCACTTGAAGGCAGCAGCAGTGTCTCTAACCCTGTGGATTGAGTACGTAGCACAGACAGCCCCATCTACTTTAGGCTACTGACGCTTGCTCTACGGTAGGTTGTTTACCCGCGGACGGTTGTTTGTTTTAACAAAAAACAGTCATGGAAGGAAACGTTTGCAACATCCAGGTGCTCCTCCGGGCGGCTGAGTTTCTGGAGAGACGAGAGAGAGGTGAGTGTTTTATGACAACTGTCAGTCTACAGAGGGAGGAAGTTGGTCATTGTTAAAACAACAAAATACACAATGAAGCCACAGCAACTATGCATGCAAAACATAACAGTAATACATATTATAACGCAATTGTCCGAGAAACCATCGAGATTCTCGCTAGAAGGCTATTTTCGGCGATGTTTCCCATTTGACTCAGTGACCTACATATCGGTCGCATCATTGTACTCGAAGGCGCCAATCTGGACCAATTTGAAAATGAATCCGAGCGGCGCTGAGCGCTCAGTACTGAGGCTGATAGAGAGGCAGAGAAAAGCAACACTTTAACTTTCATTCAGTATTTACACACCGTGGGCATCGGATCAGTCATTTCTACTTAAGCGGACACACAAAGTAATCTTACATTGATGAATAGTAGTGTGTGATGGCGCCAAAACTAAAAACAGAGCGTCCAGCTGATGATACTGATGATGCAGTCGAGTATTTCTGTGCTCCTCATCATCTCAGAGCTTAAAAAGAGATAGTAATATATATGCATTTGAAGCACTAGGGTTCAGTAATGTTAATAATGGGAAACGTTTATATTTCGCATTGCACACCACTGAATTTCAAGCTGTTTTATAACACAGATATTAGGGCTGCACAATTTGGTTAAAAAAAAAAAGTCATATTGGAATCATTTTGACTGAAACTGACATATGCGTCACGATTAGGGGAAATGATCATTTTTGCATTACAATTCTCATGTTCACTGGAAAAGAACAAAACAAAATCGCGATGGTGTGATATTGAGGTCTGTACCAAACAAACATGTCTTCTTTCATCTGGAGAACAATATATTTAGCTAAGTCATCTATGCAGAACTACAGTACCTCGTTATAATGCTGTTTTGTCGTACATTAAAAATTTAGGATCTGGTTCTGTGATTTGGATATTGCACTTGTGTCACTGTGCAGCCCTAACAGATATGGTGTATTGTTTTCCTGCACAGAGGCAGAACATGGATATGCTTCAGTCCTGCCTCTCAGTCCAGATCACTCCGACAAGAGAAGCAAACAGAAGAGCAAGAAGATATCTGCTGGGGGCAATAGGTGAATACATTACATAACAGATAACTGACAAGAGGGTGTGGTTGTCTGACTTTCAGTTTGATAAAGCAGAGTCCCTCGCCCACTGTCATTGTTAAGCGGCAGTCACTATCATAAATGTATTTCAGAGCTAAACAGACTTTCTTTTTCTGAAATGCAGGTCGGTTCACAACGAGCTGGAAAAAAACAGGTAAGGAATATCTTAAACTACAATGTTTGCAGTATACTAGTATAATAATATATTTGTAATACGTAGCATAAGTGTATTACACATTGTGTACAGTTAACCTGTACAATCATCCATATGTCTGTACAGGTGAAAGGTGGATGGAGTGTAGAGCAGGCCGATTCAAAATACTTTTTTAGACGAACCAGATTTGACAAAAATAAAGTGCCAAGGGACTGCATGTTTACATTTACAATGTCTGACCTTAAGTTTGGAATTTAAATGTGTAAAATAATGCACCTTTTTTTCTCCTCTATTAGTTTTCACAATTAGAAAATTATTACAGAATTATTTTCAAACGTACAGGAAAAAACAAAGTACCCTTTGTGATTCTAGATGAGAAATAGCTGGTTGTAATAAACACATTGTTGCATTTAATGTCTTTTTTCTTTCATTTTAACTCTCGTACATTTCCTCTGTTTTAACAGCCTGAGTTAAAACTTTTTAAAATATGAAGTGTTTTTTTGCTTGACAACAGATATCACCAGTGAATGGGCTTAATTAGCCTACTAATGAAATGATGAGCTTAATGATCAAAAAATGTAAATACCCTTGAACTTAGAATGTTTATAATATTGTTAGTAATATTATTACTATCAGTATAGTTAGTGTATATAGCCTAGTTTGTGTATATAGTTTATTTTGCATTTTATTTTATTTTATTCTTACTGTATTTATATTTTTTTATGTATCACTCAGTCTTTTTCTACCTGGTCTTTCCATCCTTGAGCTACTTTCACAAGTGAATTTCCCCACTGTAGGATCAATAACACATATTTTATCTTATATTTGTGTGTCATAGCAAAATATAATTTTTATGGTGCCCAGATTTAGGGAAGCGTGAGCAACAAATAAACACCTGTTTTCACTTGCATGAATTAAACAGCGTTGTTTGTTGTCTGTTGTTGTGTTTTGTAGACGAGCTCAGCTGAGGCACTGCTTGGAGCAGCTCAAGAAGCAGGTCCCTCTGTCGTCTGACTCAATGAGAAACACCACCCTCAATCTGCTGAGACGAGCCCAGCTCCACATAAAGGTACATGACCCCCTGACATCAGACTGACAGAAGTGAGGGCGTGGTGTTAGGAGGCTAAATCAATCACTGTATCTTCTACTTTGTCATGTTGCTATATTTTAGTTTTAGAGTTATTGTCCCGTTATCGTGCATCTGCTAACGGTGCTTGTTGGTCTCCAGATGCTTACCCTGTCTTCATCGTGTCTGAGGTTTTGTCTCTGCGCTCTCCTCTTTCAGAAGCTGCAGGAGCAGGACGAGCGTGCAGAGCAGCTGAAGGGCCGGCTTCGCTGGGAGCAGAGAGAGCTGCGAGTTCGTCTGGAGCAGCTGCAGAGAGGATCTGAGAGGATGAGGAACGACAGCCAGGGGTCCACCATGTCCTCTGAGAGGTCCGACTCAGACAGAGGTAGGTCTCCGACAAGGGAGTGGTCTCACCTCATGCACAGTCATGGTGACGCCCAAGCTGTGATTTGCTGATTTGATTGATTTGATTTGATTTTAAAAACTGAGTTTGATTGGTTTGGAGAGAGAGCGATATTTAACTTATAAAACAGTGGTTTCCCATCAAAAGGGATCTGGCAAGCTAAAGCAATGAAAATACTCATTAAATGTAGCGTGCACTTAAAATGAGATTGATTACTTGAGATGGTCCTTTTTAAGCGCATGTTTTGTTGCTGATCCTGTCCATGCTGAGCTTCAGCGCTGATACTCCTCCCAGTACCTCAAATAATCCAAACTATAATTTTAAGGGAAATCATATTGTCACTATACTCATATTTTGTTGTCTTCTTACAAAATTCTGTCATCTAAATGAACAATTTAAAGAGAGATCACATCAATATCAAATATTTTTCCTCTGATCAGTTGTGCTATAAATCTATCTAGGTTGTTTTGGTGTGAGTTTTGGAGGTATCAGCCTGTCTGCCTTCTCTCCAATATAATAGTGAAAACAAGAGAATATTAATTTGTTTTTCTTGAATATCATCATGATATTCTTGTTAATAATATTATATTATTAAATCTGTTTAATCTGAGTTTGTAAGTTCAGTGTTAATGTTGTTATATTTCGCTCTACTAATGGATTTAATCTTTGCTTGGTGACCTTTACAGAGGACGTGGAGGTTGATGTGGAGAGCATTGTGTTTGACTGCGTGGACTCTGACGGACTGAGCATTACACACACTGATGTGGACCACTGTTACTCCAGCATGGACAAATCCTGGTTATGACAGCAGTAAAGCCTACGTTTTAATGTCGCCAGGCGGACAGGAAGAGGAGAAAACATTCCAAAAAAACAAGAGAAAGAATGGACAAAAATGTTACTGTACAACTGAACACATTTTTGATTTTGTTTTTGTACTCAGAAGGAGTAACTTTTGACATTCTCTTTTCAAAATATGTCAGACTACAAGCTAAATATTCTGAATGAGCTGTGTCCATTTGCACTGAATAGCAGTTAAAATCACTGGGCTGGGATGGATGTAACATTACGCATACAGGACGTATTTCCTGACATCAACCATTAATGGTGTTTATTTCCAAAGCCATGACATGTTTGTAACTTCCAACAACTTAAAACTGTTCAAAATCACTCATCTTTAAGGGCTTTTTAAAATCTAAATAAGGGCTTTTTTTATTTGAAACTCTTAACTTATTCTTTACTACAGTATGTCTATACTGAATTCTGCCTTAAATCTGATTTGGTTTAGTATTCCATACAGCTTTTCTTTAGCACTAAGTTCATATTGTCATATGTAGTATGCACCTCATTAATCTGTGCTGTGTTTTGTATTATTGTCCTATTATGTAAGTTCACTCATTTATTTTGATCTTTTTCTTCTGTTGCACAAAACGTCCTCACATTGCACTTATGTTGTTTCAAAAAGATTGTGGGTATAACAACATGAAAACCGTGAACAGACATTGACCGGTCATATTTGCACATTTATTTCTGGCTATTAAGTAACTGGCAAATACTCATTTTTGTGTATTTGTGCGCAATTCATTCTGTAATTATGTGCAAGAACTTTGATGCCTGTATTAAAGAGGAATTGTGAGAGTATATGGAGAGAAGTTCACTGCTAGTAACTGGTATGTTTCTTAGAAGTGTTCTTTATCGTAACTGTACAATTCATTGCTTCTGCATTTGTCAATATGTTAATTATGCATGCAACAAGTTCAGCAGTCAGGCAGGTAATGTCAACTTGTAAGGATTATGCAGTTTATGCTGTATTACAAGTATGTATCATATTCTTTGCTATATATTTAATAACTGAAGGTGCTTTTTTTCCCTTCATTTTTGTATATGCAAGATGCCTTACTATCTTTTAATGTTATGTATGCATTCATCTGTCTCTCCGCCCAGTAATATTATGTAGCATTTTTGTACTGGTGTAAGCTTTTTTTTTTCTTTTTTTTTTATCAAATAAATATTTTCTATATTTATGTGCCATTTCTGCTTGTATTACTGATGATCTCAGCAAGAAAGGCAATGAGGGTTATTCAATCTCTGCTTCTGGTCAAAGTTAATAAATTATAAGCATTTCCAGGGTTTCTGAAGTTTAGGCCTTAAAATGTCTTAAATTCAATATTGACTGGATTATGAAGTTCATGTGACTTTTCTAACATTGCATTAATGGAAGTCTCACTTAAAAATGTGTGGGAAAAATTTGTATTGATGACGCTACAACAACCACAAAACTAACATGAAACAAACACTACTACTCTAACTCTTGCACACAGTTCTGTGTAGTTATGTTCAGCTGAATGCTGTTATTCTGAGAATCCAGTTTTCCTAATTTTTTTTATCTGTACATAGACATGAAATAGATCTTGGCTTCTTAGCTTGTATTCATAAGAGTTTTTAATTTAACCTGATTTCTGTTTTTTTTTTGTGGAAAAAACCTGATCTGATTTCAGACCATATATGAAAGTGGCCTGAATCAGATTCCATGTGGTTTGTTGTCGTTTACAGTGTTGTGAAAAAAAATTAATCTGAGTCTGCAGTTTCACCTGCAATGTGAACATACCCAAAAAGAAGTTGTGGATCCTCAAGTGAATCAAGTCTTGAATGGATCGAACTCTCATGTTACAGCGGCGATGAGGACTTCACCTCACTCTTAAAACGACGCAATAAATTCAGTCCCATAGTCCCTGTTGTCTTCAAGTCAACTATAATTAACAATAAGAACTTGCTTAGCAATGACATTCACTACGTATAGAAAGTGAGTGCTTGTATGAAATGGCAAAGCATTTCATCATTTTGTGTCAGAAAATTCACAAAAAAACATAATATACCTGTGTCTGTATTATATCAGTTGAATTTTTACAAAAATGCCTCCCTTGCATTTTTTTCTAATAATGAAAGTCAGTGGTTCCTGGCCTTTTTTTGCTCATAAAATGAGGTGCCTGCTTTTGCTTGTGACTCCATTTCACTGGTTGCAGTACAAACAAAGATGAGTGTTTTTTCCTTGTTTTATAAGAATAATTTTTAGAGGTAGAAGACAAATTATGAAGGACCCCCCCCCCCCAAAAAAAAAAAAAATAAATAAATAAAATAATTTATACAATTATTGACAAGAAACAGATTTCAGAAAACTCTTAAAATTAGAACTGTTTTTTTTTTAAATCATCCATCTACCCTTTGTGGATGTCCCGTCCCCCAGGTAACTACAGAGATACCACTCACTGTTCAAAGACATCACAGCATGATGGTTACAAAGAAACTGTCCATTTATTGACAAGCTGATATTTGATTGATACAGCACATTGTTGCATGGGTTGATAGAGCACATTGTTGCATGGGTTGTATTAACAGATCTAAGCTGAATGTACAATACAAGGTATCATTTTTGCCTTTGTACACACACTTCAAATCTAGGCAAAGACACTGATATCCATGGATATCAAGAGTGCTAAATGACTATTTCTTATTATGTTGTGTGCCAACAATATGGACATTTCCTATTTAGTCAGTGAACTTCAACTTGAAGCAATCAGTCTTGGTTGGATGATTAAGGTGTGGTCGGGTGAACTGAACTAAAACATAAAATGATCGAGACAAAACATACAACTGAAGTAAATCATACACATGTATTTGGATTAATCAGATATCCTGTGTTATGCTAAGCTCAGCTTCTGGGCAAGAAGCTCTTAATAATACAAAGCTATTACAAAATAGCACAACATACTCAAAGGAACTCGGTAAAACATAAACGTTGTTGATGGGCACAGAGGTGAGCAAAGGTCTGAGGAACAGTACCAAGGTTGGCAAAGTGCTATTAATATTATTATTATTTTATGGCACCCAGAGCCATATTGAACCTGTCTGAGATCTCTGTATGTGGTCAATACAGAGATGATCAGGTGTCAGGGGTACAGGATACGGGTCAGCATCACACTAACAGGGAGGCTGGAACAGGCTCTTGAACCCAGCTCAGGCCTTTTATGGTCCACCCACCATTTCAGCTGGATGCTTCCTCACAGAGGTGTCTACTCACGACCGGGATCGGTTTGTCTTACCCCAGCTGGACCATGAGGGATGGGGAGGGGGTAAAGACAAATCTGTCCCACTATCGAAAGAACCGATGATCTACCGTACGTAGCTCATCACACGTACTGTTTCTTCTGGGCGTGTGAGGCCAGGTCTTTGGCTTTCTCCTTAGCTGCCAGTGCCGTCTCTCTTGCTCGCTCTGTAGCAGTTTCTGCTAAGGTTCTTGATGGAGTTTCACCTACAAAAAGTCATAGAATAAGTTAAAATGTCTGTTGAAATATGTGTATATTTATGTAGTTCTAGCCATGCTACCCCTTTATAAATTTTTAAAAATCTGTTTCAATTGTGCCATTAATCACTCATATGTTTGTGAATTTAAAACAGAATTTTACTAGTCAAAAAAAGTTGCAATTTGTGATAGAAACCGCTCAGTGAACTACATCTCGTCTCACACAATATACGTCATCAGCACGAACATCGCTGGCCCTTGTAACATTAACTTAACTTAAGTGTCTTATCTAGAGACTCCTGGTGTTTATATCAGCCAAGAAGAGAAATAACAAGTAAGACTTGCTGTCGTGTGACTACATCCAGGAACAAAAACACACAGACAATGTAGCGTCAGCTGTGTATGTTGTCTTTCTGATTATGAATCTTCAGTCTGATACTTTAACAGTTTTACGACAAACAGCAAATTTCTTGACTTGGAATATTATCTTTTAAATTGACAAACATCATGTATGTAGTTCGTGGCACAATTCAAACAGGATCAAAAAACAATTTGTCTCCCGCCATTGACTACTGATCATACTTTATCCAAAGTTTGGTACCATGGTGGTCCACTGGAACGGGAGGAATGTCACCTCTCTATTGTGTAATAAACAGTAGACACAGTGCTACTACTACTACAGACAAACTAAATATATTGGGTGTGTTCCAATTCCTACACTTCCATATTTAGTGTGCCAGAAAAAGATCTGGTATGTCATAATACACAGTATGTCAAATGCAATGTGCTGAAAACACCAGAAGGTCCTACATCCAGTTGCAATTTTTGCAGCATGCAAGCCAGCACACTTTTCCGGGTATTGTGATCCACAGCCCTGCTCCTCAAGTAGAGAGCTCCTAATACAGATGTGAACGCCCCCAGGATGCATTTGAGATCTGATCACTCAGACCACATTTGGAGGTGGTCTGAGCCGCATATGACTACATTCTTTCGGTGGTGTGTAGGCAGTGCGTCCTAGGCCACACTGAAGGACCGCCTACTCAACTGACATCCTGTGAGTACATTATTTGGTTCATTTTAATACAAATTATGTGTTTGTGCTCTCTTACCTTTAAAAAAAACATGCTATTTTGAGAGCTGTTGAGTGAGGAGAAACTTTATAAGCTTTGTGAAACACTGTCTACGACAAATTCTTAGTTATCGTACCCAGTTGTCTTGTAAATTTGGCAAATGTTAAACATTAAGTCATCTCTTTCTTTGTGTAAAAAACTTTGCGTCCCTTTTTACTCTGTATTAATGGCTACTACTGTTGAGCCTCATATAAAAAACAACATATTTTACAATTACATTTTATATTTATTCGAATACATAGCAGAGAAGTGAAACGGCTATGGTGAATTCTTAATCAGTTGTACCTTCTTGCAAATTTTGCATTAAATGTAATACATCAAGTTGTTTCTTTACTGATAAAAAACATATTGATGTGAAGTGCAGAAAGCTTCCTTGTGGGTGTCATGAGTGCCCTCATCATTATCTGTGATGTGGAAACATCAGATTTCTACACAGTCAGAAAGAGTTCAAGTATAAAATCCCAGAGCACTATGGACCATCTCTCCTGCCAGCACGTTAAACAGGAGGCTCATGTAAGCTGATAGGAGAGTTTAGTTTAGCACTGAGGAAAAAAAAAAACTTCATACTGACATACTGACTAACAAATCAGTCCTGGTGTTTATTTGCATATAGCAGAGGAAAGTGAGAGGTGCTGAAGGCTCATTGTAATGCCAGTTGTAAACTCATGTACTCAGAGCTGTCGACTTGTGATCTGATCACCAAGGTCGCAGGTTAATATCGGGTCTTAACAGCCTCACAAACAGATTACAGCTTATTAACTGCATTCCAAATCGCATACATTTTCTTTTTACTTCACATTTTGTGCTGCATACTGTGACAGATGAGCGAGCGGGTCAAAGTTCAATTCAATGGTATGATGAAGCTGCATGTCCAAACTGTATGCATACAGCATGTAACAGTGTGTGCTAAAAGTAAAAAGAAAAATGTACAGCTTGGAACATGGCTCTTAACTTCCCAGTAAAATCTTGTATGATTTGGGCCTGCAATTTTATCTGGCAATGTAAACATAAGTTAAACGCAATTCACAAACAGCTCATCTTGCATTTTTTTTTTTACCTTTAGAGCACTCACTCCCAACCCTTTTCAGTTATTCCCCTCTTTGAATGCTTTTAAGGAAGTTAAGTTTTACACACAAAGGAAAAGACGCTCTCATCCTGTACTGACAGTGAACTGCCAGATAGGCTTCTTCATATTCTAGATTTCACTGATGTGTTTGCTAAGTGAGCCGCACCTTTACATCTGCTAACCTGAATATTAACAGTACAGCTAGCATCACAGCACATGTGCTTCTTTATTATTTCCTTTTTCATAATAGATATTTTGACTTGCCACAGCAGGAAAAGCACAGGCATTACTGATAGGATTAGCAAAACCATGATTCCAGCTATTAATGCAACACAAATTATTAAATAAAATATACTAATATATCATTAATGATAGTTTACCTTGCATTTTTGCCAGCACATACTCAAAGCCTTTCATGGTCTTTGTAACACTGGTCTTGAATCTTGCAAGACCAAATTCCTGGAAAGAGAGGACACAAAGTCAACAACGACAGAAAATAACAGGCGGGTAATAACGTGTCAACAGCCTGTAAGTCACATCATCACATGTTTACTAGCATTTGTTCTCAGAGCCTGATAAGAATAAAAGACCACTCAGATTCTGTCATAAATCATTCAACAACGAAAGTTTTGGCAGACAGCGTCGAGTGCTCAGCTGTTGCATCTTAACACTGTGTATTATGTTACCAATTACAGAATGACAGACAGGTGGGCAAGTCTCTCTTTCAGACGCCACAAACCACTTTCCCTGAGCTGTTACGTCACGTGGCGCTCCACTTTACTCTACTGACCTGAATAGCTCTAGTGAGACCGTAGACATTGGAAGAGATCCAAGCTTCTCTTTTTATCTCCGTCCAGCTGCCATTCTCAGGGTTAGTTCGGTACTGGCACCGCTCTTCCACAGACTGGGAAAAAAACAAACAAAAGCATCATGAGGCCGTGTTATTATTTTGTGCAACGCGGAGTGTCTGAGGAAGCAAACTCTGTGGTACCATGAGGCGAGCGTGACTGATGTTCCATGTGAGTGTGGTCATGGTCCTTTTCTGAGGGTCCACAATGGAGTCCTCGATGATGTACGCTGAGCTGGCCATGTGCTTTGGAAGGTACCGCTCCATCCAGCGAGGCGCTCGGCTGGTTTTGGTCAATAGACGTCTGGAAATGAGGCAGTTGTTTGGAGTAACCTCTCGGAAAATTATGTCCTCAGTCAAGACATGGTTACTGTGGGAAAAGAAGGAAAAGTTATGGATCAAAACAATAACAAAAAACATCTGGATCTGCAACTAATTATTATTTTCAGTGAAAAAAAAATGTCTGTCAATCATTTTCTTCAATTAAATAATATTGTTTAGTCTACATAATGTCATCTTCAAATGAACTGTTTTTAATTTCCAGTGATATAAAAGAGCAACAAATGCTTGCATATGAGAAACAGCTTAGAACTTTGATAAAAAACAGACTTAAAAAAACTATCAAAATTGCTGGAGATTTGATCGTTTCAGCTAGGGCTGTGACTAAAAGATTATTTTCTCAATTGACAACTCAAACATTTTCTTCCTTGATTTATCAATTAATCATTTGGAAGAAAAAAAATACCCCAAAAAACCCAAAGATATGCAATTTTCTATCATGTATCTACCAATCTATCATTTCCCTGTGGAAACTATCAAATATTATCAGCTGAGAAGCTGGGACGAGTGTATTTTCAACACATTTTTTCACAAATTGATAAACAATTAGCAATATATAGTATTTATAGTCTTTGATTTATTAATTGACAATTGTTTCAGCCATGTGCACCACATCACCGCTATGTGGATAAACAGTGTACTCAACCACAGTGATAGATGACATATTGTACTGCTCCATTACAAGTCCTGCACTCATAATTTTACTTAACAGAAATTCAAAGACAAAATGTACTTAAAGTATTAGCGGAAAATGACTCATAAGTTGACAGAATGACCCATGTCACCTCATCAGTGTTATATCATACTGCTGAATCACTATTACTGACACAGTGTTATAATCAGCTAACTTTATACTTAGTAGTTCTAAATGTTTACATGTTTCTCTCGTCATCCTAAATGACAGTAAATCTAATCTAAGAACATTACTGGCTAGCATTAAATGTATGTAATAATATAAAGAATAAAGCAGTTGAATGACATTGTCTCTGACATACTATGCCCCGCTCTTCCATAAATACCAGTCAAATTCTCAAATCTACATAATAACCCAATGTGCTTTTCTATTTCATCAGTTCGGATAAATCAACTGGCCAAGTTTAACAGATTGTAATAATGTAATTAAATACATGACTTTTCTTTGTTCTGAAATGAGCATTACATATCTGCTATTGGCCGCACTGGTCTCTAAATATCAGCAAAGGCAACTGTCAAACCCACACCAGTCAACCACTAATGTAAAATCGCAAGCCTCAGAGTTCACTTGGGCAGCATCTGGTCTTGGGTGATACCTATTTTTTCATAACTTCATACCCTCCTGATATTTCACTGGCATTTGAGTGAAAAAACAAGTTGATAAAAGCTGGTGATAGAAATCGTGTAGCATTACATGACACCACTGAGCTTACAGTGCTGTGTCCTGCTGGGTTAAAATACTCATAGCCAATAGAATAATGAAAAGACAGGATATAAGCGCCCTTATTCCATAACTTTTTGTTTAAGGACCCATTGGCACTTGTTTCTGCAGATACCAACACATCATTTGAATGAAGGTGATTTATGGGTGTAGCTAATAAATTGCTCTTGTAGTTGGAAGAAGTCATCTCAAAATCAAGCTATATCCATCGTCCATAACCACATATCCTTGATGAGTCTATATCAAGTCATATTTAATCAAGTAGTGAAAAGACTGCTATAGAACAGGAATGAGAGGCCAATTATTTCTTCTCTACCTCCAAATAATACTTGTTAGTTAAGTTCCCTATTGCAACAAGCCAACTGTATTTAATATATGTATTATTTTCCATCAATAAAAAAGTCTTTGTTTAAGCTAACTTAATTCACAGTGAGGACATTGAAAATCATACCTTTGAGATTTCTAAATACATTGGTATACAATAATACTTTGATACTGCCCAACCTACCTCAAAGTATCTAGTACCAAGCTGCTAAATAGATGTTGTGGGGTAAAAAAGTGTCATAGTGTCAAAAAAAAAAAAAATGAAAATACTTGAGTAAAAGTACCTAACATCATCCCAACTATTTATTTATGCAATGCAGTTTGGATAAAGAAGTGAATGGAAAGATGAGGTGAGATCGTATCCAGACAGCCTCCACTCTTATCGCCCTCCTCACCTGTATGGGTTGGGATATCGTTGCCAGAAAGCAACACAAACTTGGTCCCAGGTGCTTTTAAGCAAACCTGCACAGCAGTAATATTTCACCATTGTTCCGAGCGTTTACTCTGACAACACCCTGTGGAGACAGAGCAAACAAAACTGTTAGGTTGATACGATTATGTAACCGGCTTTCACACGATACCCGAGAATAACAGTGACCGCTGTGCCTTATGGTATATATACACTAAAAATCATTTAGGTTTGTGCTAATATTTTGTATATCTTATTACATCTAAAACAAGTCACAGCCGTTCACAGACTCATGTTCCTGAACTTTCCAGCGAGACATACCTGACAGCTGACTGTCAGATTACACATAAACTCATAATACCTTAACATTGTCACAATTAGTCTTAAGGTGTGGCTAAAAACACGCTATGTGGCTAACATTGAGAGACAGACTGATGAACATTCAAATACGAAGTTTCTAACATCAGATATAACGGTCACCGGCACATCTGTCACGTCCGCAATGCTGTAGCTTCCTTGTTGGCAGGAGCTAACGTTAGCCTAGCATGAAGCAAACCGCTGAATGAATGACGCGACGTGACCCAGAAACATCTCTGACCGACATTCACTACGCAAAATAATAACTTCATTTCAGAGGCAAATACAGTTACCTGTGTGGAGACGACATTCAACAGATACGTGGTTGCATTTTACAGTCCTGTCGGGATGAACTTCACCGTGCGGCCACCCACGAATCATGTCAAACGTGACTCGGACTGTGAGAAGGTCAAACAGCGACGTAATATCCGGTGGGTGGCGCACCTGCGACGTCCGCTCTGAACGCTAGAGGGCAGCACGGGACTGTCAAAATAACACACTGAATCGAAAGGGTTCTTTTACAAAAATACATATTTGTTTAATTTCATTTCCTAAATCGTGTTTTTGTGCATTTCAGGGAATATCAATCAAACTGATGATGGACTTGTTGAGATAATATATATTTATTATATTCTTAAATCACGTCTTTTTCATTGTACACAACAGGGAACATGAATTATACTTGGTGTTGGTTACTAAACTTACTAAACTAAGTGTCTAAGTCATGTGCTGGTTTTTTTTTTTGTTTGTTTGTTTTTGTGCACTCAAGGTAATATCAATTAAACTGGTAGGCCTATTGTTTTTTGTGAAATATATCTAAATCTGATTTTAATTTACTTGAATCACGTGGGGTTTCATTGTGCACTCAAGGAATCAATTAAACTGTTGGTGTTGGTTTTGTTGTGATGAGATAGCTCTATTTTGAAATTTCCCCAAATTAATTTCATTCATTTGTTTTTGTGGAATAACAACCAAACATGTTTTGGCCTTGTTGTGATAAGATATCTCTTTCATAATTTTCCTAAATCATGGTGTTTTTTGTTCACTGTGCACACCAGGGAACATTGGTCATACTTGTTGTTGTTGTTGTTGTTGTTGTTGTTGTTGTTTTGTGACCTAACTAAACTAACCAAACTACTACTGGCTTTGTTTGTTTGTTTGTTTTGTTTTGTTTTTTGTGCACTCCTGAGAATATCAACTATGTTGGGTTGTAGTAATATCTTAGTTTTTTGTTTGTTTGTTTGTTTGTTTTTTATTTTCCTAAATCATTTCTTGTTTGTTTTCTTTGGGTTTTTCTGTACCCCAGTGAATATCAATCAAACTTCATGTTGTTGTTTTGGTTTCTTTTTTTTAAAATGAGATATCATGTGTCTCTCTCTTCATTGTGCACTCCATAAAATATCAATCAAACTTGTGATGGTTTATTCATTTCAAGAATGGTGTTTTTTAAATCTATTTTTGCAAATGAATTCTCCATGAATTTTAACTAATGTGTGGGTGAAATGTAGTGTGATGTCATCAAAACAGCTGAAAGTGGCATCTGTAAGACGCCATCAAGAAAACCTACAGTCTCATCTTTGACTCTAAGGAGAAAAATATATTACTATGTTTAATCTGACCTCATCTTGCTATTTTTGTTAAGATACAGTACATCCCCTTTAGCATACTATTCCGGGGGACGGATGGATAATCTTTTGCGTACTAAAATTACTAAAATCATCCCTGAAAACACCTCTAGTCTGCTTCAAAATCTTCACACATTAGCTCTAATGCCCAAAGGGTCTAATGCCATGGGTCTAAGCTCAGCGTTTGTCTGCTGGTAGTCCTGATAAAGGCTTAGAGCTTCTATAATAATCCACAGTGCATAAAGGAATATAGGCTAAGCCAGGAAATCAGGAATGTGGGTGTCAAAAACCAGCAATACAACCCTAATTCATATTTCTCTGCTGTAAAATGAATCACACTGCGTAGGACACTGGTTCATTAAATGCTTTATTGGATGGTGTTGGACCCACTCTTTTTAACGATGTCTGCAAGTTCATGTGTAGGACTTATTAACTTCAGTTTCATACAAACAAAAATGCACTGCTTCTATGTCCCCTTATGTAGACAGTCTTTAGATGGATTTTCCAGCTGTCAGGTTTTTAGAGTTAATGTTAATCTTTCCTGTATTACCCGAAGCATGGAGGGTACAGCACAGACTGCTATCCCAAAGGTTCTGAGTAGTCGCCATGTTAGTATTCAATACACTTTGTAATATGACTCTGTTTTCAGTTTTACACCCAGAGAGGATCTGACAGACCTTTACTTGACTCCTATCCACTCGTCCAAGTTCTGTCCAACCTAAGGGTCTATTTATTTGACATGGAGGCACAAGCTCCAGGTTTTAACTTCTAGAAATAAGGGTTCCAGAAGGGTTCTTCCTGAAGGGCTGAGATTCTACCCAGAACCATTCTTTGAAGAAAGGGTTTGCCAAGGTTTTTTTTTTTTTATAAGACTAGAGGTTTCATTAAGAACCCTTTTCATCCATGGTAGTCTTTTAGGGGAAAAAAGTTCTTCAAAGATTGTTGAAAGCATGGTTGTTAAAACATGTTTAAAACATGTTTTTTTATTTAAACATTGATAATTGTAACAGATCATTAAAATGATAGATGACAACAATATACAATCTATATGATTCCTTTTTTTTTTTTTTACCTCTTCTATAGAATACAATATGGTTCTTCATAGAACCCTCAGAAGACAAGATGGTTATAGGTGAAATTAACTCCTATGAATTCTTAGATCCCCTGGGTGGGCTCTACACGAAAGCCTTGGTTTTGATACCTTGGAATGTAAAAGGGTTCCCTGTAGAACACCCTGGGTGGGTTCCAGATGAAACCCTTGGAAAATAAATTGTTTCTCAATAGAACACCTTATGTGGGTTCTAGACAAAACCTTTGGAATATAAAAAGGGTTTTGGGTGGAACTGATACACAATAGAAGTGTTCTCTGTAGAACCTCTCTGGGTGGAACCTTTCCCAGGTATAACCCTTCAGGTTGGGTTCTGAAATGGTGTAACTTTTACAAAAGGTTCTACCAGAGACCAAAAAGGATTCTCCTGTAGGAACAAGTCGAAGGACTGTAATCACCATTTTCACACAGCAGTCATTTTCCTCTGATGTCGCTCTCAGGGTGGGAGGATAAAATATTGTATTGTTCCTGGTTTCAGGTTAAAATTAATGTTAGCTAGCTAAGCAGCTAAACTGGGGTTGCACTTATGTTGGGTTAAAAAATAATAGTCAGATTTGACATTTTTCCTTGTCATACTTAGTTTTGTGTTGAATATAATCTGAACATCATGTCACATAATGCAACTGACTGAGGTCAGGTGCAGCAAGACAGCTCATGTTAACATTAGCATACATTGCTAGCTTGATTACATCCAGTGCATTTTACTTTCAGGCTTAGCATTAAATAAATGTGTTCAAGATGTGCGCTGATATTTCCAAATGATTTACGCCTTTCCTAGTGTATCATGTAACATTCAAACAGCCCTGTTAGCTGGGAAGTGTTTGAATGCTCATGGTTGCTGTTGTCTCACAGCAGTTAATGGGCTATCAAATCTGTTGTTTTGTCTTGATGTCCCTCCAGATTTTTGCTATTCATTGTCTTTTCAGTTGCTGATCAATCAGGAGGGATTTGTCAATTCTCTACATTTATACGACTTGCGATCTTTAACACAGCAGTACAACATTTGAGCTTCCCATGTTGAGAGTGACGTCAGAGGAAAATGGCCCATGAGTGAATATTGTGAACTGGGAGCCCAATATGGGCGCAGAGGCCCTGTGGTTGATTAATGTTCCTCTCCTCCAAAAACAAAAGAAAATTTAGCAGCTAAGTGCAGAAATGACATTTGACTTCCTACAAATCCCTTTTTTCTTTTTTCTTTTTTTTTTTTTTTACATATTATCCTCGAGAACAGCTTCTGTAATGATATTTGAGAACTTGCTGCTCTTACTTCACACAGTTCAGTGGTTTTTAATCCCATTCCTTTGGACACAGATGGCCTGCCGGTCCATTTAATCAGGAACAGCTGGTTGCCAGGTGAACACAATTAACTTTCTGGTTGGACGAAAAATTAGCGATAGCCTCCTCTGGATTCCTTGGACAATGATTGAATGTAAGAATATTGGCAATAATTCAAAATGAGGCATTTGGATTAAACGAGTGAAAATCATCCAAATCTTTTGGACAGCCAACAAATAGAATAACAAGTGTGAGAACTAAGACTTCACAGTCACAATAATCCCCCTCTTGCCTTCAATAAGCATGAGCACATTAACAGCCTCAGATAGGCGATAAATGCAGAATTAATTGGATTAATTGGACATGACTTACCGACAAGAGTTCAGCATTCACAGGAAACACATTATACATTGTACCAAGTTAATTAACACCATAGTAAACATTGTAAAGACATATTTGAAGACGTTCAACAAATGTATTTTCAGTAGTACCATTCACAAAGGAAAGAAGAGCCTTACATAAAGCAATTTGCATGCAAAGCTTTGAGCCCTCTCCAGTGACATAGACTCTCCATTCAAGTCACAAGGCTACTTTTGAAACACAAGCACCAAGAACAAGAGGTGCCTTCAACGTGATCATAATAGCGTCATCATCACATCCTGCAGGCTTTTTAATTATCTCACACAGCAGTTGGAGGGTGGCCGCCATTACGACCATTCAGAGTCAGCCCTCTTGAGGAGCGTGTCCTGAACGAGCCCTCAGCGGTGAAAGACTCTGGCTTATCCTCGCAACGGAACACCATTAGGAAGCCATTCCTGTAGTTTTTATTCATCCACCCATACAGGAGAGGGTTGGTAAAAGTCGAACACATAGCCACAATATGGAACACTGTGTATATCAGTTTGTATTCCTTCAACCTGAGCGCCAGGTCCAGGTCGCTGGCCAGCTGAATCATGTGGAATGGCAGCCAGCAGATAGCAAACACCACCACCACCAGTGCCAACATCTTGGTGGTCTTTTTGCGGCGATTGATGCTGTCGTTACGGCTGGACGGGCTCACGTGATTCTTCAGTTTGACCCAGATGCAGATGTAAGCGTAACTGATGATGGCTAAAGGGATGATGTACTGTAGGAGCAGCATTGAGAGGCTGTAGATGACTCCGTCCCTGCCCGTCCCGTGCGGCCAGTTCTCAGAGCAGACAGAGATACGAAGGTTGATGGAAGGGATCTCTTCGTGCCGGTACTCTCTGAAGATGGCAAGGGGTGCTGCCAGGACAGCAGACATAGCCCAGGTGAGTGCCATGATGAGCAAGCTGGAGTGCCACGTGAGACGTCGACCAAGGTGGAAGACGATGCAGCGATAACGCTCTAGAGCGATGACAGTCAGGGTCAGGATGGATACGTGCACGCTCAGGGCCTGCGCAAAGGGTACCATGTGGCACAACACTGCCCCAAACTTCCAATCATCCAGTAGAGTGTAAACCAGAGTGAAGGGCAGGCAGAGAGTGTCCACCAGTAGGTCTGCCAGGGCCAGGTTTGCTATGAAGAAGTTGGTCACTGTTCGCATGTTCCTGTAGCGAATAATCATATAGATGACCAGAGAGTTCCCCAGCAGCCCCAGCAAAATGATCAGGGAATACGCTGTGATCAGAGTGATCTGGACTCCGAGGTGCTTGGTGATGTCAAAGTGGAAACCAGGTGGGTATAAACCTGTACTGTCGTTGGATAGAATTGAGAAATTGTTTTCACCAGCCTCCCTTTCACTTGTGCTGTTGGACATGGATGGTGGGCTCATTTTGTCGAGGCTGTGCAGACACCTGAGGAGAGAAAACGCAAAAAGAAATAATCTCAGCATTTTCTGACACAAGGCAAGTCATTCTGAAAAACACTTGAGATTGACATGTTAATTTATTTATTTCACACTTTTCTCTCCACTTTAGATTTCCCAACACTCTTAGTCTGCATTTCCTGTCACTGTCAACTCACCTGTGCATTACTGCACACATGGTGTCACCAGTCATAGACAAATATACTCTCACGCTGCATTGGCCTTTGGGTTGTGCGCCAGTGTTGCTGCCATTTTGGTCCCGGCAAGCCTGACCTGTGAACAAATGTAAACGGGGGAGCTGTGTTTTTTTCTGAATAAAGAACACTATAACTTTATTTACTTTTTACAACTTCCTCAACTGATTTCACTTAATCATTTTCATATTCAGGGGTTCATGATGTACGTAATTTCAAAGTTAGAAAAAGGAAACTTTTTTCCCACTTTTCCTATAACATAACCCCTTGAAACATGACCCACTGACATTCAGCTGAGATACACAGTTCAACCGTTTACATGTACTTGGTCCTGATCGGATAAATATGGTGGCGACACTGATGCATCACAGCAATGAGTCAAAGTCGTCAGTGCGGTGTCTTCAGATTTAATGCCGCCATTCACCTTATGCATCCCTCTCTGTGCAGGCGTCTCAACCAGCTAGTACCAGTTTGGGGTGCAGTGACAAGAGCTTGATCCTTCACTGGGTTCCCACTGCCAAAGACTGCCACTTGTGTTTGCTTGAATGCTTGACTGTGCAAAAGGTACCACTGTTGAGAATGGAGCCTTGGATCTCTTTGGTAATGGCCTTGTATTCTGACCCCCTGGATACCTCCTGGTTCATTCTCCAACTCTCTGTGCGCAGCTAGGCAGTGGTGCAATACCACAGTGTGGACATACTCTAGTAAGCAGTTAAGTAGTAGTAGTAGGTAGTAGTGGTAGTAGTTAGCACTCATCATGCGGAATGGCCCATTTCAGAATCGTATTATATTACTAGATTAAAATAGAGTGAGAACATAGCTTCTCTAAAAAAATGAATGATGAAGCATTAATACGCAGGAATTGAAATGTATAGAAAATTAAAAGAATTTCTAGAGCCCAACAAGTTGTTTGAATGACAGAGCAGTAAACTAATACATTATTGTTCAGTTCCAAAATACATAACTGTTTTGTGTATTTGAGGATTCACTGCGGTCTGTGTAATTTAATGACAATAAACTGACTGAGCATAGATAAACTGAGACATCACTGAACTTGTTCTGATTTTCCTTAAGACATCTCAGGCTGTTCATCATCTGTTTTGCAGGTGGTTCATTCATTGCGAACATTTTCAGAATACTTTACACTGAAAAAGGAAAAAAAATGGAGGTGTTGTTATTTATAAGTTATTATGCAATGGTTTTACTGCCCTTGCTTACTTTAGATCTGATTGTGCTGTATGTGGCCCATGGACTAAAAAAATCTTGATTCCCCTGCATTTATTTAATGTTGCAGCTGAGAACAGTGGACCTAATTTCAGTGATATACTGCTGAGTAGACTAATAATAATACGTCATATTCTATTAGTTGCTTTACATTTTGTATCAATAATCTGAACCTGGAAAGTAACTTAAGTTATCTACATGGAGTAGCATACAGTGGAAACAAATACCTCAAAATTGCACGAAAAAGTACAGTAAAGGTACAGTCTTGTACTGAGTAAATGTAGTTATTTTCCACCACTGGCTCCTGGCCGATTGTTTCTTTCTTTTTATGCAACTAAGCAATGAATGTCTCATGTCATTCAAACTACAAAATGAGGTATTGTCATGTATTCTCAGGGTCTTCTTCCTTCTCAGCACACGATGAACTACAAGAGCACTGACTGCATCCAACTTATAATGAAATCTGACTAAACAGAACTGATACACAGCAATTTCATTATTCTCCTCACATTGTCTGGAAAGGGTAGTTTAGGTTGGTTGTAAATGTCATGCTGTTATTAAAGTCATTTAGTATTTCACTTGACAGAATGAAATAGCACAATTTAGAAGTTAAGATAATAATTCTCTAATGAATGCACCCTAATCATTAGAACAATTACCCAAGATTGCATTCAGAAAGTGGCGGTTCGGAAAAGCTAAGAAAATGAAAAACACATTTCGGTAGTTTAACCGATGATAATCAATAGAAAATCAGCTCTGTTTGTATGCACTTGTTCCAAACTCAAACTCAAAAAAACAAGCCTTATACGCCATCTATATTGAAAATTTCTTTGCCTATAGTTATGTGTGTGTATATATATATATATATATATATATATATATATATATATATATATATATATGTATATATGTATGTATATATATCAGCTGCCCTAAATTATTCTGTAATGGTTAATGCACCAGTATGTAGAAGCTCTTCAACCAAAATGATATTTTTAATGCTAAAACATAATTATTGTTATCTGTGAATTTTCAAATTTACCGTTTTACCAAAAAAATCTGAAAAAACAGTAGAGCACATTATTATTTCTCGATTACGATTATAGTTATTTACTTGCGTTCCTGAACAGAAAAAAATGTTTAAGTGGTTGAACATCATGCTTGATTAATTTCTGACTTCTCAGAGAAGCCCAGTGAGTCGGCTCAAATTTGGGTATAAAAAGGTGGATTCAGTTTGAAATTCCTCGTTCCTGTTCAAAATGGTAAAACACCAAGAGTTCACTGAAAATTAAAGAGTCTGCATTAAAGCACTTCATGAAGCTGGATGGTCTCTGAGACAAATAGGGAAAGACGTAAAGTGTCTCACAGTGTGGTCAAGTATGCTTTGGAGTCAACTGCAGAGACTGGTACTTACAAAGTTAAATGAAGCAGATGTCAGACACCTCAAGATTTTAAGTACTAGAGACAGAGGGAAGACCACTGCTGATCTTCAGGCAGAGATAAACGCTTCTAGATCAGAGTCCGAGAAAAAGCAGACGACTGACGTAACAAGGCTTAAAGGGACAACTAGCTGCTAAGAACCCATTATTGTTGCCTGCAAACATCCAGAAATGCCTCAGATTTGCCAGGGAGCACAAACACTGGACATTTGATGACTGGAAGAAGGTACTCTGGATGGAAGAGTCCAACTTTGAACTCTTCGGACAGCATCGTCGTGTTTATGTCCTTAGAAAAGCTGGGGAACGTTTTGATGCCAGATGCATTTCACCCACAGTGAAACGCGGTGGAGACTCCATTATGGTATGAGGTTCCATTTGTGGAAACAGCATAGGGAAAAGTACATAAAAACAATGCCAGCAAGAATGCAAGCTGTCATCAAGGCCAAAGGAAGCCATACAAAATATTACGGTTTTTGGTTATTATGTGTGAAAAAGGACTATTTAGTTGTTTCAGTTTGTTATTTGCCAAATAAATAACAATAACATTTTTAGTTTTAAACAAGTTTTTGAAAAATTACTATTTTTTTCTCATTTTTATGACAAGTGGTCTAAAAACACACACACACACACACACACACACACACACATATATATGTATATATATGTATATATATGTGTATATATATATATATATATATATATATATATATATATATATATATATATATATATATATATATATATATATATAAATATATACATAGAAATATGTATGTATACATGTGGTTACAGCATGGACAGGGACAGTAAAACCTGTGCCATTATAAAGGCCCAAGGAAGATGATGGAGGAAGCAATGTGACCAGCCAGTTCAAAGCTTCATCATTAGAACTGCAGACTGCTCTCATAACACAGTCTGCATCTCATAAAGGAAATATTGTGTTGTGTTCCTAAATTCTGCCTGAAAGATTGCCCATATCGCACAAAAACTCTCTCTCTTCTCAGTATACTCTCTGTACTTCAGCATCTTGTCATTTCTGCCAACTTACCTGAGAGCTCCTGCTGAATAAAAAGAGAATATTTTATCATGGCATGTATAAAAACTACTGTCAGTGTTGGACTTGTAAGTAACAGTTAAGTCCCCACATCCTCATTAAGCACATTAATGCTAATTTCATTTAGCGACAGTAGACTCAGCCAGAGGCTTTCAACAAATCCACTGTACTCTGACTCTCTGATTTTTGAGTGTTAAAAACTGGACATTTTTGTAGTTTTTGTGTGTTCGTAGGCCTGAATGGTGTTGTCTTCATGGGATTACTGAGACAAAAACAGGACACTGTTTAGTGAGAGGTCATCTCTTTGGTGACAGACACTCTTTGGTTGCTCTGGGGATCCTGTAGCCCATTTTTTGACAGATCATTGCACAGACTTCAGTTCACTGATATCTTTGTTTTTATATTGTTCTATTTGCAGCTCAATATTTTATTTTGGAAAATGCTTTCATTAATTTTGTTGTATTGTGTTTCTTTGTACAGCTGTAATGATTACTTGATTATCTATTGATTCCCTTTGCAACACGCTCAGTGTTGCGAAGGGAATGTCTGTAATTGATTTCTTTGAACAACAGGAGTTATTGTTGCTTAGCTGCATATGGAGGGTTAGAGAATGGGCCAGGAGGTTTTCAGGAGGACAAAATACCAGCCCACCACCACTTAAGAGACTCATGGTTCAATCCCCAGCAGGTATACCTTTGGCATGGTCAGGCATTCAAGCAAAAACAAGTGTCGGTCTTCAGTGGCGGGAAGCCATTGAGGGATCATGTCCTTGTCAGAAACTCATACTGATTGTTTGTAGGGGTGGATGTAATGGATTACAACTACTCAAATCACAGTAATTCAGTCAACTTTTAGATACTTGTGCTTTTATAAATACTTTTCATATCTGGAATTTGACTCTTATTTAAGTATGTATTACACTATCTACTCTTAATTACAGGTGCAACAATAATTTCAGTAATTGATTAGAAGAAAATTAATCGGCAACTAATTTGATAATTGAGTAATTGTTTCTGTAATTTTTTCAAGCAAAAATGTCAAGCAGCTGCTGGTTCAGCTTCATAAATGTGAGGATTTGCTGCTTTCCTTTGTCATTTATGACAGTAAATGAAGAGTCTTTGGGTTTTGGACTGTTGGTTGAACAAAAGAAGCAATTTGAAGACATCACTTTGGGCTCTGTGGAACTGTAATGAGCATTTTTCACATTTTATTTACTAAATAATTAATCAATTAAGTGTGAAAACAATCAGCAGATTAATGAAAATTATCACGAGCTGCAATGATTAATCAATTTTGAATCAATTATTAAATGAATCACCAACAATTTTAACAAGCAATTTATCAATTTGAGTAGTTTTTTACAAAAGCTTCTTAAATGTGAATATTCTCTGGTTTCTTTATCCCTTTATGTTGGTAAACTAAATATCATTGGGTATTGGGTAGACATTTGAAGATGCCAGCTTCTTAAATATAAGGATTTGCTGCTTTTCCTTGTCATTTATGGCACCAAATGATCTTTTGTATAATATACACACACGTTGAGAGTCATGAAATCACTCACAGGGTAATTCTGAATCTATAGGGACTGCTGAATTTGTGGTCATGACAACTACACTGTGCCACTGCCCATGAACCAAAAAGCGTGTAAAGGCTGCGTGTAGCCCCTGCCACCAGAGCACACAGGCACACAGCAGAGCAGCAGGATTTATCAGGCAGACCACAGGCGACATATGCACTTTACAGAGCACTGGTAATTTGTCAAAACACCCTTTTCTGATCAGCGATTGTAATCCATGACTTGAGACGAGCTTGTGCCTCTGAGGGATCTGTTCCTGTACACCTGCTGGGGCCACAAAAAGCCACAATAGAAGCGGGCTGTAGTGAACTCTGCGTAAATTTCGATGAGACACCTACTTCCCAATCAAATAGGCACTAATGCTTCGCTCGTGCGTAATTCGTCGCTATTTGTTTAACTTGCTGAATAGTGCGCATTCAGATATCTCCAAGAGAGCTCTCTAAGCTGATTGAACCGACCAGACAGGTGCAAAACGCTTCCTCCAACACAAAGAGCCTCTTGCGCTCCGTAAACTGGACACTTGTTCATCCTCCTTAGAAAATGTTCCTCTCATCTCCAAATTACGCGCATATAGTAGTTCCAGTAACCACAAGTTACGCAGCCACAAAAGAACAGAGCATTGAACATCCCTCACCCCAGGGATACATTTTTGCCACTAAAATAGCCTCGCAATATCAAGTTAAAGTCTCAACCACAGATTAATGGACTCACCTTTCCCCCTATATCTCCTTTTGCAAGCGAGTCTTCACCCGAGAGTGGCGTGGAACAAGGGGAAAAAATCCCGAAGCTCCTCCCAAGCTGTAGCGCCCAGTGCGCATCTTGTGGCTCGACTGTGCGTTCCTGAGGCAGGTCTACATGCAGGATTCAGCGAGAGTGAGCGTCCACATCAGTGCCACGCAGGGACCGTCACTGGAGATCTGCGCAGGGATTGCGCTCTGTGGACACATCTATGTTATTTAATTTCTACTGCATCACACGTTAAAATGTGATTAAAGCTACGACAGGAAGTTTTAACCGGTTCCAAAACAGTCTCAATTTATTAGTGATACCTTTCTAAGACCCCCGTGAGCAGTCGAGACCATCCGAGAGATGATTGGCTATTTCTATGAAGTTATTTTTATGCCTGGCACGGGTCGGATCCTCCTTAAAATCAGATGAAACAAGCCTGTTTACATTGTTACAGCCAGAGGTACATGTAAGCCAGTAGAGAGGTAGCAAGGGGACATTTTTTATTTAGATCATTTTATTTTTGGTGTTATATTTTGTAGTGATAACGCCTTTATCAAAATCAACACAATGTAAAAGTTCCTTGTTTAAATACCACAGAATGGCCTTTAAAATGCCAAAGCAGATAGAGCTGCATCACTGAGGTTATGACATTTTGTTTTATCTCCACGTGTTATTCACTTTATTTACAGGCAGACTTTCCACTTTAAGGATTGTTATTTCCTCCTCTTACAATTTTGAATGAACTTTGGAACAATACAGGACTGTAAAAGTAAATCCCCCTCATCTATTGCTTCATCTGAGGCTCCATGTCACTGTCACATTTGATATAATTTCAGCAATCACATAAACAACACTGTTTCATAATACTGTGCGGGAAGCCAGTGTTTGTTAACTGCAACTGTCAGATTTAGTTGATTCCCAGGGAAAACAATAAAGACACAAATCTCTCACAGATCCTTTCCATGGCATCTTAAATTAGATTAAAAGTTATTGGTGAATTTATTATTTTTAGTTTACGCTGTAAACACACACATGCGTGGGCAGTTTAGGGTGCCAGATCATTACAAAAACAAACACCTTACTGAATCGCAGCACATTTGAATAGCGTTTGGCATTTTCAGTATTCTGAGTGTGTCACTCACCCGAATGATTTCAGTTCTCATGGGGCTCAAATGAATGAGGTTATATTGTAGTGTGCTTGGACCCATTGTCCTCCAGATAATGTAGCACAGCATCGAGCGGTTTATGAAAAGATGGTTGGATGGTAGTGAAGGATTGTCCAAGGCTGATTTTGATATCGTTCACAGTGTAGAAAAAGTATAATAAAGCAGAAGTCTGAACTTAGGTGCAAACTAGATAAACCTGGAGCAGGTTTATGCAAAGGTTGCAGTGAAATGGATGGGAATATTGAAGCAATAAGACAAAAGACCTTTTTCTCAGCAGCCATATTTAGGAAATTGATGGGTAAACACAGGTGTTACCAGTGATACTAATTAAAGTCCCATTCCAGTGTAGCACCCTGACTCTGCTGGACTTGAATATAACAGAACCTTCATTAGTAGATATTATTGGTAACACCTGTGCTCATGCTACTATTTCATGTCAAAATGGCTGCCATGAAAAGGTTCTACAAGGTTACATGTATTTGCAGCGTCCCTTCCAGAGACTTGAGTCTTAAGATAGGATTTTTCCAAATTTCAAGGTATCACAGAGGCAAATCCTACCTGACTTTAGGAATCCTATCTTATTTTATCTTATTTTCCTAGCAACCAAAACTAGTTTTCTCCTGTTGCCGAGCTAAACAGCTTTGTAACTATTGGTTTTGTAAAAATTCTGAAACAAACATTACATTGAAACATACAAAAATGAAGCAGAAACAATGTTTTGGTAACATTTGTAGACAAATCCAAAGATATTCTTTTAGGGAAATGATAATGATGACAATAAAAGAGCAGTCATATGTATTAAACAAGCTAACATTACCATTAGTTACTACTACGGGTGGAAAAGTTAGTTAGGATAACTTAACTTAACAATTAACTCAACAGTTATCCTAAGGCTAGGAGAGTCTATTTTGTGATATATTAAGCATTCACAATGTAAAAGCAATAAAAGAGCAGGCATACAGATTAAACAGGTGAGCTAGCACTACTGTTAGTTACTGTAAGCAAACACTACCATTAGCTAATTAGTAAGTTAGCTACTACTACAGGTAGAACAGTAGCTAATCTGTTACTTACTGTTAGCAAAACTAAGTAGCAAAACTACTGTTAGCTACCATTAGCCAGTAAGTTAGCCAATATGACAGATGGGTAAGTGAAAATGTGGACAGCCTGACAGTTATCCTAAAGCTAGGAGAGTTTATTTAAGATTTTGGGAAGTTAGGATGCTTGTATAACACATTTCCAATCTTAAATTAGGACGGGAACATAATAAGGAACTGCTCATCTAGGTCAATGGCTTTCCAATATAAAGTGTAATTACCATGATTACCAAACAGTTAAGATGGGATCACCGAGATAGGAAGTTTCTGTAACACATCCTCAGTCCTGTGGAAGTGTGAATGTCCTCAGATAATCAAGGGAATGCCCTCAGACACACTTGAAACGAGACATAAACAAAGGAGCTTTACTACTGTCACCTGCTAAGAGAATGTTTTGTGGTTTTGATAACAGAACAGGAGATCACGTCTCCCTTGAGCCATGTTTTCTGCATTTCCCTGGAGCCATAAGAGTTACCTTTCACCACCCCAGCTCAGATTTATCGTTCAGGGAGCGACGTTTTAAGAGATCGTTGGATCTTCCTGGTGGGATTTTATTTGATGATGCAATAATTGGTGCACTGATTGACTCAGCAACAGAGATTACCCTTATTGATCCGGTCTCTGCCTCAATTTATTCTTTCAATTATGAGAGCCGCCCCACAGCCTCCATGAGCAGTGGGTCACTCTGCAGTCAAGGTTGACAGTTCTCTCAGCCTGGCTTGCATATTTCACTGATAAAGGAATTCTGTCCTTGCCACAAACTTGCTTATCTTCAACATATTCTGAAAAATTGCAAGCTTTAAAAACATGGCCTGGAAGGGGACCTTTCTACTTTGCAGTGTCATTTTAAGTTAAACCACTGGGTTCACTGTAGGTCTTTGCAGCGTCGTACATTTACCTGTGCTTGTATCAATCTACATGTACCTAATTAGTGAGCTCTGAATTCCCCTACCTATGGGCCAGGGATTTTATATGCATGGTCCGCTGCTCTCCATCTGATTGCTGTTTCTGTCAAGCTTCCCATGATCAGAGGCTGTGGCATCCTCACGTCACACTGCCACAAAACTCACAGCGCACAAACTACCTGGGTTATTCATCCCCCGTCTCTGCCTGTCTGCCTGTGTGAGAATTAATTAATGTGGGAGATGTGGAGGATGGACAAACTGAGAAATCCCATTCATGCCGCCTACTTTCTCCTTTGGCTCTTGGTGTTTCCCAGACAGGTTAAACTTGACAGGTGGAGACTGAAGCCTACTCCAGATAACAACTTTTAATTCTTCAGCAAATCAAGATATTGATTTAAAAGGATGGACAGTCTGTGAAGTCCACAAATTGGATTCCTGGAGTAAACATGTGTGGGATGCTCCAATTACACCCCTGTCTGCCTGCTACACTCTTCTTTTATTCTTAGACAAGGCCAATATGTCTAGGGAAGCAAAACTGACCTGAGCCTGAGCCTGTCTTGTATCTTTTGGCTTATTTAACAGGGTCTGTGCACATAAATAAACATATCTATAAGAGTTAGTCAAGAGGCTATTTTTCATCTGTAGACCCTGGACAGATGTTACAAATCACCCCAAAGAACAAAATATAAGACTGAAATTTCAGGGATATTAATCGTTTATTATTTATGAACATGTTGGAATGATAATAAAAGGAAATATTATATTATTCATGTAATAGAAACATCATTCAGGACACCTTTATACTGCATAAGATTATTTTTTTATTTTGAACATGTAAAAATGTGATGATAAAATGTTCAAGGGAGAAGCACACAAAAAAAACAAGTAACAAGTCACAATATTGACATTCGTGTTCAAAAAGGAGTAGGAGGAAGTGAATAGAATAATCAAGTCCCAGCCCCTCTGTATATTGGCAGATGTACCATAGGTGGAATAGCAAATGTGGCTATTTACACTTGGGTGTATATAGCAGAGACAAGCATCCAGGCATCCAATGATGCTATTTGCACTGAAAGTGAAAATACATGGCAGAGGAAAACTATGATCTTTTCCTAAACCCAACTCAATCTAAAAATTATAAGTTAAGACTAGCTTCAAATTCTGTACAATTCTGACTCCTTCAAGAAAGTCCTGTGCTGAACCCATTCACCCACCACAACCTCTTAGTTAAAGAGGCTTTGTTATTCTTTATAGCTAAAATAAGGCGGTTGGGTACAAATAGACAAATGGCTGCTGTGCGTCTATTTTAACATGGGTGCAAATAGTTTTATATTTCATCAATACAATTTGTGAAATGCTTAAATATTCCAACTTTTTGCCCCAGTTTTCACCATACATACTGAATCAAATCAACAAATGTAAACATTCATAACACAGAAAGAGCAAATAAGCAGAATAAAGCAAGAAAAACAAAACAAAAAAGCAGTACAAATCAAAATCAAACTACACATCCTGTCGACCTGTCTTACTGCGCAAGCTCCACTCGCTGATCAGTCATTCCATATGCATTCAGTATGTTATTTTTAAACATCCATTTAAAAATATTTAATGTTGAACATGTTTTTATTCTGTCATTAGTTATTCCACAGAGTAACTCTGTTGATTATAATGCCATGACTCATAGTTGTCACTGATTGCTTCTAAATATGCAAATTAGTCTCTTTTTTTTTTAACTTTGTACATGATTTTACCCATTTTGAAGTTGAAAAAGTCTTAGCATTTTAGCGCTTTTAATTTGACTTTTAATTAAAAAAGTGTGATGGTTTTTGTTTACAATTTTTATGTCTTATGTTTTTAAAGGGTGAATTTTGGATTAGTGTTTGTTTTCCCCATACTTCCACATGAGTATGAATATGAAGGAACAGTCTAAGGTATATAATCAGGTATGATCTAACATATCTTATCATGCACCTTATATTGGACATGGTCAGGTACTTCTTAAAAAGCACAATGCAGGTACTCATAAGACAAGACATGCAGAATAATTACTATAAAATGATGGATTTTAATTTTAATAGAAACATGGACAAAGGACAACATTGTGCTGCATTGTTAGGAACAAACTAAAGCATGCCAAGGAGAAACACAGACATAAAAGCATGAACAGTATATAAAATACATAAATCAGTCTGACACAGCAAAATAACAAGAGGACATGCATGCAGGTACATGAGGGCAGACTGACAATAGCAAGATGGTAACAGGTGACAGCAATATCTCTCATCTACGTCCATACATATATTTATATAATAATATGGCACAAGAGAAAATAAAGAAATTGAAATCCCATTAAATCTGCCTGAAACAGTGACATGCCTTGTAAGCAAGACTGTACTTAGCAGTGAGGACACCAAGGTCATGTCCTCTGTATTGTTTCTGGGAATTTGGAGGTTTTAGCAACAAGAGAGGGAGTTTACATTCCACATGTGCACGATGTGCACAAATTAGTAGAGCCTTCATTCTGTGGGAACACATTTTTTATTGATGTGCACAAAAAGGATGAGAATGTGAATAGTCTTTGGTGATTAGACTCTAATCGTCATATATTTTAGGGGGTGGTAAAGCCATAAGAGGAATAGGAAACCACATGTGTGTGGGGTCTAGACAGTGGAGGTGGTGGTGATGAGATGAAGAGAATGATGAATATATGGATGTGATGAGGAGTAGACTTCTGATGAGCTCGGCCTGGACGCTCAATATGAATGGGGTCAAGGATAATGGTGGGGGAACGATTCCCAAAGAATCAATACTACCAATACCAAGCCCTGACTTGAGTATCGATACCAAAACATGCATCTATTACATGTTAGATGACATCCTGGACACATGAATATTCTTCTTAAGGCTGCATTGTTTGCATCTCTGCTGCTGTTGTGAGCCTGCACTGTGATCATTCACATAATGAACATTTCTTTATGTACAATTTAAAAACTGTTGCGTGTTTAAACATGATGTAATTAAGTAATTAACAGATAATAGCTCAAAGAAATGCCTCATGTCTTGGCAAATTATTTTATTGTAATATAATTAGAAGTAGAATAGTAAATTATGACATATATCACTCACTTCTGTGACATTAAAGCTGCTTTTAACAATGAAAAGCATCAGTATCAGTATTGATATCAGTGAACCCCACTACTTTTGCCTGTAATGACAGCTGACAGCAGCAGAGAGAACAGATTTTTAAGTTTGACAGAAATTATATAATGATAACTGGTTGATGGAGATAGTGTCAAAATCAGGTTGAGTTAACTAAAAGAGTGAACGCCCATAATCAGCTGATTTATAGACAGGATAAAAGATGCACATTAGATCACGGGCATGCAGTTTGAGATGATTTTGTTTTAGGAAATCCCCTCTGAGTAATTCTGTGTTTAGGTTTGAGTTTACTAAAGTCTTCAATGATCGAACCAGGATCACGATAAACAGTCATCAGTCCAAACAGCCAATCTCTGTTGTTCCAACTTCTAGAAAATGTGATAACAGATAAAACATTCTATTCCTCTTTTTCCTGGGGACCACCCAGATCCCACTCAAGGACCCCAGTTGGTCCATGGACCCCAGTTTTAAAGTATGCTTTAAATCATATTGTGGTAAAGAGATTTAGTATTTCTCCACCAGAATAGACCTTTTCACAGGAGCCATTTTGCATAAACATAAGTGTTATCATTAATATTCATTAAGCAACCGTTACAACGTCAGACAGACTTAGGATGCTGCTGTTGTGCAGGTTGGCTCATTGAAATGGCTCTGCTACACTAAATGGAACAGGACCTTAATGTGTGATGTGATGGCTGCTGTGAAAAAGGTCTATTATATCCTTAAAACATATTATTGTGGAGGCTTTTCAACAGTTGTACCCTCATGTATTACAAAATATTGTTTATTAGTGAAATTAATTAATAAAATTAGAAAATAATCAGAAATATCGTCAATCGAGATTTCTTTCCCAAGTTGTTTTTGTTTGTTTGTTGTTTGTTGTTTCTGTCCTGCTTGTGTCAAAACATAATAAAGTAGGTGTGTACATGTGCAGTAGTGCAGACATGCTTGTTTTGTACATTACAGTGTTCTCTGCAGAGCCTTTGCTGAGTGAAACAGAAAATGATTTAACTGTCTGAAGAGGGGGGAAAAAAGTAACTGGCTGCATTAATTCACATCCTGCTGCTTGCTGTGTGAGACGTACGGACCAATCAGAGGCGCGTCTGTGGCCCGCACATGCGCACTGCACGTGTACGTCTTGTTCCCAAACAAGCAACCGAGTCAATGATCAGAGAGCAGATGGAGCGACTTTGAAGCATTTAGCCGCACATTTCTCCAAACACCAACAACGACGTAAGTTCATACAAGCGCTAACGAAAAGTTAATTATCGTTACCTTGTCGTAGTTTTAATTTGGTTTTGTTTTATGTTTTTTACTGGCTGCTACATGTAGCTAAACGTTAGCAGGCTTCATGGCAGCAGCAGCAGAGTGAAACCAAACCACTGATGTTGCTTTGAAAATACAAACCACAAGCCAGCTTATACAGTCTCATGATATATCACATGATTTCTACTCCTGCTCACCCTGATTAACACGAACACTTCATCAGGCTGTCGTTTACACTTCAACTCTGCGCTGAAGTGGAGAGTTATTAGTATCGATTTGTTATTATTGAACTTGAGAGGTGGAGGAGGTGCACAGCCCAGCCTGTTAGAGCCAGATGAGCCACTGAATGAGTTACAGTGAAATGGTGTGATGGACAACAGGTAATTGTTACTGTAGAAAGTAGACCTTTTTTAGGTAGTTTAGAGCTGCAATCCATTAGCAGATTGAAAGGAAATTAATCTGCAATTATTTTGGTAATCAATTAATTCTTTTCTGTCATTTGCCAATCAAAAATGTCAAACATCAAACATTTGCTGGTTCTTAAATATTAAGTTTTGCTTCTTTTTTTTGTCATTTATGACAGTGAATGAAAAAGAGCCTTTGAACTTTGGACCAGGGATGTTAATGATTAATGTTGATGATTAATCATTCATTGATTAGTCACCATTGAGAATTTTGCTCCCTTCTTAACCCATGTAAATGTATCAATAATTTATCAATAATACTCTTGAAATAGTATTTGCACATCATTTTACATTGTTTTGTCTGGCAAAGCCATTAATTCAATAAGGAAACTGAGAAAAACAGAGAAAAAACATGTTTTGCAACTCATTTATTATTAATGATTAATCAGTTCATTGATTCTTAGGAAAATGCACAAATTTGCCACTTTTCTTGGACTGTTGACTTATGCAATTTAAATTTGTCTGTTTGGACAATTCTTTGACATTTTATAGACAAAAAAATCAATTTTTTTGAAAATAATAATTTCTTAATCAATTATTAAATGAATCACCAACTGTTTTGATAATCAATTAATTGTTTGAGTAATTTTACAGAAAAAAAGGTAAGAATTTTCTGGTTTCAGCTTCGCAAATGTGTAAATTTCATGGTGTCCTGACTCCTCTGTGACAGTAAACTCAATATCTTTGGGTTATGGACAAAAAAAGACATTGGAGGACGTCATCTTGGGCTTCGGGAAACAGCTACCAAGATTGTTCACCATTTTCTGACATTATATAGACCCAACGACTAATTAATTGATCCAGAAAATAACAGTGAATGACAGTGAAAATTGTTAGTTGCAACCCTAAAGGGTTTTATTTTTATTTGTTGCCCTGTGAACCGTTTTCAGAAAGGGAGTGTTTATCTTTGTTTATCTCTCCCTGTCTCTTTCTACCTCCAGGCTTCTGCTTTCACTTCCTCAGCGCGGACAGGCGAAGAAGTGGGAATTACCCTTCATCATGGCTGCTGCTACTGCTGCCGTCGCCACATCTTCCAAAGGCAGCCTGAGAGAGGACCTGACATGTGCTATATGCTGCGACCTGTTCCGTGAGCCCGTCATGCTGGCCTGTATGCACCACTTCTGCAAACCATGCATCTCCAGGTACTGGAGGGGAACTCAGGGCCCTGTAACCTGCCCTCAGTGCCGCAAGGAGTTCAGCACCAAGCAGTTTCAGACCAACTACCTTGTGACAGCCATGGTGGAGAAGGTCAGGGCCACTACGTCGGACACGTACATCAAGAACATAGAGGTGAGTTCACACTTCTGTTTAAGCCGTGATCCTGCTGGCTGCCTTCCATGCCATTACTCTTGGTCATCTGGAAAGTGTTATTAAGTGTTTGACAATCTTATACAAATACCCTTATGCTCCAAAGTAAACTGATCGATTAAATTGAGCGTTCTCTAAACTTCGAGTTATATAAGATGAATACAATTGTATTCTATGTTTCAGTCCACATCTGTGTTTATTTCACTGTAGTTCCACCCTGAGCATATCTCGCCTGTATTGCTCAGGGCAAAGTTCAGCCTCCACTCCCTTTTATATTGCTGCGTATGACAGGATATATGGCTTAACCGCAGCAGGGGAAACTGCCAGAATAATAAAACCACCTGTACATTTTCATATAATCCAATTCTAAATTCCTGTAAATCCTACATACTGTAGTCCTACACATACTGTCACAGAAGTATGTATGAGTTCAGCTACATTTATTCATTATTTTACAGAGTTAAATATGCAGATTTATCAGTATCACTCTCTCCAGTAAATATAAGGCTGAAGTCAGCAGCTGTTTATCTTAGCTTAGCATAAAGACAGGAAACAGGGGGAAACAGCTAGCCTGACTCTGTCCAAAGGTAATAAATCCACCTCCCAAGCTTTCTGATTAACACGTGATATCTTTTTTAAAATTGATTTTTGTTGTCAAGGATTTTTTTTTATTATTATTTAAACATCAACAGGTTTACAGTTTGTCACAGATCTGACAGATGAAAAAGTCAATGACAACGCAAAACAAGAATGTGCAAACATAATGCATTGAAAAGAAAACCCATGATGTCCCCATGAAAGATCTCAGAGCCCCGCAGTTATTGTTTGCAAACAGTCAGTCAGGTTCCAAGTAAGGTGTGAAAAGCAATCCAGACTGAAAGGTTCCTCTCTTAAAGAGGAGCTGAGAGCTTCAAGAGGTATGAACATTTTCACATTACTTATCCACTGTGTGATTTTAGGTGCTTCCTCTTACAGCCACTTAAATAAAATGTGTTCCCTGGCATAGAAAAGGAGGGTTTTCAGGAGTTTTAATGGATTTGGATGAATATGTGAGGATTATCTGTACTGCAAATGCATAATTAAGGAGAAATTTTACTGTTTGGCCTACGGACTACTTGAACAGCAGACATTTTGACATGTCATACCAGATAACTACCAGGCATATTAATGACGGCTGCATTCCACTTAGGGGAGGTCCTTCTACTGTGCTGGTTCACTGTCACTGGGACACCTAATGGAACTGAGCCTTAATGACTGTTATTAAGTCCACCTGTGTTTTTCTTGCTCTGACAACTCAAAATGTTTTCTGTGCAAACAGTCCATTATGTTATTGATTTCCTTAAGAACATCATCTTTATTCTTGCATTTGTTACACAACTTTGATAGATCTGTGTTCATTTTATTGTGTCTCACTGGGGTACCTAATAATTTATCTTAAATTGTAGTTCTTTTGTTTTATTAGTGGTAAAAGAGTCTGACAGAATCATTGACAGTATATTAGTGGACAGAGTCACTGTGACATCACCCAGTTGTTTGTGAACTGGCTGAGGTTGGCATTATGATGGCTGCCATCTTTTTTTTTGCAACCAGACCAAGCACAGTATGATCTAGAGTGTGGAGCTGGTGGGTGACGTATTTCAAACTTGGGTGGTGCTTGGTTTGGCCCAGCTGTTCAGCGGGAAAAAGTAGTGGCGTGGTCACAATCATTTTCGCATTACAGCTGAACAGTACAATAAAATATGTGGCAACGAAGAAACAGAATGCTGATCCATATTTGATCAACGCTGTGTAGTTTGACAGTTTGATCAGAGTTTGATGAACCCCTGCGTGTTACACTTGATGGACTCGCTGATGACCTGTCAATCACACTGTAACCCCGCCCTAAAACATACCCTGCTTTACTGTGAGACAATAGTTTTCAAAATGATCTTTAGCGACAGAAACCATAAACTCAGCTGCAACCTAGGAGTCACCCCTTACTGGTTTATGGCACTTCCACAATTACTTCATATTTTAGACCCATCATCTTAATGTTCTACTGTCTGTGGGTAGACCCACAACCCACAAAAACAGTGAAGTATAAAAACAACAAGTGGAAGTTTTAAGGGGCTTAATGTGTCAGGCTATTTCCTGGCTGGGTACGGCCACTTCCTGTTGTCTCTACTGGATGCCTAGCAACAGACATGACAAGTCTTCTGGAAAGTGAAAAGTGAACTTATAAAATGTTATTAAGCTGTTTCTTTAAGGCTGGAGTACACACACACACACACACACACACACAAATATCTTTCAATAAAATGGCAGTTTAGTTCGACAACACAAAGTACTTTTTCAGAGCAGACTGTAGAGCTGACTCAGCACTAAAAAAGTATCAGCCTCAACAGAAATGGTACATTTTGATGTAGTTGTATTTATTGCAGGGCTATTTTGTGGTCAGTCAGTAATAGGCACGTTGGTGGTTGTTTATGAGTTCCTTGATTCTCTGTATGTGCCATTGTTTGTGTCCACGCACTGACTTCATTTGCATATTGCATATCACAGAAACACCTGAAAGAAACATTGGAGAGACATCGCCTGAAGAAGGAGGACTTCATCAACAGTATTCGCAGAGACAAAGACAAGATGGATACCATAAAGGTACACTCCTGCAGGGAACTGAAGGGATGGCGGCACTTAACAGATAAGAATGCACATGTCCCTCTTTAATGGTTGTTTGCAGTTTGTCACTGTGCATATTTAGTGATGTTTGCAGATGAGGTAAGTGACAGGTTGTGCTTTGATATGTAAAACATAATGGTCTTGTGTTTGGGTGTATAAATACCTTTCTAACCTCTGACTGAATTGTAAGTCAGCTATGCATAGGAAACCCTTGCGCCTAATCTGTAGTCTTACAACATTGACAATGATTCTGACAGATTTTCTCCAGCAGAAAGACCTGGTGCACTAAACAGAGCAATGTTTCTTTAAGTTGCTTAATGAATTGACAAGACTGAAATACACCATGTGACAAACTGTGCACAGGCAGAAGTTACAGAGACAAAACACATGTATGAGACAGATGGAAGATAAGAGCCTGAGCTTAGTTGTGCGTGCTGTGCGGAGATGATCGACAGGAAATCCTTCCCTACATAAACAGTCTGTAGTTGTTTGCCACAAACTGTAGATCCTTGACGCGTGTGGAGTGGAGCCTCATTACCACTTGTTTGTCTCTCTAGAGATGTGTTCTTATGTAGAAGTTATTTAGAATTTTAACATAACAAGCCACTTGGCAACAACATAGCTAACTCTCTACTACTTCCATCTGCTCAGTGAAAAATGTAGTAATACAAAGAAAGCAAGATGTTGCATCATCAGTCATGTTTTCCGGTTGCAGAGAGTGGGGGCAGATCTGCAGGCTCGTGTCAAAGGGGAATTCAGAGCTCTCCATCAGATCCTGCATGATGAGGAGACCTGTGTGCTGGAGCAACTGAGGAGAGAGCAGGAGGAGGAGCTGGAGAAAGTCCAGCGCCACCTGGAGACCGTTGAGCGGGCCGTGAGGGAACTGGAGGACAATATGAGAGCACTACAGCAGGCCAGTGCTGCCACTGAGAACATCGTACTGACTGAGGTGACGTCTCAGCTCGAAGCGTGCATCATGCTGTGACTACGTAGATCACATCTGAACTTTAAAGGGATAGATCAGATTATTTGTGGGGTTGTATGAGGTAGTTATTCATAGTCCGTGTACACATCCCCGTTTTGGAGAAGCAGAGCATGAAAGCTAAGCAATGTCCTGCTGTGGACAGGGTAAGCGACAAGATGTATTTTAGTCATCTAAAAGAAGGCCCATCTTAAAAAAAAATCAATATCAGTTTAAGTGCGCTGTATTTACAGTATTTTCAGTGCTGTACCTTGCTGTCAGACAGCCTTTTCAATGGGAACTTGCTCTTACATAAGCCTAATAGCTCTCTCTCTCATTCAACCAGATTCCATAGAAAAAAATCATTCATTTTACCTTGCAGAACACAGAAGTTATTGCTTTACTGCTGCCTTGATCTGTGACTTTGTTAAATCCAAAGTAACTGTTTAAAATGCCAAAGTCACACAATAATGGAAACAAACTTACTGACGAAGGCAGTGGTAGACCAGCAACTCATGTTTCCTGCACGGTAAAATTACTGTTTTTGCCAAAGAAGTGTAGCTGATTTTGAGAGAGCAATGTTTGGCTGATATAACAGTGGTTTTCCATCTGAAAATCCTATCTGACAGCAATATTAAGTGGTGGAAATATTCTAAATATTGTGTATACTTAAACTGATACTGATTTTCTTTTTTAGGAGGCTAAGATAGCTTTTCCTGCTGATCTTTTCCACTGCTTTACATTACATAGCTTCCTAGACCGACACTCCTGCTCCTTCTACAATATGGGAGCATGCTGACTACCATCTACTGTAGGCAACGCATCGACCATTGATAAGTACCTCACACATCCCCACTTCAAATAATCCAAACTATGCCTTTAAATAAAACACAGGGTGTCATCTAATCTGTCTTGTGAATATGGCATCAGTTTATAAGCAGCAGAGTTAATGTGATTTTTCTTTCATTTCCTTTGCTCTAGCTCCCACAGCTAAGGTGAGTGTTCAGTGTTATGAATGATTGATTGCCTCTGGCATTTTTACACCTGTCAGTCTTATTTAATCTCTGCTGAGAATAAATTACCTTAAAATATATGTTTTCTTTGTTTCGACAGACCATTTTTGCAGGTGGATGTTGCCCCGGTGTTTGATATAAACACTTTCAGCAACAAATACATGGCCCCATTACAGTACATCACATGGAGAAAGATGTTCAAGTCTTTGAAGCCAGGTAATTTTCCCTCTGATGCGCTTCATTAGACACAAAAAGACTCGGGCTGGAAACTGGTTCCGCCTCAACAATGGGAGTAATTACGGCAAAATTATAGAGTATTATATAAAGATATTGAAGTGGTAAGAGAGTGGCAGTAATGGCACCATTGTTGTACTGATAGGATATATTTTCAATTTAAAATGTGACACTCTGTCACAGCTTATTACAGAAAATATTATCACTGATATCACTCATTGAATTGTTTCACCCCGAAGGTCCTTCTCCATTAATGTTTGACATCGACACAGCGCACCCAAACATCCACGTCTCCAGGGACAAAACTGTTGCTGTTGAATGTGACGTCGTGATCCCACATGTGGACCACGCCAAGCGTTTCCTCCAGTGCGTCAACATCTTGGCCGTCCAGGGCTTCCAGTCAGGCAGACACTACTGGGAGGTAGAAGTGGCCTCCAAACCCAAGTGGGACCTGGGCGTGGCCTCTGAGGCAGTAGACAGGCACGCTCGGATCAAGCTGAGCCCCGAAAGCGGCTACTGGACGCTGCGCGTTCGCAACGGGAACGAGTACTCAGCCGGCACTCAGCCCTGGACGAGGCTACAGCTCCGCTCTTCCCCGCAGAGGGTCGGGGTTTTCTTAGACTGCGAGGAGAGGAGGGTGTCCTTCTACAACGTTGACGATATGAGTCTGATTTACTCATTTACCAGCGGGCCCAGGGGCAAGGTGTTCCCCTTCTTCAGCCCTTGCATCAGCGACAGCAGTCAGAAACCTCAGCCAATCAAACTCCTCCACTACCCTCCTGTCGCTCTGTCTGGCTGAGACGGGTCCAATCAATAAAGCCTTTTCAGTATGTAAGAGCTGTCCATTCACTTATTGACCAATGACTGTTATCACACCGCTGATTCCAGACTGTTCTCTCCTTTTCTGTGCTCTAATGATCACCAGATACTTCTATTTACTATGTGAAATGAATCTTAAAAGCCTAGAAATGTTGTGAAAATTGACATATTAGTCATCTAAAAAATCCATTGTGCTGTAATCGTTCTGAAGAGACTTATTCATTTTGCAGGGGAAATCAGCAGAAACACATTAAAACCAAATGTTTAACCATTTTCAAATGAATATAGTAAAGCTTCAGACTGCTCACAGTTCAATCTCACATACTGTCTGTTGAGATAGCTGACCTTTTAAATAATAGTCTGAATAATTATCTCTCATCAAGTCAGATAATCCTTAGACTCACTTGTAATCATTTTTCTTTTTCAGTCACCATTGAATTTAATCGGTATGAAAGAACTGTGCACTTTACTGTGAGATTATATATTTGATTAAGTGGTTCTTCATGATGTATACATGAAATGAAACTGTTTCACATTTTTATTTCAAATGCATTTACTGATTAACACCCAGATGTTAGCAGCACCTGTTGATTTGTCAGTATTTGTACATTCATTTATATACATTATATGTGCCTAAATTTGAACACTTACATGATACAGTGCACACTCAGTTATTTTTTGCATCACTCAAGGAAAATATTAAAATGTAGTTCTTTGTTGTATATTTTACATTGTTGTCATTGTATGTCGATCACTTCCTGTTAAAGACCTAAACAATTACTGCAAAACCTGCTGATGCAAATAAAAAGCCAAATCACTTTTTCTTTCTTGAATAAACGTCGTCTTTGATCTTTTTCTGCAGCTGTGACACCGCACACTGCCATGACCTCACTTGAAATAATCAAGGATGTTATTAAGCATCATCAAAGCAAAATGCACATCTATGAACAGTTATGAATACGTGAGCCATCTTTGACACTTGAAGAGAGCGAGAGCAGGCAGGCTCTCGGTTATCTTTACAAACACACAAGAGCACCGACGTCCTGTTTCCTCCAGCCATGTGAAAGGTCAGATAAACAGAGTGACAGTGGGGATGCCTCTGGGCTGCTTGACGGGCCTCGGGGGGCATGCTGAAGCAGGATGCTGCTGCCTCCTCTGCCATTTGGAAAAGTGGCACAATGAACTGCAACGCAGGGGGACCCCTGACTTTCCCGCACAAAGGGTGTGTTTATGACACACTTATGACACTAGTCGCTGAGCTTGACCTATAAATGCTAATTTAAATCAACTCAATCTCCTGAATTGAAGAGAGCTACGACTGTATATTGAATCTGAAGCGATTAAGAGGAGAGACTCGGTACGTTGGCCTGTGTGGACCCTTTTTGACCCTGTGTCCTCTATGGAAAGTATCTGTATGTGCGTCTTCAGTGAAAAGTTGATCCACTTTTGTATAGCTCAAAATTACAACAGAGTTCTGACTTGTCATATAGAGCAGGTCTAGACTACTGTATAAACCCAGTAATTCCCATCAAAAATAAGCACTGAGGCGACTGTGGTGAGGAAAATCTTTTGAACAGGTAGAAACCTCAAGTTGTTGTAATTAAATTGTGGTCGGTTGCCTCATGAGAGGCATTCAGAATTAAAGCTGCACAAATCAATGTTTTATGTTTGCAGTTGGAAAAATAAAAGTAGAATGTGAAAGAGATGAGTCGACAATCAAAGCATTACCATCTGACTCTGCAGTTCCCTTGAGCTTGACAGTCTGTCAATTGTTTTGGTTTTCTGTCCAACATCTTTATCTCGGTTCACTCTTGCCGCCCTCATGAAATTTATTTTCAACAGCAGGCAGCTGTTTCCAGCAAAAAAAAAAGCTCTAATAAACCCACTGTGCACTACCTGCCAGTAGTGGACTGGGATAGAAATTCAGGCTGATCTTTACATTCACTCCATTCACAACAGACCACATAGACAGTAGGCTTTTTGTTGAAATATCTTTTCTGTTTACACTTTATGGGTATTAAAGAACAAGAAATTAGTGTTTTGGGTTTTGTTTTTTCTTTCTCAAGTTTTTCATGGTGAAAAGGGAATTAGCTAAAAAAAATATATATATGGTTTTCAATGAGTTTAATTTTCTATTTTGTATAACAAAAAATAAATTCACTGAAAATATTCCTATTCATATTCTGGATTTGCTCATTAACATTAGTGGTAGATGTGGTGTATGTTTTTTCATTAACATCTAATATACATGGTTATCTTAGCCAGTATGAAACTTGGGTGATACATCAGATACACTGACCTTTATGCCACTAACATATCTTTTAGTTAAAAAAAAAAAAAAAAAAAAAAAAAAAAAAAAGCCAAGTGTCTTCAGTTTCAACAGTTAGTCAGTTCCATACATAAGGCAACAGGAATAAATGTCCAGTGTTGCTGGACTTGCATTTATCATCATGAAGCTCTGGTATCTCTGAGTGGAGACTTTGTAACTGACAGAAAAAGACTACAGATCTTTATTTTCCAGATTATTTCAATGCACGTTTCCTGCTTATATAGCATGAGTCCGTTTTTTTAAAAAACATATAATTCATCATCATGGGAAAGGTAGTTGTGATATGATTTGCTGAGGACCGCTAGTATCTTTTTTCTTGAAATACAAACCACAATCCTTTGCTTGTTCAGATATCTGTATTTTTATAGCATGTAGCAGCACTTTCCTCCCTGGCTTTTCTCCTTTAAATGCGCCTTTTCACCTTTTCTCTTTCCATTATTCTGGCTTTCTCCTCTGCTGTCTGCTTTTCTCCACACTGTTCAGCCACATACACTCTTCATGACTGTATCTTACACAGATGTTCTCATGTTGACAAAATTGGTCCACAGCCATATACACACCTGCCAGAGTATTCAAAACTGCTTGGTCATTCTCCTTACAGGAGGTTTCTCCTGGACCACATTTTGCCACATTGACACACACACACACACACGCCAGTCACACTTGAATGCTAACATTTCTCTGTGTCTGCTGGATGTTTGCTAACACTTCAGCTGTATCGTCTTCATAAGGTGGTCGATATTGTGTTTACCGCTTGTTTCGCTGCCTCCAAGTGGTCAAAAAATCAATTAAAAGAGGTTTATTTAATTGTGAAAAATTCTAGTCAAATGAAAGAACTTTAACTTAAGGCAACATTTGCTTTCAGCTGCAAGAGTTCAGCATTATAGAGGAACTTATTGACCAGCTGCATTTCACTTAAAGCATTAGCTTCATGGCTAATTAGATAGTAAATAATTTACATGTAAGCATACAGCAGTATTGCTCTGTCTTCCAGTCAGTAAGCTCACTGTAACTGCTGACTGATAGTTTGTGCATGACCTACAACCGTGAGAAATTTTGGCTACCTGAATCAAAACAAAACAAAACAGTGAGAGCTGCTTCAAAGTATCTTGGCAGAGTGCAGCGTATTGCACGGACCCCTGAGCATGAAGTTCAGTGAGAGAGTGAGCGGGTTGCATGCATGCTCCACATCCTTCCTATGATGGTAGCTGTGGATCCGTAATGTGTTTCCTGACCTGAGGATGGGCCGGATGGAGTGCTGGCACTTCAAGGACGGGTCCTTGAGTCCTCATTTGTCTCTCAGGAACCGGCAGGATTATGGACTGAAACCATTTCATCTGACGCAGCAGGGGCGATCATGCTATCCTCCACGAGGGCTGTTATTTGTTATCACTGTTGTCTGAATGGCTTTTCTGAATGCTTATGTGCGCAAGTTTATTATTTTATTGGCCACTCAAGTGTTTTCATGCGTTTATGACATTATCTGTTTTGTATTCGTAATGAGATTCGGTAACTCCCCGGACACAGCTTTGTTAAACTATCAACACGATTTAGTGTGTTTATTTTCCCCCGAAGCCCACGGCGCTGTGCGGCTGAAAGCAGGAGAACATTTTAATTACAACCATTCAATCACAACATTGTGTTTTAAGGTCAAAGAGGTGGATCACCCTAAGGGATCTGAGGGGAAACACATGCCCACAATAACACGCAATGATCCTTTGACTCCTTGTTATTCCACACACTCCTGACATCCGGTCTGCCGTGGTTCAGAAATCATTGAGAATAACATAATCATATTGAGAAAAAATATTTTTTCTCATATGTCTAATCGACGGCTGCTGTTGGCTGGTGATGGGTGGACTGCTGTTCAACAGTTACGGCGGAGTCTTGAGTCAGCTAACATTAATATTGTTGTAATGGGTTTCCAAGTACAGATGCAGCATACTATTGATTTTATAGTGCACTCATGGTGCTTGAAAGCAGACCTGTCTGGGATTGATTATATAGACTTAAATTGGTGTGCTGGTTCTTCTGTGGCTCCATAAGACAATTAATAAATGAAATACCCAACTGCACCCAAAACTCTTATCCATCTATCTGTGTGTGTGTGTATGTGTTGCATATATATCCAAGTACCAACCTCTTGTGCCCTCTGGCTTTTTATATCTGAGTGTATATGGTACATGGGTTTTCAATTTCCAAAATCCCTCCCTGTAAAATAAAATAGAGCAGATAGTGGCTCACTACGGACCTGTTACGCTCTTAGTACATGATTTTCATTCACACTCCGAGCACTCCCTCAGGAGGATGGATGCGTGGGCAGATGGGGTTAACAGGACTTGGACAAGGCTGGAAGAACTCTGCGCACTTTAGTTTCATCTGAGGCACCGTTGCATCTGACCCTTCAGAAGAGTAATTACAGAGTTCTAATAGTGAGCTTCTCCCAAGGCACTCCTGCTCAAGCTTTAGTTTATTGAACAACTGGAAGAATTTGTGTTCATAGCAAGAAAGATAACTTTTTCTGCCTCAAATTAATGGCAGACATTTGACCTGAACAGATAAAATTGCATTGACATTAAGGTGTCAGAAGAGTTAGAGACAAGGGGCCATATTTCAGAAACTTCTTAAGTTGTAAGTATGAGATAAGATTTTTCCCAATTTGGAATTACAAAAGAACTTTGGGAATCATATCTTATCTTACTTCGTCCTGTCTTAAGTCAGGTTAGGAAATCTTACCCAATCCATGCATCCATTGTTTATCATTGTTTATAGCAACTAACACTGTAGCACTGTTTTTTTTAATCACAAGGAGCCCATTCTAGTGGACTACCATAACTTCAAAAAATATGAACTATAGTCCTTATGTTGTTTGTCAATTTAAAACAGAATTTTCAAGTCAGGAAAGTTTGAGTTTGCCACAAAACTGTTGAAGTGACTGTGAAGATATGTTACTAGAAAGACTGCACACGCAGAAGTCATGTACGTGACGACAAACCTACATCAAATTGAGAGCTGATTTGATTGATTTGATGTGATTTGATTTGATTTGATTTGAAAAATTAGGTTTTAAAATAACAAACAACATGTGTAATTCAAAGAGTATAAAAAAATAATACCTCACTCACCTCACTATTGCAAAAACAACGACAGGAAGTTAATTTCAACACAGATGAGTTGGAGGTTTTGGCAACGTCTGAAGAGAAATCCAAAAATATTGAGAAATTTACAACAACCCTAACCTTGGAGAAAAAATAGAGATAAAATAACAGACAGTCTCTGTCGTCTCCATCATCCATTGTGTGAAAGCTCCTATACATTAGGAGAATTTAAGACGTTAAGATCTTAAATTAAGATAGGAACGTTAACTTAAGAACAACTGTACTGAAAACAATGAGGGGCACCAACTTTAAAGATGTTCTTTTTGGGAAAGTTACAACAACGCTAATTATGGAGATAACAGAAAGACAGTGGGTTAAGATAGCACATAGTCTCCCCTATATCTGTCATTGTATAAAAGCAGTAAAAGAGTTATATGGATCAAACAAGTTAGCCAAAACTACTGTTAGCGACCATGACCGTTAGCTAGTTAGTAAATTAGCTACTACCACAGGTTGAAAAGTGAAAGATAGGACAGTTTAATGCTCATCCTACAGTTAGGAGAGTTCATTTCAGATTATGGGAAGTTATGTTGCTTAAACTGTTGCTTCTTAGATTAGGATAGAAACAGCACTTTTCACTTGTTCATGATTAACAAACGCTTAAGATCTGCAAGTTAGGAAGTTTGTGTAATACGGCAGACATTGGATTATTTTACCAAAGGAGAAATCATGTAATATTCTCCTAATATACCTCCCGGGGGTTGTGTCTGTCTTGTGGTGTGTGTTCACTTTCTTTGCAACCCTGCTGGATTCCTGTGGTGTCTTTGTATGATTTTTTGATGGCATTAGGAATACCTGCTGAGCTCTTTGGAAGTCAGGGGGGATTTAAATGCCTTGAAAAATCCATGAAATTAAAATCAATATCAAACAGTTTTGCCCCAAAGCAACAAATGGAAATCCACAGCTGCTGAATAGCGTAGTAAATTCTGTCATTATTGAGTTGAAAGAGTTCTTATTGCAGGCCTACTTCATGGTGTCCTGTTATAGAGGATAAAACTTTATTATCCTTTACAGTATGGTTACTATAAGTCTTTAATGCAGAGGGTGAAATGAATGGGATCATCCAGGATGGAAATTAGTCATGGATGTTAGGACCCCCCCTCCTCACTCACACACACACCCCACAACCGCCAACACACAAACACACCCCCCTCCAATTCAGCTCGTTTTATGAACTGGATGGGTGGCTGTGCATGCGCTCCGGTCACGAGCAAAGGAAAAGGAAATCATTGTAAATCCCATTCAGTGCCTTGTGCATCCTTTTGACAAAACGTGGAGGAAAAAAACAGACGTGTTTTTTTTTTTGTTGTTGGTTTTTTGTTTCTCCCTCAGCATTTTTCGGCTCTGTCCTCTCTGAGCTGAGTCCAGATCTGGCATCGATTGGCCGAGGTTCACCTGAGTTTTTTCACTTCCATCCGCGGACATTCATTCAAATCAGCTCTCCGCCACCCGCATCAAAACTAACGAGTTTTCATCAGAAACACCGCTCAAGCTCTCTGCACTTCTGGACCGGAGATCTGGAGATGAAGACAGATTTTTCGTTTTTCTGTCGGACTTGGATTGGAATAGCATACGCTTCAGGTGAGTGAGGAGACTTGAACACAAAGTTTGGACCGCACAACTTTTTTTTTTTTTTTTTTTTTTTAATGAAGGGAAAGGTCGAGCTGACTGTTTACGCTGACTTTGCAGTAAATAATTGATCTGAGATTGATTGAAGTTTTATGTCTAGAGGCTTCAGCGTTTTATTCATGTTGAAGCTGCGGTCTAAAACTGAAGGTTAACTTTTCTGTACACTTTCTGTTACATTTATTGCATATTAAGTGGCATATTTCTGCATAATTTTAAAGCTAATGCTTCATAATCAGTCAAAAACATGAAATCCTTGCACTTAAACCTACTTTGAATCCCTTTCATTTGCAAAGTGCAGACGCATTTCTTTATATTTTTTGATAAGTGCACCATTTATCACTCACACATTATTGAAAGTTGCCTCTTAGCCTCTCAGTGTGACACTGGATTAATAAGGAACCCCAGTTGAGTCTCCAAAGTCTACATGCAGATAGGCACTAGGGGGAGGCATGCTGTTGTTGTGTTTGTTTGATAAAGATGCAGCTGTTAATTGATGATGCTAAAGTCATGAGGGGGGGAACAAAAAAGAGCAGATGCTGTTGAGATATGTTGAGTTTTTGAGTGGCACCTGATAGTTTATGTATTTAGGTCCCATTTTGGGGAGGCAGGAGTGGGAGGAGAGCTGACTGATTTAGACTGGACTGACATGTGGAGGAGGAGAAGGAGGAGGAGAGTATAGCAGGGGTCAGATCCCCTCAAATCCCTCAGAGTGATCTATTTGTGTAATCTTATTTTTGTAAAGCAAGTGAAAGGTGAGAGAATGTCACTTACATCCAGTCCAAACTAATTTCTGGGTCTTTTTTCTGTGTGATCTGAGTCCACATGTGCTTTTTATTCATTTGTGTTTCTAGAAAATTTGCAAAACTGAAAAAAAAAACACCAGCGATTTATAAATGTACAGCACATTGTTTTCATCCCACTCTTTTCTGTGATATACTTGAATCAGGGGCCTCAGTGACTGTGACTGGGAGTAACATGGCTGAGCTTCTTTGCAGTTTTTCCCAATGACTGAATGTGTATGTCTGAGAAGTTCATCACTGATTGCTGTTGAACAGCTGTTCATAAAGAACAGGGAATACTTTTGTGAGGGGAATTTGCCATATGGCTACCCGAATCACAACTCCAGTGTGGAGGGATGGCTCCAGCTCCTTTCATAAATATCACCGAGCTGTGCTGGGTGGGTCTCATACATACATTTGGAGGAACAGATAAATAGTGGGCCCATTTTTTTTCAGAGAGGAATGACCCATTTCAGGGTAATCATTCCCCTCTGTAACAGTAAACATCATCAACTCTCAGTAATGGTAGCTTTTATAATGTGTGTCAAATAGTGTTTGGTGAAAGTTGAGTCTGAAGTTACCCTCCTCTCTTTTCACTTCTTTTCACCTGGCTGTATGTTCTTTTAAAGCTCAGTCCAAACTTTTCTAGCACTCAAAACAAATATAAAACTTAAAGAACAGTTCCCCATTAATCCACAATGTGATTCTTGGAGTCGTAAAGCTCTGTCTGACATTTCTGTCATCACACAAACCTGATGAGCCTATTAGTGCATATGTGGTGTTTTCTTCTGAAGGACTCCCTTGCAGCCCTGACAGTTAGTTTAAATTAGTTAATTTGACCATCTCTCAACAAAAATATAAACACTTTTGTTTTTGCTCCTATTTTTCATGAGTTGAGATCAAAGATCTAAGACTGATTTCTGTGCAGATAAAAGGTTTATTTCTCTCAAACTGAGGTCACAGATTTGTTAAAATCCAGTTGATTGTTGCTGGAAATCCTTGGAAGCGTGACAAGTACCTAGATTTTGGATATAGTCCTTGGAATTGTGATTGTATTAGTTTTTTAATAAATCTCTACTTGACTCAGTACTTCACTTTTTAGGTAAATAAAATTAGTTGGATATTCACTCAGTCAGATTGTATAGGTACTATTCTACTTAGAGACAGGTCAAACTTTTTGAAACATGAGACTGTTGTGTTTTCCTTTCATTTATCACCCTACTATAGAAGGTTATCATGACACATAATCTTGTCTGTTTATAGCACCATAACTGATTTAACATAATGAAAAAGTGGATTAATTATTTTGAGTATGTATGTTTAAGTATGTAGTTTACCACAGCAGTAAGGTGCTTCAAAAAGCTAGAAAATGCACCTTGAAAAAAGTGCTTAGGTTTGACTTAAAAAGGTGAAGGAACTGTGATGATTATGACACAGGTCTGCCCTGGACTGGTCACAATAAAAGGTCACTCTAAAATGTGCAGTTTCATCTTGAAAAAAGACATTTATTTGGCACTGAACTATGGCTGTTTAACATCGGGCTACAGATACAAATTTTTTCACCAGGAGGACAAAGCCATGACCTGCCCTACTCTGCCCGGGTTCTTTTTTGCCCTGCGGCGTAAAAAAACATGGTATCTGTAGCTGTGTGTGAAATAGCCACAGTTCAGTGCCTAAAAATGTAACCTTTCAAGATCAAACTGCAGATTTTAGATTTTAGCCATTTATTGTGACCAATCCAGACCTGCGTCATAACCATGCTCTTTAATCTGCATCTCTATATGTCACACCTGTCACGTGGATGGATGAGAAGTCCTCACTGACAAATCTGTGAACAAAATATGGGAGAAATAAACCTCTCATGTGCACAGAAGAAGTTTTACATTTTTTATGTCAGAGAGAAAAAACTAAAGTTGCGTTTAATTTTTTGTTGAGTATAAGATAATAAGAATATTTAAAAAATTAGGGCATTGTGCAGGAAAGGCTGGAAGCCAAAAAGGCTTAGCCCCTATATAAGTAACAATGGTCATAGAGTAAGCAGAAATACAAACGGCATAAAAATTTAGAGTATGTTGACAAGTTGAGATGCATTAGCCTACAATAAGATCCAAGAGGTGTTATAAATCTTGACTAGTCAGAGACCTTTTCAATAATATAATGAATGAACAAATAATGAATGAATATCAGTAACGTTGACTGACAGGACACAGACCCCTCATGTTTCTCAGTTGATGCTCAGTACAAACGCAATTTCTCCACCAGCTGTGTATCAGAGTTGTACATTTTCCAATTATGTCCTCACAGTGTGTACCTGTGAGACTGAGTGCCACATTAAGGTAGAGACATGAGAGAAAGAGGCCAATTTTCTTGCTCAGTATTGCTGCTTTTTGCCCACCTGTTCACACTGAAATGAACTTGAAGTTTTTCAATAATAAGCAGAGTTGAACAGTCACGACACACTGGTTTTTTTCTTTTCAGTCTATTTGTCCCTCATGAATGCTGAGCACAACAACTCCAAGATAGAAAGGATAGTCCATGGATGTAGCAATTTACCTTTTGCAAACCGTTTTGTCTGTGCTCTGACTTTATAAACCTCCTGCTGAATAACTCAGATATTTTTAAGTCTTGTTTTAAAAGATTAAACACCTCGTATTTAAATATTTAATTGTGAAATGATCAGATTTGTCTTTAGTCTGACGGATTTCCTTAACCCTCTTTGCCCCCAAATTCCTTTCAGCAAAATACAAATGTGTGACATTAAAGAGACACTTTCCAGTCGGAGTCTGATGCAAGCATGATGATAGCACCGGCTTCACATTATTATGATCGCAGGGGAAGATTGAGGGAGAGTGGATGGTAAACCTGCTAGCTCAGAAGTCATTGTCATTTTAGGGAGAGAGGATATAATTTACACAGCAGCTGCATTTATGGAGCTTCAGGATTTCACCCCGAGCCATTTTTTGCCATCTTCCTGTCACGCTCCATCTCTGGTTTGAATTATGCTCCTTCCAAAACATTTATTACACAGCTACAGAAATTCTGTCTGATCTGAAAAAAAAAAGATTCTTGGTGCAACTTCCCTGGTATAGGCAACTATTGAAATGAATTGTGAATCACTGATTGATTGATTCATCTCCTCTTAATTTCCTTGTTTTTGTTGCAGCAAAATTGACTTTTGAAAACCTTCTGAGTCAAAGAAACCACATATGAAAGCAGCGAATCTTCTTTTTTCCTCTAAAGCTGAGCTCTAGAGCCAGATGATCTTTGGCTTGCTCTGTGTCTTGGGTGCATAGTGTTGATATTGCTTTTAGCTGAGTGTTTTCTGTACGCATACCTCCGCTTGATCAGATCATCCCAGAAATCTGACTCTCACTCTTTGGGTATTATTCTAGTCGTCCACTTATAGAGGTCGAGTTGTTTTAGCCAACAATATCCCCCTATTCTCAGCGCTGGTCTCAGGATTCAACCTCAGGACTCTGAGGAGCGTACCCTCGGTGTCTGTCCTTGAATATCTTGTTCTATCAGCTGGAGAGCAGCTTGGATGAGGGAGGAATGCTGCTGTCGCTGCTGCTCTGTGTGGGAAGCTCTCTGCAGTAAAGTCCAAATAAATAGGGAGTCCAGTGCCTCAATCATCACTGGCATGGAGCAGTGAGGCCCCTTGGGCATTTGTATGTCTGGTCACTCACTTTCTCATCACGCTAAAGCACCAACACCCCAAATATGACTAGAGCTGAGCGATAAGCTCTTTCAACACCAGGAATCTGCAGCAAAAGCCAAATATGTGTCTTAAGTTGGTGTTAGATAGTTGATGAAAACCATCTGTGGTATTTTTGTTTTCACATTTCCCTCCATGTTTCCTGTGCCCAGTTTTTAGACATGGATCATAGGCATGGTAATGTTGGTCTGTTGGTAGCTCCACCACCTTGGTCCAGATTGAAATATCTCAATAACTGTTGAAAAACACATTCGTGTTTCTCTCAGTAACAGTTGTAATAACTTTAATGATCTTCTAAGTTTTTTAAGTTCAGCTGGACTAGTGCTAACGAGGTTGGACCAAGTAATTGTTTTGCAAGTCACAAACAAATCTCAAATCTTTGCACTCAGATCCCAAGTAGGCTCAGGTGGTATCTATTTTTTCATACTCTGACCTTCCTGACATTTCTCTGGAGTATTCGATATATATGATGGTATTTGTGTGGAAAAAAAAAGAGTAATTAAAGCTAGAAATTGAAGTCATTACAGCATATATGACTGATTGTCTAGCTTACAGTGCTTTGTGTCTTATATGCAATTAGTCTTCTTAGACAAGTCTTGCTGTGTTTAAACACCCTTACTCCATAAATTGATGACACTTGTTTCCATGGATACCAACACATCATTTGGCTGAACAGAGATACAGATGTAACATGTGGCTAATAAACTGCTTTCATAGTTGGAAGAGGTCGTGTCAAAATAAAGCTATATATGGCAATATTTTCAAGATTCAATATCTAGTTATATTTAGTTAATTAACAAGAGAACGAGGCTACAGAGCAGAAATGAAAATTATTTCTTTCCTACCTCTGAATAATTCGGTTGGCTAAGTTCCCTACTGTAATAAATTAAGTTAACTTCTATTTCTATGTTTTAAATAACTTAATTCATGATGGCAGTGTTGAAAATCATACCTTCTGGGTTTCTAAGTACCCTGGTATACCATAATACCTTCATACCACCAAGTAAGTCCAAAGGCAGCGTAGGCAAGTCCCATGTCTTAAACCCGAATTTCATGGCACACATTCTAAATAACAGGCTTTTAATCTATGGGCTTTGTGTCAGGTATCAAGTATTTTCAAGTCAGAAGGCTCAAGTTGAAGTGAGTGCACAAGTCGAGTAAAGTTTCATGTCTTTTTTGATTTTGTCAAGTCCAGTCTAAAGTAATCAAATTTCTGATTTGAGTCTGACGTGAGTCCAAGTCATGTGACGTGCTGCTAGCACGGCTGTAGACCCTTAGGGCTCAGACAAGCCAGAAAAAACTGTTTTGTTAGGTGTGCTGTCCGTTCTGGACCATGCCATTTTCAGATACTCTCTCCTGGATGACCTGGATTCTCAGTGTGGTACTCTGTTGTACACATAACAAGTGACAGATAAATAAGTTGTGTAGAGCTAGAGAGAGAAATTGAAACCCTTTATCCTGTCTCACCTCAGACACAGACACTGGCCAATCATGCCATAAAGTGGGTGTGAATGACCAATTGTCGGTTTGGGAAAGTTACAGAAATTGTTGCACACGCCCCCCTCATTCCACCATTGGAAAGGTGTGGGGGGATAATGGGTGTCCTAAGCTAATCGTCCAAAAGGTATTTCTGATGAAGCATACTGGGAGGTTTAGTCGTATGGCAGTAGAACTCTCTAAAAGGTCTGACCCACAGCAAAAAAGGACACTTAGCTGTTTGTACAATTCCTGCCCCTTCATCATGGCACTTAACAACTTTCAGAATCAATAGGACTGTTGTCAGAGTCAAAGTCTGGCTTGCCCGTAAAAGACCATGTTGCGCAATAAAAGATTTTAAAGATGTCCTTTCAGAATCATTCCTTCATGGTCGTCCTCGGCTTCCCTACTGTGCAAATGAAATGTTATCCACAGCAGGCTCCCATTTTGCTGCAGCAATGCACATTTTTCTTAGACCTTAAAACGCTCTCCCACACTTGGAATAATTACCATGCAGGGGAGGTTTAACCTATTGATTTTCTTTCTATCTCTCTCTGTCCTTTCTATCATGTTTATAGAGACTTGAGTTTCATACCAACGCCAGTAGAGCACAAAGACAGCCAGAAATTAATTTTAGTCATGCTTCACTTACTGACTACTTGAGCCAGTGAGTGAATTAACTGACCCGTAAAGGGGTCAGAGTGCGGACAATTATATACTTAAGTGCTTTTTACCTGGAAGATGAAATAAATTATATGACACTGCTGTTGTTAATTGAGACCAAAAAAATGATGCAATTTTTTCTGTTCAGCTTGATAATTAGGGGCTTTGAAATTACACAGACAAATACTTACCCTTGTGAGGACTTCACTAATTATCTTGACATGCTAATGGGAGGGTAATTACATGAAACTCTGCACCAGTAAGGAAAAGACATTTATTATAAATAGTGTTGACAGACACTGCAGGGAAATAACTCTGTGGCGTCTATTGCCTTTATTGGCTGATCAGTCTACACGTGTTCTGAAGGCAGAAACTGGATCCTGGGACGTGGTGGCACTTACTCGGATATTACAACACTCCAAAGAGCTTACGTTGCTTAGAAACAAGCATAATTTCGAGCTCTTATCAGTTTAACAAGAGCCTCCATCGTTATTATCTTCAAATTGTTGCTCAGACTCAAGCAGCTGTGTCAGTACAGGATTGGGACTTAGAAGTCTGTGCAGCAGTTCATTGGTCACTCGTACCTCTTGTCACTGCAGGTCGCTTGGGGTTCATGGGAAAGAGTCCATTGGCAAAGCCTGAGGAAATTGCCAGCTTCCCTCCCTTTAGGCATTCAGCACCATAATTGTTGACCCGGCACTCCCTACTTTGCCCTTGTTTTCTACGCAGTCTTAAGCTGCTGCATTGATTTAGCTCGAGGACATTTAACACAACAGCGAAGACTTGTTTATGACCTGAATCTCCAGGAATTAGGTAATAAGCGCAGTAATGGGTCTCCTCAAAGTTTGGCCTCTGAGCAGTCACAGCTTGACTTTTAGGAGCATGCGAGCCATCACAGCAGGCGTGGACTGTGTGCTAATCTTTGGCACTTGCTTGCACTCGAAGAGACATTTTAGTTGGTCCAAAAACATGTTTGACAAAGCATTTACCAGAATGTGCTTCATTCCCCTCTCAGCAGGGGAAACCATTTCTCAGTGATAAAAACGATGACATGCAAAAAAAAATGACCCACCACAGAGGAAGTGCTTGAGTTGTCCGGTGTGCCTGTGAGGCAGGTACAGGAAGATTTAGTCAGGGACAGAGGTTGGAAACATAGGAAGTTGGCCCAGATGGCTTGTCGCCGCATCCTTAATTTCGCACCCCTCCTCTGGCAGGATGTTGGAAAGGCCTAACACCCCCAATAGTGGAGAGGACAGGGACATAGTGGATGTCATCCTCCTCCATAGTAACAATGAAATCAAAGCCGGGCTGCCAGTCAGTCCGTCGCCTGGCGTTGGCCCGGCCTTGTGTCCAGATGACAGAGGAAGTGGACTTTATTTCTTTCAGAGAGAGAGGGAGATAGAGGGAGTATGTTACAGCCTGAGGCAGGCTGACTCCACATCCAGAGAGCAGGTCTGCTCCATGGCCTGCATGGCCTCCCAACCCTCGCCGGACATACAGAGCTATTTCAGAGCGCTGTAGCCTTGGCCCTTTGCCAGATACTGTGTCACTGAAATAATTGGCTGTACTATCACCTACACATTGCTCTTTACCATTTAAGACATAAAGAGAAAAAGAGGGATTCGATTTCAGTTGGTACATTTTCTGTCTCTTTCAACCACGTTTAACTGTGATTTTATTGAAACCAAGTGTCCATCAAGCTGTAAAGACAGAAGAATTTAAACGGCTTCTCAGTGCATTTTATAATTTTTGCACAATATAGAACCACCTGACTTGGAAGGGTTATTTTAAATATGTCTTCCAATACAATTACTGATTACCTGTTAAAATATACATATATATATAAAATAGTATAACTACTTTTCGATTACCTCAGTACTAAATACGGTGAGATTTTTTAACCCAATGTTTTATGTTTATTGTGAGCTTATTTAGAATTTGTCCAGTTATTACTTCCTTTGTTATGCGTGGATGCACAATTACATTATTAGCTGGAATGCACATTTAAATGTACTTTTAAGTATAGGGTGCTATTCACAATTAACATTCAAACCTCAAGTAAAGTGAAATAAATTCATTCTAGTCTGGGGCTTAATTGTGTTTTTAGCAACACAACAGCCTGATTACCAACATCCCGACCGGCAGTCCCAAAATATTTTTCAGTTTTAGCAGTTGTTGTTGTATTGACATGTTAACTTGCTAACAAACATAGTTTCTGTGTTGCTAACATTAGCGGTTGGTCTGTGTAGCTAACATTAGCAATAGGGCTGGATATTGGTGCTCAATACCGTTGAGGAATCATATGAAACAACCCAGTAAAAAGTTGTATCAAAACTTCTCCAGTCAAACAAAACCTGGATTCAATCCTTTTGGTAACCAGTCTGGAAAAAAAGACTATTTATATGCTTTTGCACAAACCCAATCACTGCAAACATTCTTCATAACAAAGAACCTTTGAAAAAAAGGTATTGAAGGAAGTACTGAATAAAGTACTAGTATGGGCATCTCTTTAAAGGTACTGGAATTTGTACTGGTAGCATAATTTTTTAAACAGTACTCAGCCCCAGTTAGCGATTGGTGTGTGTAGCAAATGTTAGCAGCTTGTCTCATCTGTAAGTGCTTTTTTACATTAGACTTTGAGTACTTGGATGGTGACAGCATTTTCACAGCTGGAGGGCAAAACTTGCACTGACGTTGTTTGACTTCTTCTGATTTAAAGACAAATTATTTGTGGCATTTCCACCAAGTGAAAGCTTTATTTCCCACTAGAGGCCATGATAATGAATTGACTGTAAGGTTAGCGATGGTTTCTCTGAGGCCAGTGTTGTTGTGACACTTCTAAATAGTCGTAATGTATACAGACTGTTACAGGCAGCATTTGTTCTTTATTTTAAAATATTATTTAAAATTGTAATCCTGTCAATAATCTTTTTTGTATCCTAATTATGTAATCCTGTTACATGTAATCCCTTACTTGCCAATTCTGACAACCACAAAGCAGCAGCACAAGTACCTCATTAAAACGACTGTTTCTCTGAAAACCTGCGTCTGTACTTTTGAAGGACTCCCACGTTGCATCCTTTATGCCAAACTGAGAGTCTGAGAAAAGCTATTTGTTTACGGTTCCTCTTTTCCCGTTCCTGTTCCTGTCATGTGACTGATCAGAGACAAAACTACAGAGAAGCGAGGAAACACTAACGGCAACATCTCCTTCACCGTCCATGAAAAAGGGAAGTGGGAGAAGCGTGAACATGATAAAGAAAACAGGAAATTTGCTCGCAATGAAGAACACAGTGCTGCCTTTCACATGAGCTTTAATGTGCCCTGTATCGTACCCTTGGAGAGAGGAGCTCTCGCCTTCATCGGTACTTTTGATGCTCTCGACTCCTGCCTGCCTTGTATCTGCCTGCTTGTCAGAGAAGCTTTACATTTTTAACTGGCTTAGAGTGTCTTATGGCAGCTAGGCTTCTTCCTCTGTGTGTGTATGTGAGTGTGTGTGTCTGTGTGTGTGTGTGCGTGCATGCATGTATGATTTATCTTGAGTCAGCAGGTGTCCTCCATTGCCTGGGAAGTCCAGTTTCAGTCCCTGACTGTGACAAAACCACCAGTGTGAGTCTGGAAGAGAGCTCAGTAAAGGATAAGATGAACGCACATATGCAGAAGCATTTAAATGGGGGAAAAGATCTCCTGTACATACCAGTGCACTCCCACTTGAGCAGTTCTATAGTTAATTTGGCCATAAGTCCTCACAAAACAAGCACATAATGCTTTTGAATAGAAACTATCATTGCTTTTGTAACTGCAGAGCTACTTTTAGGTGGAAATTTCCATCACTTTATGATTCTTGTTTACAGAGAAAGACTATTGTTTTAAATATTCATACACTGTCAGTTCACACACACTTCTAGGCATCAGTGGAGGAGCAAGCAAGAGTGATTTGAGAAGCAGCCTTGTTTGATTTATGTGACTACAGCATTTTAGAAAAAATAGGTTGCAGTATTATGCATTTTTTTTCTTAAAGAAATAGTTCATTCATTCATTCATTCATTCATTCAACCTTTTAGCCTGATATCAGACTGAATTGTCAGCTCATTACACTTCACATTTCCATATTCAGTCTGACTGCCTCCACTCTAAAAGATTTCACTGGGGGAGCAGGGATTCAATTTTCCTTACCATTCACTTGAGACCAACGTCATTTTGAGTCAACAGTGGTGCCATGATAGCATGGTTTGTTTTTGCCCCCACGGTCTATGTTTTTATTATGAGACAGTGAATGTGTGAGGGGTGGCTATGTCATGTTGTTATGTTGTGGTCATAAAGTGTGTAGATCAGCTGTGTGTTGTGTTTGGTGCCACAGGAAGAAAGAGGAGTCTGGTGTTACTCTGGTGTCTTCATGTACTCCACACAGCAGAGTTTGTCCAGACTGTGAAAAAGTAATGTTAGCTAGTTGGCAGATAGGAGTCAGACAAAAAGCAGTTAAAGTAGCAACGAGAAATCTCAAATAGAAAAAGCTCTGCATAAAGAAGGATTTTCTGTGGCAGTAACTGTGATGCTGCAACCTGAGCTGATATACACACTTCTTTTCTTTAGTCAACCTCAAGCAGCTTTGATAGCAGCATTTATATTACTTGCTTTGTTTATATTATTCCTCCTTGGTGCACAGCTTGACAACTCTGTTTTAGTATTTGTTTCAGTTATTTGTTTCAGTATTTGTTACAGGAACATGGTGTCAGTGCCGTATCATTGCGCAAAAGTGTCTTGTTTTTTGATGTCATTGGTGCTGATGTGAGCAACGACTACAGACGATGTGTTGTGCTGTGAGTCAGCTGCACAACGTTTGGTTTCATGTCCTTTGTACGGCCACCTGGCCCAGCCAACACTTACCGCCATGTGTCAGACGATGGCGGTGCCGACAACGAGCACGGAGGGTGGACGCTGTGCCTGGGTATGGAAGCGTGAGCTGGGTGCCAACAGGTGACGTGCGAGCCAAAAATGTGGCCAGAGGGCAGGCTGCTAGAAAGAGTGTCAGCAGAGGAAGTCTGAGGGACAACAGCCGCTGCAGCAGGAACAGCAGCAGTAGCAGCAGCTGGAGCAGCAGCAGCCGTAGCAGTTGTAGGAGCTGCCTGCAGTGGCAGCAGTGGAGTCAAGCGGTCTTCATCCATCACAGCGGGGGGTCCTGTCTGTCAGGTCTCCATTCGTGGGAGTTGAGCCGGCCCCCTGCAGCTCCAGGGACAGCAGGCAGCAGATTCAAGTCAAGGTCTGCAGCAGTGGCTGTGCCTCCCAACATCTCAGGAGTGGAGGCCTGGGCAGAAGATGGATCTCTATATGATATGTTGGGAAATACACTTATCTTATTCTTTCCAAGAGTTATATGTGAAGATGGATGTCTGCACAGTAAATATGTGGCTACAGCCAACAGCTGGTTAGCTTAGCTTAGCATAAAGACTGGAAACAGGTAGTGGTAAACAGCTAGCACAGCTCTTCCCAAAAATAATAAAATCTGCTTAACAGCTCCTCTAAAGCACACTCAGCAGAGGTGATGATAATCAAGAGACAAATATAAGTGTGAACACAACAACTTGCCTATTTACATGAGTGAGACTGTTTTGTGGTTGGTCTCCAGCGCGGAAGCTCCTGGTCTAAAAACAGACGTGCTTGTAATAAGATTTTGTTACCTTTGGGTAGTAAAATGCTTCCCCCTTTTACAGTCTTTATACTAAAGTTCCTGTCCAGACACATTTTAAAGTATGTAAAAATTATCTCCTATCATTAATATTAAGTTAAACAAATCACTGTATCTAGCCTCACACCTGCCCACTACTGCTGCTTGTTCACGCATCTACATGATTAGCATTAGTGTAAGAGCAAACATTGGAGAGATTCAGGTATACATGTTTGAGCCACAATCACAGGCAACTAGCAGTAAGAGTATTCAGGATCTTTTATGTTGTTGCTAAGTAGTTTGTTAGCTTGTTAGCTTGTAACTGGCAGTGACTGACACAGCTAAAGCTAACTCTCACCCTCTGTATTGACAGGTCCACCCTGCACCGGAGGATTCTTTGCCAGTGACATTTACATGTTACTAAATCTAGTTTACCAGGGGTACATTTGAATCTCTGATTTTAGTGCACCGATATCTCCTCTCTCAGTAGAGAAGTGTAAAAACATCTCTTTAAGGACACATTTGCACAGATACTAGTCAAGCTCAGACATTTTAGGTGGCATAAAAACATGAAGGACACATTTTTGAGTCGAGGTAATCTTTAATGAGCTACCTTTGTATAGAGCCAGGCTAAATGTTTCCCCCTATTTCCAGTTCAGCTGCTGGTTCTAGCTACATATTTACCATTAAGACATGTTGTAACCACGTATAACTCTCAGGTAAGATATAAGATAAAGATGTTTTCCAAAAATTACTCTTTTCATTTCTGGGCATTGTGCCTTTGTCCGTCCACTTGGCCACCTTGACTGATTTTGCAATTTAAAAGCAGAATATAGACATAATAGGAGTTGCAACTGTCCAAAATGTTTTTTTTCCTTACATTTTTGTCATATTTCTTGTTATATTCAGTAGCACTGCATTGTTACAAAAGTCCTCTGCACCTCTTGGTATGCTGGCTCTTCAAACCTAAATTAGGAGCTACTTTTGATGTTCCCTCGCCGTGCTGTTTGCACATTTCAATTGACAAGTAGCCAGTCACACATCTTTCCTCCCTGTCAGCCGGGTATGTGAAGCTGACACATCAAAGTGAAGCCTAATGCACATGCAGACTGAACAGGCACAATTGTCCTTGAAATATTCGGACTTCATGGCTCTTTGCTCACATTTACATCTGGCACTTCCATCATGGCAGAGGCATGCAGCACAGAAAAGACAGAAACACCAGCTGTGCATAGAATGTGACCAGTATAGTATGATCACTGTCACATGGTTTGCATGTTTTACTGCCTCATTGTTGTCTGAATTACAATTTAGCTACCAAAGCACTTATCATTTATTCTATTTCACTGCTATTTTAAACAAATCTCAGCCTGAGAAGCTTTTTAGGCCACTCAAACCCTCTTGTTTACCTGGTAGAACCAGCTGGAGCTGGTGCAGGGTATACACAATACTCCCACAGTGAGAACGGGTTTTCAGAGAAATCACATTTCACAAGAGCAAAGTCAAGTTTTTACAAGGACGTGTTCAATGAGCTGTTGCTCTGAGACAAAGCCATGTCAAATGACTGCCAATGAAAATTCTTTTTTAAAATCTTTGGTCATTGTTGAATTGTTTTTGACAATACCCAGCGTGTCAGACATTGTGAACGCAATGAGCTGAATCACAAAAACTATAAAGTCATTGGAGTCATTATCAACTGTAGAGAATTGGCTAAAAGATTAACACACTCAGAGACTGTTAATAGGTATTTATCTCTCTGAAGGATTTTGCACATCTAAACCTGTGTGTTTAGACAGAAGAAAAAGTAAATCAACTTTGGAAACGTTGTGTTTTATCTTTGTAGGTTAAAATTTGATGTTTGCTTTTTGTTGGTTGAAGCTAATCACCCAGAGCTGCTGCTTATCTCTGCACCAGCAGCTGGAATGCATGGGAAAAGAGGGGAACCAAGCTCAAATATTTTCTTGGCTCTCTGCCCCCTGTTTTGTAAGGTGGTTGTCAACCAGCCAATCACTATCCGTTTTAGTTTTCAGGCCAAGCAATCGTTCTGAATAGTTAGATCTGTCAGATGTTGTTGGCTACAAAAAGGTGTGCAAAAATGATGTGAATAACGGGCCATACCAATATTTTGCATGTTTTATCTAATTTTCAACAAATTACATATGTTTACATTACTGCTCAACAATTTGCATACCATGCCATTAATGACTATTCATTTGAATAATGAGTATCAGATTCATGCTGGTGATATGTTGTCTCTGGTAATATGTCGTCTGTGACAAGAGACATCAATCCTGTCATAATTGTCATTATGAGTTAATGCTGTGCACTTTTCAAATCAACCTTCACTTATAACTGTATTAGCTTGCAATGATAACACACTGAAAAAATTAATGCAGGCAATATATTTACTGCGATGCTTTAACAAGTCACTAATTAATTTAGTTTCTAATTAATCATATCTCAGAAATTATTGTGACTCAATGTAACAGTGACTGTATGTAATGTTGGAAAATACACAAGACATTGGTTCAGCAAGGTACAGCAATAATGTAAACTAACTTTTCCACATTATAACATGCAAAAACACTAAATATATGTTATATATTTTGTGAGTTGTACTTACGTTATCCCAAATGTTTCCAACACTGTTCAAAATAGAGAAATCTGTAATGTATTCGCAGTAATGATGTGTTTCCTACCACACACTTCTGGGAAAACAAGGGACATGCTGCGTACATCAGAGAGTGAGGACGGTAGTTGATTGAATGTGACGTAATGCAATGTAATATATTTGATACATTACCTTGTTTTGAAGATAACTCTGTCTGAGTCACGCCAGAAAGACTTTCATGTGGAATGGTGGTTGTTTAACACTGAAGACAACAGCCCTTACCTAAATCTCACTCCTAGTTATTCCTAACTCTACCCTGAGGGGTTGTTGCAGGTACTGGAAGGAAGTTTATTTGACACGCTGAGTCATGAAAGCATCTTTCTACAGCCCAGTTACCTGTCTTCACCACCGATAGCCATGATCAGCATGTGAACAGCACCCACCCCCAGCAATCAGTGCTCTGCAAGGCTTAGCCGTCCACAGCCCGTGCTCAGGTCTTTCCCTTTCAGCACTTCATCGTCCGTCCCCCGAGTCCTCATCTGGCCCAGGTGCAGCCATTTTAATTTGTGTCCGCAGCAGCTCCCCTCCCTGACCACACTCTGTTACAATAAAAACAATAGAATTACTCCAAAAGACCCCACAGAAGAACACGGCAGATAACCACGGGTACCACTAATTTAATGTGTGTGTGTGATATTTGAACAAACCATCCCTCAACAGGGACATAAAAGCCTTTTGTCAATGAGACCAGTCTCCTGAGAGCATTTCTGCTGGCTTACAGCAGGCTCTGTGAGCATGACTGGCCTTCTGGCCCTAAGCCAGCAATTCCCACAGGTGCTTTGCTTGCTGTTGCACCAATTTTCTGGGTGGGGATAATTTAAAGGTTAAGATACGGGGGAAACACATTTTGACGGGTGAACATAAATGAACACAACACTGATAACAAAACTGAGCTGCTGTGGCTGAGGTGCTCTCCTCCCAGTCGTTAGCCTTGATGGGTATAGTCAAGCAGAGAAAGAGTAGGGTTGTAGCTTCCCGCAAAGCATACTGGGTAGGCAGAATATATATAATTTTCAACATGTATTATGTGTTTAGAAGAATTTTTCTTTTAAATACATGATACATATATAAACAAATATTTGCTCAAAACGTGAAAAGAAAAGATTGTGGAGTTAAAGACCGGTAAACTGTTGTTCATGAAGCCCCATGAACCGACACACATACCATCCTGTCACCATCCTCGTCCATGTTTCAGGACGTAGTGGTGTTTGATACTGAGACAGCAGATGAAATTTAATCATTTAAATTCGGTTAGGTGGTGAAGAACACATGTTTTATTTATTTATTGCTGCTTTACATGTGTATCTTTCAGTGTACTCAGACTGAGTTGAGTCATTTTCTTATTGAAGCTGCAGCCTTGTGTACAGAAGGGTAACACAGTCTCCTTAAACCAGAGTTCACAGCTGCAGCCCTGCTTACTCACTGTCCACCTACACAGCTGTCTGATTGCTGACTACCCTGAAGCTGAGACTGCTGTTTAGGAACAAGGCTTGTACAATATATGGAGCCTGTGAACCTCTTTTTTCCACTTCACTGTTTAATGCATATTAAGATAAATGAGCTAACTGAGTGATAACAGTCATAACAATCTGTCACAAAATGCAGCATGAAAGGTCACACCAGGAAAATGTGTTTATTATCATGACAAGATATGCTATCAGCCATGAACTTGTATGAATTGATGTGTTTGGTTTTCTTTGGCACTCGCTCCACATAGCTGTACATTGGAGCAATGTGTGCTTTTAATTATATTTGACAGAATGCAAACAATTTCTAATGGGATTATATATTTTTTCAAACCGTTTACGTAGCTGACAGGCTGACAGGCCTCCATATCTGGTGTCTCACAGTTTGGAAACATGGTGCATACATTGTGCAGCACATCCATATGGAAGATATTGACATCTGGCTCGAAATATTTTCATCATTGTGAAAGATGGGGGGGAAAACAAAATAGCAGCTCCCGGAGCATCATGAGCAAGAGTCACCTACAGTGTGTGAGGCGATGAAATGCCCCCTTCCTACCTCACATCAATCTGAAATGTCCAAACAGCAGAGAAGTCGGTGGCTGTTTTGGCCTGCAGCCATATGTAACCCAGCACACATTAAGTTATGACTTTGCAGCACCTCCTTCAGCAGTTATGAGAGAGCCACTTAGGATGTCAAGTGATATATAGGAGATCCGTAGGCTTGACAAGTAATGTGGCGCACATTAGCCTCAAACTCACCCTGGAAAGAGACCATGTCAGAGGTGCTGAGCTCACCGTACCAATACTTTTGTCATGAATTGTATCAGTTTGAATGATCTGTTACGTTTTTTTGCTCAACTTCAAAAAGCTTCTAGCTTCACTCCTTCTGAGTGTCATGTCTTCTTTGCCCTGTGGCATCAGACAGAGCTCTGTTGCTCTATTGTGATAGACAGATCCGTTTATCTTACTACATTAAAGCATTTCAAAAAGCCAATGCATTTTTTTTTTCCAGATTTTCTCCCAAATATACCTCCGACATCTTGATGTCTTGTCTCTCAGGGCATGCCAGTCAGGCATGACATTTCCAAAAGATTTACAATTTGCATCCTGTCTGTCAGTGTGCGATCGCTCAACAGATTGTGAGGCAAGCATCCATCACTGAGACTCAACCACAGTAGGGATTTAGCTCATCACTTACTCTGCACGCCGCTCAGAGAGAAAACGTATCCAGTACACTGGATAACTATATTTTCCCAATGTATGTACTGTTTAATTAGGGCTGGGTATTAGTACTGGTATCAACCAAAATAACCCAGTACCAAGTAGTATAGAGGCTTCTCCAGACAAACAATACCTGCATTTGATCCGTTTTGAACCCCCGTCTAAAACCAAAAAAATATTTGTATTGTGTTTGCATCCAGTCACCGCAAGCATTCTCCAATTTCATGCAACATATGACTGACCCACTACCTCAGCAGCTACAACCCATACAGTCTGTGGTGTGGTGAAGTCAAGTGCTGTTTGAAACTTTCCTGAGTATTAGTATGGTACACACCATCATGGTATCTGATTAAATACATGCTTCAATTGCAGAAGGATTAATTGAGGAATGTTTTTATTCTCATGATGGATATTGACTGAAGTGGGAAAAAAGGTATCAAATGAAGTACTCTATTGGAATTGGTATCACTTTAAGGTTACTGGTACTGGTATTGTAATTTTTTCAATGACAGCCCTGTGTCACTTACATATATTTATAAATATGTAGTGCTTTTTCTGTCATGTTGGACTTGATTTTAAAGGACCAGTGTGTAGAAATTAGTGGCATCCAATGGTGAGCTTGCAGACTGCAGAACACCTTGTCACACTCTCCCCTTCTAAGCGCGCAAGAGAATCTACAGTGGCCGTGAAATAAAATGTGAAAGCAAAAATCGAAAGGCCGTCTCTAGAGCCAGTGTTTGGTTTGTCTGCAGTAGAAAGAAAAAAAGACAAGATGGTTATTGTATGCATATAACAGTCTGTATGACATTTGCATATTATGAATAGTCAGATTGCACATGAATAAGTCCTATGACCCAGTTATTTTATGTTGCATATAGTACTTATGTCTTGTCTTATTTATTCTGGATTCTATTTCCTTTTTTTTTTTCTTAATACATTTCCTCTTGCACAGCTACCTTTTGTGCTGTGTCAAATTGGATTTAGCCCACTGGGAATCAATAACAGTACATCTTATCTGAAGCATGGCATTGCAAAATGGTGAGTCCTCTTCCATGGAGGACCTGTGCCCACTGTTGATGTTAACCTTTAATTCTGAAGTAAACAAAACAATGATTATTATTTTCAGGGGATTGTACACTAATGAAGACATACTTACAAATACGATATTCCATCTTTGTCATATTCTGCCAATAAATCCTTGTAAATCTTACACAATGGGCCTTTAAAATTACAATGTGAATTCTATAGATCATAATCTTTTAAGTCATGCTGAATATGTAAGAGAGTGCAGAAAGTTGGAACTGTGTAAGTGGCAGTGCGTGTTTTGTAAATTTTCAAATTCAGCACACATGGCTTTAAAGCAACAAGTTCTGCAAGTAATTTGTCATTGCCTTCCAAGTTTACTCAGGAGTGTTTTCTGATCTGATGCTCCTATCCTCAGGATGACATAATTTAAAGGTAAATGTCAACTATATTATCACATATACATTTATGCAGTGCATAACCTACAATGTACAGTGAGATTCAGTCTCTGCATTTAAACCATCCAAGTATTAGGAGCAGTGGGCAGCTGCTGTGCAGTGCCTGGGCACCAGCTGCAGATGTAAGCCAGTCCCCTTGGGTACTGACTGGAGAACTAACCTAGCATATATGTTTTTAGATGATGGGAACTCCGCGCAAGCATGGGCGATTTGAACCCATTCTTTCTTGTTGTGAAGCAAAAGTGTTAAATACTGTTTAATAAATCTGTAATCAATGACTGACCACTCATATGATAAAAATTGTATAATTGTAGTTAAAAGGAACCACAATAACTGTTAGTAGGGACCACGTTGCCAAACCATCCACCCTCACCTTTCAGACTAACAGTCATTATTCACACAGCCTTAAGAGGTATATGTCAGAAAAACATAAAAAGACTGGTTTTAAGTGTTTAAGCAAATGACCAGTGCTACTGTGGGCTATTGCTTTTCTGGTAAGCCTCCTGTAAAGCAGCATTAATTCAATTCTTTGGTCACTTGGGGGAAGCACAGCAAGCCGTAAACACAACATTTACATACTATCACCTAATAGAAATGTGAGCAAACTATTGCCTTTACACATCCAGAAGGCAACGGAGCAACATTAGCATTTATTTGAGGTGTTTCTGTATAGCCAGCTAATGTAAGTCTAATATTCCCTCCCCTGTAGCTCTGTTTTGATCAACCTCTGAAGAGAATATCTGTTTAATTGCTAAATGTTCCACTATGTCTGTCTGCTGTATGGTACTGGGCAGAATGTGCACTGTGGCTTTACCAGAGCTTTAATCACTGAAAACAGCTGCCTGCTGTAGCAGTAAAAGAGCAGGCAGCTGTTTCCAGTGATTAAAACTCTAACGAGAACCCAGAGAGTCAATTAAAAATGTAAAGTTGTGCCAGAAAGTGAAAATATTGAGCTAAAAGAATCCAAAATGGTCTGTAGAGCCAAAGGCTCATCTATGCCCCCTTTACATATGAAAGTAGATACGTCTATTTCAAATGATGAAACCGTCACTGCCCATATGAAAAAGAGTCAAATGTTCTGACAACAACATGACTTTATGACATGAATGTCTCCGTTGTGTCCTGTGGTCACATGTGGGGGATAATGTACAGTGAGCAGGTCATTATTGTGAAATAAACCCCACTAGGGTTGCAGAATCTTTAATTAGCTTAAAATCAATATTTTTTATTAATTTTAAAATTATTGAAGTCCATAGCAACAGTCTACATAGATACATAGAAACTGTCTGCCATTTAGAAATAACAAGGCGAGGCAATTTTATGTATATAGCACCATTCAGACACACAAGGTGCTTTGCAAAAGCATAGAAATACATTAATGTAAAACATCAAAAGAACATTAAAATTGCATTAGAGATCATAAAAACAAAAGCTAAAAGCAAGCCAGTGAATGGTTAAAACACAACAAAAATGAAAACAAAAACAAAAGCAAATAAATATAGAAACAATAACTTAACAAGAAGTTGCGTATCTACTTCACTGGAAAGCTGCAGTAAACAGTAATGTTTTAAGCCCTGATTTAAATAAGGGGACCGTTTCAGCTGCCCTCAGGTATTCAGGAAGTTTGTTCCACAGGTGGGGAGAACAGAAACTAAAGGCTGCTTCACCTTGCTTTGTTTTGATCCTGGGAACACCGAGTGAACCTGTTCCAGGTGATCTGAGGCTTGATAATGTCCAAGTAAATCAGATATGTATTTAGGCCCAGGACCATTCAGTGCTTTATAGACATGTAATAGGATTTTATAATCTATCCTTTGACACACAGGAAGCCAGTGCAGTAATTTAAGCACTGATGTAATATTCTCCACTGTCTTGGTGTTGGTGAGGACTCTGACAGCAGCGTTCTGGATGTGGTGCAGCTGTCTGATTATTTTTTCCTCAAACCTGTTAAGACACTGTTACACTAGTCCAGCATGCTGTAAATAAAACCATCAAGTTTTTCTGTGTCTTATTTAGATAGAAATCCTTTAATTCTTGATATGTTTTTAAGGTGGTTAGTACAGACCCCACAATGCTGTGATTGAACAATCACAATCGAGTATTTAACAAAGCCATGGAATAAAGTAATTTAATCAATTGTTGATTAAATAAATAAAATATTAGATTAGTGCAGCTTTAAAAGGATAGTTCAGATTATAAAATTCTTATCAATAGTCAGTGTAAGCTGCAGTAGATGGTCAGCACGATCCCAGTTAGTAGATGGAGAGATAAGTCCTAGCATGGAAGCTCAGCATTGTACCGTTGCAGACAGGTTCAGCAGTATAAAGCAAGGCTTAACAGAGGACACTGCTCACTACACAGGTAAATAGATAAATAAAGGCCAACTAACGATTTGTAGAGTTTGATTACAGTCTGAACTCATAACTCTCTGACCCGAACAGCTGATCTGCAGCCTGACCCAGAGCAGTATAGACAGGTGGCATTATGCCTAGGAATACAGAAAGACTAGGGGTGAGAAAAAGTAGTGCTAAAATAAAGGGCTGTCTGGCAACAAGGTAAAGCAGTGAAAATATTCTGAACATAGTGTGCACTGAATTGGATATTGATTTTTCTTAGGTAGGCTTTTATTTATGTGGCTGCGGACCCCGTCGGCAACAGTACAATGCTGAGCTTCTCTCTCCTTTTACTAACTGGGGCCCCGCTGACTATGATCTACTGCAACAACCCTATTTAAAAAAAAAAAAATCCAAACTATCCCTTTTAAGTGAATTTCCATTCTAACCTTCTGACCTCACAGCAAGTTTGTCAGTCATTTGCATGTCATACTTTTAGATAAAAGCTCACAGGCTTTGACACATGCTCTTGATAGCCAGAGGGGTCGTCCAAGTCTGCTGTCCGTAGTGGGCACAGGAGGGTCTGAAATCTTGACGGGAAGGTGTGGGCGGTCCAGCACTTATCTGTCTGCTGTCTGTCAAGATATAGCTAGCACTTAAGGAGGCGAGCTCCTCTCTGAGTGTGTGTGAAGTAAATTTGTTGTTCCTACAATAGTGAAGATGTGAGCGGTCCTGACAGGAATTTCCTTTCACACTCTCCCCTTGTCTGTAGGCCCTGGGGGGGCCGGTGTTGGCCCCGTATGTTTCCCTGACACTGCCTGCTGTTCGGCTTCTCAGCATTTCAGGTGTGAGGAAGAGTGGACAAAGCTGTGTTGTGCTGCAGATGGGTGGTGGTGATGGGACTGAAGCTGGTGGTGGGTTCACATCTGAGCTGAGACAATATGTTAGGAAAACTTAACTTCTCCTCTGGGGCAGCGTTAAAGATCTCTGAGAGAATCGGGAAGGAATACCCTGCTGGGAGCCAATCTGGGAATGATTCATGCACTGCCACCATTTCCCACTTAAGCTCCTCAACCTGTTTGTTTTCTGTCAGCGTGGCGGTGTTAGCTGTCCCAGTTCACATTCATACAAGTGTTATTTTGTAGGTTGTATGGCGGTTTTAGATTAGCATGATGTCACTTTTAATATGCGAACAAAGACGGAAACAGATGTTGTTTCGTGTCTTTTGCTTTCTCAACTGTGATCCCTAGCGGAGATGAAAAATGATATTTGAATGTATTTTACTATCAAAGAAAGTAAGAGGGTGAACACCAACAAATAATTAAGTTTAATTCTTTTTTATTTACACTTACAAACATACACATACAAAAAATAACCACAACAGCAACAATAACAGAGCACATGAGGTCCATTTGTAGTTTTATTCCAACATTCCCCTCTTTGCCTTGTTTGCAGTGACAGTGCTGCTTTTTTCCACAATATATTTTTTATTTTATTTATAGCTCTCTATTATACCACCCTCTTCTCTTGACTGAAGTAGTTGGCACATGATTAATCCACTTTGTGCAGATGAAGAGTAAAATGATGCAACAGAGACACAGTGCCTTGGTTAACAGAGAGAGCTGATGCACTGTTGTGATGCCTGTTATCTCTGACTGTGGTTCTAGGTTTTACCAAGGCGGCTCATGCAAAACAAAGTTTGCATGTGTTGAGCTTGTATCATAGTTCAGTTCAGCCCTCAAATGGTGTTGTTTCGATTTTTATTCCATGAATTTGTTTATTTTTCTGGGGATCCATGGTAAAAACATGGAGTTTGAGTTGTCATTCCTGATGTGAACTGGACTGGACGGAACTGGGTTGTGGGGAAAACTAAATGGACTCTTTACTGAGTGGATTGAACTCAGTATTCTGTATCGGCTGATATGCAAAGTTCAGCTATCCAAATCAGTATCAGGGAGGGAAAAAATGATATTGGAACATTTCTAGAAGGGCGATATACAGTACAGTGCCTAACGGGTAATTATCATTTCACTATCATTAAGTGTTCATGATATATATAGGGAGAACCAACAGTTCAAAGTCTTCTCACGTAGGTTACTAGTCTGACTTCTTCACGAATGATGCTGCAGTGCACTTCCAAACTTGATCCCAATTTAAAGAAGTGTATTTCTTATCAGATATTGCATACAACTTTTCCACACCATCAAGATTAGAAGATTCAAGCAACCTTGTAATGATGAAACATTTCCAATTTAACAAAATCATTCTTTTGGCAGCCAAGAAGGGGTAGTGTACGCGTACTTCCTGTCTTCTTTTGACCTTAGCTGGGAAAGCAAGCCACAGAGAGATTTATATTCATTATTATTATTACTGAATGAAACATTTCTGTCCAAAAGGACCCGACTGCAGGGCAGTGCCATAATTACATATGAATCAATGTTCCAACTTGTTCACAACCATGCCACCTAAGATCAGAGGAGCTATTTTTTTTTAATTCTGGGGCGAGTGATATCTGCTCTGTGGAGGATTTTTAATTTGGCTGGCTGAGGTTTCCTCCATATCTTTCTCATTCTGCAGTGAAAACCCTAAGTCTTGTTCCTATTGGGATTGAATCTGAATGTTGAGATTCGGGGAATCAGACGTGACACAATGCCCCTCTGACGCCAAAGACCTGAATTGTTTATCTGTCTCATAATTAAACTCAAAATATTCTTTGGGAAGTTTTAAGAAAATTGATTTCAACTGATGATACTGTGGGAAAGCATTTGTGTCTCCCGCTGAGCTCCTCAAAGGATAAAATCTCCCCACTCTTTACGATTTCCGAAATCTCTGTAATGTTATGTTGCTGCACATAGCAGATATTCAACCTTTTGGGAAAAAAAGGCTTATTCACTTTCTTGTAGAGAAATAGATGACAAGATAAATACCGCTCTCATGTCTGTACAGTAGATAATCTACCGCCAGCAGCTGGTTTAAAGAATACTCGACTGATTGTCACTGCAAACACTGTCAGACTCATAATGCACCGTTTTCTTAAAGTGTCAAAATTGATTCAACAGAACCAGAGATATCATCATTTTTATTTCGCTCATTCTTCTTCAGAACCTGGTGTATTACTCACAATGCAACTCAACTGCTGACAGCTCAGTCAGGGATTCAGGTGTGTTGTGCTGGTAGCGACTAATGCGGCCTCAAGCAGAGATGAGGAACAGAGGTCTAAGATATCTAATATGTCTTTTTTTTCTTTTTTATTCTTGTAGTCTTCAACCTTAAGTAACATCATTTGAAGCAGTTTATCTGGCTTCGCGCTGCTTCTTCTGGAGCCACAGAAGGATTTATACTGCTTTTTTCATGCTTCAGTAATCCCCAACACCTGTAAGCAGACTTTGATGTGTAAAATGTGTGGAATTTGCCCACCAGCATTTCTATAGCTCGTTAATTAACATGATATATCTCATTTGTTTAATACGCACAGAAAGTTTTGTCTTCACTGTGAGGTTGCCAGGCAACCAACAGAAAGGTCAGGCCACGGGTCAGTCAGGCAAATATACACCCTTGTAAAAATAACGTTGTTTTTTACAGATTTAGCTAATAGAGTCAATGTGTGTATTTAAATGTGTCATTTGAATACACACCCACTTGTTTTTTAAATGTTGAAACTTATATGTGTATTATCCTGCTTATAGTGTACTTGTTTAATATATTGTTATTATACAGCTTTGTTAAATGCTCAAATCTGATGGGTCACTAACAGCATTCTAAGGTCTTATATTTCTGCATAACAGATGGTTGCTATGACAACCAGACCTATGCTATGGACAAAAAAACATTTTTAAATAAATAAAATAATTTTCAAATCAATATTGCATGCCAAATTATTGATTTCTTTAATGTGCAGCTGTGCCGAAAATAGCATTATATACAATGAGAAAGTCATGACTTCAGGCTTTGCAGCATCCTGCACCACCTTGTTGGGGTTTAATTCCCAATAATAACTTGCTTGCTGTAAATTGTCTCTTACATATTAAACAACAAAAATTTTGTAATGGAACTGGCAGCAAAAAAGCACATAAACTTATTTCCCAAAATGCCAAGCTATTCCTTTCAGGAAACTAAATAAAACTCCTATAATATTGACTTGGCTAAAAGGGGAATTCTACTGTAAAAATGTCACCAATGTCTGAATGTTCCAGGCAAAATATCTTGTATTTTTTATATCTTACAACTATTTTTTTGTTTTTCTTCTATACCTTTTCTTAATTTTTATGATTTATTTCTCATTGATAGTAGATTTTATGGTAAGAAAGAAAGAAAGACAGTAAAGAGGCCTTGAGTATTGTGAAAGCACAGTGTAGAAAATAAATGATTATTTTTTACTGAAAGCAAAGCAAGCATTCAAAACTTTTCTGGGAATGTTAAGTGTAATGTATAAGTTTCAAAATACTGTGCATATGTTCATTTTACTGTGTTCAAGGTTGTCCACTCAATATTAAGGAGTTTCTGTGTGTTTGCAGTACTGGAAGGAACCCAGGCCTATCAGTCTCCTTCCACTGGGATCAGCCTTTACTGTAAACACGATTAACAAAATATTTATGTAAGAATAACCTTGCTCTATTGTGCTCCCTGGGCAGCAGGATGTGTTGGTGGAATGAGGTTTGTGTACAAGAATTGCAGCTGTCCAGAGCTTTGGATTTTGATTGGCAGCAGGTCATGACTGACCGTTGTGAAATCATTCTTGCTGCTTTTCTGTTGCTGGTGCTGAAGTGTTGTCTGGCCTGTGGTCTGTAGTGCACATGATTGAAGATGTGTGAGTCAGAGACTTGAAATGAGCATCTGCAGCTCTCTTGTACATGCTATCTGACCCCATCTTCTTTGTGGAAGAGATTATTGATTAAAGACCAGAACAATAGCCTTTCAGACAGAAACTTTCTGTCTGGCTTATCATGGCTTATTAATATTATTATTAATATTATTAATATTTATGTCTGTTACCTAGCAACTATACTTTTCTCATCTCACCGAGCTTAACAACTTGATAACAGTTGTTTTTCTCATTGAAACATACTGAAACATACATTGAAACATTAATGGGGATTTAATTTCAAGACATATTAGAGGTGTGGCAGCTGTAGAGAAATTATTCTTGGGAAATTTACAATAACATTTATATGAAAGATAAAAGAATGAGAGTGGAGGAAGATAGCAAACAGTCCCTCTCGTATCCTGCATCCACTGTGTTAAAACAATAACAGAGCGGCCATATGGTTAAAGAAGTTAGCTAACACTACCATTAGCTGCTGTTAGCAAACTCTACTGTTAGTTACTGGTAGCGAGCACGACCATAGCTAGTTTGTATTAACAACTACAGGTAGAAAAGGGAAAGCTTAAGGGTTATCCTGAAGTAAAGACAATATTTTGGGAAGTTGGGATGCTTGTGTTATAAACTTTTCCTATCTTAAGTTGGTGTACAAACAGTGACTTAGGAAAAAAACATACGGAAACATGAGTGACTTTGAAACATACAAAAAATGAAGCACAAACAACTGGCTCCCAACTTTTAGTAGTGAGTGACGTTTTGGTAACATCTGTAGAGAAACCCAAAGACATTCTTTACATCAATGCTAATTAAGGAGAGAAGACAAAGAGTGGGTTAAGATAGTAGACATAGTCTCCACCGCAAAGCAAAAAAAGAGCAGCCAAAAGGATGGCTGACGCTAACTACAGTTGGCTTCTGTTAGCTAACACTTAGCCACTGTTAGTGAACACTACCATTAGCTACCATCAGTTAATATAGCTACTTACTAATTATAATAATTATAATATTGTTTTAGGATCTGTTTATCTGTAATTACTTTTTCCTTAAATCAGGTCCTAACGATGGAAACAGGTTAGGAAGTTCCTGTAATACAGGTTCAGTTTGTCCTTGAATAGTTTTCTCAGCTTAGTTCGCTCTGCTGGTAAAGTGCCATCATATAGTATATTAAATACTGCACACGTATCACAGTCATTTTCAAACAAACACCGAACCTGATATGAAAAATGGACATCATTAGCTTTCATAAATGCAACGGAAACTTTCCCACCTTATGCCATATACCCTCTCTGTCTGTGTTATCGCCCTGTGTGTGTTTTCATCTGTAATGATATCCAGGTGGAGCATAAGTCATGGTGACACTTTTATATATGATAGAGTGTAGGTGTGGAGTCTGACTAAGCCCTAATAGCACCCTGAGGGGACTCTGGGACGGTAATGACATTCTAGACTGGCTATATTAACCAAGCACAAGTCAGTGAAGTGAATGCATTAGTAATGAATCAAGGGAAAATGGCCTTTGTGGCCGTTTCAGAGGAGGAAGCAGGGAGCTTGGAGCAGCAGCGGCTTATGAGTGGGCCGTGATTTCTTTGACTGGGTGTTTCTCGGCATCAGGGACCAAGAGCTGTTATTGCCTTACAGCTTGTAAATGTAATGAACAACGTGCTATCTGAGCTGCTGTCGTGTTAGATTTCAGATTCCTGATGTGTTGCGGAGATTCGACAGCCTACCAGCAGCTCTGTCAAAACCACTATAGGTCCTGACTGACCTGTGTAACATGAATCTAATGCAGTTGCTGTGTTTTACTCCCTCAGGTCTGGTGATTGGCTTCTCTATGACTCCACCCATCCTCGACAGCTCCAAAGAAGACCTGGTGATTCCTGTCCACGAAACACTCACTATTACATGCAGGTATGTGGGTGTGCTGCTCTGAGTTGGGACGGTGTATGTGCACTTGTGCATGACTTGCCGTTTGTTATTTCACTAAGTAAAAACTCTGTTTTGGTAGAAAGCAAAGACAAAAGTCAAACTTCTTATTTCATAATAATGACATCAGATGCTGTAAGAGATTCTCAGTATGCAGTATATTGTAGCTGTAGAGTGTATTTATGCAAGTTTGAGATACTTACACTTTACTTGACATAATTCATGTCATTTTATTCTTCTAATCTGCGACAATCCAGATTATACATTACCACTTTATACTTTTCACAGGGATGTATTGCAGACTGAAACAATTAATCAATGAGTCGACAAAATAATCATCAGATGAAAAAAGTAATTATTAGTTCAAGCCCTGTAGAAAATTGTTTAAAATGAGCACCATCACAAGCAACTAAAATAGTGAAAAGATGCTTAATTTATCAATAAGAAAAGTTTACTGCAGTAATATGAAAATATACAAAGTAAGAAGGTAATACAGTATTTTTTACAGGGTGTTATTACTCTTAAAGTGAAGTATGGGATTTGAATACTTTCTCTGCCACTGATGTGTTGCATCATTCGTAACTTACACACCTGTGATATATAAATCTCAACAGAAATTATTGTTGGCACCTGCCTTACAGAATTCTTTGGCTTTCTAAACCTCAAAATTTAAGAGTTTGAGTTTGATCTAAAGCTCAAATAGTTTGTGAAAGACAGTTGCCTTGAAATTATGAGATTTCTCAACTTTTGTCTTATTTTATACTGAATATTCACAAACAAAACCAAACACAAAGCTTGGGAGTGAGCAAATCACTTGAGTCTAGACTTAGATCATTTCCACGTGTCCATTTTGCTGTGAACTGTGAATACAAACATGTATAAATATTGATAATCAAACAATAATGGTAACATATTAGAGAGCATTTTATAATGACTTATCAGGTCAAGTATTATAATAGTTAATAATTGCCAGTAACAGGGCTGGTGGCAGAGATTGCATTGCATTGTTATTTTAGTTGAAATACATAATAACCCTATTAGAATGTTTTATAATGACTGTTATAATACATTACTATTTAATTTTTATAAAGCATTGTAAAGTGACTGTAATCATAAACATAATTCAGTTGTTCCTCATCAAAATGTTGTGTCAGATCGGAGAACTCAATTTCTTTTATGATCCATCAAACAAAGAAATGAATTTTGCAACATTTTTTTCACTTTACTTAAAGAAAACAGTGAAAACCTAAAGTGACTTGTAACCAGCATATATCTGCCTGTTGGCAACCTCAGGAAATTCATTATACAGCTTAAAGCAACAACATAGAATAACTTAGAATAACTTCATAATGCACTATGAAATGGTTATATTATATCACAACAACGAGAATCATAATACACTGTGATCCTTGTGGAAAAACCTTTTCAATAACATGCTCTTATAAAGCTTTATGAATGTTTATGAGTGCTTGTTACTATAATTATACATTGCTATAAGCACAGTATAACACATTATAATGTTTCATTATAATGTGTTACAGATATGGGTGTCAGAGAAAGTGTTTCATTTATGTAACATGTTTTTCTCAGAGGGCTTTTGCGTAAGGACAAACTTGTATGAAATGGGACATTTTCTAGTACATGTACCTATCTAATGTAGAATGTAAATAGAGACATATTTTTTCGTCCTAGAACACAGCCAACACTGATTTAAGTGAGATATGAATTCCCTCATAATAACCATCCTTTATCCTTATGAAATCTCTGCTGTGCTGCCTGCTGCCAAGCTGTCACTCCATTAACTGTTTTGTTTCTGCGGTACGAAAAAATGCTGTTTGGAAAGCTGGTGATACCTTTGGACTTTGTCCAACACTAGTCTTAAATTGTTGTTTGCATGTAAACCTCATGTGGCCAACACCACTGAGAATCTCCTGGGAGAAGAAGTCGGGTTCATTTTAGTCGATTTAGTCCTTACAGTGTACAGTTTTCTAAAATCTACATACGTAGATGCCATTTACATTGGTTAGAAAATAACCCACAGAACACTTTCACTGCCCTTTATGATTTATGTTATTTCCAGTCATCACATTTTGGCACCGTCTGCAAATGTGGATATTTGCAGTTGGTGGAGGCAGGTGGTGAAAGCATAGCTATCAGTTTACAGAAAGCCATTATGATTCCACTCAGTCTCGCACATAATGCCTCCAGGTTAACATGTCCAACCATAACTGAATTTATGTGACAAGGCACAAAGCAAACAGGGATGTGTGGATGCACAGAGGAATTTATAGCAACACACACACGCACACACACAAACATGCACACACGGATATATGCTCAGCTGCACACAAACACTTTTCAACTTTTACATTTAATGTGTGACTGCGAAAATATGAAAAATACAGAAACCCAATTGCTTTTAGTTTTTTAAATATTTTAGAGGACTCTGTTCACATGTATTTCGACCTGCCTGAGGACAACCAGGTGCCCATACTGACTCTGTTTTTGCTTGCTGTAATTATCTTGAAGGTCCAGTGTGTTAGATTTATGTGCATTTATTGGTGGAACATGGCAGAAAGGGAGCATAATATTCATACGTTTGTTTTTAATTTGTGTAGAATCACCTGAAATCAGAGGTGGGAGTAAATCACACATGTGCAAGTCACCAGCAAGTCCCAAGTTACTGTGGTGAGAATCAAGTCGAGTCCATGCTATAAGTCAAGCAAGTCAAATCAAGTCCTTGCTCAGGTCAGGCAAGTCACAAGTCAATTAAAGATTATTACACCCAGTTCTCCATTCCTGCATTTAAACTAGTGACTAGTGTGCCCAATTTCTGTCTGAAGATAAGAATTGCAGTGATTTTGTTACCTCAGAATGGGCCATTTACATCTACTGAATTAAGCTGTGAAGCAGCTGGATTCATAACATCACAAGATCACACAAGAATCCATTCTCTCAGGCCTCAGGTTATTTGTTTGTGCCCACGCCAAAAGTGGTGCACTCCTGGAACTGCTGTCCGCTATGGACATGGTTTTAGGTGTGGCAACAGCGAGAAGCATCCATGTAAGCATGTCATCTTGAACAAATAATGGCAGTTCCTGAGGAGGTTAGTGTAGATACTACGATAGCATCAGTTATATCAGAACTGGAGAGTACTACTTCTTTGAAAGAGGAGCAACCATCATCTCCCAACCAGCTTTGGTTGAAATTAGAACTTGTTAACATGATAGACAGATGGTTCATCCAGTCACCTGCCAAGTGTTTTTTGAAAGTGCTTGCCCTTTTCCAAACATCTGCCATGTTACAGTGCCATGTTTCTACAGTAGCCCAGAACAAAAAAACAAACACTGTCTCTAGATGCAGCTCTAGATTCAACATTGTGCATGAGTTTCACGGCCACTTTATGTTCTCTTATGTACTTTGAAGTGGAGAGCGAGACAAGGTGTTCGCAGCCCGCAAGCTCACTGCTAGATGCCGCTAAATCCTACACGCTTGTCCTTTAAGACAGACTTGAAAACTATGAAAGTTTCTTTTTATTTCAAATTTTAGAATATGTCAAATCTGTCCCATGTCCTATTACCTGACACCTCCTCAGGGGACAGCACACTCTGGCCTGGACGTGGCCTGATCAGACTCTGGTGGGACAGGAGCTAACTGACCGTCAGGCCCAGCTGCCGACCACCAGGCCCCCTGGGCAGAGGGTCGCCCTGATCAGTGAGTGTCCGGGGCAGCCTGGGAGGCCGTACTGCAAGAAGCTGGTCCTGAGCGGGGCGCAGGCCAAGGATACAGGCTACTATCGCTGCTATTACAAGGATGTGAAGGCTGTTATTGTGGGCACCACTGCCATCAACGTTTATGTCTTCGTCAGAGGTGAGTCACTCTCCTACACACACACACACACACACACACACACACACACACACACACACACACACACACACACACACACACACTGTTGATGTAAAGTCACTTGAGTATTCAAATGACTTGTTCATCTCAGTGGCTCAGTACAAACTATTCATTGCAATGTTTTCAATCTTTCACTTATTTCATTTAAATGTAATTGTCAGAGTGTAGTTTATATCAACTATGAAAATGAAATTTTGACAATACATCATTCTTCCAACCATGAGCTTTCTTTTCTTTTTATTTATGTATTTTATATAACTTGTAGTTGGTCTGCAGTTTGAATCCATTTAACTGTCTGAACTTGTTCTGTGTTTAAAGGGAGCATGTTTCATCTCCTGCCTGCCTGGCTGCTCTCTTTGGCTTGGCTGTGTGGAGCCTTTAGTCTTTAGTTTCTCTTTTCTTTGGGAGGTTCACAAGAAAACCATAGAAGTCCTACTGTAACAGATCTGCTGTTTGAATGTAACTTCAGTATCAAAGCAGCCCCTGCATTACTAGAACTGGGAGTTGTTGACTTTGCCTCAGTAACACAATGGAAACTGGCAGGATTGATGTTTCTGAAATTAGCAGTGAAAAATGTCTGTTTAAGTTAGGAATGAACAGCTTGTTAACTCTCCTAATTAGAAAAAGGATCTTAATCATTCATTAATATTCCAATATTTAAATTGCCTCCTCATTAGACTTTTCAAATGTGATACAAAGTGCGCAATAAAATGCGCTCTTAGAAATAAAGGAGCTAACTAGAACCGTAAAGGCTTCTTCGGTTTGCCCACCTAGGAGAACCCTTTTTTGTCTCTGGCAGAACCCTTTCAGAGAGTTTGAGCCCAACATAAAGGGTAAAACCATCTGTGAACTATGGAGAACCTTTATATAAGGCTTTATCTAGGATCAACTCAAGGGGTTCTCCCGAGAACCCTTTCATATTCAAGGGTTTTTTCTAGGACCCACTCAGAGGATCCTACCGAAAACCTTTTTATATCCCCCAGATTTTATCTAGGACACAACCAGAGGGTTCTGTTAACAACCTTTTTATATTCCAAAGGGTTTATCTAAAACCTACCCAGGGGGTTCTTTCCCCCTCTTCCCAGGGGGAACCTCTTTGTATTCCAGTGGTTTTATTCAGGACCCACTCAGGGGGTTTTACCAAGAACCCTTTTATATTATGGTACAAAGAACCTTTGACTAAAGATTTCAACAATCCCTGAAATACTGGAAGGTTCTTAATGGAACCCTTATTCTTAAGAGTCAAACAAGGGCTCTTGAGAAGCACATGGGTAGAACCCCAGCCCTTCATGAAGAACCCTTTTGGAACCTTTGTTTCTAAGAGTGTGGTTGTTTTCTACCAGTCTTTTCCCTCTCGGTTTCACTGTGTCTCACATCATATTAAGATGCAGATCCATCTCCTCTTCTTCCTCTGTGTTAGACCAACGTCAGGACTCTGAGCTTGGCCTGAAGGGTAGCCTCTCTACTCCCCCCCCGCCTCGCTCCATGTGCTGTGGGAGAGGAGTAGGAGGAGGCATGGATAGGGAGAGTGGGAGAGACAGATGATTGTCATGTAGGGGAATCCTGCTGACCAGTCCACTCATGTGAAACGCCTGTTTATCCCCCCTGACAAGGTGCCAAAACAGTTTCCACAGATCTAACCGGGGGGCTGATCAGAAGCAGATGAAATCGCAGCCATAAATTAGACCCAGCGTGTGGCGGCATGAGAAGGGACGCATGTGGATCGAGTTAGACAGGCTGATGTCTCGCCTCCACCCCTTCTCTGCTTCACACTAACTTTACAACACACTTCGTACAGTATGACCTGACTGCATGAGCGTACTGTACACACACAGCCTCATGTAAAATACACAAACGCACACATTTTCATTGACATTCTCACACTCATATCCCTGGTGCTTTTCAAACTCGTCTTGCCCTGGGCGGGACATCTCCACCTCCAAAACTGACTGCAGCCTAATACCTGCAGGGATTTATTGTGAAGAACTTAAACTGCGAGGCGTTGTGTATTATTTCTGTTACCTGTGTGTATTTAGACCACAGCGGGGCAGAAATATAAGCTTCTTGATAGGACCCATTGTTTGGCCTTGCAGCAGCTTGAAGTCATAGCTTTGAGTGCTGCAAAAAACAGTGTGAAAATAATAGAAGGCTTATCATGACAAGAAAAAAGAAATAAAAGAAGCGAGGAGGCTTGTAGTCACACATCTTTGGCTGACTTACAAAAGTCACTGGTGTTGACAGAAAAGCCTAAGAGATAAGCATTTTTATAATAGTGTGTGCTCATGCTGTGAGAATATGAGGTTTTGTGGTGATAACAGCTGTAATGTAAATTGGTGGCACAATTTACTATGATGTCTCCCTGCAGCAGTAGCTGTGAGTCACAGACTATAAAAAGGGAAACATCAAGGTGCTGTGGAAGAAACACAAGAGCGATATTTTCCATTCACAGACAGCTTGGGGTGAAATAGTAGCAACTGTTTAGAGGACGATTAAACCCCTCGGCTGTCTCTCAGCTGACATGTAATAGGTGTTCATAATGATATTTACTGTGTGGGTACAGACCGAACAGTTGCATTACATGTAATCATGATAAATGTCACATACTGCCTGTCTTTGGGGGTCATTATCGGGCTGTGAGATATGTGGCTGTCCGTACATGAAGTTAGCTCCCTAATAGCTGTCATTATTGCGGCTGGTATCAGGGTCACCCATTAACAGCTCCCCCGTCTTTATCTGCATCCAGACCCCGAGCAGCCCTTCCTCAAGAGAGGCAGCTCCAGCGAGGGCACAGAGAATGACCTGGACACCATTCTAATCACACGCTTCTCAACGGTCGTCATAGTGCCGTGTCTGGTCACAGTGCCTGATCTCAACGTCACTCTCCACGCGGTTTGTATTAATCACTGCAGATCACCCGTTCCCCTGTTCAGAATGAAGCTGTCAAGTGATGCATTAATTGAAGATTTGAAGTCAAGTGATTATATTCTATGTGTGTCTCAGTATCCTCCGCTTCTGGAGAAGAGCGGCATGACGTGGGACAACAAGCGAGGCTGGTCCATTCCAAGACACATCATTGACAGCGTGCCGATGCTCATTGGGGTTTCCTGTTTTGCCACACTCGGAGGCAAAGAATATCAATCCACCAACTACCTGATTCACAATACAGGTAAAAAAGACATTTGGTAACACTTGAGTTGAATGGGGTGGGCATAAGACTAACATTAGACTGTCATAACTATGTAATAACACTTTTCATGAACATGAAGGGGTCTTTAAAAATGCTTATGATTGTTGTCAAGTGTCATTCAATCAGTTATGTCATTTTCAATGCAAGATTTACATTGTTTTAGATGTCCTTGTTATAACAACTTGATATTAGTCAAGCCGATAATGTCTTTGTCATGACAACTTGACTTAACAAAGACAAAAACATCTTTATTGTGACAGCTTGACATTAACCAAGACAACATAATCTGTTCTTTCATGACTACTTGACATTATCAGTCTTAAACAAAACTGTTTAGCTTTCAATGTTGCATTAAACTGTTATATGTGTTTGTTTTTGACACTGGTCATCATGAGACCATTATAATTATGTCATTAATATTTCTTTGAGCTCATCTACAGTAGTAAATTTTAGAGTTGTCATAAAAATGTTATTAAGTTTTATTAGACTGTCAAATCCTTTTGCAATTGTGCCATAAATCTCTCCTGGACTTCAACTAAAATGGTACATTCAGATTTGTCACGAAGATGTAATTAAATGTAATGTTAAAACCAGTTTCATGACAGAGTACAAGATGACTTAGTTAGCTAGTTTACTTGGTCCCAGAGTAACCTAACCTCTGGTCATCTGCTGGTGGTTAGCTGCAGCTGTAATTAGCTGACTCAGCTGCAGGGTGCAGGAATAAAACCCAGCAAGAAAACCACCTCAGTACTGTATTCCCTGTCATCAAACTGCCCACTGTCAACACTGTTATTGACAGGTTATGTTGTTTTGGTTAATGTCAAGTTGTCATAACAAAGACATTTTTATCTTGATAAAAGTCAAGTTATTATAACAAAGATATTATTTGCTCGATTAATGTCCCAGCCAGACTGTGACCTCCAGTCCAGCTAGACTCAGCTGGACATTGATGGTGCTAGAACGGAGGGAGAAAGTAAAGTATCTCAATGAACACAGTCAGCAAACAAAGCCGGAGGTGGCCAGTTTGACGACAGGGAATACAGTACCAAGTTGGTTTGCTGTCAAGGTCTGGCTCCTGGCAGCCTGGGGCTGAGTCAGCTAATTAGGTGGCTAGCTCTATGGCTAACCAAGCTAACTAGCTAAAGCCAGTTAATGGCAGACAGCAATTAGCTTACTTTAGCAACAAGTAAACTAGCTAACCGCTATCTGTCCATCAGGTAACACTTTAAGCTAAATCACCTTGCTACTTTGCTGTACTCAGCTGGATATTGACAACGCTAGAATGGCAGAAGAAAGTAAAATATCCCGGTGGCCAGTTTGAGGTGGTTCTCTTCCCAATAGTGTACTTACCTACTTTAGCAACAAGTAAACTAGCTAACTGCTATCTGTCCATCAGGTAACTCTTTAAGCTAAGTTACCATAGACTCTCATGACGGCCAGTGACAAAACCATCCACACATGACAGTTTAATGTGATGTTGAAACATAAAGCTGAACAGTTTTTTTAAGCTTGTTAATGTGAAGTTGCCATGAAAAAGACATTTTTTCCTGGTTAATGTCAAATTCACGTAACAAAGATATTATTGGCTTGATTAATGTTGGGTTGTCATAACAAAGACATCTCTAACAATGTCAACGACATTGTTCGAAAATAACATAATTCACTGATTGACACTTAATGACAACAATCATAAAGACTCCTTCATGGGCATGGCAGGTTCTATGACATGGTTATTACAGTGTAATGACTTGAATCTTATGCACACCCCTTCAAATTAAGTTTTACCAAATATTATGTCTGTATTAACTCCAAAGGTTTAAAGAGTTCAGTCTCTTCTGGTGTTCCTTCCTGAATGTTGAGGATCATACAACCCTTATCTTCAGCAGCTACAGTGCAAAAACAATGCCAACCCAGTAGAAATATTTAAATCAGATTTGATTCTCTAGCTACTCTTGTTGAAAAAGAAATTTGCAAGGAAATTGAAGGTGGTGCCAGAATGACTGCATTGTCGCCATAATTTTGTGTGGCAGTTAATGAGCCAATTATGCCTTGATGCTGACAATATGAAGGATTTTATTTCATTATGTAATTTCCTTGAGAACAACTCCCTTTTTTTATGTGCGGACATTTGCTATTATGCTAGCAGAATTAAAAGAAAAGGGAGAAAAGGAAGAGAAGGAAAGGCATAATTAAATTTTAGGAGACCGAGATGAAGAGGCGAGATTTCATGCAGAGGAACCAAAGACTCTTCGCAATGTTGTGTGAGATCACTCACCTCTCACTTCAGAGGGTGAAAGGAAAGACATAAGCTGTTGGGCCAAAAGTAACAGCAGCATCAGAAACTGAGTCTTCACTCTGAGCACTAATGGAGCGTTTAAACAATCAGGCAATCACAGCCTGCTGCACAGACATCACACCAGCATACATAATCTTTTTTTACACTCTGTGTCATTTCCAGTGACTGCAGAGAGCGGTGGCTTGAATATCAAAGACGCTGGCCAGTGTTCAAACCTTTCTTGCTTTTTCTCTCTTATCTTTAATTGAGGGTTCACTGTATTCCACTTTAATTTCCTTCACTGATATATAGCTTGACACATGAATGGAAATACTGCTGGCTTGTGACAGACAGCTTCTTTATAGTAGGATGGCTCCTCTGGTCCAAAGGAAAGTCATTTCCTCTGGTCCTGCGAGGAAGGAAAAACTGCTGACGGTGTCACCGTGACCTCTCTCACTGTCTCCCTCCCTCTGTCCCCCTGTTTCTCTCTGCCCCCCTTTTCTTCTTCCCGGACAGGAAGTCAGGTTTACGATGTCAAGCTGTTTCCTGAGGACCCGGTAGAGCTGATAGTGGGGGAGGCCCTCACCCTGAACTGCACAGCTTTGGTGGAGTTCAATGCTGGAGTGGACATTCAGTGGTCATACCCTGGCAAACTGGTATGTAGCAGTGAAAGCTGGTCACATGTTGTTTGAAATCGATGAATAAAAAGCTGATATTTCAGACTGCTTCTTCTCACCAGACGAACAGTGAGGTGGACACCAAGACCCACCGTGAAGCTCTCGCTCACGCCACAGAGGCTGTTAGCATCCTGACCATCCACAGTGTTAACGTCACAGACACTGGCCCATACGTCTGCAACGTCACCAGCATCGATTCAACAAAAACCCAACAAACTCAGGTCATAGTTTATGGTAAGCTCCAGCTCAGAACAGTGCACGTTTAGCACTTGGCCTCCTCTTGTTCAATAGCTCAATCTGTATATAATAACAAGAGCAAGAGTCATCTTAGCAGCTCTGTCAGGCTCTGCTTAGAGGTGCTTTGAGATAAATGCTAACATTAACATAGTGGGTCTGAAAAGTGAAGCCAATACCTGCCTTAATCATTCATTCTTTCTAATGGCCAGTAGGGGGGAAATCTACCGGTTGCAAAAAGAAGTCTGATTGTTCAGAAATCTGTGAGAAAATGAGGCTACTTCTTACTCGATTTACTACACCTGTAAACAGTTTCCTAATGGGTTTATGGCCTCAATCACTAGTTTCAAGTTCTCTTCAACACAGCTTATATTGTAAATTATGGTCCCATTTAGAGTAGAAAAGACAATAAAGCAATTGTATGCTTTAGGGTGTCGTCACTTTGTCATTGGCAACTGGCTACCACTGTGACTTGTCAGTCAGGCTCTGTACACTATGAACTTATTTTGGGGTGTTGTCTGTGCTTTAGACTTAGAACTTTGACCTGTTCACAATGTGTTTTCAGTTCATGAAAGTTAATTTTGGTCACCTAAAAATGTCTTGTTCAGTGTCCGGTTGTACTAAAAGACGTCATATTTTTCCCCTTGCATGTAGCGCTGTTTCCATCTAGATGGTTTTGGTGTGAGTTGCTGAGTTTTGGAGATATCAGCCATAGAGATAAATTGGCAATTGGCTTGTGGCGTTCAAAGCACCAAAAAATAATCATCATAATTAAAATAAAATAAAAATCACGAACTGGTCACTCAGGATAATCCAGACACATTTTTGGGAGCAGTTTCATGTATGTACTACTTTCTTTCAACAAGAACTACTCTCTTTTTCCTAGAAAGAAAATAGTTATTTCATGAAACTGCTTACAACAAGGTGTAGGGATTATCTCAAGTAACTTTTTTGGAAAGAAACACTGGTTTTGAATTTTTCACATGTATTTTTTGGTACTTTGAGTCCCATTATATTGGAGAGAGGGCAGACATCTCTACAGCTGAGAGATTAAGCAACCAATGCTTAAAAATGTAGATCGATAAATATCACTACAGGGCAGAAGTAAAATTTATATTCTTGATTTTGGGGTGAACTGTCCCTTCAAGCCTGTTTTTCATTATCCAGAATTTAATAATCCCAATTATTATCAAAGCTCATATGAATAATGGATGCACCTATCTAACCAAGCTAGCTAGCTAGTGATGCTAACATTAGTTGATAACTTAATCTTTGCTATGCCAACAGTACTTGGTCCTCTGGGCTAGTTTTGACCATAGACTGTCTACCCCTTGCACTTCCTTACCTCCACTCTATTATCCAAATGTGGTCACTTCTGGGTCCAAAAAACAAAAATACTGACAGTCAAAATGCCGACTTGAGGCTGCGAAACTGTAGTCCACAAACTAATGAGTGAGGTTGCAGTGGCTTCATCCATTTTTTTATACAGTCTTTGCAACAATTAATGGTGTTAATCAGTTATAATGTTTATCATGTTCACCATGTCAGTTTAGCGTGTTAGCATGCTAGCATTTCCTAATTAGTACTAAACGCACAGTACAACTGATGGAATGTAATTAGTACTGGATATTAAACTGAAGTATTGGACAAATGTAAAAATTTCGATGGCACTAGAGGAAAAGATAAGAGATCACAGACGTTATAAGGATTCATTAAAATTCATTCTTTATAGAGCAATATCAATGTATTTTGCTACCATTAGCTTACATTAGTCACCATAAACTATTGGTCACATGTGTCAGGCCGAGAGAAGCTCTACTGGAAAAATCCCTAAGGTTACTGAATTGAGCCGGGGTGCATTGTATTGCTTATAAATTAAACTTGAGGGGAATTAATAATTTCTTTTATGAAGAATGATATAGTCTTCCTTTGGGGGACTATTCTACCCCACATCTATAAAATATTTAGTGCTGTAGGCTTGAAAGGTGGCTGTGATTCCCGTGGTGACCCAGAGTCACAGCAAGACGAACCAGCCTTGAGGGGGACGATTTTAGAAGCTTTTGTAGATATCTTGACTGAAGTTTTGACATGACGCTGGGTCACTGTTTGAATCCACAGTAACTGTTATGTCTTAGCTGACTCACAGCTGCCATGCTCCACAAAGGACTTGCCAGAGTCACCTTTCAAGCCTACAGGGAGTTAACTGTTTGATAACTCATAATGGAGATTTCTTTCAAGGGATAGTTCAGATTATGGGATTGTATGAGGTACTTATCCATAGTCAGTGTATTGCCTACAGTAGACATGGCGGACACTCCCCCAGTTTAGAGAAGCAGAGAGGGGCACAGGCACAGAAGCTAAGCAATGTTGCGTTGTGGACAGAGTCAGCAGCAAAAATTGTTATCAGAGTACGCTTTTTTCACCACTTTAGTTTGCCATCAGGCAACCTTTTCAGACAGGAAATTACCATTTTATACACCAAAATACCAGCAAGTCCCGTGTTCTGCAAGGTAAAATAGCTGATTTTGCCAAAGGAGTTTGGTTAGTTTGGAGAGAGTGGTATGTGGCTTATATAACAGTGGCTTTCTGCTGGAAAAGGTATACTGTCTGACCGTGAGGTAAAGCGATGAAAAGACCATCATCTATACTATAGATAAATACTCATATAACCCCACTTCAAATAATCTGAACTATTCATTTAAGCTTTGAGACTCAGACTTGCAACAACAACTACTTTATGTAAACTAATGAGTTTCTCTTTTTCCAGAAAAACCATTTATCAGCCTTAACTACAGAAGTGGACCAGTGGTAGAGGTAACTGCTGGCCAGAAGTCATTCAAATTGCAAGTAAATGTGTCTGCCTTCCCTGCACCTGAAACACAATGGTAAGACAAGACTCCCTGGTGTATTCATTAAACATAGTGGGTAATTTCCACAAGCATGATTAGCTTCATACATCCTAGATTTACAAATTAATTTGGGGGCAGGGAATCTCAGCTGGAGAGTATCTGTGCTGTACTAGGCGTGCTTTTATGTGTCTGTGTTTGTGTGTGTGTGTGTGTTGTGTTCAGGTATAAAGATGGAAAGTTGATAAACCAGCGCCCAGAGTTCAAGATGAAAAGGATGAGGATGCACCTAAACCACGCTTTGGAGATTAAAGATGTTTTTCAGGACGATTTTGGGCTGTACACGGTGGTGTTGAAGAACAGTGCCGCCGCACTGGAGAGGAGGCTCAACATCACGCTTGTTGTCAACGGTAACCAGTCTGTAGGGCCGTGTATCCTCAGTGGACATCAGGCCAGATGTTTTGCATATGAGGCAGTGGATGTGCCACAGTTAATATTCCTGCTACAAAAGGTTTGAGAGGTTTACTAGTTTTCCAAGAAAGGAGCAGAAAGTGTATGGAAGTATTATGATGAACACTTCACATTAAAAGGCTTCATGTCACTTAATGTATGGTTATAAAAGCTGAAATGTTGCATCATTTAACAAAAGATGCACAAAGTGATGATGGTGATAGATTGCATGACAGAGCAGCAGGGTCTGGAAATGGAAAGGAAATTTTGCTTTTCATTAGTTTATCATCATATGAAAAATTTGATTGGGCCCTACAATCAAATGCCACAATGTACCTAAAGTTGTGTGAAAGTTAGTTTATGGGGTTTTTAATAATTACTATTGTACTGTCTTACTGTCTAAATTATTTACCAGAAGTGGTAAATATAAAACTTTTTTTTTTCTTTTTTTTTGCTCCTGAAGTGGAGTTTGAGACAGAAATCACACCTAAATGCATTTGATTCTCATACTTTATTCTGTGTGAAGCATCCCAAGGACAAAAAAGTTAGATGCACATCCTAAAGGCTTTAAACAAACAAATGGTCCACCTCTGTTTTAGTGGATCTGACAGAGATCTTCATCTTCATTTATCCCAATCAGGGGCCTCATTCACAATGATAGAGTAGATTTAGATTTGAACTTAGTGTTAAGATAAATTCCGACAGTGTGCTTAAGTTCAATTCATTAAATATACTGAGCATAAAACTTTGCTTATACAGGTTTTGAGAGGCCCATTTGTAACTTATGCACCTTAGATCTATAAATCTTAAATCAGTTTGATGGCACCTGCCTCATAATCAGTGATTTCCTCTTATAATGCAATGAGGGACTAGTCATGAATAACCATGGACCAAAAGTGAGAAGTAAACTTTTGGAAGAAAAGATCATGGTGATGTTAGAGGAGATGACGCCCGGCCAAACATATCATTTGATGCACTAAACATTTTAATGACAAACAAAGCCATCAACATCATTCCTTTCACATTGTTCATAAAGCTAATGCAAAGTTCACCTCAGGATTTGGTGCATATTTAATCCCGAACTGCAATACTTTGACATAAAGAAAAATTACTTACACCAAGCCCAGATTTTGCCTAAAGGTAATTTCTATGTCAAAATAAGGTTTTATAAATAACTATTTAAAATAAAATATATAAATCAAAACTGATCATGAATCCATTTTAAAAATGAGACCCTAGGTTTGCTCTTGTTTTCTCATGGCCAAGTATTGGTTTCCTATCATATGCTGTTAATTTGGTCCTTGGCCATGATAAATAGGAGAAGTACCATTTTACGGATTTAAACAAACTTAACAAAATGAGAGAGAGAGAGGAGAGAGAGAGAGAGAGAGAGAGAGAGAGAGAGCGAGAGAGAGAGAGAGGGACTGAATGACCTACCAATCACATACTTTTTCTTTTTACCTTTAATACATACTGTAGCTGCACTGACAAACCATATTCTGTTGCATGCAGTATACAATTGAGACATACTACAGTACTTTGTCATCATTGCACCTTGAACTTCTACCCTCTCGCTTATACATCCATCACAGTCTGTAGCGCGAAATTCCTGTCATCTGTCAGTGAGCTGTCGTCTTTCTGAGCTCTCTTGGCAGCTCAGTCAACATGACATATTTTACTCCGCACAGTTACTGTGGGTCAGAATAGCCAGAACAGCATGCTGGCTTGCACACTACAAAACGAGCCAGGATGCAGTAGGATGTCCTGGTGTTTTTAGCATACTGCATGTGAGATACTGTAGTAATTTTTTTTGTGGCATACTAAATAGTAGAATAGGTATTGGAATGCACCCTTAGTCCAAAGACATTCAAACCAGATTTCCAGGAGACTGTGGTAACTGTGTATGAAGGTGATTTTCTCTCTGTTTGTGTTTGTGTTGTGACTGACCAGCAACTAGTGCAGAGTGTTTCCTTGTTTTACCTAATGGGACAAGTTTGTAACCCTAAATATGCATTGGCTCTCCTCTTCCTCCTCTTCCTCAGTTCCCCCACAGATCCATGAAAAAGAAGTGGCAGATCCGTCCAGTCCATACCCCAGTGGCAGTAGCCAGACGCTAACATGCACTGCCTATGGTCTCCCCGCTCCTAACGTCAGCTGGCAGTGGAGGGCGTGGGGCCCGTGTGTTGTCAACACCACGCAGAGCAGACTGTAAGAAAAACTTGTCTCCCAGATTCACACACTTAACACACAAAGGGCTGGTATCTTCAGGAAACTCTGTTAGCAATGTGGGAGCAGATAAGGTTTGATCTAACAGGACAGCAGAGAGGAGAGGAGTGGGATGCAGTGCAAGAAGCGTTATGTGGGGACCAAATAAGACGAAGAAGTCAGTGTGAAATTATACACTGGTTCCAAATGAGGATGAGAGGGAGGAGATGATGAAGAAAAAGCTGTGGAGGTGGATGAAAGGAGCAGAGATAAAGAGGAAGGTGAAGGAGAAGTAAATAGAGGAAAGAGAAGACGAAAAGAAAGTGTGCGTCTGTTCAATGTCCAACCGGAGTCCTCCCCCACACTGTAATAATGGGCCTGTTACCCTGCAGCTGCTCCGCCATGCTTCAGCTCGTGCACAGCAGTCTCACTTTCTGACATCCACGAGCAAACACACACATTCATTCGTGTGTCTGAAATCCACATAAACCACCTAAGTGTGTTCGAGGCCATCAGGGTGCTATATATCAAACACACACATGCTCAAATGCAAACATGTACACTGACACACACACACACACTCTTATTGCCAGGCATCAAACCAGGCTCTTCTCCTCTTCTCCATCTCTGCTGAATCCACAAACACAACATAATGGATTCTCTAGACAGACATTTACAGTAGATTTCAGGTATTTTCTATTCCTTCCCAGTGTTTGGCCGCTCCTGCTGAATATCTTTCCAATATCCACCTGCCTCTATCTTCCTCCAAGGCTTAATTTTTGAAGTTATTGCAGTTCTCTTGACCTTTCCATGTGGGCATGCAACATGAGTGCAGTACATGTAGTATACTCTGAAAACACACAACTTTTAGCTCCAGCTCTGTCACATGTGACATTTCATGGTCCCTGATTGAAGCATGGCTGTGTTGACCTTTTCTGATATATAGGAATTGAATTTCCCTTTTGTGAATCTGATGGTCAAACATATAGTGTAGGATGAATCTATCTTTGGTTACAACAGCTTGTGTAATGTGGCATGGTGGAGTCAAACTAGCTGCCTGCTGAAGTGTTCTTGTGAATTCAGTTTAATTTGTTTTGAGAAAAATGCAAAGCTTGAGAAATGTCTTTTGTAAGAATGGATGGTCGCACATGATGAGGACAGTGTCTGTATAATCACATTGCATGCATGAATGTTCACACACTGACAGCTAAAGGGATAATGGTACTATATGAGGCACATACTGATAGTCAGTGTATTACCTACAGTAGATGGTGGTCGGTCCAGTCACAGTTTGCTAAAGCAGCAGGATTACCAGTCAGCAACAAAAGGTATTTTAGCCACTTAATTGTAGGTTCACACAAAAAATCTCTATCAGTTTAACTGTGCACTGTATTTAGAATATTTTCATCACTTTACCTTGCTGTCCGACAGCCTTTTCTGACAGGAAAATGCCATTATATAAGCCAAATATTGCTCTCTCTCACTCAACCAGATCCAACAGGTGAAATTAGTCTTTTTAACTTGGGAGATTCTGATCTTCCGCTGCCTTATTATGCGACACCTGTGTTTTAAATGGATAGTTCAGATTACCCAAAATCACACAATAACAAAAACAAACTAACAGACTGAGGCAACAGTAGACCAACAACTACAACTACACTACACTACAACTACAACTCTGTGAGTTAAAATTACAGTTTTTGCCAATGGAGTTTGGTTGACTGACAGAAAGTGATATAACGCTTTTATAACAGTTACTAAAATCTGTTTTGCTGTTGACCCTGTCCTCAGCAGTGCATTGCTTAGTTTCCGTGCTGGCACTCCTGCTGCCCCAAACTGGGAGTGTGTCAGCCTCCATCTATAGGTAATACACTGACTATCCTCATACAACTCCACTTCAACTGTCACTTTAAATTGTTTGGACTTTTCTCCCATTTTGGCACCACAAGATGTGTTTTCAGTTAAAGGACTTTTTTGATTTTTTTTTTTTCTTTTTAAGTACAATTACTGACGGTCTTCAGAGGAGGTGAGTAGGTCAGTATGACACACTGGGAGTGGTAATGTCCTACAGTAGGGTTGTCCTTGTGAGGTTGCCAGGCAACCAATGGACAATCCAGAAAATCTCCACATAACACATGAAATAATATAACGTGCTATGTCATGGTGGCCCCAAACGCAACAAACAACTCGGGGGCACAGTGAGTTAAGGAAGATTTATTGTAAGGAAATGGGGGACAGGAGATTAGGGAGGCGAGGTGAAGTTGGAAAAAAAGAAAAAGATGGCAGAACCGGGCCAGGCTGGATGGACAGATGAGGGTGAGTGGTGTGGGCAGACTGGAGTTAGCTTGGGGGTTAGCAGGCAGACAAGCAGGCGTCAGATGATCCACCATAGCACACAGGAAAAGACGATGAATATTAACAAGGAATCACCACCAGGAATAGTACTCAGAAAAACACTGAACTGGACATTTAAGCTGAAGCTGAGCAAAGGATTATTGAGTGAAGAGCCAGGGCAGAAATGCTGCTGGGTTGATGAGTAGATGGACAGCAGGTGAGTTGAGAGAAGTTCAGTAGATGTGCATAATCAACAGGCATCCAGGAGAGTCAGAGAGGCATTATGTTGAAGCTAAACTTTATTGTTGTGGTACAGGCTTGGGTTAGGCATTTTATAAGTAACCCCAGTTAAAGTGAAACCACCAAAGAGGTTTTTGACTTTCCACTCCACACTTCCAGCTAACTCTGTAAGAGTATTTAATCACGAAATTTCACACTATATCTATTTATTTATTTATTTATTTATTTATTTATTTATTTATCATCATCATTACAATAGCTTCTGTCTGTTCCCAAATTCAGTACAAAATTGTGACAATTTCAATTTACCTCTTCAGTGAGTCCGTTTTTCTTACTCTTATTTCCAAAGTGGTGTCAGATAATAACTCCCATAGAGGTGTCCTCTCCAATTATGGGGTACATTGTTGCTGTGTTCAAATGGAACTTGTGACCTTCAGAAAACGTCCAGCTCACAATGTCGTCAACACGACAAGAGGGGGCTAGACACTGTAAACAAGGCTCCATTTGAATGCATCACATGATTAAGCATAGCTGAGTAAGGTAAGGGGGAACACATGTCAACAACAACAAGATGACAGATTTCAACAGCGCCTGTCGTCTTTGCCACAGTGGCAAAATAATATCAGTTGGAAACACCAGGGGACTGAAGAATTGCCAGTTTTCACTTTAATCTAACAAAATGAAGACTCTACAGCCATACTTGTGGCTCTTTGAGGCAGCAATTTGCAAAGTGGTGCTATGAGCTGAATACTGACATCAGCATGCTGACATGTTCATGACAGTGCTAACATACTGATGTACTAACATGCTGATATTTAGCAAGTATAATGTTTATCATGTTGGCAATTGACCCTTCCTAAGTCCCACCCCTTGTGGACCTACGGTCAGTTCTATCCTTTCCTACTACTAAGGCTACTTCATTATGCTATGTGCCACGCACATTTATGTTGAAGAGAGAAACAGATTTTGAGAATGATTAAAAGATCAGACAAGTAGCTAGCTAGCTAATCTACATAAATCATTTGCTAGCTAGTTACATCTGATAGCTAATTTTAGCAAGACGCTGGCTAACTAGCTAGCTAGTGTACAGCAATAATTTGCTAACCAGTTAGCTAGTATTATGCTTTCCCCCAGAAACATCTTTTAACCATCTTCAGAATTTGGTTTTCTTTTCAACACACAGTAGACAAGCCTAGTACAGAGTATATCTAAGAGAGAAAACCGGAAAATAGAAAGTTGGCTGAGGTTGCCAACTTTGCTCAGTTGTGATTGGAGTGCAGAGGAAAAAGGGGCAGGACTTAGGAAGAGTCAATAGCATGGTGTCCTAATGGCCATGACCAGAAGTTTGTTGACAATAAAATGTTCTAAGAGTATTGAAAGGTCCTTTAAACCACACAAGTTTATTTTTCAACTAAGTCATTTATACATATATGAATGTAATAACTGACTAGGTAAATGACTTATTTATGACGTATATATACTGTTTGTATAAAAAGGAATCTGACTCTGTCTACCTTCCTGATGTAAATGCAGAGTAGTGTAATGGTTCCTTTAGGAGAAAATGCAAAACAAAATTCCATTTCATGTTTCATTAGTTCTGCTGTGATGTTCACACTATGGATCGTCATAATAGAAATTGATACCATATTTTTTCCATTAGTTGCCAGGACACTCTGCATAATTGCCTGGGCTTTGGGATGTGAGCTGATGTTTGAATCTGAAATGCAATCCACAGTGTGTGGGGGGAGAGAAATCATAAAACCTCAGGATGTCTGGTTTGATGTGCTTCTGAATTCTCCCCCACTGCCCACTCTCCGCTGTGCATGTCAATGAGGGGAGATGTCATGAGTGTGTCTGTGCTTCTCTCCAGGGTCCGACGAGACAGGAAGGGCCGGAGTGACAGGATCGCAGACTGTCAGAACTGGCAGGACATTAACTCGGAAAATGCCGTGAATGAAATTGAGGCTATTGAAACGTCAGTGGAAGTGGTGGACGGCCGACAAAAGGTTCATTACAGCTGTTTGATTACAGCTGTTTTGATTGTGACTTCCATTCTACACAAAAGCCCACTTTTTCATGAATAGAGCGACACAAATGATGTTATAATATGATTATATGATTGTAATTTCTGTAAAATAATGACAGAATAAGATTAGGATGTAACCCAGAAAAGGAGACATTTATGTAAGTGGACTTATCCGTGAACTGTGATGTTTTTATGTAAGCGTCCCGAATTCTGAGCTCCATAACAAAATTTGTCAATCAAGAGCCATTTCCACAGTAGAAATATTTAGAACAGTCTTCCTCTGCAGACTTCCTGTGAGGACTGCTTATAAACACATCCAGAAACACACATGCAAGGGGCATATGTGCACATACACATGCCTGCACATTTATAAACCACAGCCATAAGAGGAAATTATCACACAGAAACGCACATGCACACTGATGTTTTCTCTGTCACACCTGAATGAGTTTGGGCTTCTTGTTGGCCCGTCAGCACAAAATCTGCTTCGTGTCAGCTCCCAAAGAGTTACATGGCAGCAGACTGCCTTTTAAAATATGTGTGTTTCCTCCTGATGAATGAAAGTCTCACCCACCTTGTCTCACCTCACAGATAGTCAGCAGGCTTCAGATTCGCAACGCCACTGTCTCCGTCATCTACAAGTGCTCTGCTGAAAACAAAGCCGGCAAAGATGAGCGGCAGATCTACTTCTACGTAACCAGTAAGTGGGTCGGGTTAGATTTCACCCTGAATTTGTCGACAGAGAATGCCAAACACAGAATAATTAAGTGCACTCCCCCAAAATCCCCTCCTCAAGTATTTAGCCATACAGATAAAAGTTGTCTCTGAGGTTTCTGCCTTTGCCCCATTACAAAGCCGATGTCAACAGGTCATTGCAGGGCCAGACTGAGATAATAATTCAGGCCGGGAATCTAACATTGAGACCATTCTCCACATTCACACCACATGGACTGTAGGCTGACTTTACACTGTGAAACTTTCATGCAACTAGTTGCAGGCTGCCTATTGCATGAAACATCATTTCAATTCAGAGCAATTAAAAAATAATCAAAGTCTCACACTACACAATTTAACAGTTAATTTCACTAAAATTAGCTGTGTGGATAGGTAATTTTTCATCTGCCTGATTAATTTCTTGCTAGAGCAAGAAGGGAATGTCATTGTAACCACATTTGCATCTTTGTATCATATTTCGTATCATTTTCTCGGTAGATAATATGAATTTGGACTGGTTGTATCACTTTTTCGTCTGCCACTGGCTGGCCACGTTGTTTCATAATGGCTGTCCCACAGAAGAGAACCATCAGCACATTAAGGGAGAAATCTGTAATACATAAGTGTCCTCTGTTGAAATTTATATTTTCCAGGCTGGAATAACCTTTTGTATTTTTATTTATATTGTACTCACATTTATTAGAGGCAGAACTCCTGCAGCCTGCAGGGCTTCCCCCGAGTCTGGAGAGGAGGAAGCGGGGGCAACAACTTGCTTCAAGCATAGATCATTTATTAAATAGGATTTCAGCCTATTTAATAAACATGTTTGGACCCAACTCATTGTGCTGTATTTATTTTTGCACGTGCAACTGGTACATACAGTATAATTCCTTTAAAGTTTCTTAGAACATAGAAACAACTAGCAAGAGGTAGTTAGATATGATGTGTCCCTGCTACTATATTTTTTCTTTAAGTACCAGCCATGTCCATTGCTTGTGGAAATATCTGTAATTTATAACATTTAGAAGCACTTTCCTCCGAGGCTTTGCTTCTTTTAATATTCTCCCTCTCAGCTCTCCCCTTTCCTCTTTCTCTCATTCTCTCTGCCTCCTGTACTGTCCACTTTTTCACCACATTGCTTGACTACACACGCTTCCTGCACTGATGTGTACGTGCGTATGATTAATCGACTGTAATGGCCGACCCTCTGTTGTTTTCACTTTATTTTACCCATTTCATTTTGCATTATAAACACTGTTCTGACAGTGTGGGCCAATCAGCTTGCCAGGCCACCGTGAATTCTCCTGGGGCTCCCAATGAACAGTCTTGTGTTAGTCCAACTGTGTTGGGGGTCTAAACAAAAACCGCTGTTTGAAGAGTGACCGCTATAAGCAGCTTTCATTGTAGGAAAGTCCTGATCATGTTTTTCATTCCTGATCCTTTTATACTGAGTATCCAAGTTTGATGGATGAAGTTTGAAACATGTTTGACAGCAGAATAGCCTTGTTTGAAGACAATAGAACCTGAATCAGATCATTATGATGGTTTTCAATAACTCTATCAAATTTACAGTATGTTGTAGTACTTTGAGTGGATAGAATTTACACAGCGTCTTTGTATGACCAAAATAGTTTCAACCAACAGAAAAATCTGCAAAACAATCATGAATAATGTTGGTTGGATGCTCTGATGGTTAGGACCTCTGTGTCTGTGCCCAAGGTGTCATTTGTTCATAATATGCACACATAGAAGAAATACTCCTAATGAAAACAGTTTGGTTGGTTAAGGGATTATCCAGTGTAACAAGGAGTAATTATGTCGCTGAATTTTTTAAATCACTTTCACCCGCTGGGAGTACCACACACAAAATCCCACTCTCTTCTATTTTATTGGGTAAAAAAAACAAAACTATCTTCATGGCTTCATACCACAAGATTTAAGTGGTATCTTTTTTCATGTAATTTGGTTGAACCAACACTTTAAGGAATAAATTTCATGAATGTCCAGTGCACAAGCTCTGTCTTGTCACCTAACCGCCGCACCTGCTGTTCTCTGTATCTTCACAGCCATACCTGAGGGCTTCAGCGTGGACGTTCAGCCCTCGGAGAATCCTCTGGAGCAGGAGAAAGTGTCCCTGTGCTGCAGCGCTGACAATTACACCTATGAGCAGCTGCAGTGGTACCGCCTCGACCCCCAGGCCCTGCAGGACGAGCAGGGCAAGCCCCAGGAGCTGGACTGCAGGAGCGTGCACCTCTACGCACGCCCCCGTGATGGGCAGCTCTCCTTCCAGGAGCCCTCAAACAGCTGGGTCCTGGACTACACCATCCCCTCCATACAGCTGTTTGATGAGGGTCATTATGTGTGCGAGGCTCAGAGCAGGCGGAGCGGCGAGAAACAGTGCCTGTTCACATACATCTCTGTCAAAGGTGAGGGATAAGAGAGATGAATGCTCCAGACACACCCACACACCCACACACCCACACACACACAGAGTAGTCACTCTAAGCTCAGTTAATTATAGAGAGAAGCTCAACACTTGGCAGCAGAAATGCACATGGGTCACAGTGGGGCTGGTGCCGAGATGCTGGAGGCTTAAAAATACTCACAAAGAAGTGCCCACGCAGCATGGTACCCACATACACATAATGGAGAGAGTACCTGGTGTTTGCACACCATCAATATGTAGTGACAGAAAACATAGCTGAGGCGCTGCAGGGCTGAAATGCACAAACAAATTGATGCCTCAGTCGTGTTGTGTGCTGTAACCTTGCATCAGTGTCTGCCTGGAGGACAGATGTACATTTTAATGGGATTTTTTGACTTTTGCCCTTTTTACATTCCAGTGAGACCCCCCTCTGTAAATATCATGTACACTGTTCACATCTGTGCTGACAAGTCGTAGTGTTGATTTCCCTTTTCCTTCTCCTGCTCTCTTCTCTGTCTTTCTTCTCTGTAGCCCTGGAGGCGCCTCGGTACAAGCGCAGCCTCACCAACCAGACGGTGAATGTGACCGAGTCTTTGCGGATGGAGTGCGACGTGGAGGGCCGACCCCTGCCGCGCCTCTCCTGGTTTAAAGACAACCAGCCTCTCCACCAAATGTCAGGTGCATGAGTACACCTACACAGGTGTGATGCACACGTTTACACAACAGTGCAGCCGCCCACCTGCTGACCCAGCGGAAACCACTTTCTCATGCACACACTCTCACCACTACATCAGTTACTCATGAAGTTTAGCCAGACTCGTAAACAATGCAACCTTTAGTTGACTTTTTAGCTAGTAAGATTTTTCCTTTTTCTTTTTTCAGCCATCTAGCAAACAATTAATGTTTTGTTAAATGTTTAGCTAGCTAGCAAACAGTATAACTTTTTAAAACTTTTTAGTTAGCTCACAAACAATCCATTGTTTTCTCACATTTATAGCCAGCTAGCAAACAATGTAATATTTTGTTAAGGAATACAGAGCAGCTGAAAGTTGATGGTTTTCCCCCCATCTTTTATACTTAATAAAAGAGGTCTCGAAAGCATTCAAATTTACTTGTATATTTTAATTTGAGGGGTTTTTTTAGATTAGTTTTTAATTGTTCAGCAGAACTCTACTGAATTTTAAATCTGGTTTTACTCATTTTAAACCTATTTTTGCTAAATTATGATATATGATATATAATATGATTATGATACTAATCATAGATTAAATTCAACTCTGTTGGTGCAACCCAGTTAAAGTTTAATATTTACTCAGACATAGAGGCAGATGTTTGCAGGTTTTTGGTGCTTTTTCTTCCATGATACATGGCAGTCCAGCTCTAAAAAGCCACCTTGGACACACACACAGATAGACAAGCACCCACCAGCCCACCCACACACTCATACTATTGAGCAAATGTATCAAATAAAGCCAGTGACAAGAATACACACACACACACACAGACACGCAACCCTGTGGGCCGATAGACGTGGCTCATTAGCTTTCTCGGTGTGTGTCTCTTCTTAACATCTGAAGGAGATGAGGGGGTGGGAGGTGGAGGAGAGGTAGTCAATACTGAGTGACAGCTGATGCTCTGGGTTCAGTCAGAGGGTCTGATGGGACATTTTGCTTTCCTTGACAGGTGATGGGATTATAAATGAGCACTATAGTTTGAATTCCAGTGGCGTGACGAATATTTGAGAAATGTTTATGTTGTGTGAATGAAGCACGGCGTTGTGTGTGTGTACGTGTGCATGTGTGTCACTCATAATCCCGTGCCTTCTCGCAGGGGTCCAGCTGGAGGATTCGAACCGCACACTGAGTATCCAGCGAGTTAGAGAGGAGGACGCCGGGCTTTACACCTGCACCGCCTGCAACCAGCGTGGTTGTATCAAGTCCTCAGCCTCTGTCAGGGTCATCGGTGAGACAGCCCTACGTACACACACATGCACGCATTCACACACACACACAGAAACATACAATCGCTGTGACACCTGAATCCACTCATGCACTGCCACTGCTGACATGCTTTTTTTTTGTTTTTGAAGTACACTCAGGCCTTAAATCACCACTGCCCTGCAAGTACATCCCCACAGGTCTGGTTTTTCGTCCTTCGCATCTGCTGCTGGAGTTTTTGTGCCTTTGTTATGTTCTGCTCTTCAAAATAAAATCAAAGCCATCGACTGCTGGGACATTTTGTATTCAGAATGAATAATTTAACAGGCTTGCTGGAAGTGTTCTGCTGATGAATAACTTGATTGAGTAAATGGCCGAGGAGCATGTTGCTGTAACCTAAAGATTTAATGTTAGGAGCTCATACCAGGAACCAATAGTTTGTAATACAGCACCCCCTACAGTCTGTACAGAGCAACTTTAGCAAAGAGAGATTAAATAAGGAGGTGTGAGAGGAAACAGTGTATTCAGAATATCTGCACATGCAGTGACTTATTCCCCTCCTCTCCTACAAGGCTCTGGGGCTGACCCAAAACTGGTCCTATCAGTCCAAAAAGGAAAAAAAAAATCAAAACATTTAGAATGCATGAATAATTCATGTATAAAAATGATCATAACAACATTTAAGTTCAAATTTCATATAAATAACTACAACTGCCAGTCTGACCTTGCTTGTTCTGGAGCTCGCTAATGGTGCCATGATTGTGCTCTGCTGCCAGTGGATGGGGCGGCTCTCCCCCAAACCTTTTCTGTAATTGAATGCATTTGTCATTTGTTTACTATTATTATTACTATTTGTAGAATCATTGGTGGTGGAAGAGTGTAGTACATCTTTCTCTCCTCACCTATGCTCAGTTCATCACCTTTCTCCACTTCTATGCTGCTTTCTTCTTTTTCCTTTACCCCCCCCCCCCCCCCCACACACACACACACACACACACCCCAATCCACACACACACACACACACACACACACAAACAAAAAAAAAAAAAAAGAAGTGACTTTCTTCTGTCTTCCTGTGTTTTTGTGTCAAGGTTCAAGCGACAAAGCCAACGTGGAGATTGTAATCCTCATCGGCACCGGAGTCATCGCTGTTTTCTTCTGGGCCTTGCTCATCCTCATCTTCTGCAATGTGAAACGGGTCAGAGGGCACCGCTCTTCACTGTGTGTGTGTGTGTGTGTGTGTGTGAGAGAGAGAGAGAGAGAGAGAAGCTGACAGACTGTGACGGAGACACTTTGAACTCTGACTCACAACATGTCTGTCAGCATTTGAGCACAACCTGTTTGATCTTTGAGAGAGTCGGTGAGAGACTTACTGATATCTGCTGGGACTCAGTCCAATTAGTCTTTTTATAGCTATTAGCCTGAACAACAAGCATGCTGGTAATGAGGCTCAAATTGCCTTTTATTTGTCGTAATTTGGACACATATGAGATCCCCTCACACAGTTGCTCAGCAGCGCTTCACAGTGTGCTGTGCTATTAACAGATTCATGTAGAGATGGCTTCATAAGCAGAGATTAAGCTTTTCCCTCCTCTCTCTTACATTATATCATTTTGTCTCTGACCAGAGGATAGACTGAATGTCCTGTCAGTGTGGTAATGTAATGATATTGCTGCCATGCCAGAAAAAGAAAAACAAATAAGTATCATGTTATAATGTGATTTTTTTTTAACACAAGATATTTTCACATTATTATGACAAGATACAAACAAGAAACTCGTCTTGTTATAACAATATGCAATTTATCTGGTTTTGACACTTGTCTTGTTATAACGTGTCATAAAAATATATGTTATCAAGTTATAACATGAAACTTTTCATGTGATAACAAATGGTATGTAGTTATAACATGTTAGAAAATAATATGTGTGAATGTTGTAATAACATGAAAATATCTTGTGATAACATGAAAATCATCTCGTTATAACAATAAAAGTTTCATGTTAGAACATTATTGATTTTTTTTTCTGGCGTGGATGCTTATACAGCCATAACAACATGCACAAGATTTTTTTGAAAATAATCGGAGCTAAATCTAAAGACGCTGCCTTTGTTAATGTCTGTTGACTGTGTGTTTTTATTTAGAAGGCTGCATTAGTTATATGACGTTAAACATGTGCACAATGCCACTATATACATACTGTGAGAACAGCAAGCAGCCGCTCATATAAACTGAGAAATACTCACTACTCTGTAAATATTCTTTAGACTTTATAGACTTGAAATAAGTTTGACACAGTTCTAAATTGTGTAGAAAAGGCATGTAAGGTCATTAACCCCTGAGTTTTAAATGACACACTATACATCCAAAACCAGAGGCTGCAGATGTAATGCACACATTCCTCCACATGCATTCTTACAGTCTCATCATTATAGGACTATCAAAGAGATGACAGCAAAACTTCCTAAGAAAGCACCCTTCATCCTAATCATACATCCCAACAGTGGAAAAGATTGTAGTTTGTCTCTGCCATGTGGCTATCTATGATCATGCAAATACTATTGTTGGTTGCTGATGCGTAGGTGCTAATAGCATCTGCCAAAAAAAACATAAAAAATTCCTCCACATGTAGGAGACCAGCTCTTCATCATATGAGGAAACAAGCAGAATTACATGTTCGTGTGATTTGTGTTTTATTGTGTGTACTGTGTCTCCAGCACCTCCTCGCCTCACATCACCTCTTCCTCTCTCTGAACTTCAGGTGAACCCGGCAGACATAAAGACCGGCTATCTGTCGATCATCATGGACCCGGGGGAGGTACCTCTGGACGAGCAGTGTGAATACCTGCCGTACGACTCCTCGCAGTGGGAGATCTCCAGGGACAGACTCCGATTGGGTGAGCCATCAGGAAGGGTGGAAGCTAAGGATGGATAGACGGGTGAACGGGAGAGATGGGGTTGTGTGAGGAAATACACTGGCAGGGATGAGAGAGAATAGATGGATGAAACTGAATTACTTTTCCATTTCCAGAACCCTTAATGGCATGAGTTTGGTTCGCAGCCAGCCAGGCAGAGTGCTGCCAAGTAAAGTGCCAATGTTAAATATGTGCTCATTCCCAGCAGAGCTCTTGAAAAACGCCCGGAGGAAAAGCATCTGTTCCATGAGAGCAACTTATGGTGACATGCTATTTCCAAACGCTGCAATTGAGATTCTGATTCCTCCCCCTTGTCTATGGACGCCAGATGCATTTACATTTTGCAACTGCTGCCAGCCACAACTGTTTGTGTATTCCTCTGAGACTGAAACCAAGTCTGCACAGATCAATGAGCATGGATATTCTGTTGTGTTCCTGTTCTTTCTCCTGACACAGGAAAGGTTTTAGGCCACGGTGCCTTTGGAAAAGTAATTGAGGCATCAATCTATGGCATCAGCAAGAGCAACAGTTTGGACACAGTGGCTGTCAAGATGCTGAAGGGTGAGATGTTTTTCTGTATGTACTGCATATGTATACTGCATATAAATATTGTCAGAAGTCTCTGAAGTTCTTGATCATAGATAACTCTGATGTATGGAGCAGTATGTGCAACATATGACTTGTGGGTGTGAATAAATAATATAGAGAAAATAAATTACGAGACTTGTTTTATGCATGATGTTGCACATTGCACATTGTGGGCGTGTGTGTGTGTTTCAGATGGAGCCACAGCCAGCGAGCATAAGGCCTTGATGTCGGAGTTAAAGATACTGATTCACATTGGGAACCATCTGAATGTAGTGAACCTGTTAGGAGCCTGCACCAAACCAAACGGTTAGTGTACATTTATATGTATCAATTTATATATTTTATATTTTATATCATAATTAGTGTTGGTAGAGGTTATAGGGTGAACTTCACCCCACCATTGATCCAAAAGCTTAAAGTAGACTACTAGATGAGGACAAATCCATTCAAATTTTTCAAATCCACGTGTAGCTGCATGTCTTGACAGTTTCTACAGCTGTTTTGAGCGATGTTTCCACCTTGAACAGAAGAAAATCTGTCAGGCTTTTCTTGAAACAGTATAGTGATGGAGTAGAGCAACAACACACAAATAACCAAGTAAATCGAGACTAACAAAAAGACAGCAAGACCAGTGATCTCCACCACACACATACCAACGTCTCGCCATATTGGTCCAGTCAAGACTGACATGTGAATAAACATGTAAATGGGGGGAGCTGCTGTTTTTGTGCATAAAAACGTATCTTTATATTCCAATGATCCATGTTATATTCAAAGGTTTATGGAAAAACATATTTTTTTTTAACTTTCATTCCTCCACTGATTTCAGTGTGACATTTTTCTATTCAAGAGTTCATGATCTACAACAGTAAGTTAGAAAAAAAAAAAAAAAAACTCCCTCGTCGACATGTATTTGCCACGGGACGGTTTTGACCAGACCGATATGGTGGCGACGCTCACATATTGCAGCAACAAGCCCAAGCAGCCAATGTGGCATCGACATGAATATGTCTATAGATAAGCACAGGAGCTTTTTAACATTTCCCTCCCAGGTCAGGTGCACCTCTCTGAGAGGTCACTTGAAACACAGCTGGGAAGAGCTCGAGAGGACAGGAGAGGAAAAGGATAAACAGCACAAGAAACACATAAAGCGGTAGATAGATAGACTGGCAGGCATGCTATATTACTAGGTGCAGAAATCCCAAGTATTCTGTGTTAACTGAATAATGTAAATACCTCATGAAATATGACTGTTGTTTTGTTTATGTTGATCATCTCCCTATTAGCTCATTTTCTAGATTCTTCTTTCTTCTGTTTTGAAAGATATGTTTTGGAGACTGTATCCTGTGGCATATTAAATTAAAATAAAAATTAAAGCCTGATAATGCAAGAGTTCGTACTGTTTTGGTTCTCAGCACCACTAAAGTTTTGTAGTGAAATTCCCTTTTAAACCACTGCTGCAAATACAAATCCTCTTAGCCTTTTTCATCAGCATCCTCTCTGGTCTGCCATAATGTCTATACTGAGAATACCGAGCTAGGTTCCTCTTATAGCTGTGACATTGGGCTATAAAGTGGTACACATTCCCACAGGCGATTGTACCCACTCAGCCCAAGTTACACAGTGCAAGAACAGGCATGCAGGGCGTGGAGTGGGAATGAAAGACACACCGTTCTCAGTCTCTGTACCATCAAAATGATTCAGAAGCTGCTATTTTAAGGTAGTTAGGTAGTTGTGTAATGTTCCTTTAAGCTAGAACAGAGGCTTTAGAAGTGAGAGGCGGGCCTCCCCAGGGGGTTAAATGTAGCTTAAATGTATGAGATCTGGTTAAAGAGACTGAGGAATTTTACTATTTTACCACTTTCACAGAGTCAGAAATTAATAAATGTCCTAGGACATTAATGTATTTGTGTAATCTGGAGTTAAGTCAAACAGCAGCATTTGTGTCTGTGAGATCAAATAACATGACATAAACATGCAGTTTGGATACACATGACCTCTTTCAGCTCTGCTGTTTGTCCTGTTGAGTGAATTGCCTCTTATATGAAGTGTTTACATTATTTTGTCTACCCCCTGCAGCTTCCACACATTATTTTTAAAGAGCAAACCCATTGAGAAAGTGGAACAGCTGCCTCTGTTTTTCTCTGACACCCCTAATTTTATGTCCGTACATCAGTTTGACCCGCAGAGCATATTTTAGAGGGGTGGACATCTGAAAATGTTTGCCCTAAACAAAAGCAGCAGTTTAGCCTCTCAGCTAACCTCAGGCAGGAAATTCCTTAAAGAAGAACAGCTCTCACTATTTTGAATATGGTGGGAAAAGCTCCTTGACAAGAGGCAGAAATCACTTTAAGGAGAGAGAAGACGCTGTAAAGTGTGCTGAGACATTTATAGCCTTTATCTTGTCTTGATAAACGAAAGAAAACAGCTGACTGTCTGTCTCACCAGGTCCGCTGATGGTGATAGTGGAATACTGCAAGTATGGGAACCTGTCCAACTTCCTACGAGCCAAGAGAGAGTTCTTCCTCCCATACAGGGTATCCAAAACACCCAAGACACTGAAGTAGTTTATATTTGTTCTGTTGTGATAATGTGACTGCAGCTTCATTCTCAGAAATGCTTCCTGTATTGCACTGCAAGTAAATATATTTTTGCTGCTCTGTTCTTTTTTACTGGCACTATTTTCCTCTCAGAAATTATGACACATAATAACACCACTCCAAAAGTTTGGAATCCCCTGTTTTCCTCTTTCCTTCATTTTAACATAAATAGAGGCAGTAAAATTCAAACATCAAGTGTATATTTACTTTTAAAGTCATTTTGGCCACAAAATAAGAATAATTAGAATAATATTTAGTCAAAATATTATTTCTTAATTTTAATATTTAGATTATTATTTTTTCTATATCAGTTTTAAAAATCTGACACAATAAGGACACAGTGAACACCTGAAGACAAACTATGTTCACAGTGTCTTCAACATCTGCCAGCAGCCTTGTCCAGCATCTAAGAATACAGTTAAAACAACCAAAGAGGTAACAGAACAAGGGCCACGCATCAGAGAGAAGAAAACACTGAATTTATCAAAAAAAACAAGAAGCTTAATAAGTATGTATGATTGTCAGAGATTAAAAGAAATCATAATACAGACACAGAATAGCTTTGAAAAGCTCCTAAAATATGAGAAAAACTCTGATGAAACATTCACAGGAAATAATCTTCTCAAAATTCATCCAAATCTGCTCATTTTACACAAATTAATTTAACAGTTTACCAGTTGTTTCATGTTGTTACTGTTATGTGTTGAATATAATTTCAAAATATCCATAAAATATGTCAGTTAGTCAGGGGTCATCAGTTTACTCAATGATAGAGAAGAGCTCCTCGGGGAAAAACCTGGGAACTTATTTTTCTTTTGGGCCCTCTGATTGATTGGAACAAGTTTAAACTGATTTGTCAGTCCATGATCTTCAAAAAAGCTCTACCATCTGAGCTACCAGGCCACCCTAACTCACTAGAGAAGCAAGTCTGTTAATTCAAGCTTGTGATAGACATTATTGTGCACTTGACGGTGAAACAGGCAGCTGTTCCAGTTTAAATCTGCATAGATATTGATGCTAAATTCACAGTTCATTTTACCACTGACTGATGGTCCTTATATTCTTACTTAGCTGATTCTCAGAGGAGTCTTTGTCCCTTTCAGTTTTCAGTTTCTGCAGAGACTACATTCAAAATAACATCTATTTGTAAAGTGGACTTTCTACAACCTAAAGGCATAAAACTGAATGAAAAAGCACAAATCTTTCTCTACAACCTGAAACGATGAAAGGCCCTGTAGAAATACAGAGTCACCTGCTATCTCACTGTACTGAATTAAGTTTTTGTGGCAGGCGATTTCAGACTTTTCAACAACGTAGTGTATTTCCTAACTCTGTTTTAGATATTGAGTTATTGAATTGTTTCACCTCTCAGGATCGCTCTCCTAAAACTCAGAGCCAGGTGAGACGGATGATTGAGGCGGGACAAATAGACCAAAGGGCTCGCCACCCTCCTTCTCCGTCCTCCTCCTCCTCGCTCACCAGTCCTCAGAGTCAATCATCCAGCACGCCCAATCAGACTCCTGCTGTGGAGAAAAGTGAGTCTCTTTTAACTCACAAGAGTTAATTATTTAACTTGTCATAACTGTGTTATAATTCTTCCTTATTTTTCTTTCCACAACTGCCTTTTCCTTCGTCTCATCTCCTCTCTCCAGTGGAGGACCTGTGGAAAACTCCTCTGACGATAGAGGATCTAATTTGCTACAGTTTCCAGGTGGCTCGTGGGATGGAGTTCCTGGCCTCCAGAAAGGTTAATTGACGGCATTACACAGACAATTAGTGACAGAGCTGTGGTGAATTGTTACCAGAGGTCGGTCTCAGAGGCAGCAGGTTGTAGTTTGGATCATTCATCTTTTCAGGCCTTCAAGCTTCTTAATTAACCACATGACCATAAAGGATTCAAGGTACTTTATTATCATTACACAAAACAGGGTTGTACAATGAATTTAGAGCTGTGTTTACCTCATAAAACACACAAATCTTCACGCTATTTCTAAGCAGGTTTTAACTATGTAGTGTGTTTATTCAGAACAAAGATAAACGTGTTACAAAAATGTCAGTATGCACGCTGAATCTAATTGGAATTTTTGCTTCAGAGGCAGTATATATACATGAATTATGTTGTACTTTTCACCCTGATAAAAACAATCCAACTTTAAAAGCTACCTGGAATTATTTCTCTTAACATCTTGAGATTTAATTTTGTCTTTCTCCTGCTGTTGCCATTGCTGAGTTTTGTTTGAATGAAAGAGGGAGAATTTTTTTTTGGCTTATTACAGAGCGCCTGGATGACTTATTTCTGCTTTTACATCAGTCCCAGCTGAGAGCGGGTACTGTGATTGGTTTCCTTCTGTGAGGAACACAGCATGTGGACAGTTGCATTTTAGAAAAGAAAAAACATCAACAGGTGACTTCAAAGCTCTGCTTCGCCCAAAAGTAACAAGTAACAACAACCTTCCTAGAAATGTAGTGGAGTCAAAAGTACAATATTTGTCTTTGAAATGCAGTGGAGTGAAAGTTTCCAAAAAAGACAAATATTCAAGTAAAGTACAGATACTCAAAAAATGTATGTAAATACAGTACTCAAGTAAATGTACTTCATTACTGAATTCAAATGAATAGTGCCCCCTCCTTATTATTATATCTTATTATTATTATATATCATATTTGAATCTATTGAACCCACCATCAAAATATGCTTCATTATCATTGTTGTATTTTTCCAAAACACTGAATTCTCTGTGTCACATATCTAATTCACACATGAGTCCACTGGTTAAGGGATGACAAAGGAGGTTAAAATGGTGACAACAAAAGTAGTTATTACTGATAATAAATCATGTGACAGGACTCTAAGCAAACTGTCTGTCTTTAAATTACTTCAACAAACCAGTCATGACCCTGTTGGCACGTTTACTTGACAGCTTTGTGAGTGATGTTGGATCTCCTGCAGCGATTCAACAGAGCTCAGCCGAGCCGAGACATAGCCCAGTCCCAGGAACTGGCACCCAGACACACACACACACACACACACACACACACACACACATACACACACACACACACAGGCGTGCACATGCACACACTCACAAATTTTAAGGCAATAAATTATTAAAATAGCAAACTTGCTATGTAGTCACTCATATCAGCTATTCACTCATCAGAAAAAACAACATGGAAACAACGCGTGCAGACACACACCTGTCGGCAGGGTTATGATGTATGTGTGGTCGTGTGTGTATCCGCAGTGTATCCACAGAGACCTGGCAGCCCGGAACATTCTCCTGTCAGAGAACAACATCGTGAAGATCTGTGACTTTGGCCTGGCCAGAGACATATACAAAGACCCCGACTACGTCAGGAAAGGCAATGTACGCCATCCTCACACTGTCTCCATTTACTGTGGGGAAACTACTTTTTTTTGTTTTTTGTTTTCAGTCAGTTTCTGTTTATGTGACTGTCTTGTAATATTTGTCTGGTGTTTTGTTCTGATGTTCACTCAGGCTCGTCTGCCTCTGAAGTGGATGGCTCCTGAGAGCATCTTTGACAAAGTGTACACCAGCCAGAGTGACGTGTGGTCTTTTGGAGTTCTCCTCTGGGAAATCTTTTCACTGGGTAAATATAAACCGGTGCACACTCAGTTAATCTTTTAGGACGTGTCTTTTGCATAGAAAGAAATGTATTCTTTAAATAAAACTCAATAACTTATCTTGGCATGTTAAATCTCATCCTCCCTCTTTGTATGCCCTCAGGTGCGTCTCCGTACCCTGGAGTGCAGATTGATGAGGAGTTCTGCAAGCGCTTGAAAGACGGCGTCAGGATGAGAGCACCAGAGACAGCCTCCCCTGAAATGTAAGTGTGAGATTTTATTTTATTTTCTTACTCACCTGCCTCTTAAAGAAAACTTTCTTTTGCTGTCAAATAAGATTTACAGCCCAAAAATGTCTTTATTTGATCAAGCCAGTCTCAAGTTCAAACGTTATTTTCCTCGTAAGTATCAAAATAATACTTAACTTTTGAATTTAAGAGAGGATATAGTTGAATCTGAGAGGTTGGAGACCACAGTCTTTCTTGTTGTGATGGTGCTGCCCTCTGCTGGTAGATACGGCATCATGCTGGCCTGTTGGCAGGGTGAGCCCAAAGAGAGGCCGACGTTCCCAGCGCTGGTGCAGATCCTGGGAGACCTGCTGCAGGACAACAGCCTACCTGTGAGTCTGCTGCTTGAGGGACATTAATATAACAAGTTGATGTTTTTTAGTTTATAAAGAGCTTAATTTAAAGATCTTTAAATAAATTCCCCTCAGGATGGGAAGGACTACGTCCCTCTGAACCACTCGCAGAGCTCAGAAGATGACGGTTTCTCACAGGTTTCATCACGGCCTCCATCTGAAGAGGAGCTGAGACTGGCCTGCAACACTCTGCCCAACAGGTACTAGTGCACGCTCCTCCTGTCCTTCTAGACTCCATGAAAGGGAATGAAAATCTAAAAATCTAAAGCAATCTCTCCGTCATAATTAACGTAGGCCTATTAAGGCTTCAGCTTACACCTTTTCAGTTAGTACAACTTGCTTTGATTTGAATTGATTTGATTTATTTACATGTGTATTTGAGCTGTAAGTTAAAAAATGACCAAACTAAACTAAACTAAACTAACTTGGACCTGGAAAACAGCAAGTAAAACACTGAAAGCATTTCATCTGGTGACATAATTGATCAAGTATTATCTTTGTAGCCAAAGTCTGATATATTTTATTCTTCACTACCATCAAAACATATCAATAATCCACACAGTTACCCTGTGCGAAATGTTCCTTAATTACCCTGAACACACACTATAGTTTATTCTGCACTGACTTCATATACATCATATTGCTGCCATAAATACTTACCAGTGTGCCAAATCTACAGCTTAAAACAGTCCCCAAAAGACGCTTTATCTAGTCAAGTACAGACCCCAGCTGTTCTATTTTTTTCCCCTCTTTGTCTATTTTAAAACTAAAAGTATATGGTACTTCATGTGGAATGTTGGAATAATCAGAATAATGAGGTTACAGTTAGGAAAACTTGTGTGAACAGCCCCTCAAGTCAGAACAGCAACACATATGCAGAAACTTAACAGACATAAGTAAATGATTGTTTGATAACTTTTTATTATTTCACGTGTTGCAGGTTGTAACTGTTAGTTGCTGTTCATGTAGAGTCTCCTGGATTACTAAGATATGTTAGAATTAACCCTGATAACAAGTCAGTTACGAAGAGATTCAGCCTATAAGATACTCTGCCCTGCCGACTGTAGCGTCCATGTTGAAGTCTCACCACTTCCCCACTCGAATGAGACCAGAGGGTGTTTTGTTGAGAGACAGACGGACAAAGAAAGTTTCGAAGTATTGAGAGAGGCGCTACTGCAAAGTGGGTTTTGGTCTTTTCGTAGGATTTCTTGGCAATAACAAAATATGTAGAACAGCACCAGCTTTATCTTTTAACGGTGACGTCAACCTGCACACACAGGGAGACAAGAAATCTGATGCTTTTGTTCCTTATGTCAGTTCAAAAAGCCTTTTTCCCCAGTGGGCCTCATGAATGAACATTTTCAAGTCTCACTTTTCTCTTTCAAGCTTTGCTCATGTGTGAACTCAGATCGATCATCTGCACAAGCTTGCCGTAAGATGCCTGATTCAATTAGATGAATGTTACCTGTTCACGAGGACGTGGAGATTCGTGCCTTTGAGGATAATCAGCACCCTTAAATTACCTTATAAGGCTGTTGCTTTGGTGGGCAAGTTTCATTCACAAAAAAATGAGAAGAAGAGTAAAAAGGATAATGTTACACAGCGGAGCTTCAGTTCCTGTTGCTGAAAATCAGCAGATGAGAAAAACAGTGTATGAAGCAAAAGTCACAGGACTCGAAAAAATTACAGTGGAAACTTCTTACAATGATCACATCTGTCCAAAATCAAATTGATCACTGCAAGCAGATGATTTTGACAGCTGATATTTTTTTCCCTTTTCCTTATTTATCATGCTGGTTATCATCTAATTAACATTTATATGCTCATCACATGAATATACAGTAATGAAACAGAAAGCTTTGCTATTTACTGCATGAAAATACAGCACAGCTGTTTCCTATGTTTTCCAAATTGCTGTACAAATTAAATTACTGTACATGTGTATGTACATGCAGCTTGTCATGCTTAAATCATTTGTATGTGCTACTTCATGATGAATCTTTACTTCATGATGAATCTTTTTATACGAGTGGTTCTGGTTCTTGCGTGAGGCTCATTGTTTCCCATCCCTGTGGTATTACTTAATGCAAGGATCCAGATTTCCTGGAGTTTACATCAATCTCCAGTCTGTCAGTCAGTGATTTGTTATTTAGAGTTGTTGACTGTTCTCGAGGAGTGATTATTAAAGTAGAGGCCACAAACCCTCACAGGGAGGCGTAATGTAATTTTGTATATTATGAGATGGAAATAAAAAATATTACCTAGATGTTGCTCTGACATTTGATCCGTCTTTTCTACTGAACAGTTTCAGGCTCTCGGCTCACACTGATAATTAATCAAATAAAACAAAATGAAAAAAGGAAAATAATTGTGCTGATAAAATGTTCACCATTATATGTTCACGACTCCATTTATCATAATTGTCAGACCTCTGACCGAGGAAATCTCACAGCTGACAACCTGAAATTGTTCCTATTCGTAACAAAAATGACTTCAAAATAAAAAAGGATAAGCTGTTATTTTTTTCTGAATGAAACATAATTTTTTTTTTATCCGCTCTGGATTTTTGACTGTTTCTTATCTGTCTCCTTGCATTTGTGCATCATCAGGAGGCTCTATCTTGCACTAATCTGATAATATTTTCAGGTATTATAACTGCGTGCCCTTTGCCGGCTGTGTATTTGTGGGACCCTCCAAAATGTGCCAGCCCAGGGTGAAGACATTTGACGAGTTGCCCCTGGAGATGCACCCGCAGAAAGCTCCTCAAGTAAACAAAGCTCTTTATCTCCTCATCAGTGGCTGAAAATGTGAACTGGCCGGTGACATTTTGTGAATGTCATCCGACTTTGGGAATGTTCTCCTCGGATAATCACCAGAAATAGTTGCTGTATTCAGAGACTGAAATAGCAGCGGGGTCAACCAAAGGCACTTAATTCACATGGTGTCTCTCTGTGTGTCTTCCCAGGACAACCAGACGGACAGCGGGATGGTTCTGGCCTCCGAAGAATTTGAGAGAATTGAACACCAGCACAGGGGAGCCGTCTCAAAAAGGTTAATCATAAAAACAATCTCTGATCTCTATTCTGTGTGAAGTTGATGACATACACAGACGGTTATATTTAGTGTCTGTGTGTTTTTTCTCGGTGAGAAACAACACAGTGACTGTCAGGTTATAGTCAAGTCTGTCAGATATATTACAAAAGTTTCCTTTACAAGAGTGTTTCAGAGTCAATGGGCCTCGTGAATCACTAACAGATTTTTCTTTTTTTATTCATGTCCACTATTTATTTTTATTTTGTTAGTACCCATTGTTTATTTTCATATTAAACTTTACATTTAAATACGTCACCTCAGACTTTAAGAAACTGTGATGGACATGTATTTATCAGGATTATTAAAATACATTTTAAAATAAAAATAACTATATACTATCATGCAGTGTATGCATACATTATAACTGGTCCTCAGGGCCCTCTGCCCTGCATGTTTTAGATGTTTCCCTGCCTCAGCACACCTGATTCAAATGATCAGCTCATCATCAAGCGTCTGCAGAAGCCTGATAACAACCTGAAGTCATTTGAATCAGCTGTGTTGGAGCAGGGACACATGCAGGGCAGGGGTACTTGATGACCAGGGCTGAGAAACACTGCATTATAACACTTCATGAGTCTCACAACCAGTCTGGTCTCAGTGAAACACAGCTAATTTCATAGTTTCCAATTCATTATCGTGGCCTCTAGTGACAAAATGCTTCACTGGGTGGAAATTTCACCGTTATCTTGTCTTTAATTCAGAAAAGAGGAATATCACAGTGCAGTGACCTCTTCTGCCTCCAACTGTAAAAATGTTTTTAAGAAGAATTTCAAGAAACATTTAGAGTTAAGACCATCCACCAGATTTAGCTACACAGAAATCCATTTCATTGGCTAACCTGTCAGTGCTACTACTACTGTTAGTACTTCTGAGAAATATTTTGGGACTGTAGGTGGTACAGCTGGTGACCAGGGTAGTGTGTGGGTGAAAACACAATCAGCCCCAGACGTGAAAAACATTTAGTTTCAGTGTGAAGAGTGAATACAAAATTTAACAAAAGCGCATAATTAAGGCTACTGATTCAAACATGCATTTGCACATAACAAAGGAAGAAATATCTGGACAATCAATAAACCAAGAACAGACATAAAACATCATATTAGACTAAACAGTTTCACTTTAGGTAATTCAAAAGTACTTGGATCAGGTTACTGACTACATTTTAACAGGTAATCAGTAACTGTATCAGAGTACATTTTTAAATTAACCCTCTCCAAGCCTTGTTATTTGATTACCACTAAAAATAGGACAGTTTGTACAGAGGCAAATAAAAATTGACTTTGGGCAAGTACTGTAGATTTCTGACCCACTTGTCTGACCAAGCAAGTGAAAAAAAAAACATTAGCAGTGATCCCTGCTGTGAATTAAATAATTAAAATATACGTTTAAAAAGAAATATAAATCTTTTCCAATCAGTTTGTAGAAAAACAGGGGAAAACATTTGATCAAGCCAGTTTAAACTGAATTTAAAGTTGTATTTTTAACTCCTTAACTCTGCTCACATTTTCCAAGAATTTTGATTTTCCTGTAACAGCAAATTAGAAAGAAAATTAAAAAAGAAAATTGAAAGAAAATCTAAGATAAATTTCAGTGAATGCTGCTGCACGAGGCCCATTATGAGAAAACAGTCATTCTGTCTTGCTTGGAAGCAGTAAAACATCACTCATAATGTCACCTACGCAGTGAAACTACAGTAGATCTGTAAAGGAAGTGAGCATCAGCAGAGTCTCGATTTCTGCATGGGGAAGTAGGAGTCAACAGCCTGACTCATTCAAACCCGGTGACCATATTTATCAAAGTTTTGAGAGCTACACTTAAAAAAGCTCTAAACAGCCAACATAGCAGAAAAAAAAAGGTCAGAGCTAAAAGAAAAGAATAAGACACATTTATCTAACAGCTCAGTCCTACTTCCAGCAGAGTGTAGGCGTAACCTTTAAGAGCAGCTCCCCAGTGATCACATGAATTATCACATGTACACTCAGAGCCGGAGCAGCCAGCCAGAGATTTAACCTCCTTCTGTCCCACTGTTCTTTCTTTAAGAAAAAACTTACATTTTACTCAGTGAGATGTTTTCTGAAAAAGCCTGAATGAATTTAATGAGCTCATTTTCATTATGTGAAAAATACACCGTCTGCAGTAGAAACCTGCGTGTGAAGTTAACAAGTAATCAACAACTGCATATAAACAGGCATGTAATTACAAGGAAATTGACTGAAATGGAAACAAAAAAGTAAGATAAAACTAGAAATATTATATACAATAACTAGGAATGTGTAATATGCATATACATGAGTAATGTAAAGTGTGAAAGTGTCAGCTTTATGCAAGGTTTTTGCAGTCCTGAGGAATACAAAACTGCGCTGTAACATCCTGTCAAATGTTTGTCTGAATATTTTATTTATTTATGGTTTATCTGATAAAGACAGATACAGTAAACACAGGAAAATGGAAAGCAGCAATCAGATGCAATGTGGCTGTCATGATTCTCCAAATCCATGATTTTATTTGACTTTTGATGTTCAGGTCACGATTTAATTCCATTTTCAATACCCACATATTTTTTAGCACTATGCCCTGACAAATGTCATTTACATTTTAAAATTCTCTTTGTTTTGTTTTTTCTTAAGACATGCACCACACACACGCGTGTAGACAGAGAGAAAAAACTGCGAGAATTGCCCATCCTGCTTTTGATTTTGATTATTACAATGAATTTTTGATTAAGAATTGTAATTGTAACACCCTTACGATGCAAGTGTCATTAATCAGGGATGCTAATTATCAGCACCCGTCCTTAGAAGAGCTGTAGACAGAAACAAGAGATTGAAACAGTGAGGCAGAAATATGGTAAACTGAGTACAGTAAAATTCCATAACGCTAAATAAAAACTGAGTACTGAAAGATACAATAAGATGTAATAAGGCACATTTAAAAACATTACATTTTAAAACTAGATATAATTGCAGGTTTGTTGCTGAAAGCAGCAGCTGAAACTGAAAAGTAACTGTCATGTTCATATAGACTCTGTATTGTGTCATGACTAATTATACACTGTGCCGTACAAAACATGTCTCACAGAGAACACGTCTTAGTAGTATCAGTTCATCTCTGCGTATCTTAATTAAACACTCTATACATCTACTATTGCTGCTCTCCCTCAGTACTTGACAATAATACTGATTTTTCTTTGTTTCCCAGTCGTATGGGCAGCAGCAGCAGCACAGAGCCTCTGACAGCCTCCCATGGTTCCCTGGGTCGAAGCAGCGGCGCCAGCGTCTCCAGGCACCGTCCCAACTTCTTTGGCCAGCTGTCAGGACAGACCTTCTATAACAACGAGTACGGACACCTGTCCGAGGAAGGCTTCTGCGACTTCTTCTCCTCGCCTGACGCCGCCTGCCCGGCCTCCTCTAACGTGTAATCTCACCAAAGATGCAGCCTGAGCGGAGGGAGGTGTGTAGGCTTTAGTAACGTCCAAATGTAGACATGTAACTAGTCATATATTAATAAAAAATCACGTTAATGATCCTGACTTGACCTCTCTCCTCTCGGGCTGCTCCCTCAACACAGACTGAGCTGTATGTGCCTGAAATTCCTCTATTAAGCCACTGGGTGGCAGCATTATGACAAAAACAAGCCCTGAGTATTTTCTATTCACACATTTATATTTTTATCTTTTATATATATGCAGAGTATTCTTCCTTTATTTGTACAAATTATGACTCATATGGGAAGAAATAAAGAAATTTATCTTCTTCTTGCTTGCTCTTCTCTCTGTGATTAATATGAAGCTGGAGCTGTCATCATTACTCCAGTTATGTTTTGAGAGCTAATTTGCATTTGTCATGCTGTGATAAATTACAGGGCCGCAGAGAGCTAGAGCCACAAGCTCTGTGATGGTCCACGTAATGGACCAATCAAGGGAAACGAGCAGATATTTGTGGATTTGTGTCATCTGTGGAGGAGGTGGAGACGCTTGGATACATGACACCGTGAACAAGGAATAAGTGACGGAGGTAAACAGAGGGATGTGGGGCGAATAAAAGAGTGAGTCACACTAAGCACCTCTTATCAGAACTGGACGTAAGCATGATGACAGCTGTGACAGCTTAACACCCTCTCACATGCTCACATCACAGATGACAACCTGCAGGTTGGTGTTGACTCTCTGGCTGCCAGCTGAGGGAAATGAGCGGCGTTCTGGGTGCAAAGTCCTCTTCATAAACACAGTTACAGCCACTGGTTCATGTTATGAAATCAGAGGTGCAACAGTTCCAGTTTCACTTCCTAGGAATTATTGTTGATAAGGGTACCTGGATAAATTTAGGTAAACTGTCAGTTTCGGCTGAAAAACAGTTCAAGCCAACACATCTGAACTGAAATACACGTCTTCAAATCCAGTTGTTCACGTCTTTATTACTGCCTTATACAACCTGGACTGCATAACACGACTACTTTAGGTTTTATTATGAAATCAAATGATTTCTTGTACCTTTTTAGGTCAGAAGTATTAAATCATTCCTTGTTAAACCTAAATTTAGTAGGCGAGTATCCCCTTTTGAGATGAACTAAGTGAATCTTAAAGCGCACAGGATGAAATTAAAAGTGAGGTGTTAAAAATAAACCAAATTAAAATCAGAATAAAAGTCTGCACAGCAGAGGCCGTAAATGTCAAATTATTCCTTTTTCAACCTCAGTTTAGTAGGTGATTACTCCCTTTTGAGATCTGTACATCAAATCTACCCTTAAAAACAGAATGGATTAAAAGTGAAGAAGTAAAATTCAAATAAAGGTTAGACAGATACAGGTAGAACGATTTCAGTCACTGGAGTGTAGTTGACGTTACGAAATCACAAAGGCAAGAGTTCAATTCCTATGAATAATTGTTGATAAGGGTACCTGGATATATGCTGTCAGTTTCTGGTAAAAAGGGTGTAGGCTGACAAATAATATAAATATATTAAACTGAATTAATGATCTTTAAAACTGGTTCATCATTTATTTATTACTTCCATACACAGTTTACTCCATCACTTCACTACTTTAGGTTTTATTGGGAAATCAGACAATTTCTTGCATCTTTTTATGCCAGATACATAAAATCTCTCTTTGTCCAACATTAATTTGGTAGATGAGGACTTCTTTTTAAGATCTGTAAACTAAATCTATCATAAAACAAACAGAATGGATAAAAAGTGAGGAAGTAAAATCATAATAAAAGTCAGTTTTACCATCTTTTTATATGTGGTATTAAAACAGGAGCTCTATCCAGATAATAAACCATCCAATCTTGTGCAGGTTTTGGTCAGGAGGACAGAGATCTTAGTGAGGGAGCACACCAGCCCAAGACTCCTTTAAAAACACTTAACTTGTTTAGTTAAAGGAAACTTTATAAGCTTTGTGAAACTCTGTCTTCAACGGATTATTGATTATTTGCCCTTTCTTGTAAATTCAACAAATGTAATACATTATTTCTCTCTTTGTATAAAAACTGTTGTGTCAGTTTATCCTGGTGTGTTGTGGTACTGGTGCGTCGTCTTCCGCTGTGACTGAATAAATTATGCTGAGCAGATCGGCTGCACAGACGAGTGCACACACACAGTTCTTACTGTATATCATTGATTTGTCACCTGTATTGCTTTCATTTCCAACACAGTTCTGTTGATAATGCGTCTTTTGGTGCTTTCGAGGCACAAAATAGACAAAATCAGTAAATACAGGTGTAATTAGTGTATCTTTAAGCCTTCTCGCTGTCTAAATTTCAACAACAACTGATATTTTAGGTTAGCTAAAAACAAATATCTGTATCAATGTTATGTGTACAGATGGTCACCTAAGATCTGAACAAAACGCGAGCCAGACTACCTCCAGATGTGATCAGACAGATCCGATCAGGGTGCATTAACATGTGTTTTTCCTGATCTGAATATTGTGTCCAGACACAGATCACATGGAGCGTACAGCAGTGATTTCTATGGTACCTTTACTTGAGGAACACATAGCATTACAGAGTAATTTGAGACGAAACAGGACAAAATGGATGACCTTTACAGTAGAAAGACCAGCTCTGAGGCTTCGTGACTATCGTCGTCCTTGATCAGAAGGTCTTTTATACAACATAGTAGAAAAGAAAAGGAAAAAATGACCAAGGATGAAAAACATCTTGGCCTACGAGTTCTCTCCCTTACAAAACCAAATCCTCTTTACAGCTTCATGGAAACACAATGAGTAAACAAAAACACGTACCGTGTAAATCAGCATTTAACTAAATCAGTTTATCTCCTAGAAAAAAAAAACAAGACATTCACTAAATCCTTTCCAATAACTGAAAAAATGGAATGGAAAAACTCTATAGAGAAAAGCAAGAACCTTTATCAGCATTGATGACATATTTGGTATAAATGGACTGAAAAGTAAACCATGATCAATGTATTGTATTGAAAACAATCTATAAAAAACTGAATCTACAGATACCATAATGCGTAACATGCAAGACAGAACAGTGAAACCACAGTGGCAGCCACTGAGACAGACGGACAAACATGATGATGATGATCCTGTGCGGTGGGACAGTAAACCTAAAGGCACACAGTTACACAGAACACCGGGGATAAAATGGATGGGCTGTAAAAAATTTATATCACATGATACAAAATCTAGTGTTAAGGACAGTGTGACTTAGCAAAATACTTCAGAGGTCAGCACAGGCTTATAACCCAGAATACTTCCTTCAAATGATCATTAATCCCTTTGGCACTGGTTGATCAATAAACCGGGCTGAAACTGACGAGGGGTGGAAATAACAGAAGTCAATTAATGAAAATACGTGTGAATTGAAAAATGAGGGGTAAAAATGGACATGAATTGATGAATTATCAAGTGATTTGATTTGTGATATGATGAATTTTCCCTGTTTTACATTCATTCACAATACAAAACTGCCATTTATCTTTTAGGGAAAGTGACCTCAAGTGTGGGAGCAAGAAAAAGTAATAGAAAATACTTTAAATTAAAGGTGAAATACATAGTATATTTACTGCACTGAATCATAAAATGCCTGTATGTCATCAGAGATTAAGAAAACATGCTACGTCTCCGACAACAACACTACAGTCAGCGTGTTCTCCTTTGAGATTTCCATTCCAGGCTGGAACAACTGTTTTAGCTTGTTTATTTGAGTTCAAATCATCCCCAAATGAGTAAGTGTTTGTTTATGAGTTGTAAGAAATTAGGAGGGAAATTGTCGCTTGTCAAAATGTAATGTTGCACTCGCCTTGTGCGTCCCTGCAGCTTGCAGACAACCTGCCTGTGCTTCAAGTCCAGGGAGGAGGGGGAGGGATGAAACAACTCACTTCAGCCATGGATTGTACATTAAATAGTGATTCAACCTATTTAATGTACTGTTCATGGCTCCAGTTCACTCTTTGGACGGCAGTACTCATTTCTGAATGCTGGGGATTTACACATTCATTGATACGTTGTCAATTGATTTGATAAATTTGACTGACATTCTCTGAAACAGTGCTTTTCTGACAATATACTGTCTACCAATCATTAAAAAATAATCATTTACTTCAAGCAATTTTAGTCACTTCTACCCAAAACCACACCCGCTGACTAACTCGATCTGCAGCCACCATGGAAAGATAAAAACTCAAGAGCTGGCTGGACCCGACAGTTTTTGATTGACATTTTGGGCAGAAGTAACAAGAAGTGTCTTGTAGACAGTATATTGTCAACTAAAATTTAAATCAAGTTTATTAAATCACTGGACAATTCATCACTCTATTCATCAATTCACAAATATTTTCATCACTTCACTTTTTTTAGTTATTATTTCTCATCACTCCCACCATGGATGCCACTTTCCTCAAAGTTACTACGAGGAACTTTTCTATTTTTGTTGATTTTGTAGGCCCCCGTGGACCAAAATGGTAATATTTCCACTGCATATCAGCTCAAAATGAATTTATATGGATAAAAACCTCCCTCTGCTTCGTGTAAGGCACTGCTCACTGTGACTTTGCCTGGGGAAATGTAAACACAGGCTCATTTCATCTGGATCTCAGGACAGTATGACACAGAGGCAGAGTAACTACACAGAAATAGTCAACTGCCTCACAGATGGGCTTGTTGCTTATGTAGGTCATAGGGAGGGATCAGTATTAAATTGATGAATTTGTGATAAAATTGCGAATTTGTCTTGTTTTTATGAAAAATGAATGATGAATGGAAATGATGAAACCTGGCTGTTTTCAACATATCTCAACTGTTATATAATAATTTATCACTCCATTTTTCATTTCACATCCATTTTTACCCCTATATTTCATTATTATGTTATTTCCACCCTCATAGAAACTTTCATTTTTTTAATTCACTTAAACACGGAGTTATGTCTCTGTCTGTAAATCAGTCATCCATAAAATGTAATTTCCCTGTGATTCAAGACGTGGAGATTTGTGTCACACGGTGCTAGCACCAAATTAAAAAAAAATAATAATCATCATCAGCACAAATATCAGCTAATTTCTTTTTTTTACTTCATTAAAAAAAATCAGATGCAGCCTTCAAATACCCACATTGGTTGAACCTTGACGCACAGTATTTTAGACTTCATCCCCACGGTAACAAAAGAGCTTCCACCTCCTCTACCCTCCTCTCCTGACACCGAAGACGCAGGAAGTGGACATGTGATAGTCAGTGTCCACACGTCATCGGAGCAGACGGAGCCTGAGAGGACCTTCAGTAACTGAGACGCAGCCGTGGTGTAGCCTGGTAGTTAGATCGAGTGCCGGTGATACAATCTCCAAGGAAGGAAGCTGGTTTGAGCAGGGATTGGATTTAGCTAACAGGCTAGCAACGCTGCACTTATAAATAAGATGCGAGGAGGGGGCGGGGGCAGTCCTCATGACATTTTTCCAATCTGGATCTTCTTCCAGGCCTCTGAAGCAGTGAATATACAGGAGTCGATGATTCCTGCGACCGTGAACGTCCCTCCAACGATAGCACAGATCTGCAGAAAACACATCACTCTGTCAGTCTCGCTGTTTAAAAGCTTTGTTGTTTTCACCTCAGGTCATAAATGGCGCGATATCAGTTGCTTTTAATTCCGTTCAAATCAGAACAATACATTACACCGACACCTCAGAATGTGCTGCAATCCAGCAAAGAGCCACGCTGCAGCTTGACTCACAATCCTGAGCCATGACTCATAATCACACTATAAGCACAGTCATATCCTACCCAGCGCCTTAAGTCATGATGAACTTAAACAACACACAAGACAAATAATGGTGTAGCTCATCAGCCAGGCAGCCAATTTAATCCTGACCGCATTATCAGTCAGCAGGAAACTTTCCTGATGAGGTGGTTCAGGCTGAGCCAGAAATTCCTCAACTGACAAGTCAGGTGGGGGGTGGAGGCTGAGAAAGATAAAGGAATTCAGGAAGTAAACGGAATAGTTCTTTGTGCAGATTAAACTAACAAACTATAACGTTTTAAATAGCTAAAGAGGTGCTGGTATGACTTTTTGGACAGAGCCCAGCTAACTGTTTTTCCTTGTTTCCACTCTGTGTGCTAGTCTAAGCTGACCTGGCAGTCGCTGGCTGAAGTTTGATATTTTCCACACACACATCAATATTTTCTCAGAAAGAAAACAAATAAGCATATTTCCTAAAATGTTAAACTATTTTCTTTACATTTAAGACCAAAATAAGTTTTATTTATTAAAGAAGAAACCTAAAACCACAAGAGTATAGGAAGTATAGTAGTAAACATAGTTGTATCTGTGTCCATTGAATAGTTTTACAATGAACCTGTATTAACAGATTTTTTTGGTGGGAGCAGCACAAGCTGTAAACACAACATATTATCAGCTTTAAGTATTGAAAATATAAGCTAACAGTTCCCTTGTTTCACATCCAGCAGACACATCGCAACACTAAAATTTACACAGAGTCGTGTTTTTGGGCACCCGATGAATTTAACTTCACTTTTCATTCTGCTTTTAGCTCAGTTTTTTGTTTTCCACCATAATTCCTGAAGGAAATATCTGCCGTTTTAATGGTCAATGCTTCACTATGGTCACCAGGTAGCAAGGTTATTAGCTAAAAACTAAAACTTTAGAAAAAAAATGAAAACTAATTGAATCAATATCGCCTAGCCCAGAGGAGAGCTCACTCACCGTTGTGATGAAGCGGTAGAGGGGCTGCCTCCTCTCTGTGTACTTGACTGTGATTGGACTGAGGTCGTATCGGAACCAGATGGCTGGGATGATCCTGCCCGTGTGGCTGTAAGCGACATATTCCTGTGTGGGTTGGAGAGAAGAGAGTGTGTTAGAAATTTTAATGGGAGTCAGAGCCGTGCCTGGCGAGAGAAATCGATTTAATCAACAGCGAGACAGTTAATCCCATTGTGTTTAGAAATCAATTCAGAGCAATCTGTAATTTCATTATTATCTCTAATGGCGGCAGCAGTGGTGTTTATGAGTCATTTATGAGAATTGGTTTCAGATAAAGTCATTCAAAAGTCGTAAGTGATTCATTAAAAATGAATCTTGGCTGAATTAAATGGATGAGGTAAGCGGGAGGAGGCCACAATGTGTTGTGAGTTACTGACACAGATATCAGTGAGTTTATATAACTCACATTTCTGAAAAAAAATCTAACAGCATTAAGAAATTTAACAAGTGAAAGAGATCCAAGCAGTGACGCGTGCCTCAGCTGGACCTGTATTTAGGCTCTGGCAGGGAGATTTCGGAAGACTTCACACAGGCCCTCATCCCCCTCCTCGCGTCACGGCCGACCTGTCCTGTTGTTGTTCCAAACTGAAAAAACCCAGCTGTCAGTCAGCAGAGTTCTGAGAAGTGTGTTTATGGTTTGTTGACATCTCAGGAGTGTTTCCAGTCACTAGGGTTGAGCTTTCACTTCCAGGTGAGTGCACAAGTTAACACGGCAATACATGCTCCGGCCATATGTTGGGTTGGTCACACTGCTCCCATGACAAGTGAAAAAACAACACATGACACAGAGGTGTGATGTCACGGGAAAGGAGGGAGGAAAAAAGAGGGAGAACAGCAGCACCTTGTTGGCTACCGTGTACTGGTAGGAGAACCTTTGTCTGCCTGATAGATCTTCGTACACCGTTGGGACAATCTTCAGTATGTAGTCATGTGAGGCCAGAGCTGCAAGAGAAACAGAGTTATTTCAATTTAAAAAAAAAAGCAACTTTAGTGCCCAAAAATGGATGTAGTTTGGTTAATGACGCAATCAGCTGGTCTCTTTCCACCTGATGTGCAGTGTAAGCTGTGTGAATCAAGTTTCCACTTGATTTGGATGCAAGTGCGTCCACTAGGTGTCTCATTTCATTGCATCATTCTGTGTCAGCGAGCAGCCTTACATAAATGTCACACAGTGGTTATGATGAGTGCATGTGCAGCGTGAATACGTACGATTAGAAGCCAGCCTGTCAGCCCCTCCTAACGCATTGAAGGCTCCTTGTACTTTTTGTACCTGCATGACAAAAGAGAGAAAAGAGATCGGTGTTAAGCTTCCAGACCGGAGATCTTATCTGTGTCCTTTTGTTTTCTTTTTCTTCTGAGTGTGTGTGTTAGTGTGTCCCAACCTGGAGCTTTTCTCCAAAAGCCAGCTTGTGGATGGTGTGGGTCATGTCTGGGTTTTGGGGCTGCGCTGTGGCGCTGTGTGTCGATACATGGAAGTTTCCTGGTACCTGAAGACACACACACACACACAGACAGAGTTAGGTAAATTTGTGTCAGTACCATAGCCTTAAAAAGTGTTAAATAGTCTTAAATTCTGTTTATTTATTGAATGCTGTAAACATGATTTAAACTCCAAGTGCAAAACTTAACAGGGCTCCTATGCTTTCCCAAATTCAAGCACTTTTCAAAAATTTTCAAGGTGCATTTTCAAGCTTTTCCAGCACCTTACAGATGTGGTAAATGCCTGTTTCACTTCTTCATCACATTACATCAGATGTTATTGTGCTATAAACAACCAATATTATGTTTTGTGATAGTATTGTACAGAAGGGCAACAAATTAAAAGGAAAACAGAACAAAGTTCCATGTTTCAAAATGTGTCACCTGTCTGTAAGTAGATCTGGCGTCCTATACAACCTGGCTGAGCCAGCATCTAACTTATTTTATTTCTGTATCTAAAACGCAAACTATTCACCCGGGTGGTGATTTATCATGAAAGTAATACATTTACAATGTCAGGCAATTTCAAGGAATTTATCCAAATTCCAAGACACTTTTCAAACCTTGAAAACTGGATTTCCAGCAGCCGTACAAACCCTGATTTAATCTTTGCTGATATCAACAATAGGGGAATTTAAAAATGTTCCATTACTGTTACAGTCTTTTTGCTATTCATGTTTGCAAACTTTGTCCCTGGCCACTACAGTGTCTGTCTGTAAGGCATGGAGGATCTAGTTAGTTTGCTAGCCTGCAGATCAATATAGATATGGCATTACCACTCAGCCTTGCCTCAAATTTTGCTAATATACTGGCTAAATAATGTGTAGGAAACATTGCAAGGTAAGCAGGTGTCCAACTCCATCAGTATTTGGGCAAAACTCAAGCTGTAAAAAGTCATGCAATCATCAGTCCAATCTACAAGAGGAAGACGACTGGATTAATTATGACAACAGACTGTCTGTACACTAAATGAGATACGATGCTGGTTACATATTTACTTTAATCCATGTGTAAACTATAAAACATAACCACAGTAATAATACAGGGGCCTAAATGACTTTCAGCAGAGATACTGACAGCTACCCTGAGATAACCTCATTTCAGACTCTGGCTGTAGGACATCTGTAGTGATTAATATCATTGAGGACAACAATATTTTTAACACTAATAAACGTATTACAATATATGGAATTACGCAGGAAGAGTATGCATTTCTTTTCACATCCAATGTTCATTTTTTTATCGAAAAAATGGCCTTAATTTAATTAACCAGTGGCATTATAAAGTCTTATATTTAGTTTGCTGATGCTTGTAGACGCCCTGTAACACAATGAGCACCTGCAACACATTTAGTTAACTAATGACCAGGTCTGAATACACACACAGATGGCGGCGACTAAATGGTCCTCGCCTCCGGAAGAGAAATGGACCCACTTTAACACGTTTCATGTATTTCCAAATGTTCCACAAGCAAGAGTGTTAAATGTACAACTGCTGGGTTAATCATTTTAAACGCACTGGAAAGACTGACGCACAAGACGGCGGCAGGACAAGCAGGGCTTCACAAGGTCCAGACTACACTGTAACCGAAGCTGATCCCATTTAACATAACTCAATTTAGACCCGAGGAGGAAGCAGGTCGGTCTTGTCCACCTAAAGTAGGGTCTCACCGTCTGAGTTTAAACTCCCGTCCAAGACAAACACACAACATATAGTCGCACAAAATACCAGGCCTCTTATCTGATCCATCATGATGTAATTACTGAGCACAAAAACAACAGATTTTCTCCAAAGGGGAGAACCATAAAAGAGCCATAAAACAAGTAATTCATGCAGTGTGTGTGTGTTGTTCACTCTACTCTGTGATGAGGTCTTACTTTGTTGATAGTGAACTCTCCCTCAAAACGACAACCGTCTCCCTGGTTGAGGGGAACCTTCATCGAGTTGTCTATGTGACCGACCTCGTGGCGGCCCATCTCATCCTGGATGTCCAGACCCACCACTGAAAAACAGCAAGGAGACATGAGAGAGAAATTAAATACATAGTGAACAAGAAAGAATATGAGCCAAAATATGAAACAGTTTCCTCTGCTGCATCCAAACTGTTGCTACAATAGAATTCATTAACAATGTTGATGGTTGATTCATCTCTTGAATCATTTTTACGCAAAAGTACCAAACTAGAACTGCAACTAACATGCTATTCATTATAAATTAATCTTTCACTTTTATTAACCTCTTCTACTCCTCCCCTCCCCACCACAGACCAATTTCTGTCATTTTTAGAGGGGGAGACGGCAGGTCAACAGTACACATAAAAGTTTTATACATCATCTGAAAGCTGGAGACTTGAAGATTAATTTATGCTGTTTAAGCTCAAGTTTTATTTAATCTGCTATAAACACTGTGTTTTCTTTAGGCATCTGTTCAGAGTATATAAGGGCTTAGAACATATGATGGAGCTTTTGGGTTGATACCATTTATTACACAGATTTGGCACACAATTTAGCCATTTTTGACATTAGATAATTGATTAAAATTAGTCAAAAATCACTTCAAAGTACCATATTGAGACATCAAGACCTCGGGGAATACCATAGAAAAAAAAAATCGAGCAGTGATTTGGTATCAAAAACTTTTGGAGATTCCAGTCAGAATTGCATATTTCAGCTAATGGATGATGAGCACTTCTGTTCCATGAATTGCTTAGAAATACCCTTAATTTATGACTTTTCTAGGTATATACAGTGAGTTCTAGTGATTAGTTTAATCCAAAAAAAAGTCACAGCAACTAGTTAACAACTGTTAACAATTCAAAATACAAACATATTCAGTTTACAATGATGTTACACATAGAGTAGCAGGAACCAGAGAACATTTCTTTTTACATAAATGATTAATCGATTATTGAAATTGATCTTTGCCAAACATTTCCTTGTTTTCTGTTTGGCGCAGGATAATCCCGATTTTCAAGTTCAATTAAGACATGTTTTTGTTTCAGCATGTTAGTCAGACCAAACAAGTTATTTGAGGACGTCACCACCTCATGACAGGCGTTTTTCCAGATTGTTTGACTTCTGTTCAGACTAAAATGATTCATTGGTTAATCAAACAAATGAGTGATAGATTAGCAGATATTGAAAATTAAATAATATAACATTTTTTAGAAACGTGGCAGAGAAGAATAAAGCTCTGAATATCACTGCAGACAGAGTTTGACCAACAAAGTAAACACATGACGTCCAAACAGACCACCTAACCTGCCCGCTGCCCTCTCTCTGTCTGTGTTTTTCCATCTAGGCTTCACTGACCCCCCTCCTGCAGGCCGTCCTGAGCTGGCACACTGGCAGTGGCCTATTTTCAGAGCCTGCCTGCGCTGTGTGTTGGCCGGCAAACACAGAGAGGGACGTCTGCCGAATCTGTGCTAAAACCTCCACACGCCGTCTGTCTGACCTTTGACATTCAAGACAAGCTCGACCCCCCCCCCACCCCCCACCACCACGTCTATCCAGATCTCAAAATACAGTGCACAAATATAAGTTTAGTCTGCCACTGTGAGAGCGTCTGAGCTGCTTGTTTCTCCTTTTTAAGACATTTGGGCTGGGTTATACCAACAAGGATAAACTTCTAGACCGGATTAAAACCTTGGTTTAAATTTAAATTATGTTGCACTAAACTTTGCCTTTTGGAGATGGATTGAGAAAAATAATTCTCTGCTGAGCCATCATTAGTAGGCTAACTAGGCTAACCAACCTTTAAGCTAGCTAGGAAAAAAGTAACATGTTTTTTTTCTTTTTTTAATCTAGCTAGCAAACATATACATATATATATATATATATACATATACATATATATATATATATACATATACATATACATATATATATATATACATATACATATATATATATATATATATATATATATATATATATATATATATATATATATACATATATATATATACATATTGCTTTTAGCTAGCTAGCACACAATGTAATTGTCAAAAAAAAACTTTATCTACCTGGCAAACCATGGAACTTTTTTCTTTTTTCTAGCTGACAATCAGTTTTTTATTTTTAAGCTAACTAGCAAATTATATATTTTTGGTTTGTTTGCTTTGCTTTTAGCTAGCGAGCAAACAATATACATTTTTTTACATTTTAGCTGGCTAACAAACAATGCAGCATTTTCATTTTTACCTACCTAGCAAACATAACTTTTTTCACTGTTTAGCTAGCTAGCAAACAATGTGACCTTTTAAAAAATTTTCTTTACCTAGCTATCAAACAATGCAATGTTTTGATGAGGAATAAAGAGCAGCCAAAAGTTAACATCTTTGATGAAATTAACCTTTGTTGGTGCAAATGCAGCCTTGTGAAGTGAAGTGTGTTCATGTGAAGTGCAGACGGAGTGGTTGTGTTGGAGGGGGGGTTATTATAAGGTTAAATCATGACCTGGCAACCTGTAAAGGTCAGAGGAGAGGAGATGCAGCTTAACAGCCCAGCGCAGCAGATAAATAAGAGATGGAAATGCCAGCTTTTCCATCATGAAATGATTTCTGCCTCCAAGTAAATATGTAATGGATGATAACCTGTTTGGAGGCCTGGAAAATAAAGTGGTGTGCAATATTAACTTGCTGAGGAGCATTTCTGCTCATTACATGCAGCTGCACTGTGGTTAGACCGATGTGTTTGAGCTGGTATATAAGAGGGCCCCACATCTCCACAAAAATCAGCAAATAAACAAAACCACCATACATACAATCATCAAGAGCTTTAATTGGAAACAGCAGGGCACGGCCTTTGTTTAGGCATGCTATGAGTGAGCTCGACTAAACACATGGCCGACAGCTGCGCGTCCACATGCCAGAGCCTCTCTCACACAAATCTGGGCTTCATTTTTCACACAAGCATTTATTAGCTTTGCCATTTTTGGATATCGCTCTGAATCCAATGAATGTGTGTGTTTTTTGTGTTGCCCAAGCCTCACCAATGTGGTGTGTGTGTGTGTGTATGATTTGTCACTGGGCATAGTTTCGGACGGGAGTCATACGGCGCAAATAACCGGTGACTGCTCTCCGTCCTGGCAAGCTTCATTCGGGCCTGCCCACTTCTCTGACGCTGAAGTGCAACAAGCAAGCCATCAGAGGCAACATCAAGTCAGACTCAGATCGCAGCTGTGTGGCAGCACGAGATCAAACAGAGGTGACGCGGGACGGAGGCTGGGCTAAAATCAAGTGTTATCTAGGGGCATGCCACAACACGGACATACAAACAAACCATTATCTAATTTTTCAGCCCACTTCTTTATCTGGGGCATCATTTATCTTCTGCCAATATGCCGTGTTAAACGATAGGGTAAAGTATCATCCTGTCTGATAAGGGGAAAACACTGTAAACAAGAGGCCATAAAAAAATGTGTAACCTGGGAAAACAACAACTGATTCTCACTCCAGAATCTTTCAATTGACGACTTTCTTCAAAATTACAGCCACTGAAGAACAACTTAACATGTCAAAAACTGAACAACCATCAATATGCAGATTCTGTGATGAGGAAGAGGATGTACAAATTTAGAAGGGACAGTTCAACTATAATCAAAAATACAGTTATCCTCTGTCTTGAAGTGGTTTTTATCCATCTAGACTGTTTTAACATTTGAAACTCAACAGAAATGTCTCTTTCCAGAAATCATGACTTGTTTACTCAAGATAATCCACAGACCTTGTTGTGAGCAGTTTCATGTATGAACTACTTTATTACTGCAGCAGAATTTACCGGAACTACTTTCTTTCTAGTACTTCTAGAAGATTCTTCCACAGAAAGAAAACAATTCCTATTTGAAACTGCTCACAACAAGGCCTGTGGATTATCTGGAGTCACTGAGTCCTCTAGTCCTGTTGGCAGACAGCTCTCAAAACTCACACCAAACCAACCTAGATGAACACATAACACAATGGGTAAAAGGAAAAATATGTATTTTTAGAATATAAATATTATCTGTAATTTGATAATCTGAGCATTTAAAGATCAATTGAGAACTAATGTGAACCTAAGAAATCCACTGTTATACAAAGCCAGTTTCTTTTGAAAAAAAAAAATAGCTACAAACATTACAAAATAGATCAAAATAATATGAAATGGGAAAGGATTTGTTCTAATGAAGAGACTATATAAAACTTTAAATATGCTCTTCCTGTCACATGATGTTTGTCTTCCTTTAGTTTGACCTCTTTGTTTGGTTGTCTGTCATTATATTGCCTCCTGGAGATCCTGCTCTCGCTTTGTCTGTCAAAGGACTTTACAAACCCTGTTTTCAAAGGAGCTGCAGAAATTGAGTTATTATTATATGTACAGCATATTTCAGTTTCTAAATGTATTGGTGCTGTAAATCTAATTAGTTGAACTACTGAAGGGATCTTTTTTAAATTTTATTAGGAATTTTTCTTTTATTTAATTTATGTTTCTTTTATTTTGTTTGATTTTTTTTCGTTTGAAGTTATTATAACTTTATAACAGCATTATTATGGCATTATAACTTCTGGGGAAAAAACGGAATACGTCAGTCACAGAGAGTGAGAAAGGAAGTCGGAGAACATGACTAAATGAAACATCAATAAAACTGTACTATTACCTCGTCCATGACCATGCCTGAGTCAGGTCAAATAGATTTTCATCGGCTACAGTGATTGTTTAAAAGTGAAGAAAACAATCCCATGATCCAACACTACTTCACAATGTCGTCAGACAATGTCTTTAATTATTGTTTTAATGTGAGTCACCCCTTGCAGCAGAACTTTCAAACTGTGTAGTTTCTTAAGAAAAAAAAACAGGTGGAAAACAAAACATACAAACAGGAAGTGTAATGCAAAGAAATTGAGATCTGTATATGTGTATATATATTATGTATATACTCACAATCACAGTGTAAGTTTGGCAAACTGATGTTTAAACTCACTTCTATCTTCCCACCACTGTCTTTATCAGGATCATCCACATACAGTTCATTTACACTGCCATGGACAGAGGAGAGAAAAACTGGTTAGATAAGACAAAACCAAAACCAAACTTTTAATGTGAGGAAAAAAAGTCAATTGGAGTTTCAAAAAAAAAAGAAAAAAGACAATTATCTCCACCCATAACATGCTCTTTGTGCATCACTTTAACAGCTGAGGAAAGAGCATCTGTGTATCTGTGTCAGTGTAATTTCCTTCCTGTCACGTCCTCCTAAAGTCATCCTTTATTGCACATCGCCAAGAGGCTGACGCATGCACAGAGCCAATTTCCTCCATTCACTGGTTACAACATGAGCAGATCAGAATACATCATAATGACTTTTATAATTAAGTCCCTGTCTTGTATATTTCAGACAGCAGGTCTTGCGCCTGTGTGGCAACAAAAGAGCAGCCTCAAGATGAGTGTGTCTTCAGGATATTACAAGACTTGATGCGGTGATACCTACATTTCAGTGGCTATGAATCCCGTCAGCTCAGACAGGAAGAGGAAGAGTATGAAGACGCAGCAGAGGATGGAAACTGTGGGCAGAGAGGAAGAGAGTCAGAATGAATACCTTGTTCAAACGTAAGCTGCTGTTGATCTTACTTACGGCACTTCTTCCACATTAATCTCAGATTACAGCAGCATTTCAAGGGATGGTGAATGCCAAATGAGCCGGCCTGTTCCACTCTCTAGGACTGGCTGACCTAACATACTGACATTTAATGAAATCACAGCAGCTATAAAATATTTCCCCAAATAGCTGTTTTACTGATGGTGTTAAGCCTGCCATTACGCAGGTTTTTAGAGTCCCTCCTACACTAATTACACATGAAATACCAGCACAACAGGCGTCCATTACAGCATATCTGCTTTAAGAGAGGTGAGCTCATGCTATGCAAGTCCTACAAAACAGCTCATTCTAGGTTTTCTTAGACAAACTCACACACTGACAGTCACTCACACCAGGAAGAGAAGAAGCTTTAAGGATTTAACTTAAAAGCTAGACAGAAACCAAATAGGGAATATTAACCTTGAATGTACCACAAAGAGTTTTATGGCTCAATTTAATACTGATGTTTCTATATGACATACATAAGACCATCAGCACAGATACTGACTGTTTTTCTATATAGCTATTAAAGGATAGATCAGATTATTTGAAGCGGGGTTGTATGAAATAATTATCTATAGTCAGTGTATTACCTACAGTAGATGGCAGTGGATCAATATCAATTTAAGCGTACACTAGGGTCGGCCTATTGGACGAATATATCGTCCATTGATGACGGGTTGAATCCATCACTGGTTGGCTTTTCTGCCGTTTTTTCCACACTTACCAGTCAGCTTTCTGTAAAATATGTAGGACATATATTGTGGAACGATGTTAATCAGGCCCCTGTCACTGAAAAAGTCTAGAATTGGCTTTAGTTAAGGTTTTGTCTCATATTTTTTGACTCTACTGTTATTGTTTGTTTTATATAACGTTCATTTCATTTTATCATTTTCTTATTACTTTTTTAATTACTTTTCTTACCAGTATAATAATGACTTCAGGTTTTGAAACTAAATATGTAGACTCAAAACTGTAATCTGTAGGCCCTGTAATTTTTATTCCGGGCCTACAATGTTTTATTCATTTTTTTAGATGTTTATATATTTATATTAAAACAAAATCAACCATCTTATTTTTTATGTTTTGTCCCTAGAGACCTCCAAAATCAACACAATATGAAAGTTGCTTGTAGCTGCTTTAAATAAGTAAGTAAATAAGTATTTTTGTTCAGTTTGTGCCAGAATAAAGTCTGAGCTTAAAAGGAAGAAGTGTCCAGGTTTGTCTGTTTCATTTAATGTGTCAAACTAACCAGCCACAGGGTCATATAAAACACGGTCAGGTGTTTACTCAGATAAATATGGAAGGAACTGATCTGGGTCTGCGCAACTGTGGTCTAACCAGTATGGCGAGAGCTCCAGTCAGAAAGCTCTCACTCAGCAGGTGAGGCCTGTTTACGTGGCAACTGTCTCCTAGATCACACAGTCACATGACCTTGTGGTTGGCAGAGCATCACGGCCAAACCTGCGGTTAGTTGAAGCTTTACATAAGGTAATGTTTAACCAACAAACAATGGGGAGTGTTGCTATGACACATAGGTCACCAATTCAGGTTCATCAAAAGACTTGTACAGTAATTCTTCCCGGCTTTAAATGGCGAAATGCTGGAAAGAGATTATTAAAGATCAGAGTAATGGGCTGACAGTGATTTAAACTTCAATAGCTCCGCAATGGAAACACTGACAAGCCCCAAATGATTTACAAAGACTTCACATGAGTGGTTTTTTATTCAACTGGAGCTCATCCTTCCCAGCGCCCACACACGGGATCAAAAGTTGCTTCATTCTGACGGAGAGGAAGCTTCTTTCTCACAGCTGTGACACAAAGAGTCAGATACAATGACACCATGATTCAGTCTTTGAAATCCGAAACTAGCCCTACTTTTTCGTAATCAGATGCGCCATTTATTTTTGTGCTGTCCGGGGCGTGGCTCCAACAACAACCCCACCAAACACTGACAAATCTGAACTTTTTACTCAACACATATTATGACAGAAAATCAGCCGAACAACAAATACACTGAGTTCAAAGCAGAGTTATAATAGTTCTGTGTTTTTCATTAGTTTTTTAAATGCCTTTTTAATTCAGTTCATTTCCAGAGGGGGTTGCTTGTTTAACTTTAGTTTTTATTACTTAAAGATATTTGGTTTTAGCTTTGTTTTTTATTAGTTTCAGTGTTTTTTTAATAATATGGGGGACATTTGTCAGGGGCAAGATTTAAAGGAGAAATCTGTAATGTATTAACTGTAATAAATCATAAAATGACCATGATATGTCATCACTGATTAAAGAAACATGTTAAGTTAAAACACTCCTCTGACAGCAGCACTACAGCCACCAATGGTCTCCTTTGAAATTACATGCAAACAATGTTGTCCTCATCTTGGCCTGCTGCCTAACTTCCTCAAGTCTGGTAATGAAGGGGCTGGGGAAAACAACTCACTTTAACCATAGACTGTATAATAAATAGGTTGAAATTCTGTTTAATATACAGACTATGGCTCCAACTCACTATTTGGACTGCAGATCTCATCTTTGGACATGTATGTGTTGCATATCAGTCCTTTAAGAAGTTCAGAATACAATACAAACACAACACTTCATGAGGGATATTGACATCACTGTCTCGATGAACGTGTGCATCAGTGCCACCTCATGCTTATTGTGGTGACAAAATTGACCAAACTGACTAAGACCAAAACTAAAGACGTTTCCTGTATATGTTTTAGTGTATTTTTGCTAGTTCTATAAGTAAATATTTTAATTTCTAAAGTCTTGCTTTTATTTTTCATTTCAGTTAACTGACTTTTTTAGACCTAGTTTTAGTTACCTATAATAATCTTGGTTCAATGCTAGAATGGCTCCGGAAAGCACTGTGGACAAAACAGAGGTACCGTTCACACAGTAAATACCGTAAAAATTGAACTCAAAGGAATGTTGCCCTAAAACAGAATAACAAAAGCAGACGGGGTCAAATATTTGGCCTTTTGTGAAGAGGGGGAGTCAGTTTCTGGTTCCCTCTGAACCACACAAGCCAAAATGTGAGCTGACCTGCTGTGGCTGCGGGCGAGGCAATAACAGTTGTCTAATATCCACATCAACCCAACGCCCTCACCCCTAGACAGTGGATGGAGACAGGAAGGGTGTTGACTGGTACAGGAAGAACTTCCATCCACTTCCTCATGGGTGGAAACTGTGCGTATATCTTTAGTGAGCTCATTCTCTTCGCTGACATCCAGCAGGGAGGTGTTTATAATCTGTTCGAAACTGTTCACTGCCCAATGACAGCTCTGCCTATCTGTCTTCGGTTTGGAGTTGACATTTAGCTCTACCCTGACTCCTGTGTCATCAGCTCTCCAATGAATAACCAACAGTGCAAAATCACTGAGGAGCCAAAAATGTGTCATCAAGTCCTTAGTTGCCCATTAAGCAGTGAATAATCAATAGAATCACTGATTACACAATGATGTATTGATGACAGGCAGGAAAACACATCACCTGACAGGACATGCACGCAGATTTCAACTGATGACTTCTCAGGTGCCCGTGGCGATGACAGAACATGATCATTAACATTCTTAACATACTAGTTGTGCTAAAACAGGTACACCCCCCCCCCCCCCCCCCGTGCTGAATGACTCTGTCAGGACAAGAGGACGCTACCTCTGATCTGGGACAGGCAGGTACTTGAATTACAGATGTCAATTCCTCCCTCTCTTAAACTGTTCCTCGACTCCTCCCTGAGCAGCGCCTGGTAGCACTTTCTATTACCTTCTAATAAAAGCCTGCCTCTGAAGTTATTAGTTATTGTAATTTAGGAGCATCACAATGGTTCACTGATAATCTAAAGAGTCTGCTTCTGTTACCAGGTGAGCTTTTTTTTTTTACTTTAAAGCAAAAACACGTTATTTACAGCAAGACACCAACAACAATATTGAGACATTCAAACCAAATGTTGCCATATTACCCTTCAAGGCTAAAACAAATTGCTATAATCAATTAGTTAATTATGAACGGGGTTAACATAAACATTTATACCGAGAGTTAATCTTGGGTGCACGCTTTTTCACTTTCTTGCCATGAGTAAGATAAGATCAATACCACTCTTATACTAAATAAGTGACTAAAGCTAGCAGGGAATTAGCTTACTTTAGCATAATTTAGAAACAGGGAATAACAGCCAGTTAGCTCTGTCCAAAGATCAAATCAGCTTCCCAGCACATATAATGGTTACTAATTAACATGTTTGATTAACCTGTACATTAAGAAAAGTGTAAAAATGACAAGTTGCCATTAAATTAAATGTTACTATACATTCTTTTGTTGTTAACTTGTGAGTTATAGAGGTCACCTTTGAGCTGAGCTAAGGTGAGGGCCTCTGGCCAGTACAGGGTTTGTTACCATTCACATTTGAACCAATACCAATATGGATACTCAACGTTACTATTTTCCCTCAGTGTACTCTCTCTGACATAAATGCTGTCAGGTGTGTTAATGTTAGCTGCAGTTGCCACGGGGGAATTGGCTTCCTGGCTATCAAACACAGGAAACTCTTCAGATTTTAGATATATTTTGTGGTTGACTGAGTGTTGCCTCGAGTTTGACAGGTTGCCGGGGCAACCTTTGCATTTCACATTACACATATTGCAGAGCGTATTGCCTGCGTCAAGTTTTGAGAAGTGTAACAGCACTTGTGCCTTTTTTTAGCTAACCACCACTGTGAGCTACTCTCTCACCCAAACGTGCTCTCAAATTTGGCACCAGTTGACATGAAGTGATACTCTGTCACAGTGCTATAATTTGGTCGGTACCTTTTAAAGCTCAGAGTTTGGCGAACGAGTTTCATATCTGAAGTACAGACATTAAAGTAGCATCGATCCTTTAAGCTGACTTTCAGCAAAGAAACCTTGTTAAAGTCAACTGTGAAAGTGTATTTTTAGTTATTGACTGAAATAATGCTGTACCACATTTGCACCTTATTTTATATATTTATTGACCAATAAACACTCAATCTACAGGCAACATTCAGGGATTTCTTACACATATGATGACAACTGGTCAACAAAAACTTGATTAAGCAAAACATCTAAATAAACAACAACCAAAAATAGAAGCTCATAGTTTTGGCCTGCTGTGTGTGTGTGTGTGTGTGTGTGTGTGCGTGTGTGTGTGTGTGCAGGACTACTCACTGAAAGCTCCTGTGTATGTGGGTTGGGTGAGATCTTTTGGCACTTTCCTGTAGATATCAAATCTGAGGAGAGAAAAAGAAACAAAAAAGGGGAAAGGGGAGAGAGGAAAAAAAAGAAAACGTAAACACTACGTGCTGAGAAAAGAAGCACATTCTGTACCCATAAGGCTGTGCGATATTACAGAAGAGTGGAGGAATGTTAGCTCTGGACCTCCGCCATTACACACAACAGGTCCAGACAGCCAGCTGCAACACACACACACACACACACACACACTTTTTACAGGGTTACACCTCTTCCTTTTGAATGTGTGCTCTATAATTCTGACCTGACCCCAACAGAGGTCTCTGACAATCAACATACACACAAGAAAATACAACAGCAACATAAACACACGCTGGAATTAAAACACAACTCCAGCTTTACAGCTTTAAATTATAGACTCTGGTTTGATCGTCTTGGCAGTAAGTGGAAGTTAGACTGCAGATTTATGCTTATATAAATCTTCAACTTAACATTTTGTGATATTTAGAGAAGAAAATAAAGTGGGTTGTGCGTAAATCAGTGAATCAGAAGCGGAGGAGGATCATTACCACCTGACAAAATCAACACTCTGCTTGTGAAAAACTGTTGTTGCCTATTTGGGGAGCAGAGAAGAGGACCGGGGGGAGAAATCCGCCGCTCAACACCAAAACTATTTAGGTTCATGAGTTCTTGCGCATGTCCTTTTTGGGCAGTGAAACATTTTCGACCCCAAACTCCATCGCAGACTGACTGCGCAAAACCCCACCCTCTCCCTCTTCTTCTCCATCTCCCCTCTCACACTTGCTCGCTGTCCAAAAAGCGCTCACATCTGCTCACATTTTCTTCCACTGCGAGCTGCCAGTGAAATAATCACAGCTGATGCAATGCGGGGTGGGGGAGGAAGCAGGAGGGAGGGCTTCCTGTCCAGCGCCGACCCCGCTGCTCTTCTTGTTTCGCTCCTGCTTTCACTCCTTTGTTTTCATCCCTGCATCCTCAACACCTAAGCCAGCTTCCCTCTCTGATCCACATCCATCTCTAACTTCCTGCTCCCCTGTCCCATTAGTATTAGATCACTGTGTGCTAATAGCTGGCCTGGCAGGATATATGGGGCAGACAGCACAGAGAGGGTGGCTGGGTGGGGGCACTCAGGGTGTGGCTGCTCTGTATCAGGATCAGAATAACTTCTAGAGTAACACACACTTCCTGAATGTTAAGCTTTAATGTGGCAGAGGCTCTTTCCTCGCGTCATCTCCACCCAGCCACAGTCCTGACCTGAGACCACCAGACAGGTGGGGCACAGTGATGTGTTGACAACATGTGAAAACCTTGAAAGTCTAGTTTTCCTGCTTTCCATCACTCTGGCTGCACTTCAACAATTAAACGATCCCCTGTAGAGAAAATACGTTGTTGTAATGGAAACTTTGGCAATTCTTGAGTTCAAATCGAAACTGCATTTGTGGTTAAAGTGGCAAAGATAGGAAGAAGAAGTTGCTATGTTTGTGAGATGTGGTGTATTTACCCAATCATGTCTACACTATATCATACACTATAAAAAGAACATCTATTAAAAGCCTTTGTTTTTTGCCACTGACAGGCTCAAATTGTCAAATTGTTGACTCTTTTTACAGAAACGTTAATTTTATCACTGTCATCTTCTTTCAAACCTGGCAGAGACAAAATAAAACTTTCACTTGATTAGATTTTTATTATGTGTGAATACTTCTTTTTAGAAAACTTAAAACTTGTTCTATTATATCAGACAAAAATTACAGATCTTAATATACTTATTTGTAAGTTTAAAAACATGCCATTTTTACATACTTTAATAAACTCCTAAATGCTCAAGCTACATCATGAGAACATGACACCACTGATAACAGCCCATTAGTACCACTATTACTAGTGTGCTAGAGCTGCAGCAGTGAGTCAATTAATCGATTAGCTGCCAACTCATAAATTCACTGCCAACTATTTTGCTAATCAATTTAAAAAAGTGTCCCAATTCTCTTATTTTACCTCGTCGAATTTAATATTTTCTTGTGTCTTTACTCCTCTAGGACAATAAACTAAATATCTTTGAGCTGTGGACAAAACAAGACACTTAAGGACATCACACTGGCTTTGGGGAAATTTCTTTCACCATTTTCTTACATTTTATGGACCATGGTAAATAGAAAAAAAATGGACGGATTATTCAATAAAGAAAATAATTGTTAGTTGCAGCTCTGCTTTTGAAACACAGTTTTTAAGTCTAAAGAGCAGGTTATAAATAGTAACAGAAATCCTCACTTCTTGCTGTAGAACCACAAATATGTATTTTTAGCAGTCACAGTTCCCCACTGCTAAATTCGAATATGAGCAAGGAAACTCACGTGAGACGGAATCTGACGCTGCATCTGAACTGTAAATAGTCTCAGACAGATATACAGTAGACAGTCTGGATATATCTGGACACAAGACACTGGGTCTGAATTACACTTGACATTATTGGCTGGAGATATGGACAAAATTGATATTATGGCGTCACAGCACTCTTTTTATATCTGACTATAAAGGAAGGAATCTCTATCCTTCGATTTTTCAGGAACCAGAGACTCAGAGACACGATTCTGTGGGTTCAACCCAATCTATCCATACAAGCTACGCCCATTTCCATCTAGTTAGATTTTCCGTCATTGAATTTTGTTTTCCGCCACTCCTCCTACAAATTTTGAGTAATCATCACTAAATCTGGGACAGGACATCAGCCCTTTCTGACCAGCCACACCTTGAACAAGCACTGCACAAACTGATATGATAAAATATTTACATTAGTATTCACATGGCAAAGATGCACCATGTCCCAGAAGTGTAAAACAGAGATTGTGTAACCATATTATTTGCCGGTTAACAGACTAGTTAATATGTATTGATATTGGAGGCTGACTGAGTTGTATTATTGAGAATATTAATTTATCTAGTTTTTAGTTAGTTTAATTCAAGATATAATACATTCAAAATATTACAGAGAGGCCAGCATAGCTTTTCATGTTATGTGCAACCACATATGTCAAAGTAAATAAAGGCCAGACTGAGACTTAAACCTTCAAAGGAACATGAGAGACACCTAAAATGAGTGAAATAGACTCAAGTATGATTTCATTGACATAGGTTTTATTGTGTTTATTACATTACAAATACTGTATATTAATGTGATAATGAATTAATTGAATTAGCTGTAATGTTTACTTTAGTTTATAGATATCTAAATTATTAGACTTTAATACAGATTTAAAACATTAGTCACATTGAAAAAAGATATGATTTCATTTCTAAAAGTAAAGTTGAAAATATATGTTTAAAATATGACAATACATATATGTCATACACATAGTTATGTTTAATTAAAGTGATGTGACATCTGAGATGACAGGATGTCATCATATAAAATATATTATTTAAAGTACATAAGTTAAAATACACTTAAATATAACACTAAAACTTTTTGTTTGTTTTCACTGATTTGTAGAGAAACACACTGAGTGATGTGTGTTTCTTTAAACCATTGTAATGCATAAATTAAATTGTGCTGGTTAAATTTTTTATCATTTTGTAATTTTTTCAACTACCCCTTTGAATAACTCAGGTATACCTATTTTTAGGTTGAATGAGCACTCAGTTTGACTTAATTTCCTCCTTTCAGAACACTTTGTCATCATGAATATTAATGTTGACTATCGAGAGTTCATCTCTCGACACATCTCCGATATTTTGTAATTTCCTGAATTACAGTCGACACATCTCTGTCCGTCACTTCCCACTGCTCGCTCTTCTGTAAAAAGAGGCTCAGATGTTTTGTGATTAGTGAGGACACGGTGTACCAGCATCTCTCTGTTGACACCGCAGGGCCGCTTTTCAAGGAAGGACCCTTAAATAAACCATATCTCGCAAATGAGTCACAGTGAGTCAGGAGGTCATATCTTTCTTGAATTGCTGAGTAAACCCACTTACGGACGGTTACGGTTCTTCTTTTCACACATGATCACACCTATAGGCAGCCTACGTCTTACTTTATATAGGTTTCAGTTCGGTCATCTGATTGACGTGTGTGTCAAGTATCAAACAACACACAGTCACTGTAATCTAGTCATCACAAGAGCAAACAAACTACATCATCAGTTTAGGCTGAACCAAACCTACGTGTGTCAATAAACGAAATACTGTGAAGGTCAATTAAACTCGGAGATGAAAGCCTTTCTGTTATTCACTTGTTCATTCATTCAGAACAGCTGCTGCTCAGTCATTCTCGATGACGTTATCCTTATTATTAGCAGCTGATCTTAGCTTGTCTGTGCAGAAACTTAACTACTGTATATTATTCTTGACACACCACTCAAAACACATTCTATTATAACTCATCACAGTGTTATTGCCATTTGCCGTTTGACCAATGTCCAGTGGTTGACCGTCAAATTTTATGGATGGGAATAGAGTCGTCCTGTTTGAGACATTACAACTCAGTTTGGATGCTAATAAATATAAATTAAAAAATAATAAATAACAGTCACAAAATAGTAGTAATAATTACACATAATAAACACTTTTTTACATTAAAAGATGAAGAATTAGATTCTAATCACTGGAGCCAGATCAATATATATCACTTAACAGTTAAAATTGGCCTGATATTGGTCTATAACACTTACATCGGTGTCAGCATATATGTTGTCTGATACGCTCCATACATAATGGAGATTGCTTTTAGCTTTGTAGACAGCATTGTGTGTGTATTTGATCATTTTTCTTTCTTTCATTCAAATTTAATATATACATAGATTTTTCTCTCTTGTGTTGTTTTATTTATAGATATTCATAAAATTTAAAAATACCAGTAAAAGTTTACTGTCCAGTGCCTTCATATCGTTTTGGACAGTAAACTTTATTGTATCTGTAAAATATCCTGCCTACATTATACACACAGGTGTTGAAAAATGTAAGTTAATTCATACATTCTGTATTCTGTAAGCCTATATTATATTCTGTATGAAGAAAATCAGCCAATATATATTGATATTAATATCAGTATTGGGCACAAAAATTCCCACAAATATAATTCCCAAAAACAAAACCATTTAGAAAATAAAATCACAGAACAGTTGTGGCTTTACTTACAATATAAAAACTTTTATCCTCTGATTGTACAAAGAAAGTCCTGTAAATAATACTGAGGGCAGCATTTGTATGGCTTCATTTTAAAAGATAAGGCTGTTGCTGATATTTTATATTTTATTTTTTTTTTTTTGTCAACAAATGCCATGAAAAGTCTAAAGCCAGCAATCAAATAACAACAGTTATTGAATATATGTATGTAATTCTGCTAACATAAATACCCCCTAGAACAGAAAATGTGTATTAATCCACAACTGAAAATAGTCCTCAACAAATCAACTATTAACCCCTCTTTTTGAATGTTTGCTTAAAAACGACATTTCCCAGCTTATCCGGTTGTTATCTATTTTTTTAAGATTTACTGTACATCTTCAATGAACTCTTTCGCAGTTAGTAGCCTCTGGGAATACACGCAACCCCATGGGGTAATCTACGGTAATCTATGTCGTTACACACTCTCTCACCGCTGACTAACCCCCTGAGTGGGCGCAACCTCGAAACAACTGGTTAGTTGGTCAATTGAGCTATTTCCAACTGTTGCAACGCAGGTTATGTATGATCAAGACACAAAGACAGTGCAACATCAGAGCAGGACGTGACCACTGAGTAACCCCATGACACACCCGCTGTCAGACAATCCTCACACACAGGTCATCTACTGCGGTACTGCAAACGAGAGTTACACCAGACCCTCCATGTTGGTAAATCCATTCTGTCATTACAACACAGCTGAGGTCCGTAGGAAAGACGACTGTGATGAGTTTGACTCACAGCTCATGTGTGTTTTCTGGAGATGACGATCATTTTCTTTATCAGTTACAAAGTCTACCTCTGCATGTGGCTTGTTTTGTCCAAATAACAGTCCAAAACTGAAATATTACATTTACAATCATATAGAAAAAAAGCAGCAAATTCTCACTATGGTGAAGACTGAAATTATTATATTACTTACTTATATATTTCTTATCAGGATATTTGCCTATATTTTTTGTCAATAAACAAACAAATGTACCTCCAAAATGGCAGACACCCATATCAATAACTTGCCATGAAAACACTTCATTAATCAACTATTTTAGCTCTGGTGTGATCTCATCTCAGAACTTCAATATTTTGACTAGATTATGGCCCGAATCAGTTATTACTATATGGATGAAAATCCTGTCCTGATTAGTGCCTGATCTCAGCCTTACACACCTAAAACAAGAAATTCATTACACAATTAGTGATTCAACAGGAAAAAGAAGAGCAACTATTTTGAAAGAACGAGTCACTGCTGTAGTGATTTTTCAAGCAAAAGAAGTGGACATATACAAGAAATTTCTCTTGTTTGAGCTTCACAAATGGCAGGGACTGTTGCTTTTCTTTGTCATGTCATTGTAAAGTGAATATCTTTGGGTCTCGGTCAAAGAAAACAAGACACTGTTTCCCTTTTCGAGCCCAACTGGTACTGGATTTTTGGGGCCGGTGCCCAAACACACACTGGGGAGTTTAAATAAATAAATAAATAATATTCTTTATTTATTAAATCAAAAAATTACATCAGGGCACTAAAACAGTAAACTTTGACTGGTGTTTTTAATAATTATAAATAGCCATGAATACAAAACACAAATAGAACTTGAATTAAGGATCAAATATACATACAATGCTGCCCTCAACAGCTAAAACTAAAGTAAATTAAAAGCAATCTGCATTATATTTAAAAAAAAAAATGTCAGAAAACATATATGCTATAGACTTAGTGATTAATTGTAAATAACCTTGATCATGGAAATAATCATTAGCTGCAGCCCTGCAGTTTTAGATTGTTTTAATTTGGACAAAGTTAATACTTTCCACTCCAACCTATGCAGTGAGCATGTTGTAACCATGAGTGTTTGACAGTACCAGTCACAGTCCACATTATGCAGCGACCACTACAGCTGAATGCAAACATCCTGTACTGTATTTTGATTTGGGTGTGCTCTATTGACAGTTTCAACAGGCCTGTAGGTGTGACTATTAGCTCTGTTGCTCAAGCATCAATAGATTAGCTGAATGGCTCTGTGGTCAGGTGAATTTCTCACTATTCACTGCCAGTTTTCTACTGTGCACTGGTGGATAATCATCTTAATTGTGTTGACCCATTGTTTTGTATTGGGAGAATAATAAAGCCTTTATTTATGAGACCAAACCAGGTCATCCCGTATGTGTAGTAAAACATGTATGGCTAGCTATGACAAAACTGTGTTGACTGTAAACTGCCCTGAGGTTCACACGTCTTGCACACATATGGATGACCGTAGAAATCTGCACATGCGCAGGAGCCCAGACAGAAACTCATACCTGAGCATCACTCCCCCCGACTCAACACACACACACTCACACACACACTCCTCACCCCCTGACACAATGCAGCCCATTCATGCCAAACGTGAAACACCTCTGTTACAACTTTGAGTCGCTCATCAGGAGGCGATGCTCTGCCAGCCGTTAATTCATCCACAGCTCACAGACACCCCAGCCGCCCGCGACCCTTCGTATCTGCCCCGGACTGAGAGTAAACCCCGTACTCACCTCCTCACATCGAAAGGCATGGTGTTTGCACGGTTCACGGGGGGATTAGCGGACAAAGCTACAAACAACAGGTACCATACAGCTCGCTTCAGTGCTACCGGTTGTTCATCGGTACCGGGCTGACGTCAGCTTAGGACGCTTTGCACAAGCTGATTGGCTGAGAACTACTTCCTGTTTGCTCTGATTCTTCTTCCGCCAAGAGCGTAGCGTCACTTTTATTATAGCTTTTGTCGATTCAAGTCAAGACACATTAACTACATTGTTGAAAATCTCCTAATATTTAAAATAAAATAGATAAATAACAGAAGCAAAGGAATATTTTTTTATTTTAAATCATTTTTTGTATTGTTTTATTAACTAAAATAAATCTTATGTTGTCTTTATCCTATATGTTATGTACTAGTACGTAAATTATATAATTTTTTTTTAAAACAAATTAATTCTCCGAATATTATGTGATAATTCTGATCAGCACTGTATGTTATCTCCCCTAAGTTATATGGCATTCATTTTGTTGGGACCATGCCATAAATAAATATCATATTAAGAGAAGAGATCCTTTGTACCATATTATATAAGCATAATACAGTAAAAGGTACCCTTGTAACCACACGCACAAAAAAATTGTTCATTTGTTTGTTTATCTACATAAAAAATAGAATATATGTGTAATCCATCTGTTGTCCCTGGCCTGGAAAAAGGAATCCTACAAATACTATAAAATGTATCTTGTAAAAATTCATATGCACAAAAATAATTAATATGCATGAAATGGTAACCTACAGTACATATCCTCCAATAAATAATACAACAGCATAACACATCCTAATAAAACCATCCATTTATTTATTTATTTGTGTGTGTACTCATTTGTGTGCCCACTGGGTGTGCTCTTAAACTAATCTACAAAACTTTACCCTGTATTTCTTACCATAACTCCTCCTGTGAAACCTGGTGTAACTGGTGATTAACAATTTAAGAATATAACAGTTATGATTATATAAAATACTGTTGATATTAATTAATAAACACTTAAATATGTCCACATACCTGTGTATACTTATACATATACATACACATACATATACATATATAAATAATGCATTAAGTCTATGCTTACTAAAAATGTCTCTACTGCTGCTTAAAGTGTTACCAACTAATCTGCATTTTGAGTAACTGCAGTGTATTCTGGTCTGATTTAACTTTGAGCCTGAGCAAACAGATCAATCACATTTGAGGAATAACAACAAGATAAACAGGAAATTAAATTATTCAGTTCCCCATGAGCCTTTGTTTGAATGTGTATGTTGGTTAGCATTTGGTAGCTGCTTGTTTATCTTGTTGCCAAAAAAATAGACCATAACCCATATTGCCTTTATGAAAAAAAAAATCTAATGCCTCAGTTGTCCCCAAAACACATAAACTACACTGATCAGCTGACATGAAAGCAGGCAAGCACTTCATTAACACTGATTACTTTGTTACACAGAAGTTAAGTTAATTTTCATTAGGCTCAATATTCATAAATAAAAGGGGGTTTTCTTTTCTGTGAAACAAAACTAAATTGACATAACTGTCAAGGCATTTTGGACCATCACAACCAGGAAACAGAGAGCGATACGTCATACTTTGATGTGAAAACTGTATGTTGTCATACAAGAACATCCACAAACTCCATCAGTGAAGGTTTTTTCCTTTCCAAGTGTTGTTGTTTTTTTTTCTTTTTCATTTTTTCATCTGAAAGATTTTTGGCTAAAATAACGTGTTGGTTGACGAGACACCAGAATTCAGGATAGGCCGTGTATTTTCCCACTGATGGCTCGGCCGTTGCCCGTAGTGACAATGACAGTAAACAGGCAGAGATGACAGCAAGTGACAGCATGGCTGGACCACAGGAAATGCCTCTCTGTCATCCTCTGTTTCACTTCTCTTTCTGGATGCGAGCAATGGTTGGTTATGGGCCATAATTATGGGAATCCAAAACAGAGCAACAACTCAGTCTCTATTTTCAAACCTCAATTTTAATATTATGTCACACACACGTTTTTGTTTTTGTTTTGCTGAAATGCACACTTCGGTTTCACACTTAGGTATCACGATGAAATAGCACAACAAAGAAAATATGTTACATGAGTTTAGGCAGTCAAACTTTTTGTAATATTTTTTTTAGAACATTTTGGAAAGCACCAATATGACGGGAAACAGACAGCAGCTGTGAATAAACAAAAAAGGGGATAATTGGAGGGGAGGGGTGAACACTTTCTACAAGAAATACACAATTGCTTCATCTGTACTAACTTTGTTCACCCCTTCATCAGATGTTTAATATCTTTCCTAACTTCTAGCACATAATGCCATCACCTCCATTGTGACTGGAGGGAAGACGCATTGACACTGAGGACAAAATGTTTGGGTACAGACTGTTTTCAGAGTCCTCCTCCTCCCCTGTGTAGTGTAACATTCCTGCTTTGTGGCATGTGCCTCACAGTTGACTCATCTCACACAAGTGTGAGGTTAGAGTTTTTGCACTCTGTTGTGATTGGTTAAGTTTGAGCTTCCCCTCCCTTCCCCCTCTTCCTTTCTCACATAACACAACCATTTTCCCTTTGCTTGAAGTAAAACAGAGGGTCAAAACAGAATGGATGTGGATTCACCAGGCTGAAAGTTACAGTAAAGTGAGAATGATGTCATGGCCCATATAGTGTATGTCAGACTGATCTTTGAAGGCAGTATACAGTGTAAAACTGTTAACATATACAGCCTGATATTCAGCTATAAAGACTTAACTGCAGTTAGCTAATTTGTTTGTTAGTTCAAAGATTGATTTAATCTAAAATAATGTAAATGTAAATATGAAAACTAAGTTTAGCAAAAGTGGGTTTAAAATCACTAAATTCAGATTTAAAATTAAGCAGAGTTCAGTTGCACAATATAAACTGAACTCTGTTTATTAAATACAAGTTTAAAAATGAGAGTTTACAAAGAATTAATATAGAGATGTTTGCTTACCCAAATTAAAATAAGATCCCGTCAGGATCTCAGTATAAAAGAGGAGTTGCTTTGCAGTTCTTAACAAAATGTCACATAGTTCACCAAAAAGTTAACAAAACAGCTAGCTTAAGGTTAACAAAATATTACACTGTTTGCTGATAGTTAAAAAGTCAGTTGGCCTAGTTAGGGCAAATAAGTTATATAGTTTCTCTTCTTTGAGAAACACTCGGTGGCCAAATTAATGGAGCAATATTGCTAAATAACAGAAGTTTTAAAAACACGCAACAGCACAGTATAGAAAAAAGAGACTGCCTGGCAGCAACACAGCATAACATACAATTTCAAGTAATACATATAGGAACAAAAATAAAAAAATATATAGAGTATGAATAATCTCTCAACCAAGAATATTACATTTGAAATACATTTCAAATGAACTGTCAACCAAGACATGTTACAAACCTACAGTTTATTTTGATAAAGAGCTTTTTTTTAATCTCATGCAATTAAATTATATGTTAACGGAAACATAATCTTCCCATAGTGTGACTAATGAGTTACTGCTGAGCTGAAACTCAAATGGTATTTTGAATGGAAAGCAGTGTCACAACACTACCTGTTTTTAAGTCTGCTTAGTAAACAATTGTTTCACAACAAAACAACCCTGGTGTGACTCTGCTCTTTAGTTTCAACACACCCTCTTGTCAGTGTAGATGCTTGTTGTCCGTCAATAATGATCCTCCTGCTTCCTTATGACAGCAGCGCTGGCCAGTCTGAGTCAGCAAACCACACCAACAAATGAAAAGGGTTTCCCAGAGTGATTGTAATCATGTTTGCTTAATAAAATATACTCAAATTTTGAGAGGGGAAAAAACACCTCATCCATCTGTTTCAATTAGGTCACAGATGAAACAAAACTGTCAGGTCAAGAGATCTCCATCTGCTGTTGTCTTCCTGGTAGACCAGTGTTTTGTTTCTCAGCATGTGGAAATTTACTGGACTTCAGATTTCTATACAGTGATTAACTTTTATGGTTAGCCTTTGCTCTCGGGGCATTGAACACTATGTACCTCTGACTAATAAAAACAAAGAATAAACTTTTATGGCCCCTCGGCAGATATTTACTTATTATCTTGTTATTTGTCAACTCTCAGGTGAAGAGGCAAAATAGAAATCTAATTAAACACTAACATCATGGAAAGTTTGGCAGATTCCTTATTTGCTGACATGTGGATATTTTACACAGTCACTTAAAATCAGGAAACATGATTAAAAGGTACGGTAAAAGATAAGAAAAAGAGATGAAAACTTGAGTCGTGTCTAGGAGGAAACCCTTGATTTGTGAAACTCTCGCGGGATTTGTGCGCACTGTTTCTTCATTGTACAAACTATTTATGTTTTATAATATGACAACGCTGTGGTTAAGATCTCGGTAACTTTAAGGACCAAAAAACACTGAAATAGAGTTAGGAGAAAATCAAGATTTGAATTTAAATATTTACTCTCGCGAGATCTCTCGGGTGAGAACTTTCTTCACACCGCGTGCTCGCTTACGTGCAGTACGCCTGTACAGAAATGTTCTTTACAAGCGCGTGCCCCGCTCCGTCCTGTCGACGGGCGGGGGGGGGGGGGGGAATGACGTCTGCAGTGTTGGCAGGACGCCAAGAGGGGCGGCCGCCTGACGTCAGTCGCTTTAGTCTCATTCACAAGTACGAGTCGTATATAAGGCTTTTCACACCGCTCAAAGGCAGAAGCTACTCATTATAAACTTGAATATATTAAACTTTTAAAGAAGAATCAAAACTACCGGATACACTCAAGAAGAAGAAAGGACCAAATTAGACAGTCTTAAAACTTTTTTTGTGTTTGTTTGCGTGTTTATTTTCTTTCTAAACAAGCTACCAGGAACAAAGGACTCGCCGCTGTTACTTTGTAACTTCGGGAGAAATCATTTTTTCACAACAACCTAAAGCTCTGTTTTCCCGCCGGTCAAGCTTTATGTATTTGGATTTAACATTTCTATCCCGCCGTCCTACTATGGTCATAATGGAGGTCCCCACCATCGACTGCGCGTCTCTCCGTGGTTTGCTGGAGGACGACGTCCCGGGCTGCCTGCTGCTGGACTGCCGCTCCTTCCTGTCCTTCAACTCGTCTCACATATCGGGCTCCACCAACGTGCGCTTCAGCACCATAGTCCGCAGGAGAGCCAGGGGAGGGCTGGGACTGGAGCACATCGTCCCCAACGAGGACACCAGGACCCGGCTGCTGTCCGGGGAGTACCAGTCCGTGGTGCTGCTCGACGACCGCAGTTTGGACTTAAGCCAGGCGAAGAAGGACGGAACGTTGATGCTGGCTGTTACGGCCCTGTGTCGCGACCCCTGTGGAGCCAGAGTTTTTATTCTCAAAGGTAAGAAACAAGCGAGTTTTGACTGTTTAAAAGAGCCACACACAATTGTTTCACTGTCTCCTAACAACGGGGCAACAAATGTGGATTACAGCTGTCACCATACCAGCTGGTGCTGGAGTAAACAATGTTCCAAAATAACCCCATGAGCAGTTGTCACCATTTTGGAGACCAATGTGTAAACTTAAACGTGTCTCTGTGCTGTCCTGTGGTCTGATCAGTCCTCCTTTTTATTTCTCTTTTCCAGGTGGTTTTGACACATTTTCCTCAGAGTATCCAGAGATGTGTACCAAACCTTCCCCTCCACAAGGGCTCAGTTTGCCCCTGAGCTCCAGCCATCCTGAGAGTGCAGACCCAAGCTGTAGTCCCTGCAATACTCCTTTATATGACCAGGTTTGTAGCTTTATTTGATATATAATCAGGCTGCAACTAATGGTTATTTTTTTATTATAGTTAATCTCTTGATCACTTAAAAAAAAAAACTAATAGATTATTTGAAATCAATTAGTTTTTTGGTCAATGAAATGTCAGAAGAAACCAGATGCTATTTGCATTTAAGAAGCTGAAATAAGAGAATTTGGACACACATTTCTTAAAAAGTGTCTGAAAACGATTAATCGATTATCAGAATAGTTGCTGATTAACTTAATAGTGGACAACTAATTGTGTCAGCTTTAACGGAGGACATAACACTCTATAATGTTTTAGAGTTTACTGAATCTGGTTGTTTGTTTATTTTCCTCTCTTCAGGGCGGTCCCGTGGAGATCTTGCCTTTCCTGTACCTTGGCAGTGCCTACCACGCTTCAAGAAAAGATATGCTGGACATGCTGGGGATCACTGCTCTAATCAACGTCTCTGCCAACTGCCCCAACCACTTCGAAGACTCCTTCCTCTACAAGAGCATCCCTGTTGAGGACAACCATAAAGCCGATATCAGCTCCTGGTTCAATGAGGCCATCGAGTTTATTGGTGAGTTACATCCACCTTTTTTTTTTTTTTACTTCCTTCGCGCTCCCTCAACTGCCAAGTGTGAGCGCCTGTCACAGCTGTTACCTCCTGAGCCCGTTGATGGCAGGGAACACAAACACCCAACCCCCCTCCTCCTTCACTCCACTCTTTGACTCCTGGATTTAAATTTTAAAAAGTTCCCTCCAAAACCGACCAGCTGGCTCGGCACAGGCTCCCCTACTCCACCACAATGGTGGTTACATCATCGCCATCTCTTAGGCGTAGAAAAAAGGGATGCCCCCTTTTAATGAATTGCGAGCCAGTGGCCCCCAAACTAGTTTTGTAGTGGGTAGGCTGGCTGGGCTTGAAAAGCTCCCTCCATGCCGCTCTTTGTTCTGCCTGAACAAAAGGCAATTTCTCCTCACTCACTGTCGGCCTTCCTCCCAGATCAATACCCCCCAGCAGGGGTCTGTTCCCCTTCTTTGTCTATTCATACTGCCTCCTTTGGGAATAACCCCCACAAGCTCACACCCTGCACCCCTATTAACCGTGTTCCAGTGTCTGAATGAGTGTTGTTGAATTTAAATAGCAACTGAAAGTGTTGCAAACACTTCCTGTGACAGTTTTAACCTCCATTCTTTACAAATACATTTCATCACCTGACAGATGTTCCACAGTGTACTAATGTTGCTTTCTCGTCTCTTTTCCCCCTCAGATTCAGTGAGGAATAAAGGAGGCCGTGTGTTCGTACACTGTCAAGCAGGCATCTCTCGCTCTGCAACCATTTGTCTCGCCTACCTCATGCGCACCAACCGTGTGAAGCTGGACGAGGCCTTCGAGTTTGTCAAGCAGCGCCGCAGCATCATCTCTCCCAACTTCAGCTTCATGGGACAGCTCCTCCAGTTCGAGTCGCAGGTCCTGGCGTCATCTACCTGCTCCTCAGAGGCAGGCAGCCCGGCTATCGGCAACAGCAGCACAGTCTTCAACTTCCCCGTCTCCATCCCTGTGCATGCCTCTGCTGGTCAGCTGTCCTTCCTCCACAGTCCCATCACCACCTCTCCGAGCTGCTGAGCAGCACAGACTCTGTTTGGACTTGAACTGTTTCTCACGAGTGACTCTGAAATCCATTTTTATGGTGATACTGGTATCACTGGATAGAATGGGAAACTAGTGTTTGGGGTCAGTTCATTTGACTCTGTGAGCTGCTGGCCAAATCTGTGTAGGATGGTCTCATCATTTCAAAGGGAGATTTGATAACTACCATCAGGCAGTATTCATGTTTAACCTCCTAAATGTACAAGTCATCCACAGTTTTATGACTTGGAAAATGACTGAAAGGGTAGCTGAGGTTATTCCCGTAAAGGAAGTTAGAAGTATCTTTATTCAAAAGGACTGATTAATTTTTTGTTTGTTTGTTTTTAATCCAATGAAGGCAACTGCTTTTGATAATCATAATCATTTGTAAGCAAACAAAACAGAGAGGGCTAACAGTTGTCTCAGGAATGTTGAGTTATCCTCTCTAATGTCCATTTTGCTTTCTGTGCTGGTTAAAGAAAGCAGTATCAACTTAAATGCCCAACATGGCATGGAAGTTCCTCCTCCATTTTTGACGAACAATGAATGTATTCCCCTCTCTTCAGAGTAGTTGTGACAGAAATCTTCATGTTCAGTTTGAGAGTTGAATGGTTGCCAATTCAAATGCAAATACCTGCCTTTCAAGACATCATGAAACCTTGACGATCCTGACACATTGGGGAAATGGACCATTAAATACCTCATGTTTCTGTACTGTGTACTGCAGCACTGACACGGACACAACCCCCAAAATTACTAAAAAAAAATGGGGACACGTAGTCCTCAGTGCCTGCATTCTGACATATTTATTGAACTAAAGTAATATATTTCTTTATCATATCTATTTTTGCATATGTTTGTTTTAAATGTTGTTTTTATACTGTTTAATAAATCTCATTTGACTTTTGTACTTAACATTTGTACTGATTTCCTCTTTTTTATCTGACATAAGACAGATTTATTCATTGAGGCCAATTCATAATTTTAATAATAACTATGTTTTTCACCAATTTTAATCTTGTAATAATATTTAGTGATCAACCCATATATAAATAATACCCAATAACTTGAGGTAACTAACACAAAGGATAGATTCACTCTATCTTTGCTTTTAAAATGATACCTTTAGACAGAGGTAGAAAAAGCACACACATTCTTTACTCAGGTAGAAATACAGATACTTGAGTGAAAAAAGACTGGTAATAGTAGAAGTACTAGTTGAACTTCTTTACACATGTAAAAGTACAGGCTTTAAGGGTGCACTCAAAGTATAAAAGTAAAAAGTTGCCCTCTGTAGGACATTTCTAGCAGCTGTTTTTATGTAAAGCTAACTGATCCTCACCTTTTCTCTGTGATGGACTGTTTTGTTGTGTTCCATCTTTCGTCATTTTTATGTTGTTACTTCTCTTGTGCATGATGCACTGATAGATACACCAAGAAATCGTCTTTCCTACATGTTATTGTCCCATCCATTTAGGGTGAAAATGATCATCTTTATGATGGGATGGTGGCACACGATGCACTAAAAACTAAAGATAATCAATAATTACACTCCAATGTAACATGTCTGTTTTTAAAATGTATGGAGTAGAAAGTACAACTATTTGTGTTATCATGTAGGGAGTGTAAGCCAGAAAATAAGCACTCAAGTACAGATACCTGAAAAACTCTCCTCAAGTACAGTAACAAAGTATTTGTACTTTGCAACTTCAAACCTCTGCATAATTAAAAAACGTTCGGACTCAGATTAAGTTTGTTTGAGGTGCTCTTTGAAAAAGGAAAAATGCAGACACAAAATTTACAAGAAAACTCCAAGGTAAATGCCTTTATTGTCCTGGCAAGGTCATGTTAGACATTAAAACACACTTACGTCTTTCAGCATTAAGTTCTCTTCAGGGAGTCACAGAGGGAATCGTAATTTTAGACAACGCTGTTTAGTTTTGCAATAAGCTGTCAGCTGCCTTTTGTAAACACACCAGAAAAAGAGCTGATTGTTGTGCCTTTTTCCCAGGTTGTCAAATACCAACACTTTGTGTCCCGAACACAGCAAACTAATAAGCAAATAAAAAATACAGGCATAGGGCAGGGTCTCTAATTATGGGTCATAAATAATAATTTAAAAGGTTTTGTTTTTATGAATCTATACCTTGTTTTTACTGTATAGTGTGCCTTTATCATTATTGCATAAAAATACTTATTATAAAAACAGCCACTTATTAAGATCTGTGTATGTATCTATGTTGGGCAATTTAAAGTATATTTTGATGCTTCTAAAGATGAAAAAGAGCGCGCACACACACACACACACAAAAAAAAAAACATTTTGCAACAGACCTAAACAAAGCTGATGTAATTCTGACCTATACTGGCATGGCAGAGATATCTTTGTGCACATCCTCCCCTGTTTCGTTCCATGCAAAGGAATCCTACCATCTATCTGCATAAGGATTTTGCCCACATAAGAAGAAGAAACATGATGTCATGGCATCAGCCATTGTTCAGGCCACACTCCTTCTCTATGAACCCATCTGAGACCGGGGCAACAGCAGGAGGCCTAAAGAATCAGCCAAGGAGCCCTCCCTCTGCGGCCACAATAGGAGCAGCTGCAAGGCGTTTGGGAAAAGTGTGACAACTAAAGAGCATTCAGGGCTCAGTCAAGCACCGGCCTTGTGTCCCCTGTCTCACACACCAATAGGGAGGTGGAGACGGAGACGGCCGTGAAAGGGAAAGGAATATGTTTGGGTTGCAAATTAGCCAAAACATTGGCTCTGACCCTCGGTGGGGTGTGAGAAAAAGGTGGAAAAACTTCCTACAGAGGTGATGATGATGATACCCCCAAGGCCTTCACTACAAGATAAACCTGTCTTCAGTTAGTGGAGCTCAGATTTAGGGGGAGCAAACCTCACATTTTTGCAACAATTTCACTTGAAACACAGATTTTTCTTACACATAACAAAAAAAAATCTTCAAACTGACATCAACTTCTTATCTGACAGCAAAGCAAATGTTTGTCTCTGAAAGAAAACCTCACCAGTGACGATGCCTCTGTGATAAAAGGCTCATTCATTACCTCACCAGCTCCCTCAGACAAGCTGTGCTTTTGGTGACATATGTGTGACTCCCCCCATCCAGCCTCCCCCTAACCAGCCCACCCGCCTTTGTGTCTTTAGATTCCCTGTTGTCAGGAGGGAGGCTGGCAGGAGTGTGTGCTTTGGGGTGTCTGTGTGTGTGTGAAAGTCGTTAGGCAGCTTTTATGATCTGATGAGGGGGAAAAAAGCCCTCAGTCAATTGCCAGGTCAGGGACATTAAAGCATGAGGATTTTAAGTGTGTGTGAGACAATCTGAATGTGGTGTGAGACAATGCCAAGGTGCTGGATCCTGAAACAAGACTGCTAATTTTGACTGAGTCACATAAAAAGGAAAATGTAAACTTGATTAAATTTCCGTCTGATATATTACCAGCGGTGGAATAAATATTCTGATAATTTACTCAAAGCTACTACAAGCAACTTTCCACCATACTAACCACAAAATGTAATGTCAAAAATAAAACAACCTACACAAAAACGCAATCTTCTGGCACATGTTGTTGATTCCTTATGTAGGTCAGTAGATTCAGTTTCAATTCAGCAGCCCCTTTTCAGTTTGAGGTCAATATATTTTCATCTATTTGTTATGTGAAAAGTAACCATAGCTGTCAAGTAAACATAGTGGAGTATAAAGTATAATATTTGCCTCTGAGATATAAAGGTAGTGTAAGTAAAGTATAAGTACCTCAGATTTGTACTTCAGTTCAGTACATGTCTACATGTACGTTAGTCACCTTCTACCATTGTATATTAACTCCTGCATGTCTTACAATGTCCTCACATTTTAAGTCGGTGTCAGTTGACCATAACATCATTTGCCAGTTTCACTACATTGTCAACTGGCTGCTTCATTTAGCATCTGAGCTCTGACTCAACTTCAAAGTCATTTTAATTAACACAATCCAAAGGAAACAATGGTTATATAATGTGTCAGACACTGCTGCCAAGACAGGAAGAAGACATAATCCCACCCCTCTCTTTTCTCACCATCCAGTTTGGATCAGACATGTGGGAGCTGATGTAAGTTTCATGACTGTTTCACATCAGATATGTGACACGTTCCCAAAATGAGAATATGAGAATATTTTAATTGAATTCTGTCACGTGTACCCAGAAGTGACACTAAAGCTTTTGACATACATATGGGATCAAATGATCCTGTGATTTGAAATGTTTGACAAGCCTGCTGACAATAAAAGAATATGAGATCATCGTCATCATCATCATTATGTAAGAATATGACACCCTTGTCTTCAGTGTTATACATATTTCAAGGTTCAGTTCTACATCCCAGTTGACGTGTTAAGACTATTACATTGTAAATGCCCATCTATATTTATAGTAGGCTGTAATATTACATGTTAACTGCCTCAGCAGCATCATGGCACCATATAAATGTGTTGTGTCAGGAAAGGTTGTACATTACATTTATTTTGTCCCCAAACTTTGTGAAAGAAACTGGTAATAATTGACCCTTTCTAAGATCCTGTGCTTTTGGAGTCACCTTTCATCTTTACAATATTGAGCTATGTGCTAGCCTTGTCTATATTAAAAGAAAGCCCAAATTTTGAAGATGGTTAAAAGATGTTGCTGGGGGACGTGTATAGTCAAGAAATTTGGTTAATGTTATCTAAGTGCTTGCTAACTAGTTGCTAATGTACATGTTTTTACATATCTATTTAGCTAGCATTTATATAGCTATGTAGCTTTTACCAGCAACATCTTTTACTGTCTTCAAAATTTGCTTTTATTTTCAGCATAGATGAGCCTATCACATGGCATATCTAAGTACTTGAAACAGAAAATGAGAAAGTTGTCTGAGGTTCCATCAGGTACTAAGCTTGTTCACATGACAGAGTTGAAGTCACGCCCCTTCTGGTGTGCATGGTAGTCAATGAGAGAAACACATATTTTTTTTTTTTGTTTGCATTTGAACTGTGCCCTGAATTACACATATGATATCTGTCAATTTATAAGATGAAGAAGTGTTTTATCCAGCTACTCTTGGTACTTTTATCAGCTGGGAAAAGAAAGAATGAGTAAGGCCTCTTGCTTGTGAGACTACATTCCGGTACAAAAGCACACAGTTATTGTAGCTTCAGTGGTTAATGTTAGCTTTTGGAGGGAGGAAATCATTATGTCACTTATGTGACTATTAATACACAAATAGGCCCTTTTAAAGCCAACGTCATCCAAAAGCTGCACGTGCATTTTGGCAAGAGATGTAGCAGTCTCCCCTATCAACGGTCATGTAAAACAGAGCAGTCAAAAATTAGACTTGCTGTCTCACAGTTGTAAAATAGAGAAAGTTGTTTTCCCTGATATGTGAAACTATGCAATCTAATTGATTACATAGTTCAGGAATGCACCAGCTGACCGAGCATCAAATCAGATTTGTCTCCACTTAACATGTGAATCACATGTGAACATGACACACAGACATGAAATGTTTCACTGTAGAAGACTAAATAACAAAGACCACAACATTACCCACTAAATTTAACCTGACATTCTGTGTGAGAGCGGTGTTGGGTAATTACACCTCTCACACTTCATCATACCTTGAAAATGGATTAAGTCTCTCTCACACACATGCTCCAGTCTCACAAACACACACAATATCCTGAGTGAGAGGACTTAGTCGACACATTGATGTCACGGCAGAATACTCACCTGCAGTAAATCTGTAAGAGGATTATGACTGTGACGGTCAGGGAGGCCTCTGTAACGTCCCATAGTCGAAGCATTGTACTGGTTTGTTCTAACCTTTACATCCACACAGAGCGCAGATACAGACACACAGTCTGTTGTGCCAGATGCCAAATCTCATGTGGACGTTGTCGTAAACAGAGTCAACATGGAACCTTCCTGTAAAAGAGGCCAGTGTGTTAAAGCCAAAACCGACTTCAGAAACTTTTAATGGATGAATTAACTCAGCATTATTACAGGTGTCAAACCTTCTGTATTTAAAGCACTACACTCAGAACAAAATGGTTCTTTCTGATGGACTGGGGTTCTGCCCAGCACCATTTGCTTGTGAACAACCCTTTCTTTAAGAAAGGATTCTTTGTAAGACAAAGGGTTAAATTTGGAACCCTTTTCATCCAAAGAACCCTGTTTGGTAGAAAGAGTTCTGCAAGGATTGTTGAAAGCATGAGTGCTAAAAGATCCCCAAACTCAAATATTTAATTGTTTACCCATGTTTCAATGGTATTTTAAATGTAGATGTAGATTGTTCTCTGTAGAAATCCCCAAAACCAAGAGGGCTATAGGTGAAACCCTTTTAGATTTCCTTTGGTTGGTTCTAGATGAAATCCTTGAAATGTAAAAAGAGTTTTTGAACATCCTTGGAAGGTGGAAGGCTCTGAACAGAGCCCCTGGAGAGGGTTAAAGGTGGAACCAGTACAACATAGAGGGGTCGTCTGTAGAACCTCTCATGCAGACCTTTTCCACCAACATGGAAATGATCGCCTTCCAGTTCAAGCACCTAATTTTGACATGTTTGTAGCATTTCCACCAAAAATAAAATTGTTTCAGAAATGGATGTTCCCTATATAGCATGTTTTCCTTGAGAACAAACGTAGGCGTGTCATATTTTGCAGGTTGTTGTGCACTATGCAGTGCTACCTGTTGATGATATCCTTGATTGCAATGGTTCCATTCAAATCAAGGATTTCACTAAATAGCACCAAGGTTCCAAGAATTTTGAACAGAAACGGTTCAAGAATGCGAATTTGACACGCCCACTTTCGTTACCAAGGGAAACCTGCTAGTTTTTGGTTCCACTGGAGAGCCAAGTTTTCAGGTTCCAAACCAAATAATTTTTAATGGAAATGCTCTGAATGGTTTGAAATTAGGTACTTAGACCAAAATTGGGCCAGTTCCATGTTAGTGGAAAATATTCTAGATAGAACCTCCTAAAAGAGTTCCAGTTGAAAAGATTCTACCAGAAACCAAAAAGAGTTCTCCTATGGCGACAAGCCGAAGACCCCCATATGGTTCTAGTTCTGCAAAAGAAACCCTGCAAAACTAGCCAGGCAAGCTGCAGTTGCGTGACAGGAGCTGAGATAAGGCCAGATCTGTGGCATGATAACCAAAGACTTGTATAGCTGGAGGAATGTCAGGACATTACGTATGGCTGCAGAGAAGTGGCTTTTCCTTTGCCAGCAGGTCTCCCCTTCCTTTAACAGCCCTGTCTGGAATGTCGGACGATGGTGGAAGAGAAACTATGTCGTCTCTGAAGCGTTTACATTGTTGTATCATTCAGGGCATCTCTGCACAAGTTGTATAACATTCATCTCCCCTTTGTGTTTGTGGTTGTTCCACCTGTCCAGATAAGACAGTTCAGCTACGCCTTACTATAAAAGCAGGGACATTAATTCTCACTAAACCCAATATGCCGTAAAGTAACAAAAACAACCAAATGTGCAGAAGAGATGACTTTTAATTGCTCCTAATTACCACAATCCATCAGATATTTGAATTACAGCCAAAATAGGGCTGCAACTAACCATTAACTAGAAACTATCTCAGCCCATTCACTATGCTGCCATCTGGCAAGAGATACAGAAGTATCCACTGCTGAACAACCAGACTACAAAGAAGTTTCTTCCCTCAGGCTGAGACTTCACATAAAATAGTTTGATTTTATTTTTCTTCAACCAATCTATTGCAAATGATTTTAAATGTTGTGTTTTCTACATCCAGCTATACAGCCCTGTTTTATAATGAAAAATAAATTGATTTTGTAACTTGTACAATCTCACGGTTGATTAATCTGTCTATTATTTTCTAAATTAATGAATTTGTTGTTTGGTCTATAAAATGTCAGAAAATGGTGAAAAATGTTGATCAGTGTTTCCCAAAGCCCAAGATAACGTATGCAAATGTTTTGTTTTGTCCGCAACCCAAACATATTAAGTTTACTGTCATAGAGGATCAAAAAAACCCAGAAAATATACACATCTGTGAAGCTGGAATCAGAATTTTATTTTATTTTTTTAAACGACTCAAATTGATTATTCGATTATCAAAATAATTTGTGATTAATGTAATAGCTGACAACTAATCGATTAATTGTTGCAGCTCTAAGCCAGAGGAACAGCTATCAGTCCCCAGCTGGAGCCTCATTCAGCACACTGAGTCTGAACAGAGGCTGTATTTTTCCACTCACTAGAGGTACGGGGTTGTGTTCACAAGCAGCAGTGAGATCCTGTGTGGAGTATTCAAGGAATGTCTGGCATCCTGTCTTCTACACAGACGGCACTCTGGGAAGATGATGTCACATCCAAAGAACATACATATGCGCAGACATAAATTAGATAAGGCCAGACCAGATGTGCAGCTAAAACAATCACTGCTTGATACTAGATAAGTTGGCGCTACATTAGCATTTTTTAAATCAAAGGCATAATATGCAACATTTTCCTTAAAAAAAAGTATATAATGTATAGAATCAAGTAAAATAATCCCTTTCAATCAAGTGTGTGGTGGCGTCTGTATCTGCAGAGACCCTCTTTCCTCATTTTCTCACTCTGCTCTGGGTGCTTTACCATCCCTGTACCAAAAGTTTGGCATTTGATATCCAGGAAATATTCTATCTTTCGGGTGCATTTACAAATAACTTGGACCAGTCCTACTCATTCTACCTTCACAGAATTGGCACTCATTAAATAAGCCTACTTTGTCTGGGTTTTATCCGTGAACTGTCACCTGAAAGCATCCTCGACTGCTATCACAAAACCAAAATACCACCCTTTACTGGTCAAAGGCGGAAACTACATGTTTCTGATGCAGGTTGAGATTGTTGACAACAAACCAACTGAACAGAAGATCAGTAATCTTCTCCTTTTCAATAGCAAACTCTTACTACCTGCATACCCCTAATTCTGATTCAGAGATTTAAAAGGATAAGTCAGTTTTTTTAAGTTTGGTTGTACGAGTTAGTTAGTTATCCACAGTCAATGTATTATCTACAGTAGATGGTGGTTAAAAGCAGCAGGAGAACCAGTGTAGGAAGTTAAGCAATGTACTGTTGTGGGCAGGGACAGCAGTAAAACATATTTTAGCCACCTAAAAAAGAGCTGCCTAAAACAATCACCATTGCTGGCCTGCCGCTGCTTCACGCAGTGATTTTATTTGAGTTAACTCTGTTCTGCTTCTCCAGAGTGGGGGCGAATTGACCGCCATCTACTATTGGTAACACACTGACTATGGATAAGGACCCCCTACAACCCCACCTCATAAAATCTGAAGTATCCCTTTAAGTGCTGTGGGCAAAAGCAAGCATGGGACATCCTGAATCCAAATCCTGACCCTATTTCAGTCCACATGGATACAAAGACCTTCTTATAAGCTGCAGCAGATCCCACATGACTGAGAAATGATCACTACTCATATGTTGTCACTGGTGACAATTACTGCAGCTGCTCCTCTGATGAAAACAAGCTGTCTAAAGCTGAATAATTAGATTTATTTTTTAATGTCTGATTTGGGATTTTAGTGGAGCTTTGGAAAAACGTTTAAACCCTTGAGTCAAGTGAAGAATAAGTGCAGTATTGACTAAAGTAGTGAAGGGGACATGCTTCATGTAACTACAGGGAGGATATTAATAAGCTAAATAAGGTGATCTTCCTCTTAGTGGAAGACCAAACTCTAGGATCACACACATGTGACATGCATGTGACATGTGTGTTGCCAGTGGTGGAAAGAGTATGGAAAATCTGTACTCAGGTACAAATACTGTTACATTACTTAACTATTGCTTAACTACAAGTAACACTACTGGTGTTAAAAAGTATGTAAGTAAAAGTATTCTTCTTGAAAACTCCCCAGAGTATTAGTTACTTTTTAACCATTAATGTTCAATGCATAATCAATAGCAGGCATTCAAACAGAAGAGGTTTCAGTTTCTCCTAATCTTTCTAAATTGCTCCCAACTCATGCACTGTTCTATTCAGTCATCACGATTCAGACCTGTGCCTTCTGCAGAGGTTTTCTTTAAGTCCATATGTCATGGTTTTCACTGGCCTGCTTGCACACAGATAGTTTTAAAGGGATAGCTCTATTCTAGTTTTATTCTGTACTTTTACTTCACATATGTCATACATGTTCATATAAGAAAATATAGAACATTATTTTTCTAGTGATATTCACCTTTTTTCTTTAATCTTTACATGATATTGTAATGCCATGACTGATTTTCACCATGGAATTAGTTAAGATTTAACTTAAGTTCACTCCAAAATCAAAAATTATCCTTGCAAACTGTATGAAGCATGCATGGTATACTGTAAAACATCAGGTTTTGGACAGTGCCAACTAATTGTTAGCCCACAATTCATCACACTGCAATTTAGAAAGGGTGATCACACCATTATTAGATATTTGGCCATTATTCAGACCTTGTATCATTTGTGTCTGACCCACAGCAACCTGATCAATTTCTCATGTGGCTCCCCATGAAAGATAATTGCCCACTCCTGCTCTAGATGGAAGATTAACACTAGTTGAAGTTTTGAATGAACTGCTCCTTTTAAGTGTGTCAGGCAAATCAATCATTAATCTGTTTTTTTTTTTATCTTTTCTTGCCTGTTGTATTGTCTTTTAAACAGCTGATTAAGGGTTGTTGTATTGACCTGTGTAAAGAAAATCTCTTAAATATAAGCATGATGAGAATGTAACTATCAAAATGTACTGGACTGAGTAATTCTGTCATTCTGAAGCGATATGCAGGGAGCTACAGTTGAATTAATAAATAAATGGATCAAATGTGAGCTGAATGAACGGGCTGCCAGAGAGGATCCATGAACTGATAATCTTCTTTCAAGTTCATTGAGTGTTAGCGCCATCTTATGGATGATATTGTGTGTTGCCTATAAAAAATAAAAACTGTAAATGAATAGAACATGGAACCTGCAGACACAACTGTTTCCTTTAGCATTTAGGCAGCAGTGCAGTTTAATTTCACAATCAACTCTTCATATTGACTTTTTTCACTCCACTTGATCAGATAGCTGAGGTCGTCCAATTCTCAAAGTCTCTGTTGACATGGAAGAGGTTATGAAATGACAAGCGTGGGTGTAGAAAAATCAACAGCACATAGTCAAACACAGACAGGAGCGGGACAAGAGGATGTTAGACTACTAATTTTAGACCCCGTGCTCCCTCTGCTGATAGAGTGTTTTCACATTAGCTGTTCAAATTTAAAACTCAAGTCCCACAAACAGCCGAAAACCAATGGATGAAAACTGCTGAGCTGAGCTGGATACACAGAGAGACAGGCTGGACTGCTATTGGTCAAACTCCAGTGATTCAAATGGTTGACTTTTGACCAGGATTGTTAATGATTAATGCTGCAACCAGCATGATAGAGGGACCTGTGACAACATGAGTAATCTATTCTTATTGACACGTGGGAGATTAAGTTAACAATCAACTTATTTTAAATGGAAAGACTGATATTTTAACTTCAAAATAAGTGAAAATAAGTTGACAATAATTTAGTTTCAAATGTTTATAACTCTAAACTCTTAAATAAAGTTGTAGTGTAAGGAGCAAAAGACCATTTTGACATGTTAGTGAAGAAAAAACACATGAAACATGTGTATGTGACTATTAACGTATGTTGACAGTGGCCAAATGCTACCAAAGAGAAAAGATGTCTGATGATTTTTATTTTGCCCAGGAAAAAAAAAAGTTTAATTATGCTGTTAATTCAGTTTGTGGAGACATTTTGACTTGTCATAGTAGGTACAGCACCAGAGTTAGTAATAACATTAATAATGGCTCAGTAAGCCGAGTCAGTGACTCTTCATGCAATAGTAGTGGAATGTAAATGTATTTACTCAAGTATTACTTGAATTACTTATAAATCTCTGTTTTCTGCTAATTTATATTTCCACTAGAGGGATTTGAGAGGTAGTTACCAGTTACTTTTACATAGGATTACTTATAAAACGTGATCAATCTATAAAATATGATACATTGTTATTGATTAAACCAGTGGTTGGCAACCTTTATCTTTAAAGGATACCTTTTCAATCATTGATAACCCTGTGACTAAGTGACATATTTTATATTTAATAACAGTAGAGAATAACTGAAACTGTACAATTAATGCAAATAGTGAACACAAAAACTGCACAAATAAGTTTGTGTCCAGTGAGTTTTTAAAATGAATATAGTTTTAACTCGTTAATCCTGCCTTCTACATTATCATTTCATCTGTGTCTTCTGTAGTTAAATTAAATATATCAGCTGATATTCTTTGAACAGTATTTTTACTTCAACACATTTTTTGATCCCTCCCCACTCATCACAAGTAATGGAGGAATTATATTTTAGTTTATTGTCCCAAATGATATCAGGGCAAAGAAACCATAAACTTAAACAGTATTTTTAATAATTAAAAATAACCATGCATTTAAAAGAAAATACAAATGGAACAAACACATGTATATAACAAACCTGACGAAACACAGAGTACACATAAAGGTTTGAAAATAATGCCAGCCACAATAACTGTAATTATTTTCAGAAATTTCTCATAACCCAGGGTTTCATTGAATTAAAAACAGCCTACCTGTGACTGTTGCCGAAAAAGTGAAGAGGCTTGAAAGATTCTGGCACGATGAACTGAGCCGGGTCATGCTGGGCCTCCACATTAGTGACGACAGTCTGCAGCACAGATCAACTGAGAGAATCGAAAATGTCGGTCAGCAGACTGGAATAACTTAAGAAAACATGAATCCAAAAAGACGTGAGTTGTGAGAAAAACTCTGCTGAATGAGGCCTAGTCAATGAAAATATGTTTAGACCATGGGAGTTTGAGTAGTTGTCATTCATTACTTCCATCTCTGCTCACCTTTTTGCAAAAGATGGTCAGCAAAAATATTTCATCACTGTTTTTAAATGGTGCCAGGGTCATTCCTCCACACGTACGCATGACTACACTGTCATAAAAATGAATCACCAGACCAAGAGCACACAAATAATCAGGGTGACAATGCAGCAGAATTCAGTTCAGTATAAAATCAGTGTATTGACAAGACAACGAAAAAACACATTTAACCAGAGAGGAAGTCATTTTCAGAAAGGCCTGAGTAAACACTCTTCATCGAATCAAAGTAGGATCTGTGGGAAAGTTTTAGTGATTCAGTTTAGTTTTTACTCAAAGAGTAAATCACCTGCCTGCCATTCAGTTCAGTTCATAAAGTAACACAAAAAAGTCCACTCTGGGGTTTTCCACTAATGCAAACCAAAGTCATGGAAACACGGAAGCCCAGACCCACGAAAGACTTCGCAAGAGTGATCATTTATAACCCAAACAATGATTTCTCCACAACCCTAACTGAGTGTTTTCTGTCCGTAATCCTATCAGATTTATTTAACCACAGCATTCTCACATTGAAAACAAAACTTGGTTGTATAAGGTGCACAGTGAAGAAACGAATGCACAAATCTCACGAGAGTTCCACAAATCAAAGGTTCCCTTCTAGACTAAAAGAAGAAGAATAACAAATTATACCTTTCTTTTTTAAAATTAAAGCTAGAAACATCTGGCAGGCCAAATCTAAATAAAGACCAACAGGCACTACAGAGGCCAGATGAGTCTGTTTTTTACTTTCAATAACTGGATGGTTTAAGTCAATTTATTTTAGAAGTGTTTTTCATTCTCAATAAAGGTGTTTGAACAAATTCTTTCTGACTCTGCTGTTGTTTTCAAGATTCACTCCAGTCCTTCAAACATAGGTCGTATATTAAATAGGATTTCAACCTATTTAATAGACCATCTATGTCACCAACTCACTATTTGGACTACAGTTCTCATTTTTGCATGTGCAAGTCCTTCATAATGCTCCTTTAAAAATAAAATGAATAAAAACCCTGAATTTTAACCAAAACTATACAACAAGTTTTCTTCCTGAGCTGAAAAATCCTCTTCCTGGACTGGAGTCTTCTTCCCTGCAGTGGAAGAATAAAGAGGAATTAGTTACTAAATTATCAGGCATTTATAGTAACACATACAGTGTATAGACAGGTTTCTTGCTTACAAACATTACAGGGTGCGCACGCATTCAGGAGGCAAAACAGTTTTGCTGGTAAAAAGATTACAGTTAACAGATGTAATCAATGTACCTTTAGCATGGTTTTGTAAATCCTTGACTTGGATCTGTTTGTTTCTCTTTCATATTATATTAATATATTGTATAATATTTTATCTGACCATAGTTAGAATAGTCATTATAGTCATCAGATCTCTGAAAAAAAAATCATCCCCCGAGTTTGTTATTCAAATAAATGTTTAGCTAAAAGGAGCCGAATCACAAAACCTTCATGTGTTGCTGAGTCATCCTGTTAATTTTACTTAACTTCACAAGTTTTGCTGGTTATCGATCCTTTTTATCCTCCTTATTTGTTCATATCAGGAACACTGTTGCAACATTAGTGTCAATAAGCTAATTAACACAAAGTAAAAATGTTTATAACGAGGCTACTTTACAGCCACATTTGAAAGAAAGTTGACAGCTACTGTAAACATGTACAAAGCATGAGACATGTGTGACAGGCAGCTCAGTCTCACACTGATGAATGCTGCAGCTGCTGCGAGCCAAGCCGAGCCCTCAGGTAGCAGAATTTCCAGTTCAGCAGATAAATAACATCAGGGATGCACATTATGGATTTTTCAGCCAATACCAGTAACTGATAACTACCAGCTTCTCATGGCTGAGAAGTTTCAAATTGAGAGCGTCACTGTAACCATAGAAACTCACTACAGCTGACCTCCCTCTGCTGCAGCGAACCTGTCCTCCGGCTCATGTCCAGAGGGGAACCCCCAATTTGCTAAACTCTCTGCTAGCAAGAGAAAAAAACGAGTCATACACACAGATATATTGTCACGCATTAAAGGGAACAAGCAAGTGCACCAACACACACACATACAGGCAAGCACACACACACACACACACACACACACACCCACGATTCGATTTAACTTTTATCCAGAGCCGGTTCTCACCTCCATGGGGCGAGGGGCCCTAAGGGGCCTCCAAACTGACCAGAGAGCCATGTAATCAATTCGCCACACAATCACACCCCAGTGCTTCCACTACAGTCCTCCCTCCCGTTTGCTCCATCTGTCGGTCAAAGAATAAGATTTAAGAATAAGGTACAAAAAACAATATTTATTGAATAGAATATTTTGTGTAGAATCTTCAGATGAGTGAATATCGACATTAACATGAATAAGAAATCTTAGAATATATAAAATATACTAAATAATAAAGCATAACAGCTTTGGGTCTGATGCCTGGTAATTAGTCAGTTAATTGATTTTAAATTCAATATTTTATCAATAATCAGTAAATGTCAGTTCATTAATTTCCATCTTGCATTAGTTCAGAGTTGTAATCAGTGGTGGACTGAAACTAAGCACATTTACATCAAGTGCTGTACTTATTTTGTACTTTACTTGAGTTTCATTTCATCCAATTTTATTCTTCTACACTACATCCCAGAGGCAAATACTGTACTTTCTAATCCACAAAGCTGAAAAAAGGATGTTTTCTGACTTTTTAGAGACATATGTTTCTCATACGACAGTAATGCTATGGACATTTGTTGGTCTTATAGACCATGATGCATTTCTATAGATTAAAGTAGCTGACAGTGGCCTATAAAGTTGTTTAAATTAGCTCAACCTTAAACATACACCTATAGCAATAAACCGCAGTAACATTAAAGAAATATTATTACTCCAAAAACATCAGTATATTTATCTGATAATATTTGCTTACTTTTACTTCAGTAAGAACTTTCACTTGTAGAGAAGTATTTTTACAGTGTGATATTAGTACTTTTGCATTAGTAAAGGATCTGAATACTTCCACGTTGGAGGAGTGTCATCATGCCCATATATAGTCTGGACAGACAGACAGACAGACAGACTGGTCTCCACAGAGGCTGTTGCGGGAAAGTGCGCACGCACATATGAACGTATGTTCACGCGCTACGCGGTTATCTTCAACAGATTGCAAAACGCTTCTGCACGTTGGCGCTCATCAAACGTGATAGTTTTATTTCACTCTCACTTCTGTCAGACACAAAGTCGCAGAGCAGCCCTGGATGTGTCTGTAAGCAGGACACAGACAGACAGACAGACAGACGGAGGAACATCAACTTAACGTTACTGTGAATGAATTATATCAAACTTGGAGACGAGGAAACACAAGTTTACCTGATAACTGTTCACCCCGTTCACTCTACATATGTTATTTTCTCTTTAGTTCTGCTTCATCCTCTCAAAGTTGTAAACACTGACGCCCGCTTTGACACGAGGGAGAGGCGGGACACTTCCGTACCTGACGCAACTTGCGTAGCGCGCGCGCGTATCTGTGCACAGTTCATCTTATTGCACTTCAGCGGTATTAAATAGGAAACATATTTTGCATGTGTGTAATTTTCTATAGAATAGATATTGTACTTGCGATAGTATAGCCCACTTACTGTACCAGGACTATGAAACTGAATTTTACTATTTACACCTGTAACTTTCCTACTGCAACAAAATATCTCCTGTAAAAAGGGCTGTTAATCATTACAACAGCCTATTTCACGATTAGAACACAAAAGAAACATATTACGAAGCTGTTTGTCAACTGAAGGAGATAGTGAACATAAACCCCCCCTTTATTTTACTTTGCAGAATGCAGTTAAACCAAACATCTGCTTCGCGCTCACCTCTTAAGGACTGGACAGGAATATTACCGTGACCCGCCCACTTCACCTTTTTTGTTTTTTAGAAACTGTTGCGGTGTGGGCTGTAACTGAAGTCAGCAGTCTGCTGTCATGTGTATATTTAACGGTCCTCACACACACACACGTGCCAACGGCTTCCTCCTCTCAGGTTGGATTTTATTGGACGGAATAAAGAGATAACAATAGCCACGTGCTCATGTTTACACGTCTTCAAATTTCAGGCGGGATTTCTGGTCTAAAATAACACAGTTTCAAAAAAAACTCACTCACACCAACAAGAGACCACCAAGTAGAAGAGACTAACAGAGCTGCAAGCTTTACTTTATTAAACGTTTTTACTGTAAATCTATCAAGTTTATTTTTTGCATAGAGAAGTTTTCATGGGAAAATCAACATGGGGAACAACCATTCAAACTTATGCATTCCCTTTGGTTTGAGCAGTTTGCCTCTTTCCAGCAAAGAAAAGAAACATAACAGCAGCACACAGGGTAAGTCTGACTATTTATTTATTTCACCTCTTCTTTCTTTGTGACTTGACTGTCTGTAGACTAACTGCAGGCTATATCTTTTTGTCATTGAAATACAAACTAAGTATCACTTATGTCTTGCCTCACAAACACAAATTTAACCAGAAATTTTACAGCAGACATAACACAGACATACACACACATCTTCATGTCCCCTATAGGTTCCTCAAAATTACTGCATGGGGGCCTCAAAATTATTGTTTGATTATTTTTTGTAATATTTTTTAATTAAAATGTGTCTGAAAATACCTATTACCCTGAATCCAACACATTATTAGCAAAGATAAATCACCCTATTCATTAAAATAATATTCATTGATATGTAGCAGGGAGTCCCTGTTCTGTCTTTCTACCAGCTAAGGGGTCCATGGCCTGAAAAATGTTGTAGACCCGTGTCATAGAACAATCACAAATCAATACCCAAAGTCTTCGTTATTGTCAGGATCTTATTTATACCTGGTCTTGTAACTCTACCTATCAAAATGACCTTTTCTTTTCTCGAGAAAAGAGATGTAGGAGCTCAAAACTTGTGCTTTTGTTAGACTATGTCTTTATTGTGGGTCTACTTGGGACCTTCCTCAGTCTGTAAAAGAAAAAGGCAAGACAGTTGTTTCAGATTTCATTCTGATATGAGATACACAGTTATATAAGGTACAGTTGTTGAGACCAGTTGTATTGCCCAATTGTCTGACCCTGAGCCAGCGTCTGCGCTGTCTTACCACAGCTGATATTAATTAAACTTTGTCTCATTTGTTGGTTTTAGTCAAACAGGAAATGCCTGTCGCTCACTCATCGCTGTATTCAGCCCTGTGTGAACCGTGTGAGAGGGGTCACAGAGGCCTCTGGTGATGTCATAGCTTTCCCAGACCCCCGCGGGGTGATGGGAAAAAGACAAAAATGGTTGTGAGAATAGAAAAGGAAGTCACTGTACCAGTGCAATCTAAAAGAAAAGAAAACAAACAGTGTCAGTGTGTTTTCAAACCTTTGGACGGCCACTTACTATCTGTTTCTTCCTTTTGCTGTATTTGTTTATGCCTCTACTCATCCACTATGTTCAGGGTGTGTTCAGGGTGCTTGAACTTTAATGTTGCGTTTTCACTGGTTTGAATAGTTTAGTTTGAAACCGCTTGAAATTGTAATTGCATTGATTTCATAATTACTCTCTGAGTGATCAGTTTGTTCTGTGGATAAGTAAAATAAGTTGGATAGTGGCTCAGCTAGGTTAGACTGCCAAGTCTAGTTTTTTTTGTTGTTTTGGACAATAACATCTGAATTAATGTGAATAAAAACTATAACAATCATTATATGTATATGACTTTAAATATGTAATTGACCACAGCTGTAAGATGCTGGAAAAGTTTGCAAATGCACCTTAAAAATTCTTGAAAAGTGCTTGAATTTGACTTTGGAGAAGGTGTAGGAACCCTGATTGTTGTCTTTGTTCATTAGCAGGTTATGCTTTTTCCTTTTATGACATTAATCCAATTAAGAAATCAATCAGTGCGATTTAAAAAAAAATGTTTTCTCTTGTGAGAGATTGGAATTATATGAGCACTTCTTTAGCTGCTATGTTCTTACTGTAAGCCATGTATGATGAGTGTATTGAGCTCAACAACAAACAAAACCAGCACATTTAATGAGACACCCAGAGATTCTGCTGGTCATTAATGAGTCTTAAAACATCTAAAATCCAAATGAATTTTAAGCCTTAAAATGTCTTTAATACTATTTGACAGGTCTTAAAAATCCGTTGGATTATGAAATTAACATTACTTTTGTATTTACTTCAGACTGTTTCTTTTTTTTGGCCTTTTATGCCTTTATTTTTAGATAGGATAGCTAGAGAGAATGTGGAGATGACATGCAGTAACAGGCTGCAGGCTGGCATCAAACCAATGGCGGTTGTAAAACACTCAGCCTCAGTACATGTGATTCAAAGTCAATCCACTGAGCTACCAGGGTGCCTCACTTTCAAATTTGTTTTTGGACAAAAAACTTGTATTGATCTTACAGTAACAACTAAAAAATGAAACTAACATGGAACCAACAACCACTAAGGCAAACTGTGCAGCTGGGTCAGAATTTATAGGAGCACACCCAGCTAATATGTCACAATGCAATGGGTGGGCTTACATGTCCTCTCATAAAACAAACAAACAAAAAAAACTACTTGTAAAAGTCATAAGTTAAAATAAATTAGGTTGGTTAAACATAAGTCATATAAATGCAATGGAGACACAGGTGAGATGTTTCAAACCATGTTCCCTGATTGTGACAAAGCTAGAACTTTTGTATTTCTTTGTTAGTATCAAAATAATAGATGAAATAGGTCTTAATTTAGCTTGTTTCGACTTGTTGAAATCTGCAGAAACCCTGGATACAGTATAGCTCCTCAAGGCAAAATCTCTTTACAGACTCTGGTAAGGACTTAAGCAACAGCATGTTAAAAATGAGTCTAACATAATCTCTGTCTGTACTTATTTCTCTAGTGATACATTTTTTCACTTTCTCTAAATGTTTTAAATGTGAGTGAAGTCAGTCTTTTCTTACATACCAATATGCACCACTAGGTGGCGCCACTATATCACATTGATATCACACAGTGGGGGAGGGCCATTAGAGGACTTGATGATCTGACTTTGGCAAATAAAAGGATGAGTTCATTGTATTATTGTAGCCAAGCTGAGCTGCATCTCTCATCATTGTTCCTCCTGTGTTAGATCACTGCTTAAAACAGTAAACACTGTTTCTATTTAAACATCCATTGTCCAAATTTAAAAGCAACAAACATATCAAGACGTCATGTTTACTCTGTTTCAGGAGAAGTGGTTGCTCATATGTCTTGTTGCCTCAAGCAACAGGTGTGGTTGTGTAATGTCCACTAAGGTCTGTTCCTATATTTGAAGCTACAGCGGTGTCTGCCTTTGAAGGGTAGAGAGCTCTGTACCGGTGCTGTCTGGTGCTCACTCCCTCGACCATGATGTCAGCAGAGGACCTGATACCATCAGACAGAATGAGAGTTTGGAAGAGGATGAGACTGTTAGTGTCAGAGAAAACAGAGTTTAGGGTTTCAGGTCAATCTTCAACTCTGGCACAAGGATCCATCAATGTGATGGCTTCATCTGTTGTTTTCAGATTACATCTAAGTTCAAGTTGCGTCCTTGTAAATGATCTTTAACGTACATTGTAAGTAAAAGAATGATGTTTCCTTCATGTGAGCGTGAGTTCGACCTTGGCCATTACCAGCACATGTGATGACGCTCTTGGGTGGAATAAAGGGAGGCAGTTAAACATTCAGCACCATCTTAATTATTCACGACTGCTCGACTGTCTCTCTCTCTCTCTCTCTGTGTGTGTGCGTGCGTGTGTGTGTGTGTGTGTGTCATTGTGTGTCTGTGAAAGAGAGAGACAAAAGAGAAAGACAATGAGACACATCATCATCATTTTATCAGTAATAATCACTGGACTAATATATCACCTATTAATTATCTCTACAGATGGGGAGTCTGTAAGCGTTGAAGCAGTTTCCATTCATTTTTAATGTTAATTTAAATTTTATGAACAGGTCATGACAGTCGTTGAGCCTTTCTCTGTGCAGTTTCGTTCTTAGTGATCTGGAGATTATTATGGTGACCCCTTTAAATAACTCCAAACTAAATGATGTTAAAGTTACAATGATATAAAGCTGAGAAAAGCAGCAAATTCTCACTTTTTTAGATACTGGTATAAGCAAATATTTAACTCTTTGCTTAAAGGACCAGTATGTAGGATTTAGTGGCATCTAGTGGTGAGCTTGCCGATTGCAAACACCTCACCCCATCTTTCCCTTCAAAGTATGTGGACAGTATACTATAGACAGTGTAATAGATAGTGAAGTGGAGCAACTGTGACATCCCCAGAAGTTTCTGAAGAGACATTTTGAAGTTCACAATGTGTTGGCTCTAAGACACTAGCATTAAAAAAAAATGAGAACTGCTGTCCAAATAGTGAGCTGGAGCCATAGACGGTACATGAAGTAGGTGGAATTTCCATTTAATCTATGTTTGTGTTGTTTCCCCCTGTCCCTGCTTTCCCAGACTCGAAGCTTAGGCAGGTTGCCTGCAGGCTGCAGGGACACTGAACATACACAACTATTCTATGAACATTCTGCTTTCTTGATCAGCTGTCAGTGGTTTGTCACAGACTACCTGTCTCACTGCCTGCCAGACACCATTGACCTATTGCGAGATTTAACCATTATAAAAATATACTCCTTCTAAAAGTTTATCAGTGATTTCTTACGACTCATAAACAGACACTTGCTCATTCAGCAAACATTTGGCACTAATTTGAACTCTAATAAACATGAAGCAGGCAAATAAAAACAGATGTTCTGGACTGGACTGGAAAGTTCAAAGGAGAACAGGCTGCCTGTAGAGAAGCGAGTATTTCAATTTATCATTTTTCATTAATCTCTGACAACATGTCAAGTTAAGTACAGTGAATATATTACGTATTTTTCCTTTAATTATGCATAACTTTAAGCCTTGATATAGTTTAAACGGGTGAGTTATATAAAAATTCACCCTCCATATAGTCATGAACTGGGAAATTAGCTATTGAGACCCAAACCATTTTTGTACCAGGCTGTAAACATGTTTATTTCCATTGTAAAGTTGGGGATTTTAATACGGGGGTCTACGGGGACTGACTCACTTTTGGAGGCAACCTCAAGTGGCCATTCAGGGAACCACAGTTAAAGGCATTTCTGCATTGGCTTCTTTTTTCTGGCCCAGAGCTTGCAACTTGAGAACCCACATTGGACATGGATGTTCCATTTCTGCCATATTCTGCCAATAAATTCCTGTAAATCTTGCACAGTGGACCTTTAAACAAGTAGTTGATTTTAAAAATTGTTGAAAATTAATTTTCTGACTTATAGTTTCAGCCCTTATTATTAATATTATTGGTCTCCCTTAAGTCTACCCAAATGCAGCCCATATGCAGTACATCTGCCTCCATCTTCCGTTAACTGTGGAGAAAAAGCAGTTCCTCATCTGATCCATGTTTGCAGCTTGCAAGCTGGCAGTGGACTCTAAATCTCCCTTATCGCAATCTCAGCTTCCTCCTGTGAAGTTCCAGATCAGTAACATTTCCTCCTTGATTTTTTGCTCCTCGTCTTGTCTCCCCACTTCCAAACAGGGCATAGGGTTTTTGTCGTTCCTAGAACTGTGAGCCCGGATGCTCCCCATAAACCTCGGCCTAATGTGTGGAAGCACCTGAAAATGCTATTATAGAGACAGAAAAACAACTGCTGACGAAGGCAGCTTGTAAGCGAGCGCCACTTTCACTGTTTCTTTAACCCGAAGATGTGTATCCCTGAAAGTGAAAAACAGTGTGGCGGCAACTGTTCTGGAGTTCAGTCTCATCATACACTGTTGAGAAGCTGTCATAATGGACGTGCTGCATTTTGGCCTCTGTATTACTTCTTGTTGTTAATAATCCTCAGGGATATATATACACTTTAGGAAAGGAAGTTCTCATATTTACAAGTTCCAGAAATAGCTCCGTCACCAAGCACTCTCAGTATATCAGTGTCCTGGCCGAAGCAGGGGCCCCGCAGAAGTTTCCCACACGTGTCACAGGCCAATGTCATGACAGCGAGGGAGAGGGAGGAAGAGGGCCCGGGAATGGGAAGGAGTTCAGATTAGCTCTAAGGAGAGGGAACAAAATAATGAGTAAGATAAATAAAAGCTTACAGGCTCATGTTCGAAGGGGACAGGGGTTGGATGGCAGTTGACTTGATGGCAGCGGAGGGACGTGGAGGACGGGAAAAGGGGCACAGATGGGCGGAAGCACTCAGCAGTGTAGAAGTGTTAAAGGTGAACCGAGTGTCTGTGAAATTGACCCCGATGTTTCCCCCCCTCAAGTCAAACGCGAGGGTTATGTAAGAGGGTGTTTATGACGCCCACGGCTTTGTCTTTCATCTCATTGATGATTGATCACTGATTGAGCTGTAGTACCTACCTGTTGCTGGGTCTACTTGTTTACCCGTTTCAACATATTAGCAGCATACTGTACATTGTGACATATCAAAGTGTCCTGAAGACCTGAGATCAATTTACAGTGTTCCCACTGGCACAAGCCCCACCATGACAGTTGTCTTTGATGTCTGGTATGCAGTCCGACTATGGAGTGAGCCTTCAGATAGTGGATAGTGTCCAATCCAACACATTCCAAGCTCACTAGTACAAGAATTATCAGTTACATTTGATGTAACTTACTGGCAAACCCCTCGTCTAAAGGCCTTAGATTAAAATCCCAGTCCACTCAAAAAAATGTTTAATTCATTGTTACTTCACTCAGATGTTTGACCTTCATTGTGAAGAATTAATATACAGAATCCACTAGTAGAAGGCTGTTTTCACATCCATCTACTGAAGGAGGGAAGTTTCTATCTACTTTAGATAAGCAGGATTTTGTGATATCACTACTGGACTGGAAGCCAATTTTTGTCCAGTATGAAACTTGCATATTTGTGGGTGAAGAGTAGATGGCATTTCTTTGTAGATGTTTTTTTTTTTTTTGGAGAAACCATATGCAACACACAACCATTATTTCAGGCAAATAATATCTATATGTCTTACAACGTGCACAGGGATTATCTAAGTAAAAGTATGAAGCCATTGCACACCAACAGCCATTACATAACAATTGAAGCAAACAGATGAAAGCATAGACAGTAGAATAATTAGTAGATGGAGCCACCATAATGTCACTCATGGCATTATAGGGGTTGCCATCTTGTTTTTTGCAAGCAGAACATGTGCAGCACTAACGAGAGTGTGGAGCTGGTGGGCGATACAGTGCGACTTGGGCAGTGCTTGGTTTAGGCTTGTGCTTTTAGCAGGAAATAATGCTGCCTGCCTGGTCACAGTACACTAAATTATGTTTCTGAAAACATTTTTTATCATTTTAGTCCGCTGTCGTATGAGAAGCAGCAGTGACGCAGCGGGAAATAAAATGCTGAAAGTGTATGATCAATCAGAAATGTTCAACGTCGCAGCCCCTACCTCCAAAGTTCCTGTTCTTTTGGAAAGTTGAACCACATTTTTGGAGGGGTTAAATAATGTCCCCAGAACTTAATTTAGAACCTGGTCCCTGCAATAGAAAGACACCTCAAAAGGTTCAGAGTCCCTGAGGAAAATTCCTGCTTACTTAAGTGGACGCCAACTCAAAATAAAAAGCAGAAAAGCGATGTTTGCACTTGCTTTGTCTGCGGTTGTTTTTTTCACACAACCACATCACACTTGTTAAGTTAGTGTAAGCAAAGTGTTCGAAATTGTCACGATATTATTGTCCTAGAAACAAAACCCATTGAAGCCTTTTTTTCTCTCGCCACACAAGCACTTCACCGAAGCACCCTGCCGGAGAAAAACGCTATATGAATGCAAACACTTACTCATTAAATCCGATAAATTACTTTATTCAAATTGAATATTTGGTTGAGGATTTTTCTTTTTTAGGGTGATGATGTCATAAAATACAATGACTGATATTCAGAGCTTTATTCTAAAACCTCGAAAGCTTCAAATGTGAAAAAATACAGCCCTTTGTACAGTTCTAGTTAGTGTGGTGGATTTATCAAGATTTAATCTATTTGTCTGAAGATTTTTTATTCAAACACATGGCTTCATTTGAGCGAATCAGATCAGCACTGGGTGAGTTCATCAGTTCATCAACCTCATCAGTCATCTGTCTCATCTTGATATTCAAAGAAAAACAAAAATGTAGTAATTCTCCAAAAAAAAAAAATCTCTCCCTTTGCCTCTATTTAATAAAATATACAGTTAAGTTTATTTTGGTGTTGGACTGCCGCTGAACCGGTTCAGCCAAAACAAGCTGATCTCAGTCTTATGAAAACAGAGGAAGACTAGGCCTTTGCTGATCTGTCTCTGTTTCCCAATTTAGTTGCAGCCGTGGGGCCTGCGAGTCCGTCACAAAGAAGAGCCGTTTCTTCGTGCGCATCATTTATTTGTCTGAAATCTAATGATATGACGGGAACACATCTAATTTTCTCCCTCTGTTCTCTCATTTTCTGCAAATGTCCTCTATCTGAACATCAATGTTTACTTCAGTGGCAGTAATAAGATCAGGAAGTAAGGAAGAGAACCTTTTTTTACAGACCATTTTTAGTTGACCTGAATTTTCTAGTTAGAGAAAAGAAATGCACATGATCTTGCTTCATTTGCAAATGACTGATGACGGGCTCATCCTTCACATCGCACTCTCATACTGTCAGAATTTGTGACGGTGATCAGTGATCCTGAAGTGATTCCTCAGGTAGCAGGAGAGAAAGAGGCCTCGATGTGTTCAGTGAAGGGCATCCGTCCAGAACAGAATGGAAGCCGTCAGCAGAGGAGTTAGTACACACCTCAGCTTCGAGCTGCTCCATGGGAACCAGGGATGGATGGCAGCTGTTTCCCTGGAGACCTAGACTAACAGGACCTACTCTCTAATTACCTACGCCCACCTGAGTCAGTAGCAGGCAGGGAGCATGCCTCAGTTCAAGACCCTTAGCTCAGAGACAACTAATATCTCTTTGACTTCATGCTGCGACTTTGTTCAGAAATAGTTGTGGAAGAAAGATGCATAAAGGCAAAAGGACAGCTAAGGACATGAAGTCTGGGGAGGAAACAACACAGGAACTTTGGATACAATGCTGGCATGACTGTAGAGCTAAGCCAACAGGTACATTTGAAAAATGTTTGACGCTATAATATCAGGGTTCTGCCCATCAGAATTGTTTGACTTGATGGCAAGTATGTTTTAACAGGGGCTGGCAGCCAAGTGTCTTTTTTGACAGGGGTCAGCAACAGACTGACTATAGTAGACTTTTACAAAGAATCTGACAATACACAGTCTTGGAATGCTAAAATTTGGCCCAGCCCCCTGGTTGGGGGTCTTGTAGTGCCTAGTAGACCACCAGGCTTGCAATACACTGAGGGAAACCTTGAGTATGTAACAGTTCTGCATTAAAATGATTCCACTGGGCATTTTGATCCATTCTCCACACAGCTTCATGCCCCACCAGCAATGTTTCAGAAGATGAGCATTTTGTGCAGCTGTTTATGTTGACTTGCTCAGATTTAGTTGATTTGGTCATTTTTTCCTTGATTTTTGTGCTTCTATCATATGTAAATAGGCCACGTAGTGAAATTATTTATTTTTTATGATATGTTTTGCGAATCTGCATGTTGTCTTTGATTTTGAAAATTGACCAGATGCTCTATGCTGTGTTTGTGTCTGACTTTCTGCCTGATCAATCTGGTCTGTGCAGCTTGATGTGGCATCCACCAAAAATTGAATCGTGATTAGCTGGACGTATTATATATTTTGTTGAGTTGTGTACTTACACTATCCCAACTATCCCAGAGAAATCTGTAATTTCTTTAACAGTACATTTTATGTTAGCTGTTGCTAGCTAGTTAGTAGTTGCTATATCTTCCAGGAAAACATGGATGTTGGATATGATGGATATTTCGGATACGTTTGAGGGTGAAGGAGGAAATTGGTGGATGTGACTAAACAACTTAAATAAAACTTTAATACATTACCTCATCGATAAACGTGAAGTCATGCCAGATCAACCTGTTCTGATCACAACTCATCACATATGGATGTTTTGTCACTGCCCCTCAGGGTCTCACACAGACAAACAAGGTGCCCTTCAGTGGCTGTATGGCGTGCTGCCAGAAAATGTCTTTTAAAACGGTTAACAGTGTAAAACAGTCGCAGTCTGAGTAGGTTTACGATAAGACTGTGGTTGGGATAACAATAACTACGTCATGTATGTACATCACAATGCGCATAACGTTCTTTACAACTTTTAATAATATTAATAATTTTCACATGGGACATAAACCTCAGCCTCCTGGTTGAAAGGGCCGGTGACAAAACACTGGTATTTCACGAGTTGGGGTTGAGACCAGGCAGGTCAAATAGACTTTTATCAGCTATGGTAGTTGCTGTTAACAGTGAAAATAACAACTCCCATGATCCCACGCCACTTCGCATCATCAAACTATGTATGAGAGAGATCCCTAGTGACAGAATTTTGATATTGTGCATTTAAAAATAAATACTGAAATTGCTATTTTGCTGAAGACAAGTTGTAGAGGCTATGACTATGTCCTCTTCCTTGCGAGTCAGATCTTGGGTTAGCGACAAAAATATGTGCGTGACATCATGTCAGCTAATTAAACCCCAGCATGGCTTCTCTGTTCAAGTCAGAGGACATGATTGTTGCCGTCATTAAAGCCGAAGCAAAGAGAGCTGCAGGCCTTGAAATCGCCCTTGACACCAAAACGAACGGCACATTATTACAGGACATACTGGCAAACACTGCTGCTGGTGGCCTGAATGTCTTTTATGACAGTCGACATGAGTGACTCATGCACCCAGAGCTCTGGAGGGAGAGGCTTGACTTTTGTCCCCCAGAGTGTCAATTATGTGTCTTTCATAGTGATGCACAGTCCAGCAGAGAACAAAAACTGCTTTGTGTTCCTGCCTCTGTTTTAGTTTGCTCACAAGTTCATTTGTTTTTGATCTGGGGATCTGTTTTTGGAGGAGCGCCACGGTTAGAGAACAGAGACTGTGATGATATCATGAGAGTAATAATCGTCTGTCATCAGCCATATGGGAAAACCAAAGGGACTTACATTATTTTGATAACAGTGAACATTTAGACGCCAGTAAATCCTGCTTTGTCGAGAAAAACAGAGTAGCTTTTACGACCTTTGACATGTGGAAGACTGTTTGTCCAGTGTGACTTTTGGAACTGTGTGTCTGCAGAAAAAGGGACAACTGGTAGAAAAACATTTAACAGGAAAGGCTACCCTACATGCTCTCTGGCTACCAACTGCGGAGGAATGGAAAGAGATTTGGAAGGAAATATGCTATTATGTAATGTAGTACCTGGAGCTCTCCGCTATCCCTATATGCCCTTTCCTTTGGGACTGTGGGACAAAACGAGCACACACTAATGGTCAGTATATAATATGACAGCTGCTGGCTGTTGTTCTTGAACTTCTTTCACTTCGTGGAAACATTGGAATCTGTTCTCGAACAGAGAGTGTGCTCAAGCTTGTTGTTGAAAGTGGGCTTAGATGTCTTTTTTAGCTTGCTGAGTGACTGCACTGCATGGTAATAATAGCAAAAGTATTTTGTGTCATAACCCCAGGGCCTTCACTGGGTCGCTGAGCCCCTTTGCGGTCAAGGTTTACATCGCCATGGGCGCCGGCTGTGTGCAAACATTGTTACCTCTAGCAACATGTAGGAAATATGCAAGTCTGTTAATATTTGATTTTGGAAAACTACCAAATGTATGAAAGAAAGTTTATCTCATAATTATGACTTTTTATCTCGTGTATTATGACTTTTACATCTCACAAGTAAAAAAAAAAACAAAACTTTTGACTTTTATCTCTTAATTTTAACTTATTATTTTACATTATAATTATGACTTACCATGCAGGTGGTTACTTTCTTTTGCTGGCAGAAATTGGCTTCCATACTGAATGAGGCTTTACATTTTTGTAATGTTTATATTTTGTCTCTTTTTATTTTTTGTGATAGTTATTCCATAATGTAATTTGAGGGTTACAGAGGAAAAAATAATTGTGTGCGTTGGTTGAGTGTTTAGTGCTTCTTAATTGTTTCTGTGTGTCTAGCAGCGCGTGTTCATATAAAAACACTTCTTACCCTTTCACTATAATACAGTTCACAGTACAGTAAGAACTGAAAGCTTGTTTATGCTTTTCAGGAACATTAAGTTTAAGAAACCGCCGCCATAGCTCTAGTGAGAAATTATATTACATGATCAACACATGAAAGGGAGCAACATGAAGCAATCGATTAAAATGCTAAAATGGTTGTAGCTGAAAAGCCCCAAACTTGGCTGCTCAGCGGTTCCCTAAAACCACTTGTGTTTCTTTAATGAGATCTTGGATTCTTTTCTCCCAAATTTTTGAGAGTGAAGCAATTTAGAGGTTAGAATTTGGGAGCCTGAAGGCAAATTCTTAAATCGTTTGGGAAGCGATTTCCTTTTGAACTGTGTCATAAATTCTAATGATGTTAACATGTTTAATGGGAATCTTCGTAACTATAGGTTTGTTGTTTAATATATACCACAAGAATTCACTGCTTTCCCTCCTGTATGCCTGACAGGACTAATGTGAATGTGGCAAAAGAGTTTTTACAACTGTGGTGCAGCCGTGAAATGCTGTGGGTCAACAACATCCACTGCTTTTTATAATATCATCCCACAGACTGGGTTGGACCGACAAAGAACAAAACAGCAAAACTAGGTTTTTAAAAATGAGTAAACATAATCTTTAATAAATCTAAGTTTAGTGATTTAAACCAAAATTACATATAATTGATATGGAGATGCTTGTTTAATTAAAATTAACAAATTAAAAAAAAAAAAGAGTGCTTTCTGGACCTCATAAGTATTGATAAAAGAATATTTTTTGTTGGTTGTTTAAAAAAAAAGCAGCTTATTGAAAGTTCAACCTCCTCATAAGTTCAAAGTTGTTACTGGATCATATTTTAAACTGGAGTGAAATGTTGGTACAAGAGAATTAAATTTAATCCAGAGAGGTTTAAATGTAATCTTTCTTAATTGTGCAAATTTGAAAGTTTTGTGCAACATAATTTAGAGTTAAACCATGATTTAGTTTGTTGGTTATTCTGCTATACACACACCAACATAAAACTCCTTCCATATGTATCTCTTTATTTAGCATTATATAACACACTTTTATTTTTATCTGTTTTTCTGAAGCATGATTTTAAATATATAGCTCTTTACCTTGTAAATTTTAATGCTCGACGAGAATGTCTATTTCTGGCTGTCCTGTGCCAGCCTGCTGCTGTTTGTGTGGAGTCATGTTAAAGATGACAGAGACCTTGACATCAAAACCCGTAACGCTTTCCTGTTCCTGATAAGCCCTCTGACAACTATATAACTCCATGAATGTTCCACTCGGCCTACATCAAGCATGCTACTGTTCAGCCCCTGTTGAAAAAGATGAAAGAAGGATGAACAAATGAAGATTGAAATCTTGTGTTGAACAATGGGTGTCCTTTTGGATCACAAATATGAAGACTGATTGCTCCATCTCATAAAACAATAGAAGAATTATGGCTTATGCATCAGGAAATACCTTCATTTTGCCATAGTCTTAAGCTGCACTTGTATCGGAAGCCACTATGCAAAAGGCTAGAAGTTGTTGGCTGTGTTGTTCTGGGCCAAGAGTATTTCCTGCATCTCCTTCGGTGGTGCATCCGCTCCTCATCCCAAAGAACACTGAGACAATAGAACAGATGGAGGAAGAACACTGTCCGTGCATCTGGTAAAATGCATTGAAAGGCCATTTTTAGCATGTCTCCCACTGACAGAGAGGCCTAAAACAACATTTTAGTGGAGCCGTGCCACTGTTTCATGTTCCACAACCACAAACTGAACATGTAGTTCTTTATGGCAAAGTGCAACATTGATTTATTGGTAGCTTAGTACACTTGAAAATGCTCAATAACAGCAATGAAGATGTTCAGATGAAACATTTTTTCGAAGCCGCCGCCTGACTGTTTTCATTGTTGCAGGGGTCATTTAATGTCAGGGGCTGACGTGTTATGTAATGTCGTAATTTAGACCCCTCCAATGGAAACTGAACCAGGAAACTCCTCATATCACAGTCAATATCTCTGTCCATTATCATTATCATTATTAACATCACTATGGAACTTGAGGCACGCCTCTCATCAACTGGGGGTTTTTGTCGCGTGTCATCCACCTCTCTATTCCCCCATGTTTCCTGTCAATATTTGCTATCAACTATCTGAAAAAAAACATACAGAAGGATGAAATACATGGCATTGTTAAAGTATGCTGCCAGTATCATGCTGTATCGTTTTACACTTAAAAATAAAATAAAACATAAATGCAATGATTAGACAACTGCATGACCTTAAAATAGAACCATAGTAGAACTTTGTTTGCCTGGCTTCAGAGCAAGCAAATTCAGTGACCCTATATTGTACATCATTTTAAACAATAACTCAAGATGGAGACACAACAACTTTAAACTCTATTCAGCATTTGCAGTTGCACAACTGTAAGTTGAGGCTAATTTGGGAGGTAATTTTAGCTGAACATGTAGCTGACTTTGTAAATCAGTGAGGCTGGAAACTCACTGTCACGTTATGACTTATTTAGGACTTGAGTCTTGAGTCAGTCTTGACTTGGACTTGAGTGCAAAGACTTGAGACTTGCTTATGACTTGCTATACAATGACTCTGTCCCACCTCTGGTGCTGCAAATTAACTGAATTAAGTAAAATCATGTTCTCTGTGGGTGGTGTGATGGTCTGACAGGCTGTTTGCAAATATATTTCTAAGGTCTATTTTTAGCAGTTCTCTGCTCGCTGTTTTAATGACTTTTTAAAATATGATTATTTTAAGTGTTGTTTCCTGAAAGCAACCCAAAGTACTAAAATATCATAAATTAATTATGTAGTGAAAATGAGCAAAAAGTTATACACCAATTGACAATTTACTGCATTACTGTGCAGCGCTCACACCCGCGGCAGTGCTTTGTTTTCCCACTTACCAGTGATTCACTTCATAGTGGTGTTTTTAATTTACTGAAATCTGAAATTGCAGAAGTGAAACCAAGCATGCATGCATTTTGTCTGCTTAAGACTGCCACAGCATTCAGTCTCATGATCTGAGGATTTTGGAAATTAGAACAATCTGTGAGGGTACCGAACACATGGCAAGAACTCCCCCTAAAATGGCTCCAATTAAAGGCAAATGCTGCTATGTTGCTTTGATTAAAAAAAAAGTTTTCAACTCGGTATGTTTCATCATCTACGTGAGGGACTTTTTACTGATACAGCCGCTTTGGTAAGAGTTGAACTCACTGTGTTTTTGAAAAGCAGGTGCTTGACTCTGATGGCCTGTTAAGAATCGACCTAATGAAAAGACAGGAGCGCAGATTGGAAACAGATGTAAATGCGCCGTAGTAGAAAACAGTACTCGAACAAAAAGAGGTGACCAGAAAAACATTGTTGTATGAATGTGGCTCATTGTGTTGGCCCATGTGTGTTTGATGGAGATGGTTGTGTTCACATTGAAGGTGGGTATGACTCACTTCATCCATTAGATCAGTGGCTGGGGTTTGGACAGCAGCCCTCCCCTGATACTGAGACCACCACGTACAAACCTTCCCAAACAGCCATCTGCTCAGCATTTCTTCACTGCTTTTGAGTCTTTAAAGAGAATTAAAATACTGCAAATGTAACACTTTGCTGTCCAAGGACCAGTCACTGCGCTGCTCTGCATGGCAGCAGTCACACTGCTGTGGGCCAAGTTTCCTTGAGTAAACGAGGCATGTCTGCCCTCCTTCTCTGGAAATAACTTTATTCGCTGTAGGAACCCTCGTGAGATCGCTGTATCACAGATGCTTGATACCCAAAAGGGGGACAGTATGCATTATGGTTCATTTTAGGGCAAAACATTCCCGTTTGCGTACAATTACATAAAAATAGATGCCGCTTTCTTACAGTGATGCTGCACTGTATGTCCTTCACCTAGTTTAGTTGGTGTAAATCACAACTCTGGATCATTTTCACACATCGAGCTAACTAATCACACCAAAACACTTGCCAAAATATTTGGCTCTCCACTGCAGTGGGAAAGTGAAGAATCCAAATCTGACATAAAAGTTATATCTTCATTCTGTTTGCACATGGGTGGTCAAACCAGTCGGTCTCCACACCAACTTCCAGAGGCGTCTTTGGCGTCATGCTGTCGGAGCGATCAGACTGACATATCTGTGTTAACAGTGTCCAGAGGTCACAGCTGAGGGTGATGCCGGGTTGTAATTTAGGCTTTGGATGAGTATGAAGATGGCCGCTAACATGGTCTTTAAACCTCTGTACTAATTCATTTTGTTCATTCCGCTGTCTGCACACTATCTGGATGTACTGAGTGAGCTCTCATTGGGTGTTTCTTCTTAATCCATCTTTAAGTGCTGTAGTAGCCTAGTTTAGATTTGACCATTATTCAAGGCAGTATGTACTAAATCTGTTATCTATTCAGATTTATTTGAGGTGCATATAGAGATCCAGTGTGTCAGATTTACAGGGATCTATTGGCAGAATATGGCAGAAATGGAATATAATATTCCAAAGTATGTTTTCATAAGTGTACACACAATTGGTAGGGGAGGGTGAGGCGAGTTAGTTGCAATCTGCCGGCAGATGCCATTAAATCTTACACACCGATCCTTTAAACTAAAAACAACCCACCCCCCGGCAAAAGTCCAGTAATCCTAAAGCAGGGGTTCAGTGCAGCCCGCAGGCCAATGGAAGCCCTCAGGGACATATTGTGCAGCGTGCGCACGTAATATTAAATGAATATGTATATTTTATCTTTATTATCCACTGTCAGTTTCAATACTTTCACTTTCAAGAGCCTATATTCAATACACTAATTGGCCACTGTGTCAAACTGAGCCCCACTAACATGCATCTGTCAGGTGGTGAATGGCAGCTTAAAGAAAATTAAGTTTAATTAATTAATTAAAGTTTCATGGCAACTAGTTGTACCTTGCGAGTGTTGCAGGAATTATGTTTTCTCATCGATGCTAGTGCTGTTAGCTCAAGTTAGTGATTTAGGTGGATGACTTGGTAGTTTATGTGGAAGTGAAATGAAAATGATGTGTGGTTGAGGAGAAAAGGAGGTTTCAGGAAAAATTGTACTTAATCGAACCTCGGGGGACAGATAAAGTGATCTGCAAACAGGTGAATTCTGTGCTCAAGCAATAAAATGTTAATGCCATTTTGAGACCAATCACAAATCTTACAAGAAGTTCATGGGCAGTGTATAACCATTAGCTGTAGCTGCTGTTAGCTTGTAAGCTCACTTAGCTGTGCAGCTAGTACCAGCCCTATTGTAGCTGACTCTGCTGGGACTGGGAGCTCGGCGCAGCAAGGGAGTGTTAGTGTTTAAATCGCAATCACAGGAGCTTTGGACCACTGGGAGAAGTTCTCAGGCCCAGGGCGAAGGGGATCCAGTGGGTCGTGCCAGTGGGGAGTAGCACTGAAATGAGCGCCAGAACTACAGTCAGGCGAGAAGGCAATGGAACTGGACTCAGCAGCATCCCAGAGAACACAGCTAGACTTGGACCAAAGACAACCTCCAAAACTGATGAGGGCCAGCTTGACAACAGTACGATGACAGTACGGAGGTGACTCTGACCCTGGAGATGCCAAAAGACATGACGGGTTCAGAAGAGGCATCAAGCAGGGGAGGAGTGAGAGGGACATTCTCACATTTAACTCACTGTGAATTCAGGCTGAACTGCTGTCGGCTCAGAAACCCTAACAAAAAACGGGAGGTAACACAAGGAGTTAAAGCAAAGAACCAGCTATTTATTTGAAATTAATTCAACCAGCTAAGAATGTCAAAATGTTATGAGGTGTGACAGTCGGTAAGTCAGTAGTGCTGGCGCGTCTGCATGCATGATAGAATGGTGAGTGAAGTGTTGTTTGATAAAAAGAAAAACAAAGGCAGTGATGGGGGAGTGAGGAGCGTAGGAGCCGTTTCCTCCTTTTCTCTCCTACCTGACACAAGTAGGATATTCTCTGGAAACACTTGGCCCAGTTGATCCCAATACGTGACGACCTGACCCGCTGGACACCTGCAACATAAAATTACAAAGGCTGTGTCTGAAATCACTCACTGCTCAGTTTATAGTCCACTATACTGTGAGTTTGCCATTTTGTGGTGTTGTCCAAATGTTTACTGAGTGAGTGTGAGCTTTCTGTCTGTACTCTGCAATCAGTTTGTGTGTATTTCTGCACATTTTCTGAGGCAGTGTAGCCCCTAGTTCAAAGTTTTAAAAATCCTTGAGTCTTGGAAATGACGTTCGTCATCAATTAGTTAGTGAAAAGAATCCTCTGCCCACATGCTGTGATGTATTTAGTGCCGCACAGACCATCATCACCACCATCTTTCTTAAGAGGTAAATTATTATAACCTCATCCATCATTAAGATGTTCGTTGTTGTCAGAAACTTTTGACTTTTCTTCTTCGTCTTTGGGGTAACTTTAACAGAGCCTTTAGCCATCCACTATTAATGCCTTGTTTGAGTCTGTCAACCAGTCAGAAGCTGTGTTCCTGACTGGTCTATAATGCAGTGTGCAATGGAATAATTTGAGAGTGACCCTACAAAGACAATTTATGTTGATGATGACGGTAGCGAGTGGCCAAGTCCTCCTCTTGATGAGGACTTTGTAATCCGACTTCCTCCTTCCTCAGTATTACTACAGCCTTGGGCTTTGTAACTTGAACATAAACAGATGTTGTTTTAGGGCTTTTACTGATATGATTCACGCTGTCGTTCTTCTTGGGCGGGCAGTCTCAGGCACCCCAATTTCCCCGAATATCAAACTATTCTTTTAATATTTCACTGAACTGTTGAATATTTTCGCAGGCATCCAGCAGAGTCTGAAATGACTGCGCTGAAAATGATCCTGAAAGTACAGTTCCTTGCCTTTGGAATAAATTCAGCAATCATTATGCTTTCATTAACACCCCATAGTCTGCACTCAGGCAGTAAAGCAAAGCATCAGGGGAAGCAGCACTTGTTACTGCAGCTCTGTTGTGTTTACAGGGAAAGCTTGATTGCAGACTCCCTCGCAACTTCATATTCACTTCCTGTGTTAATCCCCTTTGCCACAGCAGATCGTTCTTTCTAAAGGCGTGGAGGGGGTGGGGGGGGGAATTTCACTTCTGCTTCGCTTCACCCCAAACACCATTCACCCAAGGCTCATATAAGGAGCCACCATATCCTGTGAAAACAAACAGCACCGAGGAGGTAGAAACAAATGCTTTTGTCTTTGAGTTATATTTAGTTCCAGCCTGCCTTCACCCAAACGCCATGTCTCACGAGACTTGTTTGTCCTGAATTAGATCATATATGACCATGTTGGCAGCTGCAGAAGGCCGGAAGCGCTTTTCCTCTGTGTATGGCATGGATCATGTCAGTATTGTCATCCTGCATACACAAAGCAGGAAGTAAACCCCAATTCTACCATATATTTTCCAACTCCAGTCACAATTCAAACATTACATTGACATGAAAGAATAGTAATTTGTCCACATCTGCATTTCTATTACTTAACCAGAGACTGTATTACAGAAACTTCTTATCTTAAGTCTTACATTAAGGTAGGAACATTCTAAAATAGGATTTTTCACAATTTGGTGTTCCAAAAGCAAATCCTACAAAATTTTAGGAATCCTATCATATTTTACTTATTCCTATTTTATCTCAGGAAATCCTAAATACTCAATCCAACCTCACCAAATAACTTTAATAACTTTAATGTCTGTTACCTAGCAACAAACACTACTTTTCTGATCTGACTCACATGGAGCGCAAATATAGGTGGACAACTTCAAGGCAGCCAATACGGATTAAAGTTAGCTGACACTGCCATCAGTCTCTGTTAGTTAACACTGCTGTTAGCTGTTTTTTTAAAAAAAAAAAAAAACCCTACCATCACCTAGTTAAGTTAGCAACTACAACAGGAGGAAAAGTGAAAATAAGGACAGCTCAGTCGTCATCCTGAAGTAAGGAGAGTTCATTTAAAATTTTGGGAAGTTGGGATGCTTATTTAAAACATTTTTCCTATTTTAGGATAGAAACATTGCCTTAAAATTGTTCATCTGCAATGGCTTTTTTTTTCTAAATCATGTCTTGAGCTCCAATTACCATGGTTACAAAACATTTAAGATAGGATCTACAAGTTACACAGTCTCTGTAATACGGCCCCAGCAGGTTTTGTTCAGACTGTTTGACACACAGCTGCTTTAGCACCTCAGGCTTCGCTTCTCCACAATGGGAGATATGCTGTCCCGGCACTCCCTTCACTCTTGGTTGCAGTCCGGCAAACCCTGCAGGCCATGGCTCCTCAGAGAGCGCTGTGGTCCAGAAGACAGGAAACAGCTTGAGAGAAGCCCAGCAGTCAAGGCTGTGGGAGGGCAGAGGATAGGGTGGGAAAAAAGGGGATTTCCTCATATGGTGGCTTGGACTTTCATCAAAAGTGTCCAGCACTTATATGTTTGCCCAACATGTAAATACGTGATAAATGAGGGGTTGATAGCCTCCCCATGATGAGTCTGGGACTTTTGCATGAAACCACTTAGGCTGAGATTTCCCTTAAATTTTCATCTCAGGAAAAAAATAGTTGCATAGTATGACCATAAGGATTTCCTTAAGATGTTGTAAAGGAAAACCTAACCTAAGCTAACGTCAACAGATCTCTGTCTACCAATAATTTCACATGTTTGTTCCTAAATAGAAGTTCATAAAGCATTATAGTTTATGTACACATACAGTATATATTAACTATATTATTTTAATAAAACTCACCAGTTTTTGTTGACTTCATTACTGCCACAGTAATATTTTCTTCCTTACTTCATCTATGGTTTGTTTCACAGCAGAATTCTCATTTATTTTGTTGTTTACCTCTTACAGTTTCTGTTTGAGTGTATTTGTCTTGGCTGGATTTAATTTGGATTATGTCCATATGCTCTACATATTTGTCGAGGAGCACAACTTTCTCATCTTTTTTCTCTTTGTTCATTTTGGAGAACTAGCTAAGACAGGCTAACTGTGTTTGCTGAGCTAGCTAAGAACTGTCAATAGAGAGCTGCTGGGATGACGTATTATCATAGGCCAACCCAGGAACATTGTCTGTGTCCTTTGACTACAAGCCGATGGCATTTTTCTATAAGATTTTGGATAAATGGAGAAAATAAGAAATGTGGTGATTAAAAGTTTATGATACTTTAATATTTTGTTCACCAAGATGACCTTCACAAATAAACACCTCACCACCTGAAGTGTAAATGCAATCAGCAGAAGTAAAAAGCAAAGCAACACACTGTGGTCACATGACTCAACATCACTTAGTGGAGGTGACATTGTGACATTTAATGTCCATGACAACCACTGTAGTCTCATTGATGGATGATTATATAGGGGAAATATACAAATAAAAATATGCTAATGCTATCATGCTGACCTGTATTTCACTTAAATTCAACTTGAATCTTTTTTTTATCTGTTGCCTCTCCAGTTATTTTTACCGCTGTATTAACCTGTCTGCGTTAACCACAGACCGTATTTCAAACAAATCACAAAAAAGCCCATTCAACAAACACACTGACTTTGAGACAATGAAAAGGGAAGCGCTTACATGCTAATTCACCTCCATGTTTCAGTACTCATTTCTGCAGCACTCTATAATGATGTCTAGTTAAATTAAAGAATGATGTTAGTGAAGCGTAACCATGGCAACTGCAGAGCACATGTGCCATATTATGACAGAAACTGCCGTGAAAGCCTTAGTCTGAACATTTAGGCAAGGAGATAAGCTTTATGCAAGGCTCCTGAATCAACCACTTGTCTTAAGAGACAAACTTTGAAACTTGAAGTGACCAGGCTCCGACACAAAGATCAATAATCCTGTGAATATCCTTAGTCTGTATTCAGATCAGTTTAACCCCTTCAGGATGATACTCGAAGATTTTCAACACCACCATGATCAAAGATAATCATTTTTATTGTTATCAAAGTTGGCATCATGCTGTCTTAATGACTCCTCTATATGCAAATGTGCTGCCTGACAAACTGCCTTCCTGTAGATTACACATCCTGCTCCGAGCATGTTTGTCCTATATAGGCTGCACAGTCATTAGGCTTCATCACAGGCTCTGAGTGAATAATTAAATGAATTATTCAGTGGCTCTGTGATGCTCTTGAGGGGGATCTCTCTGCTTACTGTGTCTTTAAAGTCGTGCAGAGGGGAGCCCGTACTAAAGAAAGGAGGGGGCTGCTGTGCGCCAGTTGGAGGTGTCTGCCTGTCGCAGCGGCTTGGGGTTGACATTAAGACGAAGACGAGCGTGTCCATGCTTCAGCGGGGAGACACGGCGCATTTTGAAAGCACTGACAGTCAGATTGAACTGGTTCCAGGCGCATACTCATCAGACCGAGGACACACGGATGGACAGAGAAACACTGCAATCGGAATTAACTTGTCAGCCGGTGCGAGGAATTTCGGGATATAATGGGGAATACGACACCTAAACCTTTAATAGGTGAGGCTTGTTATTAATGTGTCATTGTAATGCACTCGGTGTCTGTGTGAGGACAGCTCGGTAGTCAGAGACACACATGGCTGGTCCTGATTCTTCTGACCTGCGCTGCGCAGAGACGCGCTTCCCATCACGGGGGAGCTGAGCGTGATTCCCAGGGAGCGAGTCCAAACAAGCGCTCCGGCACCAGCAGCAGCCGCGTTTCTCTCAAAATGCACTTTTTATCCTTCATTTATATAATTATGGTCAGTGATGTGGCTTTAAATGAACAGCACGGGATGTAGGGAAATCAAGGGCGACAATTTGACTGGTTGATGATGATCACAGCGCAAGAAAAATCACTCATATATTCAGAAGAGCACTATTGCCAAAGATCCCACTCCAATAAACACATCATGTTCATCTTTGAGAGTTTACATTTGAGTATTGTGTTAGCAGTAAATGCAGTTAAAGGGTATGCAAGCTGACCTCCTTTAGCCTGATTGTAAAAGACAAATGACCAATTTCCAAATTACTTAAATTGATCGCAGGCTGGACACTAAATGGCTCCTCATTTTCAGCTTTTTGAGTGTCACCATACTGTCCTGCACAATCACATTGTTTTCTCTTTAGTCACTGCTTCCTTGTTGCCTAACTTGTGTCACTTGCTAGATTTTAGTGTGTAAATTAGAGCTGCAATTAAAGATAATTTTTATTATTGATTAATCTGCAGTTTGTTTCCATTTATTGATTGTCAAAAATGCTTCAAAAAGTTGTGAAAAATGCTTATAACAATTTCCCAGAGCCCAAGTGACATGTCTGTGTCTGAACCAACAGTCTAATACCCAAAGAGTCATAACTGACAAAGCCAAGCAGCAAATCTTCACATTTAATGAACTGGAACCAGTAAATGTTTGACATTTTTGCTTGGAAAATGACTGAAACAATTTTTTGATTATCAAAACAGTTGGCAACTAATTTTCTTTAAATTGACTAATTGAGTAATTGACTAATTATTGCAACTCCAGTGTGAATATGACTTTTTTGTAATTATTATTATTTTGTGCAAGTTCTTTTGCCATATGCAGCTTTGTTATCTACATAGATAGACTGAAAAATATGTCAATCAGTGTTTCCCAAAACCCAAGATGATGTCCTCAGAGGTCTTTTCCACAACCCCAAAGATATTCAGTTTACTGTCATAGAAGACTACGGAAACCAGAAAATATTCACATTTAGGAAGCTGCAATCAGGCACATTTTTAATTACTCAAAGCGATTAACCCAATTGACAAACAAAATAGGTGGCAATTTAATATTTGACAACTAAACAAATAATCATCGTAGCTCTACATGCAACATTATTTTATAGATAGATAGATAGATAGATAGATAGATAGATTAGAGCATTTCATTAATTCAGATGATGATAATTTGAATGTAAACCCTTTGTAATCACCAACATTTGGATTAGTAACTGTTATTTAATTACATGTTTCTTAGTAACTGTAGCAGATTACAATTACATTTATTTCTTACATTTACTTTCCGGCCCTTCTTGTGAGGGATTTTGTCATAATTAGTGCATGAATTCTTGGGTTCTTGGCAAAAACATGTTTTGTGAGTTCACAGTGACCTTTAACCTTTGACTGCCAAAATTCACTCGAGCCCAAGTGGACATTTGTACCACGTTTGAAGACATTACCTCCAAGAGTTCTTGTGTTTACAGGGGTGAGGTGGAGGTGAGGTTACGGTGACGTTTGACCACCAAAGATTAATCTTGAGTTCAAGTGAATGTTTGTGCCGAGTTATAGGAAATTCCCTCAAGGTGTTCTTGAAGAATGGGAAGACCCAGAACTATGATGCCTCAAGCCACAGCCAGCATGGAGGTATAAAACAAAAGGTTTTATAAATTGTGAATCACAGAGCTTATAGCCTAGCAGAGAGGACTGTCTTAACTAGAAACTGAACAAACACAAATTGGACCATTACTAAATATGTACAGCTGTATCACCTGGTAATATTCAGTAGTTATCCCAAGTATCAAAGCTGTCCTCTATGAAGTACAACCTCAAGTGATTGCCAGTGCATTACTCCTGCATGAGACTTGATTGTCAGCCTCAGCTTCTGCATAAAGCTGTCATTATGAGCTCTCAGACTGATCACTTTTCTCAGCCACTTTGTCATGACACCTTAAAGCACATTACTTGATAATCAGTTCCCCCATATCACTTTGATGTAATGTCTGTCACACTCCCACGCCCCCAACAGACCCACTTAAATTGCGGCTAAATGATGTGGTTGCTGCCACCAGAGCCAGCTGACGTAGGGTTTGGACTGAGAACAGTTAGTCACAGAGAAGCAGGAGCAGCTCGGGTCCTATTGCTCGCACTGTATGGTCTCGATTAACATGGAATTAATAGAATAACCGAGCTTACAGGGGCTCTGTTAGAGATGTGCACATGTGACAAAACAGACCCTGAAATTACTTAAGGCTGATGCTTTTCACAGTGAATGACTTACAGTATGATGAACACGTACAGCCTAGAGATATGAGAGAATAAAGAGCCTGATCATCTTGCAGCCAAAGATAACTCTGACGAATGCACATAATCAGTTTTACATTTCAAAAAGCTTTTCTCGGCGCAGCAGTGTGTCTTGTGAAGTCTTATGATTGTATTTATTTGTGCTTTTTCTTTCATTAGGACAAATACAGGGAGACACCATTACCTTTACCCAAATATTTCTCTCTTAAAGTCATTAAACTACAAGTGGTAGCAGAGACTGAGCTTTGCACAATGTCCCTTTCACATACTGTCTCGCACTGTAATGTCAGTTTGTCTCATTACTTTTCAGTCCTAGATCCAAAGATGTATTCCTGGCTCTCTCTTATCTTTTGCTGTGCTCATGATTTTGGGGATGCATCAAGCAAGTATCACGGACATCACTGTTCAGTACTCCTAATGCGTGGTTACATGATTCAGGAAAATACAGCGAGCAGTCTGAGCAGTTATCCTGACCTGGCTGCAGTTTGTGCCTCTTACGCATTGATGTTACATTGGAGTCAAGCTAAGCATCCAATTTAGCAAAAAATAAACACTGTGATCTTTTAAAAACCCAAAAGGTCATTTAACAACGTTTACCACTGTTCTATTTCCAGAATCTTCCAAGACTCTTTGAACCATCTGGTATTTCCTTGGCTGCACCATAAAAAGATGTTTAACCTGTGAGATACACTCTTTGCTCTTTTGTGCAACAGTAGAACAATATTAAAAAATGTTATTTGGATAGAAAGCAACATCAGTATAGACAAACATAAGAGATCATAAACTTCTTTAAAGGTACCCTGTGGGGTTTTCTTGCAAACAGTTATTTTGTTTGTCACTTAAATTCATTGTATGCATCCCTGGCGTAAAACAAACGTATCGAATGCATTTCTTTCCTTATAAAACAGAGATTATTTTTTTTGAACATTTTGAGAAATTCTTTGTTTACTTGCACATCTTTTTTTGGCGCATTACAAGCCAGTATCACTTCGACTTTTTATGCTGAGGCGAGGCAAAACATGACACTGACACACTGATACTACAGTTAGTAGTAAGTTAGCAATTATAAAAATGCATCATCCAGTTACACTCTAATAATAAAGCTTGCTCAGAAACATTTCAGGCGACAGTCACAGTTTGGTTAGGTTTAGGCACTAAAACCATTTGGTGAGGTTTTGGCACTGCAGAAAACCGACCTCGGTCTTCATGTGTGACAGTCCTTCTTGACCCATTCATCCACCCCCAGGTCCTCCCTATGCCGACTTTGTTGCTCTTTATACGTTTGTCCTCTTTTCCCTGCTGGCACTGCACCTTCATACACGCGTGTGCTTTTTAGGCCCAGGCAAAGCAAAATGTGACACTGACATGGTACCCTCTAATGCAGAGATTCTCAACCTGGGCACTGGGGCCACCAAGATAAGGGATAAGCTCTCAAAAATACATTTGACATAAAGTAATGCAACAGCTACCTCACTAATTATTCACCAACATAAACCACCATATTCTGACCAGAACTCAAACATTAGCAGAAAGTAATATTTGTATTTTGTAACTTAAAGTAGCAAATTTAACAAACTACTCAGTCCAATACTTGGCATGATGGGAAATTAGGGCCGTATTTTAGACTGGAAAATGATTTTTACATTACATTACCTGTGTATCACTGTACCAGTGATATTATTTAAAATGACTGCTATGGAGTGATGGCTTCTCAGAAAACATTTCTCAGCTCAAGACTTGGGCCAACAGAAGACTGGACAGGAAATGGAGATGGCAGCACCATCAACTGAGAAATGCAAGAACCAGACTTTTCCAGTAGAGCCCCAATCCCCCACCAAGCTTTGGAAATATCACCCTGACTTTCTGCAATATGGATTTTTTGTGGGGGTCATGAACACCCACCTGATTAAACTTGGAGGTCACGACTTGAAAAGGTTGAGATTGGTGTGACACTGGAGACCCACTCATATAAAAAGTACTCCATGGTGCTACTAGAGACCCAAAACTTTACTCTATCTTTATATTTACGATAGGTAATTTTAGGTTACTGTCTTTATTTGGATTAGGAAATAGACCTGCAACTTGGGAAACAGTTTAAAAATATTTTCAGGGGAAATGTTTCTATTTATCCAGATGCATGCAAGAATTTCAAGCTTTCTGAAAATACCTTCATGACCTTTTCATGCAATTGAATGCTTAGCTTTGTGACTTGAGTGAGTTGACCCTCACTGTATGACCTGTTGTGCTATGCCTTTCATCTAATAATGGCTAGTGTCTATATCAGTCTCCATTGTACCTCTTGTAGCAGTTGAGACATATATAGGCTAACCCTCAACATGTTTTTCTCCATACGCTTTGACCAAAGTATGTTACTCTCTTTACAGCCGGAGTCAAGAGGAGAGGGGCACCGCACATCATTTGAGATGTTACAGATGTTCTTACTGCTGCGTCGTAGTTTAGAATATAATCAGTGATAATGTCTAATTTAGGAAATGTTCTGTGGAACATTTCACTGAGTTATTGTCTTTACACCAGATCACAGTGAATTTTAAACAGAAATGTAATCACTCTGTGGCCCTGGAGGAGAGTAGAAACACCACCTCCCTTTGAATGTTGGATTTCAGCCAGTCTATACCATAAACATTCATCCACAGCTTTAATTTTATCTAATATCAAACCCAGACAATCTCATTTAAACTAGTGTTCAGTTTGATCTCTGATCCTTGTTAATTTGTCTTTTGCTGTTAATGAATTAATTCCAAAGAAGGACATTGACTCCTGTGAAGATGAGACCAAAAATTAAGCCTTTTATTTGTGTGTTTCTTTACTGACGAGGCACTGTGTGATTCATTCTTCACTTCTGACGATAACTGTGGAGGAATGAAAGGGGCTATTCAGGGTTTGTTTATGCTGTAGGCCAAGGGTGTGTAGCCCATAAATAAGAGGAAGACTTATCACGTCTGTTGTCGGCTCTCTGTAGATTTTCTTTTTCTTTTTTTTGTTATGTTTTCTGTCTCCTGGGATGCTACTAACATTAGCGCTGCTCAAATCCGTGTTGATTTTATATAAGCCAAATGTCCTATATGCACATGGGTTTTGTCTAAATTTACCTTGTTTTATTTCTGTGATATAAATGTCCCATATGGATGTGGTAAGGAGACTGATTTGGGACAGGTTGCCTTTTTATACTGTAAATGTGGGTTACATGCTAAAAGAGACTGTTTAATGTACTTGTTGAGAGGAGCAGAGAGGCTTCACAGTGTCAGTGTGGGAAAGGAAGTGTGTGAGACTGTGTTGGGCTCCTTTACATAACTGGCCTCTGCCCTCGAACCAACAGCTACAGACCACTTGCAAACAAGTTATTGTGTGCTGATATGTTCACCTCTTTTTCCAACAGCTGGTGTCACTTACTTTGCTGTTCTGACCCAGGTCAGACAAAAGCACGCCCGCTGTTCACACACCACACTGCTGCCATCGAATTTGATCGATCAGGTTGAATCATTGACGGCTTTCTGATATTTTTGTGCCCGCAGATGGGACTCTGCAACCACGCCCGGTGGCCAGCAGGCAGTACTACACCCTGCCTAACAATGGGGCAGGTGTGGAGAGAAGAACGTCTGCCCCTCCAGTCAGCGTCAATGTGGAGTCACCCCGCTTTCACCCCCATGCCAAAGGCAAGAATATCAGGCTGGATGGGCAGCTACGCCGTGCCACACGCAAGAACAGCTTCTGCAACGGCATCACTTTCAGCCACAGACCTGTTCACCTCTATGAGAAGGTTTGTTATCAACTCACTCTGTTTTTAAACAAGGCCGTCCACGCCAATAACTTTAACTAGGGCTATGAAAATATCATCGAAAAAAACATTCTGTGTCGAGTGGATGGTGAAGTTCACACCAAAACTATGATGTTGCCATCCATTTGAGTTAGAATGATTTTTTTACTATATTTTTTATAGCTATAATCATACTTTTTAGTGTGGACGGCACTTCAGGCTGAATTGTACCAACAAGGACTCATTTTTTCACTCATGGTTTAACTTCAAATTATGTTCCACCAAACTTCTAAACTACATAAAATTGAGAAAGATTAAATTAAAATAAAACCTCGGTGTAGATTTTACTCTAAACCTAGATTAAATTGAATATAATAAATACCAATACTCCAATTTAAAATGTTAGCTAGCTAGCAAACAATATCGTTTTTTTTTACTTCTTAGCTAGTTAGCAAACACTTTTACAGTTAACATTAACGATTTTTGCCCCTCTTATACTTACTTTGTCTCAACAGCACTCCAAATTTTTATTTATTTATTTATCATTTATTTTAATTTGGGCAAGCAAGACTCTCCATATTGATTACAATCTATTTAATTTCAGTTTGAATCACCAAACTTGGATTTAGTAAACTGAGATTAGTGTTTGTGCAACAGAAGTCTTCTCCATTTTAAATCTGGTTTTTCTCATTTTAAACATAGTTTTAATAAACTGACTGACTGAAATTAATCTTAGATTTAATTAATCTTTGTGGGTGCAACCCAGTCTTAAAGAATGAAAGTCAAGTTTTAATGCATGCCATTAATTCAGGTGCGTCTTCGACTGACTGGTGTGCACACTGGCTGGAGTGGAGCTCTGCGCTTCGGTTTCACCAGTTTGGATCCCAGCGAACTGGTTGCTACAGACATCCCCAAGTACGCTTGCCCAGACCTGGTGACACGGCCCGGCTACTGGGCCAAAGCTCTGCCTGAGAGACTGGCCTTAAAGGACAACGTGTTGTCGTTCTGGGCTGATCGCCATGGGAGAGTTTTCTACAGCATCAATGACGGAGAGCCCATCCTCTTCCACTGTGGGCTCAGCATCGGCTGTCCACTCTGGGCCATCATAGATATCTACGGCATCACTCAGGAGGTCACACTGCTTGGTAAGCATTTTATTATGTCGATTACTTACTCTGTGAATACGCTCCTGTAAAGCACTTATTGTTTTTTTATGATTGCAGCTGGTAGAGGCAAGAAGAAGCTGACTCATATTCAAAAGGGAAGTGAGAAGAGCACATTTCACAACTGACTGGTCATGAGTCTGTCTGTACACAATTCACCAGTGCAGTTCATATACATCCACTGAAGTATTGAGTAATGGGTATTTTTGGACTGGAGATGGCTTTAAAGGGAACGCTTGCATTATCTGAAGTGGGGTTTGTTTGAGATACTTATTCATAGTCTATTACCTACAGTAGATGGCAGCTGACACACCCTGAGTTTGGAGAGGCAGCAGGAGCACTGTGGACAGGATCAGCAGCAAAATGTATTTTACACTATATTTAGAATGTTTTCGCTACATTACCTCGCTGTCAGACCGCCTTTTCTCACGGGAATCCAAATATCGCTCTCTCTAAAGTTACCAGACTCCTTTTGAAAAATCACTAATTTTACCTTGCAGAACACAAGAGTTGCTGGTTTACTGCTGCCAGTTACTTTCTTTATTGAGTGACTTTGGTGTTTTAAACTGTTATTTCGGATTCATCAAAGTCACACAATAACACAAACCAACTAACAGATTGAGGCAGCAGTAGTAAGTCCCATGTTCTATGAGGTAAAAATGACTGATTTTGCCCATGAGTCTGGTTGATTTGGAGAGTGATATTGTCTGACAGCAAGGTGAAGTGACTAAGAACGTTCTAAATACAGCATACACTTAAACTGATATTCTTTTTTTTTTTTTTTTTTTTTTTTTTTTTTTTACGTGGGCCTTTTTTAAGTGGCTAAAATACCATTTGCTGCTGACCCTGTGTACATGGGTACATTGCTTTGCTTCCATGCTGGATCTCCTCCTTGTTGTTTTGAATGGAGCACGTATCAACCCTGAGTAATACACTGACAAGGGCCCTTTTTTACACCGAGATCCCACAATATCACAGCAACGACGGCTTGCCTTTAAGCTGCCTTTGTGTATTTATACTGAACCAAACAGCGCCGATATATAGCCGTCCCAGAGTGTCCTTTTACGCAGTGTGCCGGCATCATGGAATCAAAAACATGACATAACACAACAGCTTTTCATGTGTTCCTGAATAAATGGACCATCGCTTCTTCTGTTACTGTCAAGTTAAAAAGATTGGATTGTGTGATGCTCTGCACGGAGGATTTCTCTCCTCCTGCCTGTCTGTGTGCATCTGCGTATTGCATGCAGCGCTGTGTCACTGCTAATAAGTACATAATTTAAAGGACACAGTCACAAGCAGCAGTGAACTTGTAACTCAACAGCCTCCTGACCCGTCATGCCAGCTTACCCTTTTACATAGATGTTGATTCTGGCTCTGTTACAGCTTCTGTTACCGCCTCCCATAGCAGATCAGAGGCGGACCGAAACCGACTCCCCCATTAACAGATGTCAGAATAAAGGTGCAATATGCCTGGCTTGAACAGGCTTATAGAAAGGTACCTCTTACACCCCGCTCCAACTAGTCCAAACTATCCCTTTAAGAGTCAGCCAGAAAGCCGTGTATTTTGACCATGGCTGTAATAACCCTGAAACCTCATGAACTTATTTTTATAGTGTCAACACATTCACAGCTAATTTAAGCAGCTTCCTGACAGTTCAGAGAGCAGCTGTGCAATGAAGTGGAGGCCAGTATAGTGGGAGGAGTGGGTGGAGGGGTCTGCAGTGACTCAATGACTGAATGATCCACTATCTGTGTGACAAAACCAGTTTATCTAGAAAAGCAGAACCATAACATACCGAGATAAACAGGATCTGGACCATTCACTCCTAAGCGCTCCCCTTTAACAGTCTGTTACTGTCACTTTCCCGCGCTTTGTCACTTTCTCCCTCTTCCATCACGCTCTCCCCTGTGGTTCCCTCTCGTACTCACTGGGTGTGTTTATCTTCAGTCTGACAGGAGCTATGGCCATGTTTGGTCAACGCGGCAGATCCCAGGAGCTTTGGTGAGGGGCCAGTGCACTCAACTGCTCCAGCATCACTAGAAATAGTAATAAAGGAATGTATCATAAGTCAAAGGGGGACTACGAATGCCAGACCTGTTTATATCAGCCCCACATACACAGAGAAATTCAGCTGTGCTATGAACTCTGTGCATGAAGCGTAGAGGTTTAGAGAGCTCAGGTTAATGAAGAAAGGAGTTCAACTAGGGAGCTGCACTGTCAAATAAACTGTTGGTTGACACAGCTTATTTGTACTTGAAGGTTTACACAACTCCACAACAAACATCACAACGAGAGCATCATGCAAAGAGCCCTCAGCGTAGATACTAAATCTAGCTCTCCTTTTGGTTACTAGGAGTGTTCATCAACATGTATTATCTAATACCTAGACAACAAACAGGCTCACTGTGTAGAAGACCTATCTTGTATTTCTCATCAGCTTGCTGCAAGTCACAGTGGGATTAAAGTTTTAAATAGCGCTCTCATGTTGTGAATTTCCGTAGTATATCGATATTTTTCTTACTTCTGTTATATCATCTTCATGGAAACGTGTGACGTGATTTATTAAAAATTCTAATGTGCTAGAGCTGCAACAATTAGTCACTTGATTAGATGACCGACAGAAGATTAGTTGACAACTACCTGAGAGTAAGAATTTTAATTAAAACAGTCAAAAATGAACTGAAATTGTGAACAGAATATGCAAAAAGCAAAATAGTATTGATGTTATGTCGTGTCATAGAGATATCTACTGACATTAGCATGCTAGCCCTACCACATCCTGTCTCGTTATACCACGTTATGCCTCAAAGGGTGAAAGTGAGTTACTGTAGCATCCAGTCTGCTCTCAGTCCGACAAAACCTTGGTGGTCCTCTTGCTGGGTCTGGCACCTGGCGCCCTGTAACCTCTGCTCAGGCCCACACCTCTCGAGTTGTATTCCCACCTCACACATCTCCTAGTCCCTCCTGAACCAAGGACACTTAAAAAGATGGAAGTGTACCGACATCACTAAACAGTATTATATTCTCTAGACTTTGTTGTCAGTTCTGTTAAAGCTTAAGAGAGATGCAGTGTCAGTCATGCTATCTGGAGACCAACAAATAAACAAATGCACAAATTTGGGAAAATCAGCCAGTATGTTCTTTGTGTTTTGTGCTTTCATTTTTATATGCATTTCTTCAACAAAGGTCATACAAAGTGGATATGTTGGGTTTTAATGTGCTTTTCCTATATGCTTCAGTAGAACTGGCACCAAAGTCTGGCACAGAGCAGAGAGTGTTTGTTAGTTATGTACTTGTAGCTGCTCTAAATCACCACGGTACCATATTCCCTGTTGTCAAACTGGTCTCCATTGGTCTCTGTGGCTGTTTTGGTCCTGGTTTGGCCATGTTCACTGGAAAGCTACAGAGCCCGGCCTCTGTTCTGGTGCCCGTTCTGACGCAATTCTCACATATTGCACCTTTTAAGTTTTTCAACCAAAAACTGAAAATATTCTCTGGTTCCAATTTCGTAAATGTGAATATTTGGTGTTTTTTATAGCCCCCCTCTGAATATCTCTTTTGTCGGACAAAATAAAACATCACCGTAAGCTTAAAGCTTAAGCTGATATTGTAATGGACATTTAGATAATTAATCAATAAACTGAGTAAACAGTCAGCAAATTAATGATAATGAAACAAATAGTTTGCTGCAAAGACAATCACAGACTACAAGATGAAATGAAAAATAAGTAAGTTGAATTACACTGAAGCAACTCATCTGCAAAAGAGATTTCCACGAAGCAAGAGAGGCTGCAGCAACACATGCATCACTCAGTGACCTGAGCTGACTTGGGACACGTCATATAATACTACTATGTCTACGTCATGTAATTGTTTATCCATCTTCTCCACCACAGAGAGCACGTTTGCTGAGAGTGTCGGATCCAGCTGCCTGAGTGCGGCCCGCCTGAGTGCCTATCTGCCCCAGAGTAGCCACGACTCAGCCAATTACAGCAACAATCAACTGGAGAACAACCAGGCTGCCGCTGCCAAGATGGCCAACCTCCAGCTCAATAACTACACTCAGCTCATCCCCTGCTGCTCCTCCACCTCTTCCTCTTCCACACCATCCTCGTCTGCCTCCACTGGATTCAGTGTCCCCAGGGTGGTCCGGGGCCTTCCTTCCCCGCTGGACAATGACTTGCACTTTCACCCGATCCGCGGCTCTGATGTAATACTCTCTGCAGACCGGTCTGCTGCCTGCATCCACTTTCTGGACAGCAGTCGGACTCTGGTGTTCAGTGACCGGCCACTGCATGTGGGCGAGACTTTGTATGTGGAGGTGGGCCACCTGGGGCTGCCCTACTTTGGGGCGCTGTTGTTTGGTTTAACGTCCTGTGACCCGGCGACTCTGCATGCTGGGGACTTGCCAGCAGACCCGGAGGTTCTGCTGGACCGTAAAGAGTATTGGGTGGTGCACCGGGGCTTCCCCATGCCTTGCTCTGGAGATGTGCTCAGCTTCAGCCTGCTGCCCAGTGGAGAGGTGCACCACGGGGTGAACGGAGTGGGACGTGGCCGGCTGCTGTGTGTGGACTCCTCTCAGGTCCTGTGGGCCTTTTTCACCTTGCATGGTGCCATCAACAGACTCAGGATACTAGGTAAGCTGAGCGTATTTACAGCAACGCTGAAGTCTTAAGGCTTATTTGTGCTAAGTGTTAGATACAGATGTGGACAGAGCCTTCGCTCCATCAGAGTCCTGCATGGCTCCAGTTTTGCAAACCCACACCCACAAAGCTGAGTACCAGAAGTGACCCCTTGCCCTTACCTCCAAGACAAATCCAGACCTGCCTAGAACCGTTAATATAAGTCCCACAACATGACTCAGAGATTAAACACGTATACACGGTCACTCTCGTGTTCTAAATTTGGTCAACACAGGTGCACCTGCCAGCTGTCGACGTGCCTAGCTTGTGGCTATCAGAAGCTAATACTTTTACAAGCACTTTTTACAAGCAGCAGAGTCACAGACAACATTATTCTCATGGTTTCAGATCACACCAATTTTCTCCAAAACCTAAGATGATGTATTGGCCACAGTTTAGTATTCTTCACTGGCTATTCTGCCTTCAGGAAATCAATGTTAAGCTAGCCTACATCGCTGTCGGATCAAACGGTGACATGCCATTGTTTGGCAGGATGTCAGGTCAAAGGTTGTATCATGGGCTTTCACAATAGTGTCCTGGCTTGCTGATTAGGCTTTATATTATTAGTGGTTTTAAATGTCAAAAATACAGCACAGTCATTTTCATTTCTGATTTGTCCAGGAAAAAAATGTTGTATGTTTTTGTTGTTGTTCTCACCTGCTGCACACCCACAATTAGTTCATTTTTACCCATGCCTGTACCTGTGAATTTGTATAAATATATTTTTTATCCATTACAACTTCTACCCGATCTGGTGCAGGACTCTACTTCCTGTACACTGCATTCATTTCGTCTGTTTTTCTGAATGTTTTCTGAAAAGGGAACTAGAGCAGTACCTCTGGAAGTGACGGGGGTAGCGTTGAAGTGTGGTCAATACTTCAAGCAAGACATGATCGAAAGACACAATGAAGAGGTTTTAATATTCCTCAAGTACTGGAAATGATGTCATCAGTTAGTTAGTGAAAAACAATGGATTTAATGTCCACACAGACCACCACCATCTGTAACCCCGCCTCCACTTATATAATAAGTCTCAAGAGGCACATTATTACAACCTCATCCAGCGTTGCCATGTTTGTTATTGTCAGAAATGTTTGACTCTTCTTCTGTTGGGTAACTTTTGACCCTGAGCGATGCCCTCTAGTGGATGAATTGGTTAAAATCCACACCACTTAACATAAAGATGCATAGTATGTGGGCAGTGATGGTGACATCATTTAAAATGGACATATCTATTTTCGTAGATAATAGGGGCATAAATGAGCTTGTGGAATTAGTGTCATTTTATTGGGATGAGGCTGTTTATTGGCATCTCGTGCAACATAAAATACCAAATAGCATACTTGAAGCAAAAATTCAACATTTTGGGAAAAGTGCTTTTTCACATTCTTGCTGAGAGGAGACTGCTACTACTCTCAATCACCTCATTCAACTCTCTGCAAGATAGCAAATAAGCATATTTCCCAAAATGTCAAACTGATCAACGCCCAAAAAGGACCTGTTCTCCAATCATCATCTGTCTGTTCTTGAGTCCAGGCAGCCCCTGCAGTTTATTTTTTCCCAGACTAAAGGAATGCAGTCGAGTAGTTTATGTCTGCATGAGTCTGTTCAGTTTAGAGCTGTGACCTATCTGTCCTAGTCCCACTACTCCCACATACACTCCCACCAGTCCAGACCCCATCTTCCACTGTTTCTGATCCAACAATATTATGCTCAAACAGAAACAACTAAAAGAAGATCAGTCTATGACACTTCAAATATGCATATCTAATCCGACTGGTTGGGGCCAGTAAGTGTAAAGTCTTAAACGCCAGTGTTGAAAACAGTTTAAGGACACTGTGTTTAAAAGATACCAACTGCAATTAAATACACACTGTGTCTAAATGTTACCTTTAAACGCTCTTCTCTAATTATCTGGTGTTTGTTCATATGTATTCATCCTTGTGACACAGGAACACTGCAGTCCAGTCCTCCTTCCACGTCCCCCAGCACTTCTCAGAGCAGCAGTCCAGATGACAGTGACTCAGACCTGGCGTTCAGTGTCAACAGATCCTCCTCTGCCTCTGAGTCCTCTCTGGGTAGGTTACCAAATGTTGACAGCATGCCTAACGCTGTGTGTAGAAACCCTCAGGAGGTCACAGCAGGAAGGCTCATATGGTGTACGCTGGTCTGTGGCAGTTCTGTTGGACTGTAATGTAGTCATGGGGAAAAATGTGCTGCTTCACTTTCTTATATGACATTGTCACATTGTTAAAGAGATAACTCCATACAAGAGCTGCTACAATAATCCATTAGTCAACCAACAGAAAATTGGTTAACCAAACTTGGTTAAGCACAATAAAATTTTAGTGAACTGATTATTTTTGGATTTTGGACTGTGGGTTTGATAAGACAAGACATTTAACTATTACTATTAATAGTTAGTACTAATTTTAACAGGTAGAAACCTTGAGCAGATCCAGGCTCTTTATTAATGGTGGGCGGCCATCAGCCAGAGAGAGTTAGACGTATCCCCAGTACTGAACTGTGTCGTCAAACTGGCCGTATTAGCAGGGTTGGGTAGTAATAGATTACATATAATCGAGATGACACAGTAAATTCACGAAAATAAGTATCTACAATTATCCCGCATTACTTTTGAAAAAATGTGTAATTAGATTATAGTTACACTGTCAAGGATTACATGATTACATTTTTGATTGTCTTTAAAATATTTTATTTTATATATATTATTATATAATATTTTAAAAATTGTTTTTCACAATAACCAATGCCATATTAACTAAGAGCATGTCTGACATACAGGGTTTCATAAACAACTGCTCCACTGCATGATGTACCAGGTGGGAGAAAAAATTGCTCATGGCATAAATGTAGGTTTTTTTAACATTGAAAATGGTTTGAGATGTTTAAAGAGAAAAAAAAAGTATTTGTGGAACTCAAATTGTTGTAGCATTTTTTAAACAAAGTGCAATCTATCTAATGTTTCCAAAAGTAATCCAAAAGTATTCAGATTAGATTAAATTGTTTTGTTATCCAATGGATTACGTTACTAATTACAAACTGACAACATTTCAAAGTAACCTGACCAAACCCCTCTTATAGTATTTCATAACATCTTTAAGACAAGTTCAATCAGTATCACTTTACTTGAGGTCAGGAGGATTATTCATGACACTGTTCTAAAAGTACCTGACAGTACTAATACTTAATGACATCTTTATGTAAAGCTAAACTGTTTCTTTAAGGTTGATAATGTCAAGTTGTCATGATAAAGACAACCACTGTCAACCTTGCATTAAAAATGACATAATTGATCATCTGACACTTAATGACAACAGTCATAAACATTCATAAGGACTCCATCATGGTCCTGACAGGGGTCATGACATGGTTATAACAGTGTCATGACCCCTCTTATGTGCACCCCTTCAAGTAAGTGTTACTTGATAAAGAACAGAGTGTGAAAAACAACCAGAGCTGCAATGCAAAGTTGATTAATAGATTAGTTGCCAACTATTAAATTAACCAAAGACTATACTGAAAGTAGATTATTTGTTTTGAGTTCCTTCTAAAGAAAAAAGTCAAAATTCCCTGATTTCAGCTTTTTAACTGTCATTATTTTATAATTGCTTTCATCCTCAATGACAGCAAACTGAATATTTATTGTGTTGTGGACAGAAGAAGACATTGGAGGACGTCATTTTATGGACCAAACAACAAATTGATTAATTGAGAAAATGATCCACTGATGAATCGACAATGAAAATAATTATTAGTTGCAGCCCTAAAAACAACAGTATTAAAGATCTGACCTTGACATAGTCCCACAACAATGACAACAACAACAGGAGTTTTATCTGTGTTTGTGTGTCCATGTCTCCTTCAGACCCTCACATGTTTTCTCCTCTCTCCCACCAGTGACTGCTCCCAGCTCCCCTCTCAGTCCTCCCGTCTCTCCCACTCTCACTGCCTCGGAGCTGCCCCCTGCTGGGAAGAACGGAGAGTGCACCATCTGCTTCGACCAGGAGGTTGACACAGTCATCTACACCTGTGGACACATGTGTCTGTGCAACGACTGCGGCCTGAAGCTGAAGAGACAGATCAACGCGTGCTGTCCAATATGCAGGAGGCCTATCAAAGATGTTATCAAAACATATCGGCCGTGATGATGGTCCAGATGTTCAAACAGGTGCTGTGACTTCCTCTGCTGGACGCCACCTGTGTCCCCTTCTCAGGCTTGGCTGGACGCAGATTTCGGCCCCAATTGGAGATTAGCCACACCCGGACATATTTGTGCCTATATTTTCATTTTCGATGGGTAAATCATTTGTGAAGAGAGACGAGACTCTTCATATGCAGAGCTGTGATGAAGCTCATCTTAATACAAAGACTGCATACATGAGCTCCTATATTTTCACTAAGGAAGAAGGACGAATCATCTGTTCCCTTTTTATATTTTCCATGTGATGTCTCTTATGTCACATGTATTTGCTGAGCAGAAGATCCTGCTGTGAATATTCTGTCTTTACCCTCGTTGTCCTAGATTTATGTGTGCTTCAGCAGACCGTAGTCTACGACTTCTAGTGCCTTAGATTTGTCACATCGTGTGTCCAAGTAATTATGCTAACAATCCTAGCCATATTTTCAATGTACAGTACTGAAGGCTTGTGGTGTAAAAGGCACACAGAGATACAAAGGTGTGATGTAAGTGGAAAGATGTAAATGTGTACGGTAAGTGTGTTCAGTGGCGTGCTGTAAGAAAAGTGTGTTTGGAAAGTTCAAGGTTTTGCACATTGAGAAATAAATAAAAGTGGACTAAGCGTGACTGAAATGTGTGTAGTTTCAATAACAAGATGGATTCAGCTTTACACTATGAAATATATATTATATTCACATTATAAAAATTGAAGAAAGACATTTTCTTCTTCATCACATCACTCTTATGTAGCCTTCACAGAAGTCTGTGCTTTTTCACTAGTGAGGGACACACTCCTAATTTAATAACGTGTAATCAGGTTTACTGCAGTACTGTAAGCTGAAGGGATATTCAATTAAGAAAATATGCATTTTTGTTATTTTGTACTTTTTATCAGGAGTGACTAAGCTGATATCAATTTTATCTGTACAGTTCATTAATTGTTATGTCACAGAGTACAACAAGGTCATAACATCCACACGTCAAACAGCCTTTAAAAATAGAGAAGAATAAAAACATATTGTCGCTGTCACACAGAACTCTTGCATGTCCAAAACTGTTACTTTTCAGGATTTTTTTTTTTTTTTTTTAAAAGCATTTTTAAACTAATTGAATGCTACTTAGTCAAAGTCTGTAGCTCTTTTTAATATGTTTCAGTGATTAAATATTTGTAAAACCCACAGACAGACATAAAGGGTGATCGGTAGCATTCAGTTATGTAGAAAAAAGAGGTACAAGGTTTGTGGCTCACAGTGACAATATTCTAAATAAAGTGTGTGTACTTGCTCTAACTTATAAAATAGTAAGGTAGCAGAGATATTGAACTACTGGACATTTCACATTTGCTGAACTGTAGTGGCCCTACAGAGTATATGGAAAAAGTTAGATTAGGAATAAATACGTACAAAGGAATATATACATACAAAGTGCATCTCGATTGTGGACATCTGTACATTTTAGCGAAGGTTAGTGAAATTATGTATAACAGATCCCACTGAAATACTTTTCTCATAAATTTTGAGACATTTTAATCAAATATCTATTAGTGACAATAATTCCTGTTATTAAAATTATTTCTAATTTTGCTCCTCTGATGAAAATCCTTCATGTGAAATGATCGAAGGCTTCAGAACAGCCACTGAACTGAGGTGAGTTGGTTTGGTCAACTGGTGTTGCTGCTGAAACCCGACATCCAACATGGAGGAGCGGTCCTTAAAGGTCTCGGGGAGAAAAAAGAGACAGTTTTTAACTTTTTAAAAAGTCCTGATGAAGATCATGTGAGTTCCAGAACAGTTACTAAATTGACCCTGAGGTGATACTGTTTCAACAGCTATTCTGCATTTGTTTTATATTTCCCTACAGTACAGTAAGTGAAAAGTGCATTTTATGTAAAATGTATTCATTTCTTAATTTAATTTATACTTTTGTAGCATAACTAATCAGGCCTGTAAAACTTTTGTCTTACTTTTCTCTTTGAGATGAAACACACTTTTTTAATAATGGCTCAGTTCCACAAAGCCATGACAGTGAGCCAGTGTGCACAATGTGAGGACCCTGGAACAAACTCACAATACAGTTATTTTGTAATGTTTTTAAGACACTGGTGCTTTTCTTTCTATGACATAACAGCACAGAAGGTGAGAGACGGGTTCAAGGTTTTACTTGTGGTCTTTCCAGCCTATTCATCTGAAAATGAAAGCACTGGAAAAGGTGAGTACATGTTGCAACGTGACATGATCTCAACGGGATGCTAATGTGTTTTGTTTTTTTGTTTTTTTTTATTGAATAATCAGTACAAGTGCCTGAAATGGACATTTCAGACAGACTCCAATGTGTAAAGTGCACATATCAATCAAATCAAATATGAAAAAAGCAAGTTAAAGTCAATTTAAAAATAAAATAAATAAACATAAAACAAACAATAATATCAGTAAAGTCTTAACCAGGGTTACAGTGAATAATTCTTCAAAATAGGACAGTGTGTGTTCAGTTTTTTTGTCTGTCATGAGGGACACGATATTCACATAATTAAATTCAAGTAAAAAACATTAAGGCGGAAACATTCACTCAAAGGCTTATTATTGCATTTGAATGTAAAAAATAATGTCTTTAGACATAACTGTTATACAAGATTCAGTCGTATTAACAAATTTCTCTACGTTTTGACTTGACTTGAAAACACGGATGAGGAGGGGGAGCAGTGACAAAACAAATGCATGACTGTTTCTGTCTCAACATCACAGAAGGTGCATTTAGCATCTGGGTCAACATATTTTGAAATTAATGTATTACATGGAAAACGTTATCCAAGGTCTTAAAATTAATTTTGCTGATCTTGTTTAAAATTCAAAGTTAGAATGGGTACAACAATGCTTTACACAGTTTCTATGATCTAATTGTGAATTTCAAAAGAACTGCCATTTGGGTGAAATCTTGTTATAATTTTAAGTTATTTCCTTCTCTTCTTTTCTTTATGTCTACTTAATTTAACCCACAAACTTATAAACAAGGTACAGGAATATTAACATCTAATTGATATTGCAGCTCCTGGGAGGTTTTCATAACTATATCTATAAACTTTACCATCAAACAAAGATGAATTTTACCTCCTTTTTGCTAACTTACATAATAATAACAATTTTATTTATATAGCACCTTTAAAAACAAAGTTCACAAAGTGCCTTGACAAACAAGGCAAAAGAGCAGGATACCCCAGAGGCAAAATAACAACAGATGGCCAACACAATAAGTTCAGACAGGAGAGCTAAATAATGTTAAATAAGACTAAGACATAAAGTTAAGACACAAGCAAAAGACACTGAAATATAGTAAGACAATACAAAGCAGTAAAATAAGATAAGAACAGGAAAACCAGAAAAAATTACAATAAGAGTAAATAAAATAGAGAGAGGAACTTTCAGAAACATTACGTAATGTTCTCCTGTCAATATAAATAAATTCATGGAGGAAATAAGACAGCGTCACGCAATATCAAATAAGTACAAATTAAATTAATTAAAACAAGATGACGACATCACATAAAAGCAAGTCTATAAAAATGGATTTTAAGAAGTAATTTAAAAGATGTCACTGACTGCTGATTCTTCCTCGGGCATGTCATTTGAAAGTCGAGGGGCCCTGATGGAGAAAGTACGGCCACCTTTAGGTTTAAGCCTTGACTTTGGAACAGCCAGGAGGGCCCCGCCCAAGGATCTAAGGCTGCCACATATGTGGTTAACATTTCAGCTACGTAGGTAGAGCCCAGACCCAGATGGGGTGATCAGTAAAATCCATCCACCCTTTTTCTGTAACTGCTTATTCATGAAGGGTCGCGGGGGGCTGGAGTCTATCCCAGCTGACATTGCGTGAGAGGCGGGGTTCACCCTGGACAAGTCAACAGTTCATTGCAGGGCTGACAACAGACAACCACTCACATTCACACCTACGGGCAATTTAGAGTCACCAATAAACCTAGCATGCATGTCTTTGGACTGTGGGAGGAAGCCGGAGAACCCGGAGAGAACCCACGCAGACACGGGGAGAACATGCAAACTCCACACAGAAAGGCAGCTGTGGGATTCATCATCAGCAAAATCTTAAAATCAATTCTAAAGCACACAGGAAGCAAACAGAGGGGTGGTTGGGGTGATGGGACGTTGTCTCTTAAAACCAGTAAGAAGCTTAGCTGCTGCATTTTAGACCAGGTGGAGGTGGGAGAGTGATTTTTAGTTATTCCAGAGATGAGTGAATTACAAAGTCAAGTCTGGAGAGTAAGAACGTGCAGACTTTTTCCATGTCAGATTGATTCTAGAAATGGTAAGAAGAGGGAGAAAACAGGACTGGACAACTTTTTTGATGTGTTTGGAAGCTGAGATCTGACTCAAATATTACTCCTGGATTTCTGCCGGTGGATGTGACATTTGTGGACAGGGGACCAGGGCTATTTTTGACGGGATTAATGAATTTTTGATTTCTGAACAGAATGACTTCTGATTTTGAGTTGCTGAGTTAGAGAAGGTTCTGGGCCATCCAACAGTTTATATCATCGAGGCAGTCTGACACAGCAGCTAGGCTTCATGGGTCATCAAGTCTCAGGGGCAGGTATATCTGTGTGTGTCATCTGCATAGTAATGGAAGGACACATTGTGGTGCTGGAAAATCTGGCCAAGCAGAGAAATAGAAAGTAAAATTGGACCTGAAATTGAATTTTGTGGTACACCACAGCAATCTGGGTTTTAGAAGATGTGTGATTGCTCATGGTGACCACAAAGATTCTATCTATCTTCTATCTAAAGTGATGCAAACCCAGGTTCTACGATGGTCAGTTAAAATGGCTATGATCTACAGTGTCAAAGGCTGCACTTTGGTCTAAAAGAATTAAAAATGTGCTCTCTCCCTTGTCGGCTGCTAAAAGATGTCATTGGTTACCTTGAGGAGGGCTGTTTCTGTACTGTGTAAAGCTCTAAATCCTGACTGAAATTTCTCAAACAGATTGTTATGACATAAGCTGTAAAAGCTGAGTTGAACAGCAGACTTTTTCTGAAACTTTTAATAAAAACTTAAGTTTAGAAATTGGCCTAAAATTGTTAAAAACAGATGGATCAAGGTTTGGTTTCTTTAAAAGAGGCTGGACCACCGCATGTTTAAAAGAAGAGGGAAAAATGACTTTTGCTAAAGAGTTGTTAATAATCAATAAAATACTGGGATCAAGTGAGTATAAAACCTCTATCTAATTTGATGGGAATGAGATCAAGATGCAGTTGGTTTGATATGGGAGAAAATTGTAAATTTCAATTTACAAAATTGGTAAAATAACTACAAATGTAACTACTGGCATGTAAAACATGGTCTGGGGGGTTGATTTTTTGCCTTATGTCCTTGGCTCTGTAAGTAAATTTAAAATCTCTTCACACGTCTTGCGAGGCATCAGTAAAATGACAGGGGGAAGGGGTGGTGATCGAGTCTACAGCCTTAAATGAAATTCTGTGATTGTACTGATTTGCTAAAATTAGGTTTAAGAAAAAGGATGCTCTTGCTTCTTTAATTGCTTTTTGATAATTCTTCATTGCATCTTTCCATATTTTGTAAAATACATATTAACCTGTTTTCTTCTTTTTTCTTTCTTTTTTCCTACAGTCTTTTTTTCAGTTCAAAGATGGATTCTTTGAACCAGGGCTGTGGTGAACTCTTGTTAAGGGCAACAGAGTCCAGAGCAGTGTGGCAGGTTTGATTAAAAAGGGAGACCGGCTCCTCTGTGTTCAAATTTGGATTAAAAGCAGTTAAAGAAGCAGTATTAAAAAGCTCAGAAACTGACCGGCAGACATCGAGTTAAAAACATGACAGTGGTAAATTGTGATTAAAAAGAAGTTTGGATGAAATTACATTATATAAAATTGCTTTATGGTCCCACACACAGATATCCTTAACCTCAAAGCTGTCAGGACTGAGACTGTGATGAATAACTAAATCAAGCATGTGACCTTTTGAGTATGTGGGTTCTTGCACAGTCTGAATGAGATTAAATGACTCAAGAATGTCCATAAAATCAGTGACAAATGACTGAGAAGGGCAGCATACATGTATGTTAAAATCACCTAAAATAAGAATTTTGTCAAACTTTGATATAGATAGAAACTTGGAAAACTCTTGAATAAAAAGATTGTTTGCCCTGGGCGGTCTGTATATTATTGAAACTAGCACTATTGAAAAATCAAGGTGTTTAAAAACCTTTCTGTAGATAACGGAGTCTCAAAGTGATAAAATCATGACATAAATATGATTTACTGTTTAAAGATCTAATGTTTAAAAGGCCAAAATGTACAGGATTAAAATTAGGGGTTGAAGGGTTGCTGAGGAACTAGAATTAAGTTGTTTGTATCGGCAGCAGAAGAATGTGATGGTGGGTATAAGGGTAGGAATGGCTGTCCTGTTTGTGGGAGCTGAGTGAGGTGCAGAGGTGAGGATAGATGTTGGTGTTGACATGTTCTGCTTGGTGAGAGTGTGATAAGGGGAGGGTCTGGAGGGGGCGCTGTGATGAGTAGCACAGTGTTGATTTGTAGGGGAGAGTTCCGGTGTAAACACGGGAGGTTCTGCACAGCATGCTGTAGGTTAGCCGACAACATTCGGCCTCCCCGACTGTCGGGGTGGATCCCATCTCTGTGAAAAAGTGAGAAGCCGTCTCAGAACAAAATAATATTGTCAATAAAACCCATGTTGTGCTTCCTGCTGCCATCCTGGAGCCAGTGTGAAGGCTGAGAAGTCGGCTAAAACGACTGGCTCCGCGGCCAAGAGTCGATATTGGCCCTGAAGTAACAACAGTCTTTCCAGTCTTTTAAGGCTTTGAAGGGGAGGTTAAAGTTGTTTTTGGTGCACTCTGACTCCCGGCAGGCTGTGTCGATTGTCCTCACACACACCACAACTCTGTTTATAGAGTTCGGCAGAGTGTTGTGTCCAGAGTGGTCTGTGTGGGCAGACAGGTGTGCACAGATGAGGAGGCCCGGGGAAGGGTGGCCGCAGAGTGCAACACTACCTGGGGCACCAAGGAGGTGGATGATCGGGCCACTGGGACAGCAAGAGCGGACAACTGCATATATGAAATCTGCTTTGACTGGGCAGTAGCTAAGAAAACAAATTCTTCAATCATCTCATCCCTTTTTCGGAGCTCAGACCTCAACCTCTGAATATCGTCCTTTGACTGTAAGTAGGCCAGTTTTCTGTCCACACACAACCATAATGGCTTCCTGTTAGACCAAACAAATGTTAGCCATAAACTCGTAGATATGTCAAGGTTTAGGATTTTTCTGCCCTCCTCTGGCTACTTATCACTATTGAAGGTGTAATCTTCAGCTAATATTATATAAAGAGCCAGATGTTTTTCTCAGAAGTTGGTGGAGCCCAAACAGAGCTAACAGCTGCATCATATTGGATTTACATTCTTCTGGTGACCTGCTGATGGTGCTTTTCCAGTGTAAACAAAAAACTTCTAACTTTTGTTTGCCATACTTCATGTAGGGGCAACTAAAGCTGACTGTTTGGGTATTTCTATCTGTTCTAACAAAAATCAGAAAATACAGTTATACTATTTCTGACTCTTACACTGACATGTGTTATTTCTTTTTTTTTACTTAAATTTCTATAAAGGTAAGGAAAAGTTTTGAGTAAGTATAAAGCAACCCATTCAAATAATGTAAATGTAATTTTAAATAATTTAAAAAATAATGTTTATATTTCCCACTAAGGTTTGTTCTGAGAAGTCTGACCAAGTCAAGCCATGGGACAACGGGACGCCCTCTGGGGAAATAAAAGTAATTTACACTAACTGGATGCTTGCAGTGATCACTGATGGTGTGACCAGATTTTCTGACAGTTTAAGTATCTGTCAAGAGTCTGTTGATGTCAACTTTTCCAAAAGACCATAATGGTTTGTTGAGTTATGTAAAATTTATACCCACAGCTCTTAGTAAAGTTGTTCTTTAAACACACAAGCCGACTTGTGCAACTATTTCTCACACAGCCGCAGGACTTCTGTAAACCAAAACACCAAAGTTAACACAAGGCTCATTCACACGGACTGACAGGCATGAACATTTTCTTGGTCATGAAACTGAATACATAGAGTGCTTTTGTCGAGAGTTTAGTTAAATGTTATCGTTTTAAGAAAGCATTGTAATTCCTTGTATGCAGGTAGGTATAATTAATGAAGTGACAAGTCAAACAGAAAAAGGCAAACAAAAAAAGCCTGTTTTTTGGGAATGGTACAGCATCTTTCTGAGAACTTAACATGCTCCCTATTTTAGTAGAAACAACTTCATTTTAAGTGTTTTGTGATCCACTAAACCACTGGTTTATAGAACTCTTATACACAGAGTGAATAAATCAAAACTCGCCATACTGTCCGTCACAATCACTTTTTATTCAGCCTGTACAGAAGCTTTTATTCTCTGCTTTCTTGGTCCTGCAGTAATGAGGCGCCAGGCGGAGCAAAGTGTGGCCTCTGTTTCAGGATATTGAATTTCCTCTTCCATCAGCAGGGACCTTTTCCCTCATAGTTTTTCGTCCCTTCTTTGTAGAATGAATGAGACTGTAACATAACACAATATGAGCCGACATTTGCTACTGAAACACATTTCAGACCACATATGAAAGTGTCATTAAACTATATTTGGCTTTAAAAGTTTGCAATGATAGCTCATGCTTTGACAAGATTTGCTGCACATGTGTACTGACGTATTTCAATACGTATGTGTGTGTATTTACAAAAAACAAAAATAAAACAAAACATGTTAGGCCCATTAATAATTTAAACATGAAAACAAATGCTTTGTCATTGAATATCTTACCTCATGCCAGCAGAAGAGTCAGATCCACTCACCAAACTGTGAAAAAAACAAAAGCCTGTATTATTTATGTGCTGAGTTTTTAGCATTCTAAATAAAAAATGTTATTGTACTTCAGTGTTACCTTCACTGGTGAGGCTTGACAACCAGTTTGGGTCCTGAGTTTCACCTACCTCTTTATGTATACTTTATTTTCCTGAGAGAGCTGCACCTCATAGTTGAGTTACATAAAACTGAGCTTTTCAGTGTCAGTCTCTCAAATCATGCAGGGTGTCTGTAATATATCTCAGTATGGAGGTTTGACTACATGGTAAATATTCTGAGTCACTGTTTTGTTTATATTGGCAGGTATGGATTAAGACAGAGGTTTTTAAAGTGGGGGTCAGGCCTCCCCGGGGGGGAGAGAGACAAAGGAGACTCGGAGACGTGTAACCTCACAAAATACAGTTTTGGCCATATCTCAAGAATTCATGCACTGACACAAATACTAGATAGGATACTTAAAGCGTTACTTACATTTGACTAGATTACATTTGACTTACATGTAGCTGAATTACAAAATAAATGTAACTGTAATCCTTTACAGTCACTGCAAAAAAATATGTAATTAAATTACAGTTACTAATCAAAATGTTACTCGAAAAGGGGTTACATCAAAATATTCTTATGGAGTTGCCTGGCAGAGATCTGCAGTCTGCAGTTGTGACCTCTTTTAGTTTGATTTGTTTTGATAACGATGGGTTACTCATGGCTAAATGCATAATGCACTACAAACCACAATGAAATATTTTAGTGGTAGCCTATATGTAGCCTATAACTTGAATTGATATCTAAGCCTTTCATCTGCATATTTGTAGCCAATAAGAATGTCTGATTGCAAACAGGGCTGTGAAAACCACGGCATACAGCTGAAAAGAAACTCTATAGTAGTGAAAACTGATCAGAGCAGAGTTGAGAGTAATTTAGACTGAAGATTTGAAGAAACCGAAACCCCATTCGACTGAATGATACTGCATAAAACATCAACAGCTAAAAAGTAACTTTAACACTTCACTCCAAAATAAAAAAAAACTCCTCTTACCTGTAGTGCTATCTATATATCTAGATAGTTTTGGTGTGAGTTGCAGAGTTTTGGAGATATTGAAGATATTAGATGTTGACTTTTTCAATATACTGATACTAAATGGGACTACCTGGTTAATCCAATAGATACCACTGCAGAGAGAAAATGGTTCCTACATGAAACTGCTCACAACAAGGAATCTTGTGGATTATTCTGAGTAACCGGATCATGATTTCTGAATGAATTCTGCTAAGAGGCCCTCCTAGCTGACCCATGAACCATGTAAACCATTTGCCACACAATCACACCTGACAGCCCAGTGCTCCCACCACAATCCTCCCTCCTTTAAAACTGTTTGCCCCATCTGTCGCTCTAAAAGTACGTTGATCTTATTCTTAGATGTCTGTAAAATCATGTGATCATGTCAAAAACCCGGGTGTCATTTTAGACGCTGATCTTAACTTCCAGCACACCTCTAATATCTTTAAGACTGACCTGTATCACCTGAGAAATATATCAAAAGTTAGATGCTTTTTGTCTCATTCAGACTCTGAAAAGCTGGTTCATGCTCATTTACTGGCAAAGCAGATATTAAATCAACTCCAGCTAATTCAGAATGCAGCAGCCAGAGTTTTAACAAAAACTAAAAGGTCTGACTACATAACTCCTATTTTATCTTCTCTTCACTGGCTTCCAGTAAAACAAAGATATTAAAGTACTTCTTGTTGTTTTTAAACTTTTTAATGGTTTAGCTCCTTCCTATGTTGTTGACATGCTCACTGAGTACACACCAAATAAAATAAAGGTCTCCTCACTGTACCTAAAATCAGCTCTAAATCAGCTTATGGTGCTTTCAGTCATTCTGGTCCTACTCTGTAATTCTCTTCCACATGAACTACGGTCTGATACAACAGTCTTCTCTTTTAAAAGCAAACTAAAAACAAATCTTTTTTGCAAACTTTTAGTTAGGTTTTTAAGTGTAATTTTACTTGTTTAAGAATTAGTATTATTATTGTTATCTTCCCTTTTAAGAATAATGATAATAATAATACCTTCTTATTTTGTTGTTTTTATCATGTTTTGCTTGTTTTTATATATGTAATACTTTGTTATCTGATATGTTATTTTATGTTTGTCATGTATGATGTATCTTGAAGCACTTTGAGTTTACGCTTGTCGTATGAAATGTGCTATATAACTAAAGTTGACTTGACTTAGATCTTATTCTTTAACCGACAAACGGGGGAGGGAGGACTGTAGTGGAAGCACTTGGGTGTGACTGTGTGGCAAGACAGCTGTGATTTCCCTCTCTATTTCCCCCATGACATTTTTCATACAGTGCAGGTAATACCACTTTGGAGAAATAATTGCACGAAGGGATCATATATTTCTTGTCCAGTGTTTTGACCATGTTTCTGAAGCCTTTGTTGCCCATAGTATTTATTGGACACATGTCTTTGGCCAAATAAAATGCTATTACATCTGTTCTTTCAGTGTGTCTGTGGGAGGTGGATGGATACGGGGTCGCCCAGTGTAGGGTTGTTGTTTTGGTTGTCTGGGTTGGTGCTGGACCCGGATGGGGATCTAATGGAGTAGCGTTAGCTTTGGCCTTCATGCATTCATCGTATTTGTGTTTGTGGTGTTTTTTTCAAGTGGCTGAATAAGTTAGTTGTGCTGCCCTGCGGCGCAGACACAACTCTGTGGCACTCTTTGCAAATGATTTCTTTTTGGTCAAAATCCAAAACACCTCCAGACAACGGATGTTGATCCCTTTCAAGGCACTAGCTCCTCACCTCCAGATGCTGCTATACTGTCACCTTCTGCTCCCGACATTACGTTTCACTCTCACATCAGTCCACTGTTGAATAACTTGAGGCTGCTGCTGCAGGGTGCGCTCGCGCAGCTTAATGAAGCCCTAACCTTTCGTTCGCCCCCTGGTGGTTGGCTGACTATTGGTTGAGAAAGAGCTTGATTTGATATGCAGCAGAGCCCACATTTTAAATGTTAATATCACTGACGATCATGTTAATTTAATCGTGGCAGCTAAAATCGTGATCGTGATTAAAATTCAATTAATTGTGCAGCCCTACCCAGATCTGCAAAAAATCTCAAACCTTAAAAGGATCAAAAAATGAAATTTCAGTCATTATCTAGACACCCTCAAGGTCAGGTTTCATTTTTTTTGTCCACAAAACACTGCGTTGCAGAATCTCCCAAACAATGGATGTGACAAGTGTTTTGTTGACTAACAAAATAAACTGGACTCTCAGTCAGCATGAGGGTGAGTAGGTAATGGCTGAATTTTCATTTTGGGTGAACTATCCCTTTACTAATGATCACCGCAACGGGTTTTGGGAGGGTGTGACCATGGTGTCGCATGCATTTTTGATGCCTCGCCATGAAGCATGAGATGGCTCAGCCAGCTCCTCCTGTGTCCGGCTCACGTCTGACGGGCGCCCGACTTCACCACGATGGTTGCGGCTTGGCCGGCAACTCCTGTATTCGGCTGACACCTTGCCGCAGCAGGTTTTTTGGAGGGTGTGGCCATGGCGTGGTGTGCATTTTTTTATGACTTGCCATGAAGCGTGAGATTGCTTGGCCAGCGCCTCCTGTGTCCCGGCTGGCGTCTGACAGGCGCCTGACCTCAAGGTTTTTGGGAGGGCGTGGCCATGGCTTGGTGTGCATTTTTTATGCCTCGCCATGAAACACGAAATGGCTATAACTTTAGTATAAATGATCCGATCTGCACCAACCTTAACATGTTTAATTACAGTCCCATCCTGAACACATCTATGGGACAATATTCCGCAATAGTAATAGCGCCACCTACTGGCAACAGGAGTGTTATATTTTGGACTTTGACGTGTTCCTCCAACCAGGTTGACCATACCCAACTCAGATCTGGTCAGAAAGGTTTTTAAGACCATGATAATGATGTATTGTGAAAATCTTGACGTATTGTCAAATGGTGCTGCCATGACAGCACGGCAAAGGTTCATGTTTCGCCAAAACACAGGAAGTTGCATTAACATCAGTTTACTTGGTCGAATCTGCCTGAAAGTTTACATGTTAAATAGTAGTCCAGGTCTGAACATATGATATGAGTCACTGTGGCCATCGCGGCTCGGCCGACGCCTCCTGCATCTGGCTGGAGTCTGACAGGTGCCTAACCTCACCGCAAAGGTTGTGGCTCCTGTGTATGGCTGGCATCTGCTGGGTGCCCGACCTCATATCGACATGAAATTTTGATGTTTCGCTGTGACAAATGAAATTGTTATAACTTTAACATAAATGGTGCAATCTGTACCAAACTTCAGATAACAGTCCCGCCCTGAACGCATCTACATGAAGAATTTCCGCAACAGTGATAGCGCCACTTACTAGCAACAGGAAATGTTATGTTTGGGATATTGTCATAGCGCCACCTAGTGGAGACAGGCAGCAATATTAAAATCCTTCCTGCAGTGTCCAGAGTGTATGAAAATTCAGCACCTCATAGACCAGTTAGTGTCTGGTGACATGGTCAGGGTTGCTGCAGACCCTGATGGGTACGGGGGTGCGAGGGCCCGTACAATGCTGCTTGCAGCTTTAATCTTATTTTTTTAATTAAAAAAAAAAAAAAAAAAAAGAATTCAATGAACCGAATAACTAACACCTCATCGAATAATGAAAGAATAATTATATTATATTATATTTATTCATTTATTTATTCACACTTTAAATAATTATTCATTGTTTCCCTATAAATTACTTTTTTACTGCATATTTTGTAATTAATTTATTTTTATATAATGTAATTTATTTATTTATTTATTTATTTTTTTTTTTTCCATATTTTTTCTCCATTGCTTTTGCTTGAATAAACGCAGGACACGTGTGTGCAGGAACTGACGATATTCAGTCAGTCTGGGCAGGAAGGCTTACCCACCTCATATTATTTCATTATTTGACAGATTTTTTTTCTATAGCACTTCTGTGACACCTTAATGCACACCGGTGATGCACAATATAAAATAAATCATGACATAATGTAAAATATTAACCACTTATTTTTGTTTTTCACTGTTTGCAAGAGTCTCTTTTAGACACATGAAGGCGCCATTTCCAAACACACGGAGGGAGAGGCTCGGTGTTTTGATGGAGATCAGTACAGAAACCTGACAAGTTGTTAATGGCTGCTGTTGTAAACCTCTCACTTAAAGTAAGATACAACACTCCAGGGACGACTCTCTAACATTAACTCCACATTCTGTCGGGTGTTTGTGGTTTTATTTAGTGAGGCAGGTACAGGAAGGAGGGCCAGGACGCAAAACTAGATTTATAGCTCTTAATCAGCTCGCAATCTTAACTGACATTTCTAATAGACGCGTCAGTCTTCCTGCCGACAGAGAAATCTTAACACAGATCTAGTCTTTGTGAATTCCCTTAAAAGCCGACATGGGACTAGTATTTGAGCTTCGCATCCTCACATTTCCATTACGCACAGGAGAGCGCTCACATGCCTCCTGAACGAGCCCTCCTGACAGAATGGAGCAGCGCGCAGGAAGAGCCGCGGTGACTCATGAGGACCACACAGAGGACGGCGGCCAAACACGAGCTCCTGGCATCTTCATCACCTCACAAATTAACTTCTTCAGTTTCCCTGCGTGGGTCAAGCCTGTTACTACTTAAATAAGGATCATGTCGTGGTTCGCGTCTTGCTCCTGCTGTTCCACCACAGTCGGTGGAGGAGTGTGGCTTCGTCCCTCAAAAAGTTCAGGACTCCCTCCGGTGAAATCCTTTTGAATTTTCTGGTCTATGAATAATTTTTTGGAGTGGTCCCACCATGGAAACCACTGCACCCTGAGGGGACATGGATCTAGAGGTGAAGGATGCGAACGGGTCGAACTGTTTGTCCCGGAATGAAAGCAACCGCGGGGGACTGAGCGCGTCTTCTTCCTCTGGAGTGTCCACTGCGCTGGCCAGCGTGCTGATCTTCACCATCGTGGTGGACGTCCTGGGCAATGTCCTCGTCATCCTGTCCGTGTACAGGAACAAAAAGCTCAGGAATGCAGGTGAGAGAAAAGGTGTTGATTTTAGAGTAAACGCAAAGATATAATCAGGGGCGTATCGAGAGGAATATTCATGGGGTAGCAAGAGGGGGCATGGACACTTTAATGCTTGTCAAGATTATATAAATGCAGATTTAATTTCACTTCACATATCAGTATTTGATTGGGAAAGCCCCCAAAAGAGAAATATGTAATACATTTACTGCAAAAATCATAAATGATCATGATCTGTCATCTTCTCCTCTAACAACAGCATTACAGCCTGGATGTTCTCCTTTGAAATTTCTATTCCTGCTAACTTGTGTTTTCATTTTCCCATTTATGTTAATTAGAGTTGATTAATTAATGCCAAATGTTCATCAAATGACTAAGTGTGTGTTTCTGAGTGGTAAGAAACCTTTAATAATTTTTTAGGAGTGGATTTTTATATCAGTTATGGGAGACAGATACTGACCTCCAACTCCAGAGAGAATATTTTAAGAGCAGTGGGCTTTTGTTTTCAGGATAATGGCTTTACATTGACGGTCAACTGACAGTTATAACAACTGATCAGCTTACAGTGTAGTGTGGTCTAATTATGGTTTTATACTCTTCTTGCCCTCCTGCAGCCTGCCTGAGCTTCCTCGACTCTCAGAGGAGGTTGTGGGGGGAAACAACTTGCTGCAACCGTAGATTAAATAGAATTTCAACCTGTTTATTATACAGCATGTGGCTCCAACTCACTATTTGGACTATAGCGCTTATTTTAGAAACTTTTACTTTAGAAATATCTAAAGGTAGTGTCAGAAATTAATGAATTGTTTGTTTGTATAAGGCATGATATGCAACACTTTCCATAAGAAAGGTATAGAGTCATAAACATAATCCCTTTCAATCATCATTTATGACCCACTAGAAGTGTGTGATCATGTCTGTGTCTGCAGAGACCCTGCCCTCTGCCTGTAGTTCCTTTTTTTTCTCTTTATTTTGCTGTGCAACCTAAAACGATGGCATTTGACGTCCTGGTGTCTTTCTGGTACGTTCACGAATAGCTTGGACAAAACCTACTGATTCTACTTTTAAATTATGTGAAGTATGTCTAAATTAGGAACAATTAAAAACTCAAAATGGAGCTGGGATTTTTTTTATTTCATCAAAATTAATGTGAAAAAAATTGTTTCATTATCAGTCTGTTTAAAATGCCTCTAAATCCACAGGAAAAGTGTTTGTCAATGACCCTCAGTATGTGGGACGCCCTGCTCTCTTCATTCATGGCTCTAATTATGTAATATCGCATGTAGCGTGTGACCTCTGTGTTGTGACAATCAGGCTGCTATCTAAAGTGAGCCTCCAGTCCCACTGTGATGGAGCCTCCACAGCCTTGCCTGTCTGCCTTCATATCTCTTCATAAATAATAACACCCTCCATCCTTCCCTCCATCTGACTCTATCCTTGGTTCACCATCCCAGATAAATCACATCCCTCCGTACATCAGGCGGGATCTGTAGTGTCCCATGAGCAGCCAAGGTGAGACACGCTGCTGGTGTATAGCTCCTGTGTCCTTTTGTACAGAGTTTAATGTTGAGCACAACCTCATATTTTGGTGTCTTACATTTCAAGTGTCCTGGCAGCAGCAGTGTGAAGGTGAAGAAGGTGGTCAGTTTAATACCATTTTTCTTTGTGGGCAAATATGCCATCATCATTCAGTTGTCCCTTTTACTTTCTAGTTTGTAATTGTCTTAAGTGGCCCTATGTCAGCTCCTGTCATAACCAGTACTTTGTACTATTTTTGAAAAAATAGTCTGTCACTTCAATTCTCTCAATGAACTAAGGGACTGTAGGAAAACTATTACAAGTGGAGGGCGGTGAGAAAAGTGTGAGGGTATTGTCATTTTTCTTTTTATTAAGGACAGGCTGGTCTGACTTATAGGGGAGACCAGGGAAGGGTATTTTATTATTTTTTCCAACCCCAGATGTATAATTTATTTTAGTCATCCACTGCTATATAGTTAGTTACATAAATAGTTACGTCAAAACAGTTATATCAAAAAGAAGTGAGCTTTTATGTGCATAACCATATTTTTCCCATCACAATCAATAAGTGTGACTAATGTAATGAAAAAACTACATTGTTTGTGGTGGTGAAGGTTCATAGAACATCTGATGTGGTCCACATTTAAACACAAGAATCAGGAAGCGGTTCCAACAATTTATTGCATACAAGGCAAGTTAAATGGTAAACGTTTGGATGGATGATGATGGATGATTTTTTCTATACAAAGAAATATAATTGATCTGAACAATAATTATAATAATAATAATAATAATAATAATAATAATAATAATAATAATAATAGTAATAATAATGACATATTTTTTACTTACTGCATTACTCCCTAGACTAATATTAAAATGAACATAGAATTCTAGTATAATAAAACAAAAGAATTACTTTCAGACATGCCATATCAATAAACCAAATTAAGTGTTATAAAGGTTAAATGTCCATAATAAACTCTTCAGCAGAGTGGTCTACTCAGGATTCGCAAGATGATGATGCGGGTGTAATGACTTGTTATTTACGAGTAAAGCAAATAATATCAGGTTTAAGAAACACAGAAAACATCTTTTTAGAGCTGCAATGATAAGTGAAATAATTGGTTAGCCCATTGAAGGAAAATTAGTTGCCAACTATTTTGATAATCAATAAATCATTTCAGTCATTTCTCAAGCAAAAGTGTCAAACATTTGCTGATTCCAGCTTCTTAAATGTGAGAATCTGTGGCTTTCTTTACCATTCATGACAATAAATGAAGAGTTTTGGACAAAATAAGCAATTTAGAGACATCACTGTGGGCTTTGTGAAATTGTGATCAGCATTTTTCTGATTTTCTTCACATCATAGATTAAACAATTAATCGTGAAATTAATCAGAAAGACTAATCGGAAATTGAAAATATTTGTTAGTTTCATCTCTACACTTTTTGATTATTAGTGATTGATTCCATGCAGAGAATCATTTTTAAAAGCTCCTTTTAACTTCTAATGTGCACATCAGTGGATATTATAAAAATAGTCCAGTTATGTATCGAAGCATTGTAGGTGAGCTCAGTACAGGAACATCAGACAATATCACAGTAGACACTACAGTGCAACAGACAGTATTCACAGATTACCACAGACATCAGAAGCATTTGCTGTCTACTGTTAGCAGGGGCAGGACCAGACAGACAGACAGGGTTCAGATTTGACTTTGAGTGGCAAAGTTGCAGCCTCAGCTAATACCAAAGAAGCCTGTGTGGCGTTCACCTCGGCAGGCGATGATCACCCCCCTGCATCAAGCATGTGCGACTGTGCCCTTATGCATACACGTTTTTGTTTTTGTAAATAGCATACATGAAATATAAGTAACATCTCATTATCAATCCTGTGCTGTAAAATGGTGAATAAATTAAATTAACTTGAAACAGAAAACAATGCACCTTCAAAAATACCCATCAAACAAGTTTGAACTAAGGCCCCGCCTCTGACTGGACAGCTAGCCAGTCCTGCTTTAGGATAACGGGGTGGTGGCGCTTACACTCTTAACTGTTATTGTTACTTTCAATGCTAACTGCGTCAGCTGAGAAATTTATGTCTTGTTAACTTGTGGTGTACCACAGATAAACCTTTAAATGGTTTCAAAGTAAAATAAGCAGTTAACACACACAGTTGCCTCTTGTATCAATCTAACACTGTTATATTATGTTGAGACACCAGGGGGGAGGGGTGTTGCTCTTCTTTCCAGCAGCGTGTCCAAAGTAAATATTGATGATGCTGGGGAGGAGCTTGTTTTTTTAAGAAGTAAAACATAAGGTTCCACCCCCAACTCCAGCCCTCCCCTTCCCACGAGTAATTTTCGTACGATCCCTGAACAAATGCAATTATCAGTCATATCTTGGGTTGTAAATTGTGCGTGTTGGTGTCCATTTCCGTCTATAAAAACTGATAATATCTGAATAGTTAGAGTCTGTTTCTTGTCTGGCATGGAAAAACTAGAGAAGTGACAAAAAAATAGAAAAAAACATCAAAGAACCAGTCACAGGACCGTCTGAGCAGTAAATATACATTGGCGCCCTACAGTGTCTATGAAAGAGGAAGCAGTCCTGGAAAACAGAATGCATATTTTATTCTCCAGCCACAAGAACAATAAAACATATTTTGCTTTACTTACATGATCAAACCTCGTGATTCGTTTTTTCAGAAAGAACTGAACACAACACTGAGATGTGTTAGGCTGAAAACGTAAAAAAAGAGCCACAAAACTGTAAGTATGATGTTGTGGTGCTTTGAGCTGGAGATGATGGATTTTGCACCTTTATACCGAGCAGGTCTATGGTTAAAAGAAAAGTCAGGGAAGCCTTCTGCTGATGCAAAAGACTAAACTCAGTGATCACAACATGATGCTAATGAGAACATTCAAATCAAGCAGGGGGATTAGGTCAGCGAGCGTTTGGAATAATGAGCTTTTAATTACAATTTCAAATATATTGCGTAACACACTCAATGTATTTGTGCGTACGACCGCCAAATGCAGTTTGGCTTGAAGTTTAGGAGCCCGAATAATAATTTGATTATCCAGTCTGAAAAAATGCCACACTCGACTGGTCCCAAACAAGAGTGCAGGAGTAAATGGCCTGTTCAGAAGTCTTCTCCATGCTGCCCGACCACAGACACTGCACTGATTACAGACCTCGTGTCACTGTTCTCCGACTCTAATTGGACTGACTGACAGGTCCAGTCACACGAGAGTCTTCATTCACCAGCGTCATGGTGTCCCGTCAGGCAGCATGTGTCAGTAGAAACCTGAAACTCCAGCAGAAGCTGTAGCTATCTTCTTTTTTTTTCAAGTGTCCTTAAGTGACTGAAACTTACTGCTGTTAGCCTATCATCAATCTCCTCTCTGTTCTTAACAAGCTATTTATAGTTTCAGCTCACTTCGTATGAATGTTTAATTGAACAGAGTTTCCAAAAGGAAAAGCATGGACACAGCTGAAGAACAGCAAACAGCTGTGGAGGATCTGTCTGCCAGAAAGACCAGTTTCTGTGATAGATGGCTGCTTTGTGAAGGGGTGATAGGTGCTGTATAATATAATAACATCCCTTGGGTTCACAAACTGACTGGTGAGTGATATACTCAGGTATGATTTATAATCTATTGTGGGTAAAGACTACCCTCAGCACACTAATAAAATATAACAAGCTGCACTTGTTAGAAATAATATGCTCTTTACTGGACAGTATTACCCCCTTATTACTTTATTAGAAGGTAATTGGAAACAAATTACAATAGAACTGTATTGTAAACTTAAGTGTATTATTTCCTACTGTTAGATCCTTATTAGACTTTATAATACTGAAAAAAGAGAATTGTTGGACCGTCCCCAAATTAATAAAACATATTCAAATCAAGTTAACACAATTGCTTTAAGTCAGATGTACATAATAATCTGATTGTTTCCAATTTTCCAGCTCAGTTATTTGCTTTACCCAAAAGTAAAATAATACACCTCAACAACCTAACAACTTTCAAGTATTTTTTAATAATATCCTTAATGTGTTATTTCATTTTGTTAAATATAGTGAATACAAGTGCTAACGCCTGACTTAACAACAACTTGTCATGTTCAGTGAGTTTGTGGAAACTTAAAAGACACAGTTTAACCAATTCAGTTTGACATTTTATATCTGACTAAATATAATTTGTCTTGCATGAGGCTAATCTTCTTTCTGAGTCATTAAGAGAAAATGGTGGCTCAGCTGCGGGGGGAAAATCTGGGGAAAAAAAGTAGATGTCATGATGTCAGACGCATAGAGACAGAGAAACCTAACTGACGCTTTTACTGAAATATGAATAGCAGGTTAAGGGAATGGGATGTAATTTCAAGTTGTTAAATAATAATATAAAACAGACTATCATCAGTAAAGCAGAAAACTGAATGAGTCTCATTCAAAACATTACATTACTTCATCCATAACTGAAATACACTTTTACAGTATCAACAGTGATTGGGACACATTACAACAGAAGTGTATTGTAAACTAACGCGTATTATTTCCCATTGTTGTACCCTTAATAGACTTCATTAGATGACAATTAGGGACCAATTACAACAGAAGTGTAACTGTACTGAGATACACCTTCTGTGTCTGGTCCCAGAGAAGTACTTTTGTTGTTCTAAAGTACCCTTTAAAAAAGTCTAATGAGGGTCTAACAGTGGGAAGTAATACATTTTAGTTCACAGTACATTTCTGTTGTAATGTGGCCATAATGACCTTCTAATACAGTCTAATGAGGGTTTAATACTGTCTAACAAAGAACATATCTTTTCCAGTGTTTGTCTAATTTGATATAAAGTATGGCTTGTTATGTCTTATCAGTGTGCGGTAAAATAAAATGCGACCTATATTTTTGTGGAATCCAGGCAGAAAACATCGTCTCCTCTCCCTGTTACACACTATTCAGACTGCTGGTTCGCTTCCTCACACACACACACACAGCAGTAGGACCTTTCCGCTCTGCTTCACTTCAAAACACTCGCCTTGCACGCTGCCTCCATATATCTCTCTGCTACACCCCCCCAAAAGAAAAAAAAAACATGCATGTGGCCACATTTGGTAGATGCTGGTACACCTTGTGAGTGATACATATCTTCACATATCTGAATAGAATTGGTACCATATGTTCCATTTTCACGGTTCTCTCAAGTGTGCAGATGTAATAGTATCTAACCAGTGAATGTTCAAAGGGTGCAGAATGGCACTATAGGACTGCCATTGGGGTGTTAACACTAGAGTTTCCCACTGGGGTTAACCACACTAAAAATACACGCACAAAACGCACTCATGAGAGAGAGACAGGGACAGAGAACGATGAAGGGGAGCAGATGGAGAAAATAACGAAAGAATGAGCTTGACTCTGTGTATGTGTGTGTGTACGTGTGTGTGTGTGTGCAGCTTGCACCTCCATGTCAGGCGCTGTGTGTGGGTCACAGGGTGTGTGAGGTTGAGGATGGACTTTGAATTTATTGTTAAATCATGCACGGCATCCCCTCAGTCACTCCGCAGTCATGAATAAAACCTAAAAACCGGAGTGTCCAGAGGGGGTTAATTGAGTCAGAGGACACAGTGAGTCAAACCAGAGACCTATTTAAATTGACAGCACAGATCCACAGGGAATAACACTTAGCACACTACATTAAACATATCTCCCATTCCTGACAACAAAATTGCAGATGACATTTAGTTTTTTTAGTGCGGGCGGCGTGTGGAGGTAGGATGTTATCAGATTAGGATTATTGGAATAAACCGTGCTTAGATAAGGTAAAAGCACTGCTGTTTACACTCAGGGTGCGATGTATGTGAAAAAATCTGAATGGGTGAAGTTTTTGAAACGCTTTTATTCATAAAAATAAGCCATGAAACACAGTGCACCTATATGAAGCCCAAGTAACATTCATAGAATTATGAATAATTGTTATTATTTAATTCATCAAGTAGTACAATGTTTTCACTCTCATGCTTTGTCCTTTCCTCATGCTGAACCATAGGCCAAGGCAGAGGTTCCCAAACTTTTTCATGTCATGTCTTCAACATCTGCTGGGTTTTTGTTTCAAGTGGCGCTGACGTTTGTATGGTTTTAAACACTTATTTAGGCAAAGAGCTCACTCATAGCCATTCTTACATTCAGCAGTAAAACCATACTTTATATGTGCTGCAGTATAGTCTGAGTTTTACTTTGCATCAGGACAGAGGGTCTGCTCATCAGGTATTTTCCTTTTCAAAACGAGTCCATTTTTGGAGTTAGCATGAAATTCAAGGAGCAGAGCAGATTTGTGGCATGCACAGATCGGTCCAGGTCATCACTGACTGCTTATGTGAGGAATGATGTTAGACAAGATAAGGCCACCGAATAATATTTTGATATGTTATATATCATTTTAAATTATATTCTATAATAATTCACAGAATAATAATGATACTGTTTTTTTTAAACCATTTTGCTGCCACTGAAATATCCGAGATAGCACACGCACATCTTGCCGATGTTGGCACGATGAATAAAGTTGCATCGGCGAGACATCATATGGAGAGCGTTTGCTTATTGGGAAGATGTCACTGAGACGTCGGCTTTTGGTCAAAAATACCTGGAGGGACATGACAGAAACAACTGGAGTCTCATGTGTTTTCCAGAGACGCTGCACTAAACTCAGACACACCTACGTGAAGTGGATATTAACTTCACTTACAGTGCAAACACACCAACAATGGCCCATAACCAGTACCGAACTATGGAAAATTGTTACACCGAGCCATTTTTTCAAATAGAGCAGAGCAGAGCTTCCCTTCGTTAGCTGCCAGTTAACCGCTCATGTTAGTTCTGCAGCTGTAAAAACACAGAAGCCCTCCAGCTACTAACAGCTAACGCTAACTAACATTACCGGACCCTTTCCCAAATTCAACACTCATTTGTTGTCCAGATGGAGACTGTTCATGTGCTGGAAAGAAATATGGCTACCTAGCAATGGTTAAATTAAGTTAATTGATACATTCGCTGGTCAGGTCTGTGACTTATAAGCAACTAATGTTTGCTAAGATAGCTAGCTAGCTAGCCTGTTAGGAGTCGGCATCTGGGCTCTTCACCTGTGCTAGCATACCCAGTCAGGGCTTAACAACTTATGTTGCTAAATTCCGACTTATGTTGCTAACCCTGCATGTCATATTTATAAAAGCTATTTTTTATATATTTGCTTAAAGTGAGCTTACCTGAAGACCAGTCATGGCTGACATGAAGTAGCCTCTCTGTCGCCAACACCTGCTCTCAGTTACGTTGGGACCAGTTGGATGACGTGCAATGTTTCGATCCATAGCCGACCTATCACCGACTTTGAAATGGAGCACATAAACCGGCCCTCTGGCAAACCATGTCCCTGCTATGGGCCGATGCTTCTCAGATGCATTTACAGACTTTAGGAGTAAAACGCAGACGCATGATCTGTGGCCGACGTCGGCCGGATGTATGCGTGCTGTCTGGGATGTGGCACTTTGCGATGTGTATTATGTCCTTTGCACATTGTCCTACAAAACATGACAGCAACAACTCAGTGAATATGATATCTTTTCAGACTGAGCAAGATCACAGCATCTGCAGACAGACGATGCCATATGTTAGCTGCCACAGAGTGTAGCTAACATTAGCAGAGCTACCACCAGCAGCAGCCTGCTCTCCTTGCAGATTAACGGCCACATGCCTGTGCTGAATGTGGGTATGCATTGCTCTAATCGAGTTGTTGTATGTCAAGTTTATTTTGGCACAGACAACATACAGCCTTATTTTGATTTTCTAGATCAAAAAAATAACAAACAAGCTGTCATCTGCCCCACTTCCACCTCACTGGTTTACGTCCGGGTATTAGTGCAGGGAGACGGGGACAATCTTGGCTCTCCGGCTAGTGCTGGGCACATGCGTAACATTTTAGAGTCAAGTGTTAACTGGTGTTGTACGTTAATAAAATATTATTATATAGTTTAACTGACTATTATTGTTGGTGACGACTAGTGATCACATCCCTGGAAATCCTCGCATACCCACCAGTAAATCACACCCAGTTTACATTACATGAGGTTTTTTTTAAAAAAAAAACTTTTTAAATTTAAGGCCCACTTCTTATTGTAAAAAAAATCCAAATACCACCTTCTGAAATAAATGAGAAAAAACAGGTTTTCACCACATTCAAACACACTATGCTTTCAGCTCAGCATCACTTCTGCCACTATGAATCCAAACTTAATGTATTCAGGGAGCTTTTACTGTCGCAGGGTTGTCTCCCTCATCACTTTTTTGCATCAGAAAAACTAATCAATTTTGTGTCACTGCATTTAGGGAAATGCTAGTTAGTGTTAGTGTCTCTACCTGATGATGTGTCTTGATTGGTGCGATGATATTAAAGCGTAATTGATCATCAAAGTTATGCATTTTTATTGGACTTTAATTTCTGTGAATTCTTGAGCACAATTTCATATTTTTGGCATAACCATTTGGCAGTGCCACTGCCTCCACCGGCCAGTGGTTGAGAAAGGCTTCACTAGATCCAATCATTCATTCTAATAGAGGTGCACAGAGACATCATCATTTGTATCTGTATCTGGTCACACAACAAAATGATCTGTCTCTGTATCCGTATACACGTCCCCATCAGTTGAACGGAATAATTATAATCAGTGACTGATTAAGATAAATGCAACCTTTTTAAACTATGCCAAGGTAATCATGGAGGTGACATTTTCAGATTGGTAATGAGCAATTTCGGTTGGAAGAAATATCTGTTTCCAGTCATTCCCTACTTTCTACTGTAGGAGGCTGTTTTGTTTAAATTTGCATAATTCACCAACGTCCTCACGTTTCCGGGATTTCGCCTAACGAATTAAACACTATTGGTCCAGACGCTGCTTGTGTCCTGGTGGTCTGAATTCTCTCGGGGCCAGTGAGTCTTATTTTCTGGCCTTTGATGATGACGATGATTTTTTTTGGCCGGGCTCATAGCAGGCTGCATCACCAAAAGGCAGCTTGTGTCAGTTTAATGTTAAACTTCTTAGAAAAAAATTCTCTGGCCCCTTACACATGAGTTCATGAAGTAGTCACTCCTAATTCATCAGTGCTGATGCCCTTGCCGAAAGGTTATTCTTGCTTATTTATGATAACATGCTGAGTAAATCGAATGTAATCTAATTTGGGCTATGCACTTGTAGTAATAAGCCCTGCTGACATTCAGCTGGATTCAAGCAATGCCAGCCCTCCTCCTACATGTTTTTATGAATTCATCTTTCCTTCAAAGGTGTATAAATATAGCCGGGTGAATCAAAGCGTAGTATATCACTTTTCTTGTACGAGCCGTGAGAATGATGGGATACAGACGGTGGGTTTGACAGAGCAACATAAGCCCTTGAGATTCACACTTGCACACAACCATGCAAGTCGGCAGATTGAAAATCAGCCGGCAGGCTTTTGTTTTGTCTTTTTGGTTTGTTTATCTCCTGCACTTTCATCTTCATTATTTAGACATTCTTGCTCTGGCGTAACTCCCTTTTTGTTTCCTACATTGTTCTTTTTACTATTCAGAACTACTCAGCTGGAATGAAGCAATCTGCCATAAATATGCCCACGTTGTATACACAGCCTATTTTAATACATATGTGGGTTTAGATGCTGGGAGGGAGGGTGTGAGGCACTTTCTGTCTAATATATTTTTGAATAGCTGCAGCCTGGTGTGCACCGGGTGATTCTCATGACAAATATCTTGTTTCACTCACGCATAGCTGAATACCTCTCAGCTGCACTGTTTTGATTTATGTTTCATTTGCCAAAAAATGTGACAGACAAATAGAGTGTGATGCACCAGGGGGAATTCAGGGGGTGGTCTTGCTTTAAAAGCAAAGAATCAGTTGATTTGATGCAACATTTTACGTGGTTGACAGTTTTTTGTGAGAGTATCTGTAGATAATTACAGAGCCAATGGTGTCAGGGAACTGAGAGGCCGCAAGTTGGTCGTCCCCGATGGCCTGTAACCAATCAGCATTCAGGTTAAGCTCCATCCAACTCACACTCGTTGATAATAATAGCTCCCAAAGATGTCAGTGGGCACAACTCTATTCTGGTCTCCAGGAGTGAAAGTATCTTTGTTAGACGTCTGTTTTACTCTAAAAACAACAAATCATTTTTGAGTACTGTGGGTTTGGGTATGATAAGTATCAGGCTGGCCAAGTCGGTTAATTAAACAGCAAGAGGTGATGGCTTGTCCAGTGTTTTAATAATGAATGCCAACAAAACAAAGACAATCATCTGGCTGCTTCACAGCAATCCTCTCAGCGGAGTTTTAGCACTTACCTCATCCTCTTGACGATAAGGGGGGACAGAGGGTTCAGCCAGAGAGAGCTATAAGGCCATGTAGCATGCCCCTGTCCAGCCGGCGCACACGATAACACTGAGCTGCATGATGTCAGCGAGGAATCAAACCTCTGCAAAATGACAAATGCGCACAGCGAGGACTGTGAGCGTCACAAATACAATCTGACAGATTTGCCCACTGAGCTGACTCGAGGATGAAGAACAAATGCTTTTATTTTTATCTCAGTGGGCTTGAGAGACAGGGCTTGTGCTGTTTTACTAAATTGAAATAAACTGTCTTTGAATACCTGAGCCGGGTCTGTGGAAAAACTGAAACCAACATCAGATCTTCTTAAAAAAATTAAAAATTACCAGAAAAGAGCGTGAATTAGAAATACATTTGCACATATTTTTCTTATGTTTTATAATCAGTGTTGGGAGGGCTACCTTGCCATTTACGTTACGTTTTTCCAAACTCCACCTTTCCAAAGTGTGTGTGCAGTGGCAGCGCTCCCTGCAAAACACTTGACTTGTCTAATCTGCTTTGCCCAAAGACACTCTGGCAGCGAAGGCCCAAAGAGCTGGAGAGGTTGGCGCGTTTACTGGGGAGACTACACCAAACAATCTGCTGTATCAGAAGTGTGGCTGGCTGTTTGTTTAAACCAACCACAGAGGAACAAGCTTCCAGCCCAGCATAGCTGTCACTGGCTGTCATGCAGCCTACCGCTGAAGCTTTCGTCTTAGGGAAGAGGGCGCAAAATTGGGTTGGAAAAACAGTAGACACTGTGTAGCTAACGTTAGCGGTTCCTCAGACGTGTAAATGTTTCTTTAAATTAGATGCCAGGTCCTTGGATGATGACAGAAGTTTCACAGCTGAAGGCACAGCTGCCACTCTACTGTCATGTTGTTTCTCTTTTCTGATTTTCTTTATCTTTTCCAACAAAATAATGTTGAAACTTCCACACAGAGAACCATTTTTTCACTACAGGCCATGATAATGAATTGACTAGTTTCACTGAGACCAGTGTGGTGGTGTGAGACTGTAGTGAAATGTTGTAATGTGTACACACTGTACATGGCAGTGTACTGTTTTTTTTTTTATGTTACATGAATTATAAAAGTGTAATCCAGCTAATAATCCCTGTTTTTACTAAACGTATCAGTAATCTGATAACTGAACACAACTTTTTTGTATTTCCCATTACATGCAATCTGTTACTCCCTAACTCTGTTTATAATTTTGTATGTTCTTTGTTATTTTCTTTATTAGCACATTCGATGCATCAAGTTCAGATGAATAAATTAAAATTAGACTGGTTGCTAAACAACAGACTGTAATAGTGTTGTTCCCGTGGTGCAGGGATTATAACCAGCTTTGAATGTAGAGGATTAATGGCCAACATGTGTTTTAAATCCACTCCCATCATATCTGCCAATCAACGCTGTTGTTTCAGCTGTTGTCTGAGTGAGAGCGAGAGCCTTGTGCCTTCATGTTTCAACTTCAGAAGGTGGTTTATGTTATATCAACCTTGGAATCACCCCAACGTCTGACACAAAATGTTGTTAAAATGAGGCACATTATATATAATCCTTTACAGATTATTTGCAGAAAACATAAATGTTTATATTCAAACTAGTGATGTAATGGTGCATGAGAAACTGTCTGAACGTTGGTATGTAATCATAGTTTTGGACAGGTTTTGCTTTGTTATGCAGTTTCTATCAGTTAATTACTAATTATATGATAGTGTTTTATCTCTAAAAAGATGGGTAAACTGTATTTAATAGTGGCAAACACTGGGTTTACTTGAGCAAAATCTCCATCACAAATAATCTACTTTATATTTACAGGAAGTGAAGACTTCTTCTGCAAAATTGAATTGTATTGTGAGGCCACTTTATGTTCTTGTTATCTGTCTTCTTATCTGACACAACATTGCAGTTTGATTAATTGCTTTATTGTCCCCACCCAGAACAGCTGCGCTGTAACAATATCAGGCATCATTTTCTATGATTCATGTCTTCTGAGGAGATCCAGTGTCACGCTGCCATCGGCTCAGACCCCTGGAGGACAGGAACTTGTTTGGATGTAACATGACGCTAAGATCACCCATCTCCTGGTTTTATCTACTTAAACCCAGTGTCTGACTGTCTGTTCCCAGAGGCAAAGAAGCTTTAAAGCAAATGCAGCCTGATTTGAGCATTTTATTGGAATGTACTTGCCAAATGAAACATTGCCATATGTCTATGTCTACGGCTAGTGGCTCTGCCAGGCTGCGGTTAGACACTGTGGAACTTTTAGCTAACTCCTAATATCAGTACACTTACAATGACACTAACATGTTGATGTTTAAGGAGTAACTTTGAAATTTTTCAACCTGCACCCTATTTTTCCTTATTTTTGTAAGCAATTAATGGGAACAATAATTTTCAAAGTTGGTCCGGTATTTAGGGAGAGCACTGTAGAGAAGTGAAACTAAGCTACAGCAAAATCAGCAACTGCTCAGAATCAAACTAAGTGCTTGTTTTTGCCGCTGACAGGCCCAGGTTGTTATTTTAAGTGCCTGACAACATAATGGAAAGTATCACGACAGAGAAAGATTTTTTTAAAGAGTAAAATATGTTTTGTTTAACCAGAAGCAGCTGTTTAATTCATTAAAGTAGATGGGAAAATATCGGGAGAGGAGTGAGAGGGAGTTAAGACAAGCAGCGGGGAGAAACAGCATGTTTAGCCAAATGACAGTAAATAAAGATGGACAATGCTTCTCCAATTCCTCCTACTGTTCAAAAATGAAGGCAATATATCCTGGAAAGAGCGCTGCCATCTTTCGCTGGTGATGTCATTTAGAGCCAGAGCCTGCGCAGCACTGACCAGTGTTGGAGTCTTGGTATTGAGTTCCGACCCACATAGCCGGCTAACTCGATCGCGATCAGGGCTCAGCTGCCAGGCCTGGCACAAAACCCCATTCTTATACAATCAAATAACTAATAAAAATCAAAGTGATCAGAAAAACAAACATTTGAACAAACATCAGCAGGTTAAGAATCACCTACAATGACAGAAACCATCTTTGGGAAAAATTTGTTTGACCTATTATATTGGAAGGCAGGATTTATGACTTGTACTTCAGCAGCTTTGGCTTCACTTTTGGGGAGCTGTGATCCTGTCTACCTCTACTATATGCCATTGGTATCACCAGAATATTTTCACACCTAATGCAAAGAATAAAGGGTTTACTATGACCAAATCAGAGTTTCTGGTTAATGAAACAGTGGATTGGCTATTTTTCTTTTGTTTCTGTAAAGTTGTTTCTGTTTCTGTAATGCAGATGATGATGATGTCAAAATTACAGTTTTGCAAAGGGAGTGTGGTGAGTTTGGTTTTCTGGTTCAACAAAATGTATCTTACCCTGTTTCTGCAGGGATCCTTTGCATAAAGTTGTCAGACACTTAGAATAACAATCTGATTGTGCCAGAGCACTTTGATGGACTTACTTTAACAGTGTTGTAGCTTAGTTTTGCTTCTGTTGGCTTCAGCGCTCTCCGTCAATATTTGACCAATTTCAAAAACTGTTTTGCCCAGTAGTCACGTGGAGACAAAAATAATAATAATAATAATATTTACAATGTGCACCATCTTAGTTTAGCATGCTAGCATGCTAACATTTGTTAATCAGCACTAAACACAGAATACAGCTGAAACAGATGGGAATGTCATTAGTTTTGCAGGTAGTACGACAGAAACCAAAGTATTGGACAAATTAAAATTCTGATCTGATGATGGTATGAGATGATAAGTCAAAGAATCATTTTATATTATCATATAGTCTTTAATAATTTAGCTCTGGGGATTGTTTAATACTGTGAAGTCCCTAAAAGTCCCTGTGTACACCGTGCTTGTAAATAATTTTCCCAGATTGCACATCTACTTTTAGGGTAAATGTGAGTAAATATTTGCACTGTTGAGTAATGGATAAATCTGTACTTTTTTACCCTCTTCAGTTGTGGTAAATCATGATCCCTACTTTAGAATTTACAGCAGGCTAAAAAGTGTGTAATTTTTATGCCTCTCTGCTTTGTTGAAGTTAAGTTAGTCAGACGTTCTGTTTAGATTGGAACAAAGGCCCTGTAACTACATTTTCTCAGAGGACACGTTGATATATTATTTGTCAGTAAACAAAGCCAAGTGCAGGTGCCTGTAAAACATTTTAATGGCCATTAATGGGATTCTGAGAGGTACAAGAGATGAAGCCACCACTGAAGTCAAATACAGTATATATGATCAGGGCTTACTCTTTGGTTTCAGAGGGGTTCTTAAGCTTGCCATCACAGTGTGATGTATGAGTGGAATTTAGTCTTTATTTTCTAGTCATGTTTAACTGCGTGAATCAGTTAAACAAAAGTCTCATGTTCAAATCAGCAGACTGAGGGAAGTTGATCATTTTTATTCAGCATTGTGGGACAGGTCCAAATCCCATTAATGTGTAAACATAATGGGGTGCTTTTTTATACGGTGCTATGAAGACCCTCTCCTAAGAGCCAAGGACATTTTGAAGGTTTTTCATATCAAAATAATTAAAACCCTACTAATATTTTTATTCATTTGCAGAGATGATTGTCAAAATCATCCATATGCTTCATTTTGCAAGCAGAAACTTAAAAGGAAAGACACATTTCTCAGAGAAAGTGCATGAGAAAAAAAATAAAAGCATGAGCTTGACAAATGCTATGGCCAAAGGCCAAAACAAAGGGAGCACAGGCCAGCAGTCCCCTGCACTGGGCAGCTCTGACCTTAAAGGACAGGGTAACACTTCTTCAAGTCCGTCTTGAAACAGTACTCACGTTTCAACAGTAAAAGAGTTACTGGTCATTGTAAGTGTTCTTCTTGACTGTGAAAAAAATCCTTTTCTTAAGTGATTTTAAAATAGAGATGAAGGATGAAAATCAAAGAATCATCAATTATTACAATCTATCCAGCAAAGTGCATGGATGTATGTACAATAAATCATGGTAATCTATTCAAGAGATACTGAGTTTCGCGCTTGGCTTAAGTGTGCACGCATGTCTCCACAATCAAAAAACAGCTTTCATTAAAACAGTGTGTGTGTGTAAAAATATTCTCACAAATAATGAATCAGGAATTATTATTAGAATTATAAAGCCCAGTATATTTCAACAGACCTGCAAAGTGCACACAGGGTGGGATCACATCTGTCAGATCATCTTTAACAGATCAGTCACATGACAGCTGGAGCAGCTGGAGTGTTTCTGTCTGCGTGTTTATTGGGATCCAGAAAAAACAAGGATTTAACAATTATGATCTTATATGGTTATATCTGACCACAAGACCAGAGAAAACTGTGTACCTCTGTCAGAGTCTGATGCTGGGTTGATAATCTGTGTATAATTCACAGGTCGAGGCTGCACCTCAATCCGGCTCAGTTGGGTGTTCACCTTCATGGCTTGTCTCTCCTCTCCCCGACTCCTCACTCATCTCTCCTGCTCCTGCCCACCAGCTACTTCTTCAGGAGTTTCAGCCAGCAGAGCTGCATAATAATGATGATGATAATAATGCCTTATAAAATATAACATAATTTCAAGGTGTTTCAGTGTAAAACATAAGCAGTTACATATCTGCATGACTGAGTGAGCATGATAAGTTTTTGCAGGTGTTAATGTAAAATAAACTTACACATGAAGCTGCTTTGGAGACGTCCTGCTGTCTCCTTATATCACACACTCTCATGCAGACCTGTTTCTTAAAGGTGATGAGACCCGACTTTCTGATTGGTTTATTGCATGCTTGGCCTAAACTCGCCTGTGAATTAATGAAGGTACTTTGGTGCAGCTGATAGGTGTAACCTGCTGTGCGCTGCTGGCGCAAGGGACAACCCAGGCGCAAGCCGGCAAAGGTGGATTTGGACACAACTTGAATAAATTAAGTTTCAGTGTAAGATGGGGCCTAGAGAGGGAGGTTCGACCGTAGAGAAAAGGTGAGGTTCAGTTAGCTTTGCCCAGAAACAGCTGGTATAAATGTCTTTCAGAGGACAACTTTTTACTTTTATACTCTGAACAGATGTCAGACCCTGTAGTTTTTCAACTCTACTTGAGCAAGGAATCTAAATCAGAACGCCTATTTTTACCAGAGTCTTTTTACACAGACATCTGTACTTCTACTTGAGTAGAGAATGTGTGTACCTTTGCCAACTCTCATCAAAAAATGGCACTCAAGTCAGGGGAACAGAAGTCAGTGAGATTCATCCTCTGGTTACCATAGATATCTGTACCAAATTTCAGTCCATCCAGTCGCTATTGAGATATTTCTGTTTGGACCAAAGCAGTGAACTAACAGACCATCACTGCCATCCCTAGATGCCAGTGCAGCATGGCAAAAATGTGGCAAAGAAAGAGGTTGCAACAGAGAGAGCTCTGACAAAAAAGCATGTGCCTGGATCCACATCAGTGCAATGGAGAGTACATCATAAAACCATCATCAGAATGAAGCTCATAGTGCACAATGATGCTGCTCTTTTACCATGGAAAGACACAGTTCACTTCCAGTGACTGGGTTTATTTTAAGGACTTTGACCCGGAGCAGAAAGCAAAAAAAGGAGCGCTGTATGCTTTAATTATACACCAGTTTGGGTCATGTTTTGTCTGTTATCTAAACCTCCTGTTTCCCCCAGGCAACATCTTCGTTGTGAGCCTGTCTGTGGCAGACCTGGTGGTGGCATTGTACCCTTACCCTCTGGTGCTGACAGCGATCTTCCATAATGACTGGACCATGGGCGACCTCCACTGCCAGGCCAGCGGTTTCATCATGGGCTTGAGCGTCATCGGCTCCATCTTCAACATCACGGCCATCGCCATCAACCGCTACTGCTACATCTGTCACAGCCTCCACTACGACCGCCTGTACAGCCTGAGGAACACCTGCTGCTACCTGCTCCTCACCTGGCTGCTCACCGCCATCGCCACAGTGCCCAACTTCTTCGTCGGCTCGCTGCAGTACGATCCCCGCATCTACTCCTGCACCTTTGCCCAGACGGTCAGCTCGTACTACACCATTTCGGTGGTGGTTATCCACTTTCTGATCCCGCTGCTGGTGGTGTCCTACTGTTACATGAGGATATGGGTGCTGGTGATTCAGGTGAAACATCGGGTTAAACCGGAGCAAAGGACCAAACTGAAACCGAGTGACGTGAGGAACTTCCTGACAATGTTTATGGTGTTTGTGTTGTTTGCAGTGTGCTGGGCTCCTCTGAACCTCATCGGCCTGGCTGTAGCCATAAACCCTGTAAAAGTTGCGCCTAACATACCTGAGTGGCTATTTGTCACAAGCTACTTTATGGCGTACTTCAACAGCTGCCTCAACGCCATCATATATGGATTACTAAACCAAAACTTCCGTAAAGAGTACAAGACTATCCTTCTTGCTCTTTGCATCCCACGTTTGCTCCTCATGGAAACCTCCAGGTGTGCCACAGAGGGACTGAAGAGTAAACCTTCACCGGCTGCAACGAACAATAATGTAGCAGAGATAAATGTCTAAAACCAATGTTTTACTGGGAAACTGGGATTAAGTTTCTCTAGAGCCTCATTGTGGATGTGCAACACGATTCACCCTGTGCCTTGTCACGAGATGTGTATCTTTTTTTTTTTTGTAAAGATGTCATCATGTTTGGAGAGGACACTTCTGCCATCACACTCCTTTCAGCCATGTCAGATGCTGTTCCCTTATGTCAGGAAGAAGAAGAAAAAAAAACAATTGTATCACTGGCACATCGTGTTCTTTTGTAATAGCATCTTGGCAAACTGGTTAACAAGTTCAGAAAAAAGATTCAGGTAACATATCGGTATTCACCAAAAATGGAGGCAGCATTGAGAATTACTTTAATAAAATCTTCAAAGGTCCAGTGTGGAAGATTTACAGGGTTTATTGGCAAAATACAGCAGAAATGGAATATAATATTTATAAGTATGTTGTCTTAGTGTATAATCACCTGAAAATAAGAGTTGTATTTTTGTTACCTTAACCTGGGCTCAGACTATAGGAGTTTTAGGCCAATTTACCTCAGATTCACCCTTCCTGAGAATCAGATAATCAGCAAAGATTATCTGGTACTGTGATGGGTTTATAGATCCAGTCTTAAACCTTGCAAACAAGTTACAAGTTTAAATCTGGCTGATGGTCAGTACTTTATGAGCAGGACCGCAGCAGTCAATTACAGAGACAGTTCTACAAGGAGACGCAGCAGCTGAGCAGCAGATGGTGTTGCAAAGCAATGGTCAACTCTAACCCTTGAGGCTAATGCTAGATTTGTCTCAATACCAAAATTTTAAACTTCGATACAATACTGGTATAAAAAAACAATTCTCAGTACCTTTTTCCACACCATACTAAACTCCTCTGTCACTTAACACGGCCAGGCTTTGCTGCTGCAATCCAAATTTCAAGCAAGACAGTACAAGACTGAACTGAGATCTTGTCTTTTTTTCAAAGCTTCAGTACTGTACTATAATACTATGAAATGTGTTTTATTGTTTGTATGCACGTCGCATTGAAAAAGTATCAATACTTTTTCAGATTTTGACAACATTATCAGCTTGTATGCCACTGTTTTTCCTTTCTCTTTCAAGGGTTTACAGGACTGGAGGTGTCAGCTTGTACAGATTGTAAAACCTCCTGAGGCAAAGTGTCATTTGTGATATTGGGTTATATAAACTATACAAACAACTTGACTACTGTTGACAGACATTAACACTGACAGTTAAAATCTCACCTCCAGTTCTCACTGAAAAATAAACAAGGTGTCTCCCCAACATTTGCTCACCCAGACTCTTCAGTCCATCTGCTTTTGTTTTTTCTCACTGCAAAGCATTACTCCAGCAAGGTGTTGAACCATGTCAATCTCCACTTTGTTTACATCTGCTTTGCACTGAGATCGTATGAAATCATGTTCCTCATGAGATCATGTGAAATCACGTTTACCCAGTGAGTTCATGTGAAATCACGTTCACATGAGATCGTGCTCCCTCTGCCACAATAATCATAATAATATCCTGTCGTGTGTGACGTAACTTTTATTTTCAAATGTGTGTGTGAAGTTTCTCCTGATGTGTGATGCAACCAGATTTCAAAATCTGTTTGTAAAACGCCTGTAGTTTGAGCCCATCATTAAAATGAGCCCTTTACATCGACAGGAGGGTGTGGGTCCGCTTCCACAGAGGCCGCCATGTTGAATCACCAAACTTCTACAGTAGCCCAGGACAACCCAAAAACTGGCTTTAGATGGGGCTTTTTGCAGTTTTACAGCCACCGCAGGTTCTCCTACTCCTGGAAAGGGAGTGTGAGATGAGGTATTTGCAATCTGCAAACTCACCACTAGATGCCACTGAATCCTACACACTGGTCCATTGATGCAGTGAGTCACCACATGCCGTATAGCCTATTGTTTGGATTGGAGACTTCACTTTTCAAGCCACATCCCTGCATGTGTACATGTACACAAGAATGACTCACTGCCTATTGGCACAGCTTCATTATAAGTATGTCTGCAACATAGTGAAGAGAAAATAAATGTATTTTCTATTCCCACTGTGTCTCTGTGCTCTTAAATGCGGCATTAATGATGAAAAAATCTAAAGGTTTGTTTTTTTTCCTTCACTGTGCTCAGCTGAAGGCTTTTTATTCAAAGCTAAGCTCAGTTATCAAGGATTTAATGCTATTATTTGGATTTTAGGGGCAGACAATATTAAAATTGCCAGTCTGGAAAAAAACATTTTAGCGTCTATAAAAGTGCTATGCTTAAGTTTGCATCCATATTTCATCCTTAATGCGTATGAAGATCTCAGCCTCCTTCTCACTGGGAATGCAGGCTGTATTAATTCGCCATGATGCTGTTTCACCCTCAGGCTTGTCTTCTGAGCACCGATGCCCTTACAAAACACACTGGGAAGACTGTGGTAGCTTTTACAACATCTCTTATTCAAGAAAGAAAGTACTATGCAGTAAAGGAATAATACATGTTTTGTTGTTTGTGAAATTCCCTCACAATCTTTAGTCAATTCTTGTGAACAAACTTTCTTTCAACTGTTTTGACTATCTCATGTATTTAAAAAGTTTAAAGCCAAAACATCCCCTTTCACACCTTGAATGATTTAGGAATTGCAGAAATCCTGAAAAGGGGGAGAGCAGATGATAAACAAAGCTAGTTTTTGTTTATTAAATGCCTGCGGGACATGATACGCATCAGGAGCCAGAGATGTAATTTCGTGATAGTGCAAGTGTGCCCGAGCACATGTCACACTAGCCGAGATGAGCTCTGACAGCCTCCCAGCATAACTTCCATCCAGCAAACAAACCATGAGCGGTTCACCTCACAGGGAGGCTCCAAGATGTCAGTGTGACACATTCTTGATATGATGCACTGTTACTGGAATATTGAAGAGGTTACACATTCCCAATGTCTAATTTAAAGGATTTATAAATACTCCCCGCATATTTCACATTTACATTCAGGTCCATTTTCAGATTTTTGTGTTCTCTGTGTGTGTTTTGCTGCAGTTAAGCTTGGATAGGCTGCCTGGTGTCTAGTTAAATCCTCAGTGGATGATAATAGATGCAAGAACGGGAATCTGAATCCATGGTGGATCTTGGATCAGTACCAGGAGCTGTTTTAATAGAGCCAGGTGTTGTCAAGTTGCAGAGCAGCAAAATGGCAACAAAGCTGTTCAATTCTGCTCGCAATCTTACAAGACAGTGTCTGTGATGTGGAAGAAAAAAGCAGCCCACATGCCAGCGCAAGGTCAGCCACAGATGAGTGGCTAAAGGGGCTCGAGGGAGGATGACAGTGTCGACTCTACCACACCAAAGAGTCACAGAGTGATGGTCAGTCATTTTCCTCCTCCTCTCACCTTCCACTCTTTATTCTCCTCTTTTCTTGATCTTTTTTCTAGCATTTATTTATCCTGATCTCTCCTAAAGTATCTGACAACAGTTTGACATATATGAAGATCAATACCACTCCCATATCTGTTCATCAATCTTCAGCTAGGAGATGGTTGGCTTAAAGCTGCTACAAGGACTTTTTTAACTATTTATTTAACAGTCTCACTTAATACTGATGCCTTTAAATGACCTACATGAGCAAACAAGACCATCCACAAGAAGACTGACTACTTCTATATAGTTGCTCTTAATCGCTGCTGCCAGGTTGGATGAAAAAAGCCTGTATTTGCTTTTTCCCACAGCGAGTGGAACGTTGGCTGGTTAAAAAGAGGCAGAAAGAGATTTTTATTCAGATAATTTTATTTTTTATGTGATATTTTGTGATTGATTTGGGTGAAACACAACTAATTTTGTCCACATTCAACAAAATATGAAAGTTCCAGCTTTAACTTAGCATAGCTTAGCTTAGCCTAGCTTGGATTAACGCAAAGACCAGTGAGCGTTTTTTAGTCTAGTCCCGTACTACTGTGCTGTGATTGGCTAATACTTGTTGCCTTGACGATCTTGACTGATCTTTGCGATTGTGTTAACTAAGTCTAAAATAAGTTGACAGTGACATTTAGCTTCACACTGAGACACCAACCCCAGACAACTGTCCATATCTGCACTCACACTCACAGCCAATCACAGTACAGCAGGATGAGACTAGTCAGGTAGAAACAGCAAGCTTGGCTCTATCCGAAGGTTTACAAAAAACCCTGTCCACCAGCACTCACTAATTAACAGGCCATATTTCACTTGTGTAAGCCATGAAAAAAAAACTTATGGTACGGTAAAATGAAGAAAAAGTCCCAGAAATAGCCTGGAGCATATGGTGACCCCTCATAAAACCACAACATGTTGTTTTTTTACACTTCAGTTAATCAGTGTTAATTATATTAGAGGTGCCGGGAAGAGCTCGGCTTCTGCTTCTGTGGTGCGTTCAAGTTGAACTGGGAAGTAGGAATTTCAAAGTTTCCAGCTGGAAATTTTCACTGAATGCCCTTTGAGGTTGGATTTCCTAATCGGAAAGTCATAGTAACCTGACCAAATCCAAGATGACTGCTCTGCATATAGTAAAAGTAGTAAAAGCTGCAGTAATATATTGTTTATTAGCACTTCTACTGTTTATGCCTCATTAAATCAGCTGCATCTGTGCTATCCAACTTCTGTCTCTGGATATCTTGCTAAGGTGCTGTTAGAAACAGAATACCATGTGATGCACTGTCATGAAGCACAAACAAGGTTTTTATGGAGGTGTTCATCTTTGTTTTCTGACTTGTTGTACTACAACGCAGTTAGCTCAGGTGTGACGTGGTTCCCAGCTCTGACGTATGTGCCTCGGAGGTAAATGGTACACATCACTGGTTTTTATGCTAAGCTCAGGCTAAGTGGCTGATGCTAACCACACAGCATACTCAGGAATCATATTGATCTTACGACATTATTGTAACTCAGTGAGAAAACAAAAGTCAAACTATTCCTTGTCCATGAACATGTGGTGTGTGTGTGAGTCGTGTCAGATAGATTTTCATCTGCAATAGTAGTTGTTTAAAAATGTATTGCTCTCAGGCTACTTCATGATTTCAGAAAATTACATCTTTTGTTAGTTTTAATGTGAAAAAAACCCAGAACTTACATATGATGTGTTTCAAGGGATAATTCTGCACTTTTATGTGGATGTTCAACCAGTGTAAATGGTAGATGTAGTCAAGAAATAAATGCCTCCACATGTTTTATATTGAGTGAGAAAACTAGGTTTTCCTGCTTGAGGAGCCATCCTGGCGGTGCCTACATGTACCAGGATGCATTGCGTGTGAGCTTCTGACACCCATGCCCATGTTTCCGTGTATCACGACCATGTAGCTTTTAAACATGGTGTTCGATGACCCCTAGTCTCAGCCCCTGGCAAGAGGCAGAGACTAGAAACCTAAGATGAAATACCCTGTAGTTCTTCCTTAACACCAATGACATCACTGTGACTTCACCGGATGCAGGAAGAACAACAGATTTTGCAGCAAGAGAACGTTCTCTGTTAGCATACCACACACTGAGAAATGTATTACCTTAACTGACTACATTTTCCATCAACACTGACATAGAAAGTGGTGAATCCCTTTAAAGGTCCATCTGTAATTTTTCATGTTACTGAAATTATCCATTATGACAAACAAATTAATATTTGAATTACACAGGCTTGGTTTAGCATTGAAATTTGATTTAGCAAAAATTCTGCCAATGTTGGATAACTTGTGACACTGGATTTCCAAAATATATAGTAACTTTGTAAAATAATAGTGGGCATTTGTAAACATATATGGATAGAAAATACAGTTATACAACTCATATTGCTCAGTAGATAAATCTAAAATACAACCCAAAATCCAGGATGAACAGCTGAAATGACTCGTCTATCCACCCACACTGTCTGTCATTTTGCCTGTGATTGAATATGAAGGGCAATAGCTTGTGGAGACATTTCTCTTTGGGTATGTTCAAGGACAGCATGATCTATCCACGCTGCCCCGCGCTATAAGATCCGTCATAACTCATGACTGTATTTTGCCAATTTCACATACATGTATGTAGCTCTGTCTCTCTCTTTCTCCGAGTTGTTTATAGTCTCCCCCTGGTTTCTCTGTAACATCAGCTGTTTTCTTTTGCTTTTTGTGTCTCAGGTAACCTGCCAAGTCATACCATAAATCCTTATGTCAGAATGTAAAATCATAAGTTATATGCCATATATCAAATACAAAGCAAGAATCCTTTTCTTTTCTTTTTTGTTTTTTTGGAAACAATGAAAAGATCTTATTTGCAGCATCCACTTCAGGGCACTGAGAATTTATTGCCCAAACTGGATCGAGCATGAAGGGGAGCAAGGCATAAACTTGAATTTGTCTGAGGACATGATACTCTGCTACTCCCTCCACAGCTATGTTTTTACATGCTTATTTTCTCCTCCTCCTCAGTGGTATGTGAGCAGGAGAGGCCTTGAAGAAACAAATTCCCATTTGTGGGAGATGAAGATTATTTCCACAACAGCAGAAGAACACTGCCACTAATGTGGTTAACACAGAATGCAGGGGGAATGAGGCATTATATGGCCTAACGATAGCATGACATGATGGTTTTTTGCCCGCTGGATGAAGTCAGACGTAACTCCCCTCTTTGCACAGTGGAATTTCTACAGCTCTTGCACATCATCGCGTTTTATAGCGGTGGGGTCTCACGGTGGGCCAGCTGCCCCAATAGCAAGTCTCATAATGGATTTGCGCATTGGGTTCAGCACTGCCTGTGTTCTCATGCATATGATGTGTTCCTACATGTCCCAACGGGCTGTGGGTCACAATACTACCAGGAGGTTTTAGGTGTCGAAGGTCCAAGGATGCCAATGACAGCAGGAAATGGAGAAAATGGTTATTATTTGCGTTATATTTTTTGCTTTTGTTCTTAGACTGAATCATGTAGAGCAGAGAGGATTATAGATCAAGTAACTTGTAAAAGTTAATTAATTTTTCTTGACAATGTGTTAGCATGCTCCCTGTATGTTGACAATAACCTGCCTTAAATATGCATCAAAGTAATATTAGCTATATATACTTGAAGTACCAAAAATTAGCACTGGAGCCACAGGAAAACTGGTGAATAAGATTTTCATTACATATATCATCCTATCAATTTGTTAATACTGACATAACAATGTGTGCAGTAGGTAGAATTTGACAGTTGCAGCTGCTCAAGCTGGAGCTAACATTTACTACTTTATATCCCAGTCCCAGAGCTTCCCAACCTCAGGGTCAGGCCTCCTCCAAAGGGTTACAAGATTAATCTGGGGGTCATAAGAAGATTAACAGTGCTGGAAAGAAGAAGAAGAAGAAGGGGGGAAAAAAACAATGTTCTGCCACACACATTTGCATGATTTTTTTTATTTTTTACTTTTCTCTAATCTTTGCTTTAATTATGGAATATTAGATAAATCTAATACATTTTTGTGCCTCTAATATTTATTTAAATGAAGCCATCTGAGAAGTTTAGAGGGGAACACTTGGTATTAAAATATGTCTCCAGATAAGGAAAAACACATAAATGCTATATGATCGGATCTGCCGGACCACATCTGGAGGTAGTCTGGCTTACATTGTGTTTGGATCTTAGGTAAATGTAAACCCAATCCATGCAACAATCTGGATAACATATCTAGCAGAGCATGTGAGCGGAGTGGAGCGGTGAGAATTTCCGCTCCTTGTTCCTTGTTGAGCTGCCCAACCCCCCTACTCTGCCGCTCAAGTCTCATTATCACTCCATGCACAACTCATATTTCATCCCGCTGCGCCCAGATCACTCACTCCAAAAATGAAAAATCTGCACCGTAATTCAGCTTTAGTTTAAACCATAGTCTATAGGCCAAAACACACTAAAAGCTTAAATGTAAATGTATGCACACCAATTGAAGCTTGTGTGGAGCTCTGCAGGCTTCAGATTTAAAATTCCAACACCACAGAACTTGCATTATTTTAGGAAAAGGTCACCATTCATATGTTTCTAATTATTTCTTCAGTTTCACCTGTTTTCAGCTCAATCCAGACCACAGCAGAGAGCAAAGTGAACACTGACACACACTGATGACATGAAGTGGCAGAGACAGCGTCTGGACAGTTCATCAACAGGACAGTTCAAAATAGTGTGGGTGTCTGTGCAATGGACACACGTCAGGTTCACGGTGCGAGCGAAATTGTGTGAGTGGGATGGAGTGGGAGATAAAGCAACACCACATCTTTTTAAAAAAGTCGCTCCATGCTCCATCCAGCTCTCCCCTGCTCGCACTCCCCGCTTGCTCCCGCTCCGCTCACATGCTCTGATATCCGGATATCGTACACATTTTAATACCTGGTGTAAATGGGATATTATGTTTTCATGGCAGTTACTGTCATAATCCAGAACATGTGCAGTTACTATGATTACGCTTCACTCAGATCATTCTTTAAGGTAACTAGACAGCAATATTGTCAGTTGTTAGCTAGCTTGCTAAAACACACATACATAGTTAGCCTGTGTTAGCTAGCTTCTGCAAAATGGACAACAAGGAGAAAACGCACAGGCAGAAGATGTGTCAAGAAGCAACTGACAAAATTCAGTCACTAACTTACGTTCCACAGATTATTTCACTTGTAAGGGACTGTTATCTGTCCCATACAAATTTCTGCTGAAAATGGTTAATTAGGATTTTCTAGTGACTTATAAGGGAGCACTTAAGTAGCTAATGGCAAACACATACAGATTAAAGGGTTTTGCCTTAATATATGATTATTTCATGCAACTCATTTTTTCCAAAGGAATCCTTGGGTGAAGAGACAAGGGAAACCTCAGCCAAAGTGATTTTATGCAACCATGCACTGGCTCTGTCCAAACTAAAGCACACTTACCAGCACCTCTAAAGCTCACACGTTGCATCTAGTTTGTTAAATGTGCACAAAAGCTCACAAATTCACATCTTATGAAAGATTATGGTGGACTACATCTCAGGTGGGACCAGTAACCTTCTGAAGTCTCTGCTGGTCTGGCGCGTAACCCCTCAGAAACAAGATCTGACATAATAATTAGTGTACTCAAGAGGTGTTGGTTGGTGGATTTTGTTACCTTTGGAGAGAGCCAGGCAAGCGGTTTCCTCCTATTTCCAGTTGTTGTGACAAGCTAAGTTAGCTATATTTAGCATACAGACAAGAGGGCGGTATCTTCTCATCTAACTCTGAGCAACTTTAAGTAAAACAAATAAATAGTACCAAAAATAACACCACTGAAATGTTGTGTCTAAATACAAAGTAGCATAACATGGACATGCTCAAGTCAAGTGCAAGCACCTTAAAGGGATAGTTTGGATTATTTAAAGTAGGGTTGTATGAGGTAATACACTGGCCATCCAGAAGTGCCTCATACAACCCCACTTCAAATTTCCTTATTGTTCTTTTATAATATCCCTTGCAGCTCTTCAATGAATGGACTTGCACCACTGCAAAGTACAAGAGGAAAATACCGGCAGATAAAACTTGCTGACATGAACACTGATGCTAGTAGGAATCGCGTCTCATCATTACCACAAAGCTATGAATAGCACAGAGCTATTTTTAAAGTGTTTTTTTTTTTATGCGTCGTCTCATTTCAAATGGAAACTTCATTAGCAGTAATATTTTCCTCGTTACAATGCTTCTAATATTTCCTGAAGGACACTGTGTCGCTTGGTCAAAACAACAGGTGTGCAGTGTGGGGTGCCTCGTGTTTGACATGGAGTGCTGGTGACACATGGAATGCAACAGGCATAGCTTGGGGAGTCCAGACAGAGAGAGCCATGGGAAATACTTCCAGAAGGTCAGAGGTCGAGATCCATGAGGAAAGAGAATTTAATATTGAACTTGTCATTGACGACCCCTTGAGCATATCTGCGTACAGACTGTTATTCCATTGAGAACATGACTTTTGTCAAGGTTCAATTTCAGAGACGTTTGTTTTATTAAAATTCACAATCCCACCATAACGGGGCGAACTTGTGCAGCCAGTTACCATCCTCTGTGGTTTATCGTCTATTCCCAAAGCTCACTGCAATAAAGCATTTAATTAATTTTTAGTTTTGCATCTGTTTCCAGAGAAAATAAAGCACAGTGTATATTCCAGTGTATTGGGAGGATGTAATTTAGATGTGGAATAATTACTGATGACCTGTTTATGAAAAAGAGGTCATTGTTTATTTTATGTTAATGGTAATGACTAGCCTGAGATATTTTAGGTAGAAAAAAAAGGCTATAATTATGGGATCATGGTTAGATTTTAAAAGCTAACATGGCTTAATTGGCTGAAATACAGAAATGTGATTTTAATCAATAATCATGTTTTAAATACACCGTAAAAATGTAAATATACAAGTTTTATTTATTCAAGTTAATTAAACTTAGAGCTAAATTCTGCATTTATTTCCTAAGAAATAATGTTTAGACTCAAATAAATATAACCCCTTTATGACCCACTAGAAGTGTGTGGTGGTGTCTGTATCTATGTATTTACTTATTTTTCTCATTGTTCTATTGTGCTTGGGATATTTTACCAGCCCAAACCTTGGTATTTGATGTTCAGATGTGTTTTTTTTTTAACCTGACATCTCAAACTTGAGATGGTTTGTTACACAGAACCATCTGGGAAAGTCGTCCTTCGAAACTGTGTGGAAAAGGGCACATACTTTCAAAAAAACACTCAGCAGATGATTGAATAAATCATCTGTGTATCATGTCTAACGTGGGCGAACTTCAGCCAATCAGATCAAACTCTTGCCGAAGCTGATGAAATGTCCCGAGCACAACAAAATAATGAGACAAAATAAGGGAACACAGGCAGAGACCCTGCTTTCTGCAGATACAAACACCACCACATGCCACAGTTTTGTTTTTTCAGGAAAATGTTGCATATTATACCTGTTAGATAAATTATGTTTGCTTGTTTTACTGTCCCATCTTAAAATGTAATAAATTATAATATAGTTTATAGTATTAAATGTTAAAATGGAACCCACGATCCTGCTTACACACATTGTTCCTGCACAGTTCCTTGAAAGTCTTTATTTGGTAACCCTCCCTCTGTGTGCAATACAACATTCCCAAAGCATTGTACTAACTAGATGATGTAATATCTTTTGAGGGTAAGTTTTGCTAAAGTCTCATCTTTAGAGTAGAAGGCTACATGTTGTAACTTATAAGAAATATTATGGGAGCTGTCATTGAATCTTTCCAGGACATTCTGGGAATGTAACCACAGTGTTTCTTTTACGTAGGAAAAACGCTCATATAAACGTACAGGCAACATTCAGGCAATCTTTCCTTAACATTCAACAAACCTGCCCAGGATGCTCAGGAAACGTTACCAAAACATTGGTTTTACAGGAGACAAAGTTAACAATTTTAACTTCCAAGGAACGTTAAGGGGAACCGTTCACATAAGTGTCTTGGAAATTCAGCTAACATTCCCAGAATGTTCTAGTAATGTAACAGTAACAGTGGTTTTACATCAGAAAAACTGTTATAAAATCTTGGGAGCATTAAGGGAAAATGTTCAAGTACATTCCTGGAACATTCAACCAACCTGCTCAGAACGTTCTGGAAAGGTATCAATAATGTTTTCAAGTCGGAAAAATTGTGGGGAAATGTTTAAGTAACCTTCCTGGAATATTCAACTAACCTTCCCAGAATGCATCAAGAAAATACAATAAATAAATAAATAAATAAAAACAATAATGTTGTTGTTTTTTTAAAAAAAAAAAAAAAAAAAAAGAAAAAGAAAAAACTTACTATTTTAACATCCAGGGAACGTTATGCAGTCTGTGTGTAGGTGAAGGAGGGTTTTATAGATGCTGTGCTGAAACCTCTCTCCCATACTTCCTATCTGTCTCCAAAACGCAACATCTAACAAAACAAAAAAGGCAGAAAATAATTTTTACAATTGCTCTCGGTGGTTCATCCAGCAACAGATTTGAGAATAATACGATTCAGCACGACAATCCTCTGGCTCTAGAGTCTGTGTCGTTGTGGGCTTTTTGTCCGGGTAACTACTCGGGAGTGAAATTGCGAGAGAAAGCAAAGTGATTATTTTGAACACACATCACTGGATTGTTCTTAGTGGTTCTGGCTGGTCCCTTCTGAGAGTCTTTTCAAATGAAATGTGTTTTGGGGGAACCTGCTGAGCGTGGAACCGGTGAGAACGAAGCCAACTGGAGCAGAAAGTGCCACTCCTTGACACTCAGCCAGGGAGACTTCAACCAGAAACACAGTCAGTGCACGACACTAAATGTATAGTCGGCACGGCATGGACTAAATGGCTCTCTGTTACAACTGCAATTAAACAAGAAACGGTGTACTGTGTTACATTATTCAGGAACAGACGGCCCTCAAGCGTATACTGTACATGTGATTTGTGCACGTACAGCCACTGGGGCCACAGAGGTTATGTCATGTCATGTTCTTTCATCAAAGATGCTATTTAAGACTGCAATAAATGATCCTTTAATAATGACCTCACACATTTAAATCCACCCTATCCTTGACTCACCTGGTTATGGGAATGGGGAACAATGGGCAGTGATGTCAGGATGTAATTTAGCAATTGTAAACATTTGTATTTGATGTGAGGAAAAATGTGTTTTAACTGTTGAAAAAGTTTGACTTCTGACCAAATATGGTACAATGTATCCATATTTTCTTAAGAAGTTTCAAAAATGGAAGAGAAATCCTTCCATGAATCAAAACTGATTTTTAAAAACCTACTTTCCTGGACAGAATGGGCTCGTGTTTACAGCTATTTTACCAGCCTACAATAGATCATTTATAGATGAAAGAAATGCAGTGATGATCAATCCCTGAAGTGTTTGTAAGAACAGATGTTCTGAATTAAAGGTCCAAACAATATTCAAATTGTATTTCTCTTATCTCCCAAGGCCAAAAAAAAAAAAACTTAAAACAAAAAACACTTATGATCCTGAGCCAGACACTTAGATTATACAGCAGGTCACAAAAAAGTCTGTTAAACCTTATGTGACGTCAAACAGCTAAAGAAATATATTAAAGCTAAATAAACAAACATTGGTAAGTTTATACAATGTTTCTCCAAAATTGTATTGAATTACAATCTCACTAAATTTATAGAAAATATGCAACTAGCTATTTAAAGGCACTGTGATTTACCCACACAGGCATTTTCACTTATTTTGCCAAATTAGATCTCTTCTCGGTTCTGTGTGGGCATGTACAGACACTGCTTGGCTGGCATCTTTTAATTGGCATGTATTTCATTTTATTTTTTAAAGGTGACATTTGAATTCATGACAAGAATGTGATTTCTGCATTTCACAACCTGATATTGTTGGAAAAACATAAAATGTGAGTTCTTACAAATGTTCACCTCATTTTAAACGCTTTATTTACTTGAATCATCCTACATCATAGTATAAATTTTTTTAAATGAATGCAAAATAATATCAAGACACTGTTGTAATGCAAATGAAGAGTGAAAAAATCAGAAGTGAAGAAAAAAAAATCAGGAAATGGAGAAGGAGGTTCAGAGTTGCTTTATGTATGTTAAATTGGAGTGAGAGGCCTTAAAAATAAAAGTTATAAGGACTTTGAACCATCTTGGGCCATTGTAGTTGTGCAACTCATGCTTGAATGTGGTTGTGTGTAAAAAAAAGGGGCCCAGTCCAGGTTGTAATGCAGTACGATTTTGAGGTCCTTGTACTTTACTTGATTATTTCCATTTTCCCTCACTTTATACTCTATTCAACCACATTTGAGAGCCAAATATTGTTGCCGACCTTTACTCAAATTCCATACTTGACAATTATTTTAGTTACTTTGCGAATTTGCGGATTTTACTTACACAAAACGTGACAAGGATTATTATAAATAAAACTAGCAATATATAAAGCAGTACAAATTACCTCATCTTAACCATTCATTCATTCAGTACTTTTACTCAGCTAAGAGATCTATGGAAGCCTGTTTCCACCAAAAAAGATTATGTTAGTCATTATAATGAGAAACTTTCTCAAGATAATGAGTATCTCTAAATAATGAGTAATTAATGAGTTAATATCTTGAAATTGATGTTTCTCAAAATAATGAGAAAGTATCTTTAAAAAATGAGAAACATAAAATAATGATATAGTATCTCAGAATAATGAGGTAATATCTAAAGATTTAAAGTAATGAGAAAGTTTCTAAAAATAAAGACAATCTTTCCAAGTCATTACGAGTTTCCCATCATAATGATTTATAGGATCTTTTTTCCCATCACACAGATTTTTAATGTAGGACTTTTATTTGTAATGGAATATTTTGAAATTGTTATATTGTTCCTTAAGACTCTGAACACTTTCTTTAGCGTACCGCTGGTTATAACATTTGTAAATTACAGGCAGTTTAACTGGAAACACTAAAAAAAAAAGAAAAAGAAAAAAAAAAAGAAGGTACACATTTATCCCAAATTTTACTAAAAAATTTAGAAATCATATTTCAATTAAAAACAAAACAAACAAACAATCAAACCTTTTATTTCAGCAGGACATGAACCAACTAGTCAGTCCTCGCGAGACTAATCGGCGTCACACCTCGTCATGTGACGGTCCCGTGATCTAATGCGGAACAAGAAGGGATTTCTGCAGTGACAACACAACACAGACAGGAGGGAAAACACTAACATATCTTCCCTTTCTATCTCAGTTTCGCCGCCTGTCATCAGCACAGTAATGGACGGGTCTATCAGAGCATCTTCAGACGGAGCAGCCGGACCGCCGCCATATTTCCGAGGGTGAGAAATAAGTCAGTTACTTAAGTGAACAGCTAGCACTAGCTAGCTAACGTTAGCTTCTTAGCTTAATTCAGTAGCTTCTCTGTGCGTGGAGGGAAGCCTAGCCTGAAACCCACCGTCCCCCCCGTGCCGTTTGATGTTTAACATGTGCAGAAGTTTACAAAAGACTTTTATTTAATGTGGCGCACAACATTAATCATCGCCAAGGGACATCCCCACATCAGTAGTCAGCATGTTGGAGTCCCGTCGCTCCTGAACAGTGAGGTCGCTGTCTACTTGTGTCTCTGCTGACTCATGAACTTTTGTCCTCCTCTGCAGAAATGAGAGCTCCCTGGTTTCAGCCCTCAAGACACTGCTGTTCTTTACGATCCTGATGGTCACGCTGCCCATCGGACTGTACTTCGCATCAAAGGCCTACATCTTTGAGGGTATGATGTGTAACACTACCTTGTTTGTGTTTGCAGGGCAGTGACAGACCCACAAATATTCATGGTTGGTTTCACTGATTTTAAGAAGTGCCCCCTTAGATAATTTTCAGGACTTATGTTAGTTCCAGATAAAAGCTCAGAAACCAGAGCCTGACTGATGATGGATTTGTTTGTCTTTTATTGTTATTGCAGTAAGTCTGTAGGTAGATACTTATTTTAACTGTATGTAGGATGAATCTGACAGTATTTGTGGTGTAATGGCATTACGGTTAGTGGAAATTATCACAAACAATTCTCCAGCTCTCTCTGTACTACACTGCTGTCAAATATCTTTTGTTTTTCCTCAAATGGGGGAGTAAATGCTCTTAAAATACTCAAAGCTTCTTGAAGGAACTTTCATATTTTTTTAGTTTGGAGGCCCCTGTGGACAAAAGCAGTGCTTCCACCATAATAACTACAAAATATATCATAATAAATAAAATGATCTCAATTTAAAAAAAAAAGTCAAAATAGGCAATCTTCTCGTTTATGGTCTCATTAACTTATATAGGTCACATAGTGGCATCAGAAATAAACCAGGACTGTTTCATAACAAGTTAAAAAAAATTATTTAAGATGGATTTGTTAAGATAGAACTAAATTTATCCCAGTTTGGGGTGGGGTAAAGTTGAATCACAATTCTCTTGTAAGGCTATGAATTGTTGCAAAAAGGTCAATTATCAGAAATTTAGAAACCCAGTTCTCAACACTTAAGTCGACTGTAAAGGTTTTGTGAGACTAGGCTGTATATTCCTTAAAGCTGAACCAGTTGGATAGTGAAAGGAGATGCACATAAACATGTACCTTGTATTTACGTTCTTGATTTGGCTCCTTCTTGAGTTTTTGTGAGGATGTCTGAATGTGAGCAACTGAAGATGGATAAAATCTGATTAGCAGCCCCTGGCTGAGAAGATAGCATATGGAAGCATTTGGCAACACTGTATGCAAGTTGTGTCTAACTAAACAAATTATATATCAATGTGAATACACTATGTTTTAAAAGTAATAACTAGTTACACAGTGACAAAAAATACCATATATAGAAATGAAAAATGTTGATGCATTGATAATTTATATTGTAGGCCTCTGAATGGGAATAGAGTCGTGAGGTGCCAAGAGATTCCCGGCCTAATCCCGGTGGAAATTGTGCATCAGTTGTAGTGCAAAGTAGGATAAACTTCAGATACAAAACATCAATAAACATTTGCAAGATCCAACCAAAGACCATGTTGTGATGGGATCACACCAGCTGCGACACCCATCAACATGTTGATGTTCCAACACATGAGTACTCGGTCGTTATTTCTACATTACTGCATTGTTGTCTTTGAATTTGTCTTTCATTTTGATCTCAACTGCACACCTGTAAAGTTCGGTGACTGCATCTTGCACAGTTGTGACACTTTCACATTGACAAACTCTGCCCACACACAGACATAAAAACTCCTAGCAAAGAGCTCCAAGCCACGTCTGTGGTAGTTCCCACTGCAGCAGGTGTCTCCAAGACCACATTTTGCCATGATGTCACACAAACTCACAAAACAGTACTAGCCACGCTATTGTGATTGGTAAATATACACAATGCCAAAAATATAAACAAAGTCAGCAGTAAGGTTGTTTCTTGGTACGTTGTACATAAATACACATGAAAAGTGATGTATAACAATGCAATTGTTGATGCAAACTGTCTTCGGAACATTAATGATGTCACTATTCTTATTTACTGGTATATTAAAATCCTCTAAATCATTAAGCAGTCATGCCCACAGTGATCTAATACAACCACAGATATAGATTGACAATCATAAAGTAGCAGCCTACAATATAAGAGCAGCAGGATGCCAAAAGGAACCACATGAATAAAGTAGGAAGTACATTCCTAGGTCTAAGAATTATGACAGATCACAAGCCTCAACTTTTATGCTTGCTTTGAGGGCATCTGCGGCCAACAAGCAAAAACACACAAACAGCTGAGGCAGAGATGAATGAATGAATAGGTGGGTGCACCTTTCACACCTTTCTGAGCATGATATCAGAAGGACTGTCAAGTGTGAGACCATCAAGAAAGCAGCAGGACCAGACAGTATCAGTGGGCTGGTCCTCAAACTATGTTCTGACCAGCTAGCGCTGGTGTTCACAGTGTTATTCAGCCTGTCCCTGACCATGTCTGTCACGTTCACATGCTTGAAGAAAACAAGACCAGCCTGCCTAAATGACCACTGCCCAGTGGCACTCACCTCTGAAGTGATGAAGTGCTTTGAATGGTCAAGGATCTGTTCCTCACTACCTGGCAGGATTACATTACACTGTGATTCTACCTTATATGACTACTAATGACAAACTTGATTGATAAGGGTTAGGTGGCACATTATAAATGACAGAGAAAACTCTGCTAACAATTTTTTATCATCTCAAGTTAATCATCCTAATGCCCAGCTTGATTGATATTTTTCTAATGGACATTTAGGCAAGTTTAAAATTGAAGGGAATGAAAGTTGTCTGCATCCTGATTGGAATTCACATGAAAAATGATCCAGACAACCCTGAACTTTGGACATCATCACCGCTGACTCTTCTCCTCCTCCTCTCTGCAGGTTCGATGAAGATGTCCAGCTCTGACAGCTACTTCTATGCAGCCATTGTTGCAGTGCTCGCTGTGCACGTGGTTCTGGCTTTGTTTGTTTATGTGGCCTGGAATGAAGGCACGCCTAAAGGGAAGGGCAAAGACGATTAAGGCACGTCCTTATCTGTTCGGAAGACCGCAGGAGACGGACAGACTCGGGCATGGTTCCACAGCCCCCGCCACCATGGGCTCCAGCACTAAAACACAGCACCATCTACCAACCAGACTGTTAGGGGATCTGGTTTGCGCTTAGGCTTTAACCCGAGGTTAAAGCAGGAAACTGTTTTATTATTCCCTGGCATTGGGGGTAGAGGCTGTCGGGTGTGTTTTTTCACCAGCCTCAGCAGGCCTGCTTTTTGACTTTTTGTTCTCTGAAAATATTACTTTTGTTGACTGAGGACGGCCCCTTGTTTTTAAGAGGCTTTGTTATAAGCTGCCATTTGGCTAAATGCTATAAGTCCCTTCACTGTAAAGAGTCATTTAGGAAAACATGGGTTTGGATACTGTGTATAATGTTTATGTGTGAAGGATTTGATCCAAAAATGCTCTTCGTCCCTTCTGTGAGAGTATGTGTGTTACTGAATCGATCATTCTGTCCCCAAATTTCCATTTGTATCTCCACAAACTTAAAGATGACTCTTAATGTCAATATGAACCCATAATGAGCTTAACTTTCATGCTGTATATTGGATCAAAAATCTTTATGATGTCTTGTCCTTCATATAATCAAATTCATCTGTTTGTCCTTGTGACAAGTGTTTTTCTTTCTGATTTTAAGTGTTTGTGAACTGTAGTTCAGTGATGGTATGAAACTTTGAATTAGGAAACTATTGCAAGTTCAGATTGTACTTAAAGGAAAAATATGTAACACCCTAGCGTTCAAAAATGATTACTGCAGTCCAAGTAGCAAGTTAGAGACGGTTTATTAAATAGGTTGAAGAGACTTGTTTCTCCCCGCCCCCTTGTCCCCAGACTCAGAGCTCAAGCTGTTTGCCTGAAGGCTGCAGGAACGCAGAAGCACACAAACGGAAGACGAGTTTGACAAAAACAGGCATCGTCAAGTCCTGCAGTGTAAGTTGATCAGCTGTTTATAACTGCCAGTTGTCTGTTGATGTAAAGCTAAGCTTGTTATCCTGAAAACAAAAGCCCACTGCTTCCTTTGGAGCTGGAGTTTAGTGACTCCCTGCCAGACTTTTTTCCTAAGACTCAGATATTCAGAATTAATTTTAACCCCATTAAACATGAAACTGACAAACAAAGACAAACGTTCCAAACCAGAAAGGAATTTCCAAAGGAGAATATACTCGCTGTAGCCTTTCTGTCAGAGAGGCCAGTATTTCAACTTAGCATGTTTCCTTTATCTCTGATGACATATCATGGTCATTTTATGATTTGGTACAATAAATATATTACATATTTCTCCTTTAAAGGAATGTTTTGTATTGAAGATGTTTTGATTTGAGGATGTAGATGTGATGTGAAGTCTTATGTGATGCAGATGAGAATGTTGACTTGCTCAAATAAACTTGAAAAATTGTTTCACATATTTTCAAAGGTGTTATTTGTGCTGCTTCATTAAATCACAGTGGATTTTTATTAAGGAAGACAGAACTCTAAGCATATTAGATATGTTAAAAAATCTCTCCATGGAGAAAGTTTTCTTCAGATATTTTGTATGCTCTTCACTGTATTTAAAGAAAAAAACTAATATAAAAGATCAAACTTTATATAGTACCTTTCACATAGCTTAAAGTGCTTTGCATTTTTGCAGCGAAACACTAAAACACAAGTTTCAAACCATACACATACACAAGGAAGGAGAGAGAAAATGTGTATTACTATTAATTGAATTAACAGTTTCTCCAGAACAATAAAAACAAGCGCTGGTAGTTATATACAGGTTATTAATCCAAGTCTAATCAGTCATACTGAAATGGTTTGAGGTTAAATATCAGGGGCTTGAGCCTCTCACATGCAAACTGCTTAATAAAATGAGAGATTTTTATCTTTGAGAAGATGAAATCTAGGATGAAACCTATTTTCAAATGAGGACTGTGCGCGTGATGAACGAGCTGCATCACACAAGAGGCCATGACTTCCCCTGCCATCTGTTGTGAGTGAGCTGCACCAAACCAAAACGTGTGCAGTACGTGCATTTATTTACTCAGACACTGAGTTTCTGAGGAGTATGAGAGGAGTTTATTAATGCTAAGTCAAAAGCAGAGCCCCCATTAAAAACAAATGGTCTTTGTGGGCCCATCTTTGTCACAGATCAGTTTGTCTAGTGTTTATCCCAGAAGCAAACTCAGCTACCAATTGATTCTGTTTCCAAACAGAATGCACCTGAAGGCATACATTGATAAATCTTGTACATAATGTGTACATAAAAAAAATCACTATCTCATTTGATTACTCTGATTTTTCCCAGACCTGATAGAGATTATAGCAAGAAAAAATCAATCATGAAGCCATAAACAAATCAACGTTTCTCTCAAGTCTGCTGTTGAGACAACAGTTCATGAGACACAGTGCCTTATTGACGTCTGCAGAGTGTCTCAGCTGTCACATGGTGGCAGCAAACAGTCAGCCTTTTTTCACACACAACACAACGTGAAAGCCGAGACAAGAAGTGACAGATGCCAACCCATAATGACATTTTCTGCCTCAGAAACCGTGTCAGCGGCTGATTTCTCTTCATTTCCCTCCTCTGTCCTGTGTGAGTCTGTCTTTCCAGCAGCACCTCACGCTGCATTCTGCAGAGCTGTTGGTGCTGGAGCTGCGCGTCCCGCCTTCAGTTTAACAGGGCTGGTGGTGTTGGTGATGGGGTGACAGGCCTGCAAGCAATCAGACTGATTCAGTCAGCAAACATCAGAAGCCTCGTCCTCCTTTTATATTTCATAAGCATACCGGCCTCGCGGCAACACAAAGTTGGTGCAAGGGCAGGCTTTGCTTCTGGCTCTTTGTCATTTATCACACATTAGCAGGTTGGGTGAATAGTGTCAGTGTGATGAAACACAGGCCAGAGAGCACACAACACTTCACTGAGTCAGGGATTAAATAAACACTACAATAAGACTGTGATTATTTTATTTTGTGTCCTGCCTGCCCTAAAATGCAAACCACATACTGACTCTTTGTGCACATATGTCCTGATTTAACAGAACAGACAGATATATAGGAATACATCTGCTCACTGTTTTATCTACAAGCAAGATTTAAACGAAAACAAATCGCTTTATAAAATAAAAGGTGTCTGTGACTTGAGTTTCCTTTGCCCAGCAGATGGCATGCCTCAGATATGAGCAGCATGTCAGTGTTTAAGTAGAAGTAAAGAGAGAGGGCAGTAGAGCACTGTGCTACAGCTGGTGGACAATAATATGCAAACACACTGCAGGGAACAAACAGTATAAAGTGATAGAATAACTCATCTGGACATCTAAAATGATTCCAACCATTAAACATAACCGAGGCAGCGTTTTATTGTGATAGTCTGTGTTGTTATTTCCCATGAGAGGATAATTACTGGATTCAGCACTTTACCTTATTTATTACATACTTATCCCAATCATGTAAAGTATTTTCAAAGGTATAAACATACAGAATATAATTGTTATTAGTTTTTGCGAAGGTCTGCAGAAATTGAAAGTGCTCCCAGTCTTGACTCTTCTGATGAGGTTGATGCCCTATACAATTAAAAATTGTTTAGTTTTCATTGTGTTTTGTTTCTGTAGTTCAGTACATATAATGTAAGATTTTCACTACACAATTATTCTTGTAATATATGGAGAAAGTTTGGGAAAATAATAATAATAATGCTATCAGTCAAATTCTTAAACTTTATATTCATTGTGTGTTTTGTTTCTTTTTTGGAAAATGAATTACACTCAGAACAAGTGTAGTGAGATGGACAGGGAGTCTGTAACCATAAATTTAACTGATTTAAGAGCATAAAGTGTGTTTAAGAGAAGTGGATTCTTTACATGTATTTTTAACACAAGTAAGTAAATAAATAAATGATAACGACGATATTCAGGAAAAAAGATGCATCAGTTTCATTATATTTTCCACAGTTTTGCTAAGTTCTGAATCAGGGTACATCATCTTAAAATCATTGCATGCTTTTATTTATTATTGGCAAAATTAATTTGACTAATTCAGTTGTATCACTTTCCTGAGTACTGTGGAGAGAGAGAGAGAGTGTCCTCTTAAACAAGGGGGTGATCTACAGAAAATATTGATAACACTGGCGAGGGCCTGGCTCTCTTTAAAAACTGAAACATAATGTTCAGCCTGTCTCCCCACCCAAGTAATTTTTGCACCGTCCCTCAGCTGAACTGCACTGATGTCACTGTGTAGTCAATTATGTGATCATGCTGCTATTAGTTTTACTTGCAGAGCTAGAAACATACAAAGGCCACCATTGATCAAACTTTCAAACTAGAAACCTTTATATTACCGTGTTCTGTGTGGTGTGCCGGTCTGATATTTATGCTTCCATAATAAACTGAACTTACAACATTTATTGAAACATGTTCCATTTCTCAAAAAAGGTGCGACACCGTACATCTTTTATAAATGTCCAAGTTTGACATGTTGGCCTCACACTAAAAAGGATTTCATTTCAAAGTGCTGGATGTCCATCTAGAACCATAACTCATATCTATTCATCTGTCAGCATTTCAAAAACACATAAGCCTTTTCTCAAAGATGGTCGCTTTATTATATTTTAAGATGATATATGTCTCAGCTTCATATTTTCACTTGTAAGAGTAGATGTGACAGGTTTTAGAACCAGAGACTATTTTGGTTCAGTTATTGATTTATGGAGGAATACGTTACAAATAACACCCCTGACTGTTTTGTCTGGAATATCTGAAACATGTTTCTGGCACCACAACACACTAAAGGACACCCAGACTACACTCAATCATATCTAAACACATCAAGAAACTACTCTTTCAGAAATGGTCTCTTTTGTTTTTAATATATTTAAGTAAAAAGCCTATTTTTTTTCTTCCCCTGACACATTTAGCACTGACAGAAAGCCATGACCGGTCCAGAGGTATGAAGGAGCTGCCTCGTCATGAACATGCTATGCCGTTAATTTCAAGGTTTCCATGCCGGGGCTGCCTGCGTGCTCTGCTTTACAGGCACTGATGAGTGTAAGATGTATGTGTGTAGGGATACGCAGACAGTGAAGACTTTACACATGACATGTTAATTCCTGCTTGAGCACATCAGTTTTTAGCAGGTGATTTTTGTAGATACTAATGACCCAAATTATACCTAATTCTTATTTCAGAGATTTGGGCTGGCTTGCACCAACAAGTTTAATTTGTTCAATCAGTGTTTAGCAAAACTACTTGCTCTGAAATTGTTGTGATCCTGTCAGAATTCTGAAGTTGATGTCGATTCTGACGTATTGTATATGCATCAACCAGACATTTTGATGATTTTGGTGCTGGTAAAACATTTAATTCAACATATGCAGAATGGGGAGCTTTTCAATGACATCGGCAAATTGAGATATCAAACTGAGCAGAGCTCTGTTACAACTTTATCTCAAGTTAGTAAATCAAGTGTAGTGATTTTAAGTGAAATTAAAGAGTAATCAATATGAAAATGCCTGCTTACCCAAATGAAAATAAATACATTAATTAACTAAGTCAACAAAGTTAACTTGGGCTGCTCTGTTTTCCTTAACAAAACTGTGCACTGTTCACTGGCTTGCTGAAAAGATAACAAAACATTATTATTTGCTAAGTTAACAAAATGTTACGTAATTAGCTTGCTAGCTAAAAAGTAAACAACAAACAAACATATTGTTTGCAAGATATCTAAAAGGTCACTTAGCCTCGTTAGCTTACTTACAATGGCTCGTCAGAGAAGCTCTAATTTCTCCTTTGAGAAAAACTTGTTGGCCAACTGGAGCTGATCACAAAACTTAACTGGTTTGAGGAACTTGACTATTTTTTCAATCCATCTAAAAATATTTACGTTAAACCTCCTCATGTGTAAATTTTAGGTTGATACTGAATCACATTTTAAATTGGAGTTTAAAGATTTGGTTGAACAGAATCAAATTTAATCTAGGTTAAGAATACAAACTAAACAGAGGGTTAAAGAAATGATTAAGTTCAATCTTTCTTCATTTTAATAATTGTATAAACATAATGTGAAATTTAACCATGATTTAATCAGGTTTAAAGATTAAATGTTGCCTCGTTGTTTCAAAGGTGTTTCTGTTGACTGCAGAGTTACACTGTGTATCAGAGCTACTGTGCATATCACCAATATTATCATTTCATTTCCGCAGCTGATCTTGATTTATTTGTTTCAGGAATATGAAATAACAATTGCAACACATGCTCCAGTGAAATAGTTCCCCTCTTCCCTAATAAAGACTTGAGATCACAAATGCACTGCTAACATTTTGCAAATTTAAGACAGATTTATTTTGAGCAGTCTTACAAATATGGTTGTCACCAAGTGCTTTACAGACACAAACACAGATATAAACAAGGATAAACAAAACAATGTGCTTACAATTATGTACTTGCTGGCTGTCACAATAAAAAGAGAGAGTACAAATGTGGGAACTCCTGAGACCAGTGCAATTTCTTTTTGAGGCGCGTCCTGGAATTATATGTACAGTATTTCCAGAGTCCAATGTGTTGTCAGGTATTGCACAACTCTTCACTTCAAGTCTAAGCAAGTGAACTATGCTACATGGTGACCTCAAAACGGTTAAAGGAAGTTAAATTTAACTATTCGCCCTATCTGATTTCCTCAAACGAGGTCAGACCGGTGCTGAACAAGTTTCTGTCCTGGATTCTGTTGCCAGAGTTTGGGCAACTTTATACGAGAGTTTTTTGAGTTCATTCACATTCATCACACATGGAAAAAAACACCTGAGCAGACAGTACTTTTTGTTGATTTTGTTAAATTCTCAGTGACAATAGTGAATAGTGGAAAGATTCATACCATACACAAATCAGTTAAAAAACAAACAAACTAATACTAATCAACGTTGACTGAAAATATGGTCTTGCCACAAATGATGTATCATATACCATTAAAGGCATACTATGCAGGATTTTTATCAAATTTATTTGCAGGGACCATAGACAGTAGAATAAGTGGACGGAGCGAGCCTTAAACCTGCATTTTTTTTCTAATGGCCAGCTGGGAGTGACTCCGTTGGTTGCAAAAACAACTCCAATTGTATGAAGTCTTATGAGAAAATGACTCCTCTTCTCACTTGATTCAGTAAACAGTTTCCTAATAAATTTATGGTGTCAATCACTAGTTTCAAGTCTTTTTCTAAAGAGCTATGTTCATTTTGTAAATAATGGTCCCATTTAGCCTTGATAAAGCAGGGTATGCTTTAGGGTGGGGCTACTATGTGATTGACAGGTGATTCTCAGTTATTTTATCACGTGTAACATGCAGGGCTCATGAAACTCAGATCAAACTGTCAAACTAAACAGTATTGATCAAATATGGATCACCTATATATGGATCATTAACTTTCGGCTGTTCTGAATTCCTTAAAAAATGTTGCGTTGTTTGCTAGCTGGCTAAAAAGCAAAAAAAAAAAGTCCAATTGTTTGCTAGCTAAAAAGCTAACAAAACATTACATTGACAGCATTGGTCAAATATAGATCAAGATTATGTTGCTATGTTGCCTATTTCTTGCATAAAATATTTTCAGAACCATAATTTAGTGTACTGTTTAGTATGAGAAAGGTCGTGACCAGGCGGCCACCGTAGAATAGAATAGAAAAATACTTTATTGTCTACTGTTTGTGTGCAAATGGCAGAAATTTGTCTTTGCTTACAAGTGCAGAAAAAGCTGAACGGACGAGCCAAAATCAGCAATACAGAAGTCACCGCAAGTCACCGATCAGCTACATGCTCTCATCAGTACTGCACATGCTGTTTGCAAGCTTGAGGTTTCAAAACAGCAGTCCAAAAACTAATGGGTTATGTTATGGTGGCTACATCCACTTATTCTACTGCCTATTGCAGAGACCCTGGATCCTGCTGTCTGTCTGTAGTTTCTTAATTTCCTCAGTAATTTGCTGTGTTCGTTTCTGGGACGACCTGGGAATTAGAGTTCTGTTCTAGTGTGTTTTGAGACAGCAATTGACAAATCCCACATATTCTACCTTTAATGCTACAGTCTAATGTGAAATCCAATCAGGTTTTTCAAAATAAAAGAAATACCCAGCCATGGCACACCGTGATGAGGTGTAAGTTCATTAGAAATGTGATTATTGAACCACATAAGTCTTTACGCATTTCTGTACAACTGCAGCTTCTCTGTGTGCCCTATAAATGTCACTCCCTTCTGAGCTGGAATGAGTCAAACCTGTGCCATCTTCAAGAGGGCGGTCTGTTCAGCATGTTTGAATGCTTCCAAACAACATCTGATCCCTTCACAGCAATTTAAGACCCCTCAGAGAAACATAAACCTCATATCTTCAGATCGTCTATTCTAGTCTTGTTGTTGCTGTGTTTGGCACTGCGACCGGGCCTGGCCTGCGTAGGTGACCCAGGGGCCGATCCTGCTCCCTTCTTTCCTTTCAGGTCACATTCCTCTGGCTTGCTGCTGCTCCTCTCCACTGCCAAGTTGTCCTTATTTTGTTTGTAGGCTGCCTTGCTGTGGAAGGGGTGGAAGGAAGAGTCTGTGCCGTCGGAGAGAGGGGAGAGGTTGTAACTGGGTACGGGCGGGTAGGCCGGCTGGACCTGGTGGTGCCCGTGGAAGTAGTCCTCGTAACTCGGTGCAAACGGTACTGAGACCTCGCTGGGCTCCTTGGGGACACCCACAGGGGACTGATTGCCTCTCCTGAAGGTGATGCCCTGGCGACACTTGGTGAAGCCCAGGTGGTAGATCTCTATGAGGTTGAGGAACAGAGACACGCTGGCCACTCCCAGCATGAAGATGATAAAGATGGTTTTCTCTGTGGGGCGGGATATGTAGCAGTTTACTACATTGGGACAGGGCGGTCTGTCGCATGTGTACATGGGCTTCAGCTCAAAGCCATACAAGAGGTACTGAGCCACAATGAAGCCCACCTCAAACAGGGTTTTAAAGATCACGTTAAAAACATAAGTACGCAGCAGCTCCCCCTGCAGGCGCACTCGACCCTTATCATCCCTCACCAGAGCCTTTTTGTGCTTAGCATCCCCAATAAGGGCCTGCTTGTCTGAATGCTGCGCTTGCACCTTCTCCTTCTCTTTCTGCTTGTCCTCCATCCGCACCAGATGGAGGATGTGTCCCAGGTAGATCAGCGTCGGCGTGGACACAAAAATGATCTGCAGCACCCAAAAGCGGACGTGAGAGATGGGGAAAGTTATGTCGTAGCAGACGTTCTCGCAACCGGGCTGCTTGGTGTCACAGGTGAAGCCCGACTGCTCGTCGCCCCACACCTTCTCTGTGGCAGCACTCAGGATTAGGATACGGAAGATGAACAGGACAGTGAGCCACACTTTTCCCACCACGGTGGAGTGCTCCTGGGCTTTTTCTAGAAGCTTTCCTAGCAGGTTCCAGTCCCCCATGGCTGTGCAAGTTCAGATCTGGGACTGGACTCACAAACACAGACAAAAACAGTTTAATGATTGACTCATTTATAGACTTGTCTACAAAGCAAATACATTAAAAGACCAAAAAAGAAAAAAAAATAGAGCAGGACTAAGTGATAGCTAGTATAAAGGAGTAAAGAAAGCAGAAAATAACCACATTTGGGAGGCTGAAATCAGATATTTTTGACGTCTTTCTATTAAAAATAACGGAAACCTCTGAGTCGATTATCAAAGCACTGTTGCAGCTCTATAATACTGATACTGCACCAATATTACAGGGATGACTACTGGCACTCAAAAATGAACACAATTAGATTTTTGACAAATAATTATCAGTAATGTGGCTATTATGACTACAGTAAGTGGGTAAAGGTAAAAGTATATTATAATGCAGCCTTTAAAACCAGGAAAAGACAACACTTATCATGTGATATCCAAAATCTGACACAATAACATCTATATATTATAGACATTCAATTACAAATAAATAAATAAAATAAAATAAACATAAATAATATAGAAAGATTAAAGTAAGGGTCAGTGTTCCTGAAGACTACAGATTGTCTTACCAAGTTCAGCAGACCAAATGAGTCTCTAGGGAGCCAAGTTGCTAACTGAGTGTACAAACCGGGGTGCTCTGCTGCCAAGCAGGCAGTGGCCTTTTACACATGGACGCAGACAGGATTATATTTACTTTAGGAGGGTATATATTTGGCAAGTGCGGACAGGAAGGAAGGCCAGTTCCAGTCATGGTTGTGTGGCTCTTGGCCTTCATGGCCCGAGTCACAGTGACACGATCTACACGAGGTGAAATCAAACACCAGGAGAAGCTGGTGGAAGTGCGAATTAGAAGCAGTTGAGTAATGTTGTTACTGTCAGCTCCAGTAACACATTATGTTATAAATATATTCCGCTTATGATGGATGGACTGTACTGTACAGTAGCAGACAGGGTAAGGTGACGTTGAATGACTTCTGGTAACTGCTGAAATGTGGCAGGTGAAACGATGTTTAGGAAGCCGCCATGAATTAAATCTGATGTTTTAACAACTCTAGTTTGGGTTGTAATTTTAAATGAAAGATAACAACGTGACAAACATTATATGAAAAAAAATGAAGTGGTCTTCTCAAGCGTGTGGACACCTGCAACTCCTTTTCCCTCAAGAAAGTCTATAAACACACCACAGCCTTTGATCACGTCCCCAAAGTAACCTCTCTAAAGTTTGTCTCTGACTTAAAGTCCTGAAAGTACTTCAATCTACAAAAGTTTAAATTCACAAATAATTACACAGAAGTCAAATTTACTGGATAAACCCACCTTGTCAGCTTATACATCCCCTGTGGTGAAGCCTTGCACGTCTTCCCTGAGGGTCCATGAGGCCGCCTGCTTCTCTGACAGGCCTCAGTGCTGAGCTGATCTTCGGGCCCCCAGCAATGCCCTTGAATGGACAGGAAAAGTGGACTTCTGATCGCCACAACCTCTGTTCCACACCGACAAACCTACCGGCTCTCTCTTCTGTTGTCAAATACAACTCAGGCCGGAGTCAAGATCCAGGGCCCCGGGGTCTTCACTGACCAACACAACACACACATACATACACACACACGTAACCTGCTGGACACACTCTGTCCAGCCTGTCTGCCCTCCCTCCCCCCCTGTGTGTGGTTAAATTTGGCACAGGGTACACTCTCTAATGTAAACTATTACTCGCTTGTTAGAGTGAGTGACACGGCAGCTGGCCAATGAAGTTGTCTGCTAAGTCTGTCTGGACACGAGTGCCTCTGAGGGCTAAATATAGTACGAGGGTCTCTCCTATCATGGGGGGCATGATTTGGAGATGAGTAGCCATTTGCATCCTCAAGTTTCAAGTGACAGGAAGGAAGAAAAAGTTCAGTTTCAACATCCGTGTAAAAAGATAAGTCACAATCTTAAGTATTAAAGTTGAAAATAGTTTATATAATTACTAAGGTTACTCTTCATTGAAATATTCCATTATTTTACCCATTTGTTTCAACTTTGTGAAAGAAACCCAATGGAACAAACAAGATCAAATGACGTCAATTTATCAGGCAGTTTATTTCTTTATATTACATAATGTACACATATAGTTTCAACCCATATTATATACAGTATTAACTGGATTGTTTACCTGGATGTAAATCAACATATATGTACAGTTGGGCATAAATGTCAACACCAGGGTTTCCGTATGCACTACAATGTGAATAACTTTATAATAGAACAGACGTATAAACAGATACCAGCGTGTGGGACATTAAATTTTCAGGACCAGAGAGACGCTGAATAATCTACTACACACAGCGATATTAAAGAAAGCAAGTGCAACTGTCAGACAGTGTTGGGTCTGTGTTAAAAAGTAGGTCAACCTCAGACATTTTTCTAAAACAAACAAAAGAAATCACCTAAAACAGAAGCTTCAGTGCAGTCAGTAGGCAGTATTCACAATTGAATTCAAAGATATACAAATCCAAAGATATATTTACAGTACTGGGATTTGTAATATTCAAATGTGACCCAGCAGACAAGTGAAGGAGGAGTAAGACTGAATTATTGCAATTTTGCCATTTTATCTGTTGAAAATCACGTGGCATCTTCATCAGGTTTTTATTAAAATGTTACAGACCAATGATTTACCTCACTGGACAGTTTTAAAATTTTCTTTGGTTTTCTAGCACCAAGTGTTGTTGTTGTTTCCTCAGCAGTTTGCCAAGTTACATAATAGTTAGAACTGTCTGCACAATGTTTAGCTAAATCAAATGACCAAAACTGCCTAATAAAATCCAAGTATGTCATGATTGGCTTAATGGGCTGTTACTGACATTAAATGGGTTTTACTCAAATAAATACCCCTTTCTTCCGTTGCTTTGACTCAGAATGGAATCAAATATGGTACATATTAACAATATGTAAATAAAAGTTCACTGTCTATCCAGCATTTTAATCTCTACTGTAATTGTTGCATCTTTAAAGGACCATACTGGTGTTTTTGCACATTTTGGACAATGTACCAGAAATTCATACATACGTTATATTACTACTAAACATACTGCAAAGCTTCTAATTTTTGCTTTTGAAGTTTGTGTCGGATCACTGCTCATTTCCTTTAATTAAAGTATGGTATGAAAATCGAAGTGTATTTTCATGTAAAGTTCTTAAATAGGTGAACCATTCATTTTTGTGTCAAAGTAACATTACTGTTGAGTGATAAAGATGAATCACTTACCATACAGAAACCCTCCTATTCCTAAATCATAAGTGTTCATGTTATCTTTTTAAAATCAACGTGTGCTTAATGGTTTTCATGCATCATATGGTCTGAAAATACAAATGTGTGGAAGCTATTGATGGTTTCAAACTGGTACCCCAACCTGCCACACCTGCAAGATTTAAATAAAAATCTCTAATGTGAACTGTATTTTCAAACAAACAAAAAAATTAAGGTTTGATGCTCACAGGTATAGTTTTGCAGGGATGTTAATTGTCGTTTAGAATTTAACTGATTAGAAATGTATTAACCCACAATGTATGTTTTGTGTACCATTTCTCTGGAGCCCACTGTTTTGTCATGGTTAGGTCTGCTTTGTTTGCCTGGAACTGGCAGTAATTTCACCCAAATTTGACATTATTTGTTTGGTCGAGCTGTTTGTTGTATAAGGACAGGTGGACAAGAGCAGTAGTTTTGAGTGAGGGCCTTATGGTTTTATTATTCTGTTCATTTAAATTGTTTGTGTTTCATAAATAAGTATTTCATATAACTCAGGGGTTGGCAACCTTTTCTGTCAAAAGGCCAAAAGCCTTTGGATTTTTGTCCAAAAATGAAAAAACAATCTGTCTGAAACTGCAACCATTAAATTCTCATTTTTCCTCCTTTTTTGGTTCAGCATCCACAGCTCATCTAAGAAGACTGAAGACACGCCACCAGCGAAATTTAAAGGAAAATACATTGAGCTGTAGACATAGGCATAGGCTGTTTGTTGTACAATTGAAGAACATAAGAATCACTTCAGACCTACAACAAAACAGAGAACTGTTCCTTGTAATTTTTTGGCAAAACCACAGGAAGCCACTGAAGAGGGGCAAAAAGAGCCGCAGGTCGCTGAACCCTAACATAACTAATGTGCCCCTAAAACTGTTAAAATAAAATTTAAACTGAGAAAATGCAATTTTTTGTGCGTTATTAGTTATTAATTATTAATCGACAATTGACTAACATGTTCAACTGTGTTCAGGAAAATGCACAAAATTTGCGGTGCTACTTCTCATAATGTATGCTAAAGACCCCCCAAATCTAACAAATGAATGTGAGCTTTGACAAACTGTTGACACCGACATGAAGTATGCCTGAGTTGCAATAAATGGGTTACAACATGCGAAAACATCGGTATGGTCCTTTAACCTTCACTACTGCACCAAACGGTTTAGACGAGTTCTGACAGCAACTCATGTCAGTAAAACTGATAAATGAAAAAACAGATGAATCAATAAGCAATTGACTGAATGATACATAAATAAATGGTCTACATGTGTTGGCTGACAATGATCATATATACAGTATACAGATGTATATATGTGACATTAATGCAGAGCAACATGCTCCCTGGATGTGACTGTGTGATTACTGCTGATTAGTTTAAAGGGAACAGGAGAGTCTCAGAAAGCAGAACACCTTTCACCCTTCTCAGTCGGGCTCTTTTTGGTCACAGTGAACTTAGATTTGAGAGAGTGGTCTGCAATCAGCTGATTGATTTCATTTTGCCTGTAAGAAGACAATCTTTGACTAATCCAAGCTCCTTTGGACTCGTCGTCAGAGCCTCGTAAGCACCGTTTGCAGGCCCTGCCAATGAGGTATATCACCTCGGCCAGGTTAAGCAGCACACACACCCCAGACACCGCCAGCATGAACACGGTGAATATGGTCTTTTCTGTCGGTCTGGACACAAAACAGTCCACCGTGTTGGGGCACGGGTACGAGTCACACTTCACCAAACGCACCATCTTAAAGTCCGGATAGATCAAGTAGAAGATGTAGAGAAACGCCACCTCGAAGATGATTCTAAAGACGATGCTGATCATGTAAGTCCACCACAGAGCTCCGGTGATCTGAAACTTCTGGTTCTTGATGTGTTCCAGCTCCTTGGGGCTGCTGCGGCCCGCCCTCTTCATGATCTTCTTGTCGATGTGGCGTCGGTGGGCCACATGCATAGCCACCAGCAGCGCGGGGGTGGAGACCAGGATGAGCTGGAGCGCCCACAGGCGGATGTGCGAGATGGGGAAGAACTGGTCGTAGCAGACGCTGTTGCAGCCGGGCTGCTGGGTGTTGCAGGTGAAGCCAGACTTCTCATCCCCCCAAACGCTCTCAGCAGCGACCACCAGGACCAGGATACGGAAGATGAAGATGACGGACAACCAAACGCGTCCAATGCCGGTAGAGTGCCTGTTTACGCCGCTGATCACGGCATAAAAGGTTCCCCAGTTCATTTTCGACTCCAGGTCTGCAAAAAGTAAAAATTACATTCTCAGTCAAGGTTGCATGAATGTAAGCTGAGCTATATTTCTAGCTTGAGGTCTATTTTAACTATATTATGTATAACAATACAAAGTTAGAGAATTTTAGAGAAACTTAATTAAAATAGCCAAAATGTTTTAAAAAACATGCACCGTTTAGTCCTTTGTATTGAACAAAAATCACATTTTTAACAATGGATTATCAGTCTAAATAGTTATTGCTGTCGTCCACAACTTGATAATGTAGTAAAAGTCTAACTGTTGTAACAGTAGTTGTTAGAGGTTTACCAGGCTCAGCCAGCGGTGCAAGCGGCGTAAGCAGCGCCGGGTCCAAAGATGACCATCTTGAGGTGTGGCCTGAGCATCAAGCTGGATTTGGCAGAGCAAGGAACAACAGAAAAGAATTGCCAAGTAGCTCGCTAGCCGTATAAAAAGCAGGGGTGATGGCCTGCCACCGTGCACCGTCACAAGACGCAACAGGACGAAGCCAATTGCGAAACATTCGGCAAGCCACGTGATTGGCTCACCCCGTATTAATACTGTGCTCCCAAACTGACCTACAGCCCAGTCGCAGACAGACAGACAGACTGAAAGACTGCCAGCACATTTCTCTAAGGAACCAGCGAGACATCCATCTCATTATGAGATTTTTTTCTAAGACGACTGAGAGACCTCTATTGTTTATAAGAAATGCTACAGACTTGACCAGAGTTACTTAATAAAATCTTAAAAATTAAAATGATCACCTTCTTTAAAAGCTAAATTCATTCAAACATTACTATTATAAAGACTAATGAGAATTTAAACATTATGACAAAGTATTTGTCAAGTCAATGGGACATGCCAGCCATCAGTCATAATAAGTCTGGTGTCACTGCACACTGAGTGTTAGTATCAAACAGAATTAAATGATAGAACATGTATTTTACCTTCAGCTGTGGTGGTACACAAAAATGTGTACAAAACAGGAAGAAATGAATTAAAATATTGTGTTTTTTAGCGAGCCAAAAGGCTGGATTGAGAACACCATGCGTTTGGAAAATGCTAATCATTCCTCCGCCACTAGCCACTGCCCTGCACCGTAGCAGTCATATGCTCTTATATAAACTATTTACATACAATGGCGGCCTTTATTGGGCTGCAACAAGACTCTTTAGAATTCAGATCAAACGCCTCGATTTCCGCCTACCCCGGGCAAAAGAAGGAATCTGTGTGGACACAAAAGGCCTCAGCCTGCCACATTATTTATTGTGCTTGGCAGGGCAGGGAAGTGAAGGAAGCTTTTGACCTGAGCCACTGTCATCGAGAGCACAGTCACTTTTGCAGATTCATCCACAAAATACTTTAGCTGTTCGACTAATGTAAACACTAAAGAAGTGGAAAATGAAAGTAAAATTTAACTTCATGCACAAGATTTAATTAAGAACAGTCCTGTCATGCTGATTTTTCTAACAGCCATGTCTTGTTATAAAGTAAATTAGACAAATATATTGTCACAAACATGAAATTATGTTTTGTGCAGGTACTGTTCTTATTGATGTTTTTACAGGGGCACTAATTATCTACCAAACTACCTCTGCATACATTTTGCTTCCACTGTTGTGATAACATCCATTAATGAGCACATGGTATCTTTAATCACACTGCACTCAGACTATGATTTTGCTTCAAGCTTATTTCACAGTTATACAGCACAAGTGTGCTTATGACTGAGCAAAGTACATCATGTGAACAAACTAATAAATATTGAGGGATGGTGGATAAGGGACGATAATGGATCATCTAAATGAAAACGACACATACTTAAAAACAAATATGCTGCATTTAAAAAGATCTGGCAGCCATCTATTCAATATAGTGAAACATTACCTCTATAATCTGTGGAGTTGCTTGTAGGCTAATAATAACGTCCAGGTACAATGGTTGATGTACCTCAGTGATGTGTTTTAGAATTATTATTGGTATTATTATTATCTTACATTATTTTCATTCCTTGTTTTTGTTTACCATGTATTGGTCTCTCCAGTAAGTTGCCATGTTGCAATCACGACAATTCATCCAAATTCAACCAATCTGCATGATTTCTGTACGGCCTTGCAATTTTGTCCAATCACTGCAACCTTTCCACAAATTTGCCCAATAAACACAGCTTCCCCTTAGTTCAATCCTTGTGTATACATCATACATGTACACCTTAATAAATCAACTCAATGTTTTATTTATTCATTTTTTTGTTTTATTTTATTTATTTTTTTTGTCACAAGTATTGCAAAGAATACAAGGTTTGTCATTGTTATCGTCACTGAAAACACATATATGTATGCAGTTTTATAAAGTCGTGCTTACTGTTTTGACTGAGTTTGAGCTCCAAAAAGATTTTGCTTCCTTGTGAAATAGCCTCCAGGTGCACTTCAACATTTACAAATAACAAATATTTTGTTAGAGTTTTTGTAGTCCTGAGCCTTTTTCGTAAGGTTACTTAGATGACTCGAAGCAGAATGTGGTTTTATTCTCCCTGGAACAAGTTGTCTTTGATTTTTGATTAATTACAAAAATATACAAATATTTTCACAAAGTTTCACTGAAGCATGCATCACAATTTTTAGAAAAGCTGCTATGAAAGCAGGCATTTTAGATTAAAAATCTAAAAAAACCCCCAAAACATCAAAATCCTGAAGGGGCTGATTGAATGTTTAGAGGGAAAAACTTGAAATGTTGACAACTGAATCCACATGTTCTTAGATCCTCATAATTTCAAATCAGAGGAGCATTTATAATTCCTTCCATCATTATTAGCAACTGACATTTCACAGTTTGTTCTGGTCAAACTCCTCCCTGTGACAGTAGAAACAATAATTTACAGTAGCAACAAACTGAAGCAAGTACAAACACAATGTGGTCATTTGTCACGTACTATCAGATGACCTACAGAAGTTCACTGTGGCATAAGCATTTCTGCGTCACTCACGACAGATGTAGTGGGAGGGTTTGGGTGGCCTGGTAATTCTTTGAATGAACTCAACCTCATTTATATTCTCTCTATAGAAGATACTCTACAATACACAGACATGGGCCATCCAACTTTATGTAACAGTTTTATTACCAAAGCAGAGATATATGTACTACACATTCAAAATAATAGATCTGCCTGATTTCTATAAGAACTCAATATTAACCAAGTGAACATGGCAATGATTATTAAAGGAAAGTGATGCATAAAACAAAACAAAACAAAAACTACTGTATGTGGCATGCAGACAAATTAAGTATCACTTAATAGAGGGCAGATAATGTGACTGAACTGGCACCATCTAATGCCTAGAATAACTAGGATTTGTGCACATAAATAAAGTACAAAGTACAGAATGCACACATACAAAACTATGTCTATGAAGTATCTTCAAAAAAAAAAAAAAAACATGCTCCACAATTAGGTATAAATGTTCTCATGCGTACATAAAAAGCTATTAAAAATATTCTTTTAATTCACTCTTTTTTTAATCACTGCTTTAAAGACTTAAAGGCTTTAGTGACACTTTGTTGAACACTAAAGGGGAAATTTATGATTTTGAAAAAATGAAAGCGAAATTTGTTGAGAACATTAGCTTTACACTCACATTCACTAGACATAGCTTTGGCTGTATGAACTGCAATGGCAAACACAGAAATACACAAGAAAGCTGATTTACTTAATGTGTACTAATCCAGTCAGTGCCTTTGTTTTTAATACAAAACTTTCATTTATAATTACATTTTATTTCCTTATTTACATATGCTTGATTTATCCCTGTACTGCAAAGTGCCAATCACAGCAGTTTGTCAATGTTTAACCTTTATTCTCCACTGTATGTACACAGATTGTCAATCAAAATGGGACAATTTATCTCTCATTTAAGAATTATTAAACGTCTGAGTGGTGTCAGACAAGGCAGACAAAACTGACACCAACAAATGTGCACACATTCCTGCTTTCTGACCTAATTCTTGTTCTGAGTGTAGCATGAGATGAGATATTTCTCCCACTCGGAGTCCTGGTTTTTCATTTTAACTTGAATAGTACCTAAAGAGCAAAACAAACACAACATTTGGGGTGAAAATGAGAGTGGTGGCAAAGAAGCTTTTGAATAGAAATGAGAGCTGCTCTGGTCATACACAGGCTACACTGCCACCTACTGTAGATGCACAGTTTGAGGTAAACAATTTCCAAACTGCAACTCTACTTACTTGTTTTCGTGAGACCAACATTCCTGTGTTTGCTGTGTTTTGCGTGTCCATTCTGGGCCAGTCTCAGGGACAGTGATGCACCTCTCCTGAAATGAAAATAACACCACCGTACAGTCATGATACTGGGCAGTTACTGACCTTGAAACAGTACCACAGGCCTATTCAAGAACAAGAAAGTAAAGTGTCAGGGGCTGCTTAAAACAAATATGAGGAACTTTCATATCATGTTGATTTTGGACGTCCCTGTGGACAAAAAAACATAAGGTTTCCATCACCACAAACACAAAATGTAATGTCAAAAATAAAATTTTCGTCCTTTTAAGTGGCTAACATAGGACTGATTGTAACTTTGACAGGGCAAATGTAAACACAGGCTAGTTTCATGTGATTTCCAGGAGATTTTGACCTGTAGCAGACAATGACAACTACTACATAAAAACATCCAATCCTAGAAAAGAATAAAAAATACTTCATTGTCTACCCTTTGCATGCAAAAGGCAGAAATTTGTCTCTATGTGTGCAGCACATTTAAAACACAACATGTCACATCCAAAACAGGAAACATTAAAACACATTTAAATGAAAAAATAGTAGAAGCTATATTTAAAAAAGCAGCAGTTGCTCGAAGGTGAGGACTGAGTCAGGGTAAGGACAAAATAGTTATGTACTGTGTGTTGAAGTAGTAGACTAGCTTCAAGATGTGGCTGCCATTACTGAAGAACTCTGTACCATTGCCCTGAAGGCTGTAGCTAAAAGAGGTGATTTGAGGGATGGCTGTGGTCATCTAAGATTTTGCCGCTTGAGGGCTGGACTGCTTTGTCATATTCATAGGACAGTTCAGTTGTTCAGTCAGCTTGTACTGCCCAGTTAACTGCTTTGGAAAGCTTTGCATTTCTCTCAACACTGCTCAAACCAGGACGCAATATTAAAAATTAGTATAGTTTCAATTAGGGATTGGTATACTCTGTTACCTGAAACAAGGTTCCTACATATTTACCTGTTTCCCCGGGAAACATAAACAACCTCCAGGAAAGCAACTTACTAGCTGAAAATGACAAAGTAGTACCTGGGATGTTAATGATACAAACATAAACAAGCTTACTTTCTTTTTTCCTTTTTAGAAATTCAGTTTATATTTTAAAAAACAGAATAGGGCTGAACAGTCTGGAAACGCAAATACAATTCTATTTTTTTTTTCTTTTTTTTGTCTGTTTTCATACTTATCTAGACCTGGCAATTACTAAATTCAAATTCCATACTTAACACCCTTAGTTTATGCAGAAGGAAGAGTCTTTGGCCTGACAGTCTTGTTTGCTGATGTAGGTCATATAGAGGCATCATTATTAAATTGAAATAGATTTATATCCTGTTAAAACTCTGTGTAGGAGCTTTACCATCTCATTCAGTTTGACTCTCCTGAATTCTGTCAGCTTAAACAGCCTGAGTTGAGACTTTTTTAAAATAATAGTGGCAGAGAGAATGAATGGGCTCATTAGCCTACCAATAAAATCTTGATCTTAATGATGTAACACCCATAAACTTAGAAGTGACGTGTTGTTTTGATAAAAGTAATGCTGCATTTACTACATTTTAATATTCATAAATGAACAAAGGGAAGGATTAAGGTCGTTAAAGGACCAGATCTGGTCCAAAGGCAGATAATTGAATAAGTCTGCTGTACAATATAAACACATTATAAGGTCAGCATAAGCATATATTCAGTCACTGTTTTACTTTCAACAAAGTACATAATTTGTACAATGACAGTTGGCAAAATAAAAGAAAAAGAACACTTGTTGGCAGAAACATTAGATGAGTCAATAAATCTTAGTGATTTTATCAGCTCTTCCAATTCTGCTCATTCTAATTTTAAAGACACAATTAACTGCCTTGTGTTTAATACTCAGTACCTCATAGCTCCAAGCTTTCCCTTTTCCAAGAACAGCTCGACTGTAACTTTTGGTCCCTGCGGGTAAAGTCTGGCATAGAGCATCCTGTTGCGCACTATTGCTTGGAACCAGCCCACCGCCTCTTCAGACCAATCACTCCCATTCACGGGCGTCACCTGAGGGGAGAGGAAATGGACAAAAAATACCATGAACTGAGATAATTCATTTCCTTTATCACTGAGCAATAGATAAGGCTGTGACTAATCATGTGGACAAATGCCAATACTGAAACGGGGTCTACACTCTCACAGCAAAGCACAGTGCATTAACCATTTCCATACATGCAAATCCTGGGAGGGATAATCTGCACATCTGTCACTAAAAAAAAAACAAAGCGTGTTCATCAGTCATAAAATCATAAGGCAAACATTATCACTAGGAAATCACTCACGTTTGCAAGTGAGACACATATAGCCTGAAGTGGCAGGGTGGCCATTTCTGGGGTCAGCTCCTTGATGTTGTACAGTGACAGGCAGGTAGTGTCACCATAGTCCAGTCTTTTCACCTCCACCTTGATCGACGTCTCACCCCCAACACCATCAGTGTCATTATTATCTGACATCCACAGGAAAGGAGAGCATAGCAGGTTATTCCCTAGTGGCTTCATGCAAACAAAGTTACACTGCTACCATCTAGAGGTATGCATTTGTAAAACCATCTCAATGTTTATGCCTAAGGTCTGGACATGATTTTAAGATTTTGTCTTTTTCCTTGCCATGTATTATAATATATTTTTGAATGTAGGTCATGTACATTTTCATACAACCCCAATTCAAAAAGAGTTGGACATCATGTACATAATATAAATAAACCATAAATAAAAACAGAATGCAATCAATTGCAACCCCTTTCAACCTGTATTCAAATGAGTATCGTACATTAATAGACAATATAATTAATGTTCAAACTGATAAACTTTTTGGGTTTTTTTTTGTAAATATACACTCATTGTGAATCTGATACCTGCAGCATGTTCCCAAAAAGTTGAGACAGGTACAAGAAAAGACTGGGAAAGTTAAGGAATGTTTGGGACATTTCACAGGTAAGCAGGGTAATTGGTAACAGGTGACAGTATCATGATGAGTATAAATAGAAAAAAGGCTCAGCTGTTCACAAGAATGGATGGGATTAGGTTCACCACTTTGTGAAAATTTAGGGATTTCACCATCTACAATCCATAATATCCTGAAAAGAGTCATAATCTAAAGAAATCTTGTCATGCTGGGGACAAGACTGAAAACCAATATTAAAGGCCAGTCACCTTTGACGCCCTAGGTGGCACTGCATTAAAAATCCACAGAATTGTATAAAGGATAGTATATGGGCTTAAGAGGACTTAAAAATGGAAAATGCCACCTGCAAACACAGATTGTCGCTGCATCTAAATACACAAGTTAAGACTCTACAATGCAAAGTGAAAATCATATATCAACAATATCCAGGAACGCTGCGGACTGACAGAAAATGGAAAAGTGTGCTGTGGCCTGACAAGTTCACATTTCAGACTGTTTTTTATAAATTATGGATGTGACCTCAAGGCTGTGATGGTGTGGGAGTGTGTTAATGCCCATGGCATCATGGGTAACTGTCACATCTGTGAAGGCCCGATGACATTATATAGGTTTTGGAGCAACATATGCTGCCATCCAGATGCCATCTTTTTCAAAGATGTCCCTGCTTATTTCAGCAAGACAATGCCAAACACATTCTGTACAGATTAAAACAGTGTGGCTTCATAGTAGAAGAGTTCAGGCACTGTACTGACCTGCCTGCAGTCCAGACCGGTCTCCCACTGAAAATGTGTGGTGCATTATGAAGCACAAAATACAACAACAGAGACCCCAGACTGTTGAGCACCTGAAGTTGTATATCAAGCACGACTGAAAAAAAATTTTACTTTAAAAACTTCAACAATTAGTGTCCTCAGTACCCTAACACGTCCATGTGATAAACATGCCTGTCTCAACATTTTTAGAACAAAAACACTACAGTGAATGATTCTGAACATTAAACATCTTGTCTTTATGATATATTTAACTGAATATAGGTTGAAAAGTTTTTTGCAAACCACTGCAATTTGTTTTTATTTTCATTTTACACAACGTCCCAACTTTTTTGGAACTGGGGTTGTACAGTTTATATTTTGAAGTATGGCTTTTGTATTACTATTTTTCTCTGAATTTTGTTTATGTATTTTTTTCTATGCATTTAATGACTTGTTAATGGTTTTTGAATGTTTATCACCCCGTGCAGTTTGAATGGTAAACCACACCTGCTGCCACAGAGCTTGTCAGCCTATTGCGGTGAATGTATGTAATAGGGGTGTGGTTTCCACTGTTCAAACATTTTGACCTGATGAAGATCCCAGGGGAATTGAGACATGGTTATTATTAAACTTTTGTGGCATTGAGTAAGTGTACAGCCATGACCTTTTTTCTTTAAGACTGTTTCTGATAGCCATGCACCTATGCGATATGTGTACAATTACTCTCCCAAAATCAACCCAATGCACAAAACTGGACCCACCTCCACTTACTCCACATATTTTTGTCACCTGAGCCCTGCACCATTGTTCTTGCTTAGGGAACCAAGCCATTACTTGGGTTCCAATGTCTGGAATGCAGTTCTGCTCAGCATATGAACTACTGGCTTTCCAGCTGCTGCAAATGAGAAAAAAAATATTGACAACCAGAAACATGTGGATTATTAAAAGAGGGAGAAAAAAATCTACAAAGAAAGCAGTATTGAACAAAAAGGATTTTTAAGTTCTGTTAATATGATCAGGGAATCAGTGAGGGTTAAGAAAAGCTGAGAAAAAGCAGACAAGAGATTAGAAACCAGGCTGAACAACTTACTCTGTGACAAGGGCCTGCAGGTTCAGGGTGTAGTCTGTGTGTTGGACATAGAAGTGGCCTGGGCTAACAACATAAGACACCACAACTTCAGTCTCTTCAAACCTCTGGATCTGGAACTCAGGAATGGTGATACTGTTGATCGCTGACAATTTTTCCCCAGCAGATTTGCCCTCATCTTCAGGTTCTGTGCACAGCAGAGTTGGGGTTTTCTGCTCGATGTTCTCCACCTGAGCAGTTGTATTTTGGCAGTTATCTTCCAAGGGGATGGCTTTTCCCACCTCTGTAAAGATGTCTCCAATATCCCACAATTCAGTCTTTGTTGCAATCACACAAGTGTAGGTCAGAGAGCCACTTGATTCCACTTTTTTCACTCTGAAGACTGGGGTCTGATTTTCAATGTCTGCACTCAAGTTTTTCGGAGCTTGTGCATCAATCACACCATCTGTACCAACATGTCTGAGTTGGTAACTTTGTGCCTTGATGGTAGGAGACACTGACTGTGGCGAACTAGAAATGTGCGTATTGTTACTTGACTCCATGACAGTGACCTCTATTGCACCCATGTTTTTAGCTTTGGCTCTGAGGAAGTGAAGCAGCTGAGAGGATGTTTGTTTTTGGTGTTGCACCTGGATGTCCTCCACACATCCCCAGCTAATTAGTGGTGTTATATTCACTGGTTTAGGGTTACTGATCTCTGGGAATATAGCCGGTATTGGAGGTAGTAGTAGTGGAGGCCTCTCTGCACTAATCTTGGGTCTCTGACTGATGGCAGGTGGAAGAATCACAGCATCTGGAGGGTGTTCCTCGTCATAAACAACAGCATGTTCTTTTTCTTCAGCCTTTAAGTGAGACGATGAACTTGTAGTTGGAACGGCACTGTTGTAGCTGGAAGTGATGCATATCATGTCATCCTGCTGGACCGCTGCTGCAGGCTGGGAGATGAAGACATGTTGAAGGGACAGCGTGGATCCAAGCACCTGGAGTGCTTTGGCCATGGAGCTCGACATAAGCGAGTTCTGCAACATGGGCCCAAATTTGACAACATCTGTCATCAGGGTACCTTTGTTAGCAAGTGACTGAAGTTGATTTGTTCTCACTCCATTTTTGACACAAATGTGTGGCTCTGTAAATACAAGAAAAACAGAATATGAAAGAGGAAAAGATTTTACTAAATCACATACTGGATACTTGCATACTGCTGGTGGCAGATCAGGCATCTGCCAGTGTCCACAGTGGTGGTATGCCACTTGTTTTCCACTGGCATATGCTGTTTCCTAAAAGCAGGTGCCGCTTGAAAGTCAGACCACTATCAAAATGATGCATGTGCAAATTAATTTTATATATCCTGGGCAATGTACCAAAAGGTAATATTGGAGCTAATCTTCACTAACACGGATAAAAGTTTAGCCTAGCCACAGTTGCCAGGCTGAGTAGTCAAAAACAGAAATTAAGAGCCAACTAACTAAATAATATTGGGATTATATTTGGCATGTTTTATTTATTAGTAGAAAACAATCACAGATTACATCAAATTATATTCCATCTTGTGGAACAACCAGCCATACCTTGTATGGCATATTATTTATTATTCACCATAAATACACTGTGGCATACAACAAGTGGCATACTATTCTACAGATTGACATATGCCACTGCAGCACTAGTGGCATACCATCAGCAACTTTTTGATCTGGGCATCACTCAAATTTGATCAAAATTGCAGTATGGCTTACTGAAATTTTCAGATTTTAGGAGGAGCAATATTTGTTAAAGGTGAATTGTGTGTCATAGTACCATTTTAAATCAAATATTGTGGTGCAGCAGAGACGTCCTGGCCTACACATCTTATTCTAGAGATTTAAGGAAACATCTTTATTTGGTACAGGTCTCCATAAAAATCACACAATTAAAAAAAATGAGAATGATGTAAAGATTATCATTCCCTCTAATACTGCAAATAATATTGCATTAGCAATATTAGTCAAAATAATTGATTATTAGATTCTTTTTTAGTCCTAAGGACCAGTAGTTTCTTTTTCTAAAAATGTTTATCATATCCTATTCAGTCCGTTATATATGGGAGTTAGTTATCTAATAAAAAATTATATTGAATTGTGTTTGAATTGTGTAGTTTTTGTAATATTATTATATTTGTGCAATATTACTATGCCATATTTTTGATAAAAGTTCACCTTTGAAAAAACACATGAAAAAAATGAATTGATAATTAGTCATCTGACACAGACACATTTATCACACCTTTGACTGCTCATGTAATTTTGCTGAGCGAAACTGAAGAAGTTCTCTCTTAACTAAGTCACAGTGATGTCATTTAAATGTACGGTTGTTAATTTTAAGATGTTTCTGTGAACAACCAGCACCTGACTGCAAATACTGGCTATGCAGGGGGAGTCCTGTTCATTGCATTTATCGTAATCGAGAAATGTGACACATTTGTCTTACATATCTGTACTGTCACATTAGCAATGAAAACTGCATGAATAATTCTTGACTTACCAACTGTGAGGTCCTTTAATAAAGCTGAGAGCTTCTCGACAGCTTGACATTTTGAATCCAAAAGCTTTACAAGACCACTGAACATACTCGAGGGAAAAGATAAATTGAAGAAATCTTGAACCTCTTCATAAGCCTGAGGGAAAAGTGAAAGCAATGTTGAAAGCAGAGATCTATCCAATAATAAGGGTAACACTTAGTGCTGTGCTTATTGGAAAACCAGTAATTGTTGTGATCAATAGTCAATTAAGTAATTTACCAGAAAACCAAATCAAATATTCACTGGTTTAATGCTTCTAAAATGTGATGATTTTTGTGTTTTATTTTTATTTATTTATTTTAAATAATTGTACATTGAATATCTTGGGGGTTTAGAGTCTTGGTTAACCAGTAAAAATTTGTTTTGTAGACCCTGGGAAACTGTGGTAACCATTTTTTCCTTATTTTCATTTAATTTAAAGCAGAGCTGCAACAACTTATCAATTAGTTGATCATAAGAAAATTACTTTCCAAGTATTTTCATAATGGATTTATCGTTTCAGTCATATTTCAAGAAAAATCGTCAAAGGTTTGCTTGTTCTAGCTTCTTAAATCTAAGAATTTGCTCCTTTTCCTTGTTAGTATGATACTAGTCTTTGGGTGTTGGTCGGTTGGCTGGACAAAAGAAGCTCAGACTAGACTACAAATAATCAATTAGACTAGTCATGAAAATAATAGTAAGTTCAACCTATCATGAAAATAACTGTTACTTGCAGCCAGGCCACAAAATTAGCACCACCAACAAGTCACATTTAGGTAAAATGTGCAATTGGCTGGCTGACTTTCTTCACCCACCAGCAAAAAAAGAAAAAGAAAAAAGAAAAAAAGCAGACTACTGAGTGACTGGTAAAATTCATTTACAGACTATACAAATAATCATTTAACACTGTAAAATTGTTAAGCAATGATTAAATATACGCTGACTGGAGCTCTGGTAGCAATTATGTGATATTTTCAATCAAAAGTGCTGTGTTTCATTAAAATTTAGCGATCCCAGCGAACTAACGCTAAATCAACTTTGCTAGCCAGGTCATAGGATTCGAACATGTGGTCTTTTTGCTAGCTAGCTTAAATGAATTAACAGATAAAGACAGTCTGATATGTATAGTTAAGTGAATGTAAAACAGGTATTTATACGTACCTTTTTGGTGAAGCTGAGAAGTTCTTGTTCAAGTGTATTCCGGGCATTTTCCAGCAGAAACAGTTTGTAAGTTAACTGGACTTTCTGGGTGATGATGGAGGGGAACGGCTGGAGCTGGACAACCTGCTGCTCAGGAGTCATGATCGGACTGATGTCACCGCTGCTGCCGTTGGTGGAGCACCGCGCTCTGACTCACTGCACGGCTGCTGGCTAACGGTAGCTAGCTAGCCGAATAAGCGTACATGAAAGTGTTGGCTAACTAGTAATGTTACCAGTTTTGGCGGCGCTCTTGGTTTATGGCTTTGTCATTCTGAAGGGTCGCCAAAGTGCTGCAGTTCTGCTTCTCCGTGTCCTTTATGATTTCTTCTTCTTCTTCTAACGGTCGTAATTGGTGTGTCCTGCTCTTTCTTCAGCCGAGAGACAACGAGGAGCCGCCGGTGTCCGCCATGTTGATAACACTAGGCTTACTTTTCGCGGCCGATTTTGAAGGAAAGGTGTGGTGTAACCTTCATGTTTGTGGGTGCCCTGCCATTTCTTCAGCTTATCTGTCACCAGAGCCAACTTTTTAAAAATAATTTTTCAAAGCAGCCAACTGCTTCAATGACTGTGTGAACTAAAATCATCCCAAATACTTTACCACGACTTTTAACAGGTGGCCTCTTCTTCATGCTGCTGGACTGCCTGAACTGTAAACCGCAAATCATTAAAATCGAAAAAAAGTTATTTCTAGGTCTGCACAATTAATCAAAATATTAGCAAAACTGCAGTATGGCCAATATTTAAATTGCAGAAGCATTGAAAAAAGGTATTACATTCTGATTCTGCTCATGTCTTATTTCTTCAGAACAGGTCGTTGCTATGGAAGCAGTTCTAATCATAGACTGGAGGAGCAATAAGATGTTTTTAAATCCATAAATCATTTTAAAATTAATATATTGTGCCAATCATTGATTTTTGCTAGGAAACTGTGTAATAAGCAGGATATTGTACAGTAAGCAAGTCATTATTGTGAAATAAATCCCTTCAGGGTGACTCATTACCCCTCTGTTTGCATTGGGATCCTGCATAACCCATTTGGGGTTTATTTTGCAATAATTACCTGCTCATTGTAGAGTATCCCTCATGTATTGTAGTGCTGCAGAGATGCCCTGGCCTACAAATCATGTTCTGCAGATGTAAGAAAACATGTTTGTTTTGTAAAGACACTGATAAATGTGACATTAGCAGGATTTTATTTTTTTCCAGTGAAAATGATACTTGTGATGCAAAAATTAGCAATGTGATTTTTTTTGTGCCACACTGAGTAGTTCTAATAATCACCTACGACCTCCGGATGGGGATACAGTTCAGTGCTACTGGGGTGTGATCATTATCATTCATTTATTATCAACCATCATCACAGAGGACCTGTCCTGGACTTCACACACCTCCACAAAATTCCTGTGCTAAGTTCTTGTGCTTTTATAGAAGAGAAATAGAAAGCACCTTGACTGGAAACATCACATACTGGCATCATGGGATGTGCACAGTCCAGAACAGGAGAACTCTGCAGTAAGTGATTAAAACAGCTCAGAACATCATTGGTACTGGTACAGAGCATCACGGATATCAGGGAGGTGCCTGCTCAGAGCCCAGAGGACACTAAAAGACATCACCAACCCCAGCCTCAGCCTGTTCACCCTGCTGCTGTCTGGCGACAGATACAGAAGTATCTGCTGCCAAAACAACAGACTACAGAGCAGCCTCTTTCCTAGGCTGTGAGACTGCTTAATTCATCCTCAGCACTCCATGAAAAAGTCAATGTTATAATTTATTATTTATTTCCCAATTTATACTGTAAAATGATAAACAAATGCACCTTATCAACTGCAACTCTAACTCTAGCAAAGGACTGCAATTAGGACTGCTTACTACAGCGATGGATTCTGGGGAGCACGTTTTTTCAGGCACCTCTGTGGTCATGCTTGGATTGCTGAACAGGCCTGCTGGGTACAGACACAGGGTCCCATAGGGACAAGGGCCGCTAAACCAGAAGACTCTGTGAGTTGGCCTATTTCTTGGTGGAAAGTTTAAGAGCTCTGCTGCAGTATGCATGTGCTGATCATATTTTGCACTCTTGGTCTCTTGGCCCATGCATGTTTTCTGCCCACATAGAATGGGCTACAATGGTATATTTATTTTATGTAATTTTTGTTTCCTACATAATACAAAGCTAAGTCAGACCCTGATGTGTCATGTCTTGAATCTGTTTCCACTGAAGAGAAAGAGAATTAGAAGGAACTCCCTACTGAAAATGATATGGTCAGGACTATTTCTGTATTTTCTTGAGTGCTGTTTGTACCAAGATTGTGTTGGGAGAAGCAGCAAAATGCATTTGTTTGGAAAACTGCGATTCCAGGTCAGCATTTTTCAAAATAGAACATAGCGGAAAGAGAATTGAAAATGAGAGCAAAACAAACATCTGGATTCTGGGATATTAACTTTGTCTAGGACTGATAAGACTTAACTATGATATACTGTATGTACAACATTAATGGTAATACCAGTGACTAGTGTTACACTTGAGGAAGCGGATATCACTAATGCAAGAGAAAATGATCCTTAAAAGAGATTTCCAGTCTCAGCTTTAATCTTTAACTTGGGTTTACTGGAAATAAAGGTAGCCTAGGGGGAGAAGCTGACAGTGATACTACTTTCTAATGCTTGCTCTAATGTAGTAACAAACAAGCTGTTGCTAACGTCTAAATGCCAGCCACCATTAATCACCAAGCAGAAGAATGAATACAATTTGCTACTTGCATTCCTATGGTTTTACACCTAATACTATCCACACAGTGTTCTTTTCTTCGAGTGCTCTTTGCTTGAACTTGTCAAGCTGCTACTTGATCTAGTACCTAAATCTTGTGGGTGGGGCAACATTTCCTACAGTTAATATTGCTCAAGAGCCAGATTGATAGGCATACTGACGCTTCTGCCGCTTATGTTGGCATAATAGCTTGGGCTCTACCCAGTGGATGAAGTGGTAATGGACGCGAGAATTGCAAAATGCCACTTTGCATCAGTTTAAAGGAGAGGGATGTGTCAATAAGACGGCAGTGAGAGGATTGCTCAACAGGATATCCTCCTGAAACAGCAGTTTCTCCCCAGTGTACTCTCAGATACATGCTGATTAGAATAAAATGCTTTGGAAGTTTTGATATCATTTCATTTTAGATGCATGTTACACTGGAGCATGTCACCAGCCAATCAACTTACCTATTAAGTGTGCCTACACACACAGTAGTATCCTGGTTATGATTGGGTTTTTGGAGCATTCTGGTTATGCTTTGGGAATGTAAGCAGCTTATCATGTTTTCAGAAGCTTGGATAAGACCTTGAGAAAACCTGGATATACTGCCTTGGGTACTTTGATAGAAACCAGATACTGCAGCTTGTAGATACCTTATCCAGGACTCTGAACCATCTCATAGTGGCTGAAATGGTTAGAAATCAAAACACAGAAACCTGCACGCTGTTATGATTATCAAATTCTATCAGCGTGTTCTTAAGATAATGTGATCATGAGAATGGGACAAATGGATGGACAGATGTACGTACAGACAACCTGAATATATAATCCCTCCAGACATGGCTGTCACTGGCACAGAGGAGTAAAAAAAAGGATAAAGCTCAATAATAATGAACATGCAAACTCACTCATGTCTATAGATCAGCTGTCTGGGATAAAAGTTTGTTCATGTGTTGTTTGTTTAAACTATGATTTCACTGATTATGTGCTTATTTTCAGATTTGTAGTGGATCCACGTTCAGACAGATTTATTGAGTGATAGCTCTTTCAGTCAATTATTTTGTGATTCAGTGGAATTCAAGTTGCTCAAACAAAAAATAAATTCAGAGAAACTGAAATTCTTTCCTTTCAACCTTAGTGATTTATTTTGTAGGTATAGATGAGAGATTCATATTGCAAAATGAAGACTGCCAACATCTGGTTATTAGTATGAGCATATGTTTATTAAGAACTGTTTCCATATTTACCAGTGTATTTGATAACAGTCTCCCAGTTATACATGACAAAACATAAGCATATGCATTTAGTGATAGTAAAATAGATCTAATATACACATTGTCAAATAAGATATTTCTAGTTAGTATACATTTATACAGAAAGTCGCACAAGGTCTCTTATTGGCGTTGTGTTGGCTTGTTGAGGCATTCAGTTCAGATTCTGGACATGTTGTGTAAGGCTTCACAGACGTCATAAAAATTTGAGCCAAGGTTAAACTTTTAGTCGCAAACAAACATTTCACAATGAAGGATGGGCGAAAATTCTCCGCCTGATTAGTGAATTTGGCATGCACTGTAACCCAACAGCCTGGGAGTCGATAAAGCCAATTTCAGTTACAACATTTTGGCTGAACAGTGTGACGCATGTCCTGCAGACTAATGTGCAGGGCAGTCATAAGAGACAGCCTCAATAGGGATGAAAATAGAGCCAGTTGATGAAGATTTTACTGCCTTTTACTAATTAAAAATCTGTTTTTACAGTCGAAGCAGCCACTAAACCCCACTTCTGTTTATAGTAAACTGGGTCATGCAAATTTGAACTGAAACAGGACTTATGCTTCAGTTACTGCACTTTGCTCTCCAGTGTATTTGCTTTGCTTACCTTATGTAACCCATATGCAGAACAAAACAATGTACAAAATAATAACTTTATATTTTAGATATCACACTATCTATGACGTCTGTCCACAGCACATCTTCCTGGTGAATATGAACAACACTGTTAACATTACAGCTACAAATAAAACAATTATGATCATTTGTCCAAAGTGAATTTCCTGGGCTTTTGGATAAACCAAACAATTCACTGAAGGGTTTTCCAGATACCCTGCCATCGCCATATTTCTGTCACTTGTAAAGCACACAGTATCACTGATATCAGGTAGTTTTATCTTTAACTGGTGTAGGATTGTCAGCCATTTATTGTCACAGCAGTTAAAATAATTTCCACTGATATACATTAGAGTGAGGTTAACAGATAAATCAAGGATCAAAGAATGGTTTAAAGACACAAAATGATTATTCCTTATGTCGATTTCTCTCAGAGGAGAGCAGCTTAAACTGCTGGGTATCATATCTAGATGGTTGTTAGATATGTCCAGCTGAGTTAACATTGACATGCAGGGTAAAGACAGAAGATCAGAGCTGGTCATGTTTATTTCACTGATAATCAAGGACTGTAGGTTGTTTTGCACACCTTCTAATGCGCCAAGTTGCATTACCATATCTGAATTTCTTGCCAGGTTCAGAGAAACCAAAGAGGTCCCTTGAAACGTGTTTGGGTGAAGCATTTCTATGTTGTTTCCTTTAAGATTGAGATGTTTAAGAGTCCTTAACTGCCCAAACACAACACAAGATGTGTTTAGAGTCATTAACTGAGAGCTTTGCAAATGGTCCATAGAGGAACAAGGTTGCACAGAATTGTCTTGCAGATTTAATGTTTCTATGTGCGTGAGCGCACTGAGAAATAGTGGGGAAATGTATACAAGTCTGTTGCTTTGCATGTCAAGGTGCGTTAAGGAGGGAAAGAAAAGCTGCCGATGGTACCCTGATGTGTTATCATTTCTAACAGTCCAGATGATCTTTTGCAGACAGTTGTAGCTGAAATAAAGAGTTTCTAAAGATGAGAGAAGGCTCAGAGTCTCCAGAGGAAAAGACCTGAAGTGGTTATAGCTCAGGTCAATATGAACCAGTGGCATCAGTCTCCAGTTTGCATGTAGGTTGTTTTTTCTAACTTTTCTTTCCTTTATAATCTCATTATAAAGTGCATTGGCCTCTGAAACCATTGTAGCCTCTGAATTCAAGGCTCCAATCATGTTATTCTGTAAATATAGATACTTCAAATGGCTCATGTTTGGAACAATTGGGAAATAAAGGAGTTTGTTGTAACTCAGATCAAGAATTTCAAGCCTGTAGAACTGGTTATCCTCATGTGTGACAAAGAACTCAACTGAATTCCAACTGAGGTTCAGGTATTTAACTTGAGGTAATTTAAAATCACAGATATGTGCAAGGTTATTTTTGGCCAAGTTTAGCATCTCTAACTGTCTCAACGGTTCGAATGTCCCCTGTTCTATCACTGATATCAGATTGTCGTCAATAATAATGGACCTCAAACTTTTACTCTCCTTGAACAAGTTGTGTGAAAGTCTTGTTAAAACATTACCCGTCATCTTTAGTTGATCAAGAGAAGGCTTGTTTTGAAGGTACTGTTCCACTGCATCATCGCTCAAACCGTTCATTGATATGTCCAAAGTCCTCAGTCTGCTGATGGATTGGAGGGCTTTGCTGTTGCTGCCAAGGTTGTTGTTCAGCGCATTTCTGGACAAATTCAACTCTTCAAGTCGAGCCAGGTTTTCTAAAGCCCCTTCGGAGATGAGATCCAGCTGGTTGGAGCTCAGGTCCAGCTGCTCCAAGTATGGCAAAGCAAGTGTGTGCAACTGTCTGATGAAGTTATTGGACAGGTCTAGTCTTCTAAGCCTTGCATCCAAATCCAGAGGGACAGAGCGGAGACTCTGGTTGTTCCAGGACTGCTCCTTGAAATGAAAGGAACATTAATCATAGTCAAAGAGTGAACCATGGAAACCAAAAGTCAAACAACCTCAGCAGTTTTAAGATTTCAAAGCCGATGAATGTGCAACTTTAAGAACAAAGAAATCTGTAATATTAGCATTTAAATTATTTAACATGAGTATACCTTCAACTTATGATCTGTCAGTCCGCTTTTGTAGAGACCATGGCTGAGTGACCAGAGTAGCAGGAGATGAGAGAACATGTGTCTGACCATTATCCCTCTGCTGCTGCTTCTGCTGCTGTACCACTACTGTTGTCAGAGCTCATATACACACTCACACACACCCTCTTATAGCCATGCTTCATAAAAAAAAAGCCAGACTGAAAACAGCTGCGGACACCAGATAGGCATTGTGGATACTATATTTAGACAATAAAGGCTTGGCCACTGATAAATCACTTTCTATTATGAAAATGTCAGAGTAAGGACCCTTTAATTTAGATAAAAACTAATCTTTAGACAAACATAATCATATCTGTGTTAAATGTAACCAATTATACAGCTGCATGAATCCCAAACTAATTCTGAACAGAAATACCCATTGAAAATTAATTTATACCAAGGCACGTTATCCCATTCATATCAACATTAATTTTATTTATCATGCTCTATAAAAGTATTTACAGCGTTCCGGAGTTTGTGTCAACCAGGAAAACACCTGTGGAGCGATATAAAATTATACCTTTGTTTGTTCCTGACATAGTCTCAGGAAAACGGAAACCGTTCTAAAATAGACAAGAGGAACAAATAAACAGACAGCGCGGAGGTGGAGCTGGAGGGAAGCCCCCAGCAAGAGACATGCTAAAATAAACTGATGAAAGGAGGAGGCAGCACACGTAAACAATGCTAGAGGACAGGCCCAGGTGGACTACCTGAAAGACGGTTTACAGCTACAGGGTTTTAAATTCTTCAAAAACCTGACAGATGAGATGGACAGTTAATTTAAAAATTCCCCATGTATTTTCCTGGGATTAATAACAAGTCCCAGCAGTTTTTCCTGCTGCTGTCAGTCTGTCCTTTATCAGCATCCTCTCACACAGCTCAGTGTCAGTTTTCTACATCCTGCGACAGTGAGCTGCATAGTTATCATCTTCATACTGTCTTGTTTCAGTTCAGCCGTATGACACCAAAAAAGGTTGACTCTGCGTCCATAGTGACGAGGGCTTGGGGTTTGGATGATATCACCAATTCTAGCTCATCATCCTGATGCAGCTGCACTATGCCTGTGAGAGAGGATACACAGAAGAAGGCATCAGAGGAGATTCAGGATGGCCAGCAAATTAAAGTAAAAGCTGACAAACTGTCTCCTAGTAGGGCCACAAAAAGCAGCTTTAGTTCTTCTCGGCATGGACTCTGTAAATCTCTGGAACTGTACTGAACACCTCCGCTTCCAAGTATGGCCACCAAACTCGCAAAAAACGTGAAAGGCCATTACTAGAGCCTGTATTTGGTTTGTCAGTTCTAAGCTAGAGAAACATGTAATGTTCAACATTCACCATATTCACACGGCAGCCAATGCTCAAATGTCATATTGCTGTGCTCCAAGTTGCAAGTCATACAAACGTGGTGAACCTGACAAATCATTATCATTTCACTGCTACTAGATTAGCTACTGAAAAGACACTGGATAATGAAAATCTGGATGGACATATCTGAAGCTCAAACAACATATTTGATAACCCACTAACTACCGTGAGACGACAGCTAATGTTAGAATTCAGCCACTTCCTTGCTAACGTTACATGCATCATGCCTGCCACAGAACATACACACTGCTAAACTGTTTTTGTGTTTTTTTGTTGGATGAATACTGTATGGACATTACACAGAAATATATGTTCCAGTGAGCATTATATCACATAACATTATGGACTTTTCTGAGGTCAGGTATAGAGCAAAACAGTTAGCTAAGCAAGCTTGATTATGGCCACTGTGACTTATTTCCAGTAAATGTGTCCAAGATGTGCTTTGATATTTTAGAATTAATTTACACCTGACCTATTGTATGGTGTAACACTGTTAAATGGTAATATTAGCTAGGAAGTGACTGAATGCTAATGTTAGCTTAAGTAACTCATGGGCAATCAGATATATTATTTTACCATCAAATTTGGTCTGGTGTCCCTCTAGATTTTCACTGTCCATTGTCTCTTTGTTGCTAACCAACCGGGAAGTGGTGAAATGATAATGATGGTGAACTCGATGGAAGAGGAACAGCACCTTTTGTAAAAAGGGCTCATTCTACATAACAGAAATACTCTTATTTTCTGGTGATTATACACTAAACATGAATATTAATTCCATTTTTCTGCTATATTCTGCCAAAAAACTGCCAAAATTTTACACATTTCAGGAAATATGCACAAATAGACTGTCTTTTCCAGGCTAGATACCATTGTCACGCCTGTATGGTAAATATGAAACCACCACCAGAAGCTGGTTAGCTTATCACAAGGAGTGGAAACAAAGGGAAACAGCTTTACTGGCTCTGTCACTTCCAATTTCATTTGTTTAATCTGTACAAAAACAACTGTGTAAAAATGATATGTTGTGGTCTGGGGGGCCCGTTTCTTCCTCAGAGGCAGTCTAAAAACCTCAGTGACAATGAGAGTCCAGGAAGTCATGACTGCTGACCAAGAAACATATAACCACCAGTGCAGACACAGTTTGTTGTTTTTGTACAAATTAAACAAACAAGATATATAGGTGCTGGGAAGCAAGTCTTGTTTAAACTTTGGAAAGAGCCAGGCTTGCTAGTCCATGTGCTAAACTAAGCTAAGCTAAGCTAAGCTACCATCTGCTGGCAATAGCTTCATATTTACCCTGCAGACATGAAAGTGGCATCAATCTTCTCATGTAACTCTTGGCAAGAAAGCGAGCACATTTCTCAAAATGCATTGAACTATGTCTTTAGGCGGCCACACAGTAGTGCCTCACTGACCTGCAGTGTAGCATGTATTGGCAGGATTTTCTTCATCGGGCATTGCTTTTAGGCAACGCAAGAGCTCTGTTCCTGTTTTCATAGAATCCCAACTTCGAATGATATGACCCATGACTGCGTTTGGGCATTCGAACAAAACCTGTAAATTAGGCATAACATTAGCTGAATAGTTGGAACAAATCAGACGTAATATCAATTTAGTTATGCTTGAATTACAGTGACACAATACTTGTCCAAACACCAAGTAATAACCATCTTCTTGGACAACAATTCTGTTTTCCCTTTGTGAAATTGCATTTCCTTGCTGCACAGAAACAGTCCAAGGGATCACTGTTATATTTCCTGTGGGAGAAGGCAAGATACACTTACTCAAAATAATGGCATACGATGTGATACTAAAGCCAAAGACTTGAATTTAGTTTTACCTCTTATGTCTGGCTGTTTGTTAGTGTTAGCTGTTAACTGCAGGAATGATGTTGGAGCTGGCAAGAGAGAAATAAACATAATACTTTAATTTTATTAACTTAGCACACACTGTTTATGGTCTCACTACCAGATTAAACTGTAACTAATGGACACATTTTCAGTTCTCAGCTCCAACCCACCTCTGCAGCTGCCCTGTTCCCGTTTTACTCTCCTAGAAGAGATCTTCAGAGAACTCTGAGCTTTTTGCAAAGTACTTGGCTTTATGTCCTAAGAGAAAACAAAGCATTAGGAGAAAATTTATTATTGCAGCGCTATCAGAACACTCACTAATGGCATAAATCTCAGTAGTACATTGTCCAAGATGACTCCATCCTGTATAATCAGTGACATACCTCCCTTGTTTTAGACATCTTGGCCACCTTCCCATTGACTCCCTCAGAACGTGGCTGATTTAATTGTAGAATTATGTCCCCTTGGAGTTTGCGAAAATCATTCTCTAAAACACTGGCTCTGTGCAGCAGGAAAAGACTAAGACAAAACATGAATGCTGTTAGTGATAATAAAGCATTGTAAAGCATTTTGAGACTAGTGCAGTCTGCATGTCCTCAAGTTACTCAAATGGGTGAGGTCACACATCAGTTAACCCCCGGAAACCTAAATGTTCAGTTTCAAAATTAGTTTCTAAATGAGGAACTATCTTCTCTCTCTGCCTCTCAAGATGGAACTCATTTAGATCGCATGAAGATTACAGCAAAATCTGCAGTGCGTTGTGAAACTTGCAGTCGAAGTTAAAAGCCACATTTTAATAAAGACAAAGGCCTTGCTCAGAGAGCATCATTTGTTCTTGTCAGTACTCGTGCCAGCAGGGTCCGATCTGAAAGAGAAGTTTTAACCTTTTAAATCAATACCACCCGCTACACAAACACAAAAGACAGACAAATGGGTTTAGACAGAAAATGAAACATTTTAATCCATCAATCAACTCCATTTACAAAAGTATATCCCATTTTATATACAATATATACATAGACGTATAAACAACTATCATTTTTCCACATGGATTCATTCATACGGTAACTAAACAATAGCACTGTAACAAAACATATCACTGATATTCTGCAGGGATGCTGTAGTGCAAATGTGCGCAAAATATATAGTGCTGTTGCTCTGCGAACACCTTATAACTCCAGTTTTAATGGATTTTTCTCAGCTTGGCATAGAAACCTTTGAACATTTATATGGTCTTTTAATCATTTTTATAACCCAGGGGCATATGGAGATTTAAACCACTTGTTAAACCACGTTTTTTTTTTATACCTGTTAATGTAATTAAATTAAAGCTACTACAAGGAACTTTCATATTGTGTTGATTTTGGATGTACTTGTGGACAAAAGCAGGAGTGTTTCCACCATCATAACTACAAAATGTAACGGTAAAAATAAAATTATCTAAACAAAAATCTCATCCTGCTTCTTTTTAACTGGCTAACAGACTTCTCACTGTAACTTTGTCTAGGAAAATGTAAACACAGGCTTGTTTAGTCTGATTTCAAGGAGAATCCGGCCCAGTAGGAGGTATTAATAACAACTGTACAGTAGCAGCCATTCCCAAACTTAAGATGCCACAGCCCAATTTGAAATCTGAAAATCTTCATACCAATGATGAGATATAAGATACGTTTCAGTGTTAATGTGACCAGTAACCAAATATGAAGCAACACCTGCTAAACTAGGTCAGATAAATGAATAATAACACGTAATTTAAATCCCATGGCAGGGCTCACAATAGGGATTGCCCACTTGCCCGGGGCAAGTAAAATGCCATGTCGGACAGGTGGTTAAAAAAAATAGGAAATTAAAACTATTAAACTATTTTAAAAGCAATTTTTGTGCAAAATGGAGATTTCCTGCTTTTTTCATTGACTATCATTTTAAACTGAGTATCTTTGGGTTTTAGACAAAATGAGACGTGAAGACACCAGCAGCCCCAGATTGATCATGACAATCAACTTTAGTTGTTGTAGCTGTTCAATAACTGCTAATAAATAAAAGACCTGTATAGGGGCAAGTAAAAATTGGCTTTAGGCAAGCAAATTTCTGACCCACGTGTCCAATCAGGCAAGTGAAAACAAAAATCATTAACATTGAAGCCTGCATGGGTTTGTTTTATTAATTCTGATTACTTAAAAAAATCATAAATATTTTTAGGTAATTTCAAACTTACAAAATTGTAACTTAAAAATATTTTAATTAATTTACTTTTAATGACCCCTCAAGACCCACCTGTAGTACTTCCATGGCCCACAAGTGAGCTGCAGGCCACACATTTGGAGTCACTGCTATATAGAAATCGCTTATAGTCTCGTTCGACTGAGACTGTTTCATAACCAGTTAAAAACTCCTTGTAGCTGCTTTAATTAAAAAGGCAAACCATAAAATATTTTGAATAGCTGGTGTGTTTTTGAAGGTACAAGATTATCATTCAACAGCACTTCAAAAATATGTAAATATTAAGTATATGTCAGCGCAGTGTCCTTCCTTGCTATAAAGAGAGATGCCGTCTGTGTCGACACAAAATGGTGACTATAAATAGAAGCTTTTGTTTGATGAGGACATTTGACTCATCATAGTTGATCTCTGTGCACAGAATCAATGTGGGGGGAGAGCACAACAGTCTATTTGTCCATTTGTCATACAGAGCTGTGAAAGTGAACAAAAGTCACCCGGGGCTCCCTCAGCTTTAATAATACGAAGTGTTCTTCCTCTTAACAGGGGCAAGACTTGGGCTAGAAGTCGTTTGCTACCGATTCGACCGTTGTGAGCAACTTCTCCTTTCTGCAGAGGGCTGCTGGTGTGTGGTGCAGTTATCAGTTCTGTCCAGCAGATGGAGCCTCTCCAAGTCTGACACTTCCCAGGAAGGTGGTGTGGTTGGTCATACTGATGAGTGTGTCCTCATACACTATGCGTATGGAGATCCTCTGGCCAGCGCGGAGCAGGCTCACCCCAGCCGTGTAGCAGGTGTTGAACTTGCGCTGGCCCGTCTCGATGCTGCAGGTGCAGCGCAGGAACGGGTTGGAGTCCACCATCACCTCATAGCTGGCAATGTCGGTGAAGTTGAGGTAGTACACCTGGTGGAGAGGGGGAGACATAAAAATTCACAAAAGACTGAGAGGGGTAGTCAAAACAAGTCCACATGATATTTAAGGGTGTATTTTAGCAGAAACAGCTGGAGTATTAGAGTAGCCAACAGAGGTTTGAGTTATTGATGTTCACATTTAGCCACATCTAGAGGAAAAAGAAATATGACCTATAATATAACTCAAACATTTATGGATAAGCACAGCAAGCAGGTTTTAACGAAAAGCTACAGAACTGCCAGTTCTTTTGACACTGAACTGTAAATTTTAAGAGTTACGTCAAGGACCGTACTCACTTCTACCTGACTATATATGAAGTAGACACCGTCCAGCAGCACCTCCAGCTCTCCAGAGCGAGAGTGCATTTTAAACACGCGGTGATGGATGGACACCATCTTCCAGTTCCTAAGAATGCCTTCAGACAGATCTAAACATGCCACAACAAACAAACACAGAGGCAAACAGTCAATATAAACAGCTATCAGCAGTGTTTAACTACAACCAGAGCTCTGTGCTGACAGAGAGTATAAACCTGCTAATGATGCTTACATTGCTTTTACATTGACAAAGTGATCTGCTAGCATGCGAGGGTTCTGAGTTAACAAGGGTCTGACTTACAATATAATCCTATAATAGCTGTGGGATTAGTTTAGGGTTATTATAATCTTGTAGTAAATATTAGTAGCAACATTCAACTCATGGCCCGTGGACCAAACCTGGCCATTTAACAACCTCAGTCCAGCCCTTTTATTTATAATAACTTTTTTTTCTAAATAATAAAAAAATACAGAATTGTGCTTTAACCTGCTATCATTGTACATACATGCATGCTTACATTGTTTATTAGAACTATGGTTTTCAACCTGGGGTCTAGGGACCAACAGAGGTCCTTGGGTGGGTTGTAGGGGGTCTCCAGCAAAAGGATCACATTATTTGGAAGTTTAAACAACAAAGGAAGAAATTGTGTTGGCCATTTTGATTGACTGCAGTTTATAGTGATCCTAGTTTGATCATAATATCTTCAAACCTACAAATAAAAAAATACCCAAGGGGGGATTCCTTAAGACAAATATCCTCTAAGACTGCAGGTCCATGGTCTAATGTGCATCTGTTGTGGGGGTACTTGTCATGAAAATTTTGGGAACCCCTGTAACGGAGGATCATCATTTTGTTTGGAGGCCAATTAGCCCATTGGTTATATCTGTTGTTAAGCACAGAGACATTAAATTATTTAACTCAGGCTGTTTAAGCAGAAGGAATATAGGAGTCAAATTGAATGAAAAAATACATGAAATGCAACACTGTGTTTATTAACAACGAGCCAGTTCTAATCTAGGATTACAATGGTGCTATGTTTTCCTGTACTTTTGTACGCAATGTTTCTTTTCCAATTGTGAAAACTAATTAAGTGAAGAAAAACTAAGAAGGTACATTGTGTTACACAAAAAGGGACAGTTCACCCCCAAATCAAAAAACTATTTTTTCTCTGGTCTGTAGTGTCATTTATCGATCTAGATTGTTTTGGTATGAGTTGCTGAGTTTTGGAGATATTGGCCATAGAGATGTCTGCCTTTTCTCCAATATAATGAGACTAAATGGACTCAAAAGGGCAAAAAATACATTTGAAACTCAACAGCAATGTCTCTTTCCAGAAATCATGACCCATTTATTTGAGATATTACACAGACCTTGTTGTGAGCATTTTCATGTAGAAACAACTTTCTTTCTGTGGTAGAAGCTACAAAACAATCTAGATGGATAAACAGCAGTACAGGTTAGAGGACAGGGTATACTTTTGGTTTTGGGGTGAACTGTCCCTTTAAATTACTAACTTAACGGGTCAAACAGAGGAAATGTAAATGTAAACTGGCTTCTTGGCACTTTACTTTTTTTTTTTTTTAATCTGTCCCTCTGACAAAGTAGTTGTATAGCCTCTGCTCAAAACCATAAAATCTTATGTTCTGTAGTTGATTGTGTTGACTTTCTATAAGGTGATTAAATGAAGAAAAAAAGAAAAAAAAAGACAAAATCTGGCATGTTGACTCTCTTGTTTAAACATTATTAATCAACCAAATGTTGACAGTTTACAGTGTTCCTATTTACTCTGGTGTAAGCCTGTGGCTTGGCAGGGATGCGTTTCGTAGAACAGTTGCAGACTCCTGTCTTTGACAAAGGACACTGACAGCGATTAAGCGTGTTTATTGTACTGTGTCAAACACACTGGTGAAACTACAAGTAACAGTGGACAGAAGACCCACCTTCTCTCACTTGGATAGTTGTCTCCTGCCCTTGCAAATGAACCACTGCAGGCTGAAAAAGAAAAAGGATCTCTGGTGACTAATCTGGACACACAGTAAAACAAGGGGAAAGCTGTTTCATCAGGGATTCTGTGTGGGATAAAATTTAATTTTCAATAGGTGACATAGTCTACCTGGAATTCCTTTGATTTCGTCTTATCTGGAACCCCTGCAACAATAAGAGAGACAGACATGATAAAATGGCCTTCAGCACCACCGAGGAGCAAAGAAGAGACGATGATTCAAAGAAAACAAACACCGACATAGTTTAAAGATAGATCACCGCTATCCCACACTATGTTTGACATCCATCAGAAACTCTCACTGTGAAGGCAATGAGTTCATCAATTTTTTTTGTCAACTTGAGCCCCCTGCTAGTGTGGGAACGGGTCTCCATGCAGGAAAGTACTGTAATCTAAGAACAAATCTCTCAACTCGTGGGTGTTTCCAAGTCCTCTGGCCTCCCGAGTCTTGGCTATCTCAGCGTGTTATCGTGTCATTTCTATTTTCAGTTTTATACCTGCTGGACCTTGAGTGCCCGGAGGTCCCTGCGGCCCGGGAGGTCCAGGAGGTCCTGCGGGCCCTACGGCGTTGCTTCCTGGAATACCAGGGATTCCTGGGATGCCCGGTGGCCCCTGTGGGCCCGGGGGACCTGGGGGACCAGGGGGGCCTGGCACAGGCCTTTTTTTTCCTGTAAAAGAGAAAGATAAATGGTTGGAAAACTAGACCACTGAGCGTGTTAAAGGGACAATTCACAACATTTTCTTACCTGTATTGTTATTTATCCATCTTGTCTGAGTTGCTGAGTTTTGGTAATATCACCTGTAGCAATATCTGCCTTCTCTTCAATACAATGGAACTAGATGGCACTCGGCCTGTGGTGCTAAAAGTTCCAAAAAATACATTTGAAAAACTCAACAGCAATGTTTCTATCTACAAATCATGACATGTTTACTCAAGATATTCAAGAGACTTTGTTGTGAACAATTTCACGTAAGAACTATTCTCTTTCTACGGTAAAATCTACCAGAACTACTTCCTGCAGCATATTCTGCTGGAACTACTGTCTTTCTATGGTAGAATCTATTGGAACTACTTTCTTCCTGCAGTAGAAGCTACTGGAACTACTTTCTTTTTATTCAAATAAAAATAGTTACTACATGAAACTCCTCACAACAAGATCTTTGGATCATCTTAAGGTCATGACTCCTGAAAACAGACACTGGTGTTTTTTCAAATGTGTTTTTGGCGCTTTGAGCACCACAAGCCGAGTGTCATCTAGCTCCATTACATTTGAGAGAAGGCAGACATCTCTACACCCAAAACTCAGCAACTCACACCAAAACTATAAAATAGTATTACAGGTGAGAGGAAAAATATGTACTTTTGATTTGGGGTGAACTGTTCCTTTAATCTTTTGGCAGATATATCAGTTTTATTTAATTAGCTTTAAATCACACATTTGCTGCCAAGTATTTTACATTCTGTATTTCAAAGCCTTAAGGCAGGAATAATGTTCCTGACCGACAGAATCGAACATCGAAAGCTTGTCAGTCACTTTGAGCCAACATGGTTATTGGATTCTGGATGACCTCTCAAGGATACTTCCACAAAGTAGGCAGCAGGTAGCAGTTTAATCAATGAGCAGGATAACTGAAATTCAGGCTGAATTATGTATTACCTTTTTTCTTCTCTTTCCTTTTTTCCCTTCCAGTCGATTCTGTAAGAAACAAAAACAGTGTGATTAAGCTTGAAATGGTCTCCTGAACAATTATCATCTCAGATAACATCTCGAGTATCCCACTCATTCCATGTAGGTATCCTTGAACGGGCTAAAATAACAGATTCAGATGTTCAGGCACTGAACGCTGGAGTGGAGGTATGTCAGTCTGTGGTATCTTCTAGTGTAGTAATTTGTAAGTGTGGTTTCACCTCCTCTGTATGAACAAGTGCCTTAAGCATTCACAGGCAGTGGAACTGGAGAAGATCATTAGAGAGATACTTTATCCTGCCAAAATCCTTTTCTTTGAATTAAGCCCAGATGGAGAATGCAGATGAAAGTGTGTTACATGTGGGTGTGTGCACGCATGTGTTTGTGTGAGTGTGTCTCCCCTGTACAACCGTGTGTGTGTGTGTGTGTGTGTGTGTGTGTGTGTGTGTGCGTGCGCGTGCATGCATGTTGGTGGGGCATCTATGTCAGCGCTTGCTTGAAAGACAAAATGCACTTAGCGTACATCTGTGTGTGCGTGTGCAGCTGAAGAATCCTTTTCAAAAAGCCGTCTCGCTGCTCTTGTGTTTACCATGTCATTACAACTACAAAGGCCATTTAACCTTAAAACCTCACAGTTTGAGTCCCCCTCAAACATATGGCCAGTGTTTCTCCTCTGGCTAAATGACTGGATGCATCCGCATAGATTTCTCTTAACGAGCAGCCCTATCTGGAATCTGGTGCCCGTTAGGAGTGCCCAGAATGCACACATACGCACACACGTGCAAACACGGGACACACACACACTCACACACGCGCTCGCACACAAACACACACACATCTAAGGCTGAGATTACAAAAGCCTTTGTCTGTGTGCTGAGAGCAGAAGAGAGACCTGGGAATGATTAGTGTTTAGAGGCTCGGGACTTTACTGATTTATGTAGAAAGTCTCAAAGGTGAGTTTTTTCTTCTAATTTAAACACAATCACTAAACTTCCCCCCAAGTATTCGGTGTCACGCCACAGACGCTGGAATGCCTTGTGATCATGCTGCACTTGTTGCTCTCAGACATGAAACTTCAAAGGCTTTGCTTTTTTATTTGCATAGCTCAGATTCTAAACAAAAACTACAAAAGCAAATTCAGACATATCGCACATATGGTTGTCTGCGGAGCTATCGATTACGATAAATCAATTTGGGTGGAATTAATGAAAGCCATCAAAGTCTCAGATGATTCAGAAGTGGCCACCTGGTTCCTTAAAATGTTCTACACAGTACATTTTTTAATCTTCAGACCTTGCCGATAACACAGTTGGGTTCCAACGTCCAGATCTGATACAAGAGATATTTTGGGGGACCTGATATTATTTCGAGACGGGGGAAATCAATGCAGGCTTGCTTCACTGTCTGTTTCAAATTGGTGAAACCCTCCCAAACTCCTTGTTGTCCTTGTTTGCTGTCCAAGTAATAATCAATCCCATTCCGTTTAATCTCTTGCTCTATAAACTCAGCAACATTATGCGGTGAAGCTGCTTTGTTAAGTAAGCACAAAGCAGTAAAAAATCAATTCCACAAAAAAGTGAGAAACCATTAACAAACTGTTTTCAAAATTTAAGAGGCTTAATCCCACCAAAAGCCTGTTATTTACACTGTACTGAATCCCCTCCAAACAAACAAAGAGTTACAGAAACCATTGCTCAACAGTCGACCGGGCTGGTGCCAAGTACATATCCAGAAAATAGACTGATGCAGGTGCACCACAGAGCAATTGTTTGTGGGGGGTTTCTTGACATGAAACGCAATGACTGTGGAGACAATAAAGCTACAAAGGGTTAGCAGACAACTTCTGTTTGAAAGCATAGGGACAAAAGACACAGAAGTAGTAAATTATGATAAATTTTAAACTAACGTGCCTGTTTCTGGCTGCTTCCCGGGACTCCTTTTCGCTCGCTGAGTTATGCCCCTGTGATCCTCTGTGGCGTGGAAGTCGCTATTTCTGTGCAGCAGCTTCTCCTGGTGAAAAAAACAAAAGAAAATATTATTAATGAGCTTGGAAAATTCATATAACAGAAAATTCAAGAGGGCCACTGGCTTCATACACAGAGCCTCTCCTCAGAATATTAATACCAGCAAAGATCGCCTCATATTAATTCCGCGAAGCAAACAAAAGGGATGACTGTGACAAGGTTTTTGAGAGCGAAACCCATGTTGCGAGTGGCCTTTCTATTCTTGCAGATATAATGTTTGCACAAAGACAACTTGGGGCATTTGAAAAGATGTGAGACACTGTCAGCCAGCGCATTCATTTGTGGCCAAGTCATTGTCTGTCCCATTGGGGCTGTAACCTATCCTGTAACCCAAGTCACTTTTGTCTGTGTCTCTGCCGTTTGAGACAGTCACCTGGACACGGCTGCTCTAAAATTCACCTTTTTATACAAAAGGAGGACATGGATTGCGGTTAATCTGAGAGCAATACCTATTCATGTGGCACCTGGTCCCAGCCCTATTCAGAGGTGGCATGAATAAGCTAAAAAAAGCTAAAGAAAAGGATCTGATGGATTTGCTGTGAGCTCATCCCTACAAACAGGAAACACTATGGTACGGCGGCATTGGGGTGTTCCCATGGGCAAGTGAGTGGCGGGACAAACCGCATGCCTGTGTTCATATGCGACCTACATTCACATGAACTCTGTAGGACGTCCTGACCTGACTGTAACACACTCGAGATGTGACCGACTCTGACAACAATAAAAAAAAAAAGATTCGTGCTAAGGATTCGGGATTTTAAAACGCAGATTGTTCAAAGTCGCCTTCAGTTAGAACAGCCAGTTTGTGATCACATCTTTGGAGGATTCCCAGAATCCGATAGACAAAGAAACTTCGGCACTGGAAGGACAACAAGACCACCCAAAGCCTCGCCTTTTGTCAAGCCCTGAAATATAAGAGAGCACTTTTGGTCACACTTTGGAGTGTCAGCATAAATAATGCTAAGAGTGCAAGATAAAGCCTGAGAACACATGACCAGACAACTTGTACTTGTGCTGGACATCTGCTTGGAGTTTGAATAAAGCAGTGACACATGCAGCACCTTAGCATGGATCAAAAGATAATAAATAATGATGTATCACTTCTTCGTACTGCTGGGAATGTATCAGACAAGCTCACTGACAGACACTTTGACCTCTCTTTTTCCCCAGTTGGGTACAAGATGACATGCTCCCTCTGTGACGCTCAAGTAAACATAGTTGTTAAACCCCCCCCCCCCCCCCCCCCCGTGATGCTGAGAAATCTCTTTCGCCTGAACTCCTGGTGCCTCTTTGTGTGGTTTTCAAGCAGAGCCACCGAAAGAACATATGGAGACAGACAAGAAAAGTTATGTTTTGCGTTTCTTCTATACCTCGTCTCAGATGTGGGAACCCCCTCCCGTGGTGAGGGATGAGCTGTATCATGTCGAACACCCCCCGCCGGCTGTGTTGGGCAAGCTCAAAGTAGTTAAAGTCTACATCCCTGACCAGCTGCCAGCCATGTCTGACCTTATAAGCACGGGAATTCCAGCCTGATGGAGGAGTTGGTGTTGGAATGGTTTATCGACACACAGACCTCCAGATGTTCCCGCGAGCAGCGACGTTTGCTGTTCATTTGGTGCGCAGGTGTCTCCACATCTCCTCTCCAGCTGTTGGCATATAGCAGGCTTTTACCTCTCAAAGGATTCTGGGTGTATGTTCAGGCATATGGCATTACACTTTCGTCTGTTCTGACAGCCAAACATGATTCAACAGCCAATTTCTGGCCCGAGATTAAGCTCCAGAAGAACGACAAAAAACAAACAAGCAATCTGCAAGGCTACTACCAGACTGGTGCAGCTTGTGTTGTTGATGAAGGCAACAAAGTGATTGAAGAAATAAAAAAAATTACCCCATTATATGACTCTGAGAAATGGTTTTGCTCCCTTGTTTGCTTCATTTCACTTCATTACAACATTTACGGCCTTCATACCCTTCAAAGGCACGCAGAGTTACAGTAAATCAGGAGGATGACAACGTGTTGGTATGTATGCCAAGTGCCAACTATTGAGTAAACCATTCTTTTTCAGCACAAGGGGAAAAATGCTATTAATTAGAGGGCTTTCAAATCTTCAAAGCGTGGGGGGTGCTGTTGTGCGCCTAGGACGCGATTCCCCGTTGCTCTGTGAGGATATGACTAAAATTCAGTCACCCCAGGGATGTGTAATTTTGGGATCACAAGAGTTCTTTTTGCCCTATTAACACTTACTATTACAACAGCTAGTATTTATACCCATTTCTGCACTTACACTACCGAAACTCCCTCGTATTAAGAGCTTTTCAAGCTGTTCATGAAAATACGATGCAACAGCTTGATTGTCTCTTGATAAAATAGTGTTCCCTAGCTCACATTTCTCCACAAATAGAGACATTCTGGCTGCAGTAAATCTTGGACTAGCACTGACAATTAGTCACTAAATTGCGGTTGAGAATGTGAGGTTGAGGAGGTGAAACTCTGGCGGTCGTGGGTGCCAGATGCCGACTGGGTGCTCATCACTGCTGTACAGGCATTACTGATTTTAACAGCAGGCGAACTGCAGAGAACTGAAGCTTCATAATACTTCTGTGATTCACACTTCTGGATGGAACGACGACAGCGTGTTTTCTTCTTAAATATCACACAAAAAAGGAGTGTCCTTAACTCAGCCAAATCAGACAGTGTTCTCTGGAAGGCCATGTGTTTTAAACCATAACTTGGGTAATTTAATAACAGCATCCATAGATTGTGATCTAAAAAAGCTGTGGAGCTCAACCTAAGGGAAATGTTGCCTGTCAGCAGCCAATCACATCTGAGATTGTTGCAACACTGCTGGCAAAGTGACTTCTAGCTGAATGCTGTGAATGCCTTGAGAATTTATTATTTTGGTAGATGTTTGCGACTCTGGACTTAATCGTTACTGGGCGTTTACGCCATCAGTCTGTCAAGACAATTCATTCTTATATGGAAAAGCTTGAAGCCTCATATCTCTGATGTTTCAGCCTCCTCTGCCTTGTGCTTTTATGACACTTGTGTCGACAGTGATTAATTCCTGATATGGAGGCTATCTCCTTACACATGATACTGCTGTTTTAGCTAATCACGCACTGGCCACGATTAAAGTAGATGTGGGTGACAGCCCACCCTGGAGCCCCCAGAACTTGTATGCTGCTGAGAACTTTGTGTCCCATCAAACTGACTTTTTTAATAGCCGTTAACTAGACTCCAGATGTTTCAGCATCTGTTCTCTGTGAGACTTTGAAGGCACACATCAGAGGAGAAAATTATTTCATATAATGGTTATAAGAAAAATGTTAGGCAAGAATAAAACGCTAGTTGAGCTAACACAATTAAATATTCCATGGGCTGACTTTTATTATGTTTTGCACACTGGGGTCAGGTGAATCAGGGTCAGGCTGACTGCGAGCGACACTTGCTCTTACTCAGTAATGCCCTGCATCACACTCCTGGTGCACACACACACACACACACCTGGGAGGGGCTTTTTACTGTTGGGAACTGTGCAGATCTGCTGGACAGCTGGGATTTACTGCCTTGCTCAAGGGCATACCGACTGTGACTGTTGAAGGGAAGACTGTTAGTTCACTTCCAAGGCGCGGATCATAAATGACCAGATCATCTGCTCTCATTAAAAAGCAACTAGATGGATCTGGAAAATAGAGCCAGACAGCTACATTGGTCAGCCAATATTATGCCGATAACACACACAAAAAAAAATTCTGACGCTGTTGCTGATGCCTTAGCATCAATACCAGTTCCAGAACGATTTTTTCCTATACCAAATCCATGTTAACGAAAAGAAAATTACCTTATAGTACAGTTACTCACTTTAAAGAAACTGTTTCAAAGAACTGGGATTAAAAAAAAAACAGAACAATGATCGCTATCTCAGGGTATGAAATGTTTTTTTCTGCATGCCTTTATAATGTGTAACATTAGAAAACCAATCACCCGCAGTGTTAGATCTTGGTACAAGCATGCTGCTCGCTCATTGTGTCACTAATGCTGATGACATTTACTTCTTAGATATCAAGATTTGGTATTAAAGCTCAAGGCATTTTTTGATACTTGAAAGTATTGAAGCAATTCAGGTGGTGCCGTAAAAGTACCAAAGTTTAGTACCCTGCCCTGGATCCCTAGATATTATCTGCCTGATACTTGTCTAGTGCAGCTATATCTGCCTACATCAGTATCGGTATATACTGTCCATTTTTTTTTCAGACTACCAGGCTATTTTACACCACAATAATGCAGCAATATGCATGCAGCACATCTGATGCAGCACGTCAGGCTGCATGTCATTTTATGTTGATTCGGCTCGGAACCAACAGAACCGACAGTTTGTGTTTTGATGTTAGTTTGAAAAATGTTCAGTGAAATACGTAACATAAGCTCCAACAGCGACAGCAACAGCACACCAAATGGCATCTTTTTTTTATTGCTTATAAAGCTAGTTCTGCAGGCTGTTTATTTAAGTTTTTCCACCTCAACAATCTGCCTTTTCTCTTCCATTAGTGAATAATATCACACACCCAGTTTGAACATGTGTTAGGGTTGGGTGATTGGACGAACAATTGTCTTTCGACGATGGGCTGAATCCATCACCGACTGCTATTTCCGACTGTTCTGCACCGCGCTTTCATCCAGTGACCCAGTACACACCCACTCGGCCGACCATGAGTGCGCTGAGCTGGGTGACGAGTGGGAGGAAAACAGCCTGCAGAGTCAGACTCTTTGTGCTCTTTTCACGCTGTAAATTAAGTTTTTTTTGACCAAACCAGAGTTGATAATTGTTGGAAGAGTGGACAGACTAACAAAGACGGTTCTGATGAGTTTTAAGAGTTTTTCTGTTGAGTTTAAATGAAGTGTGTTTTCCGAGGCATGAATGAGCTAATTAAGCTCGCCTTAGTTCGGTAAAAGAGAGAAACTTGAATTCAGAAGGTATATGGTCGTATTTCTCAGTTTAAAATGGAAAATAAGTGTTGGAACATGTCATTTCTAGACACTTGGTGAGTTTATTTTATCCACTGGACATAGTGAATGCACACAGCATGCGTAACATAGTGAATTTGCCGTTTGCACACATCTCCCAGCTGATACTGGAGAGGACGGGAGGAGGTCGGAGTGTAAATTTTATGTTTAAACACCATTTTGAATTAGAACATTATTTTATATTTGCTGCATGATGCAAACCTGCTGCAGCAGCAACATGTTTCATTCATATCTACTGTAAATACATGCAGTCTGGTAGCATTTTAATTAATGTATTTTGGCTGCTGCGGATGCTATGCAACCAACATACAAAAGCTGTGCTGCATACGGTGGAAACAGTTTGATATTTATTAGAAATACAAAATGCAATCTTATCGTTGAAACGCTTTAATGTGATTTTGCATTTTATATGTGTCATATCAGTCAAGCTCTACTGGAAAAATTGTCAGAGGTTAATTTTTGAGTGGATGACATAAATGGTTTTATTTTTCCTGATGCATTTATTGCATATTTTCCTAATGGTATGAGTATTATTGCTGGGAAAATCTCTGAAGATTTAAAATCCTTACAAGTGCCAGGTTAGACTGCAAAACAAGATAGTCTCTATCATGATACTTGCATCTGAGGGAAAAGATCAAATGAAATTTTACAGAAATTCTGTCAGATAGATAGGCTCAGACTGCATTATATGTTGTAAAACATTTGGGTTGATAGCAGTCTCTCCTCCGTTCACAAAAAAGGAGATTCTGAAAACTGATCAGAGACTTGTAGTGTTACAGCTTACACAGCCCTGATCCTTATCTGGGAGTTAGAACACCAAACACTTCTGTCAAATCAGGTGGGAATCTATCAATTCTGCCAATTTTCAGCACAAAATAGCTGGACTTAACAGGTCCACTTGAGTATTTTTTTTTTTAACCTGCAGTGAAAAAACGTGACATGTGGTGGCTGAAGTAGGACAATACAGAAATGTGATAAAATGTGACCAAACTTAAAACTGGATGAACGAAAACATTTAAGATTACTAGGCTGCTGCCAGAATAAACAGAGGACTGCATTTTCCTTTCATAATCAAACTGAAGCATTATAGCACTTAAAATGTGTGATATGCTTCTTTCCACAATCTCTTACTGTAAAGTCATTATTATATTATCAATATTTTAGAATCGTTTTCTAGGGAAAGATTAACTCTGAAATGCCACTTAAAAATACCAGAGAATACCATAAAAATACGAAACGACTTTTTTGGGCCAGATACTGACGTATAGGTGACGTATAATGCAATACATATGTGATAAAAACACTTAAACATTGATTTTGACTCCATGGGAATTTTAAAACTCACGTCCATGCCGTTTTCCAGTGTTTTCCCACTAATTATCCTCCTTAATACCATGATCTCAACTGAGCAAAAGTTCTCTTTCCATTCGGTTTGACTGAAGAAGCCGCTAAACGAGTGCCAAAAAGTGCCTGGATTTCCACTGTGTGCGCTGTTTACCAAGGTTGACTTATGTTCTACGACACTGATCAGCCCAGTCAAAAACTGATCTGAGTCATTATCACATGGTGTGTGATGAGTCCACCTGAACAGAGGTTATACACACTGCCACTACATGATGACAATGCCCAGATGTAGGTCTATGTGGTATGTATGTTTGATCCTATACCTGACTGTTCTTGCTTTTCTTTGTTATGTTACACTTGTCTGTGCAAATCACATCAAATTTCACTGATGCTGCTGAAGTGCCTTTGATGATGGCTTGTGTGATAAATCCAATAAACAATTTTTAGCTCTACAAAAAAAGCCTCTTCAAAGGAAATGCTTGAAAAGCTAACAAGCGCGGCCGCTGCGTCCAAATGCCACATGCTCCCGTTTCTCCAACTATGTAAACTGTGGGATGTGTAATCAGAGTTGTTTAATGCAGACATCTGGCAAAGACAGCATCACAGCGCTGTTAAATATTTACAGCTGGGCCACAGTCTTTCACCTCATGAAGCGTCACCATCTGGGTTGAATACCAGGGCCCATCTCGCTCGGCTCTAACCAGGGAAACCAAACTAAAATAAGCTTAGCGGAGGACTAAATGAATAGGCTGAGCTTCCCACTTGTGAAAGGAAAATGTTACAGATCAAACACCCATAGCAGCAGCCACTGAGCTCGATAATCTTTCCTACAGAGAAATACATCCCTCCATCCTGGATAGCATGAATTCCTTGGGGTCACTGTCAAGTTGTTCAGCCAATGTCCCACATAGAGGATCATTTTCTGAGTATAAAGGTTACACAACTGGTGACATATGAGCTAATTGAGCCTGCAAAACAATGTTGAGACCTACACTTGGTCCCTTTGTACTGATGAAATTAGGGAGTGTGCAGAGGTGGTGGAGGTGGTGGTGGTGGGGTGAGGTGGGGGTGGCTGTTGCCAAAGCCACAGACAACACAATGAACATTCAATCAGCCCGCTGCCAGAAAAGAAAACACATGTGAGACGAGGCTGGCTCTGCTCCAAGTACCAACTGCCCCATCTAAGTCCTGATGAATTTACATCAGCCCTTGGGCTTTGCACCTGCTGGTGATCCAGTTAATTTTCCGTCCACCTGCTCCAGCACATTGACTGACCCCCAGTCTCTCTGCGAATATCCAGCTGGGCAGACTGCCTAAAGTTCTGAGCATCCACCTCTGTCTGTTTAGCTTTGGAAGCGAGACAAATTAGGTTAAATTAAATGCTGTTTGATTAAGGAAACATGAAAAGCTATTTCTAAGGAGTTAATTTTCATAAGCTGTGTTTTGTTTTCTGAACATCTGCACCATACCTCTGTAGTGAGGCTATAACAATGCTTATTTTCATTATCAATTAATCTGTTGATCATTTCCACAATTAATCAATTTGTTGTTTGTCAGGGTGTAAGAAATAGATATGCATCACATTATGTTGTGTGATACTGCATCAATTCTGAAAATACAGTATGTGATATATGATGTATGCAATGATTTGTGGCAGTGGTTCATTTTGACAGCTAGACAGCAGTGTTGTTATCTATCTTCATTGTTCTGATTGCATAAAAAAGTAACCTTTTTTTTAAACTAAGATTTTATACATATGATGTTGTGTTCTTTATGACAGGCCAGTTTTCCTAAAAATTGAGAAAACAATAGCAATAATAGCGATAGCGATGAATTACAATATCACAATATATTGAACCATAATCTCTGTGTCGTGACACATATCAGATTCTTCAGCCCCAGTTCAATCTATAAAATGTCTGAAAAGCTAACAATATGATACATAACATGATACAGGGGTTACAATTCAGTATAGAGCAATAATGTAAGTGAGGCGATATAGCTATTATTTTAATCTAATTTCAGGAAAAAACACACCATGTGCATAAAATCTAAATTTACTTTTTTATGCAGTCAGAACAGTTAAGATAGATGCGATTTCTATGTTGTGTTTGAGGGTTTAAACAACACAAATTAAACCACTGCCACACATCTTTGCATGTATCACAATGCCACAATACAATGTCTTTGAGAATTCCTACAATCACAAAACATAATATCACAATACTCAAGTGTACTGATATTTTCTTACACCTCTATTCAGTTTAAAGTCATAGAGGGCCAGAAAATATTCAAATTTAAGAGGCTGAAATGAGAGATACTGGACAGTTTTCTTCAAGAATATTACCCAAAACAATTAATTGAATATCACAAGTGTTGGTTGACAACTAATCGATTAATTGTCCCAGCTCTACTCTCTACTCTAAGCTCCTTGCTATGCCTCCTTCCCTGGGTCTGGATCTGGATGGATGTGTTTACCTGAACAGGAGACTTTGGCCGGGTGACAGACTTGAAGCTTTATACCTGTGTGCATCTCTCTCCAAGAGCCTGAATCACGCACACGGGAGCGCTGATTCAAAACATATTTGTGTGGAAACTGAGCTGACAATAACGTCGTGACAGGCAGGCTACTGTAAAATAAGTTGCCCAGAAACATGCCATGACAGAGCGCAGGCACAGAACCTGACACCGTGATACGGGAACAGGAGGACCGAGCGGAGGTGAATGAACACGAACAGCCTCCGTGTGAGGAATGAAAACAATGCTGCTGTGGCTCTTCGTTTAGATTTTTTTTTCTCTTTTTTTTCTTTATGTGATGTTTTTACCTCATGGTGACCCTCTCCTCCTCCGCGGCTGCTGCTGCTGCCGCTGCCGCTGCTGCCAGAGTCCAGTCTTGGGTGGCCGCCGGGCGAGGAGAGCACCTCCGCCGGGTCAGCCAGGTCACTCCCAGCTATTGTCAACATGGAGTCCCGCTTCTGGTGGATAATTTCCCGTTTGACTTCGGAGCGCAGGTCCAGATAGCAGACGAGGGTGACAGCGTGTAGACCCAGAGACAGCAGGAATAATCCCAGGAAGACGACACTGCCGCTCCGACCGCTCCTGCACTTCTTACTGCACGTGCAGGGAGGGAAATCCTCGCGTGCCATTCTCGGACAGAGCGCGAGGCAGATGCTCCTTATCTCGGCATAATCGGGCTCGAGAGTCTCGCGCGGGCCGCGGCTATTCATTAACTTGGAGATTCATTAGGTGACGCTCAGCAGCAGGTCGGTGCTGCAAACTTCTTACAGTATCTGTAGTAACAATGGAGACCCGCCCACCTCCTCTCTGATTGGTCCAGAACAATTACGAACCCACACAATCCGGGCCAGAGGTTGGAAGGGGGCGCTGGAGGCACCAGGTGTAGTGGTGGAGCGACACCTACAGGACAAAGTGAGCAGCTGCAAAAACGCCTGGGAGATTGTGAGATGATGGTAATGAGATGATGATGAGAGAATAATAGACTGTTTTCTGTGGGATAACATTTTAGTCAATATTACATAAATGACTGAATGAATAAATAAACAAATTAAGACGGCTATGAAAAAATATCCTGAAATTAATAAATGAAGCAACAAATATGTAAATACATGTAAATATAAATGAAAGAGTCTAAATAGATTTTTATTATTATCTTTTTATTTTATCTCCACATTTATTTATTTTAGCGAACTTCTATTTTTATTTCCGCCCAGTCTGGCAACACTAACATCAGAATCTTTGAGGTAACCACACCCCATTTATATATTTTTTAATTAATTAAATATTGGCTAAAATGGTATTCCATACATTTCACCTCTTTTTGGATATATTTACTTTGATATTCTTTTAAATTCATTTATTTATTTTATATTTTATATCTTCTTTCACTATTTCCATCATCTTGTATTTGTCATTGTATCACATGTGCTATTATTCCATACCTGATTGTTTGTATGTTTTCATGTTGTTGTTTTAAAAAAAAGCAGTTAACAATGATGCTAATTATAATGCTAACAGTACAGAACTTTCTTTTTGCAGTAATTCAACTGTACAATACAATGCAATATGCTACCAGTTTACACTGTCATCACCTGTGCATGTATTAGTTTATACTGTACATTTCAATCAATCAGTAGTCTTATTTATAATAATTTTGCATACACTTATTTGGAGAGTCTGTTGTTCATCTGTTGTTTATGTACACTGTTGTACATATTATTGTTTACATATTTTAACAGATTTCTATTTATATGTATATGTATATGTATATGTATATGTATATGTATACTGGATGTATGAGTGACTGTCACAGAACCCAATCTCCCTGCAGGGGTCAATAAAGTATCTGATTCTGACTCAGAATTTAAGTCCTGTTTCCTTTAGTGTAGCAGAGCAGTAAGCCAACTTACACAATAGCAGCACCTGACAGTGTTTGACCTGCATGAAACAGAGCCTCAGTATCATTGGTCACACCTGTGTTTATCCTACTATTTCATGTCAGAATGGCTGCTGTGAAAAATATTCCCCTCTTTATATCTGTTTGTTGTTTGATTATTACTCAGCACTTTGAGGCAGGAAAACACCTCTCACAACCCTCCTCAGTGATTTATTTCCTGTTATATGAGCGTGAATGGGAAGGGGTGGTCACCAATGTAATGTATATTGTTTATGTGTGTGTTTTATGTGTTTTAGGCTGTGGACAAGCTATTTTTCATGGGTGTACTTTGTTTGGCACTTTGTTTTGTTATGTGGGTGGCACATGGAGTGGTGGTCCTGTGTGAAGAATTGATTCAAAACCCTGGTAAATATTGCCCAGTGTTGTTATTGAAAAAGGACAAGCGGTTGATGATTTCATCATCTCATCAAAGAGTGGAAAAGTATTGCAAATTATATCCTTAAACAGACTACACATTATACAATTATATTTAATTACATCTGGACCCTGTCAGGCTGAGCAGGATGATAGTAGGCCGGTGTCACCATGAGGTCAGCACCACTCTGTGTACAACACCATCAAATAGTCTAAACACGCGTCACTCAGCTGGACTCAGGGAATAATATGACATTTATGTTACCGAAAAAGCCAGCTGAGGACAATGCTTTAACAAGATTGAATGTGGCACCGCGGTTTCTACATGCTCGACATCCAAAGCAGACCTTACTTTTGTTCTTTTTCAGATGTCGGCACTTTGATCTCTGAAGCAAGGAACCAGAGGTAGCCTGTGGATCAGTCCGTCCTTGAGCCTCGACATGATGAAACCGGTGCACTGAGCGGGCCTGAAACTTGGGGGCTTGATGGATCACCAGCTTAGATTAGTTTTCAGGCAAGTGCCACAAAACATCTGTCTTGATTTCTTTGCGACAAAACCTGACATTTGAGCGCACTTGACCTACAGAGAGGTGCACTCTTTCATAATCTGAGCTCACCCTGACAGACACTGAATAATCGCTGGTTTTCGCTTGGTATTGTGGAAGAAACTAATGGAGAAGAATGACTTTTGGAGATCAGAATATGGGTATTTCATCACTGTGAAATGTTTCCTGCCTGAAGTTGATTACTGTAAGAATTTCTACATTTTCACTGGTTGGATTCTGCTCTTATTGCCATTTCTCCTCACTAAAATCTGCTTCATTCCTACAACTCATCTGGAGAAAAAAGTGATTCTAGTCAGCTGCCACTGAAGGGCAGCATTGCCAAGCCATAAATCAATAACCCTGCATGTCAGCGCCCTGATGAACTTGAACTTAAAACATAAAACGTCCTCATTATTGGCTGAATAATAAAATTTAAATATTCCGTATGCATATCTTTATATAGCTCCTCCGCGGACTATTGATCACATATTATGCGTCCTCCTTCTTTTTCTCCCGGGAAGTCATTTCTCTATTGTTAAAATATAAGATAGTGAAATCGAAGAGGGAAAGACATTCAAAGTAACCCTCATAGGGCCTGTGACTGAGGGCTAAGCCTAAGCATGTTTGCCACGCTTTTCATCCGAGCAGCAGGCACAATGACTTTGAGAAGCAGATAATTCAGGACTGGAATAGTTAGGCACATGCATCTCTTATGATTTCAACCCATTTTTAATTTTCTTTTTTTAGGTTTGTGTATTAATGAGGAGTTGCTTTAGGGTATTTACTCCATCAAATGTTATTTTAGATAATTTGTCACTGTTTTGTGGAAAGAGGAGGTCAGACGGCCCTGCAGTGAAGGTCACTGTCTGCGTCACCTCTGGTCTGCCGCTGCTGACTTGTTTCAGATGACACAACTTTAAAGCCGGTGACAATTAAAACCAGTTTTGTCGTGATTGTGTTTTTTTGGCCTCGAAAAGGGGAGGAATAATTCTTATAACATCCCCGGGCATCAATGCAGCGTTCATAAATGGTGTGCCACTCTATCCTCTCTGAGCTTATAACAAGATTTAGAGGCTTTCCCTGCCAGATGATGGAGTTTTGCAGGAGGAATAGGCACCCTTATATTTTACCATGGGGGAGCTGAGCGGTGGGCTCAGGCTCATGACTTCAACAAACTATTAGAAATAAGGGCTCCCAGAGGGTTCTTCCTGATGGAGTGAGGTTCTACCGAGAACCATCTGCTTCTGGAGAGCCATTTTTTGAAGAAATGGTTCTTCAAGAGTTCTTTCTAAGACTGAGATTTCCATTAAGATCCCTTTTCATCCAAAGAACCCTTTTTGTAAGAAACAGTTCTTCAGGGATTGTTTAAAGTGTGGGTGTTAAAGATCGTTTCTGTTTACTGTTAGAAATAAGGGTTCCACTAGGGTTCATCCTGGAGGACTGAGGTTCTACTTAGAGCTATTTGCTTCTAAAGGTGGAGCCTTTCCAAAAGGAACTGGAAAGGGTCCTAGTACTGGGACAAGCCAAAGAACTCTATATATTTCTAACTGAGACAATATAAAAGGTCTCTTGGTAGAACCCCCTGGGCAGACTCTAGATTAAACTCTTGAGGTATAGGGTTATATATATAGATATAGGGTTCTTGTTAGAACTCTTAGTGGGTTCTTGTTCTCTCTCAGAAGTTGTAAAGGTTCTGGATAGAACTCACAGAGAGGGTTCTGGGTGGAACCATTACTCCATAGAAAGTTTTGCTGTGGAACCTCTTATAGGGAGTTCTAGAAACCTTTCACAGATGGTTCTAGGTATAACCTTTTATGCTGGGTTCTCGGTAGAAGCATGAGTAAGGGCTCCAGCTGGAATCTTTATCAAGCGACCTATATGGTTCTAATTGAGGCAATATAAAAGGGTTCTCAGTAGTGCCCCCCAGGTGTTCAAGATGAAACCCTTGACAGAGATGAAACGCTTGATGGTTCTTGGTTAGATTCCTGTTAGCACCCTTAGAAGGTGGAAAGGTTTGGGACACACCCCACAGAGAGTTTTCTGGCTGGAACCATTACATCATGAAAGGTTTCTCTATAGAACTGTTTAGGTTTCTGGGTGGAACCTTTCACAGACGGTTCTTTAAGCTGGGTTCTTGTTAGAACTACGAGTAAGTGTTGCAGGTGGAACCTTTATCAAAGATTCTAAAAGGAACCAAAACGGGTTCTCCTATGGGGACAATCTGAAGAACCTCAATATGGTTCTAACTGAGACAATATAAAATGGTTCTCAGTAGAACCCCTTGGTGGGCTCCAGATGAAACGCTTGGAATGTAGAATATAGAACCTCTTGGATGACTTCTTGTTAGCATCCTTAGAAAGTGGGGAGGTTCTGAATACCACAGAGAGGGTTCTGGGTAGAACCATTACACCACAGAAGGTATCTCCGTAGAACCTTTTATAGTGGGTTCTGGGTAAAACCTTTCACAGATGTCTCTAGGTATAAGCCTTTAATGCTTGGTTCCACGTAGAGCCCTGTGTGAGGGATCCTTCATAAAAGGTTCCACTGGGAACCAAAAAGTGTTCTCCTATGCGGACAAGCCGAAGAACCCTATATGGTTCTAGGTGGCACCTTTATTTTTTAGAGTGACGCTGCTGGAAGACGATGTCGGCTTGGTCTGAACTACAGAGCTGCTGTCTGTAAATTTCTCCTCGTCGTTGATGAAACAGCACAAATTAAAATCGACTTTCAATATCACCATCATAAGGAATCACATATGAGCCACAGTGATTCATGGCTAATAGAATAATACCATTACATATTACAGTAAATTGTTTTAGACCTCTCCACCCCACACATTACCTTCTCTGGAGTCATTGTTTCTGCACATCGAATTGCAGAGGTGTAACCTTGGCTAATTGATATGCTGTGGCATTTGATTTCCTACCTATAAATCTCCTGTAAATTGGACCACGTCTCCCATTTCCCTGAACAATGATTAATTCACTCTCATTGTGGGTGTCTGTCTTAAGAGTCCTTATCAAGATGGGAGAGCTCTGTCTCTTTCTCTGTCTGCCTTTCTCTTTGCACGGTGCTGCTTTTGTGCCCTGTCCTCGCTGTCTCTCTGCCTCCATCTATTTGCTGAGTGTTGTTGTGTGGAACTCTTTGGGCAAACTTAATTGATTTTTCTTTATTCCACACAGAATTGGTGCAGTTAAGTGGCCTTTTTAGCATGCAAGGGGTTTTTTGTGTGTTTTCTCATGGCAACCACGTTCAGGGGAATCAGTAAACAATAACATTTTAGAGCTGCACTTTTTCATTTACTGTTTTTGTCCTTATATTATTTTGGGGACATTTGGTCTTTAATGAATAGGAACAGAGTGCTTATATGGTATGCATCTTAACCATGAGGCCACTTGATTACTGTCTAAATGAAAGTAATAATACTACATTTTAAAACAACACTCAATCATATGTGAATTGAAAGTTAAATTATTCATTATACAATGTTGAATAACAGTATCATCTATACAAAGGATATATAGCAGCTCAGGTGAATCAAATATTAACTTAAGCTTTAACAGTGCATCATATTTTATAAATGGAAAATATGCTTTCATATGTTAAGAAAAGTAGCTAAAGTTAAAGTTAAACAAATGTAGGGGATAAAAACTGCAGTATTTACCTCTAGCAGAGATGAAGTAAAAGTACAAAAGCAGCTGCTGCCATTGTGGTCCATGGGTGTGATGACAGGTGCACAATGTCCAACTATGTTCACCAGCTGGTCGCCAACTTTGTCTAGCTGCTGTTTGGTGGTGGGGTTTACTTTAAAGGTTAATGTACTGTGGGGTTTTAAAGCTTTTTCAATAAAAACAGTTGCCTACTCAAAACAATAAAGTGTGAGCCCTAAAATCAAAACAATGAGCTAAAAGATGTTAAAGTGCTCTGCAGCACTAGCTGCTGAATGGCTGAATACGCTCATAACTTTTGACCCACTCTTAAAATAAAATTAGTGCAACAATTAGTGCAAGGAACTGTGCTTTTGGAAATGCACTTAGTCTCATCGGTAGCAAAGAAAAGGCGCTTCCTCTCTAAATTGTTAAAGATTTCAGGATCTCAAGGTGGAAACTCAGATATTTATCACTAGATAGTCTACAGATAATCAATGGCGGTTTAAATTGACACTGCATACGTTTAACGTTTGAACTTTCCTTTAGTTCTTGAAGTTTGTGCTCACTTTCATAAAAGTTCCTGTCCCTAACAGCATTTTTTCCTTTGCCAAGGTTTCACAGTTTGAGGCAGTTTATTAAACAGTGATGTTTTGCTGTAAAAGCTGTAATTTTTTTTTGCCTTGCCTCGAGCTCAGCGGTACTCCTCTGTGAGTAACCTTGTCGGTTACACTGCAGCACCATCAGAGAGACATGATTCTGTAATTGTATTTATTAATGAAAAGCAGAGGACCTGAGAGACATTCAACACACTCACATGATACAGAGTGAAGAGATGAAGACACCCCAGGGGAATACAACCGTGCCATTGATCAAATACATAATGGATATCAAAGAATTCACAGTAACACATCACTGTTCACTTAAGACTGCTTAAGCGATGATTAAGCATTAACTGATTAGTATTAACGTGTTTTAAATGTTATTAAAATGCATTATTCATGCTCAGCTATTAATTATAGTGTATGTTTACAAGGGAACCACAGAATAAACAACATATTAATCAGCATTACACATATTTAAATATTATTATTATTATATTTAATTTAAAGTCATGAAAACAGATTCTACTAATAAACTTGCGTAATGTTAGTTAACACTGTTGTGAATGCATCATTAAAGCTGTGCTAATAAATATTTTTGTGTTGACAATAATTTGTCAGGGGTCTCTTTTACAGTGAGGAATTCACTGAAAATTGTCAGTCAGTTCTTGATTTCTTTGCACAAAAGCTCATTTTGGTGTCTTTCAGCTAATTTGTTTTACTGCCTGCAACTATACTGTTTTAATTCAGTCTCACTGCTCTAATTAACCTCATTTTCAGCCACTACAGAAATGTTTTCAGTGAAAAAGCTCTAAAATCCTGCTGGATGCTTCCTGCTCAGAAATGAACAGACAAAGTTAGTGACGAGGTGGTGAACATAATGAAGCATTTAGCAGTAAGACCCTGAAAAACACAATGTAGAAAACAGGACTGAAATACAACATTTTTGTTTGGTTCATGAATTAATGTGAGGAAAGTTACATCAGGTCTGCCTGGAGCAATCATGATTTTATCATAGCATCCATGGAAGCGATGAGGAGACTGGAGTTTCCATCTCCCAATTAGCACATTAACTCTTTTTCAGAAAAGACAAAAAAGAAAAACACTTCAAGCAGGCATTCAGTAAAATCTATTTTGCAAAATCAAGGAATTCCTTTTTGAATTTTACCATTTCTATCAACCTTTTCTAATGCAATAGAGTGTGTGCACAGTAACTGTGGAGAAAAATATGTCAACGGAAACATAGCTCATGAATGCTAATGATGTGTCATAGGCAACTGTGTGTTAACATGATCACCACTTTTACCGATTTTATTAGGTGATAATTTGTCAGTGTTGCATTGACAGCTTGTTGTACTGTCCCCAAGTGGCCTAAAATTAGTTATTGCTGCATTAAAGCATTTAAACCTGCAATAGATGAGTTAACACTCTGGGCAATGGAAACAAGCTCTTTTTTCTGCTGACATATTATCACCTTATAAAGTTATTATATTAAACATTATTATTTGTTTATACTTTATTTGAAAGGGACAAATACACAAACTGAAAACAGCCATCCAATGCACATATCACAGCGTTTATAGCAAATGCTGATTTGCAGTCCGCCTTGCTGAATTAAACTGTTAGCTATTTAAACATCCAGGAGATATGGAGCAACTTTAGCACTTACTTGGAGTCATGCAACATCAATATTCTTTTTTTAGTTCAATGTTTTTTCTCCACCGTTGCCCGAGGGAAAAAAAAAAAAAAACCTCTCTTTAGCAGCTAAATGCTCCACTCTGTTTACCAGCTAGTTGCTGACTTTGTCTATCTGCTGTTTGATGCTGGGGGCTGATGGAAAAAATGCAATGTTAGTTATGAAACCCCTTCACATCTGGACATATGATTCATGGTTGATACATAAATATTGATTATAGCCATTTTAAATGTTAATCAGCAGTGTGAAGTGTGAGTGAAGTATGCTGAATACTAATGCTTCAGGTTGGTTAACAAAAATGTAGAGAAATAAAATAAATCTCCAGATTCATTGAATCATTATATATAGAGGGAGTTTCTCTGGCTCTCTCTATTGTGTTTAAATTTAGAAAATGACAGTGTAAAGTATGTCACCGGAAAGAATTCAGAAGATATGAATCAGAATACTTTGAGCCATTATCCCACTCAGTCTTTTCATGCTTTGCTGCCAGCTCCATCATCTGAGGAATGTTTACACTGAGGGGTTTTTAGGCATCAAATTGCTCAGTAACCCAGAGCAGGTATGGTGATAGAGAGATAATTTAGACTATCTTCTTGTAGACACTTGTATATCTTGGATGTGCTATGAAGCTCAGGCCAATAAAGAAGTGAAATATGAGTGAGATGCATGTTTATATGAGCCTTTATATGTGCCAGGATGATGGTTTACGGCCTCGCTGTTCCCTTGGATGTTTTCCACGCTGCTTGTTCCTGAGGCTCATGTGAAGCTGCCACCTCAGAGAACCTCTGCCAGCTTCAATAAACAGTCACTCCCCATATCAAAACCCCTAAGCCAGACCAACAGTATGATCAAGAGGCACACCTGAGGTGAACTCAGAGGTAATCTACCCTTCAGTCTCTTTCTCTCTGTGCCACTTTCTTTGTTTATTTCTCTCCGTCTTTTGTGTTTTACGTGCTTATATTTTCTCCTGGTTTGGAATGGGAACAGTTTTATTTTGCAGTGTCACCTCCTTGATTCGACTTCACTGATATCATGTCTCGACAATCTAACACTCTCATATGCCAGGGTTTTCCATTTCCTACCCAGGACCCTGTGACCTCAGTCCATTTCATATATCGCCAACCATGCACTTTGTCACACACCTTTTTTTCCCTCCATCTCCTTCAATTTCACTTTTATTCTCAACTAAGAGAGCCCTGCTTCCCAGCACTGCCATTGCTGGGAAGAAAAATATCTGTTTGCTCGGGTCAGTGTTCATATTTTTCTTCCTTATGGGGTGAATTCACCTGTACTCCACAAGATGAATGGCTCGAGCAATCTCACTGGGAAATGGCTGTAGTTAAACAATACAGCTCCCCCCCCCCACACACGTCCTCTAAACAGCTGAATGGACAGGCTCAAAAAATGTGAATGGGAGGTGTGAAAAGGCCAACCACCGAAAGTAATTGCTGTTGTGTTCACCAGAGAGAAAGAAAACAACTTACAAAGAAGTTGTTTGCAGCACACACCATGAGAGCAACATATCACTTTTCCCAAGCAGAAGTGGCACAAGTTCAGTCACCTGAAATGAACTTACTCATTTAAAGCACGAATTCACTATTATTTTCAGTCTCTTTTCCGACAAACACTAAACACAGAGAGAGACCAGCATTAATGCTGCTGCACCGGCTGCCGTCACACATTGATGGCTTTAAAAGGCAGCAAGAGACAACAGTTTGAAAAATGTGTAGTCTGATACCCAGACATCATGTACTGTGGTGTCAGTGAACTACCCACAGCAGCAGGCTCAGCTCTGCAAACCTGGCTCACCTGTGATGGTTTATACCAAAGCCTAACAGAGGGAGGAGGCTGGGAAAACATCCAACATCAGTGAGTCCAACTTTTCCTGGTCATTCTTAAGCCGTGCGTCTTTCACAGGAACTTTACCCAGGGACTAGGAACCTTTAGAGGAACTTGGTGTGTTTCCACTGCAGGGACCAGGGTGTAAATTGAGTTCTGAGGATATTAGTCTATCCCCCAAAAAGTCCAGGGGTTGTACTTTCCAAAAACAGCACTGAACGTTTCTGATTGGTCCAGGCTTTATTGAGTGTTTATGTTGAGGGCAACATCAGGCGGGAACTGGAAACAACGTCATCACTGTTGTACAGTCGTGTGCAAAAAATGATGTGTTAAAACAGCTGTCGCCTTTTCATACGTGAGCGAAATAATTTGCTTAATTACCCTGGTCTTAAGACCGCAGTGGAAATGATAACAACAGGCAGAGGGAAACTCAGAGTAAACTAGAACCATAAAGGGCTCTTCAGCTTGTCCTAAAAGAACAAGGTTCCTCTTAAAACCTTTTATAAAAGTTCCACTTGGAACACTTTCAGAGAGTTCTACTTTGAAGGTTTCATCCAAAAACCCTTAAGTTCTACAGAGAATGCTTCTCTACTTTAATAGTTCCACACAGCACCTTCTCTGGGGGTTCTATCCAGAACATTTACACCTTCTAAGGGGTGCTGACAAGGAGTGCTATCGAAAACCATTTTGTATTCCATAGGTTCTATCAAGAACCCACCCAGGGGGTTCTACCGAGAAACTTTTTTTTACATCCCAAGGGTTTTATCTAGACTCTGGGGGTTCTACACAGAAATATTTTGTGTTCCAAGGGTTTTAACAAGAGCACACCAGGGGTTCTACTGAAAACCCTTATTTCTAAGAGTGTAGTGTTTTGGGTGGGGAAGATATCCTGTAAGTGCCTACACCCGTATAATAAATTCACAGGTTCTCAATGAGTGTTAAAATGATATTTTCAACGTAGAAATCTCTCTGTTTTCCACACTATTTTAAAATGCAGCACTGAATGATAAGTGACTGATTTATGTGAATGTGGTTATGAGCCACATTCACATAAAAGAACTTTTTCATTTTGTTTTACAACTTATTTTTATAGTTTTCAATGTTATTGCTCTCAGTTATCATAACAACTTGATAGAGAAATATGAGGAAGGGATGACTGTGCCAGACATAGCTTTACAAGTGAGCGTGCAGGGCAATCACATAAGGATGTGGCAGGTTTTAAACAGATTTACTGTTTAACCATGAACAGCTACTGCCTGGTTCAAATTTGACCTACTGCGCCTATTTGTGCACATGCAGTTTTACAATTTAGTGAACAGTTACAGGTGACATTTTGAGTGCATGCTAGTCTCGTCTATACAAGATAATATGCTTGTTTTTCCTACCCAATTCCACCTATACTGGTGACACCACAACCTTGTTTGAAAGCAACACTCTGGTTAAAACAAGACAGTTTGTTTGCTTTGTTCTGATTCAGGAATTAATTTTATACAATTGCCGCATTTGCCTCTTGGTTCATTTGTTTTAAAACCAGTATAAAAGTTGTACAAAAATACTAGAACTATCACATATTCACCTAAAAATGGTTCTTTCTTTTGTGATTATTGTGGAGAACCAGCAGTGTGCATTGCTAAATGTTTTCATGGCGTTTATGTGGTTAATATACCAATATTTAAATGAACAAAATATCCAGTTCTAGCAAGCATCTACACTGCAACTAGAAAACAATGTCCAGACACATCTTATTAGAAGTCGTGTCACCTCAAGAGTTTACTGTTGGAGATGGCTCATGATGGATGGTCACCACACACTTGATTAAATAGCTGCACCAATGTCAACGAGTGTCCCCTCTGGCAATGCATGAGCCAGTTCATTCAGATGCTAGGGTTGTTTGCATGCTTACTACAAACGAACTGCTCTGTTGTTCGAATGGAGGCAAAGTGAGACCATCCTGTCTATGTGATTTTAGCCTGCATCATATGTTTTGTATGATTGCACTGCAAAGCAAACCAACTATGAGAGGTAAAATGCTCTAAATATTGAAGCAACTGGTCCAAACAAGCTAGGTGTGAGTATTTGAGACAGTACTTTTTTGAACATATAACTTCACTTTATAACATCTGATATCTTTGGTGATCCTCTAACCTTTCATGACACTACAGGAAGAGTCAGAGGATCACTAAAGTTATGAGGATTCATCATGAAGGGGACATAAATCTCTGTATCAAGTTTCATAGAAATCCATCCAACAATTGTGATATTTCACACAGAACCACAAATGTCCACCTGCTGGTTGTGCAAGAAGAAGAATCATTGGATCATCAGTATCAGTTGGATTCATCTTCTGGGGACCATTAATGTTTGTACTACATCCATCAAACAGCTGTAGATATAGTTCAGTCTGGACCAGGGCGGTGGACCGACCACACCACACTGCTACAGTGACTAAAAACAGAAATTTCTTTTTATGGAAAAATACCTAGTTATTACATAAATATTGAGCTACAGTTTACAACCACTAAGCTCAAAACCAGATCTACAATATCCCTCTATGTCGTTTGTATGTTTGGGCATATAAACAACACTGGGAGAGATTGCAGAAGAAACTGAAAATTGCAGTGTCTGGGAAGGAAGAAAAGAGTCTGGGGCTCAACAGGCAGCCAGTGAATGGATGATTTACAGTCAGTAATAAGAAGCAAGGTGCATGCTATCATTATGACAACACAACATTGTGGCCAGAAGGAGGTTAAAGGCCCAGAAATAAAGCTGGTAATCAAGACATGGGAAAACAACCTTTATTAACAGGTTTTTAGTCATTATTGTGAAGTCATCCAATCAATAAAATACCTCGTCTAAAAGAGGAACATCTCTAAAGCAGAGGCTACTTCACTGCTTGTGTATAGCATGGCCCTAATGTCATGATTTATGTTGCCATGAAAGTACAAAATGGTTCGACAATAACCTTTGACTTTAGTATTATAGGGTCCTGTGTGGCATTTTGTTGAGAGAATAGAGAGACTGATCAACAAGCACCTCTGCAGATGGCTGTTTTTCTCTCCAGCCCTCACTTTGAACATGCTATAACATAAGAACTGGCCAGTTACAACTGCCTTTGACTTTTGTAGCTGAAGTTCAAAATTGTGAGCACAGAGCCACTTAGCGCTGTCGGGCGCTGTCTAACCCGAACCCTAACCCCCATCTACTGCATGGGAGAAAGTCCTGTATCTTTCCCATAGAAAGGCTTGTGCAACTGGCTGCACACTGCTCTTTATCACAGAGGGAGAGCCAGACATACATTTTTCCAAACCAGCCAGTTATTTTGCAACCTTGAGGTTTTTTTTCTATGAGCTCTTAGCCACTTTATAATAAATTAATGTTCGGAAAATTTATAGATAAAACAGAAATCTCACCTTTGTCTGTAAGTACACTTTTGAGTGCAGTGCCATAAGGATGATTTATAGAGCTAAAACTGTAGCCTATGCAGGTGTTCTGCACCGTAGTAAGCATTTATACGTTCACCGGTGTGTCTGCATCTCTTTGCTATTACACCAATAAAATGCTGGTTTCTTCATGCACTTCAAACAATGGCAACCGAAACTGAGTGGATCAAGGTGGGGCTGGTGCTAAAAAAAACAGTGAACAACAATTACTTTTACTGAAATCACTCTATGGCAGAAAACAGAGAAGATATCGGAAGAGATGACCATTGAAGCCATTAAGGCAGAAGGAGGGAGGGTCTTTCCTGGCCACTGACGGATGGATGAGGAAATGAACCAATGGCCACAACGTGTAGCTACATTTCTTGGGAAGTGCACGCCTGCTTATGATGTAGATTCAACACTAAAGTATAACTCCAGCCTTTTCACGTCATTCGAGTCCCCCATCAGACATAGGGGGCAGTAATAAGTGATTAACCGCAGGGGTGTGTGTGGATGTTTAATTTTTGCTTAGAACATAATGGTTGCAAAACAACCAGTAAATTATTTTTTATGTCTTTGATTCATCGGCTTTGTTGCTACCAGTGCAAGTCTCTATTTTGCAAGACCAATGATGCCTGCTCTTGCTCTCTCTCAAACAAATGCATACAAACCAAAGCAAGTTCCTTGGTGTCACTATTTTGCAGCATAAGATGCAAGCCAGACCAAGATGTTGAAGCCGGGTACGCAAAATAAACCAAGGGCTAGGACAAGGACAGCGTTTGATTGACAAATTCTGCCCGGTTTCTGTAATATTTTGGGCTGACTGTAGAGAGAGTCTGATGGCCGGCTTAAGTGATTGGCCACCACAGAGTGACATCGGGTTGCATTTCTCCAAAAGTCTGTTTCAAGTTTTCTGCATGATACAGTGTTTTTTTTCCAGCATCCCCAGGAGACCCTATCACCACAGCCTAAACACATTACCTCAATTCAAAATGAACTGAGGGGCATTTTTATTGTGCCTTAAAACAAACATGGACGAGCCTCACAAAGGTGAGATTATGCTTCAACTGAAGTATTTTCAGACACTATGTTTTGGTTTGACAAGAGAAAATGCTTCAGTGATTAGGATTTAGTTATATCTGGTTGATATCCCCGTCTCTGATAAAGAGCAGTGCAGATCAACTTCCACTAGCTTTTCAGTGGAAATCATGGGGTAAAGGGCCACCATGATTTTTAGACTACAGCTACACTACCACTCTGATGTGTCCTTATTCCAAATTTGTCTTCATGTTTGAGAAAGATTGGATCTGATTTTTTGAGGTTAGGCACACGCCTCAGTTGTATCTGGTTTAAAACTGAGATACAATTCTGATCACTGAAATTCAACAAGAATCTAACAACTACAATCTAAAACTCTGTGCGGTTGCTTCTACATTCCTCTTTACTGGCAATGACTGGTGCAAACAGGTATTCTATTAAATTTGACCTAGCAAAGACAGTGGTTATTTATAGATGACTGTATCACAGGATGTATTTCCAGCTAAATTAACAATCCAATAAAACTGAAAAAAGGAAACCTTTGATTCGGATTTATTACAGTTGCCATGGAACATAAAGCCTGAGGTTCTCAATGATGTAGTTTTCAAACTCTCAAGATTTAATGCTGCCAAGCCCTGAAAGCCTGTTAGTGAACCACAATGACCATAATTCATTGCACCTATATGACACAGTGCATCTGTGCATCAGAGCATCAGTGGCTCCTCTGATTTGCAGTGTGTCTGAGGCAGAAAGGAGAGTTGATTTGATATGTGGCCTCGATGTTCAGGTGGAAGTACAGCAGTCACACTGTGTTGCAATGTCATTAGTTCATATAAGTGGGCATCAGCAGAAATTATGTCATGCAGTCTTTGCACTTTCTCGGTTCCCTTTTGTTTGATCAAACCGTGTCTTACAGACCTCTTCTCTTGTTATATCGTCGGGCAAGTAAAAAATACTTTTAGCTGAATCATGAAACATTGCAGTCAAGTTATAGTAGAAGAAACAACAGGACAAGAAACAAATCCTGCAGAAAGCCTATGCCAGCTCATGTCATCCTCTTGATGCTGATCACCACCTACATGCAAAGTTCCAGACTCTTCCCCTTAGGTATGATGTTAAACCCTTAATTTAAAAGACTGTGCATAAGACTGTCATTGCACCATCATAACTATATGACACCTGTCTTTATGAGTGGTTATGAATGTAAATAAGTGTTATGTCATTTTAATTCAAAGTTGACACTGAAAACAATGTCAACTTAGCATTAAAACAACATTATTGACCAAATGACACCGAATGACAACAGTCATAAACATTTATAAAAACTCCATCATGTTTATGACATGGTTATGCAATGTAATGAAAGCCATATGCACACCCCTTCAAATTAAGTGTTACCAAACAAAAGCACTCCTTCATTCCAGCAGCTGTTACCTTGTTAAATAGATAAACATTCACACTTTACTTTATTCTTCACTGCAATGCACTTTACCCTGGATTACAACTCACTGTCATGTGTATTTGACTATGTCATTTTTTTGCCTTTGATATTGTCTTTTTGTGTTATCCATTGCTGTGTTGCTGTCAGTCAGTGCCAGACAGTTGCCTTCTGGAATAATACTACAATTTGAACTTGAACTTGGGCTTGGCGATATAGCTGAAAAAATTATTATAAGGAAAAACTTTAATTAGGAGACCTTGTAATGGTGATATTTATATGCAGGGGCAAAATCCAAGGAAGAAGATGATGAGGAGGAGAACATGGACGTGGTTGTGAGAAAAGAGACCAACTTGTGAAGCAAAATTCGCAAAGAGAGCTTAAGGCAATGTTACGTACTTCTAGTATGCTAACTATGTAAAATAGCATTCATTAACATACATTTGTGCATTTTTATTGGTTGGTTAGGACATGTAGGTTGTAGCAGCAATCAGATTGTGAGATGTTTATCTTAAATTTCCAACACTGTCAGAATTTTGTCCCAGGCTATCTTTGTAATTCAAACTTTTTATTTAGTCTTTCATTTTTTAAACAATTTAATACAGTCTATACATCACATTAACATAGACACAAAAGATCTCTATACAAGAGAAAAAGAGGGCATGAAACACTTAACCCTCTGTTTCTTTCTTTATGTACATTAAAGAATTTCACCAGACTCAATAGAATTTAGTTTAATTATTAGTCTTTGCTATCAATGAAAGAGGTCGTCATCAACTTTAACCATTCATCAAAAACAGGCTTTGTCTGACTCTTCTGATGGCGAAGAAAAATCCTTGAAGAACCAACAAATCCTGCCAAATTTTTGTTTGCTATCTTTGGACTATTAGAAGGGCTGTCTTTGAACCTCTCTCACAGAGCGACGCAGGACCACTGTTATGAAGTCACAGCCAAAGATATCGCCATGTTTCTCTCACGTTGGTCATCTTTTGTCTGGGACAGCCCAAATAGTACAGTATATACCCAGCTTTAAATGATTGGCTGCTTCCATGTCACTTGTAGCAGACTCCATTAAGGGATATGGCGGCTATGAGCCAAGGTGTGCTCATATGTGCTTTTTATGATGGTTATTACCTTTAATGAACCTTCTATCAAACAATTTTCTTATTGCTACTAATGAAGCCTCTTTTGCCTGTACATATCTGTATTGTTTGTGCGGGGCTATAATATAATCACATCATTTAAGGGTCAGGTTTGATGTAATTCTGTTCACATTAGATGGAGAAAGTATAGGATATATTCACAAAAAGTCACTATAAATCCCCAGCCAGTGCCTCCAAAAACCCTGTTAGAAAGTGAGATGGCTATTTTTTCATTCAAATTAAATGTTGGCACTGTGAGCTTGACTTTCATTTTCAAGTCAGTATATTTATTTGTTCAAATGCAGGAAAGTGTTTAAAAGAGTGGAAGTTTCTGCTCTGAATATCTGAGCTTGACCTTGAAAAGTGCCTCAAACCCCAGCTGTCAGTTTGTGTTAAGACTTTTCTGCTGATGATCTCAGCTCCTTCACGCCCTCTATCTCCTTCCCTCCATCTCATTATCTCTCCAAATATCATAACTTATTCAGAGGCCCTTAAAAGGCAGACTATACCCTGACACAGCAATATCCACCAGGAGTCCGCCGGTTCATTAAAAAACCTCATCAAATATGCACAACACAAACACACAGACACACGCACGCAGAAATACACACAGAAGCTAATTCAGCTTTCTGAGAAGCGTTGCCCTGTGGTGCTAACAAGTTTCTCTTAGTGCTTATATCTTATCAGGGTGCAAGATGACAACAGTGTCCCATCTGAAAGGCCTTTTGTCTGAACAAAATTTAATGTGGAATTGGAAAGAGTCCACAACCTGTGAGCAACCTGTGAAAATGTTTTCATTATGTCATCAGCTGTCACATACCCTGATAATTTCCCCTTCTGGCAACCAGCGTTTAAATTACCCGCACCTGGTTGCCATGTTGGTTGCATGTTTTTGATGAAAATCACTTGCCAAGAAGGAATGCTTTTCAATAGTCTCTCGGTAGAATGGCTCAGGGCTTTATTAGGGACCATACGCCTGTCTGACAACACACTCCTGATGTTGTGTTAAATCCCATATGCAGCTGTGTGTTATTCAGAGCGTCTTAAGGTATGTGTGTGTGCTGTTGGGTAAACGGCCCTCTTCAGCTTTATTACCTGGCCATGAATCATGAGCCTTCATTACAGCCTGCTCATTGTGCTCTGAAGGTTAAGCAAACCAATTAGAGTTCCCCACACGCCGTTGGGGTTCTCGGCAACAACCGCATCCCCACGTCTTGCATTTTAAACAGGCAGGCGAGGGCCGGGATTAAAGACAGAGAGGAAGTGAGAGCGAGGAGTGGCGATGTTTGGGAGGCTGGTGAAGGGTTCACGGTTGGCAGTACACTCTTAGAAATAAGGGTTCCAAAATGGTTCTTCCTGCCCAGAACGATTTGAATCTGAGGAACCTTTTCTGACCAAAGGGTTTTTTTTGTGAGATTATTTTATCATAAGAACCGTTTTTGGAAGAAAGAGTTCTTCAAATATTATTGAAAGTATCAGCATTAAAAGAGGTGTTCTTAACTGAAACAACTAAAATTATAGCTGACTGCTTTCGATCTGTTGATGATGATTCTTTGTCGAACCCTCAGACAAGACAAGAGGGTTATAGGTGAAACACTGTCCTGCCATTGGTCACTTGCTTCAAACGGCATTGCGGCGGCCTCTATCTATATTTTTTAAGTCCGTGGCTGCATCCTGCACACTCAAAACAGCAAATTAGTACCTGGAACGCTAATGGTACGAACATGCACAAGCTAACAGCTGTTACCTTTTCTTTTACAGTTATATTGTCATTTTAATGCCCAAGCTCACCTCCCGACTTACTTTAATTGTTCCACCAAAACAAGTTCCCCCTCGGCACTATTTTGCAGCAGCACTGTCACTGCATCCTGGGCTTAGCTCCGCCCAAGACGTTTGTAATTGGTTTAAAAAAAGGGCAAACAAGGCATGGCATGTTTTCCTTTATAGCAGAATGTGTATGTGTGGAGCCAGACCTTTCTCCACGGTTGAGTACTGTGGACAGACGTCTGGCTATGTGAGATTAGCCACCTTGGAAAGTGGAGAGGTTCTGGATAGAAACCACAGAAAGGCTTCTTTGTGGACCTGCTTGAAGGGTTCTCTGTAGAACCTTTCTCAGGGGGTTGTGGATGGAACCTTTCACAGATTATTTTAGGCATAACCCTTTAGGTTGGGCTATGAGTGCTGTGGGAACAAGTCAAAGAGCCCTATGTGGTTCTAGTTAGTTCCTTTATTTCTCAGAATGTGAGAGAGGGTTTAGAAACTATGCGGAGGAAAAGCAGAGGCAACAGACTATGAGAGAAAGCCAAAGAGAGAAGAGAAATAAAGAAGGCCTATTAAAAGAAATGACACCGTCATGGTTCACTGAGTGCCTGCACTGGGCGGCAGTACCCCTGTGCTTAATGCTCTCTGGCTGTCAACGCCACAGTCAGCAGCACTGGCTGGCTGCTCCCAGGGGGAAGCTGTGTTGGTCTATGCTCTCGATTAACTCTGCCGCTTATTAGAATAGATACTGGGGAAAGGACTCACCCAACCAAAGAGCAGATCCGATAGAGTGCAGACGTGGCACACTGTAATCATAATGTGAAGTGTAATTTTGAGAGTTCCTCCGCAAGACAGATCTGAGGTTTAGATGCAGCCGCAGCGCCATGAGATTCTTTGATTACGCCCACGTTTGAACTCCTCGTACATCGGTTCTGACTGATACACAGAGGCCTTTTTAATTGTCATCACATTCATTTTCCTTGGATGAATGAGCAGTTAGACTTGTCTGTCAGGAGGATGTAAAAGCCTGTGTGTGTGCTTCTGCATCCGAGAAGAATTTGGCACCATGTGTTGCGGCTGTGAAAGCTCGAGTCTCTCTCATACTCTGGCAAGCACCCAGGGGATTCAGGTACACTGAAAGAACTGTCAAAGGAAGTTTTGAGAAACAGCTGAAATTATAGCTTTCATCCACACGCAAAGCGGATATAAAGGTGCCTGAAATTGGTTCTTTTCAAACCGGTACAAAGAAAGGTCACTGCGTTGGCGAATTGTGATGAGGGGTAGTGTTTAATAGTATGTGGCTGTTTTTTTTCCCTCTCGTCTTCAAGGATGCAGAATTTACATGACCGCTGACCTTCTCCTAAGTTCGTAGGTATTTTAAATAAGCCGGAACTAAACTCTGCTTTTGTGTAAGTCCACAAGAGAAGACAGAGGGACAGAACAAGGCAAAGAGAGCGGAGTGATCTCATCCAGGAGATATAAACATGTGAGGCGAAGGCTGGGAAAGGCTGACGCTGGCGCAGTAAGTTGCCATATTAGCATTTCAGAGGGAATAGTAGAAGAATCAGCTAGGAAACAAAAAGGCTGGATCAGCACTGACTGACAGAACCAAGGACTAATGTTCAGTGGAAAAAAAAAACTCCTTCTTCTCCTCTTTCTCCTTCTGCTTTTCCTTCCAGCTGCACTCAGCCAGAACACCAGCTAAAGATGAATGACTGTCAGCCTTTCATTGTGTCTGCTCCTTTTTAGCTGGACTCATTGTGGGTACAAAGACTTCATATTTCCACACATTCACCGCTATCATTGTTGTTGTTGTAAGAAAATGATGTTTTCTCCTTTTTTTTTTTTTGGTCCATGGTGGTCAGGACTAATCATCATTTGAAAAGTACAGTTACTGCAGCGCTGTATTTATTTTATATTACTTAATATTTCTGCTCCACCACATTTCAAAAGAAAATATTGTACTTCTTGTTCCACTTAATTTATGTATCAGCTCCAGTTCTTAATTATTTTGGACATGAAGATTTTACACACAAACATGGTAATCTGTCAAAATATGGTGCATTTTTAAAAACTAAACTAACTAACTAAACTTATTTTATTTGCTCTACCATGCCCACCTACAACATTAAAATATTTCCTCCATGTTAAAGGGATCATTGGGATTATTTGAAGTAGGTTTGTATGATGTATTGGACGACCCTAGTTTGGAGAACCAGCACGAGTGTTCGACGAGGAATGTACAGCTGTGGACATGGTCAGCAGTAAAATGTATTTCACTATAAAAATGTCTACCTCATTAAATCTGTATCAGTTAAAGTGTTTGGTATATTTAGAACGTTTTCACCACTTTACTTTTCTGTAAGACAGTTTTTTTTTCTGATGGAAAAAGCCAAAAATCGCTCTCTCCAACCAACCAAACTCCAGAGAAATCAGTCATTTTACCTCACAGAACAATGGAGTCGCTGGTTTGGTTCAAGCGTTACATTGAATTCACAGATGTCACACAATAACACAAACTAACAGAAGATAACAGAACAGAGGGAAACCAGCAACTCCTGTGTTCGGCAACATAAAATTACTGTTTTTGCCGAGCTAGTCTGGTCGCTTTGCAAAGAGCTGTATTTGTCTTATATCATGGCAGTTTCCTGTTTGAAAAAGTTGTCTAATGGCAAACTAAAGCAGTGAAAATATTCTAAATATGGTGTATACTTAATGGACCAATGTGTAAAATTTAGTAGCATAGCAATGAGCTTGGAGATTGCAAACACCTTGTCTCACTTTCACCTTCTAAGCATGTGGGAGAACCAACAGTGGCTGCATAACCCGTGTTTCACCTCGTGTTTGGTTTTTCCAGTCTGGGCTACTATAGAAACATAGCTGTGCAACTCCATCCATACATATAAACACCTCATTCTACAGTAATGAAAAGATTCTTATTTTCAAGGTATTATACACAAATAAAAAAAACCAAACAAATCAGAAACAGCGCACCTGTCAGCTGATAGTGTTCTTTTCAGGTGAACCTTCTTTGTACTGTAAGTTACTAAAATAATAATCAAATAATCAAATAATCCAAAACTATTCCTTTAATGCATCAGTGATAATAATCTAATAATATAATTCATAATAATATAACACTAAGAGGGGTTGATCCTCATGTGTTCTTTTTCTTTTGGTGCTTTAAGTAAATTTTGCTATGAGGACTTCTGCACATGCAATTTTGAATTATACTTGAATTTTACTTGTTACAGCCTATTTTTACACTGTGATATTACAACTTTCACATATGTAAAAGATCAAAATATTTTTTTTTCCACCACTCCCAGCTCTAAAATGTAAATCTTTGCTCCAGAAAGGTCTGTGTTTAAAAATGCTGCTCTCATTTTTATGGTATAATGTTGCCATATAACTGTTTTGATGTATTTTTTATTTATGGCAGCCAGAATTATTCTTTGCACACCAAAAAGTCATTTGAGAGAAAGAATGTACAGCTGTATACTGTCAGTGTTTACAACTCCGTGCAGTTTATACTCAGTGTGCATATTTGCAGATGTATCACAGGCTGAACACGCTGTTCTGTTCCCTGGCATGTGTAATATGGCTCTAGGAGCTGCTGCCCTGGCGGTTAGACAGTCCAGTCGTCCCCTCCTTCTGTCAGATTTTCTCGAAGCAGAGCGGGGCACGGGGGTCCCGGCTGCTGCCCTGTCAGCTTGACCTGCTTTAAAATGCCACCATCATCAGAGGAAAAAGAGCCTTGAAACGCTGGTTAGTGCTGAGCTCCGGCTTCCCATTCACCAACCTCTGAAAAGCCCCACTCACGGCAACCTGATAACAGCTCCAGGTGTCTGGATGGCGTCCAAATAGCTGCCTATAGTCTTCACTCATAGAACGGCCCAGTCCTAGCATCCATGTTTTCGCCGTCTCCCTCCTCTCCTCTTTCATTTGCATACCGTCTTTCAGACGTTTTCCCTACACCTGTTCCCGAATTCTTTGTTAAAGCCTTCTTTAAAGGACGATTCTGCATTGATAAACTGAGTCACTTCAGTCCGTATAGTCTTCACTTCAGTGCCTTTCAGTAGCAGTTAAACTGTACGCCGAGATGGGATTCATATTTACTGCAGTCAGCAACTTTATTATGGCTTAGATTGCTTTGGTACCTGCTGTTTCCGTATGATTTTTTTTGTAATGTCACATCTCTCGGGATAGTTTGTAGAAGGCAAGGTACAACCATTAAAGTTCTTTTTTTTTTGCAATTTTATGGCCTTTGTACATTATTCATGTGCTACACCGTGGGTCATTCTGGGTAAATTACTTTGGGGCATCCCTGTTCTCATATTAAAACTGCAGGATGTGTAGATTTCTCTTATTTTTGCTCAATGTTTTGTTGCCACTGTGAGATTTTGGCTTTGATGACCGGTCCTTGAGGCAAAGGGTCTTGGGGCAGAAGTAATTCTTACAACTATTTTCCCCGCCTTCTATTCCCACACCGCGGTCGTGTAAGTGGTCAGACACTAACTCCTTCCACATCCCGCTGGAAAACAGCAGTCACCAAAGTTCACTCGCGGAATTAAAACTTGCTCTCGTCTCTCCAGCACCCCAGAGTACAATGCAAATGCTCAGAAGTTCTCCCTCCACTGAAGTTATGTGACTGGAATGTGAGAGCGAGTTTGACCCAGTTTCTCTATTATCACAAAATGTTGAACATGCAAAAATGGGAAGATGAGCCTTAAAATGAGAAGACCCAGTATATCCTTGAGGCATATGGCTGGAATGAAATCTACCCAGCCCAGGCAATCTGTTTGCCAGGGAAGGAGACATTCAAGCCTTTTTGATATATTCATGTTGCACTCGTCCACCCAGCACCTGCCTTCATCTCATCCCTGCCTTCACTTGCTTCTTGGCTTCCTGTGTGGAGGATGGCTCCTGTCCCACGGGCCCTCTGGCACTCCAGGTAATGGAATCATGAGGCAAGTATCAGTTAGACATAGAGGATGTGAGCGTCTCCTCTCAGTGTGACTAAAGAGTCTGATGAGACGTGTCCTCGGCTTCCTGTCAAATCATAACCCCCACAGTGTCATCATCCCTGACCAGAAGGACACCTTCAGCTGCAGGATGAGCTGATAAGGTAATGTCATTACCTATATGATAATGTCCGCACAGAAATAACACTTTTTTTCTTTTTACAAATTTAAAGCAGCTGCCAGCTTTTTAATGTGAGACTATCAGCTCTCGCTGCCTGCAATACAATTAGGACAGATTTAATAGTGCAATTAAAATACTGTCAAGGTTTATCTGTTGTGTTTGCATTTGAATTCTGTTATTGGCAGCCAAAAAGGCAGCCAGTGCTTATTTGGGGTAAAATCTGTTGCACAGCTGGGCAAAACTGGTCTTGATCAAATCAAATGTTGGTCAGAACTTAGTGATCCAGTGATTAAGCCAAGTCAGATCTGTCGGTCTTTGGATTTCTCCACGTATTGAAGCAGTGTACATGGGACCAACAGCACAAGAGCGAAAGTGTGAGAAATGGATTATGATGTGTTTGTCAAACATAAAGCTGTAAATGTTGGCATGTGTGCCTAACTAGCTTACTGCAGTAGCCTAACTGAGTGCTACTTTCAAGAACAAGAGAATTTCAATAGCTAACTACATTTTGTGTTTACAGGCAGTAGTGGAAAGAGGAGCCTACTGAAAATCTGTAATCATATACAAGTACTGTAACACTACCGGGAGAATACTTAAAGACAAGTAAAAGTACTGGTTTTAAAAATAAAAGTACAAAGTTTTCTCAAAAGCTTTTCAGAGAATTAGTTACTTTTTGCCTTACTTTTGATGTTCACAGGGACAGTCAAAATCAAAAATACATATTTTCCCTCTGGCGTGTAGTGCTATTAATTAATCTAGATTTTTTTTGTTTGAGTTGCACAGTTTTGAAAATATTGGCCGTATGATGTCTGCCTTCTCTCCAATATAACGGCACTAAATGTCACTTGGCTTGTAGCGTTCAAAGCTTCAAAAACATACATTTGAAAAATTCAAATCCAATGTCTTTTCAAAAAAATCATGATCTGGTTACTCAAGATAATCCACACACCTTATTTTGAGTACTTTCATGTCTGCAGCTGAATCTACTGGAACTACTTTTTCTACTAGGACACCCAAAAAATCTCGATGGATACAGGCCAGAGGAAAAATATGTTTTTGATTTTGGGGTGAACTGTCACTTTAATACATTGTCAATAGTAGGCATACAATCAAAAGGGGGTTCTGTTTCTCCAAATGAAAGTAAACATAGTGCATTGACTGTGTAGGCCAGTATTTCCTTTGTACCTGGAAGCTGGTCCTGGATGCTGCTGCTGAGTGTGATGTTAGCAGCCCTGTCCTGCCTCTTCATTGGATTTGGGAAAGTTTAATCTACAGCAAATCCAGCAAAAATTGATATTTAAGATAAAATAATGTTCACAATCACATAAAAGCCTTTTCTATTTCAGCATTAAAAGTAAAGCGAAAAAAAAAAAACACCTCTGATTTCTAAACACCCAAATAAATGTTTCTTGTCATTACATTACAAGAACAATCTGCACTGTAATCCAGGAACAATGCTGCCTTTGTTATGTCTGTCCTCTATATGGATCATCGAATGGTGAGGATTAGGGCTGGGTATTGGTACTCAATACTTTTAAAGTACTGACTGAAGTCACTTAACATGCACCATATGACCAGCCGCAATGCAGCGGGGGCAGTGTGTTTTCCACATTATCATCTGTATTTCAGCACAATATGAAGCCATCACCCTTAAGCCAAGTGGGGATAGTGTTTACCACAATTTACCACAGCTACCAGTGAGAAATGAGAAGCCTCCTTTTGTCTAACTCTGTCTTAACTAGAGGACCCATTGTTACAAACATTACTAAGAATTTCAAGTGGCAAATCTGTCTGTTATCACTGTGAACTGCATACATGTTGTGTGAGAAGCTTGACAAGTGAAACTTGACATGTGTGGCAGCAGTATCTGAGGGGGATGGTCCAGCGAATAGCTAGATAACTCATTCAATTCAATACAGAAAATATTATGTGCCAAACAATTATTCAAAGTGACAAAGATATGACAAGTTCTACCTGAGAAGTGAGATTTACTCTGGTGGAATTTCCAGTTATTAGCTGAAAATCCAACATTTATGCTGAAGTAATGGATGGAGCTTAAGTTGTCAGGAGGAGATGGAAAGTCAATGCAGGCTAATAAAGATGTGCAAAAAAAATCTAAAAATAACAAATCTCTGCCTTCAGTGCATGCACACACACACACACACACACACACACACACACACTCTAACATTTTGCTTCCTGTGACGCCAGCTGTAGGTTTCAGCATGTATTTCTGCTTCTGTTTATTCCGTCATCCCTCTCACTTATCTGATGCCTTTCACTGCAGATGGTGCAACAAACAAACTGCAACCATTTGAGTCATGTTTCATAAAGGAACGCCAATTATTGAAAACATATTCTTTCACCCATTTTCTATGAATGACTTAAATTAAAGCGTTTTAGAGCCTAATTCACTCGGCATCATAGAAATTTCTGTCTCAGGGTCCAATTTGTGACAGGGAGTGCCGATGGAAGCTTAAGGCTTCCTTGCCGCAGTAGGAGGGTGGTATCATGATTAATTTAGGCTTGTTTTGTCAGCGCAGGAAGCCACAAAAAAGCTCATTACAATCAGCTGGGTTTTGTCACAGTCCGGGCTCCCTCTAATCTCCCATAGAGAAGCAGAGCGATACAGCCTCTTTGAATATGCATTGATGATGATTGCATGATTTATGCATGAGCATCATGGCACCTTAAGACTATCCCGCCCAATAGAAGTCCTTGAAATCCAGAAATTAGAGCTTTTGTCGTTGTTCTGAAAATGTTTGTTTAGGCACTCGACTGCATCACTCACAGGGCTGCACTTGAATGTGTCGGAACGTGAATGAATAAGTGTTTAACGTGGAAGTATAAGATAACAGTGGCTTGTTTGTTTGGATATTTACCAAATGCTTGTACAAAGCCATTAGGAAACATGTTGTAAGCTGTCATGTTGGGTTCAGACGACATTCAGTATTCAGTTTGTTGCATGTCTCTGTTTGACTTTGGGCTTTCACCGACATTACCTGCAATTAGGACGTCGTAATTGCCTGACTTGCCAGCAATGGATTTGCATTAGGGCAGTGATTGATGGTTATATGAGAGTCACAGAAGTGATGTGTGCATTGACCTTCCAGTGAGCTCATCTCATGAGGGCGTTGACCCTTTGATAAACACAGACATGGCCTCCCAGACAGACTCAGTGTGTGTGTGGCTGCTGCAGCGTACCCCAGAGTTTTCCTGTTAGCACTGATAGATGATGATGCACTCATGTGTTTACTCCTCCCGCCAAGTTTTCTGCACTTTTGCTGCCTTCAAAAGGTGAATGAAGTGTTCTTTTATTTAAATTAGTATCTGGATTATTATTAATGATGCATAATCTTTACTATACACTTTTATATTATATTATCAATAAATATTTTCAATCTTTAACAGTGTAGCATATTTTTTAAACTGATGACTCTTGTATGTTTTGCATCAAAAACCTTCTGCACAGAGTTAGTAGCATAGCTGTCAGATAAATGTAGTGGAGTAGGCATGTAAAGTTGCATGAGATTAAAGTATCAAGTGTACTACAAGTACATGAAAACTGGTCTTAGGCACACTACTGGGTTTATGGGAGCCAGAGCTATTTTTAAATCTTCTGAGGAAAGATCAAGTGATGTCTCAGATCTTCATAGGGAAACTGCAAGTCATGATTTAAAAAGACAGTTCACCACCAAAATCAGTGGTGGACAAAATACTCAACCCCAGTACTTGAGTCAAAGTATAGACACTCCTGGTCAAATATTACTCAACTACAAGTGAAAAAGTAAAAGGACTGGTGTAACTGCTTTTAAAAATACTTAAGTATTCAAAGTACATGTTTTTAAAAATACTTAAGTACTCAAAAGTACAAATTACAAAGTACATTTTCTAATATCAATACATGCTGTATTGTTTTCATGATGCAATTACAGAAGCTTGTAACTTTCTGAAACCATCTAATGATGCCTACACAAAACCTATAAAACACCTATAAAAACTTCAGCATAGAAATACTATCAAAAACTAAAAGGACAGTAATTGTCATTTTCTGATGTAACTGTATTAAAATCACCACATAAAATTAGATTGAAGATAACTGTAAGGAGTTCTCCAAGTCTGTTAAATAACTGAGATTTCTTTCTGTCTTCAGAGGCAGTATGTACATGAATTATGTTGTATTTTTCACCCTGATAAAAACAATCTAACTTTAAAAGCTACCTGGAATTATTTCTCTTAACATCTAGCGATTTAATTTCGTCTTTGTCCTGCCATCGCCATTACTGAGTTTTGTTTGAATGAAAAAGGGGGAAAACTTGCTTGCTCTTGTTACAGAGCACGTCTGGATGACTTATTTCTGCTTTTACATCAGTCCCAGCTGAGAGCAGGTACTGTGATTGGTTTCCTTCTGTGAAGAACACAGCTTGTGGACAATTGCATTTTAGAAAAGAAAAAACATCAACAGGTGACGTCAAAGCTCTGCTTCGCCCAAAAGTAACAAGTAACAACAACCTTCCTAGAAATGTAGTGGAGTCAAAAGTACAATATTTGTCTTTGAAATGTAGTGGAGTGAAAGTTTAAAAAAAAAAACAAAAAAAAAAAACTTTACTTTACACAGCTCAGTTAATGTTGATGTTTGCATATCGCACTGTCATGATCATGAGCCTCTCATCCATGAGCAGATGCATACTTCCTTCTACACAGCGATATGGTTGTGCTGGTGTAGAAGAAAGAAAATAGTTCCTATATGAAACTGCTTACAACAAAGTCTGTGGATTATCTTGAATAATTGAATAATTGTGTGGCTACACAGCCCACTTTTCACTGTTGTATTAATTTTTAATCGGACGTAAATAAATTGTCTCAAGTCAAGAGCTGGTCAGGAACTCAAGATCTGCAACTTAAAGCTGCACTAATTAATATTTGTACATTAACCACAGATCAAATAATTATATGTTGTGTGAAAGGGTCACTTGTAGTGATGAACCAGCAGAGAATTATGACTGCAATTCCCCACGGCTTTTTTTTTTTTTTTTTTTTTATCAACGCATTCTTCAGGCTTTCCTGCAACCTTTTAGTTTTGGTTCACTCTTACTACTCATCAATCCACATCAGCCTAAAGTTGGTTTACTGTTTTTAAGATTTAACAACTTTACATTACTTTCCACCAATCCACAGATAATCAAAGCTAGCTGGTAAACAAAGTGGAGCATTTAGGTGCTGAAGAGTCAGATATTTCCCTCAGGAGTTGTTTGAGTCCAAAACAGATAGTGAATATTGGACTTACATTCATCAGATGACCAAAAACACGATTCCAAATGATATTGCTTTGTGTCTGCTGGATCTAGAATTGCTTGCTAACACATGCATATTGAAAGTCCAGTGTCATATTTCAAGTTTCAAGCTTCTCACTTGCTGGTGAGAGCGTTCACGTCTTTGTTTCTGTCCACTCTCTGTGGATGAATAAACAAGCAGACTCAGGTGGACAGATACATAAATCACTGACAGGTTACTGAAGTTTGACTATTGCGATTGACAGCTCACTCCCAACGCAGGATGAATGATGCAGGGAGGCTTTCCTAACACCCTCCAGAAAATTCTGCCTCTCAGGTAGTGTTCCCCTCCAGCCGAAGTGGCTGCATCGCTCCGTTAGCCGATTAGCAGCAACACTGAAAAGTACAAACCAAAATCGAGCCTTTGATGTCCGTTTGCATAGCAACTCTCCCTCTCGCCTCTCACCACAGACTGGTATTTCCCTTCCCGCCCATTTATCCCCTCCCACTCTCACTTTGCTCTCCAACTTTTCTTCTCTCCTCACTCTCTCATCTCCCTCTGCTGAGCCAGATCTCTTCCATATTCCTTTTGCTCGGGACCGCGGGCTGAGACAGACTTATTTAACAAGGCCTGGCAGGCTGGGCGGTGGATGTGGCAGCTGTGGAAGAGGGGTTGATGTGGCCCTCTCTACCACAGGAGAGTGAATCCCAGGGAGGGAGTCTCCAGATGGGCTCGGTTTGAAGCAGTTCACCCCTGGTTCCCCTAGATGAGCTCCATACGGGATAACACCGCATATCTGAATACTAAATGCAGATTGAGTGTAATTAATTACCTGACTGCATTTAGGTCTGTATTTACATACTGCACCTGATACTTTCTCCTCTGCAGACTGTGCAGCGCTTAAACTACCTTTCTTGTCTACAGTAAAGTGGATGGCATGGTATATTTTTTACATATATTTTTAAGGAATAGTTTGGATTATTTGATGTGGAGTTGTATGATGGTCAGTGTATTAACTACAGTAGATGCTGGTTGGCAGCAGGGGCAGTTCCAGACTTTTTTGGGGTGGGTACTGACTTATGCAGGAGTGGCTTGAATTGTGCATGCACATGAATGCATAAATGTTTTCATACGTTTCTGTCTTTTAAATTCGTATGTATTTTATTTCATTTCATACATTTACAATAGTATTGCACTTCCATACCTTATTCTTTAAGTTCTCTAAACTAAATTGCACCTCTATTGTACCTCTTTCTTCAGGCTATGAGCCTCCTAAATTCATCCTCAGCATTCCACCACAAATAATGTTTAATTTTTTGTATTTTCACCCATGGAGTTTGGTTGGTTTGGAGACATAAATATTTGGTTTATATTCCCATCAGAAAAGGCTGCCTGATGGCAAAGTAAAGTGATGAACATATTCAAATTTCTTTTGTTGCTGACACTGTCCACAGCAGTTCATTGCTTCACTTCCGTTCTGGTACTCCTCTTTGTTTCTCCAAACCAGGGGCGTAGCTAACACACTGACTATTGATTAGTGCCACATCAAGCAATCTAAACTATCCCTTCAAGGCACAGAAGAAACTGACCTCTGTCATCACGCACTCACAATGTGTGACAGATGCTTTGGTCTCTTCCTGCTTCAATGCTCCTCTCTTCTCTGACTTGTACTTGCTGCTGGTATTCTCCCTGCGTGCCTCTGTGCTGACACTGCTTTCTTCTGCATCCCATTGATTCAGGAGCCCTGAGTGATAGATGGGTTTAATAAAGCAAGGTGCAGTCCCCCCAAATAAATGAGCAAACGCAGGATTTATTACCAACATCTGCATTTTAAGGGGAGTAAACAGGGCCTAAGCTGGGAAACACAGTTTCATGATACTCCCACAATCCAAAGTCTGAGCCAGAAACACTCGAGTGCGTGCACACTGCTGTGCACATAGACACAAATACATGCCTATTACACACACACGGATGAACACACTTCCAATCACTGCCTTTTCCCGTTCCCTGTCCTTCATTCTCTCTGTCATTTAAATCTCACATCTTTTGCCATTCATCTTTCTCCTTCAATAAAGGGAGACCTTGGTTTGCCGAAGCTCTTTTTGGCACCTCCCGTCTTCTTACTCACATCCTTCAGTCTATTCTATTTTTTTCTTTTGTCTCTTATTCTGACAGACGTTCCCTCCGTTTGAAGCTACTGAGCGGTTTCTCTTTGAACCAAAGTGCTCATCACTAGTTTGTCATCATATATAATGGTCTTTTTGTCATAAACAGCAGCACATTTTATTTGCCCTCTCCTTTTTTTTACCATGGCAGTGCTACAGGCTGCTTAGTGGGGGTGATTTATCCATGCGCGGTGCCAGTGGAGCTAAATCTCTACTCCCCTTGGCACTGAAACAGTAGTGTGCATGGTTTAATTTCAGCTCTGAAAGACTGTCGTGCAGCAGTGATAACACGGGCCTGTTTGCCAGTGATTGGACTAATTAATAGGCTCATAGATGATTCGCTGCTGTCTTACCCAGTCACAGTGGAGGAGGGCGAAAAAAAGGAGAGAGAAGAAAGGAGAGGGCAAAAATAAAGCAGCTTGACCTGTGAACTTCAGAGCTGCATTAGAGACGGCAGGTTCGCTCATTAACTTTCATTTGCACGAAAAAGAGCTATAAAATGCCAGAAAATTGTGCTCACAGGTGACTGCAAATTTTCCAAGCATATTTGTTTATTAATGACAGCATTTTGACAACTCAGTGGATAATTACAAACACATTTAGCAGCTCCTCCACCACAGCACTCACACACTTCTTCATTTCCCTCTGTGTACTCCCTGCTGCCGCTTGCAAATGTGATACCCTGAAATGTTTATACACGACTTTGTCCCTCCCTCTGCCTCCTTTTCTGTCTCACTGCAGATGACCCACTAAAGCTTTACACAATGAGTGCTACTCTGATAGCCATCCCTCTGTGTAATTACACACTGAGCTGTGATTAAATGAAAAAAATGGTGTGTTTGCCACACATGCATTAGTCAACTATATGTTTCAAGATGGGGAGTGCTATTTTGTGCACAGACCCGACTCCTGACAATGATGAATGGCTCTGAATAGACCCATGAATGTGCACTGTCAGTGTGCACCCATGACTGCGACCCGCAACATGGATGGATGGATGACACCACAATCATTGACTGGATTTAAACCAATGAGCCAGACTTCATTTTGGGAGGAAATCAACAGTCATGCAGAGGGGTGCGCAGTGAAAGGCCTGCTGTTCAAAGTCGGCAAAGCCAGGGAGCTGATTGTCGATTTTAAGGAAAAAGAGGCAAAGACGCTCAGCCCTGTCTACATCAGTGCAGCTGAGGTGGAGCAGGTGAACAGTTTTTAGGTTCTTGGGAATCAACATCACAGAGAACCTGTCATGGACAACACACATCTCCACCCTGGTACAGAAAGCACAGAAGCAGCTTTATTTCTTAAGGAAACCTAAAAATGCCATGTTCTTGTTAACTTCTACAGGAGAGCAATAGAAAGCATCCTGACTGGAAACATCACAACCTTGCATGGGATGTGCACAGCCCAGGACAGGAAGACTCTGCACTGGGTAATAAAATGATCATGTGCAAAGGGGAACCCCAGGCCTGCAAAAGATCATTTTTAACCCAAAGCAAGACATTTCCTAAGCCCAATCAAGTGTACAAGGTGCACACTGAAGAACAAACACATACAAATCAGGAGTTTCATAAATCTAAGGTTTCCATCTAGAGAATAAACACCACCCAGAATATCATTGGTACCATCTGCTGAGCATCAGTGATACTGAGGAGGTAAGATACCTGCACAGAGCCCAAAAGATATTTCAAGACACTACCCACGCTAAGCTCAGCCTGCTCACCCTGCTGCCATCTGGAAAGAGATACAGAAGTATTCACTGTAGTAGCCGTACTGTATATAATTCTGATTTTATTTTTTGCGAGTGGCAAAAAGGAAACTAAAATTTAGTCTCAAGGTATCAAGATAATTAATTATCACAGGTTTGCACAATGAAATGGGACTTGCAGTTCCTCCATGGTACACAGGATAGAAAAATAAAACAAAATAAAATAAAATGAAGCAATATTACAGTTATTTAGGTATATGAATATAAACATATACACCCAGGAAATAATTCTGTAGTGCATTTTTTTAAATTTGCATCAGGTTGAATATAAACTGCAGCAACAAGATGGTGATGATAATATGGTTGATATAAAAAAGTTCAACATCATGAAGACACTGTCCATCAACTTTAACTGTTTTTGAGCACCAAGCATTATCAATGTAAACACAGAGTCCTCCTCCCCTCATCTGGCTGGAGTCTCGCATGTTGCATCCTGTCAGCTCAGAACTCGTCCGATCCAAGATGTTGTGATGGAGCAGGTCTCTGTAAGATGTGGGCACAACAGTCTCTGGTTTCCCATAGTTTGGGCAGCCTGAGTCCCATTTTGTCTGCTTCATTTTCTTAGCCGGACATTAGCCAGGAGCAGCATTAAGTCCAAGCTAGGTTAGCATGGCTCCTGTCCCTGCTCTCCTCCTTCCCTCCTGGGGTTTTCCATGGCGGTGCATGTGGCAGATCTATGTTGAAATATCCCATGTGCATTTGCTGATCATCTCAGGGTCCATCGCTCTTTCATCCAAACCTCATGCTTCCTTATTCAATGCCTACAAGTGTATTTCTGTTATAGCTGATATGTATTTAGACAATAAAGCTGAAAAAAATAAAGATTAAAAAGAGAAGTAGCAAAGTTTAAGGGAGCCATAATATAGCATCTCACTATACAACTCTGTGTCTCTGCTTTGAAGGACTACATCTTATAACAGTTGGACACAGAAAAATCTTAAATCTTGAATGTAAATGTCAGTATACATTGTATGCATGTGCACACACAACCTTTTACAAACTCAACAGACTTGCACTTGTTTGTCTGCTCTCATATGTGAAGCTTTGTTCATCAAGCGCATAATAAAAAAAAAACAAATGTTTTCACTTCAAAGGATTAGTGTTTAAACAAAGCCAGCAGTGGGTGACACTATTTTAACACATACAGCAGTGAGACATCTTCAAATGTGTGTGTGATTAACTCAGTTTATCCAGTGTAAAGGCACTGCACAGGGCCAATGTGCAGCAGTCCAAGTGCACATGTATTCAATTTAACCTCAATCAGATTATTTTGTGTTTTTTAACAGGATTGTGCTCACCTGACACACTGCACTAATTTAAGGAGGTCTTGGCCCATATCTCCACATGTAGAGCCACTGGACTGTTAATGAAGCTGGTCATAAATCATTACTCACTCTGCTGCCTCGCTCGTGTTTTACTGCTATCTGCTATTATGGAGAGCCATCAATGTTTTAAATGCAATCCTCTTCATTCCTGTCAGATCCAGAAACCTTCTCTTTGTTCACAACCTCCATAAATGTCTGTCTAAACTTGAATCATTTCGGTTTTTATGTGGGTGGATCATAATGTTTTTTTGAGAAGGCGAAAAAAAAAAAATCAAATATGGAGAATAGGAGGCTCTACACTTCAGAAACAGTACTTCATAGCCTCTATCAGATGTGCACCACAGTACAGAAATATGATTAGCATGTCATGTGTTTGAGTAAACCCCCACACACCACATACGTTTACATAAAAGCCTGGACAATAACCTTACAGTAGTAGTTTGTAGGTAGGTTTAGACTGTAAGTTAAATAGTGGATAGAGCTACTGGGTCTATAAAATGAAGCTAATGTGGAAATGCCTAAAACCTGCAATATTTCTAATGGCCAGTAGGGTTCAGCTCCAAGTCCAGTTTTAAGTTGTCCATCGATCCATTGTCTGTAACTGATTATTCCCGAGGGGTCACAGGGGGCTGGAGTCTATCCCAGCTGACACTGGGCGAGAGGCGGGGTTCACCCTGGACAAGTCGCCAGTTCATTGCAGGGCTGACACATAGAGAGAGACACTCACACTCACATTCACACTTACGGCCAATTTAGAGTCACCAATTAAAACTGCATGTCTTTGGACTGTGGGAGGAAGGAGAACATGGAGAGAACCCACGCAGACACGGGGAGAACATGCAAACTCCACACAGAAACTCCTGCTCCAGCCAGCTGGGGGATTCGAACTCAGGAGGTTCTTGCTGTGAGGTGGCAGAGCTAACCACTGCACCACCATACGGCCCAGTTTTAAGTTGTCTTATGGCAAAATGATCCAACTTCTCACTTCACGTATGACCTCAGGAAACAGATTCCTAATGAGTTTATGGTCTCAGTCGCTACTTCCACTTCTTCAAAGCAGCATGATGTCCATTTGCATGAGTAAAATAGACAATAAAGCAGGGTATACTTTAGGGCGGAGCTACTGTGTGACTGACAGATCATTCTCCGATCAGATCAAACTGTAAAATTAGACAGTGCTGACTAAATATAGATCAATTTTCCATTACTGCATTGCTTATTTCTCACCTCAGATGTTTTCAGAAACACATTTTAGTGGACTGTTCACCTGTAATATTAGAAAGATTGCTGACATTTTGTGTCTGGTTTCCATCAGAGGCTCACGAAACTGTCAACTATGCAGTATTGATCAAATATGGATTAATATTCTGTTAATATGTTGGCTATTTCTCTTGTAAAATATTTGTAGAAACATATTTATGTGTGTTGTTTAGCTGTGGTATCAGAAACTTGGCCTCTTTAGCTTCCAAATTTTTCTGGTTGCGCTCAACACAATACAAGTAGCCACTGTAGCTTTTAGCCACATATAGGGTTTGTATCGCCACATAGAGTCATTATATTCTCTTTTTCTCTGCAGTGGTTCATCCAGTTGTCGGCTAGTATCTCTCTGATGTCATAAACATACAAACATAGTAATTCTGGAAAATGTCTTGAATAGCAACAAAGCTATGGCAAATTCCTCCAAACAACTGAGCACACTGCTGCAGTAAACGAACACAGGCCTCCCACATATCACACAAGCACAGCTCTTATCCTATCATGTCTGAATAAAGCTATAAGGAACATTTACATAATTCTTACTTATATCTGAATAACTTGGAAAATGCCGTTCACAACTGCAAAGTTGTGGAATGTCACTTTGAAATTTGTTTTGAAATTTTCTATGGTACAAAGAATATAGCACAAGAGTCAAGTTCTGTTTCATCAGCATTACAGTTCCCCTCAAAGAGCTGGTTGTAAAACTATAAATGTATCGACTTGACGTCATATTACATAATTGTCTGAGCATTTGATTATTATTGATTTTTTTTGTAATAACCTGGTGTGCAACTATTATACAGTTTATTTAAAAATGAAGTATACAAATTAGTAGAGGACAAAGAAGACATTTTGGCTTGGCTTGTCTCCATTGAGCACTTACATGTATTAGCTTTCTCATCTCTCTTTTAATTACCTTCCCTCTTTGTCAACTTTTCTTTTCTTGGACATTCTGGTTTTCTGCTGCTGTTAATGTTACTAGCAACACCAGCTTGGCGAGAGTGTCACTGCTGGAAATGGGTATATAATATCAAAATGCTATTTTTCGTATAATGACATCTGGTGGCAAGAAGCCTTCAGTGAGCGATAACAAAATCAAGATGCCTTCTGAGACATTTAGTTGATGGATACTGTAACTCCACAATGGAGCACAGAAATGTATCGCACAAATTATGTTCATTGCATGCTCTCGTGGAGCAGATTTGGCCCACGGGTCTTGAGTTTGACACGTGTTTGTAGAAATATTGAGATTTTGTCTATCACATTATTAGGCTGTTCACATTTTATGTAAAAGCAGGTGTAGTTGAGTTTTATACGTCTTTATACGTCACAAGGTCTCAGTCCATTTCCTGGGATCACAAAGCACATGTGTAACGAGACCACTGAAGAACTTGCCGTGTGTCTGCACTAACCAGTTGAGCCTAAACTGGGTCCAAAGCACCACCATGAGAAGGAGAGTGCAGTCAGCCCCAACCGAACACTCAGCCCTTCCAGTGAGGTGAACGCTACCTTAACTACAAAATATTGCTTCTCTGCATGGACCTCTGGGGTCAAAATCATTATGTATTCCTGAGCTACTGGTTCAGGGCTGCTTGGGGGAGTCCGAGAGCACGGCAGCGTGTTAGCAAGCTGTTAGAGTGCGGCTGTAAATGATTCATATCATACAGGCAGGCACGTTCATGCTAGTGCTGATTTTAAAGCAGCAGCTGAATGATGTCCTCTAACTCAAGGTCTGGGGTCCCTGAGCGGATATTACGCCCCAGGTTAGTCCTATTAATGAGGAAGAGGTGATTTCCCCCCCTCTCTGTAATGTTGTTCACATATGTTTCAGGAGACTTTAGATGAAATGTGGCATTGGAGGGCCATTAGTCCAGGCGTAGCAGAGTCACTGCAAAGCTGATGGTAATCTGCTTGGGGACAATCTGTGCTGGAACCATTCCCCAAGTGGGAACGTGTCAATCTATGAGCAGTGAAATGAACACCTCTCATACTTTATACTCCTCTCCTTCTCTCTTCTCCAGGGGCTCATTCTCTCATCTTCCCCTAATCTCAATCTCTCCTTCTTTCTCCCACCTCCTTTCCCTCCCTGAGCTTGTATTTTACCTCAGTCAATCCGTAAGAAGATGAAGTGGCAGGATAAGGTCGTGGCATCTGTAAAGGCTCTCATTGGGGCTTAATGAATACCATTAATTCAATCGAGGGACTTGTTTGGATGGCCATGGCCTTTGTCCAGTCATGATTAAGCGATGCTATCAGTTATCAATCGTAATGAGCTTTTGTGGCCGTGGGAGACGGGCGCCGGCTGGTGAAATAATAACATCTTGGTCTGATGATAGCGGGTAAGGCCAGACACCTATCTCATCCCGACCTAATGATATGATGACGTGTGGGAGGTAGTATGGGCATACATATCTCATAGTTCAGTAGTGGTCAGATGGAAACATCAGCACACTGATGCCTTTTGTATTGAGCCACTGCAGGGGTTATGATACTTCATCTGACAGTCTGTCTTATTGATATATGTGACTTATTTCCTTAAGACGGCTGTAATCAATGATTTTATATCATGGATCAAACAACTATGTGCATGAAAAAGGAATTGCTTGTAATGACAAACCCACTCACCCAACTCTGTAGACCCTAAGCTCTACAGAGCATTAACATCTCTTAGCTCGATATTTTGGTTTTACGGCCCACAATTTGTTTGGTTCACTGTCACCGGTCTCATCATGGTTGCTTTTATATGCAGCAGGCTGCTTTCAGAAACCCCCCCCCCCAAAAAAAACTCTAAAATCCCATGAAAAGCTAAGTGCTCAGCAACTGGCTGACAACTAACTATTTTTTTTTGCAAACTTAGGAGCTAATGTTGTCTAAGTATGAATGGTCTATGGTCTTTGCCCACTTTTGGATTAGCCCTGAGTTAGCTGAGTCAGGCACTGCCAAGACGGTGACAACCAGAGCCACCACAGTGTGAGCTTTGCAACAAAATGTTGAGTGTTAAATGATTGTTGTTCCAACATTTACATGAATACTTAATTTTTTTTTTTATTCTGAGTTTGTTAATATTTACTATGCACACAAGAGTGATATAAATCTTCCTGTCTAACTCTCAGCAAGAAAGCAAATCAGTATATTTCCCAAAATGTCAAAATATTTATATATAACAATATATTGGTGTGAAGCATGTCCTAAATACATGTGTAAATATAATCTTAGCTTTTTAACAGCTGTTTTAATAGCAAGTTAGACTTGTAAAAAATATACTACCATGTATATGTAACATCTTTTGATCTGCAAATCACCACATCTTGCCTGGGTGTTTGCCGGCCATTTCTGTAAGTGTGGGTTTTTTGTCCTGTCAGCACTCATGTCCCTGTCCACACACACTCATTGAGGATGCAGCATCTGTATGGTCTTTGCCCTCCAGATTTAAATAATTCACACAAAGCACAGTCTCCATTCAGTTTTTATGAGCCCCCAGTGGCAGTTCAAGGCAGTTTCAGCCTGTTTATATCACAATCTCCCTTCTGTGCCCTCATCCCAGTTTTTCTTAATTTTGCATTTGGTTGCAGCCTGTGAAGCCTGTAACCTCTTTGTTCTCTCCTGGTTTTTAATAACAAGCCCTAGCACTATTATACGGATTCTGTAGCCTTTACAAAGAACTACTGTCTTTGTAAACACTCAACACCACTATGATTCATGGCACAGGTTATATAAGTGCACATATGACTTTTAAGATAAACCCAAGGGCAAATTCCCGAATGGCTTAGAAGCCTACCAACAAACAAAAACAAACAACCCATCATGCACAGGCACCAGCAATGGGAAGAGCCTATTGTACAGGACGGCTGAGCAGAGCTGCACCAGGCCCGGAGTGATGCACTATTCTCATCTCTCTCATAATGTTATTAAAAGTTTGAGCCTGGAGGCCATGAAGGTTTAGCAGAGGATTATTATTTCAAGCTCCCTGCAAAATAAATCAATCCTTTATCAAAGTCCGCAGTCCCCATGAACTGCGTAATCAAATTGAACAGTGTTCTAGGCTAGTATCCCGTTACTGTTCTATTAAATTGAGCTATTGCTGAGGGAGATGGCTCAAATATAGCCTTCCACATAAGACATGGGTGTTATGCGCAGACAATTGAAAAATTCCATATATTTGGCACTGTAAAACATTTTTCCTAAAGGATTCTTTCTTTGAAGTTTTTTTTCCTCTCTCTTTAGTACCTTCTGATTTCAGAAAATATCTTGTGTTAAGGAACAAGAAATAGATTGTAACTCTGAGTCCATAGCATGTGAGGACATGCTCTGACATTTTGGAGGGCAGGTGCTCAAATGAAAATAAGGCACTCATTATTACAGAATTTTCAATTCCAGTTTAGCACTGTTCAGAATCAACAAATCCTTAACACAAAATTGAAAGGGGCAGCTCTCTGAATAAATAAAATAAGAAACCAACCAATCTGCTCTCCAAACCACAACATAAAGGCCTATGTTCATTTGCAACAATCTCCACACAGTGGCCATTTTCCTCTGACATCACACTCAGGGTGGGAAGCTCAAAGGTTTCACTGCTGTGTTAAAGGTTGCAAGACATATAATTGTTAAGAATTGGACAAATCATTATCATTTCACCACTACCTGATTAATTAGCAACTGAAAAAGACAATGGACAGTGATGATCAGAAGGGATATTGGGCCATATATTAAACAAAAACAACATATTTGATAACCCATTAGCTACTGTTACACAACAGCTAACATTAGCATTCAACCCCTTCCTAGCTAACAGTACCAACTGATACTGTTACACTATATGAAAGGAAAGGTGTAAATTAATTCTGAAATATCAACACACATCTTGGACCCATTTATTTAAACCTGGAAGAAAAACATTCTGGATGTAATCAAGTTTGTAGCGCAATGCTAACTGTCTTGCCCACTTATGTCAGCATCTATACATTTACTTAGGCTAATGCTAAGTCAGGAAAACACACTGAACATAGTCAACCTTGTAGGCTAAAGTTAACTGTCTGGCTGTCTCTTTACCTGACCTCAAAAATGTTCTGATTAAATCAATAGCATCATGTGACATTAATCTCACTAGAACACAAATGTTTGTGTAGCGTTTATACAGATTATGTGAAAGTGTTTAAAGCATGATAAAGAAAAATGCAAACTCAGCCTGTTATTTTGTTCTAACCTACATACATACTGGTAACCCAATTTTGGCTGTTTAGTTTATATACTTGGACAAGACAGCAAGACAATTAGCATTACACTGCAAATTTCATTACATGCACTGTATTTACTTTTAGACTTAAATAAATGCATCCAAGATGTGTGTTGATATTTCAGATTTAATTTTTACGACTATAATATCATGTAACACTATCAAACAGTAGCATACTATTAGCTAAGATGCTAACATTATCTGTTGTGTGACTAATGGGTAATCAAATATGTTGTTTTAACTTGAAATATGACCTGACATTCCTCCAGATTTTGACTAGCCATTCTCCTTTTAGTTGCTGGTTAATCAGGAAGTGGTGAAATGATAATGATTTCTGATGAAACAATAAAAACGGTAACACAATTCAATTAAATAATGATGTTAGAGAAAAAAGAAAAAGATAGATCATAAGAAATATGATTCATTAAGAAAAATAAGATTAATATATTCAAAAAATGGCTACATACTTTTACTTGAGTAACATATTCAATGCAGAACTCATAACAGAAGTTTTACTGTGTGGTGTTAGTATTTTTACCTCAGTAAATACTTCTTCCACCACTGCTCAGAGCCACCCTGAACTCAGCTCTGCTCTCTTTCCTTCTATCTCTCATAAGGTTAGCTGTAGTGGTCGCTATGCATTTTCAATATGCAGACATTTTACTTTATGTAGCAGCTAAATCCTCATTTCTTCAAAACTCTTTACACTTTGCATTAGGTAACCAAGAATGCCTCTCTGACATTTAGAGTGAATATATTGGGCAGACCCGTTCCCATTGTTATATCACATATTCCTGTAATGCAATTTCTGAACAAGAATATCTCTCCCGCTGCTCCAGCTCTCTCTCTCAGGCTTGGTACGCCTGTCCGCGCCCTGTGATTGGACGAGGCCTTCCTGCAGGCTCGGCGCTTCTATTCAGCCCGTCCCTGTTGAATAGCGCCCGTCAAGCGGCGGAGCGGATGAAGTGTTTTTGCTGTTATGGTCAATGAAGGAAATGACAGTGAATTTGAAAATATGCTGATGACTCCACTTGAAACAGCAATTCCTCTGAATTTAGAGGAGGCCGCGTTTCCATCACAGCCACCAACCATCACCTCCCCGCCACCCCCATGGCTTCTTCACACAGCTTCACATGTTGGCGGGGATTTCACCTTGGAGATGATGTGAAATTATATTGTCCAGGGTGATGGATACAATGTGTGTGAGACCACACAACAACCATGTTTTTTTTTAGGATTTTTCCTTTGTTCCAGTCAGTCATCAGCACAATGTGGGAATACTTAAACATTTTGATGTAAACATTTTATAGAACAACAACATCTGTAATGTTCCTGTGTCAGCAACATAAACTAGACTGAACCAATTCTGAGACTGAGAGAAAATCAAGTCATGCACGTTTTGCGGCAGACACGCTGTTACCCTGACCTTACATGCCTCTCTGAGGTTTGAAACTGTGAAGCTTGTATTTAGGGTTAAGAGCCACTTAACACCTTTCACTTGCTAAAAAATGGGAGAATAAAACAGCACCTAATTAATTACCAATTCAAAACCAAAGGCATTTCAGCATTGAGCAATATCTGCATTCATGCAGAGGCTTGAATGTGCCAGTAAAAGCTCTAGTGGCATCCTTACAATGCTAGTATATTTGTATAATGTAAAACTTTTAAAACACACATATGTAGAAATTCTTTGTAGTACAGGCAGTACTGGATATGACTACAAACAAATTGCATGAGAAAATCTTTCGACTGTTCTAGTCTCATAAATATGTCATATCAAAAGTCTAAGAAATCTGAGTGGGAGAATGTTCAAAAATACTGAAATCTGTAATGCCACAATTTTATATAAAGAATCCATACAAATATCTGAATTTCCAGCCTTATATTTTATATATCTGCTGTATCACCTTGTGATATAAACATGTTCAACACGATTTTCCCACGAATTAAGAAACAAAATGTGAAGTAATTATAGGTTGTTTCAATACAGTAATCATTCATACTGAAATATCAGTAACAATATAACTGTTATTCTCACCGCAACTTTTTCAGATTTAGCAAAGATTTCCCTTTCAGAGATGTGCAGGTCACTATGCGGAGGCGGCCATGTCAGATTTTGCAATCACAGGCTGGCTGCTGCCTGCAGTGCACTGATAATCCATCAGGAGGCAGAAGACACATCTCTCATTAAATGCAACTAGTTTTTCAGGAAGATACCGATCATGTTGATGTTGAAAAGGTCTCAGAAACTCATGTATCAGGTATGATACATATGGCATTACAGATGCATAAGTGGGTCAAAATGACTTAGTGGTTTTATTTTCTTACAGTATCTTTGTAATTAAAAGTTTTTTATCATTTCATATTCCAGGAATTTTATTTCTATTCTAGGCATGCTGTTATAAGTGTTATGTAAATAATGATGTTTTATATATATCTGATGTTAATCAGTACCAACATTTATGTGGATTAGTGCTTAACTGTGTTGCCTTGTATACGAGTATACAGTATTAAAATAGTGATGTTGGTTTAAATTGTTGTTTTAGGAAGCAAAAAACAAAGAAAGAAAACTCGTAATTTCAAGGCAACTGGCTTTTTAAGTCAAGTCTCAAACTCTTATGTTTTGAAATGAATTAAAAACAAATTTTGCTGACCTATAATCTTTTAAGTTTCTTCTTAGATAAACTTGACTTTGAGTTTTAGAAACCAGCTTTTGAAATCACATTTTGGTGCTTGAAAATTAAATTAAGTTGCAATTAAAAATGTTTTCTTGTTTATTTTTTTTATTAGTATTAGAATTTGAGTTTGAATAGAAGCTAAAAAAAAATGTGAAAACAGTTGCCTTGAAGTAATTATTTTACAGTGAAGTGGTACCAGGATTAAGGAACACCTTTGAACCAACAATTGAAGCTCTTTAAACATTTTATATATTATAAACTTTTTACAAGTAATAAAAAAAATGTCAGGTCTTCTGTTGTGATTCGTGTGAAGGTCACCATTTTTTTTTCTCATTAAATGCCTGAAGTAAAAATGCATTTTTGGTAGGATCATATTTAGATGTTGAAAACTTTACCTTTTTGTGATTTCTTAACTTTTTTCTCTCTTTTAGAACATATTGAGGACACAAAATCTGTTGACTTCATGTTGCAGTCTGTGTGAGGTTGGCCCACACTTTTGCCAGGACTATTATAATATATCCTTTTTTCATGTGTGTGCTTGTATTGAGATTCATAAGCAGCTGCTTCACATGCAAAACACAGATGCCATTTGCACTTTACATCTCATCCACTGTAACCTAGTGTGTCATTAAAAGGGAGCATAGAAATGCAATTTAAATTGAAGCTTTGATTTCACTTTTTGATGATTGCTCGAAGGTGTTTTGAGGTACAGCCACGCTACATACCTGGACAACAAGAAAGAGACGCTCCGCTTTTAAAGCTCTAATTAGGTTCTCGAGGAGCGACTGTGACAGGAACATCACTTCCTGTTCAAAGACATGGACTCTGCTGTTCATCTACTATACACGTTTTTCTTTTTTTCTACAGTAATGAGCTGGTCACATCCCTTTCTCTTTGTCTCATGCAGGTTTTGTTTGTTACATTCTCACCTTCAGATGGTACAGCTTATTTATTTGCCCAAGGGCTTGTCAAATTTCAATAGCACTGCCATTATCTTGTAACTGCTGTCAATTATGAATAGAAATATCAAACAACCAGAATATTATACCACAACCTCTTCCTCTCACACTAACTCACTGGTTTTCTCATCTGATGCTTCAGTGACTGAATGAAATTACTTCTCTCACTCTGTTCATTTGTGTTATTTGAGTAATGTCTGGGCCTGTACCTGGCTCAACTTTGCTGCAGGAATTGTAGTTGAAGCCAGGTATTGTAAAACAATCATGGGACTTCATGCGCTGTCAGATGCTGACAGAACCTTTTTGATACACTGAGCCCCTAATGGACTGACAACTCCTCCAACACTGAGGAGGAGAGTTACGAAGAGTCCGTATTAACTACTTCTAAGTGTGTGAAAATGTGCTTTGATCTCCTGTCATGTTGATGTTTGTAGACTAAAATACTGTATCAATACTTTTTCCTGCAAGAGTCAAAATTAAGGGTTTGCGGAATACACTGAGGATGAAAGAAAATGCAATGATTTATGAAAATATAATTTAATTTTATGTAATCTAATTTAAAGATTAAAAAAAGGTAGGTCATCAATAGCCTTGGGGTGCTCAATATTCATTCATTCATTCAGCTCTCGTGTGTATGCTAAATATGAGGCTAGCTTAGCTTAGCATGAAGACAGGGGGAAAAAAGCTAACCAGATCTTTCCAAAATTCAAGATACTAGCATCCCTAAGAAGCCTCTAAACCAGCATATTAATCAGTGAACATGAGAGGTGTAATTAGTCAGTGTTATTTTTAACTTTTGAGATGGTCAAGCTAGTCATTTCCCCCTGGTTTCGGTCTTTGTGCTAGGCTAAATTATCTGCATCTCCATTTCCATTCAAATGGTGCATTCCATTTGATAAGATAAGTTGGAATTTTTGAGTTGCCATCAGAAACCCCCTCAAATCAGATTTCCATTTCGGGAAGTCGGAAGAACCCCTCAAAAAATTCAAGAGGGCTGCTCCACTCATCAACAGTAAATGAAAGCAGTTTATTAACACTTCTGTCTTTTGTGTCTCATTAAATCAGTCATACACACAGTACAGTCCAAATTCTATCTGTGGACATATTCCTATGGTGTTTGTCATTTCAAAATGCCATATAATGCATTGTTACCAACTGGTTTTGCTAGTAGAAAAGAAAGGTTTTCCTGGAAGGTAAAACAGAACATCCACAGTCAAGAGAATGGAATCAATCTTCTCATTTGAATCGTCTTTTATACAAATTATTATTCTCCTTTTTTAGTGTGTTTAGGAACTGCAATGTCAGTAATGATGTGATGGGCCTTGTAGCTATTACTATGTCTACACTTGTCACATCATTAGTGATATTATATACAGAATAACTGTGAAACGCTAAGAACAACAGTCAGCTCAGGATAGAAAACTGACAGGTGAATTGTGGAAATGTAAAATTAGAAAACTTTATTTCTCTTGTCAGTTTAAGCTGTATTGTGTTTAAAGATACGGTTCAACAAGGTGGTCTGACCCATCTGACGCTCCTCTTGTGCTTATTTTATGTACTATGTTGCTTTGCTAGTGTCTTTGATGAACCACCCAACAGCTACATCTCACTGGCGCTGTTACTAACTGCTAGCTTTGGGTAAAATCACGCTGTCATTTTCATTTTGTCTCAAACCTAACATTAGTGAAAGTGCTGTTATTAATGTAATATAAAGACATAAAACATGCACTTTAGATGAACGAGATGTATAATCTTTGAAATTTACATAATGACAAGAGCCATTAAATTGTATGTATGTCACGCAGGATTTTCTATGTGTAGGTTATTGTAAACAAACATTGCGATTGGTTCTGTTAAAGGGAAAAACAGGAGGTCTTGGAGAGAATAACATGAATGCTGCATTTCATCAAAGCAAAATTTTATTTGTGTGTGATTATTACATTCTTTGACATGTTTTTAAATATTATGAATTATTTGACCGACAAATCTCTTTAACTGCTCTAATCTGCTTTAACTCTCAGCGAGAAAGCGACTAAGCAAATCTTCCAAAATGTCAAACTATTCCTTCAAGGTGGAGATCATCTTAGTTTGATTGTAAGTCAATCTGCGACAAACATCCAAGCTTCGAGATGCTTTTGTGAAACATGGCCTGGATCAGTCTCAGATATTACTGTATATGACTCACACAGATGAGTCAACAAATTATGTACCGACCTTTCTATGGGCTGATCTGTGTATTTATAAAAAATGTGAGAACGTTATCATTCCCCACAGTTTAGTAAAAATCCATTACATAGTGCCCCCCTGCAGGACAAACAGTGTGATTTAGAAAACACTGCAGTTGAGAAACAACATGCAGCTGAACTTTCATCAAAAGCCAATCAGTGGTTTCTGGAGGGATGGACCACAGCTGACTCATATTCCCTTTTGTTATTGTGGGGAGCAATTACAACATCATAGAAAAACTGTTATGATGTTTGGACTACACATTAGACTGTAAAAACCCAGAGCTGAAGACCAGTGACCCAAACAAACAGTTACCAAAGCAATTTCCTTTTGTGAGAAATAAAACAACTTGCTGCATGGTGGCAGCTGATGACTGATGATCACTTCACTTCATAAATGCACACCGAGCTGTGCAATAGATTCGGGTCAACATGAATTCTGCTTCAAAAGGAGATAGTTTTGCAGTCAGCCGTATGCTGAATCTATTACTGTATAAAAACCTGCTTCCCTGAGCCATAATGGAGAAGTGCGATGTCCAGATGTGAAGTCACACTGAGCTACTTGTCAGTTCTAATGGGGCGTATTAATGAAGCTCCGCAGGACTTCAAACCCTGCTACTTTTTGTTCATTTCTTTCTGATCCAAGTCCTTTCAGTCACGTCCTCTGTCCTCCACATGTTTAGTGAAAGTACAAACCTACATACAAGAACAATCAAAGCTGCCATAAATCAGTTCGGTGCACTCAACAGCGCAGTTGCACTTTTGCTGGTACCCGGGACTTGATTTGACTTCCAGAGCAGCTGTATTCATCAAAGCACTGATTCAGCAAGATGCAGGGAATGCCCACAGGGATGTCGGTCCATGCTGACTTGTTATGCAGTACCTGCTGATTTTCCATCCAGGTTGTGAACATCTTCTTTCATCTCATCCCAAAGGTGCTCTATTTGTTTAAGATCTGGGAACCACTGGAGCAAATTTAATGAAGAATCCACCGTAAGTATGCTGTAACTCTTGTAATTTAAAGCAAAAGTTCAACATTTTGGGAAATGTGCTTATTTGCTCTCCGGCAGAGAGTTTGATGACAACATTGATACCAGTCTTATATCCATCGATTCAACATAAAGCTACAGCTGATTAACTGAGCTCACAAAGACTGGAAACAGAGAGCAACGCCAGTCTGGCCCTGTAGGTACAAAAACTGAGGTGTAAAATAATGACATTTGGTTGCTGGCAACTGCAGATTGCTAAGACATGGTCGTGTCTAGAAGAGAACCCTAGATTTGCTAAACTCTTGCATATGCGCACTTTATTCAGCACAGTTGCACTTAGTGTAACTTTTTTTTTCTGATTTGATTGACTTTTTTAAATTACGCATTCGATTTCAGTCGCAGTTTAGTTAGGTTTAGGCACAAAAACTACTTTGGTATACCGGTTTAGGAAATGATCATGATTTGTGGTTAAATATACACTTTCACAGCGTTAGAAAGATTTTCTGGCAATCACAAGGACTTGTTGTCACAGCAATAATGTGCAGTGAGAAGGTCATTTTTAGAAAATAACCCCCTTCAGCGTGATTCAAGTCCTGCCACACCACACTGTACACCGTCCTTTACTTCACAAATTTATACACCTATTCCAGATCCAGATGCATACAGATGCATCTACATGGAACTGCATTATTGTATGTATACTGTATATACTGCACCTATTGCTAAATGAGTTCACAGCACAGTTGTAATGGCCTTTACTCAGCCATGTTTAATCATCGGGTTTTACTGTCTGTCCCTAAGAATCTAAATGTTCTTCTTACACTCAGTGTTTTGTACCAGTACTACCAAGAGAAATCATCATTGTAGAGGAAGAGTTATCAATTTCTCCACAGAGCCTCAACAATCAATAATGTAATGCAGCCGCAAGATATTTTGGATTTTGAGCAAGAGGCTCAACATCTTCTATAAAGCCTCCCTGAGCACAGTTTTCACTTTTTTTGAATGGAAATGAGAGAAATGTAAGAAATCATGACCTGAGGTATGACGAGGCAGGTTGAAGAGAAATAATCCACTGAAACATTTGTGACATTTATTTATTTTATTTATTTAAGAAGGATCCCCATTATTGAGGAGACAATGTGCTTTGTGACGTGGGACCTTATTTTAGCTGAACTATCTGTCTGACAAACTGAAGCCAAGTCCAAATGCAAAACAATTTAATCACACGTTATGTTCAACAGAGGTTGAAGTTTCATCGGCATGTAGCAGCAGAAAGCAGTATTTGTTGGCCAAGGTGCCATTTTATGCTCTGAGCTGCACGTTTTCAGCTCGAGTGACCCTTGCCATTCTCATCTGACCTCTCTCTCTCTCTGAGGTGTCAGGGCTGTAGTTGGCTGTATGTGTTTTCTACATTGCTGTATTCATTCTCTATTAACTCTAGACCCTCGATCTGTGGCGCACCAAACCCCCGTGAGGACAGCTGTCTCTGCAGATGCCAGAACTGGCACGTCTATTGCGGGTGATCACACTGCGTTCAAAGTCGAATCATGAGTCTTGCCCATTCAGGTTTAGTCAAACAGTAACAGGATCTCCTTTCTGCTATCTGCATGCTGTCTGTGAGTCACACTTGCATTACTCACCGTCTGGAGAAGAGGGATTTTGCATAAATGGGAGACATGCCTACATAAAATGGCAAATGTGTGTTTTTTCCGTCACAGTTATGATGTTAAAGAATGAGTTCTGGGCCACGGTTTGTGTGCTTCTCTTATTCGGAGCAGCTGAGTGCTAATGGTGTTTCTGTGCTAATGTTTGTTTTCTTCATATCTCATTGTTTCAGACGTGCCCTTAAGGCTTCACATATGAACCCCATGTGTCATCTTTCTGCATCTCTGTTGTCTTAGCAGTCATTAAAATGTGCTTTAAAGAGCAGAATCAACAGAAAAACAGTTTTTAAAAATGTTCAGAAAAGCTGATGAGGAGAAATATGGCAGAATGTGAAGCACTGAGCAATCTAAAAATACTGTTAACACTTTATAATAAACATCATTAATAAATGGTAAATAAATTAGTTAATTAAAGATTTTTTTATATTGTTAACAAACAATATTAAGTATTTGTTAATGATTACCAAATGATTTGCTATTATACAGTTGCAACTGATTATTATAATACTTTACGCACTTACAAAGATAACTTAATAGTAGTTTTGCTTCCTAAACTACTTCATGTAGCACAGCAGCAGCACAGCTTGTGTTTTTGAGTAAGTTAAGTGTCTAAGTTATTTATTCATAACTAACATAATTTTCATAAGTCAGCCTTGTTTCTATTATAGATGGAGGACAATTTACTTACTTGTAACTGCCAAAAGCTCCTGTTTTCCCTCTAAATCTCATCCTTTTTGAGGACATCCAAGGTGCCACTTACCAACCTTTTCTAATTTGTCTCTTGTCTCCTCTGCTTTGATGAAGGGAAATAGAAACATCTTCAATATCAGTTGATTTTGACCAAAGAAAATAGTTTGGTGGCAATGCAAGTGCACCAAACTTTGCTCAAATAGAACCAGGGCGAGTGTTTTTATAAACAAGCAACATGTTGCTCTTCTTATTTGCTCACTGGCTTGTTTGCATCTCTTCCAGTTAGGAAGGGGTGTAGGAAGGTGGTTTAGGCAACAAAATCAGCCTAAACCAACCCAACCCTAGTAATTTTTGTGGCTGTATCTTGAAAGTCTATCTGAACTTTGCACATGCAAAATGGACACTTGTGGGATACTTGCGGCGTCATGGTTTGAAGCAAAGGGCCACTGACCAAGCCGCTGAATTTGACAAGCTGGGAGTGAAAACATGGTAACTACAAATTTTAATGCAATATGTATGACCCAGTATTCAAAAATGAGCACTGCAGTCCAGTACTGGGCGACTGAGGCTCGGTGGACAGAGTGGGTCGTCCATTAAGTGGAAGATGGGCAGTTCAATCCCCAGCTCCCTCGAGTCTGCATGTCGAAGTGTCCTTGGGTGAAGACATAGCCCTCGGCTTGAGAATGTTTGTGAATGAGATCAGGGCACAGGGCAGAGGCACCTTGCATGGCAGCGTCTACAATTAGTATAAATGAGCGTGCGAATGTAGTACATGTAGTGTTAAAGCGCTTTGAGTAGTTGGAAGACTAGAAAGGTGCTATACAAATGCAGATCCATTTATCAGGTCAAAATAGCGAGCTCCGACCATGGTCATTTTAGGATTTAGCACACTAAATATATGAAATATTTCTCCATTAATTAACTATCAGTTTATTAATGATGGTTACTAGAAGGTGTTACAGATACTCTATTTATGACGATGCCTTTGAACTATGTTTTGATATTACAGGGAACATGTTTGGGAAGCTGATCAATGTCAATTGAGCTTGAATGTCAAGTGCAGGTCCCTTCAGGTGCACTTGAAGATAGCTGAAGAGCTAAAGTGGAGAAAAGAGGAAAATGGAGCAACTGAGTTGGAATCTGATTTATTCATTGTGTCCTTGGAGAGAGAGATAGGGTGAAACACTGCAGTACGCTGCAAAGTGAGGGAGCTACTGAACCAGAAAGCTTTTTTTTTTTTTTCTGTGGCTGTAATCAAAGTATCCTCCCAGTGACACGTCCTCCTTCTGCCTTTTGAGTTTTCTCTCTTTCTTTCTCACGCACGCACTCTTTCTCTTCTTCTCCTCTCATGCACGCACACAAAGTCTTACCCCCTCAGTGACAAAGCCCATGTTAGATCAGATTAACTTTCACAGCCACAGGCCTGAAGAGACAGCGAGCACAAGAGGCCGGCCTGCAGTCGAACAGTTCGACACATGCAAGAAGTGTGCGAGGACACAGTGGGGGGATGATTAGTTGTCCTCTGGTGGAAGGAAATGTGCTCCCCTGCTCCTGCGACTAGATTAACAGCTCCTTCTCCCTGTGTCACTCTCTGAATGAAAGGCCTCATCCTAATTGCTTGTTTGCCTCTTGTTTTTCTCACATTCTTGCAGGACTAACACCGCCACCGTGTCGCCCCCTCTGATAGGTGAGCAAACTAATTCCAGGGAATAGTCTCATGAGCATCATGTACTGCAGTGCAGTGCCATCCTCGCACACCACTCCCCCACGTTGTCTTGTGTTCCTGTTTGAAAGCAGTCCAGGCATAACAAAGAAAAAAAAACACAAAAGGAGAAGCAGCGAAGCAAAGGAAGAACAAAAAAGCAATATCCTTTCATGCTTTGTCAGAAATGGGCTGTTTGGATTGTACAGTAGCATTTTATACAGCCCGAGTCTGCTCTACAGGACTGGTGCAGGGAATAAACCTGAATCATGGTGTTTGCATCCAAAAAATGAAAGGAAAAAAAAAAAAAAAAATCACTGGTCTTTTGCCATGTTTGTTGGATTTGTTATTTGAGCTGTGGCAGGCTGGATCTCTGGAAGCAGGAATTCATTTTACCACACAATGCAGACCCAGAGACCAGTAAAATGCCACAGACTGTCTGGGCAATCTATTGTGCTGATTTACTGTATACTGGAGAATTTACACTGTGGGAATAAGTGGGGTTTAAATGATTAACTGTCCCTTTGCTGTATTTACTCAAGTAAATCCTGATGAAAATGTCCTCCCCAAAATATAGTTTTAAAGCTTAAAACTTGGGCTGGAATTATATGTGGCACAGCATTCATGTGCAATGTGTTTTGTAAGCAGTTGGTGGTTGTAATAATACATTATTGATTGCGTCACAAAGCATCTTATGAAGAGAGAGAGAGAGGGAAAGATCACATGGCAGATGAAGCCATCAATGGAGCCCTCAATCAGACGATGCAAGGCAGGAGAGCGAGAGTGAGGCAGATGGTGCTCACTATTGATCCAAAACATGCACACACATTTCCACTGACTAACGGCTCAATATGGGACCGTTACAGGAAAAACTCCTCTCTTTGTATACTTGTCTGCAGGGGGGCTGCTCAGGCTACTGACACCTTACACACTGGAGATGTACATTATCTGTATCTGTTCAGCCAACAAAATGATCTGTGTCTGTATCTGTATTCGGATAAAAGACCAGACGTAGGCGCGGTTTATAGCCCACCAGAAGTCACGTTCTATCAGGCAAATGTCTTATACCTAATATTCATTGGCAATGCCATTGTTGTGCCTACAAAACATCAAAATTATGAAATATATTTCCACATCCTCATACTGTACTTTTCATCTCTCTTTTCTAGTTAGTTAGTCTTTTTAGCGATGTGTCTGAAGCCCACCACCACGTTCCCTTACGGAGGGAACTAACCGTTAGACAAAAGTTTGGCAGCTGACCTCTCCTAAGCTCCGGCCTTTTTTGATCTGTGCTCCAATAACAGTTGAGGAAACTCGGCTCCCAGCGGATTCTCAGTCAAATTTCAAATTTCTCTTTATCTGTTCACAAATATTTTTTTTTCATAGGGTGGTGAAGTCATGACCTACACTGACTCTGATTGCCTAGCACTCCTTCCTGTATTTAGATATGCTATGTGCTAGGCTAGTCTACGTTGAAAAGAAAAACAAATTTTGAAGATGTATTGAAGATACTGCTGGTGGACATATATATAAAGACATATCTTAAGTTAGCTAATATTAGCAAAATGCTGGCTAGGTTAGGTTAGGTAGCAAACAATTGATGTATGTCAGGTAGCTGAGTAGCTTGCATTTTGCTAACATTAGCTACAAGCTGAAAACTAATTAACTAATGATTGATTTAGATTTGCTAGCTACTTGGCTAACTTAGCTTAGCATTTTGCTATCATTAGCTAATTTAAGATGTGACTTAATGTCCCCAAGCAACATCTTCTAACCAACTTCAAAATCTGTTTATCTTTCCAACATAGACGAGCCTAACACATAGTGTATCCAGGTACAGGAAACAAAGGAGAAAATTGACCAAGGTACAAATCTTGTTTATTGGAGCACAAAGCAAAAAAACTTAAGATTGCCTTAGGCCACAAAGAAACAATGACCCCACAAAATGCCACGTAAACATAAGGTTAAAAAGATGCTTTGTTTTGTTTTAATATTTATTTTAATTTTTTTCTAAAAAAGAATATGCTAAAATGGCACCAGAATACTTCATACACGAGTGCTTCTGGGGGTCGGACCACTATCTCAGACTCTTCCATGATCTTAAACAAGTAAACAAACTGCATGGCATGGTGTCACAAATGGTAAAATATTAAATGAAGCTATCCCAGCCATGCTGAAAAAAAGGAGGATGCAGGAGGATACTTAAAGACAATAATCACTCCAGCCACAGCCTCTCACCCTGCTGCTGTCTGGTAAGAGATACATTAGCATCCACTGTCGTACTATCAGACAACGACTTCTTTCCTGAGGCTCATCATCAGCACATCACCATAAATAAACGTTTATCTTTACAAATTAATATTTATTCAAATTTGAAAAAGAGTTATAATGCTTATATTTGCCTTCAGCCCAAACATGACTAAATCTGCCTCTGTCCCCTGTAACCAGGAGATATTAGAAAATCAGATCTATTTATCAAGTCTTAAGATTATGCTTTGCATTATACATGAATTTCTACAAGTAATGATTTACAATTGTCTAAAATTATTCTTACATTGGAGGGAATAATCTTCTAGATGCAGCCTTTTTTAGCTGTGCCTGTTTCCATCACATTATTCGTACTTTCCTGAATAACATATTTGGGCACATCCCAACACACACTACCACACACTAGAATTTAAGTATGCAGCATGTTTAACCTGAGCCCAGATGTCTCCTATAATCCCTGCAGGCCACTAAATCATCCAAAGTGTTTTATTAAAAGTAGACAGGTTCAAACAGTTGTTGTGAAATGACAAGAACAAAGACACGGGACCCTTTCTGTACATTTTATTTACAAAATGTATTAAAATTCTCTGTACAGCGCCTCACTAATGAGGTTCAGCAAATTATGCATGCATCTCTTGCTCTTTTGTACCCACTACTATGCCTGGCAATTTTTGTTTTTTGCAGAAGGTGAGGCGTACAAAAAAGAAAAAGGTGAAACCGATTTACAAAGTAAGAACCAGGGCTGGATTTCTAACGATAACCTAAGGTCGGTTTGTGAGTAGCAGAGCTCGTCAAGCATCACTGATTTCACATGCAATTTCTTAGAAAAAAAAAACCCAAAAGGAAAAAACGGGAGGCCAATCTCATAGTGTAATATAAATAATTCTCATTTATCTAAATGTACACATCTTTCACAACTCGTTCTTTAATTTTCTTCACATTATTGGTTTCTTTTCTTTTTTTTAATATATATATATATATATAAAACTATCTGCCCATAGTTTCAGGTGATTAGATAATTATCTTCCTAAATCCTATGGAGTCACAGTCTTTTTGAAAGAAAATAAAATTATTACAGCAATATGGAAATGTGCTAAGCTTCAGGACTCTCCCTGGTATAACCTTGTATAAATCTATTTTCCGTTTGTATTCATATATTTTCATTTACTAAGTGAAGTCACCAAACACTGTAATGCTCATTAAAGGAAATCAAATTAAAAGCAAACCACAGCTTGTTGTAAAATGTGCAATTGTAAAAGAAAATGGTAAGGTAATCCAAAATACTACAGTTTAAAAGCCATTACTGTTATCCTTTAATTGGATTGCAGTTAATCTACAATTGAATTACCCTTTTTGTTTGGTTTTACTTTCATGTACAGAAGACTCTAGACTTCAGGGAAAGACTGTTTGGAGCGACGAAACCTTAGCGAGTCAGTGCTCCTTTGATATTTTACAAACTGTAAATCACAAACAGATTTTTTTTGTTTTTTACTCAAGCATGAATACTTTGCTTTACACACCCTTTTGTCATACAAAACACACTCTTGGCAGTATTGGAAGTGCGAATTATGACCTGGTTCTGTGGTGCGTAAGAGCCAAACCAGATCATTATCTCATCTTCGTGAGTCCCTTCAAAACGTTCAGAAGACAGTGGCAGCAGCACCAGAGTTTAGAGTACAAACAACACACTCGTAATTGTTTTTGGGCTGAATGGCATTTTGCTCCGATAGGATCAATCTGTCTTTTAAAACAAGTACATGGTCACTACAAGTGACTTACAGCAGTATAAAAGCTATTGTCTAATAACCAGTGTCTTACAGTGCACTGAATAGATCTAATAAAATTATTTGAACACATATAACCAGTGAAAATCTGGCAGCAGAAGGATGAAGAGTAATCTGATCATATTGATTACAAGAAACCAATTAGACACTTGTCATATAAGATAAGATTCGTCCTCTTTCTGGCACTTCAAAATGTGCTTAGGGTTGCAAATGATGGCTTTAGTTCTCTCATTCATCGTAGCATGTCAAATGTATTATATATGTCTATATATCTGTCTATATATAGAGATATATACATGCTTTAATCACTGCACCATTCTTCTGTTTTGTATGAGTTTCAAGCAAAAAGCAATATCATTGTGAATGAGTTGCATTGATTGGACTCAGAGTTCCTTAAGGCACTGAGAGGAGGGAACTGCATCGGCTCTTCCCATGACCAGTCCACTCGTGTCATCATTGCAGATTATCGTGCCGTGTCCGCCCGAGAGGATTTGGCTTGGAGCTCAATCCCCGTGATCCCATCCTTTCATAGATGTTTAGTCACAGTTGTAAGGGATAATGGAAATGTTTCCTAAACCTGTGTCAACATACAGAGTAGAGGCAAATACAAGCAAAGTTTAGGTTTATATGATTGTCAGAAAAAATTTACATGTGTATGACTGTACGTGTGTATAACTCGCACAGGGTGAAAATCTGTGACTGTGAATTATACGTTATCTTAAAACGCTGTTGCCTTTAGTCTTTTTTTAAAGCCCCTGAAACCTTGGTTTTGCATCCTGCATTTTTTTCTCATTAACACCAAATATTTGTGCATAAATTGAGCATTATTTGACTCTTCCTAAGTCCTGCCTCTTTTTGTTCTGTGCCAATAACAGTTGAGCAAGCGTAGTGGCCGCCAAAAACCTTGGTTAACTTTCTCCTTTCCCGTTTCCTGTAGTGCCTATGTGGTAGGCTCATCTGGATGCTGACAACAAAATCATATTTTGGAAATGGTTAATATATGTTGTTGAGGAACCTGTAAAAGCGCCATATCGTCATATCTTAAGTTAGCTAAAGTTAACATTATTTTTGCTAACTTTAGCTATCATACATAATTAGCTGGCTACCAAATGATGCACATTAGCTACCTATTTAGCTAGCATTTTGCTACAAAGGAAAACACTAGCTAAATAGCTACGTATAGCTATAAAGCTATAGCTAGGAAACAGCAAAGGAGAAAGTTGACCTTGGTTCCAAGGGGAGAAAAACGTATTATTATTATTATTATTATTATTATTATTATTATTATTATTATTATTATTATTATATTATAGTGTTACCAGTGAGATGGGCTCAGACAAAAAACAAATACACAAGTAATCAAAACTTATCTACTGTGGCAGAAAATACTGTATGGTTTGTTCATGTAGGCTTCATCACTCAACGTAAGATGTTGATTGAAAAAATATGTTTTCAGGGCCTTTAAATTACAACTGTATGTCGATCTGTTGTACAGCTGTACTTCTGTAAACAGACATTTCACACTTTGTGGTTAACGAGAAGCAACACACATGCAATCAATCCAATCAAATACAAAACTAACAATTCATTTAACAGCATATTTAACAGGGCACGCTCCCCTCGGGTTAGTTCACTGCTGTGGAACTGCTGCACAGAGTTATTTTGGGAATTCCCTCTTATCTTTAGTGGTGTTAAAAGTCAAGTGTGTGAGATTTAGGGGCATCTATAGGCAGAATATGGCAGAGATGGAATATAATTTTCATTCAAATTAATTCATATTTTAATTAGTGTAGAATCACCTGATAAGAACAGTGTTTTCGTTTCATATCTGCAAACCACAGAAAAACCAAACACTGGCTCTAGATACGACCATTCACATTTGTTTTGTGGCCACCGTAGATTCTCCTACACACTTGCGTGAGGCAGGGTATTTGCAATTTGCAAGTTCACCACTTTTGATGCCACTAAGTTCTACACTCAAACATGGCCGTTAAAGAAATCAGAAAATAATAATAAAACGGCCGAACAACAACATTAGATGATGCATGGTGAAATGTTACGTTGACAGCAGCAGTACAGCAATTACTTTTAACATGAGGCAAATAAAGAAACCTTTAGAAAATCAAATATAAGTGACAGAAACACATTCTACCTGTTGATAATCCTGATATATCAGGCAGAGGTGCTGACAGAAAGCAGGACAGTGCTGTTGCGCTGCTGCTGCTGCTGGTCTACTGTTTGACAGAGCGCTCCCGTGCTTTCAATTCAAGTGCTCATGCAGAACAATTGTACTGCTGTGATAAGACCTTTCCAGTTTGTGGATCATATAGATAAATATACTGTTGCTTGTCTGTCTAAAATATTCGTAGTATTGTGATTTGTCCGCATGTTATGCAAATCAACTTAATTCCATAATCAGTGATTGCCTCAGCCCGATTCTAACGTTATGAAAACACAACAATTCTTATTTTTTAGATAGACAATACATATTCTTGTCTGCCATATTCTGTTGATAAAACGCTGTTATCTCACATACTGTTAAATTCTATCATTTCTAATGCTACTGAAACGGCAGCTGAAATCTGAGGACTGTGTAACATAGCTGCAACAGTTACCGGATTATTAATTGAGTATTAAAATAATCGTCAGCTATTTTGATAAATGATTAATCATTTAACAGTCAACCGACCAATGAACTACTAACAGTTTAATCGCTAATGAAAATAATTCTTAGTTGCAGCTCTACTGTGTAAATATAACAATAAAATTCTACTGGCTAAATAACTTTAGAGGCAAGTGAAATATGTTTTCTCTTTGTAATTTGGGAGAACTCACCCTTTAAAGATGAGATTATAATCACAGAATTTTACACAAGTTAAATTCTTATACAGTTCAGTTGTAAGATATTACACAAACCGAGGCTGTGTGCGCTACGATGATGTGCGTGTAGATTTCATGCAGCCTGGGGCTCTATCCATGCAGCTATATGTTACAAAGCACAAACAACATCTCAGAGTTTTGTATTTGAGTGGGCTTGGTGTGTTCTGCTGCAGCCAACATGACAACCATAAGCAACCTCACAAGCAGCAGCTATGTACGGCAATACATACAAATGAATTATTTACTCTCACTGATATGACAGGAAGCTAAATGATTCATCTTCCACGGCGCTCGAGGGGCCGTGCGGACAGTAAGGCGAGGCGACGTACCTCTAGATCTTAACGCTCTCGGTTCCGTATACGTTGTAGCCTTCTCTGTATGTGGCAAAGTTCTGGGTGTTGGTCGGGGGAGCCGGCTTAAAATTCTGGGCATTCTTGGCCAATTTCAGCCGTTTGGTTTCTTGTCGTGATTTATAACAGAACTCTATCAGAGCCACCATCATGGCCAGCCCCAGCCCTCCAACCAGAATATAGAAGACACCAGCCACATTGCTTAGGCTGAGAGCACTTGTCTTGTCCTGGGGGAAAGTGAATAACATAGTTAAGAGTTTTGCAGTGGAGCAAGGGCAGCAGAACAAAAAAAAGCAGCCTGCATCCTTCAAACTGATCCTCACACATTGCCTCGACTTAAAAACTGCTTTAGTAAATCATCATACTCTATCTTACTGGCGCTACATGTGGCAGATTATGGACTAACTGCTACAAGCAACCAAAAATTGAAGATGTAATGAGGTGCTTAGGCTAGAATTTCGACTGAACTGATTCTCCTATGGCCGTCGCAAAGTTATAAGAAACTTCAGACTGCCATAGTCAAACCATTCTCCACTGAGGAGAAAGAAGCCAACTCTTTTTAATGCTCTATCTGCTGGTGAATGTAGAGCTTTCCCTTCCCTGCATTTACATCTATGTAAAATGGCTTCTGCTCTTGACCATGTTAGGAAGCTGGTCAGTATCGCATAGGTCGATTAGCTCTGAAAGTCCCTGTCTTAGCGACATGTACGTATAACTCTCATGGCAACATTGTCATACAGTACAGTCAAATTCATAGTAGATGAATGATAGCTCCATTAAAGTTTAAAAAAACACTAAGGATCAAACCATTTTGCTGCTGCTTACCTACCAAACATATTCATTAAAAATTTGTTCATTAGAGTTTTACTATTTGCAGTTTAACCCTATGAGCATAAAGCTAATCTAGCAACCCTAACCTGTAATCTGAGGCTTTGACTGTATCTCAGAGGGTTAAATAGTGGGTTTATTACATTCTTCGACTTCTTGTAATGTGTGCAAACAGAGCCTCTAACCTCAACTCCGAGCAGCCACAAGATTTAGAGGACACCCTACGGCGTTCTCGCTGCTTAGAGGAGTTGAATTCGAGTAACTCATCACAATAAGAGGCTTTGCTTGTTCATCACACCACAGGAGGCCCAAGAATCTAATAGACACATCTCAATGCAAACTAGTAACAACACAAATAAATCAAATTTTCATTAACAGTTTGGTAAATAGGAACAGCAGCATAATGGTCAAAAGTATCATGAATGTCAAGAGTGAAAATGAGCAAAAATAGCATTTATCAACAACTGTTAACTGCTGTGATTCAATTGAAAGTGTATCTGAAAGGCACTTTAAGCAATCTCCCCACCGTATTATCATTACAGTTTTCACAAAAAGAGAGAGAGTTTCTACATTTTAAATTGCATCAAAAAGTGTCTCATTTCTATTGCATAAAAAAAAAAGAAAAAAATGAATCTGGGGAAGCAGTGCCTTGTGTTAAAAGCCACATGTTTTAACACAGCTTGTGGCAGAAAAAGTGAAAGAAAAAAAGAAAAATTATGTGTAGCAAATAAACAAAATGTATACTATAGATGTTAGAGAAGTCTTGTCTTGCATATGAACAGTACGTCAAAATGCAATTTGGAATCAGTACAAAAGACCTGCAGCGACTGACCTTACTTCCAGAGTCCTTGGTTCCACATTCACCCTTATCGTACCACCATTTGTTTTTCAGCTTGTCTAAGATGCCTTGTTCACTGAGTTTCAATACTGCAAGGTTTACAGGAGTTCTTCACGTGGGAAATAACATAAATAACATTATATTATGTTATTTTATGTTATTCAACTTTTAAACTACTACATACTTTACAAAGCGATAAAGCAGGGCTCCTGGCTATGTCAACATCACAGAGAGCAGGCATTCTACCTATTACCTTTATAACCCCTAGTCTAAAGCCAGGACCTACCCATATCGCTTTGAGTAATCGGCATACGCTGTTAACAGGGTGACGAGCAGGTACCAAAGTACGATCTGCAAGTCTGTGAGGATTAAAAATGATCGGGGTACTTTGATTTTGGGGGTCACAGGGGCTGTCTGACCAGCGCTTCACAAGTTCAATCAAACAGGAGCTTCATCTTAACAGACAGAAAAATCTACCTTTCCATTTCCACAATATCAGCTTTAATCCTGCGATGGCTAAGACTACTAATACTACTGTCACCAGCATGACAACAATCAATTCTGGAGGTATTACATCCAATTTCATATCCAAGCAACTATGCCCAAAAGTGAGAGCTTAATTAATTCTTGCGTGGTCTATCCCGACATATCGCTAAGACAACCTTATCTCCCAATTACGCCAGATTAGTGTCAGATGAAGTGTGTCCCAACCAAACTGCACAGAGCTGCAGCACTAAGCTCAAAGGTATCAGTGGAATAATTCCTCTCATATTTGCCTGTAGCAGCAAAATCTAATGTCTGACACAGCTTTTTCCTGCCATCAGCAGAGGGATGTGACTAATTACATTTACTGAGGTACTGTACTGAAGTATAAATTCAAGGTACTTGTCCTTTACTTGAGTACATTTTATGCAACTTTATACTTTTACTCTACTACATCTCATGTCAAATAGTGTATTTTTTACTCTACTACATTTGTCTGATAGCATTAGTTACTAGTTACTTTTGCATACCCTTCCAGTCCAGTGAAAACCACGTGCGCCTATTTCCAAATTTTGTGATTGTTATTTTGAAACTGTCTTATAAACTGAAGTATTTAATGGTCTTTTATGGGGCTCCTACCTCTTAAGATAAATAAACTATTTAACTCCTCTCTTGAGTAGCTGGAAAATCCATTTAAACATAGACAGCGCACGCAGTGTGGTTGCACTGGAGCCCATGGGACCCACAGAAAGAGGGGCTCTCCAAAAATGTGTTGGGTGAGGAACGGGCCAATGCGAGTGATTACCACCTCAGAAGTGCATCTGTGTTCAAAGATGACTCACATGAAATAAATAATAAAAAGGCAAATCCATCTCCCTGTAGTTTTCATTTTTGGGTTCTGGTGGCTTTCTCTTCTTCTACTTTTCCCAATACAACAGCTTAAGGAACTAATCTAGTTGTAAAATCAATCAAAAATCAAACCCATTGCCGGTAAATACAGGCTTAATTGTGTGTGTGTGTTTGTGACCAGTAACTAGTGAAACCAGTGAAAGTGAAAAGTGAGTGAGTACTTCCATATTTAATAAATTACGTCAGTAACAACTCAAGTAAATACTGCTGCCAATAGTTGTACTTTTACTTAAGTAAGGTTATGAATTCAGGATTGATACTATTTCCACAGTGTGGTATTAGTGCTTAAGTAAATGATTTGTTTGCTGTTTGATATCTATTTACTGGCATATCTATATACTAGGAGTTAGATCATGATGTCAAAATACTGTCTGTAAATATAAATGATCATAATATTCTATTGCACTGAATGACTTCAGGAAAAAACAGCTGTAAAGCTGGATAAATATCACATTTTGTAGTCATAATATAACATTTGTGGTTCAGCTCAATTTCTCTGTGTAAAAGAGCAAAACAGTACATCAATAAATGAGCTGACCTGACTACTCCCTGGGAACAATGTCCCCAAAGGGGATCCATGCAATGCATAATGCACTGAGAGAAGATTACACCACTGTATATCCCTCATAGCCAATCTGGAGAAACGGACTGTGAAGACCAGACCATTGTCTTGGCTCGGAGAGACATTGATTAACAATGCAATTACCCTGTAACATGCTCTGTGTCTGAAACTCAATCAAGGCTGCACTGTGTTGTGCCTGAGGGCAGGAAAGAGCTGTGTTAACTGTGTGTGTCAGTGTGCAGCTGTGTGCATGACTATGTGCAGCTCCCGATGTCTGTTGGAACACGGAGCGGTGAGCAGGACGGGGCCAAGCGCTGCACTGTTTGGAGCAGAGCAGGAGCGGGCCGCTTTATTCCAGCTAATCGGACCTTTCCACTGAGTCACGGTGAGCCGACACAAGCCAGGAAACACACAGACAGGACTGTACATACCTGCGCGTGATAAAAGATCGATGACAGCACAAGAGACAGATGCAGTCAAATGGCTCTCAGTTGCACAGGCAGGCCTCCTGAGCTCAGTGATTATAAAACATAGCAATGTTAGCAATGCAAACACTGAAAAAAGGTGACTTTTGAATACAGAATCCGCTTCAGACAGTAACCACAGTGATTTTAGTAAGATATGTTTTGATCTATGCCTCATGCAGCCTCTTGTGCTGATGCTATCTTAAAAATGGCTGCAGCTTAAAGGAGAAACATGTAATACCCTGACGTTCGAAAATGAGTACAGCAATCCAAATCGCCAGTTGAAACCATAGATGGTATATTAAATAGATTATGGTTGGAGCGTGTTGTATGTTTATAACTCTGTTAATTGTCTGTCAATGTAAAGCTAAGCCTTATATCCCGAAAACAAAAGCCCACTGCTCTGAAAATACACACTCTGGACTCTGGAGCGACTTCCTGCCAGAGTTCATTAACATATTGCTCAATTTAATTTAGAAACATCTACCCCTTCTAAAAGTTTATTATTGAAGTCTAACAACTCATTAACTTACACTTACTTATTTCGTGAACATTCAGTATTAATTTGAAATATAATAAATGAGAAATAGGCGTTTCTGCTCTGAATGCCAATTTCAAAGGAGAATGTTATTGTCGGAGAAGCCAGTATACCAACTTAGCATGTTTCCTTAATCTCTTATGACACATGGTCATTTTATGATTTAATGCAGTAAATATATTACATATTTCTCCTTTAACTGTTCATTGTAGTCTTGGCCAATCCATGACAAATGGTATTAGGAGTGTTGTGACACAATCTGCAGTTCTTGGGACCTTGCCGCTTGTCTGTGATCTAGCCAATTACGTGACCCATATCATCACATGTGCGCTGACAGCGTCATTTGTCATAAAATTGACCTGCATTGTGCAGAATATAATGCTACTGCCTTATACGTAATCTAGAGAGAAGAGTACAATGCTTCATGGCACATAATCTACAAAACATTACTCTAAGATGTCATGGTTGAGTAGGGTTTCACACTTTGCACCATTAGCTTCCATAATGGAAAAATCATTCATCATTTAACCACAGAAAAAGAGGGAGAGATCTGATGGTCAAAGGGGTCACAGCTGGGTTATTAATGAGCTGGAGGGGGGTAGGAGCTGCATGTAGTGGAATCAAACCACAGGTAGTTTATCACATGACTCATTAAAAACTCTTTTGTTTAATTAGAATTCTCACGTTCGCCTGCAATGCTTAGTCCCCTCAAGACGCCGCTGTTCCCCTTGCTTTCCAGTCGGCCTCAGCTAAGCAGCCATTTTGAGGCTTTAAGTAGAATTTATCACATTGGCTTTAAAGCTCATGGGTCCTGGGCCAGTGTCACGGATGTGAAGCAGCTGTGCGGTGAAGGACTGCAAAGCCATGTACTTTACAGGATTAGCAAACTTCACCTTCAGGAGGGAAGGCTGGAGGTTTACGGCCTTTTCAATCTAAAATATTCTATCACTGGCAAACTTGAAGGCTTCCTCTTCAATTACATGTGCCTGACTTCATCAACTTCTTTACCTCAAACTATCAAAGATACCTAGACAAAAATCCTAAGATCTGATGCTAGGTGATCTGCCCTACACATGTGTAAGGGAGAATAAATAAAGCTCACCCTTTCACAACTGCAGAGCAGCCACATAGACCGAATAGACAAATCATCACTTCATACTTTGTCAAACAGAGAGAAAGCTTAAAACAAAAAAGTTTAGGAAAATCATACTTTCAAAGCAGCTACCTTCATTAGATTTTGGAGTTTTGAATCAAACTCTAAAATAAACTAAGTTTTTCTGACCTACAGTCTTTTGGTGAGATAATTAACTTTGCTTCTTTAGATAAACTTGAATCTTTGAGTTTTAGAAACCCCCAAAAATATTTCTAGTATTTCAAAAAATGTTCACAGGGGGTTTTAAAGTTCAGAGATTCAAGTTAATCTAACAAAGACAAGCAAATTATCTCATTTGAACATTAATAGTTGGTGAAAACTTTTGTTTCGAGTTGGGTTCAAAACTAAAAAATCTATTGAAGTAAGCTACCTTGAAATTTTGAGTTTTTTCAACTTTTTCATCTACAGCCTCAATAATGACAATTAGTATTTTTCTGTCAGATAAGCAAGGGCTCCTTAGTTGGATCTGAGCTGCGAAAGTGCCTGGTCAGACTGACAGTTAATCTGGTAATCTGCCGTGGGGCAGCAGCAGGTTGGTTAGGATGGACAGTTGGTTTGTTTACGGTTGGGTTGTCGTAACAGCCTTGCCGATTACTCTGCACTATGGTACCCGATTGTGGTGACATCGAGGCTGACCTTGGAGTCACCTCCCCCGCTGCCGCACTCTCCCTTGTCGTACCACCATTTGTTTTTCAATTTGTCCAAGAGGCCTTGCTCATTCAGTTTTAAAACTGCCAGGTTAACAGCATTTCTTGAAACGATAAAACATAACTTGTAAGAAAATGCACAGGTCCGTGAGAAATCTAATGCAAAGTAATAATTGTACTAAGCATCATAATGATAAATGGTAGTGAGACTACCACTGTCAAAGCAGGGGCTTATGCACAGAGTACTATCTGTTAATCAGAATGGTCTAGGAAAGGACAAATTGTTTAAGAATTTAAGGAATATGGAGAGATAAGAAAGGCTCATAATAAGGTAAAGACAGTGTTAAATCTTGGAAAAGGTGGCATGAAGGGTTACGTAGTTTAGAAACTGAAGTGTGCGGGATGGGGACACTTGTCATTGAGAAGAAAAGTAACAACAACAAACATCATGCAATTAACATTCGTCACAAGTGACAGCGCAGCTTTTAAAGGCTAAATTGAAAAACCATTGAACTGTTAAATTAAAAGTGACAACACAACAGTCAGGTAGGACAGCACACGGGACAGAAGGAGAGATCGAAGGAGAGAGAAAAGCAATAGTAAGAGAGACATAAATATGAAATGATTGTTAGCTTTAGCGTATTATCTGGATTTGATTCCTCTACTGGAAATTAGCAACTCTTATCACATATATAAAAATACTGTAAAGCATTGATTATCACTGTTGTATCCAAGTGCATTAAAAGGCATACCACCGTTACCTCTGTGTCCACAAAAAAAACAAGAAGAAGAAGAGAAGACAATGACAACAGGGGGACATCAGGGTAGGTGGAATACTATAACAACATGGAGAATATTGTTATATTATTCCACCCACCTTAATGCTGAGCCTTTGGGCGTCGCCACGCCATAGCCTTTCGAGTCGAGGTTCCCGCCCACTTTCATGGTGTCGCATGGCTTCCGCTGCTCGATGTACTCGTTCATGGTGGACTCGAGGAGAAAGGCGAACTTGCCCTTTGACTTTCGTACCCGGGCTACGCCATCGGGTGTGGTCTTAACAAACACTGAGGGCTCAGCGGATTTCATGTATGACCACATCTTCTCATACACTGCTATTTTGGATCGCTGTGCAGAGAAGAAGAGGAGAAAAAGAAGTTGTTCAGAATTCCCGAAAAAAATCACACGCATTTAATGGATTTTGTAGGATTTTTGTGCTTAATGATCGCTTCATTTAAACTGGCATCGCGAAGTATTCAAAGACATCTCGGAAAGTGGTGGTGTGATATCTTCAAATACTTCCAGAAAATATAGCTGGTGGACTTATACAAGATCATGAAGCACAAGAATTTACAAAATCCATTTCTCTTCATTAGTATAAACATACTTTTCAAATATTGTGTAGCAACTTGAGGCTTAAATCCACTGAGTGTGAATGACAGTCACACATCTCCTGTGCAGTGCATAAATGTCATGTAAATTGGGTTTTAGTAGAAATACTGGCATTTGTAGATTTGGTTATGAAAAAATATCCTCAATAATTAAACTTTTGTTAACAGTGCTTGCAAAAGTTTTCGACCAATTTCTGTTAGTGAATCTGAACCTTGGTTTATAGACTTAATTTTAACTTGTAGCAATATTACAGTCATTCATTTCAACAACACTGCCCTTAATGTAACATCTCCACTGTGACTCAGAGGTAATGTGCATGAGAAGCAAGAGAAGTGAACAAGAAAGCGGGTTACAGAGACACAAGGCAACCCATCACAAAGTGACACAGATGAGCATTTTCCCAGCGCCTGGGGTCAGGCTTAGTGAGCCTGTAAAATCTGTGGGAGTTGAGCGCTATCTATAATAAGCATCAATTAAATTATTCAATGCCGCTGGATTTATTTTGGCATAGGCATTTCACACTTTGAACAGATCCTGGTCCAAGCAGTGATGAGCCAGTTCCCGAGTGGCACTGTGTGCGCTGCAGACTGGATCCCACATAAAGAAAAAAAAGACTTCTTTTTGGTGAAGGCCAGAGAAAGACGAAGGGGTTGGATGGTGTTCAAGAGCCGTCTGAATCCAAAGATCTACTGTCAACCAGAGGGTTTGTGAATGGAATATGGACAAGCTGTTGATATACCAGCATCTGTTAGAGATACTTCCCTCTGGTGTTTTCTACCTCACAAAGCCACAATTCATCAGTTTAGCAATGTTGAAAAGTGAAATGCTTGGCCAATTAATTCATTAGATGACTGACAGAAAAATAATCAGCAACAATTTTCATAGTCATTTATCAAGAATCTACACCCACAGTAGCTTTGTGAGACAGAGCAGTGCTCGGAGCTAAATGCTAATATCAGCATGCTAACATGCTCACAAAGACAAAGCATGATGATGTTCAGCAGGTATAGCAGCCGACTCTTTCCAGACTGAGTACTGCCAGTGAACACAGGCAGTTTGTCAACAGTGAAAGTGCCACAGTACCAAGGTGGTCTTCTTTCTGGGTGTGGCTCCTGGTACCACAGGGCTGAGTCACGGCTTACTGAGCAAACAGCAGTTAGCTGGTAGCTAAGTTACTTTAGCAACAAGTAAAACTATTTTTCCATCAGGAAATTTAGAAGATGACCTTGGTACTGTATTCCCCCGTCAGTCTCAAAGGCTGTCTTTGTCCCAGTGCCCAGTTGTGTTCACTGGGAGGCTACAGCTATGGTTAGCTACCTCAGCATAAAGTAAGTTGCTACAGCCGCATGTCCATCAACTCTGTGATTAAATCACTGAGAGTTGAAGCTGAACAGGACAGAACAGAAAGGAGAAATAGTTTCTCGATAAAATATGATCCATTTAAGGTGTGTTTTTGTACAGTGAGGCCTGTGCCCCAGAATCATTCCAGTCCTTTCTGGTGAATGGATGTATACTCATCCATGCTCTGCTGCATCATAAGAAAGAAAGAGTTTCATGGATGCAAATATAGCGTATGCAACAGAGTGCATGATGAGTTATCAATATCTTAAAATAATTTTCCAGGAAAAGACAAATTCTGAAATACTGTTAAAAAAAATACCAGAGAATATCTACAAAACAATTGCTGGGCCAGATACTGGTGTATAAGTGACGCATGGGCAATGTGATAAACACTTAAAGTTCAATTTTGATTTCATGGGAATTTTAAAGTACACTTAGATAACTGCTCAAGGTTACTGAGCTCTGTGGCTTTGCATGTCCAAACATACTAATCAGCACATAGACTCATCACTGTCCTGAACTGGGTTGCTAAAAGCCCCCTTAACAGGAGCACATCCATCTCTAATGCACTTCTATTAATAAACAAAAACATTAACCTTGACCTAGTGACAGTACTTTATTGCCTTTATGTAATCATATACAATTTGTTTGTAGGCATCTGCCACAGAGCATCAGGCCAATGGAGAGGATGAGATGAGACAGCAACATAACACAAATTAAAAAGTCTGCATGATGAATGTTCTCAGATGAAACAGCCTTGAAGTTGGGGCGACGGCCACTCTTTTTTTAATGCAAACACAATGGATGAGGGGCGCGGGGAGTTCGAAGTGATGTTTTTGTTGACAGTCTTTTTAAATGTGTTCAATTTGCATGTGTCAGACATCATGGAAAGGACACTAGTTTGGAGGACAATTTCCCCAAAGACCCGGGGCTCATCTGCTCTGCAGTGGGAAAGCTCCAGACGCCTCCTCAAATGAAGAGAAAAGAATGGATCTGGGCATTGATTACTGACGACAGAGTGTGCTGCCTCAGTGCTTTATGAAGTCAATTCATCAATATCAGAGCGGAGACGGAGTGCGACCAAAACCTAAATAGGCCGATTCCACTGCAACTAAAGCCACCAGTGAGACGCTAAAGGCAGATTCTGATAGAGAGAGAAAAACAAGATACAGTGAGAGAGCCCAGCAGGGAAAGAAGATATTTGATTATTGACTGCTGGCACACAATATGCAAACTCAAAGCAACACACACACACAGTACACACACACGAACACACAAGAATGCATTGAAAGTCTACCCTCATCTCCTTTAAAATGTAATCATTCACATTCCGGTCTACGGTGGTCATTTAAAATTCAATTAGGCAATAATGACTGAAAAAGTCCATCATCGATGAACAGACAATTTGTTGAGCAATTATATACTGCCATAAATACAGCTTTATACACGTGGCTCTCCTTCACACCATATAATGGCCCTGTTAGAACATACTGCTGTATGCTAAATGAGCTTCCAGACAATTAACAAGGAGTAGCTACATTTGATAGCTATTGTATAAAGTACAAAGAAACACGAGTCTGTGTTGGGTAACTTGCAAACTGCACAGTCCTCCTCCTTTTTAATGTATTTAAATTATACTAAAGCAATCATAATGTTGCTGTATTCATAATGATGTACGTAAATAGTCAATCTCAGCCAACCCTCCTACCTAAGCGACACAGTTACATCATCTGTGTAGGTGTTCCTCCTGCAAATCTGTCTGAAGCAGTGAGTCTCCTGCTGTCTTGAAATAGTCATAAAGACAAACCGAGGTCTGTTCTTCCAGCCTGGGGACCTAACATGACGAATAAAGAGAACAGGACATGCCTTCAGCCAGACAAGGTCAGAGGGACGCCAGTGGAAAAACTGGTTCTTGCTAATTATTCTTCTGGGGAGAAGTCTTCGATTCACCACGTCCAAATCGCAGGCACATACGAACACACAGCCAGTCAGGCACACTAATACATGCACATACAAATGAAGGTTTCCTTAGAGCGAGAGGGGGTCTGCAATTAGGTACAAGCATCTGCCAGTTAATTCTAGATTTCTGAAAAGTGGACAAAATTAGGGTTGGGTAACGTCTTGGATGACGACATTAAAGAGCAGCTTTTGTCATTGCAAAGGAAAGTTTGAACAGAGAGACAGTCGACGGTTTAAAGTATACTTACACCAAAAAACAATAAATGAAGCTTTTAACCTGGCCTGCAGTGCTATTTATTTAGATATTTTTTGTATGAGTTGTAGAGATTTGGGGATATTGGCCAAAGAAATGTCTGTCTTCTCTGCAATGTAATGGCACTCAGCTTGTGGTGCTCCAAGCACCAAAAAACAAACAAAAAAAGAAATAAACATATAAACAAACAAAAAAAAATTTAAAAAACAAAAAACAATCATTACCCAGTTACTCAAGATAATCCACAGATTTTGTGGTGAGCAGTTTCATGTAGGAACTATTTTCTCTCTGCACTAAAATCTACCAGAACTACAGGGTGTCCACAAAGTCTCTTTACAATTTTAAAAAAATGATTACAAAAGCAATTGATGAGATATGTTAATCAGATTTGATCTATGTATTCTACTATGGTTATCAAAGTTTTTAATCACATTCATGCTTCACACATGAAGCAAAAGATCACTGATGCCATTGCCACCATTGATGAGGCGATGCTACAGCGAACACGGCTTGAAATCGAGTACCGTCTTGATGTGCTTCGTGCAACTAATGGTGCCCATATAGAGGTGTATTAAATAAGGCAAAAAAACTCAATATCTACTTTCATTTTGTAATAATTTCAACAGATTTGTCTATTCATTTGCTTTTGTAATAAATTTGTTGAATTGCAAAGAGACTTTATGGACACCCTGTACTTTCCTTTCTACTACAAAGAAAACAGTATCTACAAACACTACAGAGCAGGGAAAGATATGTAGTTTTGATTTTGGGACAAACTTAGCTTCAAACTTCAGCAATTCTTTTGCAGAAATACGATCATATTTGCTAACCTGAGGAAAGGCTGCTGTCATCATCATCAGTCGTCTCCACGTCACAGATATAAATGGTGATTAATTATGACACGTCACATCTAGTGTTTTATGGCTTTGCTCGCCATCACCAGGGTCAGGGACGTCCACAACCTGCCAGCTGATGTGTTTGGCATTGGGTCACACAAGCAGTCAAGCATCTTCCCCCGTGTTCAAGTGTGTCCCATGCACCGTCAGATGCTTCCTCCCTTTACACACAGTTGTTTTTAAACATCCGGCTTGGTGTTGGAATTCTTTCTAGTAAAATACAGCCACACTTTAAACTGTTTAGCTCAACATTTTAATCATCTTTAAGGTAGCTACTAGCTAATGGAAGGCTGCTGCCAGAGCCATGTAGCGCAAGCGTTCCTTGTAATATCAACTAGCAGTTGGTGATGTGTATGTAACGTCCGCACCACAGAGCAACTATTTTGGTTTTACTGGTTGTATAGGAACCAGTGCCACATTGGCTCTGTGTTTCAGTACCCAAACCTAGCCAACATAAAGTACTTTTTTATGGATGGTGGAGAAACAGGCATGCAATATTTTCTGGTATCCTTTTTTAAAACCTGCGCTTGGGGGCAGCAGAAACAAGCTATAGACAGAACACATATTATCAGCTTTTTTTTTTCTTGATGGAACTACAATTCAACTATCACACCTCAATATCACAATGTATTTCCAAGTGAAACAGGATAAGCGGGTGGGATATGACGTTGGGAGGAGTTTGATTTTAATGTTGAAAACTGGGTATGTCTTAACTTGACTTACCATGCTGTTGCTAGCAAGTTAACAGATGAATCTTAGCTCTGGATGTCATGACATTATTGGTTAAAATTGGTTGGTTCAAGCCTTCATAAGCACATCATATTTGTTTTACAGGAAAAAACATGACTGGAGTTTGATATAAGAATACAAAATAATTTATTTTTCTGTATTTTTGGCATAAATAGGTACACAATATGACTGGGACATGATCTAATTGGATTAAAAAGGCATTTTTCATCTTATCTTGACTTTAAATTTATCTGGCCAACTAAGTCCAATATTTACTCTTTCCAACTGTCATTTTCCCTAACAGAACTTAAACACTAATTCTTAAGTGCTAATAAATTACTCGTATGGTAACATCAGTTCTGTGCTGCACAATGAGAGTGGAGATTTACATGCTAAGTTATTCACACACAATAAAAAGGAGCCTGCTTCATTTATGGTTAAACAAAAGTACTGTTGTTGATGTTGCTGCTGCCTGAGAGAAAAAAAATGTCTTGTCCACCATTTTTCTAATACTGCCACCTATTTATGTTTGTGAGGTGCAAATCTGTCATGTCAAAAATGCTAAAATGAATTCACAAGGTCCTTCAGTCATGGTATTATTATTATTATTATTGTTATCATTAGTGTCTACAGTACAGTTAAAAAAGTCATGGAAAGGTTGAATGCAACTTGTTATTTTTCAGTTCAAATAATTTTGTTGGAAGGCCACAGTCGGCCCGCAGGCCCTATATTGCCTACCATCACCTTAGAAGATAACTCTCCACTCTTTTTGACTAAATGCCACCCCTAAAGCATCACTTCACAGTGCAGAGATAAAATGGTTGTTGGACAGAATAATTAAAGCCTTTAAAGTTGCTTGTGATGCACTGAAATGGGCAGGAAAAAAAGGTGCTTTTCTGTATTTTCAAAAATCATTAGTAAATCTAGAAATGGGAGATTTTGTTGTCCCAGAAGTCTAGGACAATGTCATTAAAATGTCTGAGAAGGGACAAGTGATTAAAGTCCAAAGTCAGAGAAATTGCCCTCTCCATTCTAAACAACCACTTAATCTGTATTGATTCTGAGTTATGCAGCATTTCCAGACCTCTGTCCACTGCCCTCCGAACTGCAGCCTGTTTTTTATTCTTCCTTTGGCGTCGCAGACTGCTTTCATTATGGCCTCTCCCACATACGCTTCACCGCTCGTGTATCTAAATGCCATCTCCAAACACCCACCACTACATTTCCTTCTACTTTACTTTCCTTCCATTTTGTTTGTGGACATCACCACTTTCCCCCAATATCCTGTGTGCCAGGACTACCTGTATCTCAAGTATGCAGAAATGAAAGTTGAGGCTCTGGGGGTGCACTTTGTCATTGAAGTGCCACACGCTACGCCCTGAATACCAATCGCTCGTCTTTGATGCTTGTTGCTGGACTCCAATAGCTCCTCTCGCGCCTGCTGTTGCCGCTCATCTAAAGTTCGACGAGGCCCTCTGAGGACAGCACGTTCCCTCAGAGGTTACGCCTATCTCACACTATTCTATCATCACTTTTGTCAGCTTTCCCTTTTATGCAAACAGGCTCTAATCTTTATAGGAGCCTCCGCTTCACTCAGCACTGTACTGAACCACAGAGTGACAAGAGCTCGGGGAATTGTGTTACAATGCATATGATTGCAGGGCAACCTTAGGATTTCTTGTACAAATCTGCTCTTCAGGCAGCTCCGGCCTAATGCAGGTCTGCTCTGCATAAAAAAAGACACTTATTAAACATTGTGTTGGACCATGAAGAAGCTATAGTGTCTGCTCCACAGTAGCTGAGACGTGAAATTGATTTTCATGCTTAGTAAAATGCATTGCTGACTGCACTCAAGCTGTTGTAGCCATCTCATGCACACCTTCAGATCAGTAAGATGCATGATGTTTGCTCTTGAGGCTTTGGGTAATGTATAATCTTTTGAGGGGGAACAGTACAACAATGCTGTGGTCTCATTTCTCTGTGCAATTATCATTCTTTCATTGTTACGCTGTTAAATGAGGTGCATGATGGGACAGCAGTGTGGTTGTCTTTGATGGTCTCACCCCGGTCTTTACACGTAATTAAACAGCCACATCAGCCCATTTTATCATCTCAGCCATTATTACCATCCAGCTTCTCCTTCAATGTACATCTCAAAATGTAACAGAGCCAAGCCTTTGCATGGAATAAAACCTCATCAAGAGGATAAACATGGCCTCGCTGGTGCAACTCATCATTTTCTAATCATCCAAAACACAAATATTCGACTGACTGCATGAAAAGATCCGTGACAGGAATTAAAATGATGAAACAAATCTCAGCGGTGCAGTGGCACATGACAGCTGCTATGCTGAGGACGAGCAGCACAAAGCTTGAAGCTATCCCGCATTGTCTCAAGGTAAAGCAACAGACAGGCTGGAGACAGAGGAGAGGAGAGGGTGCCCAAACAAGCAGGGGTAGTCTGGGGAAGAGGAGCCAAGCGCGGGTAGAGTTGCAATGCCAAGCGCCTGGAGCCATTCAGACTTCCACTGGGCACGTCAATGGGCTCCCAGGCCAGCTGTCCTAGTTGGTTGCGAGCGGCAGAATCGGGGGCTTTCAAGGGGGGGGATCTACTCTAGCACCTCTCGCTTTGAAAATTCCTCTGCAGCTTCCCCGCATTCCCACTGCCAAATGAAGACACGCGGTGATGTGAATACTGCCACTGTCAGGTAATGAGCTGTGTGTCCAAACTGTCAATTTTTCAGGAGCTGAGGAAGCAGTCTTGGAGGAAAATCTTAAACCACAGAAGACGAAGAGATAATTTCACTCATGAAACACATGAAGGTTCTGCAGCCGTGCATCTTATTCGTTGCTTTCTGCTTGGAAAGGGAGCAAAAGAGAGGATTTTACAAATGTACAACATTACTAAATTTGCTCTGCTTGTCAGGCAGCTTTGTGAAAATGAACCAGGTGAAATCATCAAAAATTAAAGGCCGGTGGTGGCAGAGATGATGACATATGTCTTGTTTGAAACATTGGACTTGATTTAAAATTTCCAGCTGGTTGATGCCGTATGGGTCTAATTAAGCCCGAATGTATTTCCTGAAAAACAGATCTGAAATAGAACTTTAACTCCTATTAATCAGTGTGTGTTTTTCCTTGTCAGCCCTCCACAGCTTTAATTAAAAGTCCCTTGGAATAGCGGTTCACACATGTCATTTCCTATTTGAAGACTCTGGGATGTAACTAGGACACTCATTATACAGAAAAGTTGAAAACTGCGACTCCCCGACCACCTCGCAGATTGTTCCACCACCAGACCTGCGGTGACTCCATTGTCGGTAATCTGTAATTGGCATCCATCACGTGTGTGACAACAACGTAAACTGCGTATACACTTACAGCAGCACCTCAGATGGAAGGAAAGGTGATGACAGGCTTTTTATTGAGGTGTTGAATGGAGAATAAAGCGCTGCTGTTGTGTGTGTTATGTGCCATGTTTCCAATGATAAATTATCTTGGTTGCACTTTATATTACAGTACACTAACAAGATGTGACAAGCTGTACTTGTTAATATGTTCTTTATTAGTCAGTAAATAAACACAGCTATAGCCTAATTAGACACCATACATCTAACATTATACTAATATAATGTAACAAGCCATACTTTGCATTAAACAAAAACTAGAAATGCTACGTTTGACTATAATTAGACGGTATCAGATCCTTGATTAGGCCTATATTACACTTAAGTGAAGGGTAATTAGGGACACATTACAACAGAACTGTACTGTAAACTAAAATCACCTATTTATCCTCAATGAAATAAATATTCCTCTACCTCTATAATTTCGGCCTTTACTTGGTAGATCTGGTTCACGTTGTTTTTAACTGGAGATGCAGCAGTAATGTGTCCCAAATCATCCTCTAATAAAGTCTGATAAAGGTGTAAGAGTGGGAAATAATAAACTTTAGTTTACAGTGTAGCTCAGTTGTAATGTGTCCCTAATTACCCTCTAATGAAGTCTAATAAGGATCTTACAGTGGAATATAAACACACTTTGGTTTACAGTACAGATCTGTTCTGTTAAAGTGCAACCTTTATCTACTCTGTACCAGAGTGTACAGTCTTAAAACTAAACTCTTTCAAATATTTAACTCTGCTATCTTGTCCTTCTTTGTGTGAAAAAACATGGATTTGATTTTGCATTTTGTTGTTCAGAGCAATTCAACCCAGGGGTAATACAAATGAATTGCTCTTTCTGCCAACAGGCTGCAGCTGTGAAACATATGAATTGTTTCTCTCCTGCTGATGAGTAATGAGGGAGCGTAAGATAAAAGACTGTCATATTGCCTTTTCGTCATCACAGCCAGAGTGCTGTTTCATTAATTCTTTTTCAACTTATTGCTCTGCAAATGCAAAGGATTGGGCTGCGGATGTAGCCCCGCCACAAGCTAAAGCATCTATGGATTTCACAGCAGAAGGTTGAAAAGATACGTATTAAGATCTGCAGCGCTGTTTAACTCCTGCTTGGTGAGCATGTGGCTGCCTTTCAGAGACTAATATACTTTCGCTTCAGATTTTAGTTAATTTATGTCTTAATTGCCTGGCTAGTCCCTCATGCCGACAGACATATTGCTTATTCCATCTGAACCGTCTTTCAGACTGCTCTGTTTGACCTACAGGGCTCTTCTTCATCAGGTCCAATTTGCCAGCCATGGCCGGCTAGCTAATTATATTTCATGAGCTGACCCTTCTGAGTTTGAGCCTGATGCGGGCACTTTGATTAGCCTCCTGTTTTTATCACCTCTGAGTCTTCCACGTTGTTATCACACTTTCTGCTGACAGCCCCAGTGCCTCAAGGTTGCACGCTGCAGTACTGCCGCATAAATTTCACGTTCATGTCATAAGAGTTCAAGAACTGCTTCTCTGTCAACATGCCTCATTTGGAGCAATCTCGCACAGGTCAGGAGTGCTGTATTAGAGGTACAATAGAAAAGCTGCAAGGAGGAGTTTATCAAGGACATTACACAGAGTAGTTTTTATGATACAATAAGCCTGAGAGTGTAAAAATATTTAGGCCTTTGTGTGTTTTTTCCCATTTTTAGCTGAAAGCAAACTGCACAGAAAAAAAGGGTTAGTCAAGTTTCTTTGTAAGACTGAGGGTTCCATGCTTCCTTCTTTTCCATGCTTTTGATGGGTTCTTGATAAAACCTTTGGGATATGAAAAAGGTTCTTTTAGAACCCCTTTGGTGAGTTCTCGATAAAACACTTGGAAAATAAAAATAAAACCCTCTGTTTGGGTTCTAGATAACCCCCCTGGAATATAAAAATGTTTTCAGTAGAACCCCTTGGTGGGTTCCAAGGTAAAACCCCTGGAATATTAAAAAGGTGCTCGGTTGAACCCTGTGAGTGGGTTCTTATAAGCATCCTCAGAAAGTGGAAAAGTTCCGAATAGAACCCCCAGAGAGGCTTCTGGGTTGAACCATTACACAATTCTCTGTAGAACCTCTTACAGCTAGTTCTGGGTGAAACCTCTCACAGATGGTTCTAAGTTCCAGACGGTTCCTAAAAGAGGAAGGACGAGTTCTTCAGGGATTGTTGAAATCCTTGAAGAACTCTTTCGACAAGGGTTCTTTAACACATAATATAAAAGGGTTTTCGGTTTTCTAATGGGGACAAGCCAGAGAACCCTTTATGGTTCTTGTTAGCACCTTTATTTCTAAAAGTGTTGTTAGCAAGAACAGTTTCCGGATCGTACTCACCCTAAAAAACTCCTTTGTGGAGCCTGAGTCCAGAGTGCCGTATGCTATCTCTGTCTGCTTGGCCAGATCTTCGGCACTCTCTATAGGAGAGACCATCCTCTCCACTGTCAAAAAGGCAGCCAGGTTGGCTGTGTAGGAGGAGATGATGATGAGGGTGAAGAACCACCACACACCCCCGACGATGCGGCCCGACAGAGACCTGTGAGGGGGGGAGGGGGGGTTGACGACAGGGAAACGCAGAATGTAATTACACAGTAGCATGAGGCTCCTATCAGCCTGCTAAGATCTACCAGTTGTGTTTAATGCGTTTAATTGCATTGTCATCAGAATTTCCTTGTACACAGCACATTTCTGAGGAAAGTGGTACAAGTTGTTTGAAATGTACTCTACTCTGCCTTTAATTGGCTGTGAAACACTCAGGGTCAAAGTTCAGTTCGTAGCCTGAAGAAAGTATTGATGAAACCATTTTGGTGATGGTAATTTCACCATACAAACTGACAAACTCGATTACACATATAATAGCACCAATAAATGTGAAATGAGTTTAGCTTCAAATTATGAGCACCTAAAGGTAGAGGACAGTAAGATGCTTGATGCTATTAAAGGGACAGATCAAATTATTTTAAGTGGGTCTGTATGAGGTACTTATCATTGCATTATAGGACTATGACTAATGATTATTTTCATTGTTGGTTAATCTGCTGATTTTTTTTGTTTTGATCAATCAGTTAGTTATTTAGTCTTAATGTGCAAAATGGTGAAAAATGTTTCCCAAAGCCTAAAGTGACATCCTCACAAGTCTTGTTTTGTCTGCAACCCAAAGATATTCAGTTTACTGTCACAGAGGAGTAAAGAAACTGAAGAAAATGTTCACATTTAAGAAGCTGAAATCAGAATTTGGACCTTTTTTCTTTTAAAAAAAATACTCAGACAAATTGATTTTCAAAATTGTTGGAATTAATATAATAGTTGATCAATTACTGCAGCTCTAGTGTATGACAATAGATGGTGGTCAACATGCCCCCAGTTTAGAGATGCAGCAGGCGTACCAGCGTAGGAAGCTAAGCAATGTACTGCTGTGGACAGTGTCCGCAGCAAAATGTATTTTAGCCACCAATTAAAAGGCCCACCTACAAAAATCAATATCAGTTTAAGTGGAAGCTATATTTACAATATTTTCACAACTTTACCTTGCAGGCAGACAACCTTGTCTGACAGGAAACCACTGTTAAATAAGCCAAATATTGCTCTCTCCAAACAAACCAAACTCCACAGGTGAAATCTGTAGTATCACCTTGTAGAACAGAACCTTGTGGGTCTAATGCTACTTCAGTCAGGTTTTTTTTGTGTGTGTGACCTTGTTGTTCTGATTCACAAAAATCACACAGTAATATTAACATACTAACCGGCAGACTAGCAACTCCCACATTCTGCATCTTAAAATGACTATATTTGTAAAAGGAGACTGGTGGCTTTAGAGAGAGACATATGTGGCTTGTATAACAGTGGCTTACCCTCGGAAATGTCTGTCCGACAGCAAGGTAAAGCAGTGAATTTATAATATAGCCCTCTCTTGTAGTCTCGAACAGACGAGGGGACAGGGACAGCTGCGGGCCCCCTGGACCCCAGTTCTGTTGATACTACATACGTACACCCTCTGATGGCACAATTTACAGCACACAGATCCCAGAGGACACCTGCACACTCACATAATACCAGGCTGGTACTGGTGTTTTTCCAAAACTTGGGGTGTGCTGACTGTCATCTATTGTAGATAATTCACTACAGATAAGTACCTCATACAACTCCACTTCAAATAATCCACACTGTCCCTATAAGAACGTGTCTTATCACTTGCAGTTAAAACTTCTTGCAGTAGTAGTCTATTTTTGGACTGTATCTATATCTCTGCTGTCCTCTCCTGGCGTCTACTGGAGCTGACCTACCTGGGAGAGATGTCACAGCCCTGCTGCATGAAGGCGCCCAGTGAGAACCAGAGGGAATTGAAGATGCCAAAGTCATTGGGGGGATCGGGGGGTGTCTGGGGGTCTTTGGTCTCATCCTGTTCCTCAAGGTTCCACTCATAAGGACTGAACCGACTGACCAGGAACAGGACCACGCTCACCCCAATATAGGCAAACACTATACACATCCAGATCTCATAGGCCAGCGGGTCCAGGAAGGAGAAAACGCCAGGCTTGGACTTTTGCGGCTTCTTTATCATAATGGAGATGCCCAAGCTCATAAAGGGCTTGGAAAAGTCTATCACCTCCTCTCGAACCAGAGTAATGGTGAGAGGTGCAACAGCTATATCTGCTCTCTGGAAACAGGGACATGCACAGCAAGCATTAGTCATGACCTGCATAAAGAAACAGGTCATTTTACATGTGTGTGTGTGTGTGTGTGAATGACTGGAGCTGCAGACAGAATAAAACAATGTTGTTATCACACATTTTAAACATGATTATAAGAAGTAAGTCATTGGCTGTGGCACATTGGCTGAAAAGACACACATAGACACACACACACACGCACACAGACACAGACACACACACACACACTGCATTTGGACAGTGTTATGACCTCGGATGTTAGCTTTAATATATCTGAGTTTCTGAACTGCAAGATTCATCAGATTTTTTACTGAAATGTTGCCACATCTGAAGGTAAGAGGGAGAAAAAGCTCACGAGGCAACTGCAAGACTTCCAGAGAAACAGCCTGGAAAACATCCACCGAGGCAGATGGGTGTTTGAGTCATCTTTGACCAAATGCCTCCTTAATCAGGACCAAAGGAGAGGGAAAAACTTTTCAATTGTTTTATTCCGTAAAGTGGAAATAGACAACTATGCTGCTTTAACTTAACTCATAATGAAGTAAATGTTGATTGTACAGTGTAATGGCTATAGAATAATGACACCGTCCAGATTTATATTGGCTCCCTGTAAGCTTTGCTCTCATCTGTCTGCCACTGGACACGATTTTTCATGGGTAGATTAATGCTCGATTTTACAGACTATGAGTGAACAAACAAACAAATGTCTTCTTCTAATGTTACTCCCCTCCACCCTGACATCTATCCCGGTGTTAGTTGCTTGTTTGTGTGAAGCAATAATGTTACACAAACTGTTATTACTATGTAATACACATCATTACCATAGGTTTTATTTTCAAATAGGGTCAGTCGATCAGCTAAATATATCATATACTGATGATACATGAGAAATTTTTGTCACTCTATTTTGCTACTTTGATGGTCTACATGAGTGACAGCCACTGCGCTGTGATGTAGGCTTATTGAGCAGCACAGTACAGAAGACAAGTGAGAGGAAAACAGCCTGTAGAGCCAGACTAGTTTCACACCTAGCATGGTGAATTATGGATTTATTTCAACCAAATCAGAGTTGGTCAAATCAGAGATTGTTATAACAATGGAAAGACTGACCAAAAGGCTTTTGGTGAGTTTTATTTTGTTTCTTTCTGTTCTGTTCTGAAACTTGAATTCAGAAGGGGATCGGTTGTATTTTGATGTTTAAAAAAGTTACATTTTGTGAGTTTGACTGACAGTAGCAGCTGGTATGCCATAAAATTTTGAGCCAATGAGCATTCTGCCACCCAGCAACACAAGCTGCCATTGTCACTTGGTTAAGTGGCCTACAACTCTGAGTTACCCATGTTTACCACCAGCTTTTCCTTTTTTTCGCCTCCATCTAACAGTGTGTTGTAATCATGACAACACTAAACACAACACAACACTAAAAGGGTCTATAACATCACTTGGATACACTGTGGGGATTGTTGAAAAGTTGTCTGTTTCCACTTAAAACCACTACTAAAAATGAATTTTTACTACATCTTGCTTTGGGGCTCCAGCTGATTCAATTGAATTGTTTACATTAAAACTGCTTATTAAACGAAAATAGTGAGTTGTCTGAAGTCTTCATAACGAATGTAAACTTTGTCAGTATATGCATATAATTTAAACTGAAGAACGTACAGTAAAGAGGTTGCTGTGCACAAAAAGATCAGCGAGCCAAATGCCATTCAGTAGGCTGGATTTCCCAAACACAGCTTATTCTGGCATTAGCTTTATTTTTTTAATTCTCCAAGCTGTTTCTCTTTATCTCCCTCCTTTGCTCTGCTGCTTCAATCACATTATGTTATCAAAACACATCCATGGAGGTGGTGCTGCCTTTTTAGAAATCACAATGGGTTTCTTTGTAAAAGCAGAAGAAAATAATTAATCACGTTAGACAGTGTTACTGCAGCTAGTGTGTGTGTGATTAATTAAACAACTGCTCCTCTTCAAAGGAGCCACTCCGTGAAGGACAATTCTTTGTATTGTGCTGTATTGTCTTTTTATGTCGAAACTGAGAAAACATTGGGATTGAAACAGCACGAGGCAGAAAATGTTTCTTACAAGGTCAAACTGGGAGCAACACAAACAGACCCAATAAACACGACTGTTTTCTTTACCCTGTCAACACAGCATCGTGAAGGGGCTATAACCATTTAATCCTCGTGCAGGCGTAAGCAGCACTCAATCAATGGCAAGGGAAACAAAGCAATAAAGAGCAGCCGCGGGCCTAACCTTTAAAAGACAACTAAAATCAAATTAATTTACTGGTCAAAAGGTCAAAATGTACAAAACTATTAGTACCGGCCCACCTGCTGTAAAATAACAGGCCTGGAAAGACGTGACAGCAACGTGATTAGGATTTTTTTTTCACCTTCCATCTGCGGGGAGTGGACTTTTCCCATTTGAAAGATAATTTGGTGGCGATAGCACATCAAACCAAGCAATCTCTCAGGCTGATAGTTGGGAAATTGAACAGATGAGGAAGCTCTAACCCTCATGCATTTTGTATTTGGCCCCTGTTCAACTATTGTGGCCTCGGAGAAAGGCGAGAAAGTGGGAGCGTGGGGGAGGGGAGGGGGGGCTAATTTTGGAATGCTTGAGGTGCTGCGAGAGTCAGATGTAAAACACGGCATGACCCTTCCCTAATGTGCGAGGTTCAACCTTTATGGAGCACAACACATATGGATCTTGTTGTTCGAAACCGCAAGCCACCATTTAGCTGTTGATACTAAAGCAGATTTTCTCAGCTGTGAATTTACAACGTGGCATATTCATCATACACATCAAACATCGAACATAATTACACAATCACTTCAAAGGCATACAATCTTTCACTCATCAAAGCGATTACAGTGTGTTTGCCATATGGACTCATTGTTTTCATGTACCTACCTCTGTTTCGACTGTAAGAAGAGAAAGACAGAGACACAGCTTTCTAGGCTAAGCAAGGAGGATTAATTGCAATGAACAGCACTGAGAAATGATTTCATTTTCTCCGTCTCAAGATGATCACCAACTCCCCCAATGCTTGAGGCTGCATTCAACAAATTCACTCACAGCTGAGCTTCCTGAGACAGCATCAGACTTTGAACTGGGCAAGAGCTGACGAGTTCACCACGGGTTGGTGATAACCTTAAGACAGAAAAATGAGATCTCCTCTCATGTTGAAGTTCCTTGCAAACTGTCATGTAATCAGCGAAATCGAGGCTCCCAGTACTCACCCCATAGACCAGTTCACCCACCATCCCGTTCCACGTCTTGGTCTCGGGGTCTCGGGCTCCGTACTTCCCATCCATTACTATAGACAGTTTGTACTTAATTCCAACATGTTTGGCAATCTCAGATGCTAAATCGACGCAGTAGCCTTCATATCTGTCATTCCCATCCAGTTGCATATAATTTTTCTTGTACATCACATAAGGAGCTTCCTGTTGATTCAAACACACGCTGGTTTATTCACTCCCATGCCCCGGCACACGTTCAGTTATACAGAAATATGCTTACATGCACTCCCCGTGCACACACACACACACACCTGCAGACACCACACGCACACACACAGAGATTCAAAATAGTATAAGCTGCTATAACCACATCCATGCAGTCATGCATACACAGATGATGCCCTGCAAATGCACACATAAACACTGATAACAGCAGCGTGATCATGTGGTCACGCTGCTTTCATCAAGCCGTGGCAGCCAGCAGACACCAAGCCCAATGCACCCAACCAAGGTTATTATAGTCAATGAAAAAACTAAACTACAAACTAAAAGTATGTGTGGAAAAAACATTTTAGATAACTAAAAGAAACTGAAACTTAAGAAAAAAAAAAGAAACCTAAAAAGAGATTGTGTAAAATTAACTAAAACTAAATTTGCATTAGTGCGTATGTTTATTAGAGCCTGACTGATTTATTGGTCGACTGATTTTATTGGCCTGATATTGGTCAATCACAGCTATATTATTCCATATCAATATCACCATATTTGTTTAAATAAAATACAAAAGCCGATAAAAGCTGATTATTTGTAACAGAACATAATTCAGATTGTTCTTTTCTAGCTTCATAGGCAACATTTTACGTGTATTTGATGCTTTATTTTAATTCAGGTTCTATATGGTCGGAGAATTCATCAAATATTAACATATATTTTGATACTCGATATACTCAACCTATATTATATTCTGCAGAAAGAATACTGGCAGATATATCAATATTGAATTTTTTTTACTACCTGATATTAGCATCAGCATTGGTCCCAAAGGCCTGGGATGTATAAATGACTGTGAGTCAATTTAATTTACAAAATGTTGTATTTATATTGTAATACACATAAATGCCCCCATACTATTTTTTAGAATTAAAACTAATGCTGAAACTAAACTGAAATGAGCAAACCCACTCTGGAGACTAACTGAAACTTAAACTTAATTGAAAAACAAAAAAAAAAGAAAAAAAAAAAAAGAAAAAGAAAAAACAACAACTAATGAAATATACAAAGCTATAATAACTCTACACCCAACCCATTTTGAGCCCTGGGATGCAATTTGGTGGCATAACAAAGGAGAGTTGAGGGGAAAGGAGAACAAAGTTTTTCAGTTCTGTAGGAGAAGACAGGAGGCCAGAACGAGTTTTGAATGGGGGCTGGGAGTCGTTGGTACAGTAGGCAAGGTGTGGGTCAGCTCAGAGATGGGTGGGGATGGGAATGGGGATGGGTTTCATAAGTAAATGCCAGTGACAGGAGAGGGATCAGAGAGTGCCCATAGTATCTCAACATATTCAAGCACATTGCACCAATGCGCAATTAAAGGCTGTTTCATTCCAAAAAAAAGAGCTGTTATTTGCTATTCAGAATAATGCAAAAAAGAAAAAAAAAAACTCCATAAATAAAATAATTATAAAATAATTACATCAGGAGAGCAGGAGCGTGCTAGTTTTCCTCTCCTTTTCAAAACGCTGGTGTAGCTCATCTTTTCTCTTACTGAGCACATCATCATTATCAAACAATAGGACCGCTCAGGAGAGCAGGCATTGTCATTACAGCCACATACAATTAGAGTGCAAGTAGGAGAGCAATGGTTTGTTTGTTCTGTGCTGAACGTATTCCCTCACCTTGGATCCTTTGAGTGTTTCCCTCCAGTTAACACATGTTTACCTCCTGACTGTATTTTCTCATCTCAAGATGTTAAATGTTTCTGCTCGCAATTGAGTGACGCCGGCTTATGCCTCGGAATACAAATCAAATCTGACTGTGCGTGAATAGCGGAGATCCTTATCGCATTTTCCTTATCATCATTTTAAAATGTTTGTTTGCAGAAAACAAGATATCGCATCAAGTAATTATAATGCCATTATACAGTCAGCAAATACATTTGTAATGGCAGCTATGAAACATTTAGTAGAGTAAATACAGCTGAAAATAAATAAATGTATAAATTTAAGGTATTTTGTTTGTTTATATTACTTTGGTCTGGGAAAAATGCCCAGAAAATCTTCCTTTTCCTTCCTCAAATCACTGCCTGGAAGTGATACTTCAACACAGAACACATGTAGGAGCAATACAAAATAGATTGGAGAGGCGATAACAAGGAAAAGTACCACACCTACTTATCCCTCCTCCAATACTGTTTATTTTGCTTTGCCCAGCTCGAGAAACCATTGCAGCATCGTCCTCTAGTCATTCTTCGGCCAGTCTATCCCGAGTGTCATTGAACATTTACTTGATGAGGACAGACAGGTCTACTTACGTATGCGTTTGTAAGTTTTTTTTTTGTAATTGATGGAGTCAACCATTATCATTTATACCATTATTGTGATGTCACTGCTACGACAGGCCACTGAAGTATGGAAAATCAAAATGCTTTGACACCCACACGGATACAGTTGAAACACTCCCCCGACTGTCGGACCGACTGTTTCAACATGTAGTGAGTGGATGGAAAGCAACACAAAAAAGATGTGGTTCTACCCGCCCAGGACAGAATGTATCACTCATTGGAATCAACACCATGACCTTGAGTGGCAGAATACGTGAAACATTTAAAACTGCATGGAAAGTGTACCATAATAGTAGTGACCACAATCGTTCGGTTTTCCACTGAGGAGTCGTTGGAGACCTGCGGGTCCATAATATTTACAAATCGCGCGTACTCGTTCCAGTACCCAATCTGCAAAGAGAAAACAGTAGTTAGTGATGCATTCCTGCCCGCTGATGATATCTAAGAGAGCATATAGCAGGGGTTCTTCTAAGTATTACTGGGAGCTGCCACGATGCAGGGCTCATTAAAACAACACTGCATTTCCCAGAGGCCTGCTCCCTCTGCCCTAAAGTTTGACTCAAAATAGCAGCGAGTGAGCAGAATACTAAAACGGCAGAAGTGGACCGAGCATGGGATAAACAAAGAATTGATATTTCCACATTCAACATGCAGTTGGTGCCATCAAGATCAAAGACTGGGGGAAAATATGGGTCAGACTTTATTTTACAGTACACTAATAAGACATAACAAGCTGTTCCTTGTATTAAATTAGACAAAAACTTGAAATAATATATTCCTTATTAGACAATATTAGACCCTTATTAGAGTAATCAGGGAAACATTACAACGGAACTGTACTGTAAACTAATGTGAACATACTACTTTTAGTTTTTGTCTAATGTGATAGTAGTTGGCTCGTTCTTTTTAGTGTACTGTGAAAGAAAGTGCGACCAAAATATGCTAATGGTTTTGTCTGTTTAAATAACCAAATGTGCATGAACTGAACCGCATGAGCATACGGCAGACGACTCCAATTCCTCCCACCTTCAGCTCCCCAGGTTTTATGGTAAATAATTGATATTCAGGCCTGTGAACTGCATACACGTTTAATAATTTAGCATAATATTCCAGTGGCTCCACAGTTTTCTTCTGCACAGTCCTGCCATTGCTGCATTCTGCTGTACAGATGCTTAAGTCAAACCAATGTCAAGTGTTTGTTTGCCCATCTGAAATAATGGCTGCTCTGGCTCACGATGAAACGTGTTGCATATGTTGCTGCCAATAGTCTAACTGTTGCTGGCTAGGGTTTCCCCCCGTCACATCTGGTCTGCATTTTTTCTTCTTTGTGCCTCAGATCTTTAAATGTCTGGGCCAGACAGGTGTACAACAGTGCAGAGTTTTTAAACTCCAAATGGAGGCGCTAGAAAGCAGCAAACTTCACAAACTTCAATCCGTGGTGCAGTTAGTGCACTTGCCAGACTGGAGAAAGCTCTGAATGTTTATTCTCATGTCCGACAGTGATATTTGCGAAGCGCCGCTCGGGGGAAACAGACTGTGGGGAGCTGTGTCGTGGAGTGCTGCTCCAGAGGCGAAGTCCTGATCTCACCCCGAGCAGCTGGGACAGATATCAGCCCATACATCACTTGTGACAGTCACAGCTAAGAACCTTCATCCTCTAACTGTCAGTGGGGTGACTGGGGCTCCAGGTCCTGACAAACTGCTGCCCGGCCTGTCTCATCTTCCCTCACTCCCTCACTCTCCGCCCCTCCCCCGACCTCCTTTCTCCCTCTCTCCCTCCATCCCTCTCGCTGCGCGGGGATGGCTGTGAGGGCCGTGTGATGCTAACTGAAGTGTGGGCTTTAGAGGCCTCGGAGGCAGGCGGCATAATCACACGTCATATCAGACTGAGCCCACACTTATCCAGCTAACGAGAAATTCACAGCTGTCTTTTAGAACTTGGTGAGGTTATGAAATAAAACCAGGGGTCATCATATGGTACCAGTTATAATGTGAATGTACCGCTGGGAATTACCATTTTGAAGAGGAGCCAGAGGAATTCGTAGATCCCCTTTATAGTAATTGGTTATTTGAATGGTAATTACTGTCAAACCATATCTGCACTATCCCACGGCACTGAAATAGTCTTATATCATTCTTCTGATGGGACACTTTTAGCCATCAGCTCGCAGGCTGTGTGTGATTTGTAGGGCTTGTGATGCTTGGCTCATCAGTGCTGCTACCTAACAGAGGTAGAGAAAGGCAATCAGCATTACTCTGCACTGTCCTGTCAGCTCTGCCGGTCCCGCATGACTGCAAAAAACCCTCAGTGTTTTATAGAGGCAGAGGCTTGTTTCAAAACCTAGTTTTACACTTACACTTTCTACTTCTTCTAAAAGATTATTGATGATTTTTGTACGACTCATAAACAGACAATTTATTTACTGAGCATTTTGCAATAATTTAAACTCTAATAAACATGAAACAGGTAAACAATACAGATGTTCTGGACTGGAATGAACATACTGGCTGTATCATAGTTGTTGGAGAAGCCAGTATTTCCACTTCACGTTTCCTTAATCTCTGATGACATATCATGCTCACTGTATTATTTAGTACAGGAAATATATTACAGATTTCTCCTTTAAATCTTTTAAGGTTTTTGAAGGAAAATTTGTATCAGCTACTGCCCAGTTCTGTTTTTCTACCGCCATATTTTTGCCCCTCCAGAAACTCAGAAATCACCAACCTCCTACAGGGGGCACACATGCACAAAAGCAATATATTTATTCCAACCACAACGAAACAAACACTTACTTTGTAATTATTTTTTTATTGAACAGATTATGAAAGGTTTATACCACCCCTCTCAGCCTGAGTGCTGGATCAGGCCAGTCTCTTCTGGTTGAAGCGTTAACATGAGGCATTTTTATTCTGATTGGGCTACTATTCTGATTATGTGTAGAATATTAGGGTCCATGTAAATGCAGCTATTCATGTGTTTCTCTCTGAACGGTTCAGGGCAACGTTCTGGCACGCCTGCACTGTGGCCTGAGTTTTCAGATGATCAATACATCATTTAAAATTACATGTTGGCCAGGCTCCACGCTTTCTGACAAGTAAAGAACCAAACCTTGACGTGTACCAGCTGCTAGCTGTGCTTTGATAAAGACCCGAATTTTCTGATCAGGTCTGGATGTGACAGTTGATGGATGAGAGCTGATAGAGGTCACCACTCTGTCTTACCTTCCTCGGCCCACCTGTTTTCATCTCATAAACATCGATGGTGTAGTTGGTCCTGCGGCCGTAGTTGTCAAACTGGATGTTCCCAGTCATCCCCTGCACTTGGACCTGCCACGAGGGACAGACAGACACACACACACACACAGACAGACACAGGGGAAAGTGTAATAGCCATCACTTTGCATATATAGCTGGTATTAAGGTGCTCATGTCCATGGAGCTACTGGAGTGCGCGCAGTCTGTTAATCAAATGATGAACTGGATACGCTTTAATAAAAGATGTAGTTTTATGGTAATGAGGGGCTGGATTTGAGTGAGCTCCGTGCAGAGATATCTGGGGGCAGAGGGAGGAGAACAGCTCTGCACTCTCTTCCCTTCTCTCTGTCACTTTCCATCTTTATCACACTCTCACTCGCTATCTCTGTTTCACTTCTTCTAGCCTTTTCTTTGGTTATCAGCTTGCCACTCTCTCTCGTGCTCGGTCTCTGTTTCTTCCTCACCCCCCCTACCGTTTTGAGAGCTCTCTCAATGTCGATGCCTTGGCTCCAAGGTACGGCGGGATTGGCTAGACAGTCTCCAGCACTGCCCCGGCGGGAGACGTCCACACGTTGGCGCCGCAGGTACCTGAAGGCTTCTGCTATCACCAGGATGGCATCATGGGTCAGAGCTGAAGTGTACTGTACAAAATCATAAGAAAAAAAAAGTGAGGCAGGAACACATGGTGACAGGCAGAAGACAAAAATTCAATTTAAAACTCTCTTTAAACCTCAGTTTTTGCAGTAAACTTGGATTAAATTTAACTCTGTTGAACCAAAACTTTAAAGTGCAGTTTAAAATGTGACCCAGTATTAACTTTAAACTCACACTTGGGAAGGTTAAACTTATAAAAATGGCTGCCTTTTTAGATGGATTGAGAAAAATAGTCAAATTCTTCAAAGAAAATTAAGGAACAGATTAAACCCAGTTGAGTTTAATGATGCATCTCTTCTTTCTTTCACTATAATTGGGCTAACTATCCAACAATGTAACATTTTCTTAATTTCTTAGCTATCTCGCACACAAAGTAGCAGTTTTTCTTTTACTTTGTAGCTGCTGTGCAAAGAATGAATTGTTTTAGCTAGCTAGAAAACAATGTAAGAGTTTTTCTACTTTATGGCTGGCTAACAAACAAACAATGTTACAGTGTTTTTTTCTTTTAGCTAGGTAGCAAACAATATAACAGTTAATATATACACGTACATATGACTGGTTTGTGGAAAAGACATTAAAGGTTGCTCAGGACAAAATAACTTCATACGGAGAATAAAAAAATCAGCTGTTTAAAACCACTAAAAATACATGTTTTAAGTGATTATTGCCTCTTTCAAATGATTTTATTTACCCCCAGGTCAGGTCAGTGTGGGCAGGGTAGGTGCAAGCTCTGCCACCTTACTTATAATAAAAATAGTTTGATTAGACAGATTTGATTAGAACAGCTAAGACTTGGCTGACGGTCTCTTTTAAAACTTTAAGTTCAGGGTTGAGGAAAAATAAATACAGCATTAATGAGTGATTTTATCTCCCACGCACTTCCCCTCCAACTTTGCTTGACCTTTTCACCACTGAATGTTGAGCCACTTGTTTGTTGACCACTGCACCATGACAAAATCTAATTAAATGCCATTCAAAATCCATTTCTTTCTTGATCATTGTTTAATTAGATGTAAATTAAAGCTGCGATATAACCTTGCCTTGCACCGCCTATCAATATATTGATTGCTGGGAGGCATGCAGAGCAAAGAGGAGGAAGCAAGGGGGTGGGAGGAAGAGGCAGTGACAAAGGCAAACAGAGGATGAGAGGAGGAGAGGAACCGATAGAAGCACTTCAGAAGGGATGGTCGCTGTATTCTGCATACGCTACAAAAGGCCTTGCAAGCAAAGTACCTTCAGAGGAGTGTTTCGGGCTTCTGGGAATTCTCTTTCATCTAGCCGCTCCCAGCGCTGCATAAACTGCTGCACAATCGGGTTCTCAGGGTTGACTATCTGAAACCCTGAAATGTTGGCTCCACCGGCGAAGACTTTGTCCAAGCTCACATTAGAAAATCCCTAAGATGAGACACAGAGAAATGAGGGAAGAGAAGACTCATGTCACTTGTTTTACTTTTTTAATATAACCCGGGGTGAAGAACCACAAAAATATTAGCATTTATTCCAGCCATGTGCAAGGTGCATGTTATTATGAACTCAAAACAACATGTGTTTGCCATTACACTGAGGCGAATGTTTCTCTTCACACTCTGTGGTGAAACCTGAATTCACTTACAGATAAACAACCTGCCAGTAGATACTTTAGAGCTTGTGTCAGATCATGTAGAAGACTAAATATTTTACTTGAACCAGCTGGCCTACTTTCATTCACATCACTTTGCCATGTAAAAGAAAAAAAAAAAATTCTAATGCATTTCAAAAACCTTTGCTGCTCCAGCTGCCTTTAAATTTCTGTCTTCACCCTAGAGCCATGACATGGAGTTATTTCTTTTTATGGTCAAATTGCTGTTTTTTAAGTGCAGCATTGTGTCATGGCGTGCAAGGACATGTGTCTGACTGCTGCATAATCACATCTTCTAAAGTCGGGGAAACAGCAGCAGGGGATCAGCAAGTGAGCGCGAGGCCGGCCTCCACTTTAAAACCCTCATGCTAATATCAAGGCTAAATGAATATTTCTCTCCCCAGACTGGGAGGAAAGGGATGGCTGCCCTCCAAAGATGTTTAAAAAGGTTAAATGCTGCTTATTTATTGCTTAGGACATTAACTTATTGCTAAATATGAATATATTCATATATTCATCTAAGTATGCCAAGTGTCTCACTGGCAGATTGTGATTGATAAGGCTTGAGCAACAAACATAACAAGCTCTATAAATTACAGTAGAGAGGAAAAAACAAAATATACTCAGCAAAATTATAAACACAACACTTAAATTTTGCTCCATTTTTTAAAAGCTGCTGCAAAAGATTTAAGACTTCTTCTGTGCACACAAAAGCTATGAAGAGACTGATTAAACAGTGTGATTATTGTGATTATTACACAGATGTGCCTTGGACTGGTCACAAATTTTTGCACCCGGGTGAGAATAGGTACACGGCAGCTATTCAGCTATTCACACACAACCTCCTTAATCTAGCAATGAAAAGCAACTAATTCATTGATATCAGGATGCTGCAGTGGGTGAATGTGTGAAGCACTGGACTGTGGGAAAGCAGGGTTTTAGACCTGTCTTTGGAGAGCAGGATCTTAGTCTAGTGTGAAATTACAGTAGAAGTCAATGTTAATCACATTTTAGACTTAGCTGACTTCTTTTTTACAGGTTTGTTTGTTTGTTTTTTTAATTTTCAGTTTTCAGTCAGTTTGGTTAGGTTTAGGAAACAAAACTACTAGGTTAAGTTCAGGAAAAGATCATGCATTGTTTCTGCTATGTGGGTGTAAACAGCCACTTACTTACTAACTTACTAACGTACTTTTGTAGGCCAACCCAGAAGTCAGCATCGGTCTGGTTCCCTCCACAGAAAATATGGAGAACAAATGTTTGACACTTAGCCTGAACATATTGTTCAGCAAGATAATCTTCACAAATGGACACAACTCGTATGATTTTTAAGTGTAACTGCCCTTAAATGAACTACACCAGTCACATAATTCAACATCACCTGCACTTAATACCCTACTGTGTTAACCACAGACCTTATTTCAGCCATCCAATCAAAAACCCATTCAAAGACCCTCTGAACAAGCAAACCAGTAGAGCTTATATGCCAACTCATTTCCGGGTTTAAGAATTCATTCCAGCAGCGCTCTTTATGCCCCACCTGTCAGGTGAATGGATTATGTTGGCAAGGCACAAATGCTCACTAACAGATTTTTAATAAAATTGTGAACACAGTTTGAGTGAAATTAGCCTTCTGTGTGCATTGATGAAGTATTAGATTTTTTTACTTCAACTCATAAAAAATGGGAGCAAAAATTAGAGTGTTGTGTTAATATATTTCTTGATTACATATACAGTAGAGAGAAAAAAACAAAATATACACAAGACAGTTTTTCTGATTTGATATGCAGGACTATAATCCACTCATTGTGCATGCACATGTGTGCTCAGTCCTATCACATGCAGCAAAAAGCAGGTCCCCCTTCCTCTCGGGGGAGCCCCACGGTTATTACTCACAAGATTGGCCAGAATGTAGTGGTAACCACGGCTGTTCTTCCCCAGGGTCACAACCTATGGGAGAAAAACACTGATACAGTAAACCACCCATGAGATGAGAGCTAAGAACCACGACTTCAGTAAGTGGCTACAACAATCCCTGTAAACACAGTAACGTCCTGCGAGCGAGCAAGCAGGAAGCCAGCGGAGTTGAAACAAAGCGGAGTCGACTCTGGAATAACAAGAGAGAAGGTGCTGTTAGAGGAAGTGTTCATTAAGGAGGAGCCGATAATGAGAGAGAGAGAAACAGGAACAACGTGGAGCATCCTTGAATATTCTGCTCACTTTGAAGTCATTCACGGTGCAGGGATACGAGTCCTCCACAAATGTCGGACACAAGGTAGAAACAGGAAAAAAAATATTTCAAAGGCATTTACAGTGAGACAGTAAGATGTAGATCTCATTCTGCTTTGAAAATATCACACCTTCGGAGCATAACAGCATGTTTCAACCCACGCAGCCTGTCTGAAAATAGTAAGTGGTGTTCTAAGCCATTCCATCACACTGAGGTACAAACCATATGCTACCTTTTATTCTAGATTTTCCTCTTCCTTTTGTTCCGGCCCTGTAGATAAATCCAATATTGAAACTCTAAATTGGCCTGCCTTCTTTTGTGCATTACATGCTGGACAGGGTTTTCAGCCGGGCCTGGTGAGGTCTGTTATTTATGAGCTTGCAGTCTGTTGTGGATGGACTTCTGAGCGGCTGCCATGCAGAAACCTGTCAACCATGTCTCAGTTTTCATCTGCGTTCTACAAACACAGCAACACAAGTTTACAGCAAAATCAGCATGTTTGCACATGTTCTGGCTCTGGCTCTGTCACAAAAACAAACCGTCAGTTTATCATCTGTTTGTGTGTGTGTGTGTGTGTGCGTGTTAGGCCGGGGACGTTGGATATTTGTTACTGTGGATCGTTTACGACATTCCTGCTGAGTAGGAGAGAGTGATGAAAAGCAAACTTGTACCTTCACATCTCAGGCTGAAAATAAGTCTTTGAAGGACGTTTTCAGTTTCACACATTTCAACTACAATTACAGCTTTTAATGTAACTATGGTGAACTTCAGCTGACCTGGGTGCACAAGTTTACAGCAGCACCAAACAATTTAACAATCATCCTCACCAGTGGCAGCGGGAAGGGGTGAAAAAAGATTAAAAGGGCACCGACTGTATGTGCAGGGCACCAGCCGTGATGCATTGATGGTGAAACAGTTCCAATCCCTGCTTATTATAAAAAAAATGTTTTATTATGACTGACTTAAATTACAACAACTTCACTTCAGGGTAGCCTATAAGGCACTGCATCACATTTTTTTCCACTGGGAGGGCACCCTACTGCAGGGGTTCCCATACTGTTCCATGCCAAGACCCAAATAGCATTAGCTTACGGCCGGAGCCCCACTTTTGCAAGATGTCTTTCAAAATTGACTGTTTTTTTCAGCCTCTGCTGGGAGCTTTTGGTTCAAGTGACATTAGACGGTTTTAAACAGACATTTGGGGGAGGACACATTTGGGGCTCTTGTGGCCATTCTTATGTGCAGCAGTAAATCCAAACTTTCTCTGTGCTGCATCATACTTGTGAGTTTTATTTGGCCTTCTTCGGATGTTTTGCAGCTAAGCCGTGGTCAGCTGGGCTCTTTGTTCTGCTCGTCAGAACGTGTCCAATTTTGTGAGGTAGCATGAAATTTCATGAGCAGAGCAGCTTTGTAGCAGGTGGCAGGTGGCAGTCCAGGTCAACACTGACACCTTATGACATGATGACTGATATGCATGGCAAATAAGATTTCAACATGTTATATACTGTTCTAAAATATATTTTATATATGATTATAATAGTATTTTTTTTTTAACATTTTGCTGAGCTCCACGGCACTCCATGGAGGCCCCCACTTTAAAAGTCACCAACCCACAGAGCAATTAACTATTTTTTTTTTTGCATTTGAAAGGCACCTTAAAGGGCAATCAATCATATTTTTTCCACTGGAAAGGTTCCCAAGAGACCCCTTTATCATGTTTGGATCACTCTAGAAGGTGCCTCGCAAAGTTTTCACTACTGGAACAGCACCATAGAGGGCACATTTTATCACGTTTTATCCACTCAAGGGGGCGCTTCACGACATTTTCTTCTTTTCACATCATATTTTCTTAAACATTGACCACCCTTGAGGGCACTTTATCATAGTTTTATCTACCAAAAGGGCATTTTTTTGTTTGTTTTTTTGAACACAGATGCAGCATATCCACCTGTAATCTTTGTTTGGACTAAGAAACCTCCCAAATTAAATAAGCCACTTCTCTCTCTCTTTAGTGGACATCTGAAGGTTGTCCACTAAAGGGAAGAGAGGTTGCTGGTGTTTCTCATAAAGAAACGGTGCACTAGGGAGTGCAAGCACAAAAAGCTTTTCACTCAAGCTATCAAGCTGCTTGGGTGGGTCAGTGTTCTCTGACAGCTTCCCCATCATTAAGGCTTTAAACTTCCAACACTGCAGGATGTCAGACAGAGGGGAACAAACCAAGAAAGTGAAAAAGAAACAAAAAGGAAATGAGCTGATTATAATGTAGAAATAGCGGGAGTTGGCTTTTAGAATCCATCAATCTAATGAGGAAGTGACAGAAAAGTCTATGAAAAGAAATGTCTGCAACACTGCAGTGATATCAGGGTGCGACGGGTCACACTGTAATTGTTCACAAGTCTGACTTTCAGACTTTTAGCCATGCTGTATTTTCTTGGACAAACCCCACAGCTCAGCACTCCTTCACCATGTGTGCTAACCTTGACTCTGGCCGTAAGCATCCTCACACCTGCCCTGGAGCTGGGCAGAGAAAGACCTCACCCCCCACCCGCAGCCCGCAACTCACAGCCAGCCTGGCAACGGCTACAAGCAGCAACCTTGGGATGAAACGCAGCAAGACGCTGATGACACAGAGATACACAGAACCTCCGGCCAGATCACACCAACCTCTCCCCTCAACCTCTTTTAATTAGGCAGACGGCGAGATCTGATTCCAGTTGAGATGGACAGATTTCATTGTTAGTGGTCATGATGTACCGCTGACTACCCTGTCCGCAAACCCTCAGATACTGCAGATGGTGATAATTATCTTTTCACAATGTTGTCTTGTGTATACTTTTACTATTTATATGAACAATAACACATTATCAAAAACTTTACTTGAAGTAGACACAGGAAAATAAACTCAACAGAAACAAAATTATTTGTGAACATGAGCATGACTCCTTTACAGACATGACACTGAAGAAATAGTTGTGGGAACTATATATTTACTTTTGCCTCCTGACATTGATGCCAATCTCATGCTTGCAACGCTGTTGCCTGGATGTGATCAGCTCAGCCTAGCATAAAGACTAGAAACAGCTGGTTCTTCCCATAGTTCAAAATACCAACACCTAAAACTAATTATATGTTGTCTCATTTGTTAAATCTGCACTCAAAACATGAAATAAATTAATATCAATGTGTTCCTCCAGTGAGGTGAAAAGATGGCCACCATATATTACAATCTTTTCACCAAATACCTTCATAAAAAATATTTATAAATACTGTGACAATATCATTTTATTTATTTGCTCAGCCGGAGATGGCTGCCCTCCAAAGATGTTTAAAAAGGGTTAAATATTATCAACCTATTGCATATGAATATGTTCATTTAAACAAATGTGCAATGTGACTGATGGATAGTTATTAGTAAGACATACGAACCAGTGATGCCAGTCTACATGTAGCTGAAGCTGAGCTTAGTTTCACATAGAGACCAAGTGGGAACCAACCATGATGTTCCCAACTGGTTTGCGGACTACTGCTTTCAAGCTTCAAGTTTGACATTTTTGGGGGCTGCCATCTTGGTTTTTGTGCTACCAAAACATGCACAATACTGTGGAGCTTGGCTAGTATTTGGCTTGAGTCATATTTGATCAATACTGTCTAGTTTTACAGTTTATCTGAATTTTGTGAGCCCTGTGTGTTGCATTGGACAGACCCCCTTAGAATGACTAATCAATCACACAGTAGCCACACAGCATACCTTTATCGTCTGTTTCATTTCTATCGTCTATAGGAAAAACAAAAACTAGGAATTGAGACCATGAACCCATTAAGAAACTGTTTACTGAGGTAATAAATCAAGTGAGAAATAGGGTCAGTTTGCCATAAGTTGTACATACAGTATAATCAGACTTCTTGTTGAAACCAGTGTAGTTGCCCCTGCTTGCCATTAGTAAGAATACACCTTTAAGGCACTTCCACATAAGCTCCATTCACTATTTAGTATACAGTCTATGACTGAGACTGAAAGCAGGAGAAACAGCTAGCCTCTCTCAAAAGTAAAGAAACATCCAACTACAAACACTGTTTGTGCATGGATTAAACTGTTGTAGTTACATTATGTTAATTAGTGAGCTTGTAGATGTTTTTTATTTAACTTTGGACAGCGCTAAGCTACAGCTAAGCTAACATGAGAGTGATACTAATCTTAGCATCTCAATCCTAAAAAAGAGTCTTTCCCACAATGTTAAACTATTCATTAACTTTGCTGCTATGGTTTTGCTAATCATCTTCAGCTTAAAATGGATATTTGTCAAATGCACAAACTCGGGTGATTTTGCATTATCTTTCAAATATTATTCAGGCTCATGGATTTTCATCCTCCACTATATTTTGCCTGCAGTTCTCCTTGAATTGATTTTTGCTGTTAATCATATTCAAAGCACCTATGTACAAACACAAACATACTAACCAATTATTCTTTTCCCAATGACACAGAAGAGGAACAATGCGTTTAGTGTGCTTCCCCTTCAATAATGCAGTTCCTCTTTTTCATACAGCGCACCCTCTTGCACATTGATCCACTTGCTGGCTTTTGTTCTGCTGCTGCTGCTGAAGGAGCATTTTGCAGGCTGGAGTTTTCCTCAAAGCCTGATGGGGACAGACAACCAGGATGACCTTGACTTCACCCTCACCCAGACGCGACGTGCCTCAGCCCCACCAGACAGAGAGCCCTAAATGTAAAACTACAGCTACACATTTTCAGTAAACGCCAGACCGTTTTCCTCCAAGTTTGACCTTTCCACTGCGGAGTTTGCCGCAGCACAGGCAGAGGCAGACTGAAAATGATAGGTTCCCCAGAGTTTGTAAATAACATACCATTCACTGAGGCATACATAAGACCAGGAAATAATGATGCATTTATTTTTACAATCTTCTCGAAATACAGAAAGTCAAAGAAAACGCAGACTCCAAACCAAAGTGGAAGGGCTTGTCACTGACGTTAAGGATGAAATATTTTCATATTCAATTAATTTGTTAATTATTAAATAGGGACCACTAGTCCAGTGGTATGTTTGTAGGGCCTCATCCATCCATCCATGGTAATAATAAACAATACTGTGAAAACTGAAGTTTTATTAAAATGTGCTAAAAATGTTCAAAAACCACTGATAGACACATTGAAACCATTCCACCAAGTTTTATATTGAAAACGCCTCAGTGATTTGAAATAGCTTCACATCGTTTGAGAAGTCAATGTTTTGACACAAAATAAACTGAACTAATGATAAATTGAATAAAGTGAAATGACCCACTGTGGATTTTTATCATGGTTTAAAATGAAACCGGTGATAATTTCATCCCTGCAGATGAGTGATACAAAATATGAAATCATTTGAGACATCAGATATTATTATTATTAGACATTTGAAATATGACTATTTTAAATTTTTGGGAAATTAAAAATCATGTGGATCAAAAATAGAGTGATCAGGAATCAGTATTTGCTTCAGGTTAACTTCAACTTGTACATTCATCTGTATGTAGAAAGCCAGGACACCTTAAATGACTTTTTCATTAATTATTACACTCAGAAGTGGAATTGTTAGTTATGTCTGCTATGTAGTTGTCCGCTCATGGTGATATTACAAAATCATGTCATGTCTGAGAAATAATCAGATATCAGATATAATCAGACCCTTTGGCTGCTGTTAGCTAACGTGATAAGTAATAAGAGTTGATTAAGATGCTGATGTGATTTACTTTAAAGTACAAATGAAGGATGATGATTATTACAGTAGTTGTTTCCCTCTCTTACAAACCATCTTTGGTCATTTGTTCAGACTGCAGTTTTATTTTGTGGTGTGGCTATAGAATACCTGAATTTTTCCTCTAGGGTGATAAATAAAGGATTATTTTATCTTAGAATAAATGTTGATACACAGCACAGATCCCACCCTGGACCGGAGGATAAAGAGTCCAGGCCGTAATGACAGGACATTTTGTGTTTTAAGGAGGTCTTTGTTAAAATGGTTCATTCCAGCTCAAGCACTGAACGATGTTATATATTATATTTGCAGTATTAATCACAGTGTTAATAACACACTGCACAAACTGTTAGATATAATTTAGAGGCTGCAGATAAACCAAAGTGCGCCACTTCACACAGGATGAGACAGACGGATGAATTTGAGCTCTATGCTTTGATACAAAAGGACTTCCCTCTTCTTCAGCCTCCATTTCTGCTCCAGTGCTCTTGGTAGAAGTGCTCTTGGTGGAGCGCTCCCTAATTAACAGCCAGCAGCGGCTGTGGCCGAGATGCTTTTCTTGGCAGTGGCGATATATGCCTCTGAAGATAGCAGGGCCATCTAGCGCTGGCCTCCCCCCAAACGCAGAACATTTTAGAAAACACCTGACTCATGTTCAGATGATTATGTCTATGATTGCTGTGAGAACCGAGAACAATGTGAGACTCGATACCCTGGGAGGAAGGAATCACTGACACTGCAGCTGAGACGCCCTCATGTTTGTGTGCCAAAACTTGGCTTTGAAACAGTAAGATGTCCTACTCTGCTTTCACTGAAAATGATCGGGTAATTTAGCTTGATTGATCATGAAAAAAAGTTTTTCTGGATTACAGGCTGTCTTACTATAAGACCAAGTTCTTGATGCAGTTATAACTACAAGCGCACATCATCAGCACACCGGTCTCATCCTCTCATTCAGACGTAGAGTCAGCAGGTCACTTTCTGTTTAATGATAACACTTTAATCCCATTTAATTCTATAATCGGAGTTAGTAAATGGCCCTCAACAGCCACGGTTGGTGCTGGGGATTTAAAAGGACGACATATCCCTGGCTTTACATCGAGCACGAATGGTTTGGCTCTATTTCTGCCCGCCCGTCCTCGTCTCAGTAGCCCAGGGACAATAAACTGGTGTTGAGATCAAGAGTGCCTTTCATATCAGTTAGCTCACTTTTGTGCCTCTCTCCTCCTCTATCTTTCAGAAAAAACCGAGAGACATGCGAGGTAGTGTTACTAGAAATCTGAGTCATAATCAAGGAGCTTTCAATGCGTGAGAGGGTTTTATTTGGCAAATTTTGTGCTATAACCTCAAATCAAAGAGTGCCAGAATACATTTATTCATATTTTATTTCAGCTTGTAACACCTCTGATTACACCTGCGTTTGCCAAATTGTTACTTGAGCATACAGATGTCATCCCCTGGCTTACAGAACTTTTTCTTTTTCACTGTGAGAGGACCTTTGATAACAATTTATAATAAACATCACTCACAAAAGGTGAATTGACATTTAAACTTTAGTTAATAATTATTTATTTACTGTTAACACAGAATGAAATGATAATCAATGTTTACTAGTTATTATTATTAGTAAAGCTATAATTTTATGATCTTGCTTTGGCTTTTTAACTTAAGTGTTACTTTATTTAACTTTTGATATGTTTTATATCCTTTTACCTTGTTTTATACTTTTATCTAAAGATATTATTTTTATTGTTTTTATGGCTTGTATTATTTTATTTTTCTATGATTTTTATTTTTTCCTGTAAAGCACTTTGAGTTTAATTTGTTTGTATGAAAGGCTCTGTATAAATACATTTTATTATCATTATTATTAGTAGTTATACATTGTTTAAGCTGGTTTTGTTTTGTGTGCAACAACAAAATAGTTTACTAATGTATTCAAAATGAAATAGTTATAATTTCCTATTAGTTATGATACAAAATATATTTTTTATATTATATTACTCAGAGTAATGATAAATATAAATGTTAGCATCGCTAATACTTAGAGCTGCAAAAAGTAATCGATTAATCCACTAGTTAAATATTAAATTAACTAACTATTTTGATTCAATTAATCATTCTGAGACATTTTTTAACAAAATATTCTCACTTCAGCTTCTAAAATGTCAATATTTTCTGGTTTCTTTAGTCTGTATGATAGTGAACCTAATATTTTTGGGTTGTGGACAAAATAAGACATTTGAAGACATCTTGGGTTTTGGGAAAGACTGATCAGCATTTTTCATCATTTTCTGATATTTTATAGCCCTAACAACTAACTGATTAATCAGGAAAATTGACAGATTAATTGATAATGAAAAACATCCAAGTTTCATTTTTTTTTTCTAATTTAATTGTTTATTAACGGTAAAACAACTTTTAACCAAGTTCAGTTGAATTTAAATTTACCATTTATATTATTGATGGTTATTAAAAAGTTTTAACAAACTTCTTCTTATCGCTGACACTCTTCTATCAATAGCTAGAAATCTTACATCCCTTCTCTCGTCCCCTCACAACTTCTCCCATGGTCAAATTTCCTTCCCTTTCTTGAATTTTGATATAACACTAAGATTTCACATCCAACTGTGGATTTTCTCCGAGTTCTTCATTCAAGAGCAGAAACGGGATATGGAGAAGCTCCAGTTCTCCATGGGGAGGCAATATGGCCACCCTTCATGCCTCCACAGGCGGCAGAATGTTGTTCTAACAAATCCCCAGATGTACCTCTCGGTTTTTTTTTTTTTCTCTTTCTGTGAATCCTTTTCACTTCTTATTGTTTTTTTCCCCTCCTGCATGAAAATGCAGCTTTATGGCTGGCAGAGCGCTCACTGCCTGCCTGTCTTTGAACAGCTTGCGTGCCCTGGGCCTGTCCCAGACGCCGTTCTTCTTCTATTTTTTTTTTTTTTGCCTGCCTGCCTGCTTGCCTCTCTTTACACTAGTGATGAGCAGGTTGTTGCCTCTGAGCAGACTCCAGCACAGAAATCCCGGGAGGGAAGAGGGCCAGGAAGGAGCACAAAGGCAGATATGATGCTATATGTGCAATCTCAGAGATGGATCAGATTAGGCATGAGCATATGTACAGTCCAACACACATACACACACAGTCAGAGACCAACATGCACATATTCACTCTGAAAAATCATCATTATGACTAGTGGTGGCAATACAAATATGATAGTCTTAAACTCAATCATAGTTCTTGTTTATACTGCCCTTCTTTAATGCCACAGACGTTTCTCTCAGCATATTATATCATAAACCTCAATGCTTCAATGAAACACATTCGTTGGATGTGATTCAGAGAGCAGAGCTGGCCACGGCTCTCCCGTTTTTGTCGTAAGGGAAGGATTGCCATTGGGTTAATTTATCTGCAGTGCAGCGTATTGATGGAAAAGTCCTACGGGCGATAAATCCTGAGCGGTTGTTACAGCGTAAAATGATAATAGCCCGGGTGAAGCATTCTCCTCAGCATCTCAAAACAAATTCAGTCACTCTGCTCTCATATAAGCAAACAAAGCTGCGCCTGATGCAGCAGTATGCAAATGCTTTTCTTAGTCTGTTTCTACATCATATCGAGTGATAAATGGAGCTAATAAAAGTGACAGTCAGCTGAGTGAGTGTACGACTGAGGAGGACCTACAGCCAGTGTGTATGGTGAGCCCCGGTCCATTTACAGGAAGTGCTGTCACTTAAGCACAGGTGAGAATTAGAGCTGGAACAATTAGTCAATTAATTGATTAGGTGACTGACAGGAAGTAAAATAACCATATTTTGCTGGTTGTAGCTTGAAAACTCAGTTAAAATGATTAAATATTTCTTTTTGACATTAAATAAGCAACAATCATTGTTACAGTAATTATTTATTAAGAGTCACAAACTATTTGTGTGTAAGCAAACAACACACAAATGCCATCAGATTTTGATTCAAATGTTGCTTAACTATGATCGGTGCACAGGACAGTGTGACATCATCATTTCTAAGCCAAGCCCCACCCATTTTAAGGCAGTGAGAAAAGGCACAGGCCACCAAAACAGTGCAGAGATCTCACATGTAAGGCAACCAAAACTGCTCTGTTATTGGCCATAAATATTGCGATTATGTACAACCCCATCGCTCATACTAAGGAACTGATAGGGAAAATACACTTTTAGGACCTTTACATCTGAGGATTTGCAGCTTTTCCACGTTTTATAACATTCAAAATGGCACATCTCTGGGTTTGACAAAACAAGACATCACCTGGGGCTCTGAAAACTTGTGACAAATATTTTCCCAATTTAACAAAAAACACCAACCAAAAATAATCAACAGAGAAATCACTAATGCAACTAACTGTTGAGTAGTTGAAATACATACAGTGGTGGAGGAGGTACTCAGACGCTTTACTTACATACAAGCACATCAGCATAGGGTTGGGCGATGGGACGAATATATCGGCTCTCGCAAGTAGGTTTTTTTTGGGTGACATTTTGGGGCAATTTCTATCTTTTAAATTTGCTAATTTTATTGTCTGCAGAGTGAGAGCCACTGCTCAGTGACAGACTCAGTGGCACAGTTCAGTGAGCCGGAGGATGACGGAAAGGAAAACAGCCTGCAGAGCCAAAATATTTTCAGATCTAACAATGTGAATTCAGGATTTATCTCAACCAAACCAGGGTTGCTGATTGTTGGAACAGTGGAAAAAGTGACCAAGTTGATTTTTATTTTGTTTCTGCCTGTCAAGTTTGAATTAAGTGTGTGAAGATTTGCAGTGACATAACAAGGCAGTTGAGCTTGTCTTAGTTCAGTAAAAGAGAGAAACTTAAATTCAGAGGTTGTAAGTTTTATTTTTCAGTTTATTGAGGAAAATAGGTACAAGAATGTTTCCTTTCTTTATTTTTTGGACGTAGGCTGACACTGGCTGGTTGGTAAATGTTAACATATTTATAATTATGTATATAATAATATGTAATACATAATACAGTATTTAATGCAGAAATAGGCAGAAATATACTTAAAAGTATCAGAAATACTTGCTTGCTGTGCCTTTTAGAGAGCATATAATTGAATTATTATTGCTATTCATGCATTCACATGTAAGCAGCATTTTAATGTTGTACATATACAAATACATATCATACATATTTTGAGAAGTAAATATAGTCACAGTTAGATAAATCTCGGTGTGTTAAAAACAGGGATGTGTTGATTTTATACTCGGTGTCAGTCCAATCCAGCCAAAAAAATAAAAAAGTGGTATTGAGCCATCCCTAGTAAAAAGTAAAGCCCCTCCCCTCTAAATTCAAGCAGTATGGAATTCAAATACTTCTAATGGATGTCCCTTAAACTGGTGGTCCTCACATAGGGGTCCAAGTATTCAGACCTATTCATTTAAATTATCATGTTATATATTACAGACTTATTTCCATTATTTTATTTTTTATATGTTTCATTGTATTTTATGTTATTTCTTGATGTGTATATCATACATATTTTGTGTTGACATTGTGCAGATATTGTCAATACATCACTAATACCTTTCTAATACATTTCTATTTTGTTGTTCTTTTACATAACTAAGTCAAAGTTTGAAAATTGGCAACATCAAATTATTCCAAAGGACATATACGAGGGGGTCCCCAGTATTTTCTCTCATGTGAAGGTCCTTGAAATCGAGAGCCTCTGCCTTAAACCATTTAGGAACATTATTCAAACACTGAAAACATTTGGCAGTGCAGTGAACTAGTGGAGCAACAAAGGCTCAGCAGGACTAGCAGCATTAGCAGTGACTGGATCAAAAGTGGCGCTAATGAAGAGCAGCACGGACGGTTCTCTTTGTGTGCCACAATTGTACCAAATTGTGGAAGCCAACACTTTGCCTATTGGAGATAACTCTACACTCCATGAACTTCATTGCCTGCTATAAAGACATTCAATCTGTGGTGGGATTACGTCGACTGAAATCATAAAACTAAGCCACTGAGCTGATTCCCATTTCCCCCAGCAATCAGTTAGCTGGATCTATCCTGCCTCATGATCCTCTTTCAACAGCAGTGACCTTGACGGTTTGAAGAGGCAACGTGTCGACACTGCGACACACTTCCGTTCAAACTCTCGCTCCCGTCCTCCAGAGATGAAACTGACGAATCTGTCTACAATCACTGGTTAATAGAACTACAACAGCAGGTAGAAGCAGCAGGTTTCCACAGAGCTGACAGTGGGTGCCATTTTTGTTGTGATCGCCCTCATGGGAGACAGTTCATCCCAGTTTCAATTTATAATGGTATGGGCCCAGCAGGGGGCAGCTGCAGAGTGAAGTCCAGCAGCTTCCCTGAATGCCTGTGACTCATTCATATTGGCAGAGCTAGTCAGATTATTTCAATTAGCTCCAGCACACACAAAAAAAATCCCATGCTGGGGTTGTCACTGAAACAAGGGGCAAAATTGAGGACACTGCTGCTTTGAAGGTTAGCTGCTGCAAGAGATGTTTCTCCCCCTTCTGCTCTAAAACAAAGTTTAGACAGAAAAATACATGATGGTGACAGTTGGAGGTGGAGAAAGGGAAAGAGCTCCCTCTAGAAGAAATAATTCATTAATGGGAACAAAGACAGAAACAGGAGAACATCAAACAGATTATTAGCCTGCATCCTTATTATTGTTTGCAAGAGGGGGGAAAAGCAATTAAAGACGCAGTCATTAATATGCCTCACATGTGATTTGTAATGAATATCCTAAGCTATTCTTAAAAGCTGATGCATATTCTTAACAGAAAAAGGAAATAGATTTCAGTATAGGCCCTGGATTGTAAAGGGAGGAAATTTGCTTCACAAGAATTAAATTAGACACAGCAAATTAATACTAAAAGCCATTCTGCTTTAAACTATGACTCTGGGATCAAATTAGATTCATAAAAAAACAAGTGAAACTAACAGTCGTTGAGGGGATATTGTGAAGCAGAGAGAAGCCAATATCTAAATGAATGTTAACGAGCAGAATCCAATTCGGCAGCTGATTGCCTTATAAGCAGGCAGCAGCCAGCAGAGGGGTGCAGGGTGGAGCGGGACAGGCGCACAGAGGAGATGCATGGCATAATAGCCACTCATCTATTCATGGTAATTGTGTTTCCCCTACTACAAGGACTGGTGGACCTTTCATTTCCTCCTCAGGCAGCGGACGTGATAGAGGAACGGAGGGGTTCGGGGTTGTTAGAAGAGGATTAAAAAGGATGCATCATCAGTGGTCTCTCCTAATGCCTGCTCTCGCTCAGACCTCTCAAACTCCAGGCTCTCAGGCAGCCTCAGCACACGCTGATTTTCAAACAGGCCTCAAAATTAGCAACCGAAAAACACCAAACTGAGCTGCTCAGACAGGTAGGTTTACTGGCTGTGCTTAGGCTTCAATCTAACACACTGTTAAAACTTGAGGAGGTTACACAAAGCTTGTGTAACCTCCTCAAGCTTGAATCAACAAAAAAGAAAATCTGACTGTTTCCACCATTAGATATCAGCTTCTTTGTAAATACACACAACCAGCAGTAACACAAAAGTTTACAAAACAGGATACAGGATATTTTATTGATAGCATCATCTATATTTTAACATGCTGAATTGATGAGTCCCTAATTTAAAAAAAACACTCCAGCATTTCAATATCGCACGTCCAGAAAGTTAGGGGACTCGCGTCACAAAAATTCAAACCTCACCTTGCAACACATCCAGGTGATATTATGGCCACGCAGGGGAAAACACTGACACATAATCACCTTAAAAAATTGATATGCAATAGTGATGTGTGGAGCACAGTTACAGCCGCAGGCACAACACTGAATTTGCATCTTTGGTGGGCCAAGTCAGCAAAATTAATAGTGGACTGTTTGCGGGTTGGACATGGTGTGTATCAATTGTGCAGCTTCTTTGACAAATCAATTGTTTCCTCAAGAGAGTTTATTCTGTCCTGTCAAATTTATAACTACAGTCTTTAGTTTTGCTGTTTAAACGTCCAACAATATTTTACTGCATGAATGGAAATGACATTGAAAGCTAAGCTTAAAGTTAATCATTGAAAAAAAAAAACCCTCCTACATCAATACAACATACAATAAAGAAATCACCTGGAAAGCTTGCATTGCTCGATATAATGTAAAAGGCAATGTAGCATACAAGGACTGGTAAAGGCACAGGTCTTTACATCTGAGAAAACAATATGTTTGGGTAGGTTGCGGGTGAATGATATAAAAGAACGGATTCATGTTTGAATGAACTCAGAGCCCATCTGCATATCGCTAATATGCTAACAGAGGTATTTTCACATAGCACATTAGCCATGGTGCAACATTAGCATTCATTTAGAGTCGACCTGAGTCTAATACTTAATCTGCTTTTAGCTCTGTTTGGTCTCCACCAACTCCTGAGGGCATAATCTGGCTCTTCACTTGCTAAACACTCTGCTTTGTTTACCAGCTAGATTGGTGCAAAGCCGGCAGAAAATAGTCATGTTTTAGACCCTCTGTCTTTTTCTGAAAACACCTGCCTGCTGTGGCAAAAAACAAATACTAATGAGCGTGGTGAGAGAAATCAAAACCACGATTTAAAAGACGGGCATACAGTCTGGTGTTAAGACGGTGGGTATTTAATATTATCTGTGGGTCAGTGACTGCAAGCAACACTTTTCACGCTGGAGTTAAATTCATTAGCGGATTAATAGATTAGCTGTCAACTATTAAATTAACCGCTAACTATTTTAATCAATTTAATCAATTAATTGTTTAGAGACATGTTTAAGAAAAAAATCAAAATTTTCTGATTTCTCAAATGTGAATATTTCTGGTTTCTTTGCTCCTCTATTACAGTAAACTGAATATCTTTGAGTTGTTGATTAAACAAGACATTTTAGGATGTTATCTTGGGCCTTTACACCATTTCCTGACATTTTATGGATCAAACAACCAATCGGTTATTTGAGAAAATGGTCCACAAATTAATCAGTAATAAAAATAATTGTCTGTTGGGGTCCTTTTTCACATTATATGCAGACATTTAATGCTTTGATGATACTAAACGTACTGATTAGAGCAGCTTTAAAAATACTGGTCAGAGCTGATTTGTAGTCTCTACTACATTACCCATAATGCAACTTAAGAGCATCTTTTGTTAGATCCCCCTTGTATGGTAAGTTTTTGTTTACATTTAATCTCCCAACCTAAACTCATTTGAACTGTGTCATTTGAATGATTATCTCAGACATGACAAAGCTTTTCCAGAGCCACAGGGGACATGATGCAACTGTTTTCACCGGCTGAGTGGCGTTCAACATGACCAACAAATTGACTTTGGTCCTTTCATACTTGTAATTTTGCAAATGTAATCTGCTTTGCAATTATATGACTAACTCAGGAAGCAACAACAGTGCTGCATGGACAGTGTAGGCGTTCTGTTATATAAGCTACAGGCATTACCACATGTGCAGCGAGTCTGAGGCTCACCTGTTCTAATATGGTGTTGATCCTGGCCACCTCGCAGTCAATCACGTAGCGCTTCTCCTGCCTCCTGTCCATCTCCTCAATGATGCGCTTGAACTCTGCTGCGTCTGTTGTGCTGCTAACAGAGCGAGCGGTCACCTGCCAGTTGTTGGCTACTGCTGCCTCCATGATGGCCTGCAGTATGGAAAAACCTGAAGAGACGGAGGAAGAGAGAGTGACCCAGAGGATTAGACACAAAGGAGACTGGCACACAGTAACTGTTATGCAAGGACTGAGTGGCTGCTAATTTATTCTAGAGAGGCTTTTGCTTGAATCCAAAGGTTAAAGGCCATCTCATTACAATCTAAAATAGCAATCCAAATTCTCCAGGCCCACTAAAATATTGTCTAGAGTCTAGACTTTGTGTGCCAGTGTGCGTGTGTGTGAATTTACATTTGCATATTGAGAAGGCAATATCATAATGAAGTGAAAGGACAGGAATCGTATCTCCATATTATTAAAAGATCAGTGGGTGATGTTATTGCGCTTGGCATCAATTAAATTATGGCATTTAGCTCAGCCACATGTTAATTTTGACAGTGCGGTGAAACACATCGCGGCCTGTGTCTCCTTGGAGGACTGTGCCAACTCATTTAAAGATAAAGACAATGAAAGATTCATCCAGGCCAGTGGTAAAAAGAGATCATTATGCTACCAGAAGAATGGAGAATGAGCCCTTCTAATGATTAATTCACACGTGAAATATTTTCATTTAACAGAGCGCTCAGAAACACTATGGTCAAATCACATACCACAGAATGAATAATGTAGTCCTATTTCTGGAGGGATAGATTGCACATAAAAATGGCTTAACTCTTTTCCGATGTACAACGGGGCGAGGAATGAACATGAAGGTTATTAATGAAAATCAAGCACACAGCTGGTATTTCATTAAGCCACGGACAATGCAATTGCAAACTGTGTGTACAATAGGCTTCGTTTCCCGTATCTATTCATTTTTTCATCGTACGTCATGTTTAACTGATACAAAAAGAAGAAAGGAAAAAAAACTTGCTGTAGCAGCAATTTCTGGCACACATTCAGACATGTACAGATTTTATATGACGATTAATATCGTTGCATGTGATTGGGTATTATGCAAATTGTCTGACACAGTCTGAGCAGCAGTGGGCAAAGAGAACATTTGTCATATATTTTTTTTTTTTTACTGTGAGACATTTCTCCCTACAACCTTATCTCTATGAACCGGCTGCAGACAGCCAACAAAGCCAGCACAGAGACCAAAGAAACAACAACAGCAGCTATAACAAGAAAAACCACTTTGCGACTCTCTTCATTTCTCCGCTTTTGCATTTCCCTTCTTTTCCATTCCATCTGAATGGTCAAGCAGCCTTTTTCTCGACTTGTAAATGCTCCTGAGACTGCCGCACCGCGCCTGTCTGCACTCCAGCAGATGATCTTTTGGTGAGCGGCACAGCGAGTAGCAGAGAGCGACGCACAGTGTGTCATCTGTCCAGAGAAGCAATGGCATACTGCCTGGAGACATCAGCCTGCCAGACCTCAAGGTTATCGGGCATCGCGGTTATCAGGTCACATCTCCGAGGATTTCAGCCTACAGATTATGAATGTAACTTGTAGCACAGCACTGAGTTCAGATGATCCACTGAGGGACAGTGGAGGCAAAAAAACACATATTCCTTGCTCAAGTAGAAGTGCAGATATACAACATGCAAGTTCTGAAATGTACTCAAAGTACGGAAGTAAAAAGCCATCCTCTGAAGAACATTTCTACCAGCAAAGGAGAACAAACCATCAGGCAAAAGTCTGCAATTGCCTTGGGCCCCAAGCTACCAAGGTTTCCATTAAAGGCCTCATAAACTTATGGTTAAGAAGGTTTTTTTTGCTAATTAATTATGTATTTCTAAAAAATCCACACACTAGCATGATATCAGAATGCTCATTTCATGACTGTCTCAAGACTATTCCTTGATCAGACTGCATATCTGTGGAAATGATTAATGTGTACAGACTGTAAAAAATCAAGTGAAGCTACTCCAGCAGCACTGAAAAAGAAAGAGGGAGAAGGATAGTAAAAGACAATACCCACCACAGACCTGTTCACCCTGCTGCTGTCTGACAAGAGATACACAAGTATCAGCTTCTTTCCTGAGGCTGTGAGAGTCTACCACACTCTACCACAAACAAATGTTTATTTTTATTCATATATATATATATATATATATATATTCATTTTCGCCTTCATCTGTCATTTGTGATTTACACTGATGTATAGACTAACTGTCTTTTCTATGTGTTACTGTTCCATCCATTTAGGTTGAAATTGGTCTCAATGTTGGGAAGGTGTTACACAATGATGAAAAAAAAAAGTAAAAATCAACAGTTCCCCTCAAATGCCTTAAAACTAAAAATAACAAGCCTGTTTCGAAAATGTAAGGAATACAAAAAAAACTGTTATTTGTGTTAAATTGTAGGATGTAAAAGTAAAAAGTTATCAGAAAAATAAATACTCAAATAAATACAATACAAATACCTGAAAACTCTACTCAAAAAATCTGTACTTCAGCCCCAATAGTGAGTTGCAGCCATAGACAGTATATTAAATAGAGCTGAAATTAGATTTAATATACTGTCTGTGGTTGATGCGAGTTGTTTATTGCTGCACCCTACACTTTGAGTTGATCAGCTGTTTTTAAATGTTTCTTGAATGTAAAAATAAAGCCTGTTATCCTGAAAATAAAAACCAACTGCTCCCAAAATACACAGTCTGGAGTCAGAGTTCAGTGGCTGCCAGACTTCATTAACATACTGCACAATTTAACCGGAACAAACATCTACTCTTTCTCAACGATTATTAATGATTTCTTAGGACTCATTAACAGACACTTACTCATTTGGCAAACATTCAGTGTTAATTTGAACTTAATTAATTAATGTGAAACAGGCAAACAATAGCACGAGTTACAGGCCAGAAGAGACATTTCAAAGGGGGACACCTCAGCTTGTAGCGTTGTTGTCAGATTGGCAAGTATTTGAATTTACAATTTTTCCTCAGTCAGGGTCATTTTATTATTTATACACTAAATGTATTACAGATGTCTAGTTTAAGGCTAAAGTAATGAGCCTGTCCTGAGTTTTGGAGACACAAGGAGCAAAAAGTACAGATAAAATGTATTAGTAAAAGTGAAAAATACTATAAAAATACTACATTATGCTATACAATAATAATACCCAAGTAAGTGTAGCTACCTAAAAACTCTACAGTACAGTACAGTAATAAAGTATTTGTACTTCAGTAATGAAATATTTGTACAGTACTTCATTGCTGCATGTAGAGAAACATATGCAGTGACTTTGTTGCTTCTGTGTTCGAGGAGCTTGTAAAAAGCAGCAAAACTAGCACATCTGAAGTAGAAAACCATGGAACAATAAGAACGTGTCTGAACGAATTTCTTTACCTGGACAAAAACCACAGTTTCCTCACAGTGAAAGTATCTGAAGCTTTTGTGAAGTATCATCATTTTTACATGAGCGCAGCAGCGGCGGTCTCTCATGTACTATACCTCCTCACATCTCCCTTACCTAAAGCAAAAGCTACAGAACGAAGGTTTGAATAACATGGATGCATTATTCATCGTCCTCAGGCATATGCTCAGAACCTCACCGACCACAAACCAGCTGGATAGCATGGCAGTCTTCCCAGCAATAAAAGCTTCTCACATTAAGAGATGTAATGCAGATTAACTGGGTCAAAGTGCTCTTTGTTGGTTTGGAAAATGTCGTGAATACGGCTGCTAAAGGTAAGAATGAAGATGAACCATTTAACGCGCGGTAATCACAGTGGGTGACATGCCACGCATACAGCGTTTCTCAGAAGATGTGTTAGAAGACTTCAAATGGCAAAAAAGAAAATACAAATGGGCACTGGGGGAAGCGCTGGGGATTTGGGGCTTCATATATGTGAGTACCTGTGCATTTCAAATTTCCATTTCTGAGGTCTGAGGTGCAAGACAAACATGAATAATGCCAATTCTTATGAGAAAGTGGGAAACAATGTCCTGTCAATCAGATTAGCATCACAGAGGGCTTTTATTTTGAAATTGCTGATTTGTGCGGCGCTCATCTCCTCCTGCCTCCGGCATACCCTGAACTGTGTTGGAACAATTGGATTCATTTAAGATTCACAGAAGATTCCATGCCTGCCTAGTTTTACATTTGTATGGAAATTAAGAGATGGAATCTAGTGCTGTAAATAGTTTGTCCAGAAATGGATTACTTTAGCTCCTGTTTTTTTTTCTACAGTCAGCAGAAAAGTTTATGTTTTGTGATTTAGACTTCAAATCAAAAATGAACAAAATCCTTTGAGCCAAACTTAATCTGACAGCAGCAACAAGACTGACGGCTCCTATTTCTTCTTTACCAGCAAGTAAGAATAAATACATAATTTTGTTATTCCATGCTTCTCTTGCATAGATTTACATCTGCCAGTCACCGTTGTTGGACCAGCGTCCACTTCACATTCAACTAATCAATGGATTCAACCTCCTAAACGCCACTAGAGACCCTGATTAAAGCTTTTGCTTGTTTTATTTATTTCCAACATGCAGAAAAGCTATAAATCTCATTCACCTCTTCGCCTTCAGGAGCCCCACAGCTGTGTTGCATCTAAAAATGTAATACAGTCAACTACATAAATTATGGAAGACAACAACAAGATTTCCTTATCGCCATCTATAAATCCCTGCTGCTGTAGAGACGCAGCAGCAGCATGCAGTGGTTTCAGCTGATCATGCTCCTCACAGAGAATCATGGAGACAGGGAGAGTTTTAACATGTTGTTATGCTCACTGCTGCCAACCACGTTATGGACCGTAAACACAGAAACATATAAACAGTGCAGCATAGTACAACACGTGTATTTGTGCACATTTTTACATGTTAACTCATGTTACACAGGACCTGGTATTCATGGTTTATACTGGGGATATCATAATATACTGAATATCATATTACAATACAAGAAATGTCTCAATACAAGGAGAGAATAATAAAGGAGAAAATAAAGGAAAACAGAAGCACTTTAAGTTAAAAGAAAGGACAAATCTTGTGCAAACTAAAAATACTGTATACATGACTTAAAAAAAAAAGAAAAATTTCAAGTGCTGTCATTTTTCTTGGTTTTAAATATTTTAATAAATACATAGTGTTTTTAATGATGGTTTTATCGTACCTTGAGTTTTTGGTATCTCTACATTCATAGCATGTTCTGTATTTGTGTTCATATTCATATACAGAAAAAAAGGACTAGTAATTCTACTGTCTGAATGGTCAGTTGTGACTTACTGTGACATATGTATGTGTATCTTCACTTTTATACACTGAAAAATTGCACATTTTTAATCTTCCATTTTTCAAATTTCTTTTTTAAATTAGTTCTTCTTTTATTGCAATCATTATTATTAATAGCTTCAATAGTTTCAAGAGTACCTCACCCTGCTTTCCATTACACTTATTTAAATCATTTAAGTTAGGTACTAGTACATGGCTAAAACCGACAGGCCATTAATCTGTGTATGCTATATGTTATAAGCAGTGATCGTACTGGACCTGTTGTTGCATAATTTCAGTTGGGATGAGTGTTTTCCACACAGGAGACAGCAGTGGGTTACATCATGTTTATAGAAAAGCTCAGTGAAGAAATATGACAATGAACGGTCAGATATTCACACTGACATAGAATAACAGGGTGCAGAAACTTACAGGATATAATTTACGATTTGTTTGTATTGCTTTGTCTTTATTTAAATAGTTTTTTGCTTGTTTTGTTTTTGTTTTGTTGTTGTTGTTTGATCTCACCTTGTTAAATATGATGTGTTAAAAGGGTAGGCGTTGTATAAGCTGTAGCTTCAGCCCACACCTTTTTTCGGATTACAGAAGCAGTTATGTTAAGTAACTTTATTGTGATGTTCTCGACTGAGGTTTTTCAGTATCTGTCACTTTTTGTAGGAGGCTATGTGTTTAAGTATATGGATCTGTAGATTTATACATTACGAACTAATTATAAATTAGAACCATCTGTGTTGCATGTTATTGGAGACGTGGCGACACATTCCCAGTTTTAAGCTACCATATATGAAGACAAGGACAAAGAGAAAAGTCACAGAAATCGGCGTTTTTGCAAGAGGTATTGTCTGAAAGGAGCAGGAGATCCTGGCTAAAATATGAAGCTCAAAACTTACCACCACGCTAACCCACTGACAGTGTTTTTTATTGAATAACGTTCATAATAAAAGTTGTAAAACCAATTCATGACTGTCTCTTTAAAGATTAACGTTTTGATGCTCAAAATGAGTTTACATACTAAAAATTTGAGGTGGTCTGCTAAAAAATATATTTGTCTAGTAAATGTTCTCAGTTTACCTGCTATTGGTAGATGAAGCAGAAAGTTCATTTTGGACCTTGGTTGTACCAGAGTACAAGGCAACATCACGGTCACAAACAGCCTCACAGAAAGTCAAAGGTGCAGAATAAAACTGTAGTTCATAGTCTGATGGTGTAATGTTGGATGTGAAATGTAAAGACTTTACATTTCCAAACACAGTGCGTATAATTGTATAAATTGTCCAAAGTTGCCAGAAGAAAGGTGAACTGAGATGTTTGCACCAATGTTTACATCCAGCTCCACCTGTATGTACATATTCCATATTTATTCCTAATTGCACTTCTTATATAGTGACAACAATTTAGTAAAAGTTCATTAAATGTGCAATATCCAGAAGAGCAATTTCAGCTACATTGCTGTTTTTATAGCTCTCTTACTGCTGTTATAGTGTTTACAGTACACCAAATAAGCTATCTTACTGTTTTTATAGGCTGCACCATATTCTTTAGTCTATAACATATAACGTTTATGAGTATTTTTGTTTCCTTTACAGCCTTGTGACCTGCAGTTACCCATAACACCCTTCTCTGCATTCGGTCTGAAAATTGTGCCTTTGGTTGTGGGCAACAGCAAGGGCAGGGCTGAGGGGGTGTACGTCCGCATCTGAATGCGTTTTTTGAATAGTGTGTAAAAGCTAAAACTGGGTGTGAAGCGTCTCTTTAATCTCAAACACACACACACACACACTTGAAACAACTCTGCAGTTTGTGGAGCAGTGTATAAACGGCCGCGATGGGTGAAAAACTCAATTATTTCTGCATTTTCCTTTAAATCTATATCAGAACATTGCAGAGTCTGCTATCAAATCCCGACGGAGCCTAATGACGCCCGTGTGCTTATAAATCAGAGCTGTTGCGAATGAGATGCTGTGGCAGCGTAGCAGCGGCTGAGTGAGAGCTGCAGTCCTCTTCTTCGTCTGTGAACCGGATCTTAACAGGATGAGTTTTGAAGCGTCACCCGTGGCGGCTCAGCAGTAATTGAATTGAGTTGCATCTAATCTCATTGCCCAGCTCCTTTGGTTCCCTGCCTCTCATTAGGGTACGGTGCAGAGTGTCACAGGCCTCTCTTTCACTCACAGCCCTCTCTCATATCGCACAGCTGATCCAGGCTAACTAGGCAAATCAGAGGAACCATATTACAAATTTCTCTCAGCATATACCTCGTCATTAGCCACAACTGGCTGTCGGCTTTCCAGCCACGACTGTACCACTTGCTTATATTACAAAGTATCATTACACTGTATCATTGTTGGTATTACACTAATCCACCTCAACGCCAAATCTAATCTACTAATCTAATTAAATAATGAAATGTAAGTAAATACGACATCATCAGTTATACTGCAGAACACAACAAATGCAGGGAACCACGAGCGGTGTTGGGAAAAGGTGAAAAAAGGGAAAAGGGTAATGTTGTTTGTAGTGGTATCCCCTACAAATGCCACTATACTGCAGCACTTGTGGTAAATGGACACTTCAATCATTCCTGTCTACCTCGCTGTCTGAAGCTCCATGCAGGCGACCTGAAGCATTTATTTCGACTTCAAGTCAGTTTTTTGACAATATGTATATAAACGTGAGGTTGACGCCCAATAAAAAGACAGTGAATAATAAACACTCAACAAAAATGTAAATGCACCTGACAGGTGTGGCCTACAGAGATGCTGATTAAACAGCATTTTATTATTAATTATTGCACAGGTGCGCTTGGGACTGCTCACAGTGAAAGACCAAAATATAAAATTTAAAGTTTCTTAAAGAAAGAACTTTATTAGACAGTGAACTATACCTGCTTCACATAAAAGCATCATATTTTTAGGGATGCACCAATGCCACTTTTTTTCAGACCGAGTAAGTACATGTACTTGCCGATACCAATTTCTTAATAATCCCATTAATGTTCTTACACTAACTTTAAAAACATGTTTATTTTCATTAGATACTCACTTTCTAAATGTAACAAATCACTGTTGGTGTTTCCTGCGACAAGTGAAATCATAGTTACAATACACATTACATTTTTGGGTTATTTGTAGTAAGTTTACTGTATACATGATATATTTCAGTATAATAATTTCATAACATGATTATGGACTTGCAGAATTAAGTTTACTGTTACAAATATATGATAATTATTTCATTATCATTTACAGCACTTGAACTAGTATTTTAATTACACATTTACCTGTGTAGTATTTTAAGTTTCTTCTTCATGTCCCTCTCGTCTGAGAGCTAATTAGTTCCTACCTGTTGTTGTTTAGGGGGGGCAGGTATGAGTGTGGTGCCATGTGCAACAGTTTTGTTTACCCTGCTGTGAACCTCAAAGAGTGAAGTTGGGTGCATTGTGTTATCAGGTTATTTTGGTGAAGATTAAGTACACAAAGAGAAGTTATTATGAAGAAAAGAGGGTTACAAACTGGTGTTTTTTACAGAGCGGTGTTTTTTCTTCATCTTCGGATTAATTATCTGATCATTCAACTATCTTATGCCTGCTGAGGACAGTGAATCCCTCACCAATGATGATGGCGCGACCAAAAAAAGAGGGTAAGCATCAGCAAAGGTCTTGAACTCTGCGTTGTGGTGGTTCTTTAGATTTTTGCTTCTGTTGAGCAGCTACTTTTCGTGATGTGGCATTGGGTGGGGGGTACTGAAGTAGTTTTGAGTACAAGTAGTATGAGTACGTAGGTATAAGTAGGTATTGGTATCTGTGTATCCCTAATTTTTTTTTCGAGGAGGACAAAGTCATAACTTGCTCTACTCTGTCTGTAACAGGCTAGTACTTGTTGCCTTGCTTGGGTTGGTTAGGTATAGTCATGAGGAGTGATTGGTTAGGGTTAGGGCAAGAATATCAAGGTAAGCCAATCAGAGGCAAAGTAGGACTTTTAGTATGTACTGCATCGGCATGTTCAGTATGCATAGAACTGGGAAATACTACTTCCTCATAACATAGCGCCTTGAACATTGACCCTCTTGCTCATACACCCATCACAAAGGATTGTAGGTCAGATTTGCCAAAAAAGCATGCTAGCCTCAATACTGCAAAATCCAACTGGATACAGTAGGAGATCCTGACATACTATATACTAGAACATACTTAATCTTTTTCTGGCATAGTAAATAGTATGGTAGTATGGCACAGTCTGTATCTGTTGTTAAATAGCCACAGTTTAGTGTCTAAGTGTCTTTTTTCAAAATAACTGCATATCTAGAATGACCTTTTATTGTGAGCAGTCCAAGGCACACCTGTGCAATAATCATGCTGTTTAATCAGTATCTCTATATGCCACACTTGTCAGGTGGATGGATTATCTCGGGAAAGGTGCTCATTAACACAGATTTTAACAACTTTGTGAATAAATTTGAGAGAAATAAACCTTTTGTGTGTGCACAGGAAGTCTGCACACACAAAACTCATGAAAAATGGTAGAAAAACAAGCAGCGCGTTTATACAGTATTTTTGTTGAGCGTATTTATCTACACTTTGCGACCTAGGCAGAGCAGTGTGTCTTGCCCTCTCTCCCTCTGCTCGGTTTGGAATGTATGCTGAAATATAGCAGCGACAGCCCACAATTTCCATCATGGATTTCATGGGGAATGCTTTAAGTAAAGTGAATGCAGTGCTAGACAGTGTAATGTATTAAAGGGAGACTCGTAAAAGCACCAGAAAGATGCCAGAATGTCAAATGCCAACATTTGGTTTGGTAAAGTGTCCCGAGTACAGCAAAATACTGAGAGAAAATAAGGAAACAGGCAGAGAGCAGGGTCTCTACACCACACACTTGATGATGATTGACCGCAAATGTTTCTTTTTGTTTGTGTTTGTAATGTGTCTGTTCAGACCATGGTGGTTTATAGGTTTAACCATTTGTGAGATGTTTTGGCACCCCTTCAGAAATGAATGTAGCACACATGCACTATATAATTTCTTTATCAGTAATAGTAAGGTCTTAATGTAACACCTTACTTTTGTTACCCCTAACACTGACCCCACGCAAAAGACTCTACCCGCTGCCTGCAAACACCAAGAAATGAACATCACAACAGACAAGACTTGAACTCATTTCTGAAGGATCAAAATCTAAACCACACATGAAAAAGAGGTGGTGGTCGTTCAGCCAACAGTAAATGTGGCTGCTATCCCCTCTAACTTGCCAATCCTCTGGTAAATGAGGGTCTCTGGAGGGCCGAAACGCCCTGCTGAGCACTGTCCAGGGTCTCAGAGGGCATCAGAAACAACTGAGTTGAAACCACAAAGATAATGGCTTTGACTCATAATTGTTGGGTTGGCTTGATACCGAGTTTAGGACTGAACATCTGCAGGAAAAAGTGAACTTTTTCCACAGTGATTTCCTCACTGTTTTATGTTAGCATTCCCTTAAAGGGGCAGGTCACCCAAACTGGCTTACATGGTACTGTGGTACTGAGTCATACAGAAAGGGATGTTGTCTGGCTTTTTGCCACCTCTGAAACATATCAAGAAATGCCATTCACCTTCACTGTACTGGGATGGAGGCAGAAATCTTACAGACAAATATCTCAGAACATCCACAAACTAGTGGAGTGCACTCCGTAAAGTGCAGATCTCCATCAAGCAATAGATGGTGAAGCACCTGCTGCAATGCTGCCATAATTGCCAGATGCAAATGGAGATGCTTTGAATAAAGTTTTTTTTATATTATACTATAGTGGAGTTTTGTATTGTATATAGTCTCAGTTTTCTTTGTGAGGCATAGAATTTATTATAACCGACTGTCCTGAGTTCACCTAACTGTAAATTTTACAAGGAAACAATAAACAGGATGGTAAGTTCAAACTTGTAAACATTATTATTTATTCAAAACATTTTGTGATTTATTTAGAACATTACAAGCAACCAGGCGACTCACAAAAGCTGAATTTCTAAATAATTTACACTTGGTGTTGCCATTTCACAGTTCAGAGCCTGCATGTCCCAGTGGAAGTTGTGGCTGTTCATAAGGTTAATGTTTTGGCGTAAAGCTGATTAGATCATCGCCAGTAAGTGAATTTAAGTAACCACCAACCAACCAACCAATCACATTAGATTTCTCACATTATTAACAAACCAAACCTAATGAAAACTGGTTCAGAATTGAGTTAATTGAGTTGAAGTCTATTTTGTAGCGAAGTCTGTATCTCTTGTTTGTTTACTAGTGGACCTTGAATGCTCAAATGAGGTGATGAGGATGATCACATATCTGGTTCCGGTTTAAGAAAAAATCAAACTTTTCTTTTGATATCAGTTTTTGAGCCGAAATGGTGCCTCCAACAGACTATGTCAGTCTTGTTTTTCGCCTAGCAGTCGTTGATGACTTCCATCCCTTACCGGCTGATTAAGAGGAGTGAAGAGTCAGCAGCAATTATAAAACAGATCATTCAGTAAAATAGATTTTTCAAAAATTGTGAAGACAATGAAATAAAGACTTTCTTTATCCCTGGATACCAATAGAGGAAGGTGTGAAAATATGAATATATGGTTGTTTGTTTTTATAATTGGGCACCATTTAACAGTACCAAACAGAGCAGAATTAAAGGTCAGTAACAAGCTTTTAAAGATTACATTCCTGATGTTTGTTTGTACTAACATTACAGTGTATCATAGGCAGTTAAAATGAGAAGTGTAAAAGCTAGTTAGGCACATATTTGTAGTGGTAAACTGATATCTCTGAAGTTCAAACAATAATTTTATGTATATTTGGATACTCTCGGTGGACTAGTATAAAGTTATGTATATATTTGTTATTATCATTATTTAAATGTGTGCCAGAATACAGTTACATATATTTTCATCAGTGATAGTTGGTCTTTAGATGTGTCATATTCTACACACTTAAATCCCTGCTTCCATTCACTAGTAAACTTTTGCTGCTGTTCCTTTTGTGTTTCTGGTTCTTCTGTAAGAATCATGTTAGCAGTTTGAGTCAGCTTAGTAAAGCCACACTTCAGTATCCCTGACATATCAGTAGCTAGCCAGCAATGAGAACTGTTTCCTGTTTTTGTAGAAAGTTGAACAAAAAGGCTCAAAGGAATTTGGCTATCTGTGTAACAGAGAGGTGTCCAAGCTTTGTCCAACAGGAGGCCCACAGTCTCAGACTCTGAAACCCCCTGGTGTATTGTGTAACATGAATTGGGCATCAGGTCAGTGAAACACTGGTCTGAGATGTAGCATTATCTCTGTCACTTGGACTTGTAAATTCACAAAAAAAAACTTGTATTTAACTAAATAAAACATGTATTATACTGTAAATCTTGGCCTTGGAACTGAATATGACAAACAGCCACTACAAGTAGCGAGGTCAGGCAATACAGCTGAGAGTTTCCTTCACTTTTCTGTACTATGAGCACACTAGAAATATCTACTTAAAATGCTCAAGCTGTCAAACTCTAACTCTTCATTAACTGCATCTCTATGTATGTTCTAATTTATAAATATTCCCACAGATGCTTTGTCTCGTTGTCTTTTGAGGGCGCCAAAATAAATACTTACAGTATTTAGGGCCTGGTGAGTGTTTGCCTCTGGGCTAAGTATGCTCCCAGGGCTCTGAGGATCCCTCCAGTGTTTGTGCAGTGGAGATCAAAGTCTTGGGCTGGGAGAGAGGGAAGCCTTTTCTTCTCATTAGTCATCTGGCATAGGCCCACAATTTATATAAAATAGGCTGCAGTTTGCTGGGATTATATGACCTGTGCTCTTGAATTTTCCAGCAAAGTATATACAGATGCAACAAACAGGCGAAGAGCAATCAATGTCAGATGGCGGATGAGGAATGAGATGAGAATCTCTAAGCAGCTGTAAAGACGTGGTAATTGAGGTGCCTTTGAGGAAAGTATTTTACTCCTGACAATGAAACTCAGAAGAAAATATAGACCCCAAACCAATCAACTTATGCAATTTGGAGGAGAAGCTAAAAATGTTATATAGTTCGGGCTTTCACAATAACCACATTATTGCAATGCTGCTCTCATGTGATGCCTATCGCAAGGCTAAGCTCCTTCCCATCATCACTGCAAACTTTATTTTGAAGGGTCAATCTCATGTTGAGGTCAGCTCATTGATCCTTTAATACACCTAAAGATCAGTGCAGTCAGGAACACAACCTCTGAGTGGTCGACAGACTCACCCCAAGGCATCATGTGATTGCCAGCAGGCGGCTAACAACATACTAAGAACAACTGTTTTCAACACAGGAAATGGATAAATAACGGCTGAAGACATTCAGTGGCTTTATCATTATTGATCTATGCTGCGGTTCAAGGCTGGATTACAAAGCTCCTGAAAGAGATTCAGTGGCACTGAGCTGATGTTCTGAAGGTGCAATGCTAGCGTTAGCATTAGCTTAAGTTAGTCCATCCTGCTCTTTTCCAGCAGTTGGTAATAATAGACGAGACTTTTCTTGGTCTTAGGACACTGCAGCTTTTATGAACTGACACACTGTAACCTGAACTGTACATTTACTGTCACAGTGACAGCTTACTGCTAGTTTTAAATTTCCGCTCTGCTATGAGCAGCACCGTGAGTCTGCCATTCACTGTCCTTTACTTGCACACCACACACACTTATGCACTGCCCTATTCCTCACAAGAGCTATCCTACACTTATGACAGTATGCTTCAATGAAATCAAATAAAATGTAATTATTAAGACAGCTGCAGTGAAGCGGCATCCCACAGAAATATGCTGCTTTGTCACCGCGGCAAGAAAAAATCCATACGGTCACAGCCTTATATATAGTTGTTGTGAAATCAGTTGGAGCTACATTACGAGCTCCTCCACTTCTCCCAGCCCACAGGAGAAGAAGCTTTAAACGTACCTCGTCGCTGGAAACGTAGCATTCGCCGTGAAGCGAATGCCAAACTGGCCTGACAGTGTGCAGCCAAGGCTTTGATGTGGTGTTTACAGTAGGCCTATAACCAAAACAGTCTCACTGCCAAGTGTTGACCTAATCAAAAAGACAGCACATGTCAAATCAAACAGAAGCAGCATGCTGTCTGTATCTTCAGAAGTGCATACATGCGGGAGGGAGGAGAGTAGCGCTTTTCCACTGTGAAAATCCACCCACAGACTTTTCAGAGCTTCTCCATCTCTCCCTGTCTGTCTTTGTTCCCAGGTCTCTTTCTCACTCACGCTGCATACTGTGACGTCTCAGCACATATACAACAAGCATGGGCACACACACAGAGCCAAGTGTATGTGTGTGAAAGGATTGATCAAGTGCTGCACAAAACTCTCCGGGCGGCTTTGGCTGATCGGCTGAAACTGAAGGAAAAATGACATAAAGAGAGGCTTGCCTTTCATGAAAAAAAAAAAGCCCAAATATTATTTTACTCTCATGTTTGCTCTTGAGAATGACATATATATTTTATTTGTTGTTTCTACAAACAAATTGGCCCTGTGACATGGTGTAACATCAAAGCAATCAACCTCTACTATGGCTGCTTGAAGCAAAGGCCAGGACATTTTGTTATAATGAAAAAAGAAAAAGCTCCCAGCAGTAATTTCATGGCTGCTGAAGCTAGCAGTGGGTAGGTGGTAAAATGGCTTTATTCCAGGTTCAGTTAAAAGAGGACACTGAGAGAGCATAGAGGTTTATTGTGTGCTTATTGTGACAGACGATGGCCCTCATATCACTTTTTTTTCCAAGGCACAGGTGCTTGACTCGTAGTTTTTCAAGAGGTTACTGAATTACAGAGGTTGCCACAGCAGGTTGGACTATCTGTATATTGGGATGTCACTTTAGCAGTGATACCGGTTTATGTGTGCAAAATAAAAAGAGAGAAAAAAGGCCGGTGATGCATAGCTTCATCCATATTTCTTTAACATTATTTTTCTTGTGCATTTTATGGCTTCTCTGATGTGCCCTTTCTTGTCAGCGTGTCCAAGCTGATTTATTCTCCTGATGCATGCATAATTTAGTTGTTATGAAGCTGGCGTGAAGGAGAGGGCCACTAAAGCACAAGAGGCATATGTGTGTGTGTATAAAGTCTCAGCTGGGTGCAACTGATGTGCCATTATATTGGCTGTGATGAGACCACAAAGCCAAGGAAACAAGCTGCGGTCTATGATATAGACATGGTTGCAGTGGAGAGCTGGCATTCACACTTATTATCTCACATTGCGAGCAGAGAGTATAAATCAACAATTGTGGGTGACAATATTGCACTTCACTAGACATTATTTGTGTGAAATGTGTCAGATTGGCATAAAAAAGTACTTGCATAACAAATTGAAAGGGCAAAAAGCAGCTGATGGATTTTAGCATCAAATAGAAAAATACTGCTTTGGTTCATCTGCAAAACAAACGGTGGTTAAAAGATAAAACTACAGACACACTGCACGTGACAACATGTCAGCACACCTTAACAAGAGATATGGAAAAAAAAAGAGATATAGAAGAAAAAAGTCTGTCATCACAATGGCAATAATGCCACCTAGGTCATAACAATTGACCCTTTGCTAAGCCCCTCCTCCAAACAGGAACTGTCCAATCATAGATAAGCAACTCAGCACTGCAGGCATGGCAAGTTTTGTATTTCTATTGAAACAGTGTGCACTGGGCTCTACAAAGAGCAATACTCAGTGTTTCATTAGTTTGAAGTGTGTCATCTTTTTTGTAGTTTGTAAAACACAAGAGTAAATGTGTGGGGAATGGATTAAACTTTGTCTTTATCTGCTCTAACGTGACCAGCAAACATTAGCATGTCCAGCTAACCAGTTTACTACCTGCCGGAACATCACCACTAGCCACACTCATGACTCATTCCCAGGGGTTAAATCAGTATTTGTTATGTGAGGGAGGATGTGGACTGGTGCATCAAAGTGGGCTGATGATGACACATCTTTCTCTGGCTCACTCTGTAACATCTAAGCCAAATTAGGCTAGTTTAGCTTTCTGAGGCAATCGCCGTCTGGCCGGATTGGGTGGGTGACCGTCTCAAGGTCCGCTGCATTCAGTCTAATCCCTGTGCTTCGTTTTCTGACATTAATGACTGACTGTTCCCGTCGTATTTCAACGTCCGACTAATATTTGCTGTGATGTAGCTTTAGCCTCAGTTTTTTAGCATTAACAAAACACCATGTACGCAGCCATTAATTAACTTAAGTAATTTAACATATTTCAGACCCTTTTACAGGGTTAAAAACGTGTCAGCTGGAGACATTTGAAAAGTCAGCTGGAGATGGACTCCTCAGCTGACTCAAGGAGTTTAAGCATCAGTTTACATTAGCTAGACACACTTATTTTTTTTAACATATTTTGGGGGGCTGAAGTGAGGAGAGGACAGGGCCAGAGGGTGGGGGAAAGACATGCAGCAAGGTCAAACCCACGGCCGAGGCCTTGGTAAATGGGGCGAACGCTCTACCAACTGAGCTACCAGGGCTCTTAATAGCTATACCTCTAAAATCTGGTAACAAAATCCACAGTTGTCAGCTAGAAATGAGAAGCTGCTTTTGTTTGCTCCCCTGTGGAACTGAAGGCCAAGCGTTTCAACAATTACCCCCAAATTGATGTTGAATCTGCCATCGCCATCACTATAAACTGCATATGTGCAGTGCAAGAATGGAAAGGTTGACAGGTGTAGCATCAGCAACTAAGGATCAGCTGATGCTTCCTAAGTCCACCACTTTTTGCTGCAGTTAACAGCTGAGCAAATTTGGTATCTCTGACAACTTTCTCCTTTTCCTGTACAAGCTTCACGTAGAGTCACATCTAAACGTTAGCAAAAAACTTGCTAACTAGCTAGCTAATGCCATAAAAATGCTAGCAAACCCAGCTAGCTTATTACTGTATATTAACAAGCTAGTTAGCTAGTGTTTTGATAACATTATCTAATTTTAGATGTGAATATTTTTTACAGGTCCCCCAACAACATCTTTTAACCATCATCAAATTGTGGTTTTCTTTTTAAAACTGACAAGCCTAGCACATAGCATAGCTTTTCTAAATACATGAAACTGGAACATTGAGCAAACAATCAGCTGTTATTGGAGTCTGGTGTAAAAAGAACTTAGGAAGGGCCAATTATGTGGTAAGAATTTAAAGTATCTATCATGTTGTTGAAGTTTTGAGTTGATGTAGGATAAAAGATGGGGATAAAGAGAAAGGGTATTTGAGTTATATATGACGCATGTGCATGTTTATTTATATTTAACATATTTTGTTTAAGTTGAGCAGATGTGAAGATGCAGATGTTAAGCTTGTGTGTTTATGTGGAGCAAATGTGTGTAGTTGCATGTCTTGTTTTTTTTTCTGTTTTGTTTTGTTCAGTCATTAAGATTGTCAGTCTTTGTTTTGTTTATGTGGAAAGGTTATACTGTGTATACTGAAAAAAACAAATTAAATCAGAAAAATGCTGGTGTAGTTCATCTGCAAGCTAATGGAAGTTAAAAGACAAAATGCAAACCACAAAGAGACTGCACATGCCACCACACCTTAACTGGATATGCGGAGGAAAAAAGCAATGGGCATTTCATGCTCGTCTTCATGTGTTTAATCAGTTGAGTTTGGACCATCCTTAGTGCGTTTGGTAGTGTATCACACCGCTTGATTTGTTATGTTGTTTACAGCAGTAAGAGCAATGTCAAACGACTACAATCAAACCAAAGGACAGGCTTGATTTGGTTTGCCATCAAAGGCATCCAGGAGAGCAGCGGGAGGCATTAATTATTTGACTCTTTTAGCGAACAAAGGCAACTGTCTCTGGATGGCCAATTAGAGGGATTGCCGAGGAATAGGGAGCAGGGTTCACTTTTGTTACAGTGTATCTGACTCTGCCTGATTGCCCCCCCCCACCCCCCCCTCAGCTCCACCCCCTCATATCTGTCCTTCTATCTTTCTGTCTACAGTAGCTTGGCAGGAACTAGGAGAAACGAGGCTAACTATGTGCGGTCATCCAATCCTCCCATTCACAAGCCTTTTGGCCCTGTTGGCACATCTCTCTGCCAATTGTGCCAGGCTGGAGTTATCTTGTCTGCCTGTTTAACAGCTGATCAACTCTGTCTGTGGTGAGTTATGAGCATTTAATACAGAGCCAAGTGGCCTTTGATTGATGTATTATCAATCTGATAGATGGGGCTTATTCATGTTTTAGTGCGCCTGCAAATAATTGTATTACCCACCCACTGATTTTAGCAACCATTATTAAGAAAATCACATAGTCAGTATATACATTTATTTTAAGAAATTTGCAAGAAACTCATATGTACAGTACCAAGTAAATGTCCAAAAAACACAGGGTCCACATCTTTGAGAGACGTTTATGTCTTTGCATAAAACATATAAACAAAAACACAGCATACAGATTACAAATGAACAGGGCTGGCATTAAAATGGTTTAACCAATGAACTGAAATTGAATGACAAGCTAAGGAAGGCAATTTGGCCCTTCAATATGGAAATGAAATAACATTAAACATTGAATATTAAGATGTGATATTTCTGGCACCTGATTAATAAGAAAGAGAAATTTCATGTACTTGAGAACGTGGGATAAGATTGTATTGAGTGATTCATATTAGCCGTTTAAAATGGTAATACTGTATCTATTACTCTGAGAGCTCAGATCAATTCTACACTGGCTACACTGTTATTATATGTGACTCAAATGCTACAGAAGCCACGTCACACAAGCAGCATGTCAGCAGTGTGTGTGTGTGTGTGTGTGTGTGTGTGTGTGTGTGTGTGTGCGTGTGTGTGTGTGTGTGTGTGTGTGTGTGTGTGGTCTGTCAGTGTCAGACTGGTTCCACTCAGTCATTTTTGTCACATGCAGTCAAGATCTTCTGACGGAGCCGACACATCCTCAACACTTAATAGGCACTTAAACATTTTTTTTTTGAGTGTGTTTTGAATCGGAGGCTGTAAACTATTTACAAAAATGTCTGACTGCAAAATTGCAAATGATTTGTTTCTCTAAAAATGAATGTGTATGGTAAAATGGTTAAAATATATAACAAGTTGTTTTTAAATGCAGCACTATTAGGACAGTAAACATAGTGTAAAAGTCAAATTCATTGTATCTAGTTCATCAACAATCTGTAGTTTTACTCCAGTTACTAAACTAATGTTTTATGGACACTCTGTAGATGCTTGGGCCGGGATCTTAATTAAATTGGTCTTTTCATTTTAGTACTTTATTACTTCATTGTGGGTTGAGTTGCTTTAGAGCACATTTCAAACTGAAAAAAAAAAAACTAACTTTAATGTCCAGTGTGTAAGATTTATGGGAATTTGGGGGTGGAAGTAGTGCAGTCTGTAAAGAATCTGAGGGTAGCTGGTTTAAGTCCAGCACAGACCACAATACGTTGTGCAGACTGGAAGCACAGAGAGGTGCCTACCCACTGCTGAGGTTTTCCCTTGAGCAAGGCTGACATCTCTCCATTGATGCATGCCTGTAGTTCCTGTTTGTGCATGTGTACTTTGGGCCGGAGCAAATATAAAAATAACAAGTGTGAAGAAAAACCTGTAGTTTCCCCAGCAGGGATTAATAAAGCGTGCATTCTTCTCCTTGATTTACTGGTTGACTATGGCAGAAATGAAATACAATATTCATGTATGTTTTCATTAGTGTATGATCACCTGAAAATAAGAATCACTGTGTTTTATTTTAACTTAGAAAGAGCTGTTTATATCTACGGAGGGCGAGGGTCCTCTTCTATGGAGGCTGCCATGCTGAACCACCATGTTAATATCTTAAGTTTTACATCAAATAAAATAGTTCATAGAAATGTGTCACCCACACATCACCCATTAATGGTGGAAACTGGCTCGCTCTGCATGGCTATTCTGTGTTGACATGGTGCAAAATTTTTTAAAATGTGTCTAATATATTTCTAATAAATTTGTTTTGTGTTGTTCTGTCAAATAACTAAGTGTAAGTCTAAAAACATGAGGCGGCCCCCGATATAATTTCTATCTTGTGAGAGTTTGAGCTGAGGTGTTTACTGTCTCACTTTTAGATGCCACTAAACTTTTAACCACTGCAAACATATATCTGACCTTAAGAGAAAGGAACGCCACATTTACATAATTAAATTTCTTAGCATGAAGGAGAAATTATTTTTATCAGTTTATTTGTGTTTTAAAAACAACAGAAGCGCATCATTGCTTCCACCGTGAAAAAGCCAAATTGGCATATTTGATTTAGGTTTATGTTCAGACTGTTGTCTGAGAGAGAGCTGCCTGCGTGATAATGAAGGAGCAACTAACTTTTTCTTTAGAAAGTAAATATATTTCTCTTGAGGTTCGGTGTAGTTTAACTTCTTCCTGTGTAAAGCAACATTAAAAACTTATTTTCTAGTTTTTTTCTGTTGTAAGTATTATAATATTGACATTTTAAGACCTTTAACAATAAATGCGACACACAATTGACTTAAATAAATACAGAATAAATGCCTGCATACACTTTAGAGACCATATAGTAGGTCAGAATTTGCACATATCTGCATATTTTCTAATAAGCTGTTCCCTTTGTGGTTACAAACACAGCAGCAACCTCTAATGATCAATACAGTACGTGTGCGTTATTGTTCCAGATAAGTTTGCTGAATTGACTCTGCTGCAGTTGAGGTCATTGCAAAATATTGACAGAGTGAATGAAAGAAATGCCCTGGAGTTATTTTTGGACCGAATACCAAAAAAACAGCTTCCACCTGGCAGATTTGTGTTCAAAGAACATTTGACTTCCCGGTGCTATAATGAGGCTACGACATCGAACACTATTTCAACCGTAGTTTCAACTGTCAGCAGTTAAATGATAAAAGTAAATGGCTCTGTGCTTTTTGTGCAGCAGCTACGTGTTGGATCGTTTTCCTCCCAACTATATCGCATTCAGAATATTGATTGGCAGAGGAAATGATGGAAAGAGACGACAGCAGGCCAGACAGGCTAAAATCCTGTGTCTCATAACACCATCATGGAAATAAAGAGGTAGCAGCTCCAGGTCTTACCACAAAATATCACAGGCATTGCTCTCTGCAGATTGGTATTCACAAAATGTCAATGGAAGATATAAGTGCTTTTACTCTGTCAGAGGACTCAATCAGTCATATTTATATCTTCATCCACATTGTTTTATTTTTTTGTCTTGCTGCTTAGTTCAAGGTGAAATGGATTTTCTCAAGACTGACAAAATAAAAATAATGCAGGCAGCGGAGCGATGAAGGAAGTATATACATACAATCAATCCTTTGCTAAAACCCTCCCCCAGAGAGCTAGTGTCCAGTCATAGGGTTGCAACTGTAACTAGGTACTAGGGTTTGGATATTTCTGTCTGTTTATAGCCTTTCCAAAACTAAAATCAAATGAGTAAGAAATGGATTATCTGTTCTAATGTAAGATGCAAATGTTAGCACATCTGGATAATTAGCTTAGAGCAACGGGGGTCATGTCTATCTAAACACAGTTATAGTTTGTGGTGTTGCACGTTACATTTAAAGAAAATGCCCATTCATAAACAGCACATCCACCACAGTACGTTGTATTAACCCATGAGTGGAAGCTGGACCTGGATGCTAATCGAGTTTAGGGTTGATTTTAACATTAGCCGCTCTGTTCTGCTCTTTATTGGATACGCTGAGGCTGACAATCCAGCAATCCCAGCAGTGTAACCTCAGACGGATGTTTACCAGACACATCCTACAAGGTAACTTTAAAAGTGAAAATACATTCCTTGAAACCACAAACAAATATGTAAGTTGAACAGCCAAACACAGTTATGTGAGAATCAAATAACATTGTCTGTTTAACTGAGATTTTCTGATACTGAGTTGAACTGAATTTTTTTCCTTCACCATAACGATTTTGATACTTTGTGTATTGGCTGCATTTAAAAGACATCTCAGAGTTCAATCCACTTTGGAAAGAGGGCATTTTGTTTTTGCCACAACCCCAAAACAGTTAAGTCCAGTCCAGTTCACAATCACAAAAGAATGAAAACTTAAAATGTCTGCTCTGGGTTTTACCACAGATCTCCACAAAACCAAATCAAATCAGACTGAAAACACAAAATCTGTATTCACAATTCAGTCACAAAGACTACGTAGTTATTGATCAGTCAGTCAGTTATTAACTTGGTCAGGTTTGTTGCAATCGGCCTTCTGCTTACCAATAGCCCTACTATTTTGTGCCTAACCAGCTCTGCACTGCAATACAACATGCTGTGTTCTTATTTCTATACCATTCACATGTATCATCTGCCGATTCTGACTTTTTCTTTGGGACATATTAGCTTTAGCCTCGTCTTTTAGCACAATAACATGTATGTAGCCACTGTACATATTTATGACCCCTTTTTACAGGGCTCTCATTTTAAGTCACCCAGAGACAGTTTTCAACCAGGGACATCTGTTGTTGTTTTGTCTCCTTGTGCATTTATTTTGGAGCTTGAGATAGATAGAAAAAAGGGGAGGAGTGAGGGGACCACATGCAGAAAGGGCCACAGGATGAATGGAACCTTCAATTTGTCCAAATTTTCAGTGATGAACCTGCTACTACTAATGTAAACTACATACTGTAAAAACCACCCGTGGTTGTTCAATAATTCATCTTTTCTTGACTACTTTGCACTCCAGGAAAAGTTGTGACAGCTGCACTACTACAGTCACAGCTAGCTCACACATCGATGCTTGAGAAGAAGGGACATAAGAGAAAGCTAAAAGCATATAAGGGAGCGGTATGGTATAGAAAGAGAGAGAGAGGGAAAGAGAGAGCGACTCATAAATCAAGTAGAGGTGAGATTGCTGAATCAGGGTTGATTGTGCCTGGGAGAGACAATAAAGCCTGTAATCATCTGTCTCTGCTGCACAGACCTGGCAATTATCTGCCCATACCTGACCGCCAGAACAGAAAGGGCAAGATCCATCTACCTTCAGCCTATACAGCTCGAGAGTTTTAGGGGGAAAATCGCCCGCTGATGCAAACTGAAAGGACAGAAAAAACAATATTCACTGTTGGGGAGAGCTAAGCAGTGGGAAAACAGAGGATTTGGTTGAAGGAGTGTTGCAGGGATTGTCAGTTTTTTTTTTTTTTTTCCTGGTCAGCCACATGTGATGTTTGGGGGTGATTCAGAAGAATGAGTGGTAAGATCTGCTTGGCTCTTTCATCTCTCTCTACCCACATGTTTTAACACACACACACACACATACCCTGTCAATATATTACATCAGATAAAAGAAGAGTAGCCACTCATTAAGCTGGTATAACACTGCCTACGGAGGCTCCATTCGCTTCCAGTGCAGTTCCTTCATCATAGCGTCGGCTTTCAAACAGCTGTCTGATATTGGCATTTAGGGTACAAATTTACTTCCATTTTCCTACAATACATCTGAGCGCGACGCATATGGACCATTACTCTCCGACTGAAAGCACCGCACTAAGGCCTAAAAGCATTTTTTTGCCAGCCCAATAACATAGCCAAATGAATAGTGTGGTTGTAATTAATCTTTTCTATTGACTGAATAAAACCTCTTGGTGGAACTCGGTTAGATGTATTTTCCCTCCTAATAGAAGAGTTTGGAGAATAATTATAAAGTTGCTTCCAGTGCTGCGGATGATCAATGCTTTTATCAAACCCGAATCAAAATGCAAAAAGGCACTGAAGAAAATAATTCATCTCAACAGGTGCTTCAAGACGCACATCTTGAGCAGAGGGTCGTTGTCATTTGGGTTTGGTTGCTCACTCGCTGTTTATTTACACAGCAAAATTGGAAACCTGTCAGAACCAGCTGCGTACAGGGATGTATTGTGTACAGATTATTTACATAAAAGGTCAGAGATCACTGAGTGGCTTTTCTTGTTTCAAACAATGCTAACACAAGAAAATCACAGTGGAGCAATGACACAATGGACTGCAACACAATGATCACTTATTGACTCTAAAGTAGGCGACCCAAAGCAGCATCACTGCAGCTGAACAAAGAGTTCAGTAGATCAGTGATTCCCATCCAGGCCATACTCGTACCCCGGGGTATATTTGTGCAGTTGTGAGAGACTACATGGAGAGATTGTGGAGTAGATATACATTATATTAAGGATATATATTGATGCATTTGTGTTTGAAAGGAAAATAAAAATCCAAAACGAACTGGTATGATGCTGATCTTTAAAAAAATGATTGCCACAGTAACCAGTAAGCTACTAGCTTCTACAGTAGCCCAGAATGGACAAACCAAACACTGGCTCTAGATATGGTCTTTTGCATTTTGCTAGTTTTGCTGCTGATGTTGGTCCCCCTCCATGCTTAGAAGGTGACAGTGAAATGAAGTCTTTGTAATCTGCACTGTGCCACTGAATCCTACACTCTGGTCCTTTAATGGGCAACAGAAAAATCAAAATAGCTGCGTTAGCTAAAAGTAATAGATGATTCAACTAGTTTGATAAAATAATTTAGAAACAGTATGAAACTGATGGATAACTAGTTGAATTAAACAGTTTGAAACATGAAGCTAAAAGTCGTGGATAAACAATCATTTTAAATTAAATAGTTATAACTAGTAGATGAATAGTTATTTAGCTTAACATATTAGAGAAAAAGTTAGCTAAAAGTAATGGATAAATGGTTGAGAGGTCTGCATCTGACACTCCAGTTGGTATTTATAAGTGATCTTGACAAAACCACTCTAAACATTAATAATTCAATTGCAAATATTGAAACAGTATTGAAAAACGCTACTGTAAACAATATTCATTTTAATGTTGCAATACTTATGGGTAGAATAAGCAGTATTTGTCAGCTGCTGTGAGTAAACGCACCAGAAAGATAGTTGACGGTTGAGTCTCATTCCCTGGACATCAAAATACTGATGCTTTGGGTTGGTAAAGTGACCCGACCACAGCAAAATAATGAGAAAATAAGAAGCTATAGGCGTAGGACGGGGTCTCTGTGGATGCAGGCAACACCGCACTTCTGGTGGGTCGTGGGTGATGATTGAGAGGGATTATTTTTGTATAAGTCTATGCATTGTTTCTTGGGAAAATCCTGTAGAGTTTGCCTTTAATAAACACATTCGGAACGTGACAAGAGGCTTCAATGAAGGGGTGCTCGAGCTCCTCTGACAGGGCTGTAATGGTATACTAGCCATAAAAGGTTGGAAACCCCTAAAATAAATAAATAACTCAAAATAATACAAATGAAAGCAGTTGTCTGTCACTTTTGCTTTTGCTTTTTGGCCAGAGGGTAAAAAAAAACATTCACCCTTGAAGACTATTTTCCCTTGTCACTCCTCCTGGTTTAGCCAGCAGTCAGTGTCCATATTGCCAGGGGAGCTGCACTACCTGATAAGCAGAGGTAGAGGCTCTCTGACACATCTGTCTGCTTGATGAGCCAAGTGTCAAAGCCCCCCAAAGTGCTGGATGGAGTGCATCAATAAACGACTTTAATCCCCTCCTGGGGCCAATGTCCTCCCGCTAATAAGGGATCGTCTTACACCACTGGCAGTAAGGAGAGAGGTAAAAGTGGCTTGGCATGGGCCTCAGCACGGGGATGTACAGTACACAGGGAATTGTCTGTACACAGGTAACAGGGTGTAAATCACACACGCCTGCTGTTGCCTTAATTGCTGGACTCAATTGGTGTTTTGTTTCCTCCTCCCTCTCGCTTCCCCTCCCTCTTTTGCCCTCTGTCAGCCTTTTCTCTCTTTAAAAGTATATGTCTGTTTGTCATCACTCAACACCTCTTCTGTGTTTATATTTCAGGCTCTCTTCCCCACCTCCGCTATGTATCCAACTGTGCCCCAGACAGTCTCACTTGCCAGACAGAAGAGGAAAAGCAGAGGGATGGGGGACCGGTGGCTGGGCAGTATTGGTTGTGCTGAAGGACGTGTGGGTTGCTCGCATCCTCAGGGAAGATCCAATGAGTGTTCTAGTCAGAGTGACCCTAATTAACCACATATTATCTGCAGGCTGTGTGGAGGATTAAGGCCCTCAGCTCTGGACCCTACAAGCCTGGAGACCCAGAGACACAGGACTCTGCACTAAAGCACACTTCATAGTCTGCCTCAAAGCAAGGCACAGAGAGGTGGGGGTGTGAGGATGGACCAGAAATAAAGAGCCACAGCACGCTGCAGAGAAGACCGGTGGCTTGAAGCATATCTGGAGGTCAGAGCCTTTCGATTATGAGCAAATAAACACAGAAAATTCAAACTTCTATGGACAGTTTAGGAGGACTGTGTAGCAATTACATTCTCAACATAAAATTACACGTGTGCTCATACTTTCAGGCATATAGTAGTTGTTAATAGCTTCTGACATCACATTGCTAGCCCCTATTACTACAGCAACCGGAAAGGGTCCAAACTCAAACTCAAAACACACAATTTCAAAGTAAAATTTTGTATGTGACGTTTGCGGGGGCTTAATTCATCTAACATCTAATAGCTTATTTTATTCAACCTTTTATTCACTATTTTCTTTTCTTCTCAAATTTATTTACTACTTTTATATGCAGTGTAGATATGATGCTGCTGAAATAGATGTCAGAAAAACTGACTGACTTCTGATATGCATTATTTTTGGAAATATGAAGTGTTAAGAAAACAAACAAAAATCTCAATAAATCATAATGTTGAATCACAGTAATTACAAATTGCAATAGATATCGAATTAGCACCCAAGAATCATGATAGTATCGAATCAGGAGATAAGTTTATTATGGATGGATGGATGAACAACTATCAGAACACTGTTGCACGTAAACTGCAAAGGAATATCGTCCTGAATAAGACCAGTAAAGCTTACTTTGTCACCTAAGCTGCATGCACCCTTTGAAGTAAACAACATGGCATCAGTCACGACCTGCATGATCAATAAATTAGCAATATCAAACAGTATGTAACTTCACCATCATGATATACTTTTCAGCCATATTGCAAACAAAGAGGAAGAAATATTGTCACTTTGTCTGTCACATCCTTCCCTCCTGCTCAGGTGCTGTTAGAACAAATTGAAGTTTCTGTGGGAGGAGGCGATCATTATTCTATTGAGAGATAATGAGCTCATTTTCTCATTTGACATTAGAACACCCAGAAATGAACACTTCGCTATGTTGTCAGGTCGTCATACACGCGGCACGCTGCTGCATTAAACCACTGTCTATTGTCAACAATGCAACGCAATCTGGGAACTACACAAAACACCTCATTGATGAACACAATAAGCAGCCCCCACAGGCAGGCAGAGACTCTGTTTTCTGTAGAAAACATTTTAGCAGCAGCTGTGACATACCTCATTTCAGATGAAAGACGAGCCAATATCAACAACATGATTAAACAGAAGATTAACTGACACCAAGCAGCCAACTGTTAGAGGAATCCAGAGGTTATAGCTCATAAGATACGCAGTTTCTTCAAGTGTAATGTGTTCTTATAAGTGTTATGAGCTGCTTGTGAATTTATTTCACATTTACATAACACCAAACTACTGTATAAAATAGTGCAGTGTTAACAGTTCAAGCATTTACAGGGCTTTCATAAAGTATTACAGGGTAAATCTATCCTCTGCTAACCCTGGTGTTCAGCTGCTATTCTGAGTCACTGTAACATTTCCTGTGGTCCCTCGCTGTAATTCAAGCTCTCAGCTCCGAGTCAAGGCCCGCGCTGTCACCTACCTCGCTCGGTGTCGTAGAGGTAGACGAACTTCTGCCACTTGTAGTGAGAGAGCAGGCTGAGGACGGCACCCCGGAGGGCGGGGCGCATCTGTATGACGAACTGCACCTCATTATCGGTGGGGTAACTGGGCGTGACAAAGGAGGTGTGCAGAGCGCCGCAGAACGAGGTCAAGGTGTTCATGGACTTCTTGTCGTAGAATCCGAAGATGGCGTACACTCCGCGGGAGAACTGGGAGCAAACTGCGGGGACAGCAGAGGGCAAGAGGACACGAATGTTAAGATGTTACTCAGCAAAAAAAAAAAAAAAGTGTATGCACATTCAGAAAATGTGTGACTCATCACTTCAAGCAGAAACACATCGATTGGGTTGTTTGACCCACATGACCCGACAAATAAGTGTCCATGTGATTCTAAATGACCCCAAAAGTAAGATGACGCATTTATAATACTGCATATCCTGTAAAAATAACAGCAAGCACATGAAATACGAATATGAATATGAATAATAGCATATCAACTGAAATATTCTGACTGGTCAGTTTCATAGCCTTGTTTCCTTTTTTTTGGGTGTTTTTGGTCTTTTAGTGCCTTTATTTTCACAGTAAATCTGCAGATAGACAGGAAATGGAGGAGAAACTGACAGCTCAGGCTCCACCAACTGCAACCAACTTCAAATTACTTCGTTTATCTGACCATCAGTCCAAAACCACAAAACATTCACTTTGCTGTCATTTATGACAAATTTTCATTTTGAAAAATGACTCAAATTAATAACTGACGATCAAAATGATAGGGCTGCCCCACTATAGCGTTGGTCAGTGAGAAGACCACATTTTCATTTGTCCGTTGGTTTGTTGTAATACGGACCCTTTCTCTTGTAACAATGAAGTCATCTGCACACTGCTGCTAACTGTGCTGTAACTGCCAATTAGCTCAGTTAGCTGTCTGATTAGACTGGGACAGACTCCAAGACTGACAGAGACCGATTTGACGGCCGGGAATACAGTAACGTTACTGGATTGAAGTACAAGACTTTGACTTCAGCGACGAAGAGGACAAGGTGGAATCAGGTGGGGACAGGAGCCATGAATCAGTTTAGGAGCTCTGTAACAAGTTTGTAACGTGTTACAACAAGTTAATTAGCAAGCATACATCATCCCTCGTGTTGGAAAGTCCATGAGTATTTGTTCTTCTGACGTTGGAAGATATGTGTTCCCGTGTTTTGAACAATGAGACTTGTGTGTTTAAATAAATTAACAAAATGTTCACTCTGCTGCTGGTTGTTCAGACACATTCAGAATCATTACAGTATTGTAACAGGCACCTTGTTTCATGCACTAAAAAGATATATATACTAAAATTATTAAATAAAACACAACTAGTTGACTATTGCCTTTAACTAACAACTACCGGTCAACCCAGAAAAATCGGAGCAGACCCATAGAATTTTCTGACTATCAACTCTCACCTTCCAGGCTTTCTAAGATATCAATCAAACTTGTTGAATCTTTTATTAAATGAAAAAAAAAGTGTTTTCTATAAAAATGTGTTTATATTTCTCAAGGTATGATATCCAGTAAAGTAATGTTTTGGTATTCTTACTGCAACTCAGGTTTTGTATTGGCCCAGTAAAGTGAATCTTTTTGCAGTTTGGGCAGAAAATGAGCAATATGATGATGTGTGGTGGACGTTTTTCACAAGCAAGGGGTACTACTCAGCCTGAATAATGCCTTCTTTTTTACAAAAACTGAAAAAATAACCCAAATAATGTCACCAGAGGTATCTCAGATTGGGACAACAAAATTAAAGGTCCTGTGTTACAAGTTTGGGATGTGGAGTTTGACAGATATTTATTTATAGGTCTTTACGAACCAGGAAGGGTCTAACAAAAGACAGCATCAAGCTGCATGAAGGGAAGTGCAGGATTTGACCTACACTAAGGATTAAAAGTCCAGATATCTCAGCTTCTGCTTCTTTGATTTTGATCATTCTTTTTATTGTCTATTTTGAGTCTTTGCTAAATCAGTGGCGTGCTCCTTTAATTGAGAAAATAATCAGCAGTCTAATTAATAATGAAGAAAAGATCACCACAAGCCCTAAACGATACTCTATGGTCCCTAGTGATCATAATATAAAATCCCATTTACACCTGCTATTAACATTCATTATCTGCATCTGGATAAGAGAAATGCATGTTAATACATAATGCACAAAAAGACAGCATCAGAAAGTGATCGGCTCTGCTAAATGCGGCCTGTATTATGATAGCATGTCAGCAAAAGTCCTGCAGGCGGAAATTCAAGCAGCGAGAACAGTGTGTGTTTTTTGTTGGTAGGAAAGTGGCAGCCAAAGGATAGAAACGTCACAGCATTCACCGAAGGTCTCCTGCTCCCACCAGGAGCTCCCACCAGTTATCACTCTGCTCCCTCAGTCAACGACTCACTGCGGCAGTCACAGCAGCTGTGAGCGCTGCCGCTGCTTTTCTCTCGCTGCTTCTGTTACCTCCTACGAAAAGAGCTGAAAAAGACAACTCTGTCTGCCTCGAGTGAAAAGTGAACGCAGGTTCACTTTCAATGAACTTAAACCCTCAAAGTCTGTTTTTGTGGATGCTACGATGTCAGTCGCAGATACATGCTTGGTGTATTTTTGTTGTCACAGAATGGGGGAGAGTGGGGCATCTTGTCACACAAAGATTTCCAGACTTTTTGACTGAGGTGGCACAAGTTGGGCACTGACTTATGCAGAGGTGGCATGAATTATGTGTGTATGCACACATATACATGCATCGCATTAGCATTAATTTACACTTCTCATATCTATTTCAATAACTAACATTAAAGTATCTTTAGGTTTCTAGTCCTAAAAAAGAAATTGTGTCTCCATTCTACCTCTATCCTTATCTTACCACCATGAAGCTGTTTTATTATTAAGATTAATTATTTACAACTAACATCTCATTATTACCTGTGTTCTAAAACGATCAATAAAGTAAATACACCTTAAAGTCGGCTACATACAAAAGAAAACAATGGCACATTTATAGCTGATCGCCAGTATAACAGTTGGTTCAAACTAAGGTCCCACATCTCTCTGGACAGATAGCCAATCATACATGAGAATAAAGGAGCAGCACACATCAGATTTCAGGGGTAACAATTGCCTCTCCAGCCGCCCACAGCCGAAAGGTGGTGGTTGCTAAGCATCATTTAAACAATAATGTGTATGTTGATATACTGCTTTACAAAGTATTATTAGTTATTAAATTGTTTGGAAAGATTTGGCAAAATAGTTGAAAGATGCAAAAGGGTTCATGGTAAGCCCTTAATTAAAAAAAAATAACAACAACAACTTTTCATTGAAAAAATAAGAAGTAAGGAAAATGATAAAATTGTTCAAAATTACAAACAAAAGACCAACAATGGCAGCACACCTCCTGACATACAGCTTGGGGCAGTCAAGCAGGTAACGCTGGAAAATATTAATAATACACGAAACATCTGTCTAAATAAATCAGTCTTTTAACTGTGTGTAAAGCCTCTACTTTTATACATGTTCATATTTGTTGAAAAATATTACGTGGCATTTTACCCAGCACAGTGTGACAACTTACCCAGACAAAAGTATGGCAAGATGCCGCACTCTGCCTTACACAGAGGTCACATTTCAACAAAAATTGTGGTCCACTTTTGAGGGGAAAAAACACCATTTCGACGAGCTGCACAAATACTAGTTGCTGTTCAGTGAAATTACTATCTGTGGCGACCAAAGGTAAAAGAAAATAAATACTTACACAATAATTTGAATGTCTTTCACTGTAACAAATCTATAACAACCACTTCAGGGAATGAACATCTCAGTAATACAAGGTTTTTTTTTATCAGTGTGTGCATCTGATGACATTTCTTCAGAGGAAAAAAAAACATTTCCATTTGTTTGTGTATTCAACATGCACTCTAGTGGGACAGCGTAAATTGTCAAGCAGGAGCGACTTCCATTCAGTCAGACGCCATTAATGTGTAAACCAACGTTTGCAGCTACAGATGTGTTTTGCCTTGCTACCCTATCATGAATGGCTGTTCACTTATTCTGATTGACTCTCAAGTGTTCCCGCTGGGTAATCAAGCATTCTTAACATCCGTAAATATTTTCCAGTATTCCGGTACAATGCTTGGATGACAGGAGGGAAGGCTCTATCTAATCTTGTGTAATGGCTGTGTTAAATATTTGCTCCTGATTGGCTGACGGATACTCACTCAATTCCAACAGGAGGATGCACCAGACGTAGCTTAGACCCTTGTTTAAATAAGGACATTTTCTCTGAGGTTACTGATGCCAAACAAGAAACAATTCATCGCCGACATGACAGTTTGCATTTTCGCCTTTGTCCTAATCAAGCAGAAGATGCAATCACACACAAGTATACACATGCAATAGCCCTGATTTTTTTCTTTCTTTTTCTGACTGCTGTCTTTGTCAAAAACGTAGCTACAGTATGTGCAAACACTTCAGACACTCAGAGGACAACATGACAGTGCTCACGTCCACGGCTCTTAAGTACAATTGCTGTGTGAATGAGAGATCTAGTCACTGGTGGGATTTGCCTCATCCTTTTTAATTCTATTCCCTCCCTATCTGTCCTGGTACAGACACCTCTCCCATGGTATAAGCATCCATTCTCTGCAGCACACACAGGCAAAGCCACGCGCATGCATGCAGACATATAAGCATGCACGCACACACCCACTACTCCTTCCTGATAAGTGAATCAACAGATGGACAGCAGTATTGTGGGTAAGTGCTGCAGGGTGAGTGGTGCAATCTCCCTGACTGAATGGGAGCCAGTAGGAGTTCCAGCCCCTCGTCGAGGCCCAGTTTTCTTTGCACTCCCTCTTAATTTGGGCCAGTACTGACACAGAACCTATCCGTGGGGACCAGATCTGGCAGCCTCTTTCTCTCTGCTCAGCTGTCCTCTGCTTATTAGGTTGAGCTTTGAGCAAGCCCAAGCTTCAATAACAGATATGTCCACACACACCCTCCTCGTCTCGCTCCCATCCCTCCCCCGTGCTGTCCCCTGTTGAGCTCTCATCTTGCCCCCGTTAGCGATACAGTGTCTTTGTGAAGCAACATTTTCAGGGTCGGCACCTTATTGCAGTGGAAAGGGAAGCATGTTGCAGGGATCCCATGAGCTACACCGTCCAAGAGCGTTCTGAGCTGCAGGTAGGTTATCCCATGGCAGTGAGGTTCAGAAGGATGTTCTAGACAAAGAATGACCCGTTCTGTTTCAGGGGCACGTACTGTCTCACTGCACCAGATCTGCCAGTAACTCTGCAACTCTGTCCCTCAAGTCACCTTGCCACAACAGCTGCACACTGCCTGACTGATTTAGATTTTTTTGGAGGGAAAATCCACTCTAAATATGAGGGAGAAAAACAATTATGATCAGCCAATATTCTTTATACACAATATAATAGAAAATATACAAAATATATACATGAACACATTTTTGCAATGATCCCTCAGATGTGGCAAACACTTGAGAAAAAGGTAATGGAGGGAGGATATTTTGGTATATTTACTGAAACAGTAAATTTTCACAGCTATTTTTTCAGTGTAACTGCGCTGCCAGGCCTGAGCCTAATCCACCCATTGCGCAATTTTAAAAAATGCTAAAAAAGAGGGTGAGTTGTTGAGGAGCAGGATGCGCTGGGGTGCACAGGACTACCACTGCAATGGGTGTGGCTTCGTCGCTACTTGTCCGGTAATGAGACACTGGACCAGAGAGACAGACTGAAGTCAGAAGACAGAACTAACCAACCACAGGCAGCTGCTATCAGACTCCCTGTGTCTGCGGAAACAGAAAGTCAGCTGGAGCTTTGACAGGGACAGTGTTGAACCTGTGTTGTAGCTAGTTGCACTAATGCTAGCTTCTCAGAGATGCTGCTCTTTCCAGCGTGTCTGTCTGCCAGGGGGTGTCAGTACAGTGCTGTTGCAATCTAATAGAACTTCTAAAGCTGTCAGAATGGCAAAAATGGAAAAATACTGAGCAGAAGGTTAGCAAAAAATAGTCTAGAATCCTGTGAACAAGAAGTCTCGATAAACCTATGCTTGAAAATGAGTGCTGTTTTACATACTCCTACTCAAGAGCAGGAACTGTGGGGGTAGGCCACCCACTCCAATTAGAAGTCAACAGTCAACCCCGTGATTTTAAAACAGCGGGTGAAGTTTTAGCCATTTTAAACCCATGAAATGTTGATTGAATAAATTTATAAAAAGTCAATATTAACATTAGCATTGTTGTTTTTCATCACAGTATAGTAATATAATTTAGTTTTCAGCTCAAAACCATGTTTTCACTTTTCATACCAGACAACATGACAGCATACTGTATACACTGAAGCTGATTTAGACCAATATAGCTATGAAAATATAGGTCGGCCAATATATCGGTCAGGCTCTACACTCTCCACCTTCTACAAAGTCTGCTCTCGAGGGCATTTGTGACAGGTTACAATGGTTTCCTCTATAGGGCTGGCAGCCTCATGTGTATTGACATAAATAGACCCAACCACAGTTAATGTAACACTACATACAATTAATGGAAGTAGTGTTATTGATTTTCAATGTGTGCCATAAGCCGTGCTGTGCAGAAACCTCTTCTTTTAGCACTTTCATTGTTTTCCAAACCCCAAGGGGATGTCCGCAATTGTCTTTTTTTGTCCATAACCCAAAGATATAAAAATTTTTCTTCATGGAGAGGTGAAGAAACCAGAAAATGTCCACATTAAGAATTGAGTTTTGACTTTTCTTTCTTAAAATATGACTAATGAACCAATTATTCGATTATAAAAATAGCTGGTGATTAACTTAACAGTTTACAACTAATCAATTAATTGTTTCAGCTCTGGCCACATGCATGCATTTCTATAAATAGACCCAACCACAGTTAATGTAACACAACATACAATTAATGAAAGCAGTGTTATTGATTTTCAATGTGTGCCATAAGCACTGCTGTGCAGAAACCTCTTATTTTCGCACTCTTAATCACTATTGGCCCATTTCCATGGTCAGAGGCCAACAAGCCAGCGCCACATGTGGAGGCTTCAAGGGTTCTGACGGTGTTTATACACTGAAGTCTGGGGGTGATAGTAAATCTGAGCGGCAGCAACCTTCAGGTGGAGTGAGCAGAGCTGTTGATCATGACGATTAGGCAAATGTGTCGTCTCATCAGTAAAACTGACCCTTCCTTTGGCAGGCTGAGCAGCTGCAACCATCATTTTTACAAAGTGCTGTGAGAAAATAGTGGAAAACAATTTGCTTTTTCACCCAGCGCTGGTGGAGAAAAACAAAGCAGTGTTGGCTCTTATCACCACCAGCCGGGATCACCTGTGAGGAATGAGCAAGTAGGGTTTCTCAAACCACTTCTTTAAATCACATATTTTTGTATAAGACTGCAACTTTCTAATTAATCTACATTTTTCTCTACAAGCTGCACCAATTTACTACCTCTCTAATTTGCACCGTATGTAAATTTCTTAACCATTTAAATTTTAATAAACTCTAATTCTTTCAGTCAAGGGTGAAAAACAAGACAGCAGAACAAATGAGCAGAGCATATACACTGGCAAGATTATTAGTAGGAAATAGCAAACAAAACAGCAATCAGTAGAAACATATTGACCAAGACGAGCTGAAGAATTTAAAGTTTCTTTGCAGTGAAAGGAAAGTCAATTCCACAAAGATTTCAGCTTAAAAACTTAAATAAAAAAAAAAAAAAAGATACTTAAAGCTAAACACAAAGGACTTATTGTGACTTCATTTCTTAACTTTATGTATCATGTTTCCTATTATTTGTGATTATTAGGAGTCAAAGTCAGAACTTAAAGGAATAGTTCAGATAATATGATGTAAGGCTGTATGAGGTACTTATCCTGTTTATTACCTACAGTAGATGGAGGTTGACACACACCCAGTTTGGAGAAGCAGAAAGGAGTACCAGCAGGGAAGCTTAGTAAAGTACTACTGACCTTAAAAAAGGTCCACCTTAAAATCACTACCAGTTTAAGTGTATACTATAGCTAGAATATTTTCACCGCTTTAATTTACTGCCGTTATATAACCCAAATATCGCTCTATCCAAACCAACCAAACTCCATGGATGAAACCAGTAATTTTAACTTGCAGAACACAAGAGATGTTCTATTGTTCCCTCGATCTGGTAGATCTGTTAGTTTGTTTGTATAATTGTGTGACTTTTGTGAATCCAAAATAATCCAAAGTGTTCTGCGAGGTAAAAATGACCGATTTTAACTATGGAGTTTGGTTGTTTTGGATTAGGGCTGAGCAATTAATCGAAATTTGGTCAAAATCACATAATGGCTTACTACAATTTTCAAATTGCAAACAGCAAAAGATTTAGTAAAGCAGATGTGTGTCAAAATACCATTTTAAATCAGATATTGTTGTGTGCAGATATCCTGGCCCACACATTAAATTCTACAGATTACAGGTGTAGTAAGTGATTCTGGAGTAAAGATAGTCTTTGGGTTGGTGACTCACAACAAAACCAGAGCTGTTTTTACCAGCTTGCACTGCAAAAATTACACCACAATTACTTTAATACGTTTTTCAATGAAAATTAGACTAATGATGTAAAAATAACGTTGCCAATCATATCACAGTGGCAGTCAGTCAAAAAAATTGCAATTAGATATTTTAGAGACAGCGATATTTGACTTACGTAACATTGATTTCTCACGACAAAAAGCTGTCTGACAGCAAGTAAAAGCAGCGAAAATATTTTAAATATAGCGTACACTTACACTGATATTGATTATTTTAAAGTGGGCCTTTTGTAAGTGGCTAAAATATGTTCTACTGCTGACCCTGTCTACTGCAGCGCCATCGACTATAAGCAATACACTGACTATCAAAAAGTACCTCATAAAACCCCACTTCAAAAAATCTGAAACATCCCTTTAAGCTATTTCTGAAATGTTCCACATACTTGATGGAAAGTTTTGGATTACCCTGCAGTCCAAAAGAACCATACTCTCTATATGTATGTATTCACTTCACTCTCTTTCTCCCAGAGATGTCTCTCCATGCAGTACTGATCCTCCGTCCCTTCCTTCAGCGCCTCACTCTCTCCACTCTCCTTTCCTCTCCACTATATTTGACCTCCTCTCTTTTTGCTGCCTGTCTTTTGCCTCAGCCATCTGGTCATCCCCCAAAGCATACATCCTCTTCAACCGTGGCAGTATCTCTCTCCACCTGAGTGCCCCCTCTCACATTGTTTCCCCCATAATATCGCCCCGCTCCATCAGTGGAGCAGAGATTGGTGTTGGACGATACGGTCAGGACTGGAGAGAGCTGCCTGCTTCAGAGAAGTGCCCCGGCCACGCTCGGCCTCATCCCTCTCAGTAATTAAATAAAACTGAAATAAATGTTGTGCTCTAGGTGGAAATAAGGCGGCCGAACCCGTCTCTGTCTCCGACAGAGAAGAAATAACACATCGGTTAATATAATTCAATGATTCTGTGAGTGTCACCTTGAATTTTCAATAATGCTAATTTACTCACAAGTCCTCAGACAACCAGGTGCATGTGAACAGAGTCATTAGAGTAGCTTGCATGAGGAGTGAGTGGTAAACAACACAGAGATAATTCTCCCTCATCTGCTCCTTCTCTTTCCCTTCTTCTCCAATGTCTTTTTTTTCTTCTATCTGCAGCTAACCGTGCTTCCTCCTCCTCCTCCTCCTCCTCCTCCTCCCCCATCCTGCTGCAGGGAACCATGCATCCCATCTCCAGTTCACTGGTCAAACACACACAGTGTGCCGCCCTCATTCCCTTCTGTAATCAGGACACTTGGCAGTGCTACGGGGATGTTACATTTCTGATGCATCACTTGAGATGGCTGGCCTGGAATGCTAGTTCAGAGGGATATGTGGTATCCTGCAGGCACGCTGGGCTAATTCATAAAAAGAAAAAAAAAAAACCTTTTCATGCACTCAAAGTATTAGGACTTCCATGTTCTTTCGCGGCCCATGAGCCAGAGCTTTGCACAGCCTTGGGAAGGGCGGCCGGGAACAGTAAATGTCAGCGATGATTGAATCTCTTTAGCTGTTTTCCTCGTCTTTCTTACAAAACCCCCACATTCTTTCTTCTTTTTGGCTCCGTTGTTTCTCCTCTCAGCCACATGTCCTCCATTCCCCGCTTGTGTCTCTGTCTCCGTCTCCCTCTGGTCCTCATACTGTAGCTCCTGTTTCTGGTACCCCCACCACCCACCAGCCTACATCAGGACCAGCCTGCTCTGAAGAAGGGATGCTGTCACTGAGAGATAGCTCGTAAGTGCCCCGGGGGATTGCATCAGCTCTTGTCATATAGAGATGTGAAGTGCTTCAAACTGTTAACTCAAATGGCAGACCCAGATTCAAGAAGGACTCAACTGCAACGGTGCTGCGAAACGTTAAAAGGAAGCTGTTACTAGTCCTGCTCCATCAACATCTAGCACCCATTTACACTTCAAATTATCTGCAGGGTTAAAATGACATCAGTGCACACACTGTGGGGAGACAGCAAAAAAACAAGCCACAGTACATACAGTAAATGTACCAAGAAGGTGGCATCAGAGCAGGGTGGATTTTAATAAAACAGACTATGCCAGCTATTCGGCTTTCACCCCTGGACCCCTAGTTAAGCTACAAAAGTGACAAATTCTCTGCAGAGAAGGGTGTGGTGGATGAATGAGTTGAAAACAGGCCTCTCTACTGGGACACAGTTTGAATTATGATTTGGGATACTTCAGTTGTCAGTTGCAACTTGGCAAAGTTTAGGAAACAAAATTACTTTGTTAGGTCTCAGAAAAGTTCACGGCTTATCTCTGCAATCCAGGTACTGATAGACACACTGGCTATTCCACCTCGGGTACAAATAGCATCGTTGGCTACAGACACCTGGCTGCTAATCTGTTATTTTAATATTTTAACTAATTGACATTCATTGTAATCATATCATGTAGGGCTTAACAATAAGGGCTGCCCACAGGCCTACGGCAAGCAAAAAGATGTTAGGCAAGTTAATCTAGCATCTCACTAGGTAGATCCAGCAAGTGGTTAAAAAAAAGAATCAAAAAAATGATTTCACACTTACTTACTTACTCTACTTCTGCACAGAAATCGTACAATTTTTGATATGCAAGAAGTTTTTTTTTTTTTTTTGCTTTACATTGTCAACACATTATGCCCTTGTTCTGATTAATTTACTTAAGTAACAATAAAACATGACAATTACTGTACAGGGAAAAGTTTGAAATTGACTTCAGGCAAGTAGATTTTTGACCCACTTGCGAGCGAGTGAAAAAAAACAAACATTAATGTTGAACCTGGTCAACCTTGAAGAAAATTATCGGTCTGATCTTTAATGGTTTGTTTTCGAGCAAAAAAATCTAAACTGTTTTACATGTACAGTATAAAATGAAATAAAATAATCTCATTAATATTTTATTATTATTTTTTATATGATTGTAATTCCATTTTCTAAAATTATTTTTTGCCTTCATTTGATAGTTTTACTAGAGAGATGATAGGAAATGAGGGAGACATTTGTGTAACATGGGTCCCAGGATGGACTTGAACTGGAGAAGTTTTAGAATATGTTCAGCATCTTCACTCCTAAGCCACAGAGACACGTCTTATTACTGTAATTTCAGACTTATTGCCAAGCTTTCATTACTCATTTACAGCACTAAATTTGCACATTTGCAAAAAGTCAATTTAAATATATTCTGTGGAGGTTTTGATAACTATTAGCACTAAGAGTTTTTTCTTTGATGCGCATAGGTGATGTGATACGCAGTCCTGCCAATCGTTTCGCAGTATTCCACTGATTACTGGTGCAGTAATAGACTGACGGGTCAGCAAAATGCAGGGAAGAACAAAACTGCTAGCAAATAAACAAAAATATAATTGACTGTGTTTGTTAGGCCTCAACACACAAATGACTTTTGGTGAGAAACATTGAATGTAAACAGAATTATTCTTTGCCTAATATCTTAATCATCTACTCCACTAATCTAAAGCGTAGTAGCTGTTACACAGGTTATAACATCTTCTTAAACAGCAGCTCTTTCTTAGTTTCTCTCCTGCTCACCTTGCCAGTTTGGGAGTCCATTCAGAGGCGCATCTGTGTATGTGTCTTTGCACATGTACTTGTGTGTTTGACTACAGTGTATGATGGATGATAAGGGATAAGGAGCCTGGCCTGGGGACACTCCGTCACTAAGGACTGTTAGCCTGGAGCTCACCCACCAAGCGATCAGCGTCACCTCGTACTGAGGGCAGGTTTCTAACTTCCTAGCTCCTGCAGTCAAATACTATCACATTCTGTATCCCTTATTTTAAAGTTTGATTTTGCTGGTGACTGAATAAACTCTGCACTATTTTATATACTTCATATAAAGAGTTATATCTTGCTGTAAAGCAGAACTAGAGCATACGTACAGAAAATGGATGTGTACGTTTTATTTTATCTATCTAGTATATACAACTGTAGATTGTAAAGACCCAATGCATTTCCTTCTCTGTGAGATACATTAGTAAAAGTCACATCAAAAAAGGTTACTGGCCAGTAACTTTAATGGCTCAAATTAGTGTGTCTCTATCACAGAAGGGGCTGAGTGGCTGCCCATAATGCTGGCTCTACACAAAGGAGGAGCCTATAAATGTCTCCACTGCCTGGACAGCTATTAGAAGAACATACTCTTATTCCAGCATGGCAATCGCATGTGTGAGATTTTTGCTCACAGTTGCAATTTTGATCCAAATGTAAGGTTTGAAATAACACGAGCTTATTTTTCCAAAAGTTTTCCATATCAAAACAAGTCAATTTTGACACCCCTGCTGCTCATATTTTTTTTTGTATAACACATAAAGCCCACTACACAGCCAGTAGAGAACTGAAAATATGACAGGAGTCATCTGTGAGAACAAGAAAACTGAAATGTAATCCAGAGTATAGCAAAACTTCAAACATTTCTCGACATGACAAAGTTATAAGTGGGAGTATTTACTTTAGTTTATGTATAGCTGTATAGTCACCAGTAACTACTCAAATATTCTCTGAGAAAGAATTAATTGATATTTGTGTTTTCTTTTTCTTTTTTCTCTGATGCAGAGTAGTGTATCCAATTGAGAAGGACATTATGGAAATCTGTGTGAAAGCATAAAATTCAGACTCCAGTTAGCATGATTTACATTCTCTTTGAAGCTCCAAGAATTGGCCCTGAAAGGCATCCATAGGAAAACCACTTATTCCATACCACGCTGCTTCAGAACCCTCTGATGAAAGGCTCATATACAACCTGAAATCCCCATCCGTCCGTTCTAATAAGATGTGACTAGACCTCTGCTCTGATAGCAAAAAAAGACAGAAATAAAAGCTAAGAAATCCCATCTGAACAACAAGATATGATTCTGTTTGTCAAGTCTTTGCACGTTTGCCAAAGTATGCAGAGGGAGAATTACTTATGCAAACTAGAACTGTCTGCTTCTTAAATTGACCCAATATTCCAATTAAACAGACTGTTTTTGAACAATATTGAGATGTGACTGAATTACAATGGCTGGCCAGCAATCATGGTTCATATAATCATTTTAAGTCTTTTTTAATAAGATGGCTAAAATTGCAATACTAATAAAACTGGGACTCTATGGGAGATGAAAGACTTTCGAGAAGTGACTCCTTGAAATTAAGGGTTAATGAAAATATCTATTATCTAGTGTCTATTCTATCTACTAATGTTTTAATACTTTAAAGGTACAGTTCCCCCCAAAACCAACAATACATATTTTTGTTCCTACCTGTAGTGCTATTTATCCATCTAGATTGTTTTGGTGTGAGTTGCCAAGTTTTGGAGATATCAGCTGTAGTCTTCTGTTGAATATAACAGAACTAGAAGGCACTCAGCTTGTGGTGCTCAAAGCAGCTTTTGAAAAACTCAACATCAGTGTCTCTTTTCAGAAATCATGACTCAAGATAATCCACAGACCTTGTGAGCCATTTCATGAAGGACCTATTTTCTTTTTACTAGGGCTAGAACATTTATGTCCCAGTCAATACTATGGCGGTACTTGGGTACCAATTCAATAAGTATCGCAATTCTTAAGTATTGCAATTCATTATTATGATTTAGTGCAGTTTTAGTTTGCTTTTTGTAACACTATACCATGTGAAAAAGCTGAATCACACATGTCTAGAGACTGTATATCACAAATCATATGTCCAAAAACAATCTGCATTACACATGCTATACAATTACCAAATAATTAAAGTAACCTGTGTCATTTAACTGTTCCTGCTCAGCAAAGCATAAGCCATAAAAATAATAAATAAGAAATTATGTCAGCCCAAAATGAATGTATGTATCATTAAGAATTGTGACTTTGATTTCTGAGTGCTGAAGCTTGAGCAGCAGACTGAATTAGCAATATGAAGTCAGCAGCTATTATTAGTTTCCACCGAGCAGAAGGACGTGTGCATCTCTCATGGCTGAGAAAAGGATGACACCATTAATGTTTACATCCCCCACTGTCATGAGCAGGAGCCTCACATCCATGAGTAGATGCACTCTTCTATATTCAATATCTCCGCTCTGCAACTCACACCAAAACAATCTAGATGGATAAATAGCACTAAACGTCATTTTGGGTTGAACTCTCCCTTTAATACTAGCAATCATGTAAGACTTGAATCAGAATTGCATCTTGTCAAAAATCAGTTTCCTTATAGACACAGCTTTTCCTTCTATAAACACAGTTAAAAATTTACAGGATTAAGTCCCATCTATGGTCTGCATTCAGAACCTTTGTTTCTTATCATTAATAATGCCTGACACATCAAAGGTTTGCCTGCTGCAAATTATTATGTATGTAGTGGCCTGAAGACGAGAATCTGATCCAGGGACCAGAGTTACTGAGGTCAGATGTGGCCCACGAGCACGTACTTCCTGATCACTGGAGCTCATTAACTATTCTCTTTCCTCTCTTGTTTTTCTCCGCAGCCCTTCAACTAGCAGCTCCTTCTCCTCTCCACCTGCTATCTTGATGATGTAGTCCTGTACTTGTGAGAGTGGCTGGTGAGCAGTCCCCAAGGGAGTCAATGACTCTCAACTCCATCTCCTTCTGACAGATATTTTCACCTTCAAGGTCTCACCATCATGCTTTTGTTTGAACACAGGGTTGAAAGCACTGCGCTGGTCAAACAGACCTGGACGCTGCAGAGGACCTGCACATGTGCTGATGTCTTCATTATCATGGCAATGCCGTCCTTTTGACCGAACATAAATCATTATGCAGGGCAAAAGAGCAGGAGCTTTGAACAAGAATGCTGTTCAAATGTTCAATACATTGGCCATTTCAGTCCAGATAACACTGGCAGCTACGAGATTGGGCAGTTTGCTGAATAACTCTGAGGAAAATCAGTTTGATAGGACTCAAGCGATACATGCAGAAATCCCACTCTGCACGCCCTCGTCCACTGCATGTCATTTCCTTGACACATGCAATTAAGGGCTATCTATGCAAGCAGATAACAAACCTAAACCCTTGGCCCTCGCTTCACCTCGAGAGCCGTGCTCCGAGATGCCGGCCCATCACGCTGAACAAATAACAATCCCTTCTCCGACAGGCTCATGCAGTCCACCATTTGCTGCAATGCAGAGGCGAGAGGAGTGCTACAGGACTTGTCTTATCCTTTCAAAGACGATCACTTCTCTCACCTTCAGGAAGATGTCACCACAGTAACACAGCGAGGACAGCCGCCAAACACTGACCCTTTGAGTGTGGCTGTGTGCATTTTTAAGGAGGATTCAGCCGAGTATGAAACATGTAAGGCTTATGATATTCTGTAATTGGATTTCCAAGAAAGCTGGTGACAAAGTCCCTCACACACCACTAATCCTTGCAATCAGCACTGCGGGCCTAAAGCGTGCTCTTCTTTGTAGATGAATATGGAGGGAGGGAAGAGAATGGAGCATGAAGCGAGGAAGAGTGCGGGATCGCTGATGAAGACGGGTGCGGGTCATGCTGTGACTGCATAAGGATGGACAGCCACTGAAGGCGTGTCGATGTGTCCTAACTAGGAATGCGCCCTGAAAGTCAAAGATCTGAATCATCAGTCGGAGACCCCCCAGTCAACTGAGACTTTTTCTGTCAAGCAGTCGTTCTTTTTGCTTTTCCAGCCGGTGTGCATTACAACAACAGGATAAAAGAGATAGAGACAGATAGAGGATAGAAGAAGAAATGCCCAAGGACATCATTTAAATGAGGAATTATAAATAAGGGGAACCATAAACATGGTGATTTATGGTGGTTAAAGTGATAGTTCACCTAAAAATGAAGAGCTTGTGTACCCGCTTCAGGCGTGATCAGGTCTGAGAGGCTACAGTTGACATTTAGGCTAAAAACATGGTGTACATGGCGTCATTTTGGGTCAAATTTTAATTCTGCGGCTTATGGACACTTGGATTACACCACATGAGCAGTATGGAGACATTTTGTGGGGTTTTTTTTTTGTTCTTTTTTTACATTTTAAAACTGGTCACCATTCACTTCAATTGTACTGGATTTGGCTGCTTTCTGCTGAAGCTCCGAGAGTGTTTTGTGAACTGGAGATCTTCAACCATCCTCACATCAGCACAGGGGTGAGTAGATATTGAGTGAAATTTCATTTTCGGGTGAACTATCACTTTAACTAATGAGAGTGTCGTGTTTTTTTAGCTGCAAGTTTGTACTGTAACAGCATGGCAGGCTGTAAACTTTACAAACTGACTCTCAAAGTCATCACAAATAACTGTGATGGAAGTGGAGAAAAGTGATAGAAACAAAGCGCAGGTGACACACCAACAGCTACTTCAACCCAGTGTAGCATTGAGCTTGTAGGGCAGGTGACATTTGCTTGTGTGCTTGTTTTTGACACTGACAGGCTGAGACTATTATTACCGCCTTTGCCTCCCAAGTCACACTCTAGCAAGGATTGCTACAGTGAGAGCTATTTTTTTTTTTTTAAAGAGTAACATATGCTTTGTTTAACAAGAAATAGGTGTTTTATTGCTCTGACCAAACTAACCAGACTCCATTTGCAAAATTGTACATTTAAGCTTCATTCAAACCTCAACAGAAACAAAATATAACTCACCAAATATGTCTTGGTTCGTCTTCCCACTCAAAAATCACCTACTCTGGTTTGGTTGAAATAAACCCTTAATTCATGGCGTGAAGGTCCGCGGAGCAGGTAGAGCAGCTGTCAGTGCTGTCAGCAGCCCAGCAGAAGAAAGCTCTGCAGTGTGCTGGGGTGTTATAACTGAACTAAAGCAGGACGCACGCTTTTACTTTCTCTGCCTGTGTGAAAATCTTACTTACATTAGATGACGAAGAAAGGTATTAAATTGTCCTACTAGTAAACATACACACATAGGCTGATACAGAGGTTTCGTGTGGCACACTGAACTGAATAAAAGAACAAATGGTCAAATATTTGTATTGAAAGCCCAAATTTGATTTGACTTAAAAGATTCAAAGTAGGTTAGGCTTACAGCCCAAGTCCTTACACACGCGGTCTAAGCATGATTTCTGTGCTGGGAGTAAGACGAGTTAGACGAGGCAGCGCGCCCAGGACAGCTGCGAAAAGCAACGAGGGAGACAGAGTTCAACATGTCAGCCCACAACAGCAAACATTCAAACTGTTGCTGTCAGAAGCGGTCTGGGCTTCTGCCTTCACAACAAACAGGCCAGATTAGCTTTGCTGAATCAGAGGAAACAGTTCACTTTAGGACTCGGTGACAGATGCCTTCAAGAAAAGGAGAAACAAGGAGAAAACTCTCAGCCATATCAAAGAGATTAAAATAATAGTTTAAGAAGATGCCTCCACATTATTCGACCTGACGAAAGGAGAGCTGGGCTCGCCAGGGTAAAGATTTGTGGTGATATTTCAGGTATAGAGTGCTGCACCAGACTGACTTGTTTTGAATCCAATTCAACACAGCAGGGGAAATACCTGGCAGCTGAAAACCTCTCTTGTTCCTGTTCTTATTTGGATGATTGGAAAAAAAACAAGCCGAGTAAACTTTGCTGATGTCTGGCAGGCACATATATTTTTCCATCAATGTCGAAACACTGGTTTGTTTGTCCTGCCCTCCTGTACACATCAATTCTATCTGTTCTTCCAAAACTAGCTTCTGTTTGTCATTTTCTGTTTTTCCTCGGCTCCGAGACAGGACACCAACGAGCCCTGAAATTTCCATATTCCAGTTAGAGTGTGAACCATCTGAGTTTAATGCTTCCTGACTAGTTGTTTCTGTCCTTTAGGGAGATTTCTGATCTGTCTCGTAGATGGCTTATACGCACTGCAAAGCCAAGAGTGTGGCACACAGGGCCACCAAGAGGGAATGACTATCTGCCACTCTCACTGGGTCCACTTCCTGTGCATGTAAAGTAAGCCTTCGCCCCTGGTGTCACTAATCAAATTACATGTCACAATTCATATCCTATGGCGTTGAAACAAACCGAGCCCAGCCATTGAGGGATTTGCATCGTAAAGCTTGATTACAGGGCTGAATTTTAAAACAGCACCTCTCCAGGACTGGCTCTTTGCCTTTCTCCCAAGAAATAATAGAATAAGTGAATGAGGACGGGAGATGGGACCAGTTGTTTAACCTTGAAGACATCACGTAAAGAATTCCCTCTCCTTCTCAGCCTCAATCCAGGCCCGGTTAAGTATGTAGAGTCCAGTGCCACTTTTCATCTTATTAGTGCCCTTGCTGAGACGGCGCTCCATCCCTGAATGATAATGCTGAAGGTAGTGGAGAGACAGAGAGAGAGATGGAAAACAGAGGCCGACAACAGTGAGCGAGCCGTAATCCTATATATGCCAGGTCCCCGGCATAGAGAACTCTTGAATATGCCTTACTCACCTTACTTTTCTAAAGTAAATTTCCCCGCAAAAACCAATAAAGATTTCTAGCAAGGGGCTTCACTTTAGAGCCATTTCATATAGAGGCGAGAGCAAGAAGTTTTCTCACATTAGATGAAAAGATGTGCTCCGTTTTATCCTCAGTGGACCTTTCATTGTCTGGATATGTGCTGGGCACTAATGCCACCAAGAAAAAGTCCAGTCTAATTTGGTGTCAGTCTGATATCCTGTCTGATATGGCCACTGTGCTGCGATGTCCCAGGTTTAGAGATATTTGTCTTATGATAACATGATGAAGACACACTAAAATGGATGGGATCTGCATGGTAGACTCATTAGTAAAAGCAAAATATTGCAACATAAATGGACTATTAAGATAAATTGATATATTTGCCATTAAATAGTGATTCTGCTTTTGACAGACTGTTCACCTTAATTACAAAAAGGTTACTAATCCATATTTTCTCACTGAAAAAAATTGTATGGCCTGAGATCCAAGCCATACAAACAGTTTAAGCATTATTTGTACAGACTACGTTTGCCTGAAGTTTCAGCTGCCGTCACATTGACAATGCAGGTGTGTGGAATTTTGCTTATAGTGCTCACAACACTAATATCACATATTTACACTGTGTTGATTACTTAGGCCGCATATTATTAGAAAGAAATGTGACCAGGACACCATTTTGGGTCTGGTTTCTCTTTGGCTGAAATATGAGAAAATTAAGAACCAGGCCACCATGTTGAAAACGGGTGTGGGGAGGACTGAGAGGAACACGGACTTGGATTACAGCACACGCAGAGGAAATGTAACTTCAGTCTCTGCTCAGGATGCCATTACCACAGTATGTTTACATAGCAAATAGCTGTTTGCTGGCATCTAATGAGGTCGAATGTTGTATATTGCACCAGTCTCAAAACTCTTTTCACCCAAAGAAATAGTCCCTGTAAAGTTAAAGGTTAAGAGGACAGTATGGTTTATTTCCTTCCTGGGCTGTTAGTTTTATGCATCATGATAACATTATATTCACTGAAGTAATTGGTAAGATGTGAGCGACACAGTGAAACTGTTAAAAATATGTCTAAAGGGGCAACAAGCACAACAATCTGTCGACCACTAAATGTAAGCAAGCCAATGGTTTTGCAGGAACAACTGCATTTGAAGGTAAACCTAAAAGTGAGTATAAGTGTAATGTTGGCAATAATCCTTTATTGTACAGGAAAACTGAGTGTGCAAAACTATAAAAACAGTAGGTCAACATAGATGCAGAAAGTTCATTCTCTGTTCCAAATACATTTGACTAATGCTAGTCAGTCTAGGTTGTAAGGCTGGGCAATATATCAATATTATATTGGTATCATGATAGGAGACTAGATATAGTCTTAAATTTTAGATACTGTTATACTGTGACATGGCATAAGTGTTGTCTTTTCCTGGTTTTAAAGGCTGCTTTACTGTAATGTAATGTCATTTACTGAACTTACAGACTGTTCTAGCTGTTCAATTATTTGCCTTTACCCACTTAGTTAGTATATCCACATTATTTAAGATTATTTATCAAAAGTCTCATTCTCTTAATATTTTGTTTGAGCATCAATAGTCATCCTTACAATATCGTTACAATATCAAGGTATTTGGTTAACATGATTGTATCCATATCACCCCAACCCTAAGATTGCATTAAAGACTTTATTTAAATTGTATCTATATTTTGTGCTAGTCGCATTCTTTAGTGGGTTGGTGGCTATACAACTTCTACAATAGGGAACTCAACAAGAGTCTTCATTACACCTAAATAATTCATTCAGTTACAGGGCATCCTAGGGCTAAAAAAAGCTTTACTCTGAGACAAACCCCTGAAATTGGGAGTGAAATGTTCACTGACTTTTCACAAACTTCGGCCACTTGAGAGCAAATTCCAAACTTAAGCTTCTTTATGCATAAAAGACCCAAAGTCTATCCCCTTACAGCTTAGGGACGGGCCTACAGTAGCAGCAGCGGCAGCAGCAGCTGCATTACAAAGGGCTGGAAGAAAATACATTGCACAAAGTGTTGAGAAAAAAAAGCAAGTGAACTGATGAGACTTCTCTGTGTCCTTGACATATTTAAGAATGGTATGTTATTCAGTCTCACTGCCCATTTGCACTAGAAAGAGTGAGGTGCTATTCACACATAATGTGCGTTCGTCTATGGTAAGTTAATTTCAAAGGCTAATTTTGGCCGCTGTCCACTTCACAGCCATTGTGGGTCTAATACTGAATATAGGTGGGAGAAAAACCAACTCTCTTAAGTTTCACAATACTGATACTGCTCCTCAGGATTTCTGCATCCATTTTTATAACTGCTGAACTGACTGTATCTATATATAATAATTAATGCTTAGCTCATTAGCTTGATGCTAACACATAAAGGAAATTATCTTTGTGATCATGATAATATTATCTCAACAAACAGATCCATTTTACTTCACATGCTTAACATGAAACAAAATGCATGCTTATACTTTCAGGCACATATTTCCTGCTCTGTGCAAACAAACTAATAGCAGCTGACTTCACAGTGCTAACTCAGTCTGCTACTCTGGTTTAAACACTCCAGACTGACCAGCTATAGCAACCTCAAAATTCTCAACGAGTTCAAAAATACAGCCAGGGTCTCTAATAATTTTGGCCTAACAACTTATTTTGCTTATTATTTTCTTATGGCACTAACTTGAAAAGCAGGAACAACTAAATGTAGCCATTTACCACAAAAAAGTATTTTATTTACCACTTTTATGTGCAGTATGGCAATGATGCTGCTGAAATGAAACCCAGAAAGGCTAACTTAAGTGTGATGTGCATTGTTTGACTAGAGATGGGACTGATCTGATTCAATATCGATATTTGGCCTCGTATTGGTATAAGGCATTTTAGGAGTATCAAACTTGTGTCACTAATCCACATTCCAATCTAAATTCAAAAATACTACGTATTTGCCACGTGTTTCTTATGTGTCACCACTACACAAGGCACAAAGCAATGTGAGATGAGAGCTGAATAACACTATTCACTTCAACTCTGCATTAGCAGGTACTAAAAGAGATAAATATGCATACTTTATGTGCTATGATACAGTTGGAGTTGAGAAATGTACGAGCCACCTTACTCATAGTATGACACTAAGCCAACACAAAACCCCATAATGGTTGAAGGACACATTACACAAGTTATATTATACAAACTATGCAAGCTTTCCAGACTAAAGTTCAGTTTCAGCCTCATGTAGTATTACAACAATAATAATAATAATTTTAATAATCACCATTATCATCATCATAAACATTGAGAAAAAAGAGCCCTGTATCAGTATAGTATTTGTGTAAGTAAATATTCAAATTCATATATTGGAATCAGCTCTGGACTGAAAAAAAAAAAAAGAAAAGTGGAACCGTACCTCTCTACTCAAGATATACAGTCTCTAGAAGTGTGTAATTAAATTTTTTCCCAACGTCTAGTGTTGAAAAAGCAAATAAAAATCACAATATTGAATTGCAGTACTTAAGAATTGGCATACATACTGAACTGACACCCAAGTATCATGATATCAAATCGCAGGATAACTCTGATACTGAATGGGTGCAGTTCATCTAAAGATATCTGCAGATATTGTAGACATTGATCTACAGTTCAGTATAGGAGACAGGTATGTGCAAAGATGAAGGAAGAGCCACTGTGCTGTGTGCTTACAATCCACTTCACATCACACACGCAGGTATTCACAAACACAGTGGTTGGTCACTTCATCTCTCCATCTTCAGCTCTGTGCCTCTCTGCTCCACTATTCCCTTCTCTCATAAACATAGCTAAGCCACTGAACTCTCCCAAGTTCTTTTTCATCATGTTCTAGCACTGTCAGGGCTGCAAAGGGCACCGGCATCTGAGAGAAGCTTCCCATTGAGGCCTTTGGAATGGATTCACTCCAAACGGCCTTTTCATTCTGCAGCTGCGATGGATTAGCTCTGTCATGGGTCCAGATGAGGTTTGCCTTCCTGATCTGCACGCCACGCCGGGCAAAATAAAGCCACGCCACCGAGATAAAAGAAAGAAGGAAAAATAAAATTAAGGGACAGGAATCGCGCCGGCGGCGACCCAATGGTCAATGATAGAACACTTCAATATTTCATCACAGAGTCATGCATGGACACACAAACACGCGGACAGCGGCCTGGGAGCAACCGCCCACAGGTTTTATGTAGCCATGTGTGAAATGGCAAGAGCCACACAACAGCACTCTGCGAATTAACCATTGAAGGGAGAAACAGAGGAGGGTCATGGTTGAGCGGGCACATCATGTTCATTTAATTCTCACTCATGGGAACAGTGAGCACTAAGGACAGGAGAACGGTGGTAAGACGCATGTAAAGCCAGACAACACCAGTGTGTCGCAAGGAGACGTTTCCCCGTTCACACCTATAAAAACATTCCCTTAAATTAAAGTTGGACAAAACTGAAGCGTGGCAGTGGCAACTGCTTCCTTGACGACCGCAGAGCAGATGAGTCAAAGCACCTTGGAGCTTTATAGTCGCCTACAACCAAATTATTCCAAGCATATTATTCATGGCCATTTGATTATCACTCTGCTCTTTATGGCATTCATGCAGATTCGATTACACTCAAATCGTTCAATGTGAATCAGTGAACAATCAGAAATATATTGGCGCTTGTTGCAGTGACAACACAGATAAAGTGATCTGAGTGGCCCGCCAGAAGATATTTCTGTTTCAGTGTCATTGGCAGTTTATTCCAGCACATCAACAGATCGTGCTCTGGCATTGCTGGGGTCTTCAATCTATGCCTGCAATCACAGTCGCTGTAATTGTCTATAAATCCACCCCGTCTCCAGAGGTGCTGGTCTGCATTATGTCTTTCATTACATAAGATGTGTTTAATATTAACCACAGAGGCTATTCGTGGCACCGCATGTCTTATTTGCATCTCTGTATCACTGCAAGGAATATGCTAATATAATTTTTTTTTCTTGCTCCTCTCCTTCAGCCTGTATGCTAGAGTGCCCGTACACTAGTTTCACAAGGTTATGATGCTTCAGTGGCCCGGCGACTGTGAACTGTCACAAGCAATCAGTTATGATGGAGCCCTTGTTTCTGCACAGACATGCAGCTTTGGCAGGGCTCTGCTAGCGACTGCCTCTTTTGAAACAGGCCAGGAACGTGCGGATCAATCTGCTCAGTCGGCAGACGGGAGAGCTGGAAGCTGGAAGCCCCGTCGCACTGTGATCCAATATTTACTAGTTGGGAGAGTACATCGTGACACTCCCTGTTGATGTTTTGTATTCATCACAACGCCGCCCTGATGTCCGCCTCATTTTTGACTGTCTTTAGCACAGAAAACATACGCCGCCACACACATACAGAGAGAAAGCAAAACAATAAACAGCAGATAACGCAGTCCAAGTGGACCGAGAAGATTATACGGCACATAGGTGCCAATTAATGCTTTTCTGCAGGCTCTTTAGAAATAATAAAAGGACTAAAAGTGTTTCCTTTCATAAGCTGTCTGACCTTGGTTAGGACAATGCAGTCAGCAGCTCCTTTTGAGGAAGACTACAGAGTTTCCTCTTTTTCTTTTTGGACCCAGTGAAGCCAGGCCAATGCAGCAACTTCCGATGAGGCACGATGCGGATGTGCTATTCCAGCTCAAGTAGGGGATTACTGATTCAGTGATTATGGGTATTGTAGGGGAGTCTAGTGAATGGCCAATAGCTAGCTGAGTGTGACTGCAACGGCTGCAGGAACATAGCTGTAATGGGCTTTGTGGGAGAGATTAAATATATATAAAGAGAGGGAGAGATAGAAATGAGAAAGACAGGGAGGGGGGAGGAAAAGTAAAAAATGCTGACTGCAATGTCAGAGATCTTTTCAAGTGACAAGTTTTGAAAACGCTCTTCCTTTCTTCTTATTCTTTACAGACTCTGTCCCTGCCTTTTCACAACTGGTGCATGAGGGTAAATGACATTTAGAAATGAAAAATAATCTCTGTCACAAACGACGTTTTCCACTCTCCTTGAGAGGTTTTGCTCATTGAGAAAACAAATTGGAAAGCAGCCATCACATGCAGCTGAGCTGCTGGCAGACATATCCCTGATGCACCTGAGATGAATAGTCCACAATAGCAGCCTGTCCCCCCTGTTCATTTTACTTAAAATGCACCACATGTTCAGGCTTTTTCTTATCATAAACAGTTTTTTTCTCGCATGGAGCACAGAAACGAATGCTTGCTATGAATGCACCACTAAGATTTTGTGTGGTCCCTCATCGAGTTTATCGCTGCTTTTTATATGGTCAGTCTGTTCCTCGTGTTCATCACAACGCAGCGCTGATATCATCTTCAATAACAGAACACAGACTTAGCCTGTCATTGTTGACTTATAGTTCAGAAACCGCCCCATTATTTGAACAGTGGTGAACAGATGTGCGCAGCATAGATGGGCTGTCATGTTGCATCATGTCTGCTGACGAAAACCCAGGGCTTGATCTACGCCTTGCATTCATGAGTTTGCCATAAAGCTCCCATATGGGTCAGTGTTGCACAGATTATTCTTAGAGCTAGTTTTTGTTGGTCGATAAATGGGTAACATTAGGTTTTTATTGCTCAGTTGTGGCATGAATTGTTTTTATACTTGAAGATTTTATTGTCAACAAAATCTATTTAAGTGTTAAAGCTTTATGAGTAATCCTATGTCCCAGTCTGGCTACTGCAGTATGTATTACATAAAAAAGAATCAGTTATCATCTTAATACAGCACTACAGGGCTGCAACTAAGTATTAATTCCAATATTGATCAATCTGCTGGTTATTTTCACAATTAATCAATGAATTGTTTAGTCTATAAAATATAAAGACATAAAAAATGAAAAATGATCATCAAATATTTCAAGAAACTAAAGTCACATCTTCAAATTGCTTCTTTTGTCCAACCAACAGTTTAAAACCCAAAGACTCTTAACAATCCAAAGACATTTAAATGGCAAACAAAACCAGCAAATCATTACATTTAAGAGGCTGGAACCAGCAAATGAAAATTATATTTTTGCTTGAAAATTGACTGAATAGTTTCAACAATTTTTTTTTCGATCAACCAAACAATTAATCGACTAATCACTGCAGCTCTATAGTACTATATACAGGAGCTGCATGCTGGCTGTGTTGTCTGAGTGAAATAAGTGCAGGCTGTAAGGTGATGATATCTTCAGGGCACCATGACAGCCTGTCCATAATCATTTCACCTTAATCCCTCTTCTCACTTGCAATTTATCACATCCCCAGAAAATTGAGCGGATAGATAAAAGAAATCAATAAGAAATTCAAAGACTCCAGCATCCCCACAGCTGGTCTCAACACACCACAAAAGATTGATAACTGTCAGGGCCGGAGAAATCTTTAAGAAGTACCAAAGTAAATCTATTATGTGATTTACTGACCCTCCAAATCAAAAATATGTCCAAACCCTATACGCTTTTTATTTTCCATTGCTGCTGAAATGGCCAAACGCCCGGTGTTTGTGAAAGATATATGGAGATTTGAAGTTAGCACAGCAGCAAGGGAGGAAAGCTGTTGTTTTATCAAACAACATCTGCCAGCGTCATTGATTCCAAGACAAATAACACTCCGACAGCAACACTTCTCCTCAGGTTGGGTTTAAGAGGATCTTTTGATATTCTGATTAAAAATTCATTGTGTTGAATCTGCCTTAGAGTGTGTTTTCTATGTTTTCTATTCTGAATCTCATTACAGCTTCAGCTGTGTGCCTGACTTTAGCATAGATAAATAAATAAAACTACAGCAGAGGGCATCTCATGGCCAGAAAAATAGGTCAAAATAATGTTCCCTTCGGAGGTTTGGCTTTTGGAATTTTCCCAGCCTTTTATGTGTTTGTTGTATGAAAAGGCTTTAAAATCATGTGACCAGGACAAAGAGCACTGGTGATTGTAATCACTCCAATTAGACTTCCAGAGAATTATAGAAAGTATTGGATAGATTATTTGTATTTCATCAGTACTAAATTTCAGCGGGACATGCAGCGTTTTGCTGTAATGTAGTAACAATAACTGTAGGACATACCAGTTTCACAATTTCTATATTCAATCAAAAATCAATTGAAATAAGGTGTTAATTGTAATAATCAAATTTTAAAAAGTATTTTTGCCGGTGTTTTTTCTTTCGCTTCACTCCCACCTACTTTGCGGCGTCCGGTGCATGTCAAAAGGAGAAAAACTCAAAAGTCTAACACTGGCATAGACATCACTGTTAAAAGAATATATAGAAAAAATGAAAAATCCTAAAACTAAAAAATCCATCCATCCATTTTCTGTGACCACTTATTCCCAAAGGGTTGCGGGGGCTGGATCCTATCCCAGCTGACATTGGGCGAGAGGCGGGGTTCACCCTGGACAAGTTGCCAGTTCATCACAGGGCTGACAAAAAAAAAAAAAAAACACAAAACAAAACAAAACAAAACAAAACAAAAAAAAAGGCAACAAATCAAATTGAATTGTAACCTTAAAATCGGAGAATCAGAGAATTATTCCACCCTTTAGACAGTCAAAAGTTTTACATTTTGTCATTTTTCATGTTGTTTTAGTGTTTATTTTGTAGGTTATCCTGTTGACTTTGGCAGGTTTAGCAGGTTGCCGGGGCGATAGGGGAATGTTGAGGGACAGTGTGTTAACGTTAAGCCTCATCTGTAGCCAAATGAATAATGAGAGAAGTAGATCGGAGGCCGGTTTGTTTATATGTTTATTTATGTTGCTTTTTGTGGAAGTTTATACTGCAGCATGAGCTGTGTAGCGTTAGCTTTGTCATTATATGGAAACCAGCCAGTTCTGCTTTGTAATCCTTGTTGCCAGTGTGTGAGCTCATGTTTTTGTGTTGCTGCTGTATGTAAATTCACTTGATAGACATTCCCTGAAGGTAACAATATAGCTTAAATTGCGTTCTGTAGTTGAATCAGGTGCCTCTCAGCTTGAGGACATCAAGCTTGAAGGAACACAAAAGGCTGGAGCACTATAAATTAATCAGTTGTGCTCCTTGTGTTCCTTTAAGTAACAATATTTTATGCATTATGTGAAAAAGAAATGGTCAGACTGGAGAAGATAATTTGTTCGGCAATGCTGTGTAATATTTGATTAGCACCCATTTAGCCAAGCAGGCAGATTGTGGTTGATTTAGTTAATTGAGAGACAATGTGCAATTTTTTCCCCCATTGACAATCTATTGATTATAGAGTAGCTATAATTTCAGTTGACTAAGGCTTTAGGCTATGTCTTGATATATGATACATATCTCTACAAACACATTTTCAAAAAACAGACCATGAATTCTCAAATATAATGAAAATGATGGTATAGAATACAATGCATTGCTGTGGATTAAACTACCCAACACTAGAGTTGAGTGATACAGACAAAATCATTTATCACAATATTTTTCATCAAATACCTTGATACTGCAGCAATATTGTAGGGATGCCTAAGGGTGCTTTCACAAAATATTAAAACAGTAAATTTTTTGACAGATAATCATTAGTAATGGGGATATGATGCCTATATGGGTAAAGACAAATAATGGAACAGTGCGATCAGTTCGGGATATGACAACACTTTACTGTAATGCAGCATTTAAAACCAGGACGAGACAACACCTACGCCACTTCACGATATCCAAAATGATATCCAGTCTCATATTACGATATTGACATAACATTGATACGTTGCCCAGCTCTACTAGAAATTGCTATTCAGTAGTACTGTCCCTGAAGAAATAATAATAACTCTGCCAGACATTTTGAAGCTTAAATCAGCCCATAATGTGTGACTGTATCTGACAAAAAAACACCCTTTCCGTCCCTCATTCTGACTCCCTCATCCCTCATCTGAACTCTGCTGTCAGTCAGTCCCTTCTGCTGACATCCCCGCTCCCCCCTCAGAGGTCTCTCAGTTCCCAGAGCATGTAACCTCATCCCGGGCCGTTACTGTACCACTCATCTGACTGAGGCCCACATTCAGCCGCCTCGACGGGGCCTCCGAGACCGCCTGGCCCGCTGGCCTCGAAATCGCACCATTACGTTACAGCATGGTGGCTCATGTTTCTCTCAAAGGCTTTTGCACAGTCATGGTGCTTATCAAATACGCTTGTTTATTCTTTGCATTTGACATAAATCCTCGCCTGCTTATATTTCAAAAGTGGTATTTTCTAAAATTGCGTTAGCTGGTTGCACGGGGTGACCCAGCAATATTTTCTACCATGACCTTTACTTTGGATGAAAGATGAAGTGTATCATGGGAGCTTTTGTACAAAACAGTGAGATTTATTTAGTGACAAATGTGAAGAGGGAGACAGGATGTTGTCTGTCTGTGCACGTGTGACTGCATACGCCTACAGTGTCTGTGTGTGGCTCTGTGCATATGTGCACACACATGCATGCATATGCACATGCCATAAACAAACCTCCATCTGTGCCTCCAACACAGCTGGACTGTGATGGCATGTCCCGATACAACCCCCATAGCCTGGAGAAGTCTCTGTCTCTCACTCACACACAAACTCCCCATACAAGCAAAACATTCTGTAAAATTCTGTAATCAAGTTTTTCCTCCTCTTGTTTTCTTTTACTGCAGTCTTTGTCTTTATTCTCCCTGCACTCAGTCCCCCCCCCCCTCCTTTTTTCCCAGCTTCCCCTGCCACGTTTCCCTGGTCACACCTTTCAAGCTGAGTTACAGCCTGCAAGGACAAGAAGCGTGGCACTACTACAATCACCTGAGGAGCTTCTGTCGACCATAGCCTGTCTGTCTGTGAAAACATGTCTGCCTGTCGCTTTGTTTAGCGTCTTTTCACACACCACCACCACCAACAACAACAACAACAACAACAACAGCCCAAAAGCTATACTCAACAATACACGCAAAGATTTGGTAAGGGCCCTTTCGTCTGTGCTTCACAACATATGCCATTTGCCACATGTGCTCAGTCAGAGTGTGGGCTGCCAGTGTAAAGAGACTCACTGTTGGTGTTTCTGGGCAACATGTGCAGAGCTAGCACTCTCTGGGTGGGCGTAAAGGTCACTGAAGAAGATGTTTCTAAGGATGTGTTGTGTCTAGACAAAAATTAAGCTTGTGCGCTATGTTACTGAGTGTTTATGATAATCCAGATCAATGATTTTGATATCCCTCATCCATGTAAATACAAGCATCTGCTGGAGTTTTCTTTCTGACCACTGAATGAAATGCCACACATCTTAATGGGCTCCACACACTGTCTGATCCTCTTACTGAGGACCACATTGCTCACACATTATCAACATAGATCATGCTGTGGCATGTGAACTAAACTATCCAATCAGAATGCAGCACACCAAATATGTGCAATAATTCATTTTTCTTCACACTAGTTCAGAGTGACGATACAGCGGCATGAATTTCTAGCATCAATGGCTATTCAGCTGAAGCAGTGTTAAAGCAACGAGAAACATTTTAGGGCTTTTAATCAGTTAGTTGTTTGGTCTTTAAAATATCAGAAAACGGTGAAAAATGTTGATCACCTGTCTTGTTTAGTCCACACCCCAAAGATATTCAGTTTCACCTTAACAGATTAATTGATTATCAAAATAGTTGATGATTAATTTAATCATTCAAAACTCATTGATTAATTGTTGCAGTTTTAGTTCATGCAAAGAGTTACAATAGATGATTGATACCCTTCTCGTGCCGTACAGGGAATACAGCTACAGCCAACAGCAGTTATATAATGGCAGGTTCTTGTAAGCAGTAAGCCTAACATAAGACAAAGACTGGAAACAAAGGGAAACAGTTAGCCTGTCTATGTCCAAAGGTAACAAAATCCACCTACTATGCTTGGGGCAGTATCCATTTTTTCATACCTTCATACCTTATTGAGATTTAACCCAGGTATACAGTATAACTGCAATATTTGTGTAAAACTTGTGTAAGATGGCTCAACTCTACTCCACTGCATAGGTGAAGCTGATCGCCATTGTAACACTATTCCTGCAGTTAGGAAACAACAAATACTGTGTAGCTCTGCTTCAGTCTTGAAAGGCCTGGATTCACTGATAAACTACTAAAACTGAACTGTACATTTACTGCCAGACTGCCAACTTCTGTCCACCAGCAGAGAGACTCACATTGAGCACTATAATACATCACCTCATTACAGCATTTGTGTATCAGTTTAATAGAAAGAAGAGTGTCAGTCTTTGACAGTATTTAAAATCATACTGTCAGGATTTTCTAATACCCTGGTATACCATGATACCTTTATTCCGCCCAAGCCTACCACCTACCGGCACCTCTAAAGCTCAATATTAATTGTATTTTGTTTAATCTCTACAAAAAATCAAAGAGTAAAAAGGGGGGGGGGGTTACTTTTTCTTGGCTGGGACCAGTAACTTACTGAACTCACGGCTGGCTGCCTGGTAAAGAAATAATCCCCATCACCTGTAAAACACCTTTTTTTTCCCCAAAAATTGTTATTTTTATATGGTCAGTTTTTGTATGGGTGAAAGAAATGAGAGATAACATTTTCATTCGTGGGCTTTAGAGGTGCGGTTTGGCAGATTTTGTTACCTTACTAGCTACCAGGCTAGCTGTTTCCCCCTGTTCCCAGTCTTTGTGCTAGGCTAGGCTAATGAGATCCTGGCTCCAGCTTCATATATACCATGCAGCCATGACAGTGGTATTTATTTTCACATCTAATGCTTGGCGAAAAAGCAAATACACACATTTCCCTAAATGTCAAACTATTCCTTTAACCTCATCTTCTCTCCATTTACAATAAGACACAGAGATGGCACCTTACAAACACTCTGCTTTTTTCTCTCGTCTCCCCTTTTTTCTTCCCCTTGGAAATGAAAAATGCAATCACAGTGACTTGTTTTATCCCGTCTTTTTTCTCTCTCCCACACTCTTGGAGCAAAACAGTTTCTTTTACAGTAGCTAACAGTGGTGGGAGACGGTGGCTGAACGGTGCAGCCAAAGAAGCATCTGCTTCTGCCAGGGTTTAAGGACCTGGAGGATTCAATAAAAGAGGGGTAGGCACATGTAAAAAGGCTGGCAGAGGGGACACAGACCATTAGCTTAATGACAGAATGAGGAATGAGAAATAGGGAGATGAGATTCAAAAGCCAAGCATTGCAAAATTTGCCTTTAACAGGAATCAAGGCGAGTAATCTAATAAATAGCGTGGCAAGGAGAGGCGGAGGGGGGCTTGATGTGTTTTTTTCGCCGCAGGTGAAAGAAGGAGAAGAAGAAGGGTAAACAGGAGAGAAAGAGATGGTGGTGTCATTAAGTTGGCTAGCCGTGACCATCAGGAACATTAATGCTGTCTGCTCTGCTTTCTTTAAACGGCTACCCTTTGCTTTGAACTACTCCTGTCTTCTCTGTGAGCATACCTGACTCCTAGCTTCCACAGCCATTATGGACCCTGCACTGGTAATTACACATTTCACAATTTCTGATGTCACTTCAAAGCAACAACAGGCTTGCCACCAAAGCACACACACCATGCCTCTGCAGTACAAAGCCCAGCCTTAAGGATTACTGAAGCCACACATTGTTTTGCTGCCGGTCACTAATTCAATTAATAGCATAAGGCTTTAAACTGACTTGAAAGAAATTGTTCTGACACAAGCCTGTGCCTTCATCACACCTACGGATTTCCATATATTTTTTATTTCTTTTTAAAGGCAAAATAAACTCCAAGCAAGTTTACTCTGAATTACTGTATGTAGATTCTCTTGTTCCTCTGCCTCTATTATATGACTTTTAAAGGGATGTACAGCAAATGAGGGGGAGTGATCTACATGATGAGTCAGAGCGGAGGGCTTTGGCAGTACTGTATGTGTCCCAGAGTAAAGGGAGAATGCACACTAAAGCAAAACTACATCAGTTTCAAGAAAAGAGGGGTCCGAACGAAACAAAACTGTCATTTCAACGTCTCAGCAAGGTCTGAAGCAGCCACATCACATCACGATTAAAGCAACTAAGCCTTCCTCAAAATAGATTTGCTCCCCAAACCCTTATAAACGCCACTTTTGTACAATCTTAACTTTGCCCGATCATAAAATAGACGTGTGCTGTTGCTGACAAAGGTCTGAGTCATCCACATGGGGCTATTGATGACAAGGGAAATTTGAATGACCACTAAATAATTGTGACAGCTTGCAGAACAAACAACAGCGCTGACAAATCCAAAATTCAGAACACAGGAGGTCCTCAGTCACCAGAGGCAAAGCCTCAAAGGCCTGGAAGTCAGCAGATAAGTGATATTTAATAACCGTCATCTCTATTTTGTTCACTACATTGCTAGAGACAATCTGAGGTGCTTGTGGACTGTTGTGAGCTCAGCATGAGCTGTCTGCGGTTTGCGAGCTCAGCTTGACAGGAGTCTCAGGGCACTACCTTGAAAAAAAAGTCTCAGATCATACATTACACAAACCAGATTCTCCTTCTCAGATTGTTGTATGAGCAGTCTTTGCTTGAGGTTTGTTGATTATTTTGCAATTAAATGGATGACTCCTAGTGTGTTAAAGGGATAGTTCAGATTATTTGACATGGAGCTATATGAGGCACTTGTCAATGGTCAGAATATTAGCTACAGTAGATGCCTGGCCGGCACACCCTCAGTTTGGAGAGACGAGTATCAGCATGGAAGCTGTGCACAGGGTCAGCAGCAAAACATATTTTAGCCACTCATAAAAGTATAATCAATATCAGTTTAAGTGTAGAATATTTTCCCTTTTTTACTTTGCTGTCAGACAGTCTTTTCTGATGAGAAACTGCTGTCATGTAAGCCAAGAATTGCTCTCTCTTAACCAAGCAAACTCCAGAGGCAAAATCAGTATTTTTACAGCAAAACACGAGAGTTTCTGATCTACTGCAGCCTCAATCTGTTCGTTTGTGTAACTGTGTGACTTTGGTGAATCCAAACTATCCTAACAGATCAAGGCAACAACTCCCATGTTCTGTAAGATAAAAGTACTAATAATGCCTATGGAGCCTGGTTGTTTTGGAGAGAGCGGTATTTGGCGTATATTACAGCAGTTTCCCATCAGAAAAGGCTTCCTAAAGGTAAAGCCTATTCTAAACATAGTGGATGTTTAGACTGATATTGATTTTTGGGGGCAGATCTTTTTTTTTAAGTGGCTGTAATACTTTTTGTTGCTGAACCTGTCCAGAGCAGTAAAGTAAATGCTTAACTTCCGTGTTGGGGCGTGGCGACCAGCATCTGCTGTAGCTAATACACTGACCATCAATACATACGTGGTGCAACTCCATTTCAAATAACCAGAACAATCCTTTTAATTGCAAAACTTCCTCCTGTAAAATGTAGCAGGCTCCACATTAGGCACAGAAGAGAAATTTCTTGCAGAGCGGATTATTAATATGCACGTCAAAGCATTAGCGATGCTCTCACCAAACATTACAACAACATTTGACAATCGCTCTTGTGTTTCTGCATCACTGAACAATCAATTTCTTTTAAGCACTGGTTGATTTGCATCATTAAAAGCTCTTAGTTTTTTCTTGTATGTGAAGTTCACGGCAGTCCCGAAACAGTACTCTTGATGGAGATACTAAGACGCGGCAGCAAGAAAGAAGAAACGGGGCCACTGCTCCCTTAGGAACCCCTTCCTCTCACTAAGGCTCTGTCTGCCCCTGAATTTAATTAGATTCTGATATCAAGCCTTTTTCTCCTATGCTTCCCTTCCTCTTCAACATGCGTGAAATTGCACGGCACTATCTATTATTTATTCACTCTCATTTGCTTATTGTTTCTTATGGATGCCTTCGTTAGGGCACTTGCGGCTCTGCTGCCTGTGATATGACGCTTTTCTTCATCTCCCTCACCGCTCAGACCCACCTCCTCTGCAGGTCTGAGCCCAACTCATTTGCTGGCATTGGTTGGGGAGCTATGGATTTTTTTTCCCCCCTTTCACCCAATGACAGCACGGTGAGGTGCTATGAGGGCTGGGTGCTAATGAGCTGACTCTGCAATGCTGGGGGAGATGCTCTGTAATACAGGGGGGAGTCAGAGGACGGAGCAGGCGGAGATGCTCTGGCACGAGCAGAGTCAGAGGGGCCATTATGACCGTGCCACACCGGGGTTAGAGAGACTCAACCACCCCGGTCAGACAGAATGGAGTGTCTCTAAAGTCGGCCATTCTGAACCAAACTGAACCCATCATTTAAAATGACATCACAAAATGGCATTCTCGACTCGATTTCTTTGCGCTTTTTGTCCACTCTGTTTGTGTAGATTTCAGAAAACTGCAACCAAAGGGAGGATGTTGAAAACAGAGGTTGTTTGTTGGTTCAGCCACTGCACCAGTTGCATCATGGGATGGACCATAACCACATAATGAGACCCACAGAGAGGCATATATATCCCTTCATCTTGAATACAGAATCATTTATGTAATGAAATATTTTGAGTTTTAAAATCCACTGCTTCCATCCGATTTTTCTCCATTATACAACATATAAACTCCCACAGCATTGAGTCCTTGACACAGGGTGTGTGTAACTGGCTGTATTTTCCTCTCAAGGCTGGCATGTAAACAGCATGAAGCCAAGGGATTTTTTTCCATTTCACAATAAAAAATTCATGTAATTGTCATATATCACCTCTGTAAATCTCAAGACAGATAGAGATGCTGTAAATCTGGCAACAGTGCTTTGATTTCTGACCATTACCCTGTTTATAAAATGTTATTTTCCGTAAAAAAAAAAAAAAAATGTATATTTCTTTTAAAAAGGGATACATGCATTAAGTGACACAATAAAAATGCAAAGAACACTGTGTACATTATAAATATCTGTATTTGTACATGTTCCTTTAGTTCCTATTAAGACTTTGTGAACCAGAGTGAAGTGAGATGAACTTGACTGCTTCCCCCCCCTTGGATTGAGATGTAGCCTCCTCCATAAGCCCCCCACGCTGAGTTTGACATAAATAATTCTGCTCATTCTGCTGTGGACACAAGTGGTGTGGAATGTGGACATGAACTGAAAATAGAAGCAGCACACTTACACGCATGGGTGACCGAAAAGCTGTTGGACGACTCGAGGTTGTCGACGTTGTAGTTGAGGTGGAAAGGCTTTTCAGTGGTGTTTTGGTTGGTGTTGTAGAGTTGGACAGCGAACCTGAACGCGCTGTGCTCCTGCACCGTGGAACGCATGAACAGTCCCCCTTGAAAAGAGATGGAAAGCAAAGATCAGACAAGGATCTCACAGTCGGGTCTCGTTTTTTTTTAGTCTAGTGGCAGGTTTAGACCTCATTTTATTCAGTGAGGAGGAACTCTATAGGTCCTGTTGTAATATAAAGGAGGCTGATTGCAATTTGAAAGAACTATCATGCATTTTGACCAGTGCGCCTGTGTGCAACTCTTCAGACCGTCTCCCGTCTTCCTTATCATACACTCCACTTATCTTCAAGCCAGTCATTTTATAGACACAGTAAACACTACATGTAGCTGTATTCCGCACTGTTTTCCAGCGGTTTTAAGCGTACAGCATCTGTAAAATCAAGTTAGTCTCTCATTGCGCAAAGCTCCGGCGCTCCGCACGGGTCTCTCCGGTTAAAAATTGCAACCTTGCGTTTGATTTTTAAGACACAAACCCCCGGTATGCAGCCGTTTAACACGGCAAAAGCACTTACCGATATTAATCTGGTTGGGAAATCCTGCGTACGATCTGTCAAAGAGCCACAGTAAGAACAAAACCACACGTTGTGCCATTTTCTCCGACCTATCTGTTCAACTCCTCAAAAGGGTCTGTCTAAGCAAATTCATATGTTCTGGATGGAAGCCGGGCGCGATGGAAATCCAGTGGAAAGATGATGGTCGCTCACAGTGCACCAATTAGGTTCATTGAGGTGCAGCCCAGCTGCAGAGCAACTAAGAGAGGGAGAGAGACAGAGAGAGGAAAGAGGGAGAGGAGGGAGGGGAGGGCTGGTGGTGAGGAGGGGGGGAGAAGGAGCTGATCTGAACTCCGATTGGACCCGTCGCGGCGGGCCAATGTTGGTCAAACTTGATCTGACGTTAAATTAAAAAGCCTCAGCCCGCTTGATTATGACAGCTTGGAATAAACGCAGCACTTGTCAATATTAGCCTTCTGCTGGCCCAATCAATAGAAACACTGCAATCTCAGGTGGCCAATGACTCTGTGAATGGCCCGGCCGCCTCCAGCTGCTGCCGCACACACATCCACGAACTGCAGCACACCGGGCCAACATGCGAGCAGAGCTGCGGCGATTTTCCACGTCTGAAAAGTTTGTGCAGCGGACTGCACATGTTTGTGTTACGTTGTTGTTATTGTTGTTTGTCAACCATTCTGTAAATTTACTCTGTCAGCGTTTCTCCAGCCTGGATGAGTAAACACTGACACTTTTAAGGTTAGAAACAGGTAAAAGTGATGATAAGATGGCAAGTTCAAAATATTCCTCAGACAGACACCACCCATACGAGGACATGTTTAACAAAAAAAATAAAATACATTTACTTTTAAGGTCTTTTTTCCCCATAATATCACTGCAAAGGTGCTTTTTGAACAGTTTTAAAGACAAGAGGGGAGGGGAGGCATCCTCAGATGTCTATGGGACTTCATACACTGCAGTGGATCTGTCAGCACCCCTTCTTTCACCAAGCAAGTGTTTGTTTACCACAACGACTTTCTTTCTTTTGAAAAATGGATCATTTGACTTTTTTAAATAATTATATGTGACACAAATATTCTGAAATCAACACTGACCACTTAAACTGAGAATAAATTGTTCTACCTGCATATCAGAGATTACTTGGCTGCATGCACGAATATCAAGAACAGCACTATTAGCATAAACATTCACTTTATCTAGGCTTCAATTATATAGATCTTATTCTTAAAGTCACACTTTAAAGAGTGATTACACATTTCCTCTTCATATTCTTTGTTGTTACACACAGTGGATGAGGGCAGAGGGACATACTGGGAGCAAACAGAACTGTCTATGGTCCTGAAACTGGTCATGAAAAGGCTGAAAGGGACTGAACAACACTCATTTTATCTTCTGTGTACCTCACCACAAATAACAAATATATATATATATATATATTTAAAAACAGACATAGCTTTCTTTGCAGGTTTGACCATAATCAACCAACTGATATCTGTGAGTAAAATCTGCATCTCCTTTTATTTATTTACTTTAAGTTTCACTCTGTCTCTAATGAAACATCTATCATTCCTGTGATTCTGACTAAGAGAGAACAATTAAGGGATTACTGGCCCATTTATCACCCTCAGCAAAGCGCTTTGAAAATTGAGTTTTTAATTGCATTGCAAATGGCTAGGGCCTCAGCTATTGATACTGCAATGCACTGAGTTCCCTTCAACATGGGACAGACTGCGCGTCCTATATTAAACTTGCATGCACTGTGTAACCTGATCTTAAAGGAAAATGAATGATGGGTAACTCTAAGTTATAAGGCGCTGCTACAACGATGCAGCAGATCAAGCATCACTGACAATTAAACAATACAATAACAGATGAATACAGGGATGTAATATCTGTGTCAAGAGAACGGAAAATGACTTCAATGGATAGTTTGGGTTTGGTGGGGTTGTATGAGCTACTTATTGATAGTCAGTGTATTGCCTACAGGAGACTGCGGTTTGTACGCCCCCAGTCTGGAGAAGCATAGAGGAGTAATGGTGGATGAAATAAAACAATGTACTGCAATGGAGAGTAAAACATACCTGACATACAACACACATTTATTATGGTTTTCAACTGGAAAACACCATTTTATAAGCCAAATATCACTCTCTCCAAAGCCACCAGACTCCTACCGCTGCCTTTATCAATTAGATTGTGTTGTTGTGTGACTTTGGTGTCTTAAAGGGTTAGTTTTTGGAATCACCAAAGTCACACAACACAAGGTAACAGATCGAGACACCGGTGGACCAGCAGCTCCTGTCTTCTGCAAGGTAGAATAACTATTTCTGTCAAAGGAGTCTGGTGGCTTTGGAAAGAGCAGTATGTGGTTGATATAACAGATGTATGCCATCAGAGGAGGTTGTCTGAGGGCAAGGTAGAGCAGTGAAAATATTCTAAATATAGCTACACTGAAGCTGTTGATTTTTTTTTTTTTAGGTGACCAAAATAAGTTTTGTTGCTGACTTTGTCTACAGCGGTACATTGCTTTGTTTCCTACACCAGGCCTCCTGCAGGTAATACAGACTTCCACACTGTCCCTTTGATGTTTACGATTTGTAGGACGAGTTTATCATTTTTGCCATTTATATTTCACAGCTGAATTACACTGTGATCATGTGTTTGACGCCGTGTCGTTAATCATTCATGTCGATCAAGCGCCGCTGTGGTGTGACCCAGTCATTGGAGGGGAAGATTTCCTTTCCAAACAGGGTCAAAGTGGACATCTATTCCCACAACTCAGCAGCTCTCTGGGGACGAATCAGGGATGACATCACATTGATTCTTTGGTCACTGCAGCCTCCATGTCAGCGTTGCAGGACGCCGGCTGACTGACCTCGAAGGCTGAAGTCATAATGACCAATGTCAAAACGTGACCCGCTGACTTGTCTGGTCGGCCATTTCCCCAAAACTGTCACCACATCACACCTGAATGTGAAGTGCTGACAGTTGTTTTAGTGAAAATAAGAAGCCACCTGTGATGTAGCTTCGCTAAAATGTAGAAACAATTAATTGAAAGAATACCAAAGGAGCCATTTAATTGGTCATTCACAGTGCGTGCTGTTTCTCACTGGGAACCGAGCTAATCATGCATCATTTCAAACAAAACCCATAAAGAAAAAGCATTATTCGCTACGAGGGGAGCCCGAGTAGTTTAGATAAGGCTTTGATATAATTGATATTAAATGATGATGATTCCACTGCATTATTTGTAATTAGGACATTTTGGCCACGCTGCGTTATCCTCTAGGCTCAACCTCTGCAGGAATTCAATTTTGTCAAGAGTGTAAAAAAGCACAGATAGGATCTATATGAAAACAAATAATTATATGATATGCCGTTCACAGGAGTGTTACTCGAGCAGGCGAAATGAAAAGACTGAAAAATAGATGAAAAGATGTTGCCTTTTATCTCATGATGATGATGATTCACAGGCTATAGCTCTGAGCAGTGAGAGCCTCACCAGCAAGAATTATTCATTTGCTCCCTGCTTTCTCCTCCTAACACAACAGGATGAAATCTTCATCTTCGCCTCTTTGAGGATATGTGAGCAAATAAGTTAGAAACTATAACATTTATTAAAACATGACAGTCTCCGTCTCTATGGGGGTCTAGGAGCCACTGGTGTAATTATTTTTATGTTTGATTTGCTCATGATTACTGGATAATTATTCTGTCATGCAGACATAACAAGTGTCAGTTTTCTCATGATCACAAAATAATGATTTAACACAAACTGTCCTCTTGTGATCAGACGATAAAAACATGTGGCAGTCATCTATGGTCAGCAGTTGGACAGCGGAAACTTGCCTGATAACATTGATTCTCAACCTTTAGAGAAGTTGTTTGCCAATATGGATATTAATAGTTGAGAGTGGAACTCATTCTATGATGGAACTAATGACATATTGACTTAAAAAAACATTTCTGAATTTTATATTTGGTTATTAAGAATTATGACCTCAGTATGTGCAGAGCCGGACATTTTACAGTTGAAAATTAAACTGGTGAAGTGTTTCTAGTGGAGAAATCAAGTAATAGTGTGACTCTTTAAAATGAAGCAATGCCTGACTGTGACCTAACATTAAAGATTATTGGCATTAACATCAATGTGAGTTCTACCGTGAACGTGAGCCTGAGGTTACAGCAGATACCACATAACTGCAACATCCTCACGCTCCTGTCTCTCTACACTGTGAAAATGCAATAAAAACAAATTAATAACAAAGAATAACTGATCGTTTACAGGTTTACTCAACTGCTGCAGCTCACACAGTCGTGACATTCTCTAAACTGTACGTGCATTTTCATGGGAGGTCACAACTCCATTGTATGTCTGCAAAAGGTAGCAACTCACCCAAAGCATTTCATTCATGCTTCACACAATACTTATTGTGTCAGTAGATTGGCCAGTGCCACCAAAATGAAAAGTAAAAAACTGTACTGCTCAAAACGTTTAGATGTTTTTACATCATGACATTCACTCCTGGAAATGTTTCTTATATACAAATCTCTGTTTTGTCTGACTTTTCTGTTGACACTGACTGCGTTCTCTACTCACGATCGCTTGCGTGTGTGCATGATCAGTGGACCTGAAGCTTGTTTGCTCAATCAGCCCAATATCCTTTGTGCACATTCATGACTGTGCTGAAAGACCTCTAGGATCCAATTAAAAAAATATATTTTATGGCTCCATGCCAGTGACAGTCTTGGACAGAGGCGTTATGTCTTCAGAACATCCCATTCTTGTGAAAGTGATATCTCAAGAACGCCTCAAGAGAATTTCTTTAAACTTGAAACAAATGTTAATAATGAACAAATTAGATTTTGGGGTTCAAAGGCTGAGGTGACTTCATTTTTGTCCCATTCTCATGAACACGACATCTCAGAAATGCATTTAGGAAATTTCTTCAAAATCAGTACAAATGTCCACTGGGAGTCAAGGCTGAACTGTTTAGATTATGCTGGTCAAAGGTTAAAAGTCGCTGTGACCTCACAAAACACACTGTTGGCCATAACTTCAGAATTCAATTACTATTATTACAAACTTTCTCACAAATGTCTAAAAGGATACCAGCGATTACATTTCAAAAAATGTAAAAGCAGTAGTAATCCATCATAGTTACTAATCAAAATGTCAGTGATTTCCAAAGGGGGTTACATACAAGTAATCTTTTCGGGTTGCCTGGCGAAGATCTGCACTCTGCCTAACGCGCTCTTCTGGTTAGATTCAGATTTCAAAAGTAGGTAAAACTTTACTGGCAAGAGTCAGTACTATAAAAGACTGCACACAGAAAAAGATTATGCACATTTGTATGTACAGTATACAGTAAAAATATTTGTGTAGCAATGTGTTACATATAATTACTGTAAAGAGAAACTTCCTGTGAATCTTAGTTAATTCGTGTCACCTGGCAGCTCATTTGCTAATTTAGCAGACATCACAGACATTCTGTGTCGTATATATTTATGGAATATTCATGTATGTGTGACAGATTTTGATATTTGAATGGATCGTGTTGCTTGAGATGGCTGAATGAAATAATGTTTAGACGTTGTGTAGAGTTTGATCAGAACTGATCAGTTGATCCTCAGTGTCAGTGAGCCATGTGTAAGTGGTTATTGTGCAAATTAATAACTAATGTAATGTGAAGGATTTTTAGTAGCCTATGTGGTTAGTATTTTGCAAGGGAAAAAATAAATGAAGAAATATTGTATGAAATAAACAGAATTGTGCGTAACTGTCACACAGTATTTGTTTCTTGTCCTCATTCCTTGAATCATCTTGTGACCCATCAGATTTATTTTGGCAGCCCATGTTATTTATCTTGTGTTGTCCAGGTGTTGAGTCTAACACTCTGGCTCAGTACAGGAGTATCAATCCAACAATATTGTGAGACCAAGGGACTCAATATTATTGCCTAAATGAAACATTTAACCGGGTGGCGCAGAGTGCAAATCCCCGCCTACCACTGCAGCGTTCAGCTTTAATCCGTGACTCCAGTGTTTCCAGCTCCATAAAACTCAGCTGGCAGCGTTCCCTGTAGCTGCGCTGGTGACTCCTACTGGTTGGTCGGGACGTCTGTGTGGCGTTACGGCTAAGATCGGCAGGAGATTATTTGAACCTCTGCGTGTGCAACACTCTCCTGGTGAAGCTCCTCGCTGTGAGGGGAAAAGAAGCAGCTGGTGACTCCATGTGTATCGGAGGGAGCTCATGGCTGTCTACACCCTCCCTCAGAGAACAGTGGGTGTTAGCACGGTGGGCTCTGCAGTACATGGGGATTTGCCCTTTAAAAATGGGGAAAGAGGGGGAAAATGCCAAAGAGAAAACCAATAGATAAAAAAAAATATCAGCAGATGACACTATTAGAGCCAACTGCAGCTTCAACTGACCATAAGGCTCCTGTCACATCCATTAAAAGCATAGTGCGGATTATTTGAAGTGGGGTTGTATGAGGTACTTATCGATAGTCAGTGTATTACCTACAGTAAACACAATAATAATAACTTCATTTATGCAGCACCTTTAAAAACAGAGTTTACAAAGTGCTTTGACAGACAAAGCAAGAGCAGGATACCCAGAGGGCAATGAACAACAGGAAGCCAAAACAGTGAGGCCAAACAAAAACAAGACAAATCTAAACTAAAATCGAGGAACAACTATAACCCACAGCAAAAGACACAAAAACATACTACAAATAAAACAGAATGATCAAAGAGATAAGAATAATAAGAACAAGAAAAGCATCATGTCAATAAAAAAAATAGAAAGGACTATTAGAAAAAAGCCGAGTTACATAATGTCACTATGTATAAATAAACGGAGATAAAAAGAATAAAAGATTAAAAAGTAGGTGTAGATATATTCGTAGATGCCAGCTGGGATGCCCCTGGATTAGAGAAGCTATATGCTATATTCAGGCTTGAGGAGTAACGGATTACATGTAACAGTGTTATGTAATTAGGATACAAAAAAAGGTAACTGTAATCCATTATAGTACAGAAAAAAAATGTAATCAGATTACCGGTATATTTGATGAAAACAGGGATTACTTAGCATTATACTTGATATTTTAAAATTAAACGGGATATACTACAATGCAGCAGACACACGCACAGTGCGCACACATTGCGGTGCTTTATGCCACAACGCTGCAACAAATCAACACGTGAAACGACCAGCCGTGTAGCCTCGATCCGTGTGTAAACATAATGTAAGCTCAGGTCGTTCATCATTATGGCCACTGCCGGGGAGAGAAATGCTTTTACTGGATGGAAACTCCGGCATCATTTTAAGTTTAAATCAGAAAAGTGGAACAACATCAAATTATGCCTCCCAGCTGTCAAAATACTGTCATCATCCAGGGACTCGATGTCCAACTTAAAGAAACATCTACAGGTACGGAGACAAACCGCTAACGTTTGCTGAAATACACAGAAATCCAGTAAGCTAAAGTTAAGGTTTGTCAGCTTGCTAACATGTCAATAACCTGTCAATAACCTGTCAATACTGCTACTCATGCTACTACTGTACTGCATAACTACTACTGGAAAACACTGTAGGTGCTGATGCTGACTTGTGTCGTGCCAAAAAGTGATAATGTTAGTCTGCCAAAAACCGAATCACCCAGTTTATATACGTCTAATATCATAACAGCTGCATTTATCTGGATCCAACAGTCATAACGTGTAATAAACATAACGTCATGTCTGTTGTATATGTGTTTGGTCTTATATTCTTTCTTATCCTCTGCATTATTTACCTGCTCTGTGCTGTAAATTATAACCATCCAATCTCTTTTTAACACTTTAAAAGCCGTTCTTGGGTTTAGAGGGGGAAAACAAATCATGTTTTTAGTGATAATAGCAAGATTTCTGCCAGAAAGGGCTATTGGCACAACGCCATTCAGGCCAACTGCTTCTGTGTGCAAAGGAAATCAGTTTCGGCAGATGATCATGTTTGGCACATCTGTAATTAAAGTCAGCACCTGTGCATTTCATGTCACAGACAATGCAGACATCAGGACAGGCAAATTACATGTAGGTCACTTTGGAGCATGTTAATACCTAACACACCTCTTTCAGGTGGTGACTTTTTTTTTTTACATCTAATAATAAACTATAACAAATAATTGTTACAATTATCATTATTATTATTATTATTATTATTATTATTATTATTTATGTGTCTTTGTATGTTTCTCAAAAAAAAATACACTGAGCAGATGACACATCTTTTATACCCTCGTCTTTATTTGCATGTTTGGTATTGAAATAATCCAAAAGTAACTAAAAGTAATCAGGTACATTACTTTAATATTGCAATACTTAGTGTAGGTTACTGATTACATTTTTTAACAGGTAACTTGTAATTGTACTGGATTACATTTTTAAAGTAGCCCTCTCAACCCTGGCTATATTTAAAACATAATATAATATAAATACATTTTCACTGTTTTACCACACCATCAGGCAGACTTTTCCAATTACAAACCACCAAACATCACCGTCTCCAAACCAACCGGACTCCACTGGCAAAAACATTCATTTTACCTTCCTGGTTTACTGCTGCCTTGATCGGCTACTTTGTTTGTATTATTGTGTGACTTCTGTATTTTCAGTTTGAATGCACCACAGTCACACACACAGACTAACGAGCAGATCAAAGCATCAGTCGATCAGCAACTCCTGTTTTTAGTGAGGTAAAGTTTTTTTTGCCAAAAAAGTCTGGTTGGTCTAGAAAGAGTGGTATTTGACTTACTGTCAGCAGTTTCCCATAGGAAAAGGCTTTCTGACAACAAGTGGTGAAAATGTTCTAAACATAGTGTTCACTTAAACAGGTGGCTAAAGTACATTTTGTTGCTGACTATCCCTATCCCAGCTCAAACTGGGCGAGAGTAATAGTGATAATCTCCATCTTTTTTATCTAAAGAATATATGAAAGCAGCTTTAGTCTACGTATTATTTCATGATCACATGAAAACAAAGCATGTCATGTAGAGAAGACAACATAATTCTGCTGTGATCAAAACATGATCGTAATCGATTGGCTCATCCTGTTCATGTCATACTGCTGTGAGACAAAAACAAAGCTGGCTCGCTGCGACACATCTGCTCACCCTCTCCTCGTGTATGATCAGAGGCTTGGCGCCCAGTGACTTGCAGATACAGAACCAGGTGTTTGGGTAAATTCTTAAATCTGCTGCAGATTACCTTGGAGCTTTAATCTAATGGGCTGCGATGCATCAAGGCTGTACGTTTAAATCTACAATGATGACTTCAATTTAGCAAGACTCATTTTCTGTAAAAAATGTGCGCACGTCAGAGAAAATTGCTTTCTGTGTCAAAGCTTTAAACAGTGAACAGCTGAAAAATTCAATATTTTTCAGACTTGCAACATCTGACCAGAACTGGTCACATCATGTTTCATTTCCGGACTTGACTCACCTTTCAGTCACTGTTTTTCCCACCATTTAGCGTACTGGCTCACATCAATCCTACCCCGCTGAGGAATGAAATTCAGTAATCATAGAAATGGGTTCCTCTGGTGAAAGACACATAATGAGAGGGAGTGAATTAGTATTGTAGGAAGGATGCAGTTAAACAAGCATTATGCAGCTCAAACTCAATGATTTGGAGAGCTATTCCAAGAGCCCATCAGTCTTGGCCAGATGTTGGAGGCTGATAAGAGAGTCTGCTCTCAAGGAGCTCTTCTTTATTCTGTCAGTGCCTCTTCCCATGAAAGAGACTCTGGGAAGGCAATGGCCTAAGGAGACAGAGAAGCACTTGCCATTGTGGTGGAGTGTCACACAAATGTAAAGAAACAACAAATCTAGTTGAATAAAACATTCTGTGCAAACACAGAGTACAATGTGAAAATCACATTTGGTTAACAAAGTGTAAAAAAGAGAATCTCCAGTGGGATAAAACTATGTCGAGTGGCAGAACACTGTGATGGAAAAGATGTTTCGCTGTGAACTCCCTGTGAGGAAAATGAAAACGCATCATGTGGCATAAGATAAATGACGTGACATAGTTCAAGGGATGAGGAAAAGAAGTGCCTACCCCAATTTCACTATTTGAATGCCGCTGCGTGCTGCGTCACAAACCCATCACGCGCTTTGGCTCCCTAGCAAACACTCTTTGGCCTGAGTGTGACAGAGGCGGTGTTATCAGCTGCACAGGCTGACACACTTCACTCTCTCGCCTCGGGCTTTGCAGAGTCAGAACCATGCGACCGCAGCAGTCAGCGCAGCGTGGCAGGAAGACATCTTCACCACATGAGGTTTGGGCTTCACGGAATAGGCCGTCTGCACGCAGAAGGGTACCCCACACTTAACACACAACACACAACACACACAAATGTGTACTGGACAAACATGTTCGTGCACACACAGCAGCACATATGCAGTGCACAAGGCAATCAAGGCATTCCTGGCTATCAGAGCATGTATGTGGGTGGGTGGTCAGAAGGTTATATGTGGCCTTGTGCATAAATGATTAGTTGAGTACACAATTAATGGGTCAAGAGAAAAATTATGCTAGTTGTGTCATCTAAAGGGCTTCTAAAAAATGCTAGTTTTACCTGAAACACCAGTATAATCTATAAGAAATGTTAGTTTTGACTTCTAAAAGTGCTAAATTTAGTTTCTTAAAATGCTAGCTTTAGCCTCTCAAACTGTGTTACTGTGCTTCAGTGATTAGCTTGTTACACAATTAGTGGGTCAACAGAAAATGTCCCAAAAAATTCTACAAAGTTTAGGATTTTCTTCTTAAAATCCTATTGCAACTTCTAAAAAAATGCTAGTTTAAGCTTCTAAAAATGTGGTCTAGTGCTTAAACAATTAGTTAATCACACAATTAGTGGGTCAACGTCAAAAAATATCTAACTAATGTGATGATTGATTAAACATTGGAGTCCTTTAAGAAGCACCTATGTCAAAAAATGCCACAAATATTAGTTTTTGCTTCTAAAATCACTAATAATGCTAATAATATAAGTTGAAGCAACAAAAACGCTAATTTTAGCTTCTTAAATTTGAGGGTTTATCAATTTCACTTCTTTACATCATTATGAATTAATATATTTTGGGTATGGATAATAATAAATATATAAGCTAATCAATAACAAATATTCTTTGATGCTATAATGTGGTCACTGTAATAGAGCAACCACTGCTTGATCACATGCAGTTATTAATGACCTGTCATGATGTAAATGACTGACCATTTTCCAAAAAACAAACAGAGCTGTGTGTAAGAACTATGGCTAAAGGAACATGTTAAATCCCACTTGTCCACTACTGGCTGAATTTCAGATGCCTTCATTGCATCTGAAATCGTAGACTTGTTTTTTTCTGCTTAGTATCCTCCGCACAGCAAAGAGGTATAAAAAAGAAAACTATGCACACCAACCATATCACGAGTTTGACTGAGGTTAGGTTCCAATGACCCAGTCATTTCAGACCTCCAGAAGGGAGTGACAAAGGTTTAATAGCAGAGGCAAGTTATGGTGGAGAGAAAAAAACGAAATGAAATGCAGCCAAGAAAATGCTAAAAACAATCCCTTAGCAGCAGCAGAAGCAGCAGCAGAAGCAGCAGCAGCAGCGGTAACAACAACGGCAGCCTGTTATTTTCCCTTCCCCCATGGCCTCTGTTGCCATATCGCAGTAATAGGAGATGGGTGTTGCTCACTGCCTGCGTGCCTAATTGAGAGGAAAACAAACTGGTTGCTACAGATAATGGGAAAGGTGAGGCAAAATACCATTAATAGTCAGTGATCCTTTTAAATAATTACCTGTGTCCACTGTGTCACGTCGCCGGCACTGTTCCCGTGATTGATTTTCCAGCTATTATGGGTGTTAAGATAAAACTTGCTAATGCAAAGAGAAATCAATCTTACATATTATAATGTATGATAGATACTCTCCATGAGCAAATACTACAGTTTAAGGTGATTTAACAACACCGCTACAAAAGATTTTATGTCGGCTGAACAGGAAACATGATGAGCAACACGTTTGTAAATTGTGGCGAATAATGACAACCACGGGCATATTACAAAAGCAAAGCAAATATATTTGTTTATAAAAACCATACAGACATACAGGTTTCCAGGCACGTTTAATGGTAGTCCGTTGCGCTTTGATTTCCAACATACATGAAATGCATGAAAGCATTCAAGGTCAAGCATTTCACAGGAACAGCACATGATAAATGATAAACATTCTGTAGATAGTCTGTACCATACTTCTTAATAATGCACTCCACATCTCTGCAGTTATAATGAAACATTCAGTAGTCAGAAATATGAATATTGCATGTCATTAATGGATCAAAGAAGCAAGAGGTCAGCAAGCAATATATGTTTTTCTAAAAGTGTGTGTCCGTGTCTGTCTGTATGTGTGTTCCAGCGCTGTTTGTCAAGGAGGGAAGCTCCTGCTGTTTGTTAGTCCCTCACAGGCTGTAATGCTTCAGTTGTCCCATTGTTAGCCGCTTCTACTGTACCTGCAATTAAATTTCCAAAGTCAGAGGAGCTTAACTAATTACTCCCAGCAAATGCCCCCTCTTTCCAATGCAAATAACACCGCAATACGCTCTAATAGTGCAGGAAGCCATAACATGGGCTTGGTGGATCTCGCCCTGTCAATCAATACGAAATTGGATTTGCAACATAATGTTATGTCAGCTATTTCTGCGCATTCATTTGACAGATAAAACTATAATCAAGCTAATGCAATGCTCTCAACAGAATAGTTTAGCTGCGTGAGCTGAAATGAAGCCACTTTCTCCTTTTTTGCCCGACTGAACAGAACCCAACAAGTCTCAACCGCAGCATTTCTCATGTATGATGCTGACAAGTGCTTGACGAGGCCGAGACCAGGCAGCTTGTCTGCACATGCATGAGAATGATGCTTTTTTTTTTTTTTGTCAAATACGAATCACCGCAGAATTCCATCACTCTGGATGGAATATAAAGTTTAATGGAAATGTTCTCAGTTTTGATGAATATTTGCATATTCTCATGTAGTGTGCTGTCAGTGGCAGCAGCGGGTGGCAGCGGAGCGCAGAGAGGCTTTAGTGTTTGTGCAGATCGGCAGACAACTATTGCTATAATTATATTAGGACATCTGCAAGGCCACCGACGGCCAATAAAAACCACCTGCGGTACACAAGGCCTTCAAAACCATCACTGCATGCTTGTGTGGCTCTGTAAAATACTGTAGCAGAGCCTGAGATGTCTCCGAAAGGTTTCCATCAGCGGTGACTCATACCAGATAAAATAATGTGAAAGAAAGAAAAAAAACATAGACAGCGACAACCAAAACAACAAATATAGCCTTTAAAACAACCACACTGTGCATTATTCTCTCTATCAGTGTTAGCAGATCTTGACAGTGCAAGTAATTTATTCTTTGTGTTAAGATGTTATGTAAAGATATCTCAGTAATGGCTAATATACAGTAGGTGAATGTTAGAGCGGGCAAAACATCTTCACCACATGAGGTTTGAGCTTCACTGAATAGGCTGTCTGCACACAGAAGTGTACCCCACACTTACCACACAAATGTGTGCTGACAAACATGTTCACGCACACACACACACACACACACACGTGTACAAAGTAAATTACAGGATTTCTGGCTATTAGTGCATGCATGTGTGTGGGCAGGCAGAAGGTTATACATGGCATAGTGCTTAAATGATTAGTTCATTACACAATTAGTTGGTCAACAGAAAAATTATTATTAACTATTGTGTTAACTGATTAAACATTTGAGTCATTTAAGAAGCACAAGTGATAAATGGTAGTTTTTGCTTCTAAAAATGCTGACAAAAATAAGCTTTTGGTTCTAAAAATGTGGGTTTCTGGAGAACAGTATGCCTCCGGCCCGGCACCATCGGCGGGCGGAGGCATACTGTTCTCCAGTTGTCCAGCCGTACGTGAGTCCGTGCGTCCGTCCATCCGTCCGTCCGTCAAAGATTTTTGTTTGCGCGATTACTTTTGAATGGGTGGACGGATTTGCACCAAATCTTGTGTGCTAATACTCTATAATAGGTATATGAACTGATTATTGACTTTGATATATTTTTGAATAACTATGTTGGATACTATTAGGTAATAAAGGTAATAGCTCTTTCCTTGCAATCTTTTCTCATTAACTGTATACTGTATCAATAGAGCCATAATTCTCAAACTCCTGGGACACTTGCAAATAGGATTTATAATGAATCAATGGTTTCAATCAGGTGTAAGGAACACAAAAAGTCACAGTTGTATGGAACTGTTGCAGGCGGAGGCATCAGAATTGACACTTTAGTGATGACTTCTACCCGTTTTCATTGCCTCCAAAATGCCTCTAGTGTTAAGTGCTTGTTTAAGCTACAAAAATCTCCAAAGAAATGCCCATTTTAGCTCCTAAAAATGGTTTAGCTAAAATGCCTGTTTAAGCGACAAAAAATGCTAGTTTCAGCTCCTCTAGTGATAGTTTGCTCAGAGCAATGCTCTCGTTTGCAGAACCACAGAACCGCCCTGATCACATTTTCTCTGTTACTGTTCACACATTCACACCTGTAAGCTGCCCAGTACAACCACAGACTGATCTGACGGCCACTGGGCATCTTCACTGGAGCCACTGGGAGCCTTTCTCGAGGGCTTAGCGGTGGAAGTGAGGAAGGGGCAAGTGCTGCTGTTCACTTTCTCCACCCAGATTTAGGACACCACTGCCCATGTCAACGTCTTCTCAACTGATGATAATGGTTATTTGACAAAACACGAAACAAATTTGCCACAAAGCTTTTAAAGCAACATATTGCAGTGGTTTTTCGTAGTGTTTCCATCTTTAATGTGTGTGTGACATAGGGGTTGCATCATTGTATACGTCGTGTAAATTATACATACAGTGAAGCTGCAGATGCACAGGAGTGCATTATTTACTGATGGCAGCAGAGGAAACGCAGATGCTTGACTGTAGAACATACACCTGACATCTGGAGGTTTTATTCTATAAGCACTTCAGTCAATTCAAGTCTTCAAAACGATTCCTGAATACCGTTCGCAGTTTAACTGATAACCACACAGCTGTCACGGCAGGTATACATGCTGTGGTTTTGTGGTTTTTAGAAAAAATGATCTACTGTCAACATTGTGCTAAAAATAACCGCAATGAAAACATATCCCAACACTGAACATACTAAAACAAGACTTTTTTTGGCCACAATTTGTGTTTTATTTTTAACATCGCGTTTTTGTGACATTTCTATGACATGCTACAGTTTATCACATTATTCATGCCACTTCTTCTGAACACCATATGCCTCTTTAGAGTCATTAAATTTTCATATATTTTCTCTTTTTCTTCTAAAGGTAAAGTGCACTAGATGTGTCATCCATGTGATCCAATTCACTCTGGCAGAAGCCTTTATTGCTCGGCCACATTTACTCTGCATGTACGATATGTCCTTGCAAAACAGCCCTTATTCATTTCCATTTACTTTGACCAGTGGTAGGGCTGCAGCAACACGGGCAATAAAACAGCTCATTTATTTGACATGAAAGCTGATGATTACTAAAGACAGCTCGAGTGGTGAAAACAAAGGCAGAGGAAATCCAGAGAAGATAGAGTTGGATTGATCTGCCTCAGAGCAAACAAATGACCCTGTCACCGAAGGGGATAGTTATACTTTATCCTCTGTTGCCCATCGAGTAAACACAGATTTTTGTTTAATGTTGGGTAGAAATAAAGCACCAAACCTAATATGACAAATTCCCTAAGTTCTTTTAAAAAAAAAAGTCTGGACAGGTGGTGGTTATACAAGCCTACAGACGGGTCAGTCCACTCAGTGGGAGTTCTGCTTTGAAAGGGGTTTCCAAGAACATATCTGGACTATAACAAATTGCTCTGAGCTGTAAGATTCATCACTGTCAGACCTCCTTTTTTGCCACACTTCTATAGGTCACCAAGAGCCCCCTAAAACAGGAATTTCCAGAGAATATGGCACACTTATTTTAAAACCTTTTCACCTGACATTTTAAAAGGTTAAGCTACCTGGAAAGGGCAAGCTAATTAAATAATTTCTTCTCCAAGAGGAAAAATATCAGCTAATCACTTTGGAGACGTATCTCACAAATATTATTTCATCATTAGAAACACTTTAGAGGAAGGTCAGCAGGTCTGACTGAGGATGCAGTAGCAGAGGGAGGAAATACTGTTTCTTTTTTCACAGTTTAAGCTGTTTCTTGTGTAAGTTAATCATGCTGTGTCACTCATAGCTTAGTAACCATAACCACTCACAGCAGGCCTGTAAAGCTTTGGATTTCTACACATGTTGAAGTGGTGTGCATGGAGCAGCAACAAGAGCGATACTCTGCTGCTGCTGTCTTTTGTTTTTTTCTACTTTGTCCAAAACCAAAAAAAAAAAATAAAAAATGCAAGAGCAAAAATGTAAGGCATGTATTTTTCTGCTCTTACATAAGCTGCAAACATTTGCATGTCCAGGTAATTAGTTGACTAACTACCAACGACCTCTGGGGATGAAAAGAGAAGCTGACACTGAAGTGCCAAACTCTCCAAAAATGAGTCAGTGCCCATATACCCCCACATTAAAATGTCCAACTTTACAGCAGAAATAAACACGTTTACAGCAAAAATAAATTGAATATAACTAAAAAAAAAAACTTGGGCTCTACACCTAATTTCCCTGTTCATGACAACTGTAAATGAGGGGATTTTTTAAAATAAAACTCACCTTATTTTTACATTAAAAGTTATGCATAATTAAAGGCATGGCCACACTGAGTGACAGGTGGGTACTATCACAGATGGTTAGCCTTCATTCAGCTGCCTCAACTCTTTATTACCCATCAGTGGAGCCAAGGCTCAATGTTAAATATTTAACATTTTTTTATATTCTTATATTTTCTACAATGTCTTATTTATGTTGTTCTTATTTATGTTATTTTTTACTTGTCCTAAGATTCATTAAACACGATTCTATTCAATAAATACTGTTTGGATATATCTTATTTGTTTATACCTGAGGCAAACTGTTTTAAAGATGGATTGTAGTGGGAACACTGGGGTGCACTTTGGCTTGGGGCCCAAGGAAGCTCAGGACCAGCTCTGTCTGGATGCTACTATATCAGATTGTAGGCTAATGTTAGCATTAGTTGTTGTCTGAGATCGCCAAACACACATACTAAAAAGCCTTTTCTCTTGTAAGGTAAGGAAAAGTAGGATACTAACTTTAACTTGGGACATGTAGCTTTGGTCATCATTTTCTTTAAAAGATTAAAAGGTTAACAGAGGCATTATTAACCAACTCATGAATCTAATGTTAGCTTAATTAGCTAGCTAGCTACAGCTGACACAATCTGCCAACGTCAGTAAATTCAGTCGACAAAATTGATGGTTACTGTTTGGAAATGAGAGACCTGTCTACCTATGTTTGAAATGAAGGACCCAGTAATTATTTGGAGTGGTAAATCTGTCACTATTATGTAGGAAACTGTACAAAACTGTGACATCTATCAGTGTGCACCTACAATCTGACCTTTATTTAAACTGGAGGGTCTTTTTAACACAGACTCACCAGTGGTTATTACATAATAATCACATCACTGATAAAATGCCCACACACTGCAGTGAAGTGACTATTTCAAGAGGGGTGGTCAGCCGATTGTTCAGATATTAGAGATCAGTTCTTGACAAAATGAAAACCTGGAGAAAATCTCATTACACATAACAATGTGTCCTTGTGCCCTCTAGACAGACATGCGTGCAAACAAACCCCACTAATCATGGTCTCTGAGTCCCAGGCCACAGTGGAACGTCCTCCAACACGCTGATGTCTTACTGTAAACTGCTATATTTTTTTTGTTGTTTTTCTTTTGGTCAATCATGAGGCGAGCAAGAACCTCTTGTGCAGTTTATGCTCAATAGGACTGCAGCTAAACTGGCAAATATATTAATTACCTGATGATTTTCACAATTAATTAACAATTAGTTGATTAGTCCATAAAATGTCATAAAATGGTGAGAAATGTTGATGTTGACTGTCCAAAGCCTAAGATGATGTCCTCAAAAGTCCTGTTTTGTCCATAACCCAAAAAATATTCAGTTTACTGTCAAAGAGGAGTAAAGAAACCAGAACATATTCACATTTGACAAGCTGAAATTCAAAATAATTAATCCATTAATAAAATAGTTGGGGATTAATTTAACTGTTGATTAAGAACTGAGTAATTGTTTTACTCATATAATTGATTTATGACAAATTGTGCTTATCCAGAAAAAGGACTCATGTTGCCATCTGGACACAAGAGCAACACAGACCAGCTGCAGACATTATTTACCAGGATCCTCATGTACGGCCATCATCATATTTTCACCAAGACATCGTGTCCTATAGCCTCTGCATAAAAGAATACATTAGCATGATTAAGATCAGAGCTGGGCCGATAAAGCTCGGTGCAGTCTATGCGATTTCAGATTTGACACAGCGGGCTAGGATAGAAGACTGTATCCTATCAAACAGCATGGAATGGACGGACGAGACGAGGCCGCTGGACTAATGCAGAGTGACACTCGCTCTCTCAGCGACTCCCCTAATGGCCCTCAGATAGACGTGCAAAACTGGGTGGCGTGAAGGGCACAGGGTTACAGGTTTATTCAACCACAGCTCTATCTGGTAAAATGTGCTCTATTATTGTCGAGCTCGCATTCAGATACCAGTGATACGAGACCCTGCTATTATTTAAAATAAACCCATTCTTCAGGCAGCTAAGGGCAACCCTTGTATTTTTATCCTCCTTGTTTGGTGTGTGAGAGTTTTGAACAAGGTTAGGCTTTTGTATGAGAAAGAAAAATCTCAGTGTGTTATTTTGAGCATTTCACACACAAAAAGGCACACACACAACAAAACAAAACAGAACTACAGTACATAACTGTAATAAAAGTGCAAGTAGGTGTTTAGCCAAGTGACAGTATTCATTTGTCACCTTGCAGACTGCTGGCGGTTGACTATTGGGAGTGCAGGACTGGAGGTTATGTGTGGTTGTGTGTGTGTGTGTGTGTGTGTGTGTGTGTGTGTGTTTTTGTACAAGTTTCTAGGGAGAAGTGCTGGTGGCAGAGATGCTACGAATAAAAACACTGGTCTGAAGGAACACACTGTGATTACCAGTGGCCCTGACCTGCAGTCTTCATAGTAAACCGGAGAATATGCTGGTTAGAGATGTTTTTGGCTCCCCAGTGCACAACACATATACTTGGATTGATTATTTCTTCGTAGACTCCAAACTGCCTCCTAATATACAAAATGAAAAATACCACACCATAACAATCTCAGACCATGCAGTGCTCTGTTTCTCTGTACAACTGGAAGACAATACTGCAAAACACGAGAGATGCTGACAAAATCCCACACTCCTCACAGACTCTATGTTTTGTTCTACCTTAAAAACCGATATAAAGGCTTTCTATGAGACCGATGATGGCCCTGATGTCTCATCATTACTGTTACAGGACACTCTAAGAGCTTTTCTGAGGGGAGACTAATAAAGAGAGACAAAAGAATTTGGAACAACAGATGAAAAACTGGATAAAGACAATGGTCAAAACCCTTCAGGAGAACTATACAGGACGATCCTGCTGCTAAAACATAAATAAAACAAAATCCTCACCTATAAGCTCACTAAATCCTTTTTGTGTCTGAAAAAAACATCTATACGGGGGAAAACCACACAGTGTGCTGTCAAGATAACTTTGGATAGTACAATCATTTTATATTTTCCTGAGTATTAAAAATAGCACAGGGAAACCAGATCAGCCATCGATATTTTGAATTCTATAGGGAACTGTACTGTTCTAGGTATGTAATCCAAAACTTTTTAAATGGCTGTTTCGCAGATTTCTTAACTAAAGCTATTACCCTAGAAGAAGTACAGCTTACAATTAAAGAACTGAAGAATGGCAAGTCCCCAGAGCCAGATCGCTATACCACAGAACTTAAAAAAAAAAAAAAAAAAGGCAGTAACTATCCTTCCACACCTGCATAAAGTGATTACCTATGCACTGGAGAGTAAAGAACTCCCACAAACAATATATAAGCGAGTGTGTCATTCCTAAGAAGGGCAAGACGTGAGCTCTTATCATCCTTTATCTTTGCTTAACTTAGATGGAAGCATATTTGCCAAGGTTTCGGCCCTGAGACTGAATAAAATTATTGGTAAAATCATCCATCCTGATCAGACCGGATTTATTACAAATCGGCATTCATTTTTTAACTTGAGACATCTCTTTAATGTACGATCTTCTACACAAAAACCTGACGAGGGCCTGGTCATTTCAGCACTTGATGCGGTAAAAGCATTTGACCAACTTGAGTGGAATTATCTTTTTGATGTACTTAAATGTAGTGAATTTTTTATCAAACCGCTTTATAAAAGTTCCAGGGCCACAGTCTTGACTGAATGTCCATTACACAGAGGGACACGACAAGGTTGTTTGCTCTCAAATCTTCCATTTGCATTAGCAATAAAGCTGCTTGCCAACAAAATACAAACCAAACCTCTTATTTCTGGTTATGACACACACACACACACACACACACACACACACACACACACACACACACACACACACACACACACACACACACACACAACACAAAATAAGATTTCTTTATATGAGAATACTATATTATTATACATAAAAAACCCAGAGGTGAGCATCCTGCAAATATCAGAGACAATTACTGTTTTTGGACCTCTTTGTAGACACCGTGTTAACTGGAACAAGAGTCAGCTAATGCCTGTCAGATTTCATGACCCAGATGTATTAAACACTTAACCTTTCAAGGTAAGTCCTAACATATTCACTTATCTAGAGATTCAGGTTACTAGAAAGTTCCAAGATTGATTTGATTTGTTATAGTTAAGAGTAAAACTTTGCCTCTTTCACTTGTAGGCAGACTGCATTCAATTAAAATGGTTTGCTGACCTCAACGGCTCTACCTATTCTAAAATCTCCCAATTTATTTAACAAAGGTCTTTAAAAAACTAAATTCCATCATTACCCAATTTCTTTGCGATAAGAAACGTCCCAGAATAAAAAAGATTCACTAATGCAAACCCAAGACAGAGGGAGGGTTAGACTTACCCAACTTCATTTGTTACTACTGGGCTGTAAATGTCTGTGTATTATTTCCAGTCTCCCACTGCCTCTCAAAAATAGCTACTATTAGAAAGAGGACAATGTTCCCCTTGTTAACACAAAGAGTCAAACACAACACAACGACACCAAGGACTAAAGAAACCAGGAAATATTTACATTTGAGAAGCTGACATCAGAGAATTTAAACATTTTTTTACAACTAAAATATGACTCAAAATGCTTATCAAATGGTTGGCGATTAATTTAATAATTGATTAATAAACGATAAGTCGCAGCTCTCCATATAACCCAGGGGCTCCTTCAAGACTTCCCAAATCAAAATACCAGGGTTATAAAATAATCCATGCATCAACTTGCATTTGGAAGTAGTTAAACAAACATGTCAGTCTCAGCTCTCCAGCTCTGCTGATGCCAATTTATTGAAAACCCTTCATCTGCAGAATGCACTCTGGATGATGCCTTCTAGAATTCAGACATTACTAGATTCGTATGTTGACAGGGACTTCTACTCATTTCAGCAACTGTTCGACAAATTTAATTTATCTTCAGATATCTTCAGATAAGAGATTATGTTCAGAAGTTTATACCATCTACTGAAACTGTAACTGACTCTACTCTTAGATCCACTGTCAAGATGTCATCATGTACTCCCTGTCTAGTATCTAAACTTCATACACTTTCGCGGGATGAAAAGATGAACTCTTCTTACATAAGAGAGAAATGGGGAAAAAAGAATTAAATATCCAGATTCCAGAGGAATAATGGAGCCACAGTTTAAAACAGATTAATCAGTGCTCTATAAATGTTAGACACTGTCTAATGCAATTTATAAAATAGTACATAGATTACACATTTCCAAAACTAAGATTAATAAATGGTCCCCCTCTGTTTCCTCTCTGTGCTGTAAGTGTCAATGTAATGAAGCCACTCTTGTACAGTTATTAAATGTGTCATAAGAATATGATGTACTGGAGGCACATTTTAATATAATTTTAGACATTCATGATTCAGGAATCGAGCCGGAACCACAAACTATTATTTTCAATACTTCAGAGACATTAAACAACCTCACGCTGGCTCATAGACGATTTATTAACTATTGCCTTATGTCAGCTAAGAAATGTTTGTTGATGTTATGGAAGGGTAAAGAATTAAAAAAGTTAAAATGTGGCTGAATGACCTTCGTCAACAGTCTTGAGGTGGAAAGGATCAGATGTATTAGTAATGATCATGTGATCTTATTCAGACGTCACCAAGCAGAACTTAACTCTACTTACAGGTCTAACTGGGTTTTGGTAGTTTGGGATCTTTTTACATTAATTTTTTTCTTTTCTTTCTTTTTTCTTTTGTATCATTTTCTATTAGTCTTGAAAGAGAATGGTGCCTAAATACATTTTGCGTATTTTTACTGATTATTTTTATGTTGCATTTCTATTTATACATCATAACATTGTTCATTCGCAACGTTAGCTCTCACACAGCACGCTATTACCATAAGCAGTCACTTCACCATTTTGGGGCCTAAGGCAAACACAGGAACGGGGACCTCCATATCCCACATTTTCCTTCTTTTTCAATCCTTTAATAAAAAAAATAAGTTATAAAAATAAGCTTTCATTCCTGGCGGAGTGTTGAGGATGAAATGAGTCTCACAGCTTCAGGGAAGAAGCTGTTCTGAAGACTGGTGGTACAGCAATAGATACTACTGTATCTCTTGGCAGGTAGCAGGAGTGTAAACATGCTGTGACTGGGGTGGGTGTAATCTTCTAGTTTTCTACAATTTCCTCCTTTTTTCTGCACTGCTGGGGTAGCTTTGGTTAATTTTTCAACAGTCTGTACACCACGCCCAGACATTTGTTTACACGAGTTTCCACAGTTAATGAGACACACTAGCATTCTCGGCTATTTTCGCTTATGGATTTTTAGAAAGACATAATTAACGAAGAGTTAAAAGCAATTGTAGAGGAGAGGGGGGCTGCCGTCTGCCAGGGCTGCACCACTCGACTAGTGGTAGGAGGCTGTGTATCATCTAAGAGGCTAAAGTTAAAGGCTAAACTACCACTGTACATCACTAAAATATAAATAAATTATACAATCAACTAGTATTTCTGGGGCAGACTATCAAGGCTGGTGATGTTTAATCATTAAGTCGACTAAGCACACATGTCCTACCAGCGGCCCTGACCTGCAGCCTTCTATAGTAAATATGAGAATATTATGTTGGTTCGTCATTTGATGATTCATTAAATTCAAAAATCACTGAATGGCAAGACTCACATATGTTAAACATAAAACCACTGTGTCCACTGCAGACATTGAGCTTCTTTTGAATGTTTTGCTGTTTCTGTTTGTCTAGCTTTATTAGTTATCATGTTGTATCCACGTCGAGGGGTAAACAGACACCATCACTGAGAGATTTCATCGGCATCGCTGTACAGTATTAAGACGTTATATAATCTGCCCATGCAGTGGCCCTGAGCACCATCGAGGCTGCTGCTGCCACTTCAGAGTGGGCACCTGCCTGCAGAAAATGTCCTGAAAGTGAAAGCAGACAGTTTTTGCTCTGCTTAGCCTTCTGATGTTGTTGGGAGACAGCGGGAAGGCTGCAGGCTGAGTCAATGGTAGCTGTACTCACTTAAGACATTCATGTTTACATGCTTTAGTAACTTCTTTGAAGAAATAAACAAGGATTTTCTCTAAGTGCGGACTTTTTTCTCTTCAGCATTTCAATAATCTTATTATGTATTTAAGTCTTCCACTTCATCAGTGGATGGGTTTTCTGTGTATTCCCTCTCACTCATCGCTGCTGCAATAAAAGAGTACAGACTCTACCGAGATACGACAGCACATCTTACCATCACAGACAGAAAGATGCAACACACAATATGATTACATAGCAAATGTCAAGGTAAATCAAATTAATTAAATGAATTGGGTAAACTCAATACAGCACCACTGCCTGCCTTTCATCCCACCATCAGTCTTTTTCAGTGAAGACCCTTTGACATCTCACAGCAGCAAAAGAATAGGTGTAAATAATATACCTACTTTAGTTTCAGGGTCCTGGTATTATGCATGCTGGCTCACTGTCACACTGTCAAGGTTTACAGGGACACTTGAAGAGAACCGAGCCGTGGTTAATCATATTAGTAACACCTGTGCTTTTCCTTCCAGTCAAAATGTGAGCTGCGCAAAAGGGACTTTTCTGTATCAATGCAACTTTGATAAATCAACAGACAAGTGTCACTATCTTGGGACAAAAAATGGCACAGCAATGTACAAATACATCTGCATCTTGCTAATTATGGAGATAATAATTGGATGTCATGAATTTTACACAAATTCATGTTGACTGTTCTGTAAAATATTTCATTCATGAATGTATCAAAAAACAGGAGCCCATAACCAAAGTGAACCTTTTGCTTTCATAATAGTTCTACACCAGAAAAAAAAAAAAAAAAAATGTAATATAAGATAAGATGAGATAATCCTTAATTGCTCTCCAGAGGGAAAATTCAGGTGTTGCAGCAGCTCGACAGAAATAGTGCAGTATTTATTGTAATTAGAAATATTAAAACTAAGAAAGGGAATAAAAAATAGAAACTATATGTGAGCAAAAGCAAACTTACAAAGTAAGCTGCATACATACAGCATCCATGAACAGTGTTGTACTAATAGTGTATTACTGTATGAAGTGAAGTGACATGGTGTTGTGACAAGTACAATGCATGTAATAATATTATGATGCACCAACTGTAACAGTATTTATTAGAACAATATATGAAATGATTAGGCTAAGTAATAACAAAAAAATATGATAGCGTAATTGGTGTAATAAAACAGTATAATAATCTGGGCAATATATCAATATTACATTGCATTTTGTATATAGTAGCATGATATGAGACTAGGTATTGTGATAGATTTTGCATATCATTATATTGTGATGTGGCTTAATTTTTGTCTTTTCACAGTTTTACAGGCTGCATTACAGTAAAGTGATGTCATTTTCTTAACTTTGTCTATTTGCCTTTACCCACTTAGTCATTACATACTGTGATATGACACATTATATACTGTGATATTTACTCAGTTTAACAGTCGTTTCCATCCATTGGGGTACAAAACATGCTGTCAGTCACCATCAAGAATTGTCAATATCAGCCATTATGGAACTTCATTATCATGATAGATTTTTCAGCTATATTGCTCAGGCCTAACTAAAATAATATAATATAGAACAGTATAATACAGTATGAGATAGAAAATATGATATAATCATAGAAAATATGATGTGAAAAATATCATAATACAGCATAATGTAATATATACTGTATAGCACAGCACTGTAGCATACAATATAATGAACAACATAGTTCAATATGTGTGTTTATACACACATAGTGCTATATATTATAGCCTTTGTATTTGGTATGCAATATTTGCAAAGCTGTCCGACAGAGACAATTAGAAAAGTAATGTCAGTGTTTTCTTACCTATATGGACTGTATATTTTACATGAAGTCTGTGATCTAGTTTTGTGGGCAAGAACTAATAATGGTAAAATATGTGGGTATTTTAGTCTAAGTTTCTGCTTTTGCTTTTCAATCTTGACTAAGCTTTTTTTTTCCCCCTTTTGCTATAAACACTCAAGTCACCTGTAAATCTAGATGAAATCTCAAACAGATGGAACAGAAAGTCTGACTGAAATGGGTGTGTATACATTATTTAAAGTAGGAAACGATATTAAACAAGCCAAAGACTAATCTGAAAGACATTAAAGCCTACAGCATGGTCACTAGACTCAACGTGTGCTCCCTATCCTCTGCTTAAAACATGTCCTCGGGCTGTGTAAGCAAATCAAACACACTTTACTCTGTGTCGGTTCAGTTGTAGCTCCGTCTAATAATATGAGATTCCACACTCATATTGTGACAATTTCCCACGATGTATTTTGATGCAGTTGAACTGCTTTTTGAAGGTTGTTTTAATTTAACAAGCTAAGACTAGGTGCAATAAGATTTAAAAACTTTTCATAATAAAACAGCTTGTAGTTTGGTAAAATTCAGTTCTAAAGAAGTTCCCCAAACACTGTTCAGCTGTCACTATACATCTTTTGAGTAGCATCTTGATGCAGCTGATGGAGGTGGAAGTCTATTTAACTATGGCTCAAAAGTTCTCCCGTTTGTCTCGGACACTGAAATCTTCCAGGATACATAGACCAGCACTAATTTTTTCTAAACGCTGACGCAAGTTTAGTTTTCAAATGTAAAATATCCCACTTGCTGAGTAGACAAGATACAAGACATACACAGTGTTAATCAATGGGCTGATGGTTGGTGAATTGTGTTACCTTTGGAAAAAGCCAGTATTTTCCTCTGTTTAAGCTAACTACCTGCTGGCCGTAGCTTTCCATTTAGCATATTTTCATTTAACAAACATGAGAGTGGTATTGATCTCCTTATATAACTCTCTTTAAGACACTGAATGAAGTGTAATTGCCAAAATGTTGAAATATTCTTTAAACAACACAATAAATTCTTACATTTAAGTGAAAACGCCGACAGCGAAGGAGGGAGTCGCCGTTATTGTAACTTTGGGCAACAAAATCCGTACGGAGAAGGCCGGGGTGGCTAGATGGCGAAAAACAACATGCAAGTTTTTTGACAAACAGTCATTGTTTTCTGTGTTTTAAAGCATGACTACAGTCAGTCCACAACCATGTTTATTACTGTTACCATGGCTATGAAAATCACCTAACCTTAATAAAGAATGTATCTTGAACCAAACCCTAACTTTTCCTTAAACCTAACCAAGTAAATTTTGTGCCTAAACCTAACCAAACCTTAGAAGACATGGACAAATTACATATTTTGTCATTTAAAGCTACTATAAGGAGTTTTAACTAGTTATGAAACAGTCACAATTTAATAATGACATCTCTATACGACCTTTATAAGCAAGTGAGACCATCCAAGAGAAAATCGCTATTCTTAATGGCTGCCACTGGGTTGAATTGTCCTTGAAATCAAAAAAATTCATGCACAGTCTATTTTTACATTTTCTCAGCCAAAATCACAGCGAGCACTATATTAGCCTGTTAAAAATAAGCAGGATCAGATTTTTAATTAGACACATTTATTTTTTACATTATATTTTGTGGTTTTGTGGAACTACCTCCAAAATTAACAAAATATTAAAGTTCCTTGTAGTAGCTATAATTTGGAGGAACTTCCACCATGTTACACTATTTCAATATCACACACATCAACATTTGTATCCCTGTGTCTTCATACTCCTTATTGTAGAGGGAAAAACAACACTATTAATTTTTTTTCTGGTATTGTTTGTGACACTTTTCTGTCAATGTGCGAACACAATGTGGATTTTTCTTGCTATACCACCCCCTGTGTGCATATTGTAGTATTCAGTTGGGATTACATTATATTTCTCAGCTTCAGGTGACAACATTTATCTCTTTGTAAATAAGCACAAAGCTCCATCATGATAGGTTATTTCAAACACATAAGGGGTTTATTTAAAAGGCAATATTTATCTTGTTTCTTCCCTTTACCAGACAAACTAACTTTGCCCCTACTGATTTAAGATGTAATGGCCTTAAATCTGGTAATTTACAATCATATACTTTTTTAGTGCACAGCTGTGGGTGGCTTCTGTCATACAGTTTGTGTTAAGTTAATTCAGTCGTATAACAAAGGTGTTGCATTTGGGGCCCGTGTAGAAATAAATCATTTTATAGTGCATTGGTGTTTTGACTCTGCCTTTAGAGTGCAGTGAAAATCCCATTACCAATTATTGTAGCTGCCTGACCTGACAAGTTACCACATGAGAGTAAAGCCTTTATTGTAATTCAGGTTCATTTTTCAGACAAAACACTCTGTAGAAACAACTAGAGGCAGAGCCAACTATTTATACAAATTACATTACTTAATAGCTTTGTGGAAGCAAGAAACAATAGCAACATTTGTACAGCAAATAAACATATTTGTGATTATACTGTGTTGGATGGATTTACTGGCAGTAGTGGTTATAGAGCTGGAAAACACAGACAGCTCTGAGGTAGCTTTTTGTGTGAAGGGACACATAAAACTATCATCATCTTTTCTTTCTTTCATTAAGAAAAGCGGTCATAGCAGGTTACAGTTTCCGAGAACAATAATAAGCTGTGTGCCTTTTAGCGGTAGAGCAAAGCTAAGTAAATTTACTCAGCTACAATTTTGAGGTACCTTTGAGTAAAGTTGTTCCAAAAATGATACCAGTATCGGAAAATGCCTCGAATGGATACTGCATAAAATACGGTATCAGTTAGTGTCAATGTTTCAGCGTTATTGCTGGTCCACGTGTCCTGGAAGATTTCAATATTCTGCACAAATGGAAGAAATTCTGGTCAAATATCATCTGTGTTTATTGAGCATAAAGCAATGTTATGCAAGAGTTAGGATTCCTTCTAGTTTCAGGGTGCAATTCACTTGCAAATATGGACAGTCGTACGCAACCATTTGTTCTGATTACATTATTCGTGACTATGGTTCTCAATATAGGTCTGGGGACTGCAAAGGGTCTGTGGCCCCCTAACAGAGGTCTGTGAAAAGTCTACAGATTAATTCATTTAAACTGTAATAATATTAAAAATCTACACATTTTTTAAATAAAATAAAAGGCTTCTTGTATATTTTTAATTCACAAACCTCTTGTCAACTACATTTGCTTTTGTCTGTCCTGAAACTCCTCCTCACAACGGTCCAAAGCTCCTGTGCTCGTGGTGTAAACACCAACACTCCCCCAATGCTCTGAGCTGAGCAAACCAGCTGAGGGCAGTTTGGGGCATTTGATGCTAGCGGTTAATTTACTTTAGCATTAGCAAAGCTACCTGTCCCTCAGCAAACTCTGTAAATCACAGAGAGCTGAGACAAAGCAGCTGGGGGACATCAGAGAGAAAACCACCAAACATTTTTCCCTTTAAAAACTTACAGTTTCACAACTATCAGTGACATAGTTGGTGGTATTCCATAAAGCATTTTGACCACAGAATTAAGCCTCCATAACTGGAGCACTGTCATCAGAGCAATGGTATCTTTTTCTACCGGACATTATGATCAGAGAGATTTAAATATGATAGCTATGTCATCAGATTTTCCTGGTAAAAAAAATGGTAATTACCCAGAACGTCTTAACCAGAAAAGCGTCCGTGTTGAATGTGCAAGCAGCTTATTTTCATATTTCCCTTTATTGTTAGGTGGCGACCTCTAGTGGATGTAGTATGACAGGAGAAGTATAAAAAAAAGTGCTGCGAGAAATCAAAAGTAAACTTTAGTTAGAAAGCACTAAAACAGTTCCATCATGTGAGTGACATCACTTTTGTCACGTGACATATGTAACATACTTATTTTAACCCCGACCACAACCTTTGTCTAAATCTAACCACATAGTTCTACTGCTCGTACCAATCCAGGTAATTTATGGATATACACAACTGAACTCTAATTATGACCTAAAGTATGTGTGATATCATGTGACTTATGTCATGTGATTTATGTAACTTAGTTAAGGTCCAGTGAACCTGTTACTGCCGGTATTCTCCACCAGTCATACGTGTTATTTTGGGACTAAGTGGCAATCAGACTATTCTGTTGTGTAGGTTTGAGGATGTAGAGCAGTTACGATAATGAAAACTCTGCTCAGTGTTCTCTGGTATACAAACTATTTAATGGCAAAGCCTATTTATTATGGCCATAAAACAAACACTTGTTTGAACAGTTGTTAATTATCCAACCTCAGCTGTTAGCTAATCATTTATTTTGCAAATAGGTGAAAACTTATTGCCTGGTCACATATAATTCAATCAGCACTGGACATGCATGTTTGTGCAATAAAAAGGCTAATCTAAGTTTGTGCTCCGTCTGTGAAATATCAGAGAAAAAAAGATCCCCGTCTATGAATTTTAGATAAACCTTTAAATGACGACCAGCAGTGCAGCACACTCACCACCGAGCCCAGCGTCCCCTCCAGGTCTCTCAAAGTTAAAACTGTGTCCAGTGGGGCCACGGCGTCTTTAAGATATCACAGTTCATTGACATGAGCGTGTCTGAAGCGAACAGCTTTCATTCCCTGGGCACTGATCTAGCTTCCTGCAACACTCCTCAGTGTGTTATGCTCTGTTTGGGTTTGTCACCCAAAGCTACTGTGAACAAGGTGAATGAGTAAAGACAAGGCAACAGCACAGAGCGATTCCAGCCTGGAATACAGATTACACACTGGGCTTTGAGTCAAGGAAATGTTGAAATTACATTTCACTTTTTGCAATAGAGACAATCCCATCACTAGTCTCCTATTATAATATGCTACATTACATAAACATAAAATGCGACTTAGTAAGAAAAGGTGCAGTTCTCTACAGCAGAGCTTTTGTTTTTTTTCCATTGATTTGTGGTGTTCAAAAAGACCTGAGAGCAAACTTTTACATTATCATTAGCTGAGAAATATGTGTTCAAATTGTCTTCTCTTTCTGTTCTGGCTGCTTTGTCCTTCTACGTCTGGATTTTTGCCATTTTTTATTTTTTTTTTCATGACGACTCCTTAAAGCTTCCTTCCTGATTAGGCAGCAGTAGTCATTTGGCACAGTGAGGGAAACTGGTGCCTGTTATTGTTCAACTTGACTATTGTGTCTGTTTATCTTGCAGAAACATTTGTTTCTGCAAAGGTTTCTGTAAAAGTTTCTGGTCATGCTGTAGAAAACGCTGCACTCTGTTGAATCAAGGCATTCTTAAAATAAATACATGGTGTTGCACTATTGTGCAGAATTATAGACCTCACAGACTTCAGCCTGCATGAGGTGAGATATGATAAACTACTGAATGATCAGAGGCTCCCCTGTGGTCTACAGGAGTGGTCCAAACTAACAACAAAAGAAGCATTTTCATGTTTGTTGTCGCTTGTTTTTTTTTTTTAATTTTGCACATTTATGCTGCAATTGTAATCTCAGAGTGCATATAACCAAACAAGTTCTTTAAAATCTATTTGTATGCTGCTTGTCTGTTTCAGAATGTCCCTCAGCAATTCATACATAGCAACCTAAACAATAGACTTCCTCTAAGACAGCTAAAAGTTCTGTTTATTTGTTGGACCCTGGGAGAATTGTAACACTGCTACCACAGCAGTCTTGATTAAAGTAGACGAGAAACTTTCTCTTCCAACAGCTCAGCATATGCCGGTGATGAGCAGGACATATGGGATCTTATGCATGTGTTGTGAATATTGGTTTACCTTAAGTGAATTAATGTTGTTATATGTAGAACTTAATTAAATGTGCTGTCATGATTTAGGAAAAACAATGCGATGACAGCTTTATTACAATTCCATGAAACAGTTTGAAAGTGTCACTGAATACAAATTAGTACTGTGATCATATGAAATTAGGAAGGTAAACTGCACCTCATGACTGATTGTCTGTAATATTCTGCCTACATTTGGAATTCATACTTGTAACCACAGCTCACAGATCTATATAGAAGAATCTGTGAAGTTTAGTAGGAATAAGAATAATGCATATTGTACCATATACAAGTATGGAGTATAATGTAATGTACTGCAACTACTTTTACTCAAATACTGTCCTTCGGTAAAATTTTGATGCCCTTTACTTGAGTATTTCTACTTTATGCTACTTCATGTTTCCTGTCCACTATTAAAGGGGTATATTGTACTTTTTACCAGTGGCTGCTTTAGTAACTGGTTACTTTACAGTTAAAGATTTTGAGAAAACTACAAAACAAGGATTTTCATCTGTTCCCTCCCACTTTTAAACCAGTTTGATCCATCTGTCGTTTTAGGAATTAGAAGTAGATCTGTACAGAAAAGAATAAAGTAAACAAACTATATTTATTAAATAGAATTATTTTCTACAGAATCTTAAGGTAAGTGAATATTAACATTAATATAAACAAGATATCGTGGAAAATATAAGATGTAGAGGCAGAAAGTCACAGAGTAACCCTGATGGTGGCTGGCAAGCAAAGAAGACACCACCAGACCAACAGATGCCCACCTCCACTGGGTTAACAATACAGACAGACCAGAGAGAGCTGCGCTGTAAGCTAACACAGCAACCTAACGTCACTGTTGTTTCCTGACTTGAACAGGAGAGAACGCGAGTTTACCCAGCTGGTGTTTCTACAAATCACTCTCATAGTGTTTTTGTCTTTTCTTGTGACCAGAGGAATAGTTCAGCTCCGGGTGTTTAACATGACAAGTGATGATGCTCCTATTTATAAAATTTAGTAGCTCTGGCTCCAAAAATGGCTGCAAAATGTGACTAAAGTCTGATGCCCTGATTTATATTATCTTGTAAAAATCTGTTGGTTGTATACTAACGGCAAATGTTGAGCTCCTTTACTGTGTGTTCCAGTTTTTGTGTTTGCTTGTTCTCACATTGCACATTCACACTGTGTTTGAATGTGGCAGAATAAAGCAGAAACTCTCCTCTGTACGTGAGGGTTTTTGACAGGAACACCATCTACAGTGTATTTTTTTGCTTCTGGTAATATATAGAAGGAAAAAATGGTTGTTGGCATATGCGTTCTTGACAATAAAGCGTGACATGAGCCTTGGATATTTCCTTTCAGAATTAATAACACAAAACTGAGCTTTGAATTTGCTAGAATATACAAACAACCTCTGCCATTACGACGATGTGCACAGTGAAAAGCATTTAGACAGCATTTTGATCAGTTATGAGAGCAGCGGTATAAAATGATGGCGCCTCCTTTGACAAAGCTGTCTTGAACACTTCTGTTTACAACAGAAGTAACAGCAGATTAGGGTGTTTCTATGTCAAAATCCACCCATTAAACAGACAGTCACTTTTTTATCCCTGTCCACAGCTTTTAAACCACTTACTGTACTGTGGGAATTTAGACTGCTCTGTTAAAAGGATTCTCGCTCTCTAATTCCCGTTTGAAATGGAAAACAGCAACTCTATCAACATAGGAACCAAAATGTGCGGAGCAAATTTACATTTCCTGGATGTGAAACATGCAAAAAAAATACAATCACGGTGCTCAGCAGCATACTGTACCTTCCTGCTGGTTACTGCAAGTGTTTTAGTGAGAATTTTGTGTTCTTTCTGCATTTCATATTTGAGGCTTCAAGCCACAAAAGCCCGAAGAAGAGAGCAGATATGTTGAACAGTGATTAAGACAAAGAGGGGCCATCTCTCATTCTGCCAATACTTGTTGTAGCACTAGTGTGACTAACAGCAGGGCTGAATGTCTTTTGTCAGTAAATGAGAGTTTAATACGTTGCACCATGGAGATGGGACGTAGAGTGTGTGGCCCCTGCTGCTTCCTTCATCAATGCCTTGGCTTGTCACAGACCGCACCGCATGAACCCAGCCTCATCTTCAGTGACAGGAGTCTGAAAGAGCACAAACCTGACACTCTTCTAACGGCCTCCTGAATTGCTTTCTGGTGTACATTCATCAAGACTGCTGGACTCAAAGTTACCTAAAGGTACAAATCTCCATTAATATTCTCACTCATGGGAAAGGTCATTTGTCTTTTTTCCATTAAAGGAAACTAACTGTTCTCAAAAAATTAATGACTTACAATGATTTCCAGCTGTTTTGGTGTGATGAAAGCGCCAGTGCACAGAGCTGCTTTGGCTGTACAATATCAGGTGAAAACGCAGTTTGGTTGTTCGCAGTTCAGGATGTAAGACAACAGGGTTACAGCCATGTTGTCCATATTTGTATTTCTTAATCTAAGATTTCAAGCCTGTAGGTTAGCCTGTGATGGTAGGTCATAGAGACTTAAACTCATAAAAGTATGATACTCATTTGTCACATGATGCTGTCCAAAATCTTACAAATGTCATGTTTATATTGTTTATACAAATGGAGTAACAGTTATTCCCTGGATGATGTTCTGTAATTTAGCCATCTGGATTATCCAAGTCTGTGACCTATTCTACTAAAATACAAAATAAAAAAAATAAATATATATTAGGGCTGGGCGGTATGACAAAATTTTCATATCATGTTTTTTTTAAAAATCGGTTTCACAGTATTTGAAGGTATTTTTTTTTCATGCAACAGTGTTCTTACCCACATTTTCTTCTAATGAGAAAAGAATTATGGCAGTTGATCGGCTTTAAATAGCCCATTTCACTGCCATAAGGACTGAATAATGTGTTTTTTTCATGTCCAGACACAGGTTTAAAGCATGACCCCTTCAAAGTATGGTTGCCATCACATGGCGGGGACGACTATACAATTAAACGTCCCAACCCACGCTAGTCGGTACCAGAAATACTAGTAGTTCAAAATATTTAAAAATAAAATATTTAAAATATTTATCAATATTTCATTCATGCATGATGGCAGTTATCTGTTGCCTCTAAGATTTTATGCAGCCGTCCACCATACTCGGCCACGCTGGCTGAGAGGGGCTGCCGTCTGACAGAGCTGCAGCCCCTCTCAGCCAGCGTGGCCGAGTATGGCAGTATATGAAAAATTAATATCATAACGAAAATAAAGACCAGTTTTCGGTACCAACCGGTATACTGCACAGGCCAAATATATATAGGCTTTGTTGTTTGTTGACACAATTGCACACAGTACATATCAAGAAGCGTCAGAGAAACACTTTGTAACTATAAGTATTCTCAGAATATGACACTGAATGGAAAAACTATGCCATGTGCACCATATTACGCAGAGGCTTCGTCATCTGAATGAGACTACAGCTGTGTATCACTTCACACAGAATCAATCTCAGCCCGTTACACAATCACTGCATCACCACTTTACCAACTGCTTCATATTCATTCAGACTGATGTGATTGGTTGCTCTGAAATCACAAACCAGGTTTCATTGTGTCCATGCTGGCCTGAGTGGCTAACAAGAACACATACAGAGACAATGAGTGCCTTTGCTAGCTGGCGGAGCTAGCAAAGCACATGAGGGCGCCCGAATGAGTGCCCTTGCTATCCGTGGAGGCTAACAACGAACATGGTACACAAACACAATTGACTTTGCTAGCTGTGAGAGTTAGCAAAGCACACGCCACACACAAAACACCATGAGCAGTCTAGCCTTTCACCGCAGGACCAGACTGCTGGCTTGCAGACCTCAGTCGGCCGAATGGCCCACTGGCCCCGTCCAGCTGCACTCTCCCAGCTTTTAACATCCTATGCCCTGATTGCAGAGTGACTGCGCCTGCTGCCAATCACTGCAACCTGTAAGGAGGGTGGGGCAGAACCTGGGCACAGTAGAGCTCAGCACACACACACACACACTCTGTGGCACATAACAACAGTAATTGAGCTTTACTTACATACTTGCAAATGTGTGATCATACCCTAACACTAAATTGTGGCTCAATAACATGTCTGACCAAAAAATCTTTGCATTATAACAAACTGGAGTCACCACTATGGCACAGTGAATGTCTATTATAGATATTATGTTATGTTATTTAAGTTACAAAACTCTTATGTTTGCTCAACTTGCACTTGACTTTGAAATACAACATTTAACCAAAGTTGGAAACTGAATGTGGCCTACCACATAAATTGCCAAACTTCTTGACCTTTTATTCAACTGTCACAGCAGTTATAGCAAAGAGAGGTCTGGTGCCTGACCTGAACCTGACATGTCCTGATCTGGTCTGGGTAGGTTTGTTGCTTCAGCTTGGGTCAGGTTATTTTCAAATACACAAATTACATCCTCTATGTCCTGGCTGAGACAATGGTGAGAAACTGTGTGTGTGTTATGTATGTATAGGAGATGTACTGCCCGTTAATTTTAGAGGTCATATTAATAAAGTCACTAGCTGGATGTAGGTACAGTGTAAAAAAGGTTTATTATACCGAATATGACTGAAATTTGTGACCTTCAGTGAGCAAAACACATGGTAGCATTATTGTTGGCAGTATACCTGGTCAAGAATCAGTAATTCTGACCATCAGTCATTTTACTAACAAAATATTCACCCATATTAATCAGAAAAATAAACACTTGTGTTCCCATTAAACCCCTGTTGTTGCCTCGAGCAGCTTAAAGCCTGTTTACACTTCACCGTCCTTGTAAAAAAGAATTGTTGCAGGGTATACAGACTGCGATAATGTTGGTTTTATTTGTTTAAAACGGGACAATAGTTTTGACACAGGACTGTGATGAGAACAGGGCCTTAAGAGAGAGGCAGCTTCATTATCACTCATGTGAGTTTTACATAGCTTTAAAGCCTCTTACAAATGGAGCCATCAGATAAAGTGAAGACATATCAAATGGGACTGACATGGTTTCTTTGAACTAAATGATGAAAGGTCTTAGAAGAGTCACATTTTCTTTGATGGATTATATAATGATAATTATAGACGTCAGAGTTGATCACGAACACGCATAGTTTATAATCACATCTCAAACACTTTGCGCATTACAATGTCCGTGAACACCAGGGGGTGTATATGGTACTTTGTATCTCATCATAACATAAGTCTTTGATCTTCAGTAAAACGAGGTCCATGCACCATGTTGCGTATGCGTATGGAGCAGGAGAAAAACCGAATAAATCTCGAGGAAAATCGGTCAACATAATTTTATTAGATCTGCATGGGGCTAGGTGATATGGCTTATAAATAATATATTGATATTTTTAGGGTATTCCACAATATACATTACAATATGCAATCCTGATTATATACAATACAATACAATATTATACAATATACAGTTTTCTTTTTCCAAAATAACATAGTAAATTCTCAAATAGTGCTGATGTATGATGATCTTATAGTAGGGCTGGCGGAACAGACAAAATCAAATATCACCATATTTTTGACCAAATACCTCTGTGATATTGCAACAATACTGTAGGGATGAATATTGGTGTGTTCACAAAATATCATAAATAATAATCAGTAATGTGGATATAATGACTAAGTGGGTAACGGTAAACAATAGCACAGCTAGAACAGCCTGGTAAGTTCAGAAAATGACATGCCTTTATTACAAGTCAGCCTTTGAAAGAGCAATATGTAACAACTGCATGTTTAAAAATGAGTACAAGAGTCTAAATAGAGAGCTTTAGCCATAGTCAGTATATTTAATAGGTTGAAATCATATTTAAAATAAGATATACTGTTGTAGCATAGTATCGTAATCTCTGATGACATATCATGGTCATTTTAGGATTTATTATAGTAAATATATTACAGATTTCTCCTTTAAACCCAGGAAAAGACAGCACTGAAGCCACATCATGATATAATGACATGCAAAATCTAAAGACGACATCTTGCATCATATCACAATATCAATATAATATTGATATATTGCTCAACCCTAGATCTGAGTTTGAGTAAAACACAAAGTGTAAAATTCAACCCTGCACACAGGCTAACATATGCGGCTCAGTAGGGATTTGGGCGTGTATTAATCTTAATATACTGTACAAATCATTCTGTAAGCACACAACATATGGTGATATACTTTATGATATTGCCAGGGCTATTTTTAAACTGGAGTGTTTAGCAACCCAATTAGGCAGTATGTTCATGTGTGTTTTCTTACACTGTGTCCTAACTGTCATCTTTTTTTAAATGAGATGTATTTTTATATTATGTCACTCCCATGTGTCACCATGTGTTCAACATGTACAGTAAAGTTAGCTACCTTTATGTTGGACCCAAAGCACCATGTAGGATCAGTGGAGCGAGGCTCACCTAAAATAAGGACATGCTTCACCATGCCCAGAGAGTGACATCACTTTTGAATTTGAACCAAGTTTGAGCTGGTCCAACTTTGGAAATGTATTCTTGCCATTCCCTTAGGGATGTGGAACACAAAAGGCCCCCATGAAGAAAATTAACATTTTTCACAGTTCGTTGAGCTCATTTAAATGAATCAAAAGATGCAACTGACTCATTTTCATATAGTATGGCAAAGCTGATGCCAAGCACTGCTCGGTATTAGGCCCTACTGTATTTACATTGTGATGAAAAATGCAGTTTCAAAGCAGTTGGGGGGGATTTTTTAGTGTTAAAAGTCAGGTTTGTAATTCAGGTCTGGTTTGCTGACTCTAAACAGGTCTTAAGCTGCAATGATACCCATAACGCATAAATTCCACATTGTGCTTGTATTGTATTATTCAGTTTGGTGTTGCTTTTGCGTTTACTGACCATTATCATACAATGTTTTGCACATGCATGCCAGGTTTTTCTGGACCACAACATTATATTACCTTATCAAGCATAAGACAAGTAATAGAAACAAACAAAAAATTAACAATCTTACACAAATGCTCCTCCTCTGTGCACTGCGTGAGTAATGGATGAAGTTTATTTTTATTATTTTCAGTGATTTTGAAAATTATCTAATCTGAAGTTCCCTGAATCCGGTCCAAAAGAAGCATCATGGTTAATTCTCTTCGAAGTTTATGTTGGCATTTGATTTACAGCATATTTAGGGTATTTTGCATAGTCTCGGAATTTTGCCACCAAACCAATCCCATGAAAAGTTATTTCCCTTGGAGGACCATTTATTTAGTCAAGGCCGGAGTAGTTTAGCGGGATGGCTTTCATTTCACGGTTCATACTCTCAATGTGATTAATAAGTAAAATGCTGTTGAAGAGAGAGAAAAGCCGTCATTCAATCCTATCTTCCTGGAATGGTAGGAGGACAGAATATCCGAGGGCATTAAGAGCTGTTGTCAATCACTGCTCGGAAAATCAGCATATTTGGATCTGGTCTGACAAGTCCTCATCTGGTCGGACTGTTTTCACAGCTAGTTAGAGTAAGATTAGAAACACTATACTGGAGACGTAACGTCAGTTTAGCAGCACTGTACAGCAGTGCTGCAAACACACTGACTGTACTGGATTATCTGCAGGCATTTTTCTTTTATTTGAACTTTGATGATGAATTAATTTGATGTGTGACATTTGTTAATTGATTTAATAATAAGCCACTATGTCCTCTGAGAACTAAATTAGTTAGGACATGGTTTCAGTTTCTCTTTAACCTTGTGAGCTGTGGGGTTAGGGAGTCTCCAAAATACTGGCTTTGCAATTTGCTGAAAATAAGCACAGGCACATTTTGTGTTTCTGTACATTGATTTGTTTTTACAGTGTATAGTTTCTGTACACTGTAAAAAAAAAAAAAAAACATTCTTTGTGCTTTATGCAATATTGTCTTGCTCATAAGCAAAACAGTATTCATCAATTCCTTTCTAATCTTCCAGTGTGACACACACTAATGAATTCCCATAGAATTTGTGAGAAAACAGTTTGAGTTTGAAAACATTAAGATTGGATCAGGATCATAATCACAATTTTAGCAGGATTTTTTTTTTTCACGTAGGTTTTAAGACCATTACTGAACAGTAACCAAACAAACTAATTTGCCTATTTAAAAATTTAGCACTTAAAGAAAGAAGAATAACAGACAATTTAGGCTAAAGTACCTTTTTGAACAGATTTTAATCTGTGTGCAATCTGTGAATCGAATATTTTTACAGTTAAGTATAATTAGAGCATCAATTGTAAATTGCTGCTTATAACAGCAAAGTCACTATATAAACTCAACATCTCACTGGAAAAAGTCACATGCACCACACTACTTTCCTGCATTTAATATGAATTTAATATTTAATATCCCTGCATATTCATGTAGGTCTCTGCAGAGGGAGAAGCAGGTCTTTGTCTCATCCAGAGGTTTATGACAACTAAACACATTTTAACATACATGGCAAACTAAGTTAAACAATTAGACAACACACAGATGGTTTATGTTTTGGCTTGTTTCAATTCACCATTAGCCGAGCCAGTATACTGCACTTAAAACAGCAGCAGTGGTTGAGATGATTGTTAGGGAGGCAGATTAAAACATTGCTCTCCATATGTTTATTGGTTAATGCTTGCTGATCAGGTATATTGATAAAGTACTGGCTTTTTACTCCTTAGGGTTTCAATGCACTTAATTACAATAATAGGCATACATGTTACTGAGTAATCTTTGAGTTACTTCATTCGCTGTTTCTCCATCTGTGGTGTGTGTGTAGAGGAGTTGCCCCAACACAGACATGGAGGTGGACAGGCTGCGCTGCTGCCACATGATAATAAGCTGCACCAAACCTTAAAAAGCACAGATAACGTCAGAGCTTATCATTACTACGGTCCAGTGTTTTTGTTTTCATCCTTGGCTTCCTGGTTGTTAAATAGAAGGGGAGTGGAAGAAATCCAAGGCACAGTGATTTTCTATGATAGGTTTATTTGCGTGTCTCTAGGAATGGCATGAAACAGACTAGCAGAAAGTGTGATTTGGCTGAAAAAAAAGCTTTGGATGCATTGCGTGTATGAGCACAGAACTGAAATGGTTAGAATGTGCACTGTAGCACAATACAGCGATTTCTCTGTAATGGCAGATCGTGGAAGCACTCTAATCCTTCACAATCTAATATCGGCACATCACACACCCCTAGGCTTCAGATGATCACACCATTCAGTTTTGCCCAACAGAGGTAACAATTACCAACAACAAGAACACAACTTAAATATTAGTTTGCCTCAGACGATCAAAGACAAAACATCACACACTACAACCATTATATTACCTTCTACCTGCATTTGCTTTACTCGTCAAAACACTTTGTAGACTCTGTTTTTAAAGATGCTATTGTGGTGTTTCCATGTCACAACATAATACAAATGTGGTATGTGGAAATAAGTAATAAAACAAAATGTTGGTATTGAAGTTTCATTTTCAGCACACTAGCAACAATTACACCCACTCTCACCTGGAAGCTGTACCAGTACAACCACAGCAAAAGACACAAAGACAAAAAATAATTATTGTATGTTAATATATTTGAATATATGACTGCTGCTTTGAAACCAGCCCGTTCTTTATAGCTGCCTCACTCAGCGCTTTCTCTCTGGCTCTTTAGAGGCCACTGTCACCGTAAACATTGTGCAACACTGAATATGAAGCTTCATTTATTAAACTACATGATGTGAATAGTCAACAAAATATGGGCATGTATACTGGAATAATTTAATCAAAAAAATCTGCATACACATAACCCTTCATGTTGACAGAATACACTGACCACATAATTGATTTGAATCTTGAGTGCTCCCCGCCAACTGGCCAACGTTGAACACTGCCAAAATACCGAAGATAAGCACGTCATCACTCATTGACTGGGAGCCTGGCAGGCTTTCTGATAATAAAAAAAATAAAATGGCAGCATTCGCGACAACAACAATACTCTTCAATGTATTATTATTGTTATTGTTGTTATGGATTTTTGCACTGCAGCCAAAAGTGTCTTAGATCATTTAGTTTAGATCATCATCACATTTAACCTTAACTTAGAAATCTGTAATACATTTACTGTAAAAAAATCATTAAATTATCATAATATATCATCAGAGTTTAAGTTGAAATACTCTGACAACAACAGCACAGCTGCAGTGTCCTCCTTTTGAAATTTCTATTCCGGGCTGTAACTTATTATTTGCCTGTTTCACATTTATTAGAATTTAAAATATTAGTGTTCACCAAATGAGTCAGTGACTATTTATGAGTTGTAAAGAATCATTAATAATTTTTTAGAAGGAGTAGATGTTTATAACAGTTAAATTGAGTAATATGTTAACTAAGTCAGGCAGGCAGTCACTGAACTCAAACTCCAGAGTGTGTATTTTCAGAGCGGTGGGCTTTTTTTTTTCAGGCTTAGTTTTACATTGACAGACAACTGACAGTTATAAACAGCTTTTACATTGTAGGACTCATCGCCGCTTGTTATTGTCGAATTACAATGTTGCAAATTACAAATTACAATGCGCTTGTCTTGCGCTCCTGCAGCATTCCTGCAGCCTACCTGAGCCTCCTCAAGTCTGGTAAGGAGGGGGCAGGAGGAAACTATTCATTTCAACCGCAGATCATACATTAAATCACCTTTCAACTTATTTAATATATTGTCTTTGGCTCCAGCTCGCTAGTTGCACTGAAGGACTCATATTTGGACATGCACTTGCTACATATCGCTCCTTTAAAACATCAGTTTTTAAATTATTTAAAGTTTTTTCATCCTCAAAAATCAGCTGTTTTCAGGTTCATCATTTCAATTATGTATTGGTACGGTATAGTAAGTATCTGCAAATGCATGTTTGATGATACTTGAACAACTGCACGGCTCATATGATTATTCTGAATCTTCTACACGTTGCACCTCTGGCAAAGCAAAGTGTTTATCAGCAGCAAGATACAGAGTTCAGCTGAAACCTCCACATACTCCCTATGGGAACATATGCATGATTAATACGGCTTGTGTGTACACAGCACACTCACCATATAACCAGTGTCTGCCATGACTCATGCAGCCCTTGGCAGCTGGGACAATATCCATCTAATTTCTGAGGAGTGTGTTGGTGCCATCCTGTGCTTTGTCGTTTTTAACGGTGTACGATCACCTGTCATTTTGATTAAGTAAGCTCTTGAATCTTCTCCGGTGTTATTAACTTCAATTTCCATTTTTCCCCATACATACTCAAACAGCAGGGCTAGATGGAGGAGAGGATAAAACGTGTGACTTCTTTTGAAGTCTGCTCTCTAATGACTTGTCTCTTTCTAGGTGCTCTGCAATGTTTTAAATATTGTATCAACATCACACACGTTTGAGGCTGAATGATGAATGAATGCTGATGCAATATTGGTGATACACTTAAAATGAGAGATGTACCGACCCACTTTTTTCAGCTCTGATCCAGTTCTAATATCTGAATTTTGATATTTGCCGTTACCCACACTACACTAATGCCAGTGCTCTTTTTTCTTTATGTTTACTTAATTATTATTATTATCATTATTATTATGGGTATTAGTAGTAGTAGTAGTAGTAGCAGTGGTAGTATCAGTGGTAGTAGTAAGTAATTTCACTTGAGGCATAGACTGAAATTTAGCCTGGAAAGCTTGTGTAGTTTGTGTGATATAATTTATCTAATGGTGTTCTTCAACCATTAGGGAGCTGTAGGTTTCTGGCTTGTGTCATTCAGATGAGCAGCTGAGAGACTGCGCTCATTTGCATTGCTTCCCATAATAGATTGCTGAGTTTAATTTTGCTATTTTATGTTCCAAAATGCAAATGTTACTGTTTGTTAGTGTCAATGTGTTTGTTCAGAATATAGTGATTTGTGTTTGTAATTGTCATTTTTGTGATGGTTTATTGTTGCACCATAAGTGAGGTGGTTACCTTTCTTCAGTCCAGCTGTATTGTAGCATAGTAGGTTTGATTGTGTTTCCTTTACATTGCTTGCAAATGCAGAACTGAAGTGAAAAACTGTATTCAGAAGTGAATTCACACTGCTTAGGGTCATATTTACAGACAGCAAACAAGTGGAAAACATCCGGCATCATGGATTTTACTGGTTATTAGATTGAATCAGGCGCATCTCTAGTCAGAATATAGTGTATCTTGCCTATACAATACTATATTTGTTTGTGTGTGTGTGTGTGTGTGTGTGTGTGTGAATGAGAGAGAGAGAGACTGTAGCCGAACATGAGTGTTGGATTCAGGGACTTTGTGCAAATGTCAGCAGGCCTCCCAGCACCTCCCTAGCAGTCTAACTGGAAATGGCACTGAGACACTGCTGACCATATGGCTCTTGTAATTAATCGTGCCGATTAATTTTTGGCTCGCCCTCAACGTCTGCACAGTCACTTATGTAATACCAGAACCCTATGAGCAAGCACTTCCCCAAGCCTTTCATAATGGATGTTAGAATATGAACAGAAGGTCATACGGAGGTAAGGTTAACGCCGCAGCAGAGTGCTCGATTTCATTCAGAAAACTCAAGAGGTAATTTAGATCAGACTAATTATTTTATACGTTTTATCTCATAGCATCAACAGAATGGAAGAACTAATAATGAGAAAATATTTTGTCATTAGAAAGGACTTTCCTTCTTTGGCATTCAGAACAAATTCAATTTTAAATTAATTACTGAATCATTTAACCTATTTTATGGAAAATAACAGTGAAACTAAAGGATAAAATTATCATTTTGAATTTTACCATGTTACACACTATATATATTTACATTATGTAGTGGCGTCTCACTGAAGGAATAATCTGACTACTTAAAGAGAAACCCTTTAAGGGAAACTGTATCGGTTTTACACATCAAGGTCTGTTCACAGATCTTGGGAAATATTACTGCATATATGAAAAAAAACATTATAGCTATAAAGCTGTTTGTGGCTCCAGGGGGAGCTGTGTGAAGTCTGATAAGTTTACTTAACTGATGTCACATGAGTCAGTGTCATTTGGGGCTGAAAACTACAAGTCTGAAAATGAAAAACATCTGGGGGTATGGAGTTAGAAATAAATTAGCTTACCACACCTCTGTAGCCCGTTTCTCATCTCTGCTTGAGGCTAGCAGCTTGAGGAGACATTGGCCCTCACTAGCACAACACACCAGAATGTCTTACCACACTCTAAGTGGTCGCGTTGCATTGTGGGTAATGTAAGTGCCAGCTTTTGACAAGAAAGAATAATTCATGGAATGAAAAAGATTATATCTCTGCAGCATCACTTGTTAAACTGGAGTACTCTTTAAATGCTGAAAGCATACTCGCCAAGCCTCACGATTTTCCCAGGAGACACCCATTTTTCATCGCCCTCTTCCCATTTCCTCCTGGTATCACAATACTCCTGCATTTCTCCCAATATATGACAAATTTTCACACATTTCTTTCCTTTCTATTATCGCAACCCATTTCTGGCACTGTACAGAATGTATAAGCTCTAAAAGTATGACTCTAAAAGTGTTCTTTCTCCAAACAGACAACAGTACGGCTACACCAAACCAGACTTCAATGCATCGTGATGCATCATGAATCGAATTGAATCGTTAACATGATAATTGTAATCAAACTGAATCTAAATATCTCAACAATTAAAATCTCTGGACAAGATCCATATGGAAGAGCAATCATTCGACATGTATTGTTCACATGTCAGCACAAACAGAACACTTTTTTTTCTTTGAACACATTTGATTATCCTACATCATGGTATATGTAATTTTAAATCGATATTGATATACTCTATACTGTGATGTAGCAGCTTTTCTGGAAAATAAATTAAGAAACTGTTTATGGATAAAATAAAAAGACAGGAATGTCTTTTCTGAAAATCTAGCAATTTAAGTCACAACCCAAGATCGCATTGATACAAGAATTATATAAAATCTAATATTGCTAAAAGCTGTCCTGTGTAATAGCACTGCAGCATTTTCCACAATGACATAATTGAATTGGCCCAAATTAAGGACATAGCTACCACTGTACTGTGTGCAAAAACTATAATTGTAGATACATTTATACAATCTCAGAATATATAATCACACTAATGGTTGCACTTGCTATTTTTCCCTTTCATTTGACATTTGATGGTGCAGAAAATCACCGTGAGTATTTTCTGATGCCTTGGTATACACTGTAGACTCTTAGCTGAAAATAAAGGAGGCATTCCAGCACAAAGCAGAAAAAACTGGCTCGCCTTGGTTCACTGTCATTTCACATAGCTTGTGACGTGCAACAAATGCAACTACACATGGCCTTGATATGGGCCAAAACACTTCAGAGTACAAGAGTTATCTATTATGTATTGTTTACCGCTCAGCTTAAGTAATGTATCCACGAGAAAGGTGAAGAATAGCCTGCAGGCATTTACCAGATATTCATTTATAAAACAAAATATATTCACTTTAAATGCCCTGCTCGTTTCAATGCACCTACACTGAATATTTCAACAACACATGGTGACTGTGAGCAATATGCACTGTTGTCTTGTATTTTTGGTGTAAGATAACCAAGGTGATGTTATCTTTGAGTCATACACTGAAGACACTGATGCTTGTCTGCACCACTGTCGGTGTGTATCTCTTTCTGTATCTTTCATAGTGTTCTTCCTTGTTTGTGTTGGGCATGTTTTGCTGTTTTTAATTACACAATTTATTTGCAGCCCAGAGATTTGAGGTGACCTATAATTGAGGTGTACAGTTTGTCTACCTTGTACAGCAAAAGCCCTAATTAGTATGCACTGAGCCGTCAAAGAATCTGCATCACCTTCTGTGTCGTAGGGCACAATACTAATCGTCCTTGGATGACTAAAGAGCTTGGATTATGACACTGTTTTCTCCCCCTTTTTTCTCCTTATAGGAATGCAAAGGTCGGCCCTTCAGAAAATTAGTCGCACTATCTGCATGCGGGGAGTCAGAGGGCGTCGCTGGGGGGAGCCTGAAGGGCTCATGCTAGTTGGCTTTCGAGTCTCATCCTCCCGCTGCTCTCTCACCTTAACTCTGGGATTGATAAGACTTCTGCTCCTGCAGCTGTGCTGCTCTGGAGCGTTGCACAGTGATAACAGACCAGCGAGACGTCAAGCTGTTATCTCCTTGATGCTGACATTCACCTCATATACTTGGTAACATGTGTCCAAAAGGTACGGTGCTCTCACCGAGACAGCTGCAGGGAAACAAGGAGGCAAAACTAAATGCAGGAAAATTGTTCATGTTTTGACAATTGAACAACAAATGTATTCACAAATAAACAAACTAGATCCACCTAATGTAGTGCAGATTTGTTTTTGGCTAATCCATTTTCATATTAGCACAGACGCTTCTTCTACTACTGCCACTACAGACCAGGCCTAAATCAGGTCATCAGGTCATGTTTGATTTGTTTTTTTATAGGGATGCCACAATTCTCAAAATGCACAATCCAATAGAGTTTTCAATCATGATTCAATTTGATTTTCGATTTAATTATTTTAACATTTTTAACCACATAACCCGGCGCAAAATCATTGTAGCCGAGGTGGATTTGCTATCTTACACCAGCGCAGTTGCCTTTTTTGCCACATCTGCAAGATAGCAAATGCTGTCATTTTATATCTTGTGCTTGGCGCACTGAGGTGAAAACCGCTTGCGCCTTAGACTCGCCTTGGTCGAAGCTCAAAGTCGGTGGCGTAATTGGTCTGCCTGCACAAGATAGCACCCAGAGCGTTTGGTAGAGGCACGCACACACAACTCCACACTCACAAAACAAACAAACAAATTTTCCACATACAGGAGTAATAGTAATAGTAATAGGGATGTTCCTGCCAACTAATTTCCCTGTTGATTAAACGCAAAATTTAATTTAGACTAGTTGACTAGTCTAATACTAAGAAAACCCTCAGAAAGCAGTTTAAATTTAGCAGAATTTATTAATTTCTAATGTTAAAAACAGTGTATTAAGAGTCATTTGAAGCTGTCAATCACAGTCTACAAACGCCAAATCGTATTTCAAATGCCGCTGAGATACGTGCTACTTTGCGCTGTGCAATACAAGCCTTACACATTAATGTACAAAACATGACAACAACTCACTAAATGCTTCACCTTTTCAGACCAAAGAGGATGACAGTGTCTGCGGGTAAAGGACCCAGAGCTGATGTTAGCCGCCAGCCTGACACACAGTGTGGTTAACATTAGCAGTGCTAGCAGTAGCAGTTATGTACGTATGCCACAATCACGTCCACACGTGTGTGTAAAATTATTCTCACTAATAAGGAATCAGGAATAACAAATACAAAATACATCAGAATTTCAAGGTGCTTCATTGTGAAACATGACCAGTTATATATCTGCATTACATTTACAGCTCATATTGTATATATTTTTTGCAAGCATTCATGCAAAATAAACTATTTGCACATGAACCTGCTTTGGAGACCATCCTGCCATCTTCATATTGTGCGGTCTCGCACTTTTCTCAAACCAGGAGATCTGTCTCATCGCTTTAGAGTTCTTTTCACTTTGTCTCCTCCTGGTAAATCAAGGACATGGCCGTCATGCTGCCACTGCTTGCACTCCTGGCATAACAGCTTCTTAAAGGTGACGAGACCTGACTTTCTGATGGGCTTATTGCATGCTCAGCCTAAACTCGCCTGTGAATTAATCAACATACTTGGGCACATATTGATAGGTATATCCTGCTGTGTGCTGCTGGCACAGGAGGTGGGACAGGACAGGATATCCCTGTGCCCCTGGTGCAAACCAGCAAAACTGGATTTGAACAATTTTGAATAAATGAAATGTGCTTGCACTTTCCACTTGTGCTTTAGATCAGCATAGCCCATAGAGTCTTGATTAGTAAAGATCAGCATTGGTTTACTCTGACAACTGTCATTTACATGTATAAATTCTTATTCCACAATATAAACAGAAAAGGCAACCAGTGGAAACATTGGTAGATAATTGTAACAAAGGTTTAGAGCAAAGTCAGTCAAAGAGTTGGATACATCTCTGGCTCCGTCAGTGAAAAGTGCAGCTCCTGGCTATCAGTAAGCCACGCTGTTCTATCTTTGAAGTGTTGTTTTTTCCCTTCAGACACTTATTGGATGAGCATGAGAAGATGGCATCAGAGAGAAAAGGATACTGGGAGAATTAGGGTTAGGGTTGGGTTAGTATCAGTTTAGTATCAGTTCTTGATGCCCATCACTATTAATATATTAGTCGTGAAGTATTAAATTAATCGCCAACTACTTTGATAATCGACATATCGGTTTGTGTAACTTGTAAGTAAGAAAAGCTAAATATTTTCTGGTTTCTTCACTGCTCTGATTTGAATATCTTCAAACTGTGGACAACACAACATTTAAGGACCATCTTGGGCTTTGGGAAACAATGATTGACATTTTATAAATCAAACAACTAATTTATTCATCAAGAAAATAATCGACAGATTAATTGACAGTGAAAATGAGCCCTATTTAAATTAAAGCCATTATATGTAACCTTTCCGCATTAAAATGTCTAAAAATGCTATACAAGATATATATTTTGTTATGCAATTTAATTATCCCAAACATTTCCAACAATGGTTAAACTCAGAGGCTAATTTATGTAAGGTAGCGATGCCTGTCCTCGCAAGCAACTGGTTGTAGTAACTTCCTTAATATTAGAGAGACCCCTAGCGGCAGAACTTACATACTGTACATTTAATCAGATTTTAGTTCATATTTTACATAAATCCTGCTGACAGATAAAGTCATCTTAAAGCTGCAGGTGGGCCTAATTCTACCGACACAGTTGCAAAGAAAATGTCCATGTTATTCATAAACTGTCTCCAGTCAAAGAATGAGAGACAACACAATAGACACTTTGAAGCCATCATTCCTTTTTGTTTCAAACATGACACAAGTCGGACAGAACCTGTTGTGAGACAATGTGTTTTGAGACACTTTGTTCTCCAGAATTAAATTAAGTTTTACATTAAAAAGAGGTTTGTACTTCATAAGTGCCAGCAATGAAAGGGAAGGATGTACCTTATCTCTGCCTGTACTCTCGCTCACTTTTATTACGGAGGTAATTTGCATTTTAATTTGGAGCTTGAACCTGTGCTTAATAGAATTAAACTGAGAGACACATTGACAAGGTTTTCTGACCCCTCCAAGGCCTGCTAATACAGAGGGGGCAGAATCACTCGAGTTGTAGCGAGGCATGGGGTTGACCCCAGCCGAGATAAGCCTTAAAGGTAAACATTGGCTTCTTAAATGCCAATTATTACCATCATTTTCAACAAACTCCCTGCAGAGGCAGTGCATTAACCTGCAAAATGGTGCGTTACTGAGAAAACACGAATCAACTAGATATTTTGATTCAGCTCTCCCCGTAAAATACTGCCTCTTTAGTGCACAATATCGGAAGACCTTGCACAGAAAGCAAAACAGCATTGTCTTTTTCTCTTTAATGCACAGCAAGATTGCAGTTTGTTTTGCCATAATAACTCCCAGGTCTGTATCTGTGAAATTGGAAGTGGGCTTGTCAGACATTTGAATGTTTACAGCAGCTTTGAATTTTCTATTCCAGTCAATATTAGGTTAGGCTATGGGGGAAATAGCTTGAGAGGGGGAAGTGCTATGAAGCATGAACAGCCTAGCTGTCGACCTACGAGAAAAGGAACCAGACAGAATGAAGTTTGGCATTTTATAATTAGAGATGAGGGGCTGGAGCAGCAAACAATGCATTTCAACTGGCACACGTCAATGTCTTGTACTGTAAGTACAATAGCAGGAGTGAGACGTAGCATGAGATGCCTGCCGCACATAATGACTGCACAACTCCACCAAAGTAGGTGATTGTTTATTTTATTATATGATCAGTTTCACGGCTTTCAGTGCTTCAGACTTAACAGAAAGAGGCTTTATTGTCTCCACTGCTGACGTTTTGCTGGCTTTCTAAAGACTCTGTTCCTCCGTCTGTATCAGTGTGAGTCATCGAGTCATAGACAGACAAGTCTAAACACCATGTTCTCCCAATAGTTGACAGGCTTGACCTTTAAGGTGGTTTTAATAAAGGTATAAATGACACTGAAAAGACCATTGAGGCAGAAATACAAAAAGACATGAAAGGTCTAAATGAAAGATAATTTGCCCCAAAGCCAAATTAGTGAGATCTGAATAGATAATTGCCATACTGATCACAGTCAGCTACTACTGCTGGGCAATATGAGCAAAATCAAATATCACAATATTTCTTGACCAAATACCTTGATATTGATATTTATTAGAAATGTCACAATTTCAATATTTTATTCAAATTAATCGAAATGAGCTCTCTCTTGCAATAATTGAAATAAATGGCAGAACTGGCAATTTCCCCAGTATTTTTTTTTTGTCTCTCCACCCCACACTTCTTGTGAAATCTGGTGCACGTCTGAAGAAAACAACACTTCAAACACAACACAGCCATTATATCACACTTGATATCAGAATTTGAAAATGTAAATGACAGTTATCAGGGCATAAAACAAATGAGCTGTTATCTCTTGATACACACCGCTGTAGTGCCCACAAAGCCCTGCCGCCTTTGACTATAGTATCTAATTCTGTGATTTAAATCAACAAAGGTGAAAAAAAAAAAACAAAGAAAGGTCAGTCCCGAAACACACAGCTGTACCAAATCCCAAAACCTGTCCTTTCTGTCCTGAAAATTAACCATTATGGAAACAGATGATTACAACATATGAATTTGTGTAAATATTCAGATCAAATCACTCATGTGGGCTATAATTCCTGCTTTTAGTTATTAAAGATGCTTACTTTGGGTTTATAAAATATGTAAAAGTATTATTGGTAGTATTTTAACTCATCTAATTTATTTGTTTGGCTATAATAAATAACAGATTGTTGATGTCACTCAACCTGGCAGAGAGTGCAGGAATTAGTGATTAGAAAAAAAATCATTAAAAATGTCTTTGTAAGTCCCTACAGCTGAATGACAATTGCTGCTGATAAGACATTTAAAATGACTCCAACACACCTGTGACTTTTACCAGGAACCTGTATCATCCTCAGAACCTGTAATTGATCTTAATACTATTAATAACAAATTATGTCACTCTAAATTATTCTATTTCAACCCAAGTCCCAAATTTCACCCATTCTCACCTGGTCACCCTAAAATCAACTTAGACGCTGTTGTCTTTAACAAGCATTACTATTAACTTTTTTACCCTTCTATTTAGATAGTTATACTTATTTTTATCTATTTAGATCATTTTAGCTATTTTTAATGCTTTAAATAAAAAATAAAGAACACTTCTAAAAAGTTTGATTTCTCATTATAGCCTTATTATATTTATCTTTAATAAAACACGAAAATTTCATGCCTTCAATGTTGGGTCAACTGTTCACTGTGAAAATAATACTGAATATCAATATTTTTCAAGGTATTGAATCAAAGTTAGAAATTCCAGTATTGTGACAAGACTAGTGGATATAATCACTACATGGGTAAAGGCAGTAATATATTACTTTAAATATTACTGTAATATTATTACTCTTCCCAATAATGAGTAGTGTAAGGGATTACAAATCCAAGACAGTAATGAAACTGATGTGTGCCAGCCAAAAAGCTAAACAAAGGATGGAGAGAAGGTGGAAGTATTGTCATTATTTTGAGTTTGTTTGGCTCCTTGACAGAGAATATGTGGTGATGGTATCTAATCTGAAGGCCACGCTCAGAGAGCAGAACACCACAGCCGGCATCTGGACAGCTGACAACAAAAGCTTTCTGCATGTTAACAGGTCACTTGGTCAGCAGTTCAACTCTGGAGTGCAACGAGATGGCCAACAAGGTGCAAAAGTAATATAGTAATATAACAAGTAATGTAAAAAATAATGATGATACTACATATAGGAGTAATAAGTAAAAAGTAACTTGCACTTGCCCAACACTGGTAAAGGCAAATAATAGAAGAAATACAATTTCATCACTTTACTGTAATGCAACCTTTAAAACCAGGAAAGGACAACACCTATCCCACGATATAACAATATGATGATATCCAATATCTAGGCCTATATCATTATTATTATAATATTGATAAATTGCCCGGCCCTATCAACTACTGCCCACACAAACATAAATAACTACAAGACAAATCTGTCTCACTCAACCACATATGTGAGAAGACCACATAAACCACAGCTTATCTAATGTATTTTAATTTATACATCTCAGCAATGTTGAATATAGGAGAATAGGCTGCCATCAATTAAGGCCTGTGGACAAACACTGCTACAATAAATGGAACAGGGCCGTAATTATTATGATTGGCGACATCTGTTTACAATTTCATATCAGCGTGGCTGCCATGTAAAACAGCTAACTTCTTAGCATTTAGAAAAAAGACACATTCAGCAAAACAGAATAACTGAGAAAGATGTCTTACCTTAAACCATGTGTTTGCCTTCGTGTGCAGAAGCATCCACCACCAGAGAGGACGCCATGAAGACTTTTCTATTAATAAATCCAAGGTGGAAAACGAGGCTCCCAGGTGCGCAGGAAGCTAGTTTGGTCGCACAGGTAAGTAGCAGTGCTAGCTAGCATCAGAGCCTGAACCATAAAATCTGTCATTTCACCACCCCTTTCAGTGGCATTGTTGTAGCCTAACTGTCTGTTTCTTTATTTTCTTCTTTTTAATTCTAGTGACACGTTTTCACAACTGAGGGTTTATACATTTCTAATTTGGTTAGCCGACCATCTGAAACCGTGTTTACCGTCCACGAGTGCGCAACAGCGCCATCATGTGGCAGCGACAGTGAAACAATGAGGATGATCCATACAGTTGCTACATACCTGTGGCGGAAAGTAACTAAGTACATTTACTCAAGCACTGTACTTAAGTAGAGTAAGGACTAAGAGGAAACATCAAGATAAGAAACTACAGCTTTCACGACCTCATCTTTATGTTTCTGCTATTAGTGGCAGGTTGATCTTTTTCATTTATTTATTTATTTAATTAAATACACGTTTATTTTATCTTTATCAGTTTTATTTATTGTAAATATTTTTCTTAATTTTGAAAATCGCTCCTTCCTTTTCAATTTGCTTATTTTTGATACTGTTCTGATCCCAAATACAGTTCTTATATCTGTGAATGGACATTAATATGATCATTATTATTATTAATATGATTATAGTTCTTTGAAATCATGGAAATGAGCATTGACTGAATTTCCTTTGGCTCAATGAAACCTATCTGAAAATTAGTAACGCATAATATTATCAACAACTAAAATATTATACATATTAATGTAGATTAAGGTACTCAGCAGTATATACAGTAATTAAAATTAGCCCCACCTTTACCAGTTTCAACGTTAAAATGATGCAAGTGTAGTTTTAATAGTGTAAATAAATCTATCAATAATTATGATCCATTAATATAATAGTCATTCTTCTGAAACTGAGACTGTTGTGCATAATGAGTACTTCTACTTTTGATACCTAAAGCACATTTTGATGCTGAAACTTCTACAGTAAGTCAGATTTTGAATGCCAGACATTTTCTTCTAACAAATTATTTTCACATTTGAGTACTGCTACTCTTCAGTAAACAATGTGAGTACTTCTTCCACCACTGCCATGTATGCTTCTAAGGAAAAGAATAGACCATTCATGTGTTTTGTCATTTGCCTTCTTTCTGTAAATTAAACATTGTCATTCAAACAACTCCAGCCTCTTAGCATTCATCCTCCACTGACTGGCACTTTCATTAAGATAGATGAAGGTTTCCAGGGTGGTCACAGTTATTATCGCCAGCTACCCCCTGCTGACGCCTGTTTCTGGACTATTGATAAATTTAGCAGTTATGAGCATTTTCCAGCACATTGTATTGAGGCTGTTTGTACACCACACTGTATGTAACCCTGCCTCTGCAAAATAATGAAAATGTGTTTGTTTCCCCTCACAATGGGGAGGCGTTGAGTCTCCCTCTGCAAATCAAGGGAAAAAGTGAATATTACTGTGAGAAACTGTATTGTATTTGTATTACTTTGCAGAATGCAGACAAAAGTCTTTGCCACAAGCACATTATATAATATGTTTGGTCTTATCTGGCCATTTTCCATAGTGTGGCCATGAATTGTCAATGATGCTTGAAGCCTTCAGGCTGTTGCCACTAGTAAAGAATGATTAGTCATAGCAGAGGTGTTTCAGAGGCACTGAGCTGCTGGCATCACCAGGGAGATCCACAATGTAATGCCCATTAATTCTGAGCGACACACTATACACTTCATTTGATCTTCTTTACCCCATGAAATAGAGTGCTGTATTTAGTAATATCGTTTGCCTGACACTTCATTAAATATTTTGCGGGTATCCTTGTGGCTTCTGGGCAACTTTGTTAAAGTACAGTAAACCTGTAAAGCTCGACTAATATTTAAATTGAATGCGGTAGGCCTGTTTGTTTTTTCCTTATTTTCCAATTGAATTTCTTGTGCACATATGCTGATTTATAATCCAATTAATTTGCTTCCCCATCACACGCTTAAAGGTTTAATCGGTGCAACACTCAGTTCTTAAGACCTTCATAAGTGATGCAAACAGAAATGTGCCCCTGGGGAAAGGTCACCCTGTTTAGTGATCACCTGTGACGTGACGTTACTGACATGTTATAATGAAAACGTTCACAGTGTAGTTTAATACAGGGGTCGCAAACTTTTTCATGTCAAGGAACCCACAATAGATTCACATTAGAATGTGGATCCTCAACTCAGGCTTTTTTTTAGAAAGTGTCACTAACTACTAATCTTTTGTTGAGATAATTTCCTTTTCATTGTAAGATAAACTTGAATCTTTGAGTTTTATACACCAATTTTTTATTTTTATTTAAAAAAGTATTGACAAAACTTGTGAAGTGAATAATGGTCAAATTATAAAAATTTCAATTAAAACCATTCGATTTTCAGGCACCCAAATAATGATAAATAAGCTCACAAAGTTTACATTAAGAAGAAAAGGAAATTATCTCAATTAAAGTTTATAGGTGGGAAAACTTTTTTTTTGTTTTAAGTTTATTTCAAAACATAAAAGTTTGACTTCGGCTCAAAACTCAAAAATTTATTGCAGTTGCCTTGAAAATGAGGGTTTTGTCTTAAGGAATCCTTTGTACCGAGTACTTTTTTATTTCTAGGTTTTAAGATAACAACATCTTCATAGTCAATCAATGATCAAACTAGAATTACTATAGATAACAATCAATCAAAACAGTCAACCCTTTTCCTTCACTTCTTGTTCCAACTTCCAAACAATCTGATGAAAGTTTAAATATTCTGTTCCTCCTTTTGCTTGGGACCCTTACAAGACACTCAAGTGCCTCTAATGGTCCCTGGACCCAAGTTTGAATACCACTGGTTTGGTAGATTTAACATCTATTGTACACAGTGTACCTAATGTTTTATTTTTAAATATCTTTGGCAATATTTAGCCAGTGTACAGTAGTTTTAGATGTATTATGTACAGTGCAGTGTAGGATTGTCTACCATATTCACTTTACTAACAAGTCCTGCTCTAACATTGTTATTTTTATACCAGTTTTCTACACAGAACTGGACCTCAAAGCAACATCTCATTAAGAATTTACTTTGAAAAATATATTTTTCTGTGTGTGCTGCTACAGTCTCATTTCTGCAGGCAAACCACAGTCACCCAAAATCACCCCATGTTGGTGCCCACCCAAAAGTAATTAGGCCGGAGGTAATGTGAAGGAAAAACACAAGAGAAATGTATTATAGAAAGATTAGACATGTATTAAAAATATTTGCACCATCTCAACACAGACTACCCATGAAAGTATGCAACTGACATCTATTCAGTAAGCTGCAAGTAACACTGTACTGTAATATCAAAGGTAAATCAAAAGAAAAGGGCCAATTTGAAGAGCATTTCAGAATAGACACACAAGAAAAAGTGTTTCACTTTTAGTGCATATATCAGCCAAACACAATACAACCAACAACATCATATAAGCAGCATGGAGGCATTTTAGATTTTTTCTCTGTTGTTTTTCTTTTATATTTGCAAGCTGGTCATGATTTCAAATGTGAAAAAAACAAGAGAGTATATTTGAACAGTTTTCAAAGAAAGAGAAAAAATATATATGAAATGCCTCTGTACTGCACATCTGGAGTAATCCAAGTCTCCTAAAGCCCCAACATGCCAAGCTGACTTGAAAGACGTCACTTGCACTGTGTTTTTAGCCTGAACCTTCCTTCCTTGGCCTGGAGCTATGTTCAAATGTGCATGCACACTGTCTGAACTGTGCATGTGTGGTGTGATGGTGTGTGTGTACAAGTGAGTGGCAGGTTGGGGCTTTAGGAGACTTAAATTAAACCAGGTTAGTTGTATAGAAGCATTTCATTGTTTTTTTTTCCAGTTTGAAAACTGGTCACCATTCACTTGAATTGTTTGTGAGATTCTGCAGTGCTGTTTTCCTGTGAAACTCCAACAGAGTTTTGTGGACTAAAAAAAATAAACCTGACCTTTAATTAGCATGAGGCCAATGACCGAATTTTCATTTTGGGGTGAACTATCCCTTTAATTAATGACGAGCAGCGAATGCACTGATGTAGCAGCCATGTTTAGGAAGCTAGCTAAGGTAAAAAAAAAAAAACAAACAAACAAACATTATTTTGACAATAAGTTTAAAGTTCTAGGTATGAAAAGTCAACAACTGTGAAGAGTCTGTACACTGCAGCTTCCGATGAAACAGTTGTTTGCAGGCGAAGAAGGAGCAACAAGTGAAGAAAATCCGTCTGTCTTTCAGAGACAGAGATGCTAACACCTTTAGCGGTTAGCGTTAGGTCAGGCGCAGCGGCAGCCCCCTTCCTCCTCCTCCTCCTCCTCCTCCTCCACACCCCCGGGCTGTTTCTCTCCCGGGACTGTTGAACTCCACAGGCCTCATCCAGACAGACAACCAGCAAACTCTATTCACAGACACTCCGTTTACATAAAGGTATAAGAGTGTGTAACATTGGGATAAAGACGGGCTGGACTGTAGCACCGAGGAAGGACATGTGGACATATTGACACTGGACATCGAGGAAACATGTTTGAAGGGAAACAGCAGTTTACAAGTGACAGGATGTTACCTCGAGACAGTTCAACACGACCCAACTTCTTTAATGGTGAGTAAACGTTTATCTTCAAACATCTGGCTAGCTGTCTGTCTCCATGGTGTTGATGTAATGTTACTGTAACAGAGGCCAGCGGTTCTTTGAGACGCAGGCCACATGAGGCCTGCTTTGTGTGGTGTGTTGGTGCCAGATGTGCATTGATGTGTATTCAGTGGTTATTTGTGTGTGACTTGGTCCCAATTCCCTTTGATTGTCTGGTGGTGTGGTTGCTACTCTTGGTTCAACAGACTCTGAGCTAATCTGTGAACCCTGGTGCTCTGCTGTTGTTGAATGAAAAAAGTCACTTAACCTAATGCAAATGTGTTAGCATGGTACAGTGATGCAAGCTTTGATTACTTATTAGTTAGCTGATTGACAGAAAATATATTACCAATAACTGTGATTAGGGGTACATGATATATGATAGTTACCTGCTTCTCCTTAATCGATGAGTTAACATTTTGTATTTTAAAAAGAAGTTAATTTAACCTGTAGTTTATGCACACCTGAGGGTAAGAAAGGCTAAGATGAAGTGAGCAAAAATGGATAATTTAATATTTCATAGCTCTGACTAACCCAAATCTAACTGACATAACTGTTACAATTAGAGCCAGACAGATAAATAGTTCCATCGATATTATCATCAGATTTTGGTTTATCACAGCTGCATCAATGTGAAACCTTTTTTTTTGACAGACATAATTCAGAGTAGTTTATGCCTATTTATAATTATTGAATATGCCAGTGAAGGTTTGTTGTTAAACGGCAAATATCCTTCCGTCATTTCATATCTTTGACACAAGTGTTTGATAAACACATTTTCAGGACCATTGCAATATCCACTGGTGACAATATAATTTTTTTTCTGCATAATATTATTGGTGTCAGCCCCTCAAATCCTGTATCATTTTAGTTGACTCTTCAAATGTTTATTCATTTTTTTTTTTTTTTTGTAGTACATCAAAAACAAGTATTTATGGAGCATTTTGTCATAGAATCAAATTAAATGCTTTGACATAATCTGCCAAACCGTATTATTATAGCTAGAGCTGCAACGATTAATGCTCTGATTCCAGCTTCTTAAATGTGAATATTTTCTGGTTTCTTCATTCCTTTTTGACAGTAAACTAAATATTTTTCGGTTGTGGACAAATTACATTTGAGGATCCCATCTTGGGCTTGGGCTAATAAACATTTTTCACTTTTTTTCCTGACATTTCATGGACCAAACAACTAATATATTAATCAATACAATAATCAACAGGTTATTAATGTTACAGGAGAGACTTGAAAAAATGTTTGGACCTATTTTTCAACTGACAGTATTGTGACAGGATCAACAGATTAATTGACAATGAAAATAATAATTAGTGGCAGCCCTAGTTGTAGTTGATATTTGTTGGCTACAATTTCCTTTTCAGAAAAATAAATAATTGTATAAATTTCCCATTATTCGCCAATAACTTACCTGCCCTGATATTTAATGTGCATATCTAATTGTGATATTCTGTCAATCATTTAAACTTTCAAAATTTTGTCTGAAATGTGATTAAACTGAATATCTCATCTCAGACAAAACAAGTAAGATCACTTGTTTAAAAAAATCACTTGATTAATCCATGTTGGAAATAATGATTAGTTGCTGCCTATGCTGCTACTTGACACATGGATGAATGTGTGTGTGTGTGTGTGTGTGTGTGTGTGTGTGTGTTCTTGGCAGTTAGGTAAACAGGCCCACAATTCAATGATATTTAGTGTTCAGTCATACCTGTGGGAGGCGACACAGATCTTAATTGAACAAACTGATGGTTCACTTAAAAAGGAGAGGAGAAGGTTGTTTCAGTGAGAACAAAACCAACTCATTCATTGCACCGGAGAGATCTCAACAGCATACACTATATGTCAAATTAAATAAGCTCCCGCTGCACCCATATAGCACTGCTGTGTAACAAAGATGGCCAGTGGATTTTGCACAGAAATAAACCAGATTATAATAAAAAAGTTGTTATTGCGTATTTTCTGATATTTCGCAGTGCGGCAGTGTCTGAGACCACATCATTCAGGCAAAATATCTATATGTACTCAGATTTCGAAAGCATTATAAGCATGTTATCGACTTCAAAGCCTACAACATCCTGCTCTTAAAATAAGCCTTTTTTTAAAGCGCAGAATTCATCTGAGCAAACAGATGGTAGTTTCACACAGTTATTCACTTTGAAGCTGCGTCTTCGCAGTGGGCCCCTCTCTCCTATGCCGGGGAGCTCTGGGTAAAACTATCTCCCAACTAGAACACACTGACATGATTTCAAATAGTCCTTCTCTCTTGCTCCGTCTGGCTGCAGCTGTCCTCACCGCGAGCAGTTTAGAATGTGAATGTGTTTTGTGTTTGTTTTGCTGAGGGAGAAAATGCATGCACTCCAGAGTATGATCTGAAGGAAAGTAGACAGAGACGGGCACAGCCCAGATCTATAATTGGGATCTGTTCTTGGATGTGGAGAGTTTCGAACGCCTATCCCCCAAAACCCTTTCTCTTCCTAATGGGAAAGGAGCGCGTGGACACATCTTTTTAGATTTCAGCTTCTACTCGGCACTAGACAGTACTGTTGTTCAAAAATATTAATGCCGCAATGCAGAATTTCTCACCACAAAAAAGCTCTGTGTGCTTAAGGGCCTGTTACATATTTACAGACATTGTCTGAGAGCCTTGGATGGACATTATTAATGCTTTCAATTCCTTGTTTTTGTGCTCTCCAGTCCTGCGTTCCTATTGATTGGCCCATTATTGGAGACACCAACATGGAGCAGCCTGTGGTGCTAATGGCACGCTCTCTCATTCATACAGGCACTGAGCAATGGTAAACCATTACACCATGCAGCTCCACAGCATAGCCTGTCATTGCAGCCACTGATTCTGCATCCATCCTCACCAGTAGACCCGTAATTGTAGTCGAGGGAAAATGATCAGGCTTGTTAACATTTTTTGGAGGAAAGCCCATGTCAGGTGTAATCCATTTTGAAAACCAATAGTTGTCGTGATAAATATCTCAAATAGAGTCACCTGTTACAAATGAGTCTCAGTGGATGAGCAGGTCTGATGGAATGCCCCTCTGTAATGTATATCATTGTCGCGGCTAAAACCAAGGATGACATTTATCACCTCAGAGAGGATAGAAAGTTGGGATCTCCAAGGTCCTTCTTACTCTCTAATCTGTTTGGATTTCCACAGATCCCCTGGCTTTGACTGACTTCACTCAACAAGGCTGCAGAAGTGAACAGGAAGCAAAAGCAAGAGGCACAGAGAGAACAAGAAAGGACGAGGCAAATAAGTGATATGATGGATGATAAGGCCAGATCATTGTTAGAGAAAGGCAGAGAGGGTTCGAGGGAAAGAGAAAAGATAAGGAAAGAGAGAACATGTGATTTGTATGCAGCTGTATTTATCAGAAATCCCCACTTCCCTCATCTGAAATCAAAAGTTAAATTTCACGGTCTGCAGATACATTGATGCACTCGAAACTTTCAAGTGTCATACCATCAGTTTGTCACTGACAGCTCAAAAGTCCCCTTCCCTCAAAAATGTGTTTTGCTGATTATAATTACTTGGATATTTGACCTTCACTGTGCACAATGATGTATGGGAATTTTGACAGTAGAAGGTTCATTTAAAATTCATCTGCTGAGGAGAGAATTTTTCTCTGTGCTCACCTTGTGTATGTATGACTTTGTTACATCAGAACAAAACTTCAGAGAGATGGATTTTTTCATGGAGGGACAAGGAGTGTATGTAATTATTTAGAATTTTTCATTTTAAAGTAGTGTAATTTATTGAGTTTTTGATGCAAAAAAAAAAACATTTCAGACTATGTTTAATATTCATTGCAGCGTATTTTTATTTGTCTTTAAACATTTCTGGACCTCCCACGAAATTACTGAGAGGTTGTTTTTCCTTTTCAATACTTAATATATTCTACCTTTTACATTATGAGTATTTCAAAATTCAAGAGAGCCTGACCAGTCATTGAAGCCAGTTCCTTTATTCAGCTTTGCTGTTCTTATTCTTAGCTGTATATCTATTTCTGTGTAAGGACATTGAGTACAGGGAAAATTTTCTTGTATTTAGTGATGTGCCGATGACAGTGTTGGGTATCAGTCCGATACTGTGCTTATGTACTTGTACTCTTACTCAGAAAACTAAACCGATACCACCACACCTGATACCACGTTATGGAAAGTTGCTCTTCAACACAAGCAATTTGATAAAACTAACAACACTAAGTTCAAGGAGTTGCTCATGCTAGCAGCAGCAAAAAGCAAAAACAATTTATTACCTTTAGAAAGTGAGGAACATCTGATGAAAAGAAAACGTGTTTTTAAAGTTGTAAGAACTGTAATGGCAGTGTACTTAAAAATAAATAATAAATATAAATAATAATACTTGTACGTAAAAATAAATAAATAAAAATATGTCAGCAAATATCTTTATGTCAACATAAAGAAAAAATATAAACAGTAATTTCTTTACAAGTTTTCCCTCCTTTTCCTGACAAACAGATCAACTATGGAGGATGTGAAAAAAAGAAATGTCTCAATGGTTTCTGCTGTACAAGCTGGTTTCTGAATTCCCTCAGTCATATCTTCAGCATTGCCGTACACTGCCATGTCTTTTTTCTTGCTGGCTAACATATGGTGCGTTGTCATATATCTTTCATTACCTACAATCAACAAACATCTGGCTGGAGTTGAGATGAAGCAAAATCCTTTTTTTTTTCTTGAAGAAAATTTTTGCTTTATTTCAAACAGGCAGCAATTAACAGTTTCAGTATATTTATGATAGATTTATCTGTAAATTTCTAGAAGAATCTGTGAAATATTTTCCCTATAAAATAGTTGTGAAATGTCCATTATGATTTTTACAAAAGTGAAGGGGACATTTTCAGATGGCTTATTTTTTTTAGCCAACTAACTAAAGCTGTAATGATTAGCAGTTGAATAGATTAGTTGATTGATAGAAATTTTCTTGCCACTTCAATCATGGTCTTTATATTTTATAGACTAAATAATTAATGAATTAACCTTGAAAATAATTGGCAGTAGAAACAGTGAAAGACCCGAAGATATTGATTATCAAAATAATTGATTATCAAAATAGTTGCAGATTCGTTTTGGGGTTGATTGTTTAATCAGTTAATTGCTACAACTCTAATCTGACTACACTGTATTTGTGTAAGAAGTATGCACAAAATAAGTTCAAGATACATTTTACTTTTGTTCATCTCATGTGTGGGAGGTGCAGTAATCTGGTAATGTATTGAGTAACAGTGACAGAACACAGATCCACCTGCCTCACAGATAAATAGTGTGAGAGAAGCACTTCCTTGTCTGCAAGCCCATTTACTATTGTACTGTATAAACTGAGAGTGGCCAATGACGGCGATGGAAAGGCTGTCAAAGGATAAAGGCACTGTGCTATTTATAGCTGAGTGCGTGCAAATGTCAATAATTTATGCTGACACGTGTAAACACTGCTGTCACATTAATAATTGTGTCGCTAAAATAGTCACGGAAAAAGCATACAGAGCAAAATGTGGGAGGCGGTGAACATGGAGCACTTTTCAGCGTAGTTCTCATGATGATCGATGTGAGGCTAGGATGCATGAAACGCAGTCAGTCACCTTAATAAAAAACAGATTAATAAACATCAAACCAGTGATTCTGGTGAATTATTTTAATTGCACCTAATGAATCTGGTATTAAACCAACAGGGTGCACGTGTATCAATGACAAATTCTTCTAAAGAAATTTAGATGCCATAGCAGATACCCAGCCTGTCTCCTCCTGATGCTGTGCGTCTCTTCTTTTTATAATGGACACACGAAGGAAAGCATAGCAATCAATATTTTCTGCTTTAATTGAAGTGCTTTTTATCTTGTTGGAGTCACAGTGTAGTGTGTGTGTGTGTGTGTGTGTGTGTGTGTGTGTGTGTGTGTGTGTGTGTGTTTGTGTTTGTGGGGCACTTGTATATTCATCCACATAGCTGTCCAGTTTTCTTTGTCTGGCCTGTCCTGCCTTTAAACTCTGTCAGCCTGTGGAAGCGCCTGCCTCTTTGATCAATATTTATGCCAGACTGCAATTTGGAGCCAGGTCACGAGGTTCTGCACTACTTACAGTCAACTGACTGTGCATTCAACTCATGGATCACATCACAGATGTACGCCTTAATCCTCCGTTAGTTTAATGTCCTCTTATTTGCTCCAAACCAAAATGGAGTTGGTGAATAATTTCTAATCATTCTTTTGCACCTCTCTTTGATTTCCCCTGAGAGAAATATAAGTATGGTGCAGAGATAACCATGTCAGAAGTTGGTAAATGTATCCCAGATGACTCTGAGACAGTTTGGTTTTCTCAGGCAGAGACACAATCTGTCGCAGTGTCTCAAAACAAAATTCAAAAATCAATACAGGGAGGCGCTGCAAATGGATATTGCTGTTTGACAGTCTAATTCCCTTTATCATGAGAAAGAGCAGGCCTGCGTCTCAACAATTAATTTAACGAACAAGGCCTCAAGAGATCTGACATCTCAAGGGTCTGAACAAATGTCTGTGGTGGGGAAAATGATGAGGACATAAATGAGGACAGTCTTATTTTCTTTTAATATCATTATCTGCTGATGTGTCCACTCCTAAATGACAAAACAAGTAAGGGCATTAAAACTTCATCAAGCCTGTCTCTCCCTGACTCTCAGTGAGGCATACAGCGCTGCTCTGAATGTCCACTCTGAATTCAAATAAGTCTACAGTATGTGAGTGGAGTTCCACACAAATGTCTCTGTAGATGTTCTGTCCAACAATCACAAGTTTCTCTGCTAAATCTTCAAAACCTTCAAGGCAATTGCATAGCAAATATCAAGTTTGCCAACCGGGAAATTTCGTCTGAGGCTATGCTTATGTGTGGTAATCTTCCAGACTTTCAAGTGCAATCACTCTCGGATGGAAAGCCCTGCTCTTCATTTGACACGGGGTGTTACACTGGACCAGTGGCTAATTATGTTGGCCCAGTGATTAACATTTAGAGGAGGCACTATCTTCTACAGTCAGGGCAATAGTTGCATCACAATAGAGCACGAGGAGCTGCCAAGATTTTTTCCTCTTTCCTCTGTTTGTGATGTATAACTGTGCGTGTTTGTGTTTGTGTCTGTGTGTGTCTCTGTCTTGAAACCCACTTAAATGCAAGTAATGTTAAGTTACCTGGAGCAAAGCTAGCCTTGGTCCATCTCCAAGAACAGAATTTATACTTTATCTATAAAGAATAGCTTATCTTTAAAGGCATAGCATTTTTATTTCTTATACTTTTAGCCCATGAAAACAGGTACATCAGTGATGTTGCAGCCATGTTATTTAGTGCCTTCTGAAGAAAGGTTGGTCTTTGTTGTTAAGGTGAGAGGTTTATCAGGAAAGGTTGAACTCATGGTTCCTTTGTAAACATTTATCACATTATCAATATGAATATTGGTAGAAAGCAGTTGATTATAATAATAATAATGATGTAAGTGTTGGAATATTTGTATTCAGAATGAAATAAACACAATGACCATGCACAATTTTATTTGTACAGTAGGGCTGCACAATTAATCGAATATTAATCTTGATCAAGATTTTGGCTTTAAATGAATATTGACTCTGTGGGCTCTGCTCATTGAAAACTCTGCAGCTTATGAAATCAAGTGCTTCCTAAACTAACAGCCAGTGACCCTGCAGCAGCAGCCTGTGCAAAGTTACCTGGATGTTGCAGCTGTAGTCCAGAGTGAAAGAGTAATATACAACAGAATAGACGAGCAATACGAAAATCACAGGTCTGAAGCTTAAGGCAAAGAGCTAATCCCTTGAAAATGATCATCATCAGTTGTTGGGAAGTATTTTGGGTTCACAGCAAGTGATGGTAAACAAAAGTAAATCATATGCAGAGTGCATGAGACTAGTCTGTGCCGCAAAACGACTAGAGATGTTTCAAAACCATTTTATTCCTTCTAATAATGATTCCAATTACTTGAACTTTATGTATTGGTCAATACAGAGTACTGATCCAATACCATTACATTAAAACATACAGTATATATATAATTTAACAGCTGTGTACTACTAACCCTGTATGGATGTGACATGATTGCGATCATTGTTGTATATCCAGGTTCAGGTTAAACCCTTTGTGAAAAATGAATGAATTCACACAGAGAATCAATGCCATAGAACATGACTTCACCATTTTTGGAACACCAAAGGCACACAGGATGCTGCTGAGAACTAGCAGGGTCTAATTTCAGAACTAATAAATTAATCCATGTAGTATCAGACTCACATACTCTCTGATTCCAGCATTTTTCTGAGGCATGAAGGTCAAGAAGAATAGCATCGCTAACATTACCTCACTGAATCCCGTCCTTGTCCAGCGTCAACTCATTGAACACATTCATAACAGTGACGCTCTACAGTGCATCACTGTATCCACCCAAGTCTGAATAACAGACCAATAACCAATGTCATTTGGCGTCAAGGAAATGCACTTTGAATAAGAGCCAGTCTTATTTTGATGTACATATTTGTAGAGGAGCAGGAATGTAACAGGAATGTAGCAAAACATGGAAGTCAAAGCAACTTAAATGTGAAAATGGTCCCTAATAACAAGTTTAGTATAGTTTAGTTCATTACTTTATTTGACAGGGATGGCGCATATCAATAATGTCTCTGAAAACATGCCAGAGTTAGCCAGAAAAGCTCATTTACATCTATAGTCCCCCAGGCAGGCAGTCGTGATCAAGGGTTCTTTTTATTGATAAATCATGTCAAATTGAGTCAACTTTAAATTAAGTAAAGCAAACGCAATAAAATTTTACTTAACTTACTAAATCAGATGACATAACACACAAAAATCCACAAATGTCCTTGCAAACTGGGCGGGTTAGCAAGACACATAATACAGAGAGAGAACGTTCGCTGTACCTGAGCACAGGAGAGCACAAAATCAACACACACACTGGGGCACGTAACAGATGTTATAATGTAAAGTAAATGTTTGATTTTGTGTAGTTGGAGTGAAACACGTGTAATGTGTATGCATGCGCAATTTTAGCTATATAATTACAGTCTCTAAAGTGTAGGAAACTGAATACTACATGATACAGTTTTTCACCATTTCTCCTCACAATATAGGCCTATATGATCTCATCCTGGGATTTCCAGTTTATTTTTGCCACTATTTTAAAGGATACAATGGTGGAATCTCCCTTTGTGGATCAGGATGGAATTAATGAGTATTGTCAAGATAAAGAACATTGTGACAATAACATAATGACTACAGTTCACAGAATAAATAACTGTGTATCTACAATTTGCAACACCAGTAATTATTCTGTGCAATAAAAATATCCCAGTGTTTTGGGAAAGGCAGAAGATCAGCATCATGTTTTCAGCAGGCTCGTATGGAGTAATCGGGACTGGACAAGACAGCATACAATTACAAGCACAAATTACAGGTCTCAACTTAGTTTTATGTGTAGCTACTGTACTGAAACCATTGTTCCCAGAGGTTCATTGTTTTCCAGAGTTATAATGACATCCACAGTTTAAAGAAAGGACATGTAAAATGCTAATTCACATTATTTTTGTTTCTACATGCAGCAAGAGCAAACTCAGTCTCCTGCGCTGTGCTTTTACTAGACATTCCTTTTTCTGAAACTAAATGAATAACAAGAATCTCCGTTGCAAGTTTGTGACGTTTGTGTTTATAATTCACCAACAGGTTCACACATGGATAAGGTACATTGAGGCTACACGGATTGAGCAACAGAGTATCAAAACATTCTATAGAAAGTCAGCTCTGCAGAAGCCCAAAAATCAAGAACTGGCTGCATTAGTTTCAAGGCAGCTCAGTGATGCATGAAATAATGTCCTGTGGCATGTTGCTAAGACCCATCCCCGACGGGAACAAGCACGGAAATAGCCACCGAGCTCCAGTATTCACTCCAAGAAATAAGGGTTCAAAAAAGGTTCTTCCTGATGGGCTGAGGTTCCACCCACAGCCATTTGCCTCTGAACAACCCTTTTTTTTTTAAAGAAAGGGGTTCTTTGTAAGACTAAAGGTTCGATGAACAACAATTTACATCCAGAAAACCCTTTTTGGAAGAATTCTTCAAGCGTTGTTGAAATTTCTTAACAACTGTTTTGTCATGTGTCTGCAAAATAAAAAGGGTTCTTGGTAGATCCTCTGCGTGGGTTCTAGATAAAAACCCTTGGAATGTTAAAGGGTTCTTAGTAGATACCCCTGTGTGGGTTCTTGATAAAACCCTTGGAATATTAAAGGGTTCTCGATAGATCCCAAGGGTGGATTTTAGACAAAACCCTTGCAAAATAAAAGGCTTCTTATGAGAACACCCTGGGTGGGTACGAGATAACACTCTTGGAATATAAAAGGATTGTCAGTAGATAGTCGGTGGAAAGGGTTCTCTGTAGAACTTCTCATGGGGGGTTTGTGTGAAGCTTTTCACAGATGGTTCTAGGTATAATACTTTATGTTTGGGTTCTATGCAAATGAAAATGGGTAGAAGTCGATGCTAAAGTGTCGATTCTGATGCCTCCGCCTGCAGCAGTTTCATACAACTGTGACTTTTTGTGTTCCCTACACCTGATTGAAACCATTGATTCATTATAAATCCTATTTGCGATTGTCCCAGGAGTTTGAGAATTATGGCTCTATTGATACAGTATACAGTTAATGAGAAAAGATTGCAAGGAAAGAGCTATTACCTTTATTACCTAATAGTATCCAACATAGTTATTCAAAAATATATCAAAGTCAAATATAAAAAAGCTTTAAAATTGACCAAGTTATTGGCATAAGTGTGTTTTTAGAGACAGGTGTGTCAGGCGGCCATTTTGCGGCCATCTCGAAAGCGTTGGTCTCCAAAATTTAATCAATTCATATACCTGTTATAGAGTGTTAGCACTCAAGATTTGGTGCAAATCCGTCCACCCTGTTCAAAAGTTATCGCGCAAACAAAAATCTGTGATGGACGGATGGAAGGACGGACGCACAGACTCACGTACGGCTGGACAACCGGAGAACAGTATGCCTCCGGCCTGGCACCTTTTGGCGGGCGGAGGCATAAAAATCTCTACCAGGCTCTACCAGTAAACAAAAGGGATTCTTCTGTGGGGACAAGCTAAAGACCCCTTTGTAGTTCTAGTTAGGACCTTTATTTCTGAGAGTGTTTAGGCCCCCATAAGCTCTGAGACTGGGCGAGTCGGTGGCAACTCACATCCCTGTGCTTGTTCAACTCATGCCATCATACAACGTCTCTGTCATGTCACCCTTTTATGTTTGTTATGTAAGGCTTCGGTACAATGCTTTTCATTTTACAGCAGCTCTTCTCTGTCTAACCTTCAGCCCCGCTCCATTTGCTAGTTATACTTGTGCTCTGAACCCACATGCTGTCTGTTTTTAATTGCTGATTTTTGAGCAGGTTGGAAGGTTATAGTGAGTAATAGATTCTGGGTTGTTAAGTAGACCAGACTGTCATGAGGTGACAGCGTTTGTTTGAAGCAGGTACAAACATTCATTTCATACATGGTCCGTACTGTAAATGCCCGGTCTCAGTTGTTACATTCGTCCCTTTGATGGACCGCTACTTATACACTCCTGGAAGTGGTCTGCAGTATAACAAATGCCCTTCCTGTGAAATTTGTGCCCACATGTTTAATATCAAACATGGCAAAAAGCTCCGACTCTCAGTGCGCTGTCTGTTCAGTGTTAGACAAAGAATGGATTATACATTACTGTGTGTGAACCTCCAGCACTGCTTTAGTCACTGGCATATTCTCAGGTTCTTCTTCTTCATCTCTGAGACAGTTTATGTCACTATAATTGAAAGGAACTTATTTAGGCAGTGACAAGGAAGCAGAGCCACACACTAAGCTCACATCTAGCATAGCCTTGCAATCATTTATGGCAGTTGTGTATGTCAAATAGACTTAACTGCAAATTAGCAAAGTGCCTTGTGGGAAAACTGTAAGGATCGTAGTTAAATTGAATTGTACTTTGAACATCTCACTGCCGCATATTTTCCAAGCTCAGAGACAAATCTATGAGTAATGAATCACACATGGTGGCATCTAATTTGGCTATTTACGATAACACAGGAACACATCCTTTTTCATTCTGTTTGCTGGAATTTAATGGTTAAAACCTAAGAAAGCCTGCAAAAATGTATTTTGGTAAAATAGAAATTAGTCTGCTTTGTGTGTGTGTGTGTGTGTGTGTGTGTGTGTGTGTGTGTGTGTGTGTGTGTGTGTGTTTGTGTTATATGAGTGGCTGCATTCAGTGAAAAAGGTTTAACAAGTTAGACCTAGTTTATTGAGAGCTGGTACTAAATGGGTACTGGTTCCTGATTGGTCTGTACTGAAATATTGACAAGCTCCTCAACAAGCTGTGTTGCTATTGTAACATCAGTTCACTCTAATGTAGCTGTTAGCGAGTGTGCAGTTGAGACAGAAGAAGAAAGAGCGTGTATGATGTTATAGCTGTGAAAGTAGCAGTTAAGTGCAGTGTGGGTGTTTGTGTTGTTATAGTGCCAAAATTTTAACATTGATACCAAGTTTATAATCACGATACTCAATACCAAAATAATACTTAAACAACACTGGTTTGATACTCGACACCTAATAGATCAGAAACAGAATATGTGGACCCAAAACAAGCACCTAATATTGGGAAATTCTATTAGCAAACCATTTAAACAAAAAAGTATTGAATAAATACAACAGTTTTGACATGCCTTGCAAACACTAGTGTGAGTATAGTTGAGGCTATTTGTCAGTGAATGTCACAGCAGTTCAAGATGCAAGCGAAATTCCTGTGTCTGGCATGCTGCTGAAGGAGGTTAGGTCCAAATAGGGTGGAATCAGTCTACCAGTTTAATCCAATTTACAAACCTTAATCAGTTTAATTATATGCTATCTGACTAGACATGACTAGTTTGTGAAATTTACTTGTTTTTCAGAATTAGAGAGCATAATGTGAAATGTGGACGGTCTCTGCAGCACTTGAGCAGAGTATGCATCATCGCTGAGTAGATGGTAGTGCTAGTTGCTAACTAGCTTGTGAAAGTTAATAAACAATGACATTATTGTCCCTTTTCTGTACAAGATGGATATAACAAGCGAGCAAAGTAGTTGGCCAGCTACAGTTTGTCAGTGCAGTCAGTAGCAGATGGAGAGGTGACTACAAATCCTTGTTTTGATCCGCTCCCATTTCCCCTGTTAAAATTGACGTTGTGAATCCTGACTCAACACTTCCTGTGTCCGTTTCAAATTAAAAGCCCTCATGTTTCAGTGAACAGTGAACTTCATTTCTTATCAAGGTGCTTTTTTGTGACACACTCACTGGAACGTAGTACCTTGTGGCAAAATTTCAGTATTATTGGTCAGGTCCAGTATTTGACTTCAACCAATTTTTCAAACTGGCTCCAAAGGTAGTGACGTCTTTGACATATAGTAACTTAAGGTGGTCTGTCCTTTAAGGTGGACCAGGCCAGCTATTCTCATTTTAGTGACAAGCTGCTTCTTCTTTGCTCTGGGGATGACCACAGTCCTGAACCTTACAACAGTTAAAAGACTGTTGAATCTTTTCACACTGTTGTCTTTTGCATCACATTATTAGGGGTGTAAATCACAGTTTTCATTATAATACAATATTATATTGATTATTTGGACTGCAATACGATATTTGCTGATATCACAAAGTCTGTTACAATGTGATCTGATTCAATTCAGGGACCTATAATTGATATCGGACAATACTGAACACTAAATCAATATATCTATCCAGACTGATTAATGGTTACACCCTTACAAATTATGGAAAGTAACTATAAGTATCAGTATTGGTAAGTAGTTTTGGTATCAGTATTGATATTGATAACTATCCCTAGTTAGACTATAGATTAGAATAAAGTGTTTTGATTTTGCTCTTGACTGCTTGGCTTCTACAAAAATGGGGTACAGCAGCACCTGCATTTTCTACAGTTTCTATGGAAACTAATTATGGGGGTAAAAAATTGGAGACCTGTCCTCTGAGATTGCTTTTGATATCTCCTAGCTCAACAAAATGAGCCCTAGGCTGCAATTAAGTGGTAAACTTAGCTTAGCCTGGGAGGAACAAGGCTGAGTACACGGTTTGAACTCTGCACCAACAATTGACATGTGAGAGATGAGTGTGTTTAAACAATTTTAAACCCTACTGACAGCATTTCAAAACATTTCTGTCTGCGCTTTACTTCATCACCTCGGGCGTATGCATGCTCGCTACTGGATGGGGGTCAGTGTTTGAATTCATCTCTTCAAGCTAGTGAGACGGTGAGGCACACCAATGCGGGGTCTGTCTGCTAAAAGAGAAAAGGGCTCCTATACATATTAAACACAGCCCTGAAGAACACTGTGTTAATGTCAGGTGTTCCCTACGGTGCAGCAATGTCAGGAGCATCTGGCTCATTTCAGGGAAGAGGGGCAACATTTTTCTTACCATGCAGTGTGGCACAATGGCACAAATTAAAGGGGAAACATCTGCATGTTTACCTCAGGTAGGAGAGGTAGAGGGAACAGCACCAGTTGTTTGGCATCAGTATGCAACGTGGATCCTGAGGAGAAGCAGAGAGTGTAAATCAGACATGCTGTTCATCTTGTCATGTTCGTGTATTTCACGGGAAATGTGATCAGGTTATTGCCATTGTTTCCTATTAAATTATCAGTCTGCTTATTTGAATTGAAGTGTATAGCTGTTAGAGCAGGCTGCATTTTTACATTGATTATTCAGGGCATTGAGACATCATGATGGAAATAATCTTCAGTGTGCTGAATTTCTGAAATGGATGCTGGCAGCAACTAACAGGTTAATTTCATGATTGACTAAAAGAGAAATATAGTTACTGTAATAAATCGTGAAATGACCATGATATGTCATCGGAGTTCAAGGAAATGTGTTACGTTGAAAAAATTGCTCCTCTGTCCACGACCCTCCAGTTGCGGTGTCCCAGGACGGATTAACTTTTTGTTTGCCTCTTTTATGTTGATTAGAGTCCAGATTAATACTGAATGTTCACCAAATGAGCAAGTGTCCGTTTATGAGTCGTAAGAAGTCATTAATAATCTTGTAGAAGGCTTAGATTAAAGCTGCAACAATTAATCGATTAATCAATAATTAATCGACTATTAAATTGATCGCCATCTATTTTGATAATCAATTCATCATTTTGAGTCACTTTTTAAATTAAAAAAGTCCAAATTCTCTGATTTCGTGAATATTTTCTGGTTTCTTTACTTTTCTATGACAGTAAACTGAATATATTTGGGTTGTGGACAAAGCAAGGTATTTAATGATGTCATCTTGGGCTTTGGGAATCACTGATCAACATTTTTCACCATTTTCTGACATTTTATGAACCAATCAACTCATCGATTAATCAAGAAAATAATCAACAGGTTGATTGAATTGATTGATTGGTTGATTAATAGTTTTTTTTTTTCACTTACCTGGCTTGGTAAGTGGGTCAGAAAACTACTTGCCTGGAGTCAATTTTTACTTGCCCCTATACAAATTGTTTTATTAGTTAGAAGTTAAGTGTCATGTTTAATCTTTATTTAAGCAAATGAATTTGAAGATGTGGAAGATGCAAGGCAGAAAAAAACATGGTGTTAAATTCCTGCAATCAGGCTAGTGAGTTGCTAGATTTACTAGTCTGACATGGCATTTTACTCTGCTCGGGCAAATGGGCAGTCTTTATTGTTGAGCCTTGGCGCTGTAGATAATAATGCGAAAGAGATGTAGAATGGTTACGAGAAATAATGGGGGTTCAAATTGCTTTTCTATATGTATGCAAATCAAAATATTTCGGCCTTTGTCAGCTGCCATTAATAAGTTAGTATGTGGCGTACTAATGACATCCCTGTGAAGGATGAGCACATCACAGAAAAATCCTTTGAAACCTCAAATGGTTGTCTTCAGCTGACAACTCTACCAGATTAATCAACTGATAAGGACCTGGCAAAACGACAGTGACATGATGAAATTGCTCAAGGTTTTATCAAAAAGGTTTTTGAAAGAATCTTTTTTTTTTTCTTGATTACAGCCACAGTCAGCAATCCCCAGCTTGGAGACAAAACAAAGCGATTCTTAATTTCCAGCAGTTACAAATGCCAGAACCCAAGGCGCATGGAGGAGGCAGATAAAGTTGTTATTGGCAAATGTCCTTGGTGCAAGCAGAGTGAGCGCTCAGTAATCCTACTGTGTTATTAGTCTCCCAGGACCCTGGGACTCGGCGTTACTATCACAGGCTGGTCCCATGTAGATAACACCAGCTCCATTCACCCTCACATCTACTCATAGCTAAATTGACTGCAATTATCAGGACTAGGGAGCTTATTATTGCCCTCTTTTATTTACACACAGACTCCCACACAAGCCCCAAAGTTTTTAATGGTGGGAGATGTTGGACATTTCCTAACATGTCTTAATTCTCCAATAAATCCTCTGGAAGAACAGCATTGATCTCATCTGCCCTCCCCCTAAGCCTTAATTGACCATGAAGTAATCAGGTATTGTATAGTTTGCATTTTCTATTCCTTGTTGACCAATCAAGAAAGTTTCTTGGACAAACTTGAGGTTAATTCACACATGTCGCAGTGTTAAACATCAGGACATTCTATAAAGATAAAGAATACATCATATGTTATTTTTAAATTTTATTTGTAAAAAGGCTAAATTTTCCTCATATGACGCCTGTTACTTTGACAACATTGACGCCTGTTTTCATGTGTTTTCATTGCCTTCTTAGAGGTGGCTCTGCTGTATGAAGCACAATGAAAACAAAGATGATTTATTGTCTTTGTTGATTCATTAAGGCCACAGATGTTTGTGTGGCATACATTAGGGCATGATTCTTGCTAAAATGTGAATTGATATCACGATTCTCGTATACAATTCCTGTTCCTTCAACAACATTATTCACTGCACTCTTAGACGCTCAAGTAAAAATGATTAATTATTTTGAAATTACCCGTTTGTTTCTGCTTCCTTATCTTTTCACCCATTCTCTGCTTTGTTTCTGCTTGTTGTTACAGTGCAGAAGTCATTGATGAGCTGTCAGGTTCATGTAGCACAGTAACTTGATTCTCTCCCTGTATGTCCTGATGTTGCACTGTCTTGCCGATGTTAAGTGTATTTATTGTACCGCTGTAAGGTTAGTTTCAATAATCCGAATTTGGCTTCACCGAGTGAAAAGCTAACTAGCTAACCTAGCTTGCCCTGTGTGACGGTGAACACACAGTTAATGTGGTCACTGTTCTCTGACCAGAGCCGTGTAGTGGTCAGTTTTCCAAATAATAACAGGGACTGACAGTGGAGCGCTGTGAATGAGGATGAGAAATAAGAGAACACTGATTGAGTTGTATGTATAAATGCTGAATTAATAGTCTAAGTGTGATTGATATTGCATCTAGGATTATTCTGAAGCAAATAAGTCAACATGTGAATGCAGCGTGATGTGAATTCATGGGGAAATAGGAGCAAGTGAATTGTAATTACATCACATAGATGTATGAACTGAGACTTTTTTTTTACTTGTTCATTCAGCCTTAGTGCATATGGAAAATACCTGTTATTTTATCAAAAATGTAAATGTATCAACAAGTTTCATTATATAGTAACATCTGCTGTTTTCTTTTTGTTGATATTTGCTGCTAATATCCAGAGCATCTGCATCTTCTTGTGTGTTTATTCAGCGGTTAGAGTTCACTTAACTCTGGCAACTGCTTTAAAAACAAACAAGTAGGGGCCAGTGGCCTCGGTGTCAGCAGTCATGCGCACACGACAGGAGAGAGAGAAAAAAAAACTGGAGTGTGCTCCTGAAAACGGCAAGCTGCCAAGTGGCGGTGGGGGAAACAGGTGAGACCATGACCCTCTCTATCAAAGGGATGTCACCGGTGGTCATCTGCTATAGGTGAGGCCTGTAACCTTGCTCTCGCTCAAAATCTGGAAATATGAAGCGGCCGGTCAGGAATCTGAAGTCTAGGAGGGCACCAGGAAACTGGAAGGGAAAAAATATTAAAACTTATCATTTCTGACACGGCATGTGTTGAAGCATTTTCAGTCTCATTTGTATTCTGAGTTCCCAGAGGCTTTTCTTTCCATTCATCCAAGCATGGCAGCTGAAAGGCTAAATAAAAATGAGGCTTATCCATATGGGTAAACTGACATACCATTGGACCTAAAGCAAGTTACACTGGAAAATATTATTTTAAAGAAATGGTAAACAATATGCTCGGGGGCATATTGCATAGTGCACTTTGAAAAGAAAGTCATACTTGATAACCAAAAAAATAAAAACAAACATCCATAAAGATTATAACCATCAAGTTGTGCTGACTTGCAGTAACTGCCATAAGAAGGTCATCTATTATATCAAAGAAAAACAGACATTTATTATGCATAAGTTTTATAATGAATTAGTGACTGTTCCAATCTTGTAATCAAGTACATGGCAAAGCAGAGAATAATCATCAGTAACACTGAAACAGAGCGGGAGCGCCATCCCGTTTTACTAGGAGCAGGCTGACTGTGGGTTGTAATCGGTCTCAAAGCCGCCCAGCTGAAAAATGGGCACTGAATCATTTCTCTCTGAATTCTGGCCAAAAACCAGTCAAAACAGTGACATTTTATTTGCATAAAAGGGTTATCTCAGTAATGGGATATTCATCAAAGACATCGCTGAATTGGGATATATTTTAATGAAACAGCAAGTATTCATACATTATTGAACACAGACCCTCCTGAAACGGTGTGCCTCAAGTTTGCCGTGGGCTGTGTTATTCCAGCTGACCTTTTGAAAATTTAATCTCTGATTACTTTGAATGGAAAAAATATTGAAAACAGTGTATGGGGCTAATCTGCAGCTCACATTTCAACTCACAGCTTTACATGTGGTGTGTGGAAATGTGAAATAGTGTGTTTCTCATTTCACATGTCCTCGTTGTTTTGGCCAAATAGGCAATTTGAGTAGACAGATCTTTTACTGACCTTTTGAGAGTGAATATATCTGTGTGGCCCACTCACTTTAACATATGCATGAGAGTGTGTCTTTGTGTGTGTGGGGGGTTCTGTTTAATACCTTACAAAGAGTAACAGAGAAAACAGATCAACTTTATTGATAAAATTTAGATAACTTGAGGTAATATAAGGAAAAGCCCACTGATCTGTGTTAGGAGCTTTCCAATATCCAAGCTCTGCATGAAACGGGATAGCACAAAATTGCGTGTAAAAATGAATTATTCAAGTGGGTATCTAAAAACTTGCGATCTTGCTGATACAACATGTGAAAGGACTTGCAGTAACTGTTGAAATATTCATGCAATTAAACACTACATGCAGAGTACAGGGTTGAGAGGAGGTTAAGCCTCATACGCATCAGTCACACTTGTCCACGGAAATCTTCCTATAGTAGGGATACATGTCTAAACATGACACACGTGCATTGTGTATTTTTAATAAAACTAAAAGCTCAGTCATTGCCGTGGGCATACAGGGGCTGTTAATTGCCCAGTATGAGCATAAATTGGCCCATTCTGATATCCAGGAGATTCTCCCCATAGGTGTAATTAGATGTGCAGCTGCCAAAGCATCCCCTATAGAGAACCTGCCACGGGTAACGTTTCTTCCCAGTGGAGGCCTGAAGAAAGATAATTGGTGTAATGTTCATGCCCAGTGTTGTGAGCTAATTAAAGCTGGGGGCATTGGCTATCAGATCTCACAAACTTCACAGCAGATGTCCACTGGTCTATAAAGTGTTCAAAAGTGACTCCTTTTTCTGTTTTTTAAATTTGCATTTTTGCTTTTATGGCATAATTTGTACTGGCCATCTCTTGGAGAGGTAACTCGTGGTCAAGATGATTTGACGATTGCAGCAAATTAAAATAGAATAGTGTAGTTGTTGAAGTTTTACAGTTAATTTAAGGTGAAATTAAACATTATATTATTTTATTGTTTTTAGTTTGTTTTTTCAACCTCAATCCTAAAATGTGATACCCTGCATGTGATTACAACTGTGGATGTTTGTCACAGGGTCACACTCTAAAAAATGCATGAGAGGTGCAGCAGGATATTCAACAAATTTGTGTACTTCTAAACAATGAGCGTATTTAAACCCAACCAGAACTGATAATACACAATACACAAAACAAGCACACATCACAAAAAGCTAAAAATTACACCACACAGTTATACAGTCTAACAGAGATCGTAGCCTAGCCTAGCATTAAAAGACTAATCAGCAAATGTGAATTAGTCTGAACTACTGTAGCAGTAATTTTTTTATTTCCGAGGGTTGTTATCAGTGCACAGAAACTTTGAACTCAACTGGATAGACCTACAAACAAGCAGGAAACGTCACATAAAACCAGCCAGAGAACAAAACATATGATGTAGTGGTGGTTGCTCCGTTTTCCAGCAGGACACAAAATAGTGGCCACTTGATCGCAGTCTTTCTCATATTGCACTAAAATATGTTTCTGTTAACATTTGAGGGGAGAAAATAGGTGATGTAGTAACAAAATCTGGGTTCATATTTGACCAAACACTGCCTACTTTTACAGTTTACCTGAGTTTCAAGAACCTTTGTTTGAAAGCAGGAGTCAAAATAGCAGCCATCTGGTCACAATTTTTCTCACATTACAGCCAAACCTTACACTGATTGAGCTTCTGAAAACATTTGAGGTGAGAAATAGGCAATGCAGTAACAGAATCTTGATTCATATTGGATCAGCACTGCCTTTTCAAGTCGAGGCTGGTGACACGCCTTAGTCAATCATTGTATAGACCCCGCCCACTATTAAATAGATACCTGTGATTGGTCTGAGCAGATCCTGGGCTGATGGAATTCTGTCTGAATTTAATGAGAGCCAGACAACTGCCAGAGCAAATAAAAACATGAGGTCAACAGATTTGTCTGGGTTCCAGGTTATCCATATTGGCCACACAACTAAAACACAACTCTACCAGCGGCAATTTCCATTTTTATTAGCTTGCTCAGTACATAACTGCATGGAAAAATGATCAGAAAGTGATCCACTTTTGCCATCACACAGAACATTTAAACCACAATTACACGCAGAACACACAATGTTTAAGCAGTTACTCATTCTCTTTTTTTGTTTTTTACATAATTTACAGCATTAAATCACCCCTTAAATACTCATTTTCTACTTAATTAGGGCACTGAATTTCATTGCAGTGGTTCCTGTATGTCACTTATCGGTGGCATCAGCCCTGTTTTGATTTAAGCCATCCACTTTGATCACATGCGCATGTTTTTCAGGCGTAGCACTTCAGTCAGATTTGCAGGAGAGGATTTATCTCCAGCACCTCTTCTTGTGAACTGATTTGTGTTGTATAGTGGGCTGTGTTTCTTTCTAGAGTTTGATTAAAGCCCTGTTAATGCTTTGGTCACCCCATTAAAAAATTATTCACATTCCTTTTCGTGGAAATGTCAAATAAAAACAATGAGCAGGTGAATGTCCAGTTTAACCTCTGCCGTAAATTTTGAAGACCATTCAGGAGAACGAGGTGCGAGGCTGTAATTGCGAGAGAGTGATTATAGCTTTTATTTTGAGGCTTTTCACAGAGAATGAAAACGAAACACCATTACCTCGCTATGATTGGACTCTTCTTGTCATCAGTGGGATAATTGTCCACAAGTTCATGATCTCTCTGCAGTGCTGCCTGAATTGATTCTGGAAATGAAAATTGTTGTACCTCCCACATAGCACTCCCCTACTAAACCTCCTCAGCATTAATTCTGGGTTTGAGCTTTGCCACCCAGGAAGACCTTTCCAGTCACATCTGTTCAACATTTTACGTGGAGTTTCTTCCAAATACATACAGTTGTGGTGTATCTTGGTATGATTACTCTGATCAAACACATATTCCTCTTGCTGCATGGATGTTAAGTCTTATCATAGGAGCAGTAGTGATGGTAAATTTAAAAACAGGGAAATATTATAAAATTATTATTATTTTACTACTGAATGTATCAGCCTAATGTTTTGTTGGGCACAATCATGATTGTATACTGAACAACCTGGAAAATCCATTTATATAGATAGATAGATAGATAGATAGATAGATATACACATATATACACACACACACATATATATATATGTGTATATCTATCTGTCTAATGGGAATTACCATTAACATGCTAACTGCTTTAGCATTGTGATCATGGTAAGATTTTCTAAACAAACTTCACTCATATTTGACTTCACATGATAAATATAAAAGGACATGTGTGCTCATACTGTCAGTCATATCAGTCAGTTACTAATCAAAATATTGTGATTACTAAGAGGTAACATCCAAATATTCTTTTTGAGTTGCCTGGCAAAGATCTGCACTCTACTAAGTGCACTCTCCTAGTTGCACTCAGTGAATCACTTTGCAATTTCATTGGTATAGTTGTACTTTTTTATCGATACCCTTCATAAATCTTTCTCTAAGGAAACAATGTGACATTAGTGTCAAAACCTAAAATACTTCATATATAGTTCTATTTTCCTTCCTCTCCTTATTATTGAGGTGATGGTAAAGGGTCAGGGGGACTGGGAAGGAGGTCTGGGGCTGATATCAGATGGGGGTCAGGTCTAGCCTGATAGCAGGACTGATGAGGACAGCAGGCTGAGCACTGCAGCAATCTGGCCTCCTCTAGACGGGCTCCATGGACATCAGCAATGAGATCTCCATTACTCTGTTAAACTGTGTCTGAGAACGCAACCTCACTATTATGTCAATGTCAGGGTCTTAATGCTGATTCATACAGCCGCACAAATCCCAGATTAACCTCCAAGCTGGAAGACCTCTTTCAGCAGCAAACTGCACGGGCAAGTTTATGTCTAGGAGGAGAGGCAATATGATTTTTGTTTTGATAGCAGAGACAGACAGATATGCGTGAATCCAGATACCTGTATTGATGTACACATAGACAAGCGCACAGACTGGTAGTTACAGAAATGTGAGCATATAGCAGCAAAAACCCAACTGGCCATAATACAAAATATGCGAAGATACAACCGAGAAAACATTTTTCATGTGAATTTCATTCAGATGTCAAATTATTATTTGATATGTCAAATGCTACAGAGTTCCATTTGCTAATCCAGTGTCAAAGAAAAAGCCAGAAACAAAACTTCCTCAAAGATAATGGAGGGAAATCTGAGTCACTATTGTTGAAGTGAGCCTTCTGTGCTGCAGTGCACCCCCACCCTGGCCTGGCTGGTTGGGCACTAAGAGCCGCAGTGTTCCTGTAAGAATGAGTATTAAGCCATAGTGGGGTGGAGGAGGAGGACTGGCAGTGGAGGGAGAGGGGGTGTTCAGCAGCAAGCCCGTGTGTGCCGCCCAGTGGTATCAGTCTCCTCTTACAAAAATAAACCAAACAAAAGTGGTCAAATTTAGTTTTTAGGAATTAGCAATTCATCAGCTCCTCTTGCAAAAGCTTTTCTGCCTTTCCTACTTTCAGAACTCAAAACAGAAAACACTGAACAAATCCAGATTCAATCTAAATCTGAAATCAGCCCCTGTGATGCACATGCATTGAAGGATTATTGATGCCATGGTTTGACATTTATGATTATTATCCAGTGTTATTAACATGCCAGGGCAGGCATGCATTTAGTGGTGGTGTGGATTTTGGCACAGATTGCCGAGCTGGTTAGACACGCTCTTTAGCTGCTCTATCTTAGAAACACGTCGAGGCATGGTGCAGGAAATTGCATCATATCTTGTGTGAATCAACAGGCTACAATCTTGCTGAAAAAGTGTGTGTGTGTGCGTGTGTGGAAATGGGTAGGTGATGAGAGAACTGCAACACAGTAATCAAAAACACAAAGGCAGCAGATGAAAGTTTCTCTCTGGACAATGGCTAGGAGGGTTTATTTGAAGAAATTACAGTTTGGTGAAGGAAGCGTTCTCCTTAAAAGACTTGGCGTCGTCCTCACAACAGCCACTTCCTTGACCCAGGCCACGGGATACGCACCAAACACTGAAATGTGATTTAGCTTTTGGGATTCATTATAAATCCATGATATGGACTCTGGGTGGCCCAGCTTCTCAGTCTGAAGGGCTCTGAAGGGTTAGGCTATATTATCACGTTCTGGTCTGGATTGGTCGTGTTAGATTTAGATGAAAAATGAATAAAAGAACCTGCTCACTGCAATCTCGTTGCTCTTTTTAGGTTTTACGTAGATGCCACAATATTTCAACCACAAACGGTCTTCCTCAGGTGTTTGACTGTAACAATGACTTATAGAATTGTTATTAAAGTGGTGCATGTAGAATAAAAGAACTAGGAATGAGATTCCCTTTGTCTTTTTGTGCAGATGATTGTTTCCCAGCACCTGCAGAAAATTTTGGATGTGTTTGTGCCTCCTGATGATTGCCTGATTTGATGGAGATCACATCCATTTTCTTTTTTTTTTTTTTTTAAAGAAATTATTTATTTGAGTCTAATGTGTTTTAAAAAGCCAAGGTTTACAAATTTCCATCTTCCAACATTTCCACGTTAGAGCTGAAATGATTAGTTTATTATTCACTTTAATTTATAAATAGGATTTGCTGCTTTTCTTTGTCAGATATGATATATATCTGAATATCTTTCTATTTTTGGCAGATCAAACAAAGAATTTGAAGACATCAACTGGAGATCTGGAAAATAATAACAGCCCTTTTTTCTTATTTTCAGAGATTTTATAGACAAAATGATTAATCGAATAATCATGACAAATAATCAGCAGATTATCTGATAATGAAGATAACAGGGGCTGCAGCTAAAGATTATTTTCAGTGTTGATTAATCTACAGATTATTTTCACAATTAATTGATTAATTTATAAAATGTCAAACAAAATCCAAAACGATGTCTTCAAATTGCTTCTTCTTTCACAAACTCAGCTGGACATAATTTAAATATGGAGAATATCACTGGTTTAATAAACATGGTAGCTTGGCAGTATTTCCAGGGACCATACTACATCCTACTATTATAGACAAAAAACAAACAAAAAAGACAAAATAACACATTTTGTCTTGTTGGGGGTGGAAATCATAAGCTTGTTTGGGTCAAATTGACTAACTAAATCAACCCATTTGCTGTAGACTATAAATGTCATGGCTGGTCTTAAAGGTTCACTTTTGAGTCTATTTGTACTGTAAAGCTGTTTGTCTATGAGTGGGCCCCTGTTTTTTGATTGTGTTGTGCACACAGTATACGTGGTCTGTCACGCTACTCCACTGATCTACAGGTGGCGATTTTATGACTATAATATACTGCAGTGCACCAGCAAAGATGGAGGAGAAGAAGAATGCATTTGAATAAACACGAATGTAAATGATGTTGGATTTAATACACTTTTAAAAATCTCCTTTGCAAATGTTTTATGGGGAAAGAAATGGACAAGACATGTTGCCAGACATGTGACCTCAAGAATTCATATGTGTTGACACTAAATGTAAAGATAACTTTTGTTTTATTAATAAGACAAACAAACTCCACAGGGACCCTTTAAAGGTTGATTCCAGTTATTTCAGATACCTCACTTTCATGGGCTTTGCCATCACAGTGATTGTGTTCTGAATTGCATCGACTTAATGCAGCTCTTGTTTTCCAGGTGCAATCCTCTCAAACACACTGAAAGCGGAGGCAATCTTCAAACACGGGCCGATTAAGTAATTAAAGCATGTTCTTTGAACACAGTGAAACACTCACTTTGGAGTTCCACCGCTTTGAATAGCTGTGACTGAACTGTTATCGCATTTAAGTTATAATGGTTTTAGTGTTGCTCACCCACTTCATTGTCTTCTTTGACTACCTGTTTTGTGACATGTTCACATCAAAGAAGAGTGAGATTTCATTGTTTCAGCTTAAAAGCATTCATTGCAACACTCACAGAAAAAAATCACTGTATTTGTACTGGCTATATTTGTGTGAATATAACTGATAACTTTGATTTTTAATGCCTTTCTCTGCCATCATCTCAAACTGGCTGTTAAAGGGAAAATTCTGCACTTCTCTTGTGGATGTCCAATCGGAGTTCATGATAAATGTAGTTAATTGAACCAATAAAGTGCTAGACTGAGCAAGAAAACTTGAGTTCTCCTGCTCGTGGAGTCACACTGGCCCTGGTTACATGTACTGGATGCACTGTGCGTTACCTTCTGATGCTTACGGCCATGTTGCCATGTATCACCACCCTAGCCTATAGCTAACCTAATACTTTGTTGGCAAAATCATAGCATTAGATGATAAAAATACTCATCCAGCATGCCTCATGACTACCCAGAGTGGAAACTAGAAATCAAAGCTGAAATAGCCTGTACTTCTGTGATAGCAACTGAGGCTTTTTCTGCTAATATAGCGCACTAAGGCTGTGACGATAACCACAAACATGCCTGCGAAGCGCAGGCTTAAGCTGCAAATTTTATTTTATAGGGCCAGTCTCATGTCATTGTATGACACACAACAAGTTCATAACACTGTCTCTGATTGGCTGACAGAAGGGCAATTATTTTCATAGTCAATTAATCCCTCAATTATTTTGTTGATCTAATAATTAAAGGTTGTTTGTTTTAAAATGTCAGAAAATGGTAGAAAATATTCAGTTGACTTTTTTCTTAAAAAAAAATCACTGAAACTGATTAAGCAATTATGATAACAATCAGCCACCTCCTCGCAGCTCAGCTGCTGCTGTAAAAACAGAATCACAGAGAAAAAAATCCAGAACACAACTTGTGTTTCATTCACAAAAATTCTGCGGATAAAGAAAGATAACAGAGCAGAGACAAACAGCACCAAGGGTGTAGGTGTGTTAGTAAGGAAAAGAGAAGGGAAAAGAGGAGAAGTGACTAAAAACTAAAATAAAGGGGAGAAGTAAAATAAAAATGGTGAAGCTCAGTTGCTTCATCTCCAACCTGTTTTCTTTTGTCAAAATCAGTACTGACATCTGTTTCTGGTTCCCTTCATCAAAGCAGTCAATAAGGCCAATGAGAGGCTTATAAAATTGCACTACTCTGTTCCTTAAAGGAGTGACACTACCTCTATGACAGTGTCCTCCAATAAGCCATAATTATTTGGACATGGTATCCTATTCTGCAGGAACACATCGCTTTTCACTGCGGTAGGAAAAAATCCATACAGTCACAAGCCTATAGCATGCACTGAGGAATCTATTGCTTCAGTTCTCTACATTTACCATCAACACTGCCTGGACGTCCACATGAAGAGCACCAGATTTTCCCTTCAACATCAGTGTTAACTTTTGGACATGAACAGGCTGACCTTTAGTATGTTAGAATATAATTGTTGCCATTGGGAGATTGTATTTTAAAGATTTTTTTTTCCCCCATCAGCAAAATATGATCAGACATGAACACATGGTTTACTTTCCAGTAAACAATCTGCAGATGTCTGATATAGGCTGGTCCCATTGTAGTGTAAGCTTCATGTTGGAACAATATGTGTTGATGGCTTCTTGGCTTCAGCTGTAGGAGATACAGTATATTGCTTTGGCACTTCGGTTTTCTGTTGCTTCATCTTGGGAGAGATGGCAACGCAGCAACACATTCTTCTTACTATCCCCAAATAGCTATAGCCCTTCACCTTAACCCTCAATATGAACCAAAAATAATCACAATGTCAATAACCTGTACTAAGCGCAGACTACTGCCATCAGTGTACTGTAGCTGTTCGTTGTTCGTGTTTCAGCCCACCCCCCCCTTTTTTAAACCTTAACTGAGTATGACAGTCCCTTAGAGTTTACTTCATTGATCTCACATCTATCACGGTGTGTCTGTCAGCTACTTTACTTCCTCTTACTATAAGCAGCCATGCAGTATCTGGGGCACAGAAGTCAGTTCAGACTTAATATTCATCCCTATAAATCCAGGATAAATTTAAACCAAGGTTGGATTCACTTTGGGAATACCAACCTTCACTTAGCGCGACTTAATTTCTTAACAGGTAATACTGAGGGATGTAATTTCTTTGAAATGAACTTCAGATTTATTATGACACACTCTTCCTCTGATAAGAGTTCAAGAGTGTGGTGTAAAATGATTGTGTGTTGGTCTATTACTGATGTCTATCTTCAAAGCTCAGATTGCAGAATCAAAGACAATGAAAGATGGCCTCCCTCGATAGCGCGGGACGTGAGTTGAACTAATCTGCTTTGACAAAAAAGACTGGTAATATTTTCTGACATGTATGTTGGCATGCACTTTTTAACTACTTTGCATTTCCAAGACAGATTAATGAGCGCTAAGCCACTGTCGTTTGATTTATTGGTTTGACTTTCAGTTTCTACTTGAAGGGTCAACCACGCAGCTTTTATGAACAGATGTGCAGCTGCAGAAACAGATCTTTCTCTGCATTGCATGCACTGCGCAGGGCCACTAATAATAGCAGCTATTCTCTTAACAGAGCTGGAAATGAACCCATAAGAAGCAGCTCAGCAAGCACAATTGGCACGAAGACACGGTATATCATAGGGCATGTGCTGCAAGGTCATGGGGGTCTTGGTCTTGGCAAAAGCAAACCAGAATGGAACAAAGAAACATCCACACACAAAAAAAAAGGAAATTGGCAGTGACTCCAATACAGTGTGGGAAACAGTAAGAGGTGCCAAAACAGCCTCCTAAGCTAAGCGGGGACAATGGATGAAGTGGGAAGGAGTGGAGACAAAGACGTTTAGTTGAAAATAGATGTGATTTTTTAGAAAAATGCAGGATTAAATTCATTGCAGTTCAAATAATAGCATGCTTAAACCCCAGACGTCCTTCATACTCACTCAATCTACCAATACATGCTCAAAGTTTCTCTAAAAGCAGCACGGTCTCATGAAATACCGTACAGTCCTCGTGATGCAACACTTGCTTACTTTTTTCTGTGTGACTTTCTATGCTGCAGAGCAGGTCACTTCATGCAAAATATTCCCCCAGCCTCAGTTAATTCTGTTTTTGAACTATTGAATGGCTGTTTTATTTCACGACGAGCCATCTGTTCCATTAATGTATGATTGGCAGTAAAATACTGTTTCTGAAGTTTTGAGTTCAAGCCAGGAGGACCCATTAAACTGTGATTGTGGGTTTACTACAATGGAGTTTCGGAACCGCTGAATGGAACCTTGAAAAGCAGCAGGATCGGCTGTTTTATTGGCTGTTTGGAGATGAGACTGACATTGTGTTTGAAAATTTGAATCATAGTTCTGTGGACTGAGTAGCTGTATGTAATTGTGGTGTGTGCTGTAGGTGCTATAAGTGTTAGTTTGATCGGTGTCAGACGCAGGTATAAAAGCTGTGGGTGTGAGATTTCACATGCTTCATGTTGAGGTTTCTTACACTTAATTAAAGGGACAGAAAATTCAATTTAATGGTAAATTTGAAGTGTGTTTTCTGCAATTTTAGTGTACTGCACCTCTTAAGATTTTATTCTCACCCATTCACTGAAGTGTTTCTTCTTGTTCGTTGTTCTTGAGGGACTCTGTGGTGTGGGCGGAGAAACACTGTGATTACTTATTGATGTGGGTACATTTGTTTTTACATTGGTTCTTTACCATAATGGGAGAGCGGATGGTGAAAAAAGTTAAATGAATTCAGTCTATACATAGAAATTCATGGGAATGTAAAGAGGACTAAACATGCAGAATCTACATGAGCTTATTGTGCCAACAGCAGCAAATAATAATGTAAATTTCTTCAGTTAAACATAATTTCCAGGACATGTTCTGTTGCTGCAGCACAACATCTTGCACTATGCTGGAAATTAAATGTTTGATATGTTGAAATACAGTAAGGATTACAACGCTGAGGATTAGGCTTAACCAGCTAAGCTTGCCTAATCACTACATGTTAAACAGGATTGGTGAGTGTGTTCAGGTGAGGTGTTTATTAACATTCATTTCAACCCCAGAAAATAAAATAAAAAAAACCTACAGCACCTCTAGCTCTGTATAAGCTTTACTTGATGCACAGGAGAGATGGAATACTGTAGGGCCCAGCAAAGTCCAACCATTTATCACTTACCTCTTCACTATTGTGCTGTGTCACCAGCTAGATTGCTAGAAGACTTTGGAATGGATGTGCAGACTTTGGTTGTTAGTTATTAAAAGGCGTGGGGTTACAATAAGCACTGAAAAGCCTTTCTTGTTCTCCTTGTCCCTGGCCGGTTTGTTTGTTGTGGTGGACAGAATGATAATACGGAAGAATGGCACGTGGGGCTTCTCTAAGGCTGTTTGCTGAAGCTTATCAGATGACTTGTACAGACTGCAAAACCTAGAGTAAAAACTGTCTGAGTCCCAGCACAGACAAAGCTGCATTGTTTAACTCGGCTGATGTCAGATATTATAGAAAGAATTGATGTTCATGAATGCAAAAATGACCAATGCTGTAAAAAGGATAATGTAATCACAGTAATCATTTAACAAAATAAATTTATTTTCAAACAAAGAAAATAATTTTTGTGTGTTTTATCTAAACAATTCTAGCAGCACATTAGTAATGTGAAACAAAAAAATAATAATCAGAATAATAAATCAATAAGGCTCTCACAGGAAACAGCTGCTCTTGTCCTTCTGTCCCTGACACCTCTGAGCTCCAGACAAATTGTACACAAAACATTATCAGTAATACATTTTTAATTGATTAAATTCTTAATGGTCAGTAATCAATTACTGATTAATCGTTAAGATCCATAAGAGAAACGCTCTTCAGATTCTCATTTAAGATGCAATGATAGATCTCATCAATAATGCCTGTTGTATCAAAAATATTTTATTTGCATATAAAATGAATACACTTGGCTTTTCCATGTGCTCATGATCAAGGTTTTTCTGGAGTATCTTGATAGATACTTTGATGTATGTGTATAACTAGTACTACTACTACATGCAGTATTTATAATAATGATAAGGATTAAACAATTTCTGTAAGTTGCAGCCATGTTATTAAGTTGGTTAAAAAGATGGGAGTACTGGATGGTGTGGTGCCCTAAATGTTAGATAGTGTTGATCCATTAGCTTTAGCATATCCGCCGCAGTGATGGAAGGGTGCATAATGCCTTGTGACAGCTATGAAATAAAGTAAACCCAACCCTGCTGTGAGCAAGTATTTATCTATAAAGCCTTACATTTTGATGGCACAAACATTCAAAAATGATGACAAGCGCTCTCTGTTTTCATCTTGAACAAAATATAATTTCATGCTGGATTAACTACATATTGACCAGGAGTAAGGAAGAATAATCTATGGGCACAATTGAAGCCCCTGGGCTTGAAGATCTTCATCAATTCACTGTGTTTCAACACATTACAGAAAAAAAAGAGACAGAGCGAGGGGTGGGGTGGGGTGGGGGTGGGTGGTGGTGTTGAAGGGAAGGGAGTCTGATTTTGACTTGTGACCTGAGGGCTGTCGCGTGGTTAATCTAGAGACATTACTTCTGACATTGCAGTCTACATTGCCTCACACATCTATGATTAAATTCCACTATTTTACATTTTAATTGCTTTATTACCATGATAATTCAGACTGTAGGAAAGACTTATAGGTCTACAATGGTAAAAAATCCGTTCATAATATCCATCATAAAACGACAGACAGCTACAACCAGAGCAGAAACAGAGACCTGCAGTCCTCCAGACAGTCCATCTTTTAGTCAGTTCATCAAATCATCTACTGTCGTATCATCTCTCTTTGCATCTACATATATGCAATTTAGACCAGAGCCGGAGACTTTGACCTGCCAGACTTGACTTGGCTATGACACTGACTGACCAAACAGTTGACTTAAGACTCGAAGCCACAAAGTTGATCAGATTTGGTAGCCCAGAGCAGTAAATATCAAAAAGTGCTGCACATGCAGTTTTGCCGTTATGAACAGTGCATGAAAAATTGATATTGTAATGGGGATGGGCATGCCAATGCTTCCATAGCCTAAAAATAAATGGTTGCATGTGCAGCAGCTGGCATCAACTCTACATTTAGATTAGAGAAATTAACCCATCACTATAAAATTGATTACATAAAATGAGCAGCTTAATAGTTTTTCTCCCTTATATACACAATGTATGTTAATCACTGCAGCAAAATCTCATGCACAGATTCATCCTTTATGTGCTACTTCCTGCTAATAGGTATGCATAGAGGTATATTTGTTGTTGTTTTGCATGTCTCTATAATGATGATTTGTTTACACCATTCAACATGCTATATTACTAATATGTTATCACTTGTATATTGTAACATACTGGGTAAACTGTGCATTATGGATACAATCGCATACCATGGTACAGGTAATTAAATATTGCTACGTTGGTGTCATGATTTAATGAATTCTGAAATCAAATTCAGAAACTATTGTAGATGGGGATGTCTGTTTTTGGCAAGTGTATATTATATTATGAAATGCCCGAAAAATCCAAATACTTCATCACATTGGAGATAAATTCTTGAAAGTACCTTATTTCTACTCACTGTTTTGTAGCACGACTCACTCAGCCATCAAGAAAATGAATTCTAACCTGTTATAAAAAAGTAGACAGATTTCTGCAGATTGACAAATTTCTGTCTTATTACAGTTTATCATGAAATTGCCCAACTCTTATGGCAAGGAATATTAGAAATTATGAATATTTAATGATGTATGCCTTGTTTTAATACAAAGTTTGTCCTACTATTGTGTTTTTCAATGTATAGCTTGTGTGTGATATTGCTTTTTTACAACAGTTCTGCAAGTGTCATTTATTAGTTAAAGGAGCGATATGTAATAATTGCGTGTCCAAAAATGAGTGTAGCAGTCCAAACAGAGAGTTGCAGCTATAGATAGTATATTAAATAGGTTGAAATCCTATTTAATATATGATCATATAGACTCAGACCCAAGCTCTGGAGGCTATAGGAGCTCCACAGGTGGAAACTGGCAATAACAAGTGACAATGAGTCCTTCATTGTAAGTTGATCAACTGTTTATCACTGTCAATGTAAATTTAAGCCTGTTATCCTGGAAACAAAGGCCCACTGCTCTAAAAATACACTCTGGACTTTGATTTAAATGGCTGCCTGTCCCACTGCCTGCCAGACTCCATTAACATATAGCTCAATTTAACTGTTCCAAACATCGACAAGATTATTAATGATTTCTTACTACTCAGAAACACTAACTCATTTGGCGAACATTTGGCTGTATTTGAACTCTCATTCACACAAAACAGGGAAAAAAAACAGTTATTCTGGCCCAGAATGGAAAATTTAAAGTGGGACATTGCAGCTGCAGCATTGAAAAAACCTGCTTCATGACTGTATTCAGCTCGGTCTTCTTAACAGACTAAATGTCCATGTTTAAATTTTATGAGAGAAGCCAAGTCTGAAAGGAATGTGTCTTTTTACTGGCTACACCTGCAGCACATGTTCGGCACAGGGTTGTATGAATCACAGGCAAAGCAAGATGGTGAGCTTTCGGTTTGGAAATGTGTTACTGGACCCAATACAGCTTTGTGAAAGTCAATCTTTTTGACTGAGCTTATGTAATATGAATAAGTTAACATCTACAGACTGCAGTCTAAGGCAAGGTTCCCAACCTAGGGTCAGGGCCTCCTTTTGGGGGGCATCAGAAATTCCAGGGGTTCCCTAAGACTTTGTTTGCTCTGTGGTAATCAAAATTAGATTTGCACATGTTAATTAAAATCACATTTTTTCTCATTTTTGTCTTTTTCCCTTAACTTTTATCATTTCCTGTCTTTCAGCCTGCTAATTAGATTTCTCTTGTCAGCTGTTATCAAAGGAGGCAGCTGACTAATATAACTATTAAACCCAGCTGCCAATAAGCTAGTAATTTCCTGTATACTGGTAGTTTCTATAAAAGTACATCAAAAAGCTTAACAAATACATTATTTTGGCTTTTATAGAACATTTTACCTGAGAGTTCTGGTTAAATGCTTTGACCTAATCTATCAAATCAGGTATTATTATCGCCAAAATTGAATGGCTAATATACCAATATACTGATGCCATATAGACCAATACAGCTGTGATTGGCCAATATCGGCTGATAATTTATTGGCTCTGGTATTTATTACGTATCCCCACATGCCTCTTGTCTAATCAAATTTCTTGATCGGAAGTAACTGTTGTATAAGTGTATATATATTCTATATTTTTCATATTGTCAAAAAAAAATCCCATAAAAGGCCAAAATAAACAATGAGTGGATTCTAGTAACATGTAATGTTTGTGTTGTCGAGGCCTGACACCATTAAAGCTTACAAATATTAAGATATTGTTGTTTTAGTCATGTTGCCTAGCTATACCAGTGTGTTGTATTGAGCTGGAAATGAGCCATGAAGTTAATATGCACACAGGAGCCGTAGGCCTGGACGGGTTTCATGCTTGTTTATTTTTAAGGGTGTGTACGACAGACCGGAGGGGGGGGTGTTGGGGTGTAAACCCAGGAGCACTGATGTATACACACTGCTGTGTTCCAAACCGACAGAAACACACCACAGGGTTTTTTGCACCATTAAACATATTTAAACATTTGCTTTCAGTGTTCTAAGAAAATTACTTGACACATAAGAAAAAAACTTCATATAAATATCACTTGCAACATGATGTCTGATACACCACTTTTGACCTAAAAAAAAAATGTATTTTGTATTTTGTGCATTGTGTGAGGAAATGAAGACTCGAGATTTGGGGTTGTTTTGCATGATTTTAGACTTGTTTTGGGCCTGATCCAAAAGAATTAAAAACTGCTCTGATATGCTGTATTCCAAACAGTTTGTGCATGTTTTTCTTCAGTCATATCCTCTAGCCACTGAGAATGAAATCTGATGGGCTTTGACTTCACTATACTGGGATTTTGGCTCTTGTATGGCAGCTGCCATGCAGAGTGGCATTGTTTGGAGCTGTCTGTCAATGTTGTGTCTAGAGAGCTTTGGCTCCAGGCCCAGAGATGCTCAGCACAACCTGAGCAGTGTTGGTCGGTGCTCCAGGGGGTGACTGATTGAGTACAGATTGTATTTATACTCAACCACAGCATGCACAGGAACAGAAGCTGATGCTTCAGCAACTTCAGGAGATGGACAAAATTAGATCATTTATCATTATTGAAGCCAACAACCAGCACCATGTTCCCAAAACAAGAAATCAATTTTGATCTAAAAGATTTTTTAAGACATGAAAAACAGACAGAATTGGTTCTTTGAAATGAAACATCTGTATTGTTACTTCAGCTCGAGCTGTTTTGAATTATTCATGTTTAAATTTGTGGTCATGCAAGCAGAGAGCACAGTCTGTCCGCTGCAGCTGACTACAAGATGCTGCCGTCATGATTTAGTTTGTGTCTCCTAGAGTTGTTGATTTTAATAAAAGACAAAATGACAATACGGGAAATAAGTAAATTCCCCACTTGATCATTATTAATCTAATTTTTGGGCTGCCCCAGGAGTTGTGTGCTTGTTTGTGGTTATGGCGCACCAGTAAAAGGAAAACTGAAATGACATACTCTTGGAAAACATGTAGCTTTTTCTTTTTTTTAAAGATATGTTTTTTGGCCTTTTTGCCTTTATTGGACAGGACAGCTGACAGGCAGACAGGAAACCGGGTGAAGAGAGGTATGACACGCAGGAAAGGGCCGCAGGTGGGAGTCGAACCAGCGGCCACCGCAGAGGACTAACAGCCTCAGTACATGGGCGATTGCTCAGTTGGTAGAGCGTCTGCCCCATGTACTGAGGCTGTTAGTCCTCTGCGGTGGCCGCTGGTTCGACTCCCGCCTGCGGCCCTTTCCTGCATGTCATACCTCTCTTCACCCAGTTTCCTGTCTGCTCTTTAGCTGTCCTATCCAATAAAGGCAAAAGGCCCAAAAACATCTTTGGGCGGTGGTGCAGTAGTTAGCAGTGCTGCCTCACAGCAAGAAGGTACTGAGTTCGATCCCCCGGCTTGCTGGGGCAGGGCCTTTCTGTGCAGAGTTTGCATGTTCTCCTCATGTCTGCGTGGGTTCTGTCCGGGTTCTCCGGCTTCCTCCCACAGTCCAAAGACGTGCATGCTAGGTTAAATGGTGATTCTAAATTGCCCGTAGGTGTGAATGTGAGTGTGAGTGGTTGTCTGTCTCTATGTGGCAGCCCTGCAATGAACTGGCGACTTGCCCATGCTATACCCCGCCTCTTGCCCAATGTCAGCTGGGATAGGCTCCAGCCCCCCGCAACCCTTCCAGAATAAGCAGTTACAGAAAATGAAAGAATGATATAGTGAACTTGAGCCTTTTATGCCTATATTGTACAGGACAATGCATCAGTACCAGGATGCTCTGCCACTAGACAAAAATTGTCAAAGAGTTGCTGTAATACTGCTGCAGTGATCAGTTAGTTTGTATTATTGTCTGTCTTTGGTGTTTTAATATTTGTTCAGATCCAAATTAATGATACTCACTGCTGAACGAGGCATTGGCAGACCAGCAGCTCCTGTGTCCTGCGAGGTAAAATTACTGTTTTTTTTCAGCCCCCCACTGTTAAGTTGGCTTTGACTCAAGAGAGGCAGATTAAGCCAGTGGGATCAGAGAAGTTTTGTCAGACACCAACTGATGTGGATTTTTTTTTTTTGATGACTGGTCTGTGGAATTGATTACATAATTGTTTTAATAAATGTCTGAGCACAAACAAGCCCAATTCCAACCCAATATCAAGAAAGTGAACAACACATAAATGACAATATTTTGAATTTGGACTGATAACTAATTTCTAACACTTTTTAGATGCTTACTGTTATGTATATGAGACTCTAATTGTGGAGTTGAGTTTCCAGAGGCTTATCTTGTCCATGAACAAGATTTGTGCCTGGGTTATGTCAGATAGATTTTCATCAGCTATGGTGGTTGTTAAACAGCAAAGATAAGAGCTTCCATGATCCAACACCTCTTCATGATGTCATCAAACTATGTCTTGTTATTGTTTTGATGTGAGAGAGACCCCTGGCGGCAGAACTTACATATTGTGCTTTTAAAACAGTTTTACTGTTATGTTAAAGGTTTCTTTTATAGTGTGGCAAACCTTCTACTTGAGACACATGTTCAGTGTCAAGTGTTTTGTTGCTAAGATAAAACCTGCTCCAATCATAACAGAAAACAGCAGATGTCAGTGTTTGTCATCAGAAACTTAGAGGGAATCATTTCATAAAAGCAAATCACAGTTTTCTTTTTTAATACAACAGAAAGCTCTGGCCTGTGCTAAATAATTGTGAGAGGCAATCAGCCTGATTGGAGAGCTGAAGTCTATGCCATGCAGTGATTCGAGCAAACTCAAGTTCATAATTGCTTCACCATGAAATCTAAATTCATCACATCTCCGTTGACATGTTCTGTTATGCTTCTCTTTATTCCTCTGCATCTGTGTTCACGCAAAATCATGTTGATAGCTTGACAGCTACAGACATCAAGCACAGTAACGGATTATGACTGGTGATGGCACTGCAAGAAAAGGAGGAATATGGGCAATTAGCATACCGCTACCATTGCAGCGAAGAATTTCCATGATCACCAGCTGCTCCCTGCTAGCGTGTACACCTGTCTAGCTAAAAGTCACATGCATGGTGTAAGCCACAGTGGCAGTCCATGGCTCTGTGCCCTCTGATTGCTCCTAGTTATCCCCGGGTTTCTGCTGAGCTGACAGGCAAGACACACAGGCCAGATGGTCAGGGCCCCCGAATCAGGGCTTAGAGTTTACAAGGCCACTTCCAGAGCGACTTTACAATGATAATAAAATGGATGATTTATTAGAAGGTGTCCGTATTGCATCAAATTAATGTCCAATCAGTCCCAAACACTTCGGCGACACTACAAATTGCTCTGTCCTTAATACCATCAACATTACCTACATCTGTATTAATAGTCGTGTAAAACCAAAGGGACTTTTTTTATTGATAAGCCCATTGTTACAGGCTCGGGTGCTCCAGTGTGTTATCAGATACATTTTTATAGACTATAAGATAAATATAGTTAGCTGTTATTAACATCAAGTTCAGCTATTATTCTGGTCTCTATCCTGTTGTAAACTTCTCTAATGGGTCATAATGGGAAAAGGTGGTTGTCCAATCAAATTTATGATAGCATTAACTGAGGGTCATGACAGAGTTCAAGTTATAAACAGTTCATTAAAGAGCAGTTAAAGGTTGAGTCCTCTGTCGCCTTTACATCACCGTGCCTGTCTAATACTCATCTCCTCTCTGCAAAAACGTTCCATTCAGCTCATCCCATGTGATATAACATAGGAAAAGCACAAACCCTTCTAAAAAAAAAAAGCTGTGGCTGGACACTGTGTAAATAAAAACTTATTTATAATATGCTAATATTTTAAACCTATATTTAAATGAATACAGTACAAAGAAGATATTTAAGTTCCAGGGTTTGGGGCAAAAAAAGATTGGGAAAGTTGTGGAATCAAAAAACACATGTTTTGAATATGCCGCAGGTAAAGAGGTTAATTGGTAACAGATGATACTATAATGAATGGTTATTAAAGGGACATCCTTGAGAAGCTTGTTCAAGCAAGGATGGAGTGAGGTTCACTTCTTTGTGCAACATGACATTGGCCAACAGTTGAGGTTCAACAGTTTTCTCTGCAAGAAATTTAGGGATTTTATTATCTGCAATCTTTGGAAAACCATTGTTGGTAAATACAGTCTGTTGCTGCATCTACAAATGCAAGTGAAGACTCTATTATGCAGAGCAAAAGCTATATATGAACAACTCTGGACAAGAGCTCATCTGAGATGGACTGATGTGAAGTGGAAAATGTGCTTCATCACTTTAAAAACTTCAACAATTAGTGTCCCCGGTTATCAAGCACTTACTTAGTGTTGTTAAAAAAAAGGTGATTTGACACAGTGGTAAACATGCCCCTATCCCAACTTTTTTGAAGTTAATCAATTTGAATATTAAATGTATTATACTGTATTTGAATGAATACAGTACAAAGACAATTCAAAGGATTTGCAAATCATTGCATTCTTATACACAGTGTTGGAATTGGAGTTTGTATTTGTGCAATTTTCATAGTTTCTGTTAAAATACTTTAAACGTAGTTTATGGCTAATATCTTTTATATGCTGTAACAACTTTTGCAAAAAATAGAAGGCACTCAGTATTTCAGATATTGATGGAGCCATAAGTTATTCATTGAATTTCAAGTGGGCATAATTTGGCAAACTTCACCTCACTATACAAGCTTGAAGACAGAATTTTCCTCTTAGATGTATTAATAATGGAAGAACCATACAGCAACTTTCTTTCCTGACTCTAGAGACTTGAGACTACTTTCCTAGAGAAATGAAGGAAATCATTGGCATCTACCAGCCCCGGGTCAAACTCATCAACACGTCCTACATTGATGAAGGAGGATCTGAATGCTAATGAGGGTGTCCTTGACTCACTCACATCTAGTTAGGTTATCTGTCCTGAGATCATTTAAGAGTAGTTTGACAGCCCACTTGACAATTCAATGCAGCTTTCTTTGTAAAGCATTTTCACTGCCCTGCTTTTCTCTTTTTTTTAATCTCCTCTCTCGTGTGCAACTATTTCCCTGTTTATTTTTTGTGTAACTCAGTGACCAGATAGAAAAGCTTGGATAATAGAACACTGTTCCCTAATGTTTGAGCCACAAAAACTGTAATCTGATGTTTAATTTGACACATGGTTTTTGCAGCTTCATGCAGTGTGTCGTACCCCAAACTGGATTGTATTGAAGCATAGAATACAGTTTTTTTTTCCATGCTAGCAGTGTGACTCTGTGAATGGCATTGTCAGCTGGTTAGTCACTCCCGACTGAAATATCTTAATAACTAACAACAGATATTCATGGTCACCTGAGGAAAAGCTTGTCTTAACAACAGACCTTATTTCAGGAATCTAACCAAAATCCCATAAAAAAAAAAGCTGGTGGCTTTGCCTCAGCGCACTCTGTGTTTAGTGCTAATTAGCCAATGTCAGCATGCTAACAGGCTAAGCTAAGATAGTGAACTTCGCATCCATTTTGCCTACTGAACATCGGCATGTTAGCATTGTCATTGTGAACATGTTAGCATGCTGACTTCAGGACTTAGCTAAAAGCACTGCTGTGTATAGCCTCACAGAATGGCTGAAGAGTCAGTCCTCTGAAAACCTCTATAAAAATCATGTCAGCTCTTCAGCTTATCCAGTAAATGTGTGAAATGTTTTTAACATCTGAAGCCTCTTCATACGTATGTGCTTACAGTATATTTGTACAAAGTCATCTGTTCACACTTGCCATGAACTGCACTCAGGCGCACTCAGCTCCCCGCTCCTCAAAGACCATATGATGCCCTTCATCTGGGTTGTGCTTCCTGTGTGTCCGTAAGGAATGCCCATCTCTGGAGAGCCACTCTGAGGATTCACTGTGCAGGAGGCCAGCAGAGCGTGTGATATCTCCCCGAGGTGCTTTGTCAGAGAGCTATTAATAGGTTCAAGGGACATCCTCCATCCCCCAACCCCCAGCACTCCCACCAACCTACGCCCCACTTGCAACCGTCCACACATGGGCGCACCTCTCCGTTGGCGTGCCCGGTGAAAAGGCGATGGGCAGTCAGCCATGATGCCGTGTTTAGACGAGAAAAGCCAGCACGGTGAGAGACTATGCTGATTCCCTACAGGCGACAGAGCTTTTATTTCCTCTTCAGACTTTGAAGAGGCTGCTCAACATACAGCAGGGAGATAATACAGTGTAATATATTACAAGAATTATCAGGTCTATAATTGTAACCGTATGTCAGGGTAATTTAGTATATTTTTATTGAAGAGTAAGTTGCTGGTACGTCTCACCCAGATTATTAAACACGTGTGGATCTAATATCATCTGTCAGGCTGATGATACAGTACATACAGTATCTCTTGAAATATGGATGTCTAATAAAACTTCCTCTTTGATCACTTCTCTGTCTCCCTGTTCACAAATTGGTATGCAGCCCACATACAGTGTAAATCAGGAAGAAAACTGATGACATGTCCCCTTTTCTCGCAGTTTGTATAGTTCCCCTCAGGCAGGTAATATAATGTTGAGAGCCACTAAGGAAATCAAGGTCTTTGTCCAGAAAGGCTTTGCAGTTTTTGAGTTTCCAAAACTTGGAATGTAATGTGCAATATAGCTGTTTATACATCCTGGAGAATTCACACTTTTATTTTTTAATTCATTTATATTTTCTTTCAAGACAAGTGTAGAGTGATATATGTGATGCCCATGCGAGTTATGTCTGTTATGTGTTATGAATACGATGTCTATATGTTTAACATCTGTTATGTGTTTTTATATGCCACAAGTAGCCAAAGGCAAAGCTCCACATGTGTGGGTCATAAACTTTTCCAAAGTCTACTGACGCAACCATGTTATTAACTGGGTAAGTTATTTCCATTCCACCTATTTACCCACAACAGCAGCTTGACAGAGCTGGGTAAGCAAATGTTTGCCATTAATTTTCAAAGTCACTGCTAAAACAGCCAACATAGCCAGCATAGAGGCTGATACTGTACCTCAGACTCTGATAAACTGGAAGTTTTTAAACAGGCTGAACCCTGACAGTGGCAGATTTGAATTTGATTTTTTTTTTTTTTGCTTTGTCAGTCACTGTGCATTACAATAACGTAATTATAAATGAGGAGAATCAAATATATTTATATATAAGTGCTGCACTCATTAAAGTTTTGAGACATCTTGGGTTTTTTAGCTGCGTCAATGTACACAGAGCAATGCAACAACAGCATGGCAGCCTTTAAACTTTACAAACGAATCTCTAAATCACTACAAACCACAAAACTAATGACAAGAGTGATAGAAACGGAGCACAACTGTTTGCACAGTGATCCTTGCTCGACTGCTTGTGCTTGTGTTTTTCATGTACAAAGTCAGATTCTTATCATGGAAACTATCATTACACTTTACTGTTTTTAAAGACTAAGATATATTTTGTTTAACCACAAATAGCTACCAGACCAAATTCCCAGACTCCCCCTGCAAATCTGTAATCTCATTGTCAGCTTCCTTCAAACTCAACAGACACTCCCCAAAAAACGTCCTGGTTCATATTTCTACTGTTCCAACAATCACTAGCTTTGGTTGAAATAAACCCTTAATTCATGACATGAAGGAGCGTAGAGCAGGCAGGGCAGGTGACAGCAGCTACAGCTGCAGCTGGAGAAGAAAACCTATGTGGTGATTAACTGAACTATAGGAGGACACACACTCTTACTTTCTCTGACTGAGTGAAAATCACACCACAGATGACAACGAAAGGCGAGTCTTACTGGGAAAACATACTCATAGGAGTTTAGTGTGTTGCACTGAACTGACCAAAAACAAAACAAAACAAAACATGTAAAATATTTGTACAGGACAGACAAATCTGATTTGACTGACAAAATTCTGGGGAGTTGCAGCACTACTAAAAGTCTTTGGAAACTATTACTTCGGGAATCCCCATCTCCTCTGCAAATGAAACCCTCTTGTGGTCAGAAAATTGTAGAAACATGGTCAGTTTTTTAAAACATGATCCTGTACTCAAATGAGTAAGAATGGATCATAAGGGGAATTACTGCAAACCGGCAGAGGGACAAAGGCAAAGCGGGAGAGAGGAGGGAGGATTAATCACTGTTGCCCTGCAGCCTTTTCTCCAAAGCGAGCAGAGTTAACTCCCCCGCCTCTGTCCTCCTGGACCTGGACCCAAGCTAAGACTGGAGAGCTTTGTTTGCATTTCACCTACCAAAACCCACGCAACATCACTAACTTCAGCCTAAAGCACATCAAGGTCAGCGCATGTAAAGGCTTTTAGCACTTCTTCAGTGTCTTTTCATACTCAAGTAAAACAAAATGGACCCACAACAGAAACTATATGTGCCAGGAAATATCAGCTGTGCTGCTATAACTTTTTTTTTCGCTGGATGTTCCTTCAGTAGCAACAAATGTCACCCTGTCATCTTCTCACAAAGTTGACTTAGTGACCGTAACATTTCTGTTCCGTAAATGTCTGTTAAGCTTTGTAAGATAATTCTTTCATTTAACAAGAATTGATTGGATGTCACCTCCATTACCGCCCAGCCTTTAAGTTATCAGTGGACATAAGACTGATAATCTAGGAAGTGGTATTCAGTGGTCGACCCACTCCTTCCAACACTTGTTATACTTGGCACAAGAATATATGGAATTCATCAGGACATGATTGATAATGGGATTCAGATTTTTTTCTTATTAAGTCCAGTGTTTGTGCATTTCCATAATGCTGTACTCCATTACAGTGTTAAAGGGATAGTTCAGATTGTTTGAGGCAGGGTTGTTTGAGGTTCTCATTGATAGCCAGTGTGTCAGACAGTAGGTGGCGGTCGTCATGATGCCAGTTTGGAGAAGGATCAGGAGTATCAGTGTAGGAAGCAAAGTAATGAGTTGCTGAGGACAGGATCAGCAGCAAAACATATTTTAGCCTCCTCCCAAAAAATGGCCCACCTAAAAAAAAGTATACACTATATGTAGTATACTTTCACCGTGTTACCTTGCTGTCAGACAGCCTTCTCTGATGGGAAACCACCATTATATAAGCCAAATATCACCTAATTTGTGGAATCAATAATTTAACCTCACCTCCTCCATGTAGAATACAGAAATAGAGACTAGGAGTCCACAGACCATCTATTATGTGAATCAACATTGGAGTTTGTTGTTTGTGTGTGGGTGAGCTTTAAAGGATTTTTTTTACAGTATTTTCACAGCTTTACTTTTCTGTCAGACAGCTTTTTGTGATGGGAAATACATATCAAAAACTTGTCTCATTAATATTTATGACTCTTTGCTAATGAGCCTTTAGCTGAATGGATACTGCAGCTGGAAGTGTTATGAGAGGTTGACGGTTCAAATCCCCAATCTTCACGTTTCGTCCTTTGGCCCTTAGAGGTGGGTGTTAACCACGCTTGGATGTTACAATAGAAGAGGCATATTTTAAAGTTTGTGTAATTCCCACCCTATTAAATTGACTCAGATGCCTGATCAGAAAAAAACTGGGCCTCAAATTCAAGATGAGCTGTGATGCATATGAGTTTAACAGCTAATCACTGTGTCAACCCTTCACTGAACTGGACCATCAGTATTTTGACTTCATACTTAAACTGGTTATGACATGGAGTTATTTCATCACTGGAGTCATATGCAGGTGAGATGGTCACTGGCAGTATATTTTTACATCATTGTGGGCCAAAAAGAATAAATTTCATAGTTTTTCTGCCGACTGAGACGGATTACAGACAGCCTATGACATTATTTTTAGCCATTTCTGTCTCATACATGACTGACAAAGTGAACAGAAAGTATAAAACAGTAGACTAACTCCATTAGATGAAGTGTGGTGTAAAGGTAACAGCAGCAGTGCAGACATCGCAAGTGACTTCTACTGACAGAAACATGTTCCACGTATTGATAATCCTCATAGATCATGTTTGGGTTGATGGAAAGCAAACAGGACGATGCAGCAGCTGCAGGAGTTTGTCCCGCTGTGATATGTCTCATCCTGTTTGTGGAGCTAAAGAGAGCCAAACTGTTGCATCTCTGTCTAAAATACGACCACACTTTACATGATCGCAGCGGCTCTTACTCTCTCCTGTTTGTTGTCTGTAAATCCAGTAAATTCAGTTCATAGCAACGCGTCAACGCTCGACATGCAAATTGATGTATTTTCATAATCGATGATGTTGATTATATCGATAAATCGCCCCAGCCCTATTATAATATGATTTCAGTGTTTCAGTGCTTGGTAAAATGACTGATTTTGCCTGTGGAGTTTGGTTGGTTTGGGGAGAGTGATATCTGGCTTATATAACAACATTTTCTCATGAGAAAAGGCAAAGTAAAATAAAGTTGTGAAAATATTCTAAATATAGTATACACTATAGTATACAAATATAGTATACACTAACCAGTATTGATTTTTATGCCTCCGCTCTGGCAACAGCCATGGCTGTAGGCATTTATGTTTTCAGGTTATCTGTCTGTCCATCCCATTCTCGTGAATGCACTAACACAAGAACACCGTCAGAGAATTTATTGAAACTTGCTACAAATGTCCACTTGGACTCAAGGATGACCTGATTAAATTAGTCAAAGGTCAAGGTCACTGTGACCTCACAAAGCATGTTTTTGGCCATAAATCAAGAGTTCATACATTAATCATGACCAAAGTTCACACAAATGTTAAGTCAAATAAAATGATGAGGTGATGATATTTTATATCCAGAACTGTGACATCATTATGGTCTGCAAAAACATTTGAAGCTCTCTATCAGTCCTTTGTACTCCTCTCTAAAAACAGTCTCTAGTGAAGACAGTGTGTCCTCAGTGCATATGTTATGAGTCTGGAGGGACATGGATGTAAACGGCAACTTGACCTGTGGCTGCAGGCATACAACAATGAGGGCGGTAACTCTAGTTTTAGGTGGGCCTTTTTTAAGTGGCTAAAAATTGTTTTGTTGCTGACCACAGCAGTTCATTGCTTAGCTCCCATGCTGGTACTCCTCTCTCCTTCTCCAAACAGGGGGTGTGTCAACCACCATCTACTGTAGCTTATACACAGACTATTAATGAGAACTTCACACAATCCCACTTCATATAATCCAAACTATCCTTTTAACCTGTGTGTATCAAAACTGCCATAAAAGTAAACAGTAAATCACTTCCCTAACAGACATGGGCAGTGTAGACTAAACTAGAGTAGGTTGAAATTGTCAGGTGGTCCATTAAACTGCAGATGAAGAAGGCCGGCAGAAGCTGCAGGGTTCAGTCATTACTCATTCTTTGCAGTAGTGCTGTATATTACTTTCTTTACTCTGGAAATGCATGAACATATGTTGAGTTACTGTGTGATTTTGTCTTGCCTGGAGGCCCTGTAAATCTGTGCCAAGTCAAGTCCTTGAACTACCTTCGCCTGAATCCAAATTTAATTGAGCAAATTCTGGCCCCGTTTCACGTGAAATCATGTAGTCTCATATGGTACACGCCATTGTTTATGTCAACGCCAAAAGCAATTACTGCAGCTTTTCAAAGGAAAACTATTTATTCTTAAGGAAATCATAAAATCAGTTGCGATGCAGAGCCAAGTGAGAGGATATGAAGTTATATTAATATGTATTTGCATGAATGATCTACATAAGTGGATATTATCTGAATACTAATAATACATTACAGTAATCCCATGGAGCACAATGGAAAATGTCTCCTTGGCGAGGTCAGTCTACATGGTGATGAAAACCAGTCACTCGATAATTAAGCATATCATTAACACAATAAATCTAGAAATATAATTAAAATAGTCTATTGGAATTCAACCATCGGTTGATCATTGCATAGGCTAAGGTTAGCCTAATTTGTTAGTGAGAATCTGTCAGTAATGACAATCCTAACCTTGATGTGCTCTTCTTGAAGTCCAATTAAGTCTGTGTGATTGCTCATATTGTTTCTGCATGTAAATCAGTCAGCGCTCTCTCTGCTTCCATTTTTCACACTCTGCTGCTGCGTGGGTAAAGGACATTGTAATTGCAATCACACTGTATTGGGTTTCATTGTAAAACATAATATCTGGATCATTTCTCATGTATTGTAGACTTTGCCTCAACATTTGCCCAGATGTTTGTGCACCACAGCACAGGTCAAGTGCTTCCTAAATTAAATCATCACATATATTGAGGGGTGGGACACTCCCTAACCTTGCTGCTGTAGTCTGTCGTATTCTGGCTTGTTTTGGTTGGGCTTGACTGCTCCCCTGAATGACACCCTTAACAGCCATGTTGCCATAATAAGGCACATCCTCCCTTCATATTCCTCCTTAGACAGAGCTGGTGGCCTGGTACCTGTCTGCCCATCAATCTGTGTCCCTGTAGTTACAAATCAATCACACATCTGCAGCGCATGCACACACACACACACCCAGAACCTCTAGGAGGTGCTGATAAGATTCAAACAAGTCAAGCGAGAAGCATGGCCTGAGTTTAATGTCACCACTTTGAAAAATCGATGTCTTCACATGTTTTGTCGTGTAAAATCCGTTACTGTAAACTTCTGGTGTCAAAAAATGTAATGTTTGATGCGATGATAAGATGCTTTCACTAAATCTCATGTCAAGCAAAGTTGAATGAGTAGTTCAGCATCTTAGTATTAAACTTCCATAAGGACGAGAGAGAGAGAGAGACACACATTACAAAAAAAAAAAGAAAAATCAGTGGTCAAAGAGGTCACAGAGCAAAAACACTGCACCTCCCATTAGAGCTGACCCTGACTCATCACAGGATTATGATATTAATCTAATTATTTAAACTATGTAAATATATTCTTTATTGGTGCATTAGAAAACGATTTGATTTCCAGGGGTGAGAGAGAATGTTAACATTGTGCTACATTACAGAAGAATACAAAACCATGATAACAAGCCTTTAAAATATAAACTTCAGAGTTGTATTTATTTATCCTCTTCATTCTAGATTAATAGTTTTATATTGGTATTCTACTTCTTGCTCTACTTATAATTATAGTTTAGTTTTTTACCTATTATTCAGCTGTGGTTGTTCTTTGTTCCTCTGTATTTTCATCTATATTTCTATATTTTTGTATATATGTCCTTTTGATTGCACTGATCAGTGACTAGTGTACAGTGTCAGTAAAGGCTTTCTGTTCTGTTCTGATGATTCTTTCCTGTCCCTGGTCATGTCTGTATTGTCCCTGGAGGCAGAGTCACTGTAAATCACCTCGGTACTGTATTCCTTGTAATATAACTGGACTCATGCGGACTGGGAGGCTGTGTTCAGGTCCAGGTATGACTGTGTTCTCCAGAAAGCTGATGAGCTTGGTTCATTTTCCCACTTGCCATTTCTGGGGCTCATTCCGGTGACGCTCCCTGCCAGCATTACCCCCACTGATCTAAACTACTACTATCCAGGCTCCTGACTGTTAGTTCAATGAATAAAGCATAAAATGACCAATATATATCTTGTTTGTTCCTTGTTAGTGACAGAGAGTTCAATCAGCCAGTCCCCTGAAACAGCTCAAAACGACAGAGTCAATACCAACAGGAGGACACAGATTTGGAGGAAAATTTGGCACATTTGACTCGGAACCCCACCCACAGAATCAGCTGTGCCGCTCATCCCACAAGCGCAGGATCCTTGCAAATGAGACATTATTGTAAAGCGAAAAGAAAAGGCTTTCCAGTGATATAAGATGAAATGTGAATAATACTGTGACAACAGAGAAATCATTGACTGACTAGTTTATTAATTAAATCAGGTACACAGCCTCTGATTGTTTGACAAGTCTGGCAACGTTGAAAACGTACGTTAGCGTTAGTGTTAGCTAAATGTTAGCCTTTCTTACTTAGCTTACCTCGGGACTAGTTTAAGTTTCTGCTCCACTCTGAGCAGCAACATCAGTCTGCTGCTCGCTCTCCTTCACATGCACACTGCGCACACTGAACACACTGCCCTTTCCCTTAAAGGAGCTATACTACAATTATGACTGTACGCTTCGGTAATGTTCAGTAAAATGTAATTATCAAGGCGTTTGCAGGAAACCGCCATTCTGTGGGAATATGTTGCTTTGTCACCATGTTAAAGAAAAAAAATCTATACCTGACCAGTAAACTGATCTGTATGTGTAAAATTGTCAGAGCTGATTTGAAATAGCAGACGTCCTGTTGTGGCTGATACCTTCAGGTGTTAGCGGTTGTCAGGACAACAAGTGTAAAAGGACATAGCTTTGCTTTTGACCATGTAGATTGAAGGACAGTCTTATGTACGCTGCCATAATCGTTCTTCTCCAGCTCAGAGTAACACAATGGACTTTCAGAGTGTGTGTGTGTGTGTGTGTGTGTGTGTGTGTGTGTGTGTGTGACCTACAGTGAGGATACAGTATACAGAAAAGCAGAGCTGTGTCAGTCTCAATGACTTTTCTTTGCAATCCAGCGAAAGGGAAGCACTCCATCGAGGAGAAAATGAAAGATGAATGTGAGTCAAAAATGGTGAAATTGTGGTAAGGTCCTCCCGAATAACAGGGTTGACAAAGGGGGCATCCATTTCAGAATAGGCCCTGTTATTTTCATTTACGTCTAAAGAGGACAGATTGGTAGGTGTGTAATGGGGAGGCGCAGGGCGGCTTCATGCACGTTTCCATTCCCATCACTCTGTCATGCTCGTTTCATGGCAGACTGAGGCTCAAACCCATCAGCGCATTATCATTCAAGTATAGCTGCTGTCTGAATCAAGGACATGGGCATTATCATGAGAATGAATTGCCAGGTGACATCAATGAAACACAGATATCTTTCACCGCCAGCACGCGACCTTTCTCACTTTTCCTTTTGGAAAAAAAAAGTATGTCATGAGGATTCCCTTTTATACTGTGGTTTCAGCATTGGAAAGGGCAGTACTTATACCACATGACACGCAGCTGCTGGAAAACACCAAAATTAATCACATATGCTGTAATATAAAGTATTCTGCATTTAGATGGATGTTTAACTCTGTGGCTGTTTGATGTAAAGTGTATATTGGGCACACTGGTATTCCAGCTCTGTGGGTGGGAAATGCTCTTCTACGATTTCAAGCAGTTTCACTCTAAGAGAAGGCACCCCTGTGCTATTAGACATGTAAATGTGAATTGCAGGTAGGCGGTTATGCTCTTCTGACTCTCTAGAAGCTGCACACACTCCAGATTAGGAGACCAGTGCCACCTAGTGGTCTGATGCAGGACAAAAGTGCAGTTTGCGTTTGGGAGCACGAGTGGTTCAGCTGATTAAACCTCAGTTCATACATTATTATCACATTACAAAAGCAGCCCATTGAAAATACACTCTGCATCTCTTTAATTCAGTATTTTACATCTACATTAGAGTGCAGTAGGATGTTTATTATAGTCATTTTTTGTTGTTAATCCAAAGTATAATAAAGATTATGGCTGCAACGATTATATTCATTATCAATTAGTTGTTTGGTCCATAAAATGTTGTCTTTTTTTGGTCCACAACCCAAAGATATTCAGTTTGCATCACAAAGAAGGAAAGAAACAGGAAAAATCTCACATTTAAGAATCTGAAATCAGAGACAAGTTTAAAAAAATGATTTAAAATGATTAATCGAAGTCAAAATATTTAACAATTTATTTAATTTACTAGTTAATCAATTTAGTGTTACAGCTCTGTGAAAGAGCACTGTAATGCCGCAACAATATATTAAACACAAATAATGTCCAGTCTGTCATCTGTAGGTTGATTTCCAAAAATAGCTGTGGTAATCAAGGTTATTTTAGTTAATTCTCAACTGTAAAACTAAACTGAAACAATCAAATCCACTCTGGAAACTAACTGAAACTAAACTGAACTGAAAACAAAATAAGTAAGAAAGTAAAGCCAAAAAACTATGATAATAACTCTGGCAGTGATATGACCATTTCATAATGCAAGACAGAACAAGTTTTATAATAGGGTATAGTGCCATATAAGCAATAATGTTTGGGGTCAGCGCTTCAGGTCTCTCACCCCTTCTGCCTTTATGTCTGCATAGACGTGAAATAACTAGCTTGGTGTGGGTTCATGATTCTCCAGATTTGTGATCTCAGGAAACCACTCAGCCATTCAGTGTTCATCAGAGTAATTATGTTTTGTTGTGCCCACAAAAGTGACTCACAAAAGAACAGCTGCATGTGTTGTTGCAAAATTCAGGCACACAGGCAGACACAAAACAGACATGTGCACATCTGTGCTCCATCCAAATGATATCAGGTCAAACAAAGTGTAAAACCAGCAGCAAACTGAAAGTGCTGCTAATGGGGCTTAAAGTTAAGACTTGTGGAGAAAATTCTACAAAACTTTGTAAACTGCTTGATCCTTGTTCACCTTTAGAAATCTGAAGCTCTGGTCAAAGTTCAGATTAGAATACATCATAACCATTTCATGAAACCTGTCGTGAACATAAGGAAGTCTTTATGAATATTTATGACTGTTGTCATTAGTGTGATTTGGTCATTTATGTTGTTTCTAATGCAAAGTTGACATCATTTGAGATGTCCTTGTTATGACAACTTGACATTAATCAAGACAACATAACCTGTCAATGTCTCTGTCATGACAACAAAAAGAAACTGTTTAGCCTTATGTTTTAACATTACATTAAACTTTCACTGGTCAGTTTTTATGATGAGTGTTTTCCTTGACCTCCAGTAAAGTGGTACATTTTGGACCTTTCATAAAGATCAAGTTATTAAGTTGTTTTCCACTGTCAAATGATTTTGTAATAGTGTAATGAATAAGTTCCTGGATTTCAACTAGAGTGATACCGTTTGGACTTAAAGACCATAAAGATATCTTTAAATGGTGCAAGGCTTGTTTGACGACAGAGTACAGTACCAAGGTGATTTAGCTAACAGAGTTACCTGGACAAATGGTGGTAAGCTAGTTTACTTGTAGCTAAAGTTGGCTAACTGCTGTCTGCTGTTATATGTAGCTGGAGCAAGCTAGTTAGCTAGTAGTAGAGCTAACCGCATAAATACCTGACTCTGCTCCTGGTTGCCAAGAGCCAAACCCAGCAAGAAATTCACCACGGTAGTGTATTGGCCAGTTTGATGACAGTTAATACAGTATATGTTGTTAATTAGTTGGTGGTTATGTTGTGTTGCTCAATGTCAAATTGTTATAACAAAGACATTTCAAACAATGTCAACTTGGTTTTAAAAATTACGATTGACTGAATGACACTTAACGACAACAATCATTAACTCTGTCAGACTCCGTCATGTCCATGACATGGTTATGACAGTGTAATGTCTTATGCACACCCCTTCAAAAATGTGTCACTGTACATCGACAAATACAATGTTTCTATCCCGTAATAACATTTAAGTGTCAAAAAACAACAAACATACACAAGCATACAAATGTGTACAAAAACACACAGAGAGAAATCCTTTCAGGCACTGAGGCAGGCACTCAAAAGAAAACGAGAAGCAATACAATTTTGCAAAGACACAACTCATAAATTATACATGACAGGTTATTTTCCTTTTATATTTTAACTACTCTGTTGACACTTCACAAGGTACAGTAGCAATGAGTTGGTTCAGTGGCTGCAACCAAAACTCCTTCAGCTCTCAACTGCAGATTGTCGTGCAAATCTGTTCTCAGATTACATTTCCAACTATTGAACATTGTTCAGTGCAGTGCATCTGCTCAGTAGCACAAAAAATATTTGTCAGCAGAAGCTTAATATACGGAAGCAGCGAATTAGAAAAGAAAGAAAATGGTGCGCATTCGATTTCTTAGTGAGAAATTAAAGGTGCAAAAGCATCACTCAGCGGAAGAGTTTGTACTCCAGGCGAGGGCAAGGCTTGTTGCTTGTTGCTGAAATGAATATTCCAAATGAGGAATTGATTGGCCATTATGAGAAACTAGCACTCTTAATTTGCTTGTAGAAATGTGTCAGAAAATAAATTTGCATATATATTACAAAAGCTTCAAGATATAAGTAGCTTGGGCAGAATTCAAACCAGTGTAGCTACAAGATTGAATTACATACTAATTGAATCCATCAGTTACTTTCTAATACATGAAAGATTGAATTGTGTTTCTGAGTGGCCAAAAAGTTTATTAAAGAACCATTTTTTTTTCTCTGTTAGCCTCTGGAGCTTCCAGAGACATCTTTCGGAATTACTATAGGATTTGTTACAGCACTTATAGTAATTTGTGGGTTTTTATGAAGTAGACAACAGATTTTGTGGACATCTGAGATTCCTTAGTTTGGATAGAAACTATACAGCATCTCTACCCCTCTGCCACCCTCCTCCTCTCTTATGTTTCTTATCATTCTCCCCACCACGCACTGTATTGTTCCGCTGATGATGAATGACCATGGTGCTGGAAGCCAGAATGAGTTCTCGCTGAGACCACACGAATGCCACACTTTCAATACCTCTCCAGAAAGATTCATTACAGTAATTAAAGTTCTGTTTTCTCACATTCCTCCACAGAAGTCACTCTTTGCAATCATTCCAGATTCTCGGCAGAAACAAAGGCTGCTGTAGTTCTACTGGCATTAGGAGTGGGTGGCTAGACTGGTTCTCTATTTTTATCGAGGTGGACATCACCAGCTTGGATAATCAACTCCAACAGATTGCGCTCCGAGAAACAAATTGCTTCATTTAAGCATGAAAATGATTGAGCAAAAGGATGACAAACACAGCGGAGTGCATTTATCAAAGCTGTTTACACGAGACACAAATCACGGCTGCTGGATCCACTTGAAAAATTGCTTTGTTATAGTTACAATTTATCATTGACATGTTGTATTTACTGAAAAACAAATCTGTCAGATGGTAGTCAAGATAGATTCAATATGTCAATTATTACTGCTGAATACAATCACTGAGAGGTCTCATGGCAGTGCTGCACATACTCTACTATTATAGTTCATATATTCCACATATTATTATCTAAAATTTCGGAACAAAAGCTTTGAGAGACAGCTGCACTGCACCCGTGGCCTTGTCCAGCTGGATATCAGTTTAATTTGACATGTTCTCTATCAGCACACAGACAGGTGACAAATGAAAGGAAAGGCCTGAATAAATGAGCGCAGAAATGTAACAAGTGCAGATGCATCAATGCAGGGCAGGAGAGGTCACTGAATGGTTTGATGAGTATGAGAAATGTGTGAATCATTTACTATGGCCTTCACAGTCACCAGACAGTAGCTGAGCACTTAAGGGAGATTTTAAAGTGACTTGTTAAACAACGCTCTCATGAATGAAATCATGAAAACACTAAATGAAGGAAGCATGTTGATCATCCCTCCAATGGACGTCCAGATGTGTAGAGTCATTAGAAACATGTGGATATTATCATGTTATGAGCCTGATTGTCCAGGCCAAATAAAATACCACATCAGGCTGGTAAATCTAGCAACTCACTTGCCTGATTGGACAAAGAATTAGACAATTTGTTTTTTCTTGAGTTGATGATGGAAGCCGCTAAGCAACCTTGTTCCCCTCTCATTCCTGTTGAGAGTTACACGTATACAGTACCGATCGAGCACTCATGGAAAAATGGTGGCAGGCTGCGACAAAGTTTATGAGCTGAAGTGCAAGTGAGCATTTTAATTAAACTGGAATCAGGAGTTTAGATGGGTGGCGCTAGAGGGTGTGGGCAAAATCCACCTATGTATTGGATAGTTTGCCAGAAGAGGAAAATTGATGAAGCGGGTCATTTTACAAAGGCCCGTTAAGTTTCCAAAAAGCAGCTTAGGTCTTTATTTGTGCATAACAAAAAATAAAATAAAAGAAATAAACAATAGAATTAAAAACGCACAGGCAGGATGAACAAAATCCTTGAGGGCTTGTAAAATAAACCCACCTAACATTAAAATTACAGCTACACTGCCACAAATTTACAACTGACAGCTTTCTGTGAGGTTTGTGGAGGAATGCTGTTGCAATTAAAGCTGGGTAGACAGTTTACTTTTGGTGGCCTGGGGCAAAAAATCATTGATTTACGCATATTTTAATTCAAGTGGTCTGAGAGAAAACTAAACTTCTGCACCTCCTCTCTGCTCTGTTGGTAAGCAACAGTCTCATTCCCACGTCGTCAGATACCAACACTTTGGGTTGGTGTCTCGGTTCTAAAGCATGTCAAAGTGTATTTGACAACGTAGGAATGTAACTCAACAATCAACTGTTTTTCTTTAGAATCACTTGCTGCACATTTAAGATGTGGCTTTTTCGTGTTTCTTTAAACTTGAAAGTAAAAAAAATATAAGATACAAATTTAGTGCTTGGAAAGTCAGTACTCCAGAAAAACAGCAACTGTAAATTATTGAGAAGTGTTTACAGTCAGTAACAAAGACAGAAGTGGCATGGTGTTGGTACACCGCCACAAAATTCTTGGGGAGGTGGTCACGGTGGATGGTTTTGTCAACAATGTGTGTGAATTTGATTAGACTGTGCTTTCCATCCCATTTCCTAAGAATTGTCAACAAAGGGCCTTTTTAGCCACAAGGTTATTGTTATAAGCTTCGCCACAAAGCTTTAGTTGTCTAAACTTAACCACACAGAGTTAATCGATGAGAGAACGCTCTCATCAGGGAGTCATATTTGGAACAACCTTATACCGGATTGTAGGTCAGTTTGGAAAGCAACAATTTATCTGTTTCTACACTCCTTGAAATAAAAGTGCTAGCCAGAACCATAAGGGGTTCTTCAGTTTGTACCCCTTTTTTGTTTCTAGTAGAACCATTTATAAAGGTTCCACTTGGAACTTGGATTATACCAAGCAACATCTGTGAAAGGTTTCATCAAGAAGCCCCAATGAGAGGTTCAACAGAGAACCTTTCCATGATGTAATGGTTTAGGCTAGAACTCCTTCTGGAGGTTCTAGCCAAACCTTTCCTCCTTCTAAGGTTGAAAACAAGAACTAATCTAGGAGGGTTCTCCCCGGGACTACTTTTACTGATAACCTTATATCAACAATCCTTGAAGATGTCTTTGTTTCAAAAGAGGCTCTTCGGATGATAACAGTTCTTAATGGAACCCTTAGTCTTACAAAGAATGCTTGATGGACCCTTTCTTCAAAAAAGGGTTCTTCAGAAGCAGATGGTTCCGGGTAGAAACTGAGCCTTTCAGGAAGAATCCTTTTGGAAACCTTATTTCTAAGAGTGTACCATTAAGGAATCAGGACGTGTTAAAATTAAGACAAAATTCAGAGGAATTTTTGAACTCAGAACGTACAGAGGAGCGACTCAGACAAACCCTTGCACATACAAACATAAAGACGGACTGATCATTGATCTGTTCCCTTGCTTTGAAAGGGGGCTTAACACCATGACAAGCCCATGAAAGTTTTCCCATTATGGCTGCATTAGGTGCCATTTACCATGCAGCATTCTGCTCTCACAGTATACAGTAGCCATAATAATCTCTGGGGGCCATTTCTAATCAGAGATGATGGTTTAATCAGAAGAGAGTTTAGCCTGATGCTCCCCGTTTGTCTTCGACCTGATCTTCACGCCACACAAATTCTCTATCCACACTTTGTACGCTTGAGAGATGATTATTAAAATGTGTGAGGGGTCTTGGTTTTCTCTACCTGCCTTTGTCCTTGAGTTTTTACACAGGTTTTAATGCCGGCCCACACAGGCAGACACCCCGGAGCCTGAATCCGTAAGACATGCCAGGCTTAGGAGACTGTAGAGACGCTGATGAAAAGAGACTGAAGGTCAAATGAGAAACTGTGCTGCAGTGAGTCTGCTTTAGTTGCCAGATAGTTCTAAACATTTCAACCAGCAGTATAATCTACACTTGCAACAGCACCAATACACATTACGGAGTCTGGTAATTGCTGTCAGATAAAGCGAGGAGTCCTCTGTCTGATAATTAGTTCTTCAGTTCGGACAAGAGATAAAGTATTTGGCTGCAGTGCATGGGGGAAAAGACTATTTAGGATCATAATGTATATACTGCACTGCACAATATAGTCCCATAATTCAGTTTTTGTATTTCTCAGTCATAAACATCCACACATAATCATGCCATGTGGTCCACTCACTTAAAAAATCGCCATCAGTTTGCTGCAGATGCTTTCTTGAGAGTTTACTGCCATCTTCTGCTCGAGTGAGATTTCATACGACATTGTCTGTTTTCAAAACAAAAGCTTAGTAAATTGGCAAGAAGATCAAAGAACGAACTAGTCTGTGATTTGGAAAGTGGTGTGTCTGCTTGAGAGATTTCCGCACAAGTCTCTTCATTCCCCTGGAAGCAACATTAAATCCTATTCAGCCAGGCCAGCCATATTTTTTGGATTTTCGTCCAAACAACAATTTGGAAGGGGACCAGTTGTAACCCTCATCAGGATTTATTGGCTTACTGCCATCCAGTTTTAAGGTGCAAGATGATAATCTTTTCATCAAAATTAGATTCATCATTCCAACGACCCCAGATGGCACTAAATGCATACACTGCTAGTTTCTTACATTTGAAATGCATAGTGTTTATTTCCCCTACAGCCTGTTTTTCCTTTTGGGATCTGAGTCTTTGGGGTTGATTTAGGGTAAATGTTAATTAATGAGATACTTAACAGCACTCTGGTTATATTAAAGGAAAAGTTCGATCAGAGTGTTTGATGTTGGGTTGTATGAGGTCCTTTTGTATAGTCAGTGGTTTACCTACAGTAGCTGTTTGTCGCCCACAGTGTGGAGAAGCAGAGACGAAAACCAGCACGGAAGCTAAGCAATGTACTGCCACCATAGACAGTAATCGTGCCACTGGCTCTCTCTCACATTCACTCTGTTCTCATCTCATCTCTGACCAATCAGTAGGCATCGGTGATTGCTGGCTTATCTTTGTCATTGCAACTAAATCCAAAACCAAAACTAGCAAAAATATTCTTAATATAGCATACACTTGCACTGATTTTGATTGTGTTTTAGGTTTGCCATTTTTTAGATGACTCTGTCCACAACTGTTTATTGGATAACTTCCTACACCAGTGCTCCTGCTGCCTCTCCAAACTGGGGGCGTGTCGACCAGCATCTACTGTAACTCATACATTGACTGTCACTAAGTACCTCATACAACCCTTCATGAAATAACCCAAACTATCCCTTTAATTTTCATGTTGAGTTTACTACAGCTATAGAACACAGCAGTAATACTGTATGACAGCCGCATCTCTGCTTGTGATTAATGAACTTGTGGTATTTGAAATGATTTTCCTGAGGAAGAGTGATTAATAGAGCTTGTGGGTACATTGATTGTAAGAGGAGCATCTTCTAGCATTTGTTTACCACGGTTAATCTGCTTCTGAGCTTCTAATAATCTGAATTTCTTATGCAAGTGGCATGTTTTCAGCAGAGTGTTATGGGCCTCAGGTAGAAATCTACAGGCCTGACACAGCACAATTTGTTGCAGAAAATATTTGACACTCTGCGAGACTCTGTATCTCTCAGACCTCAGTTGGCTTAGCTATAAATTGCTTTTTGTGAGACAAGACCCAAGCTCCATTACCCTCGGTGGAAAACCATCTCATGGAAGGAGTTGTCACCTTGAGGCCGATCTGTTCTCACGACTGACTGACAGCGCTCCCTCTCGCTTGTCTCCCTCCCCTCCCTCTGTTTGTCTCTATTCCTCTATCTCCCTTTTCGATCACTCCAACCCCTTGCTCTGCAGTCTGTTTAGATCAAACTGCTCCTGCAAGCATCTCTGATTTTCAATCAATTTCAGGAACAGCACCCCTCACTGTTGTCTGCATGTCTGTCAGTCTTCTGAGCGCCCATTGCCTGAGGGAGAGGGAGATCAATCCATCAGAGACATAAACTGAGAGCATTCAGCATTTACATACAAGTCTGAATAATACTCCAGGACCACTGCCATCCCTCCTCCCCCTCAATACTATTTTAAGTATACTGTATATTCAACTTGGCTGTAAGGTTGGAAAAAAAAAAACTTAAACGCAAAGCAAGTGACATCAGTGTTGGCTTTATAAGAAGAATTCATCCCAGTGTGTCTTTGGCATGTATCTACACATCAGTGCAGCAGTGTCCAGCTCTGTCCGCTCAGTGACCACATCTCTCCTGCAGCCTGATTAGATGCCATGTGAACAGCACAGTGGCCTTTGATGCATTAGACAGGCCTGTTCGTACTGACCAATTATACCAGATCGCCTGCTGGAATCACTCAGGCGGCGATGCCAAACAAACAAACAATCCCTGATGAGACCCAAAAAGCAATGAGAGTTTAAAATAAAAAGCACTTTGTGATGAGCAGGTCCACAAATTGCACCTGTATTAATGATTAGCGTGCAAACAACAGTGCTTCAGCAACATTGATGTTATGATAGAGGACAGCCTTTTACAGTAGATTATAATATTCTGAGCCTGTGTACTGTGACAAAACCCTTTAAATCAGAAAGGGCCTAAAGTTGGACCACCCAATGCTCACCTGGTAGACTGTTGGCATCATGTGTTAATAAAGCTGAGTCCTTAATGCAGTGGCCCAGGTTCAGTTCTGGACCTTTGATGCATGTCATTAACCCCCTGTCCAAGTGGCACCCTTGTAGCTCGTAGACTGTGTACAGAGTCCTAAACAGCAGCCAGGGATTAGTTCTGACCTGCAGCCCTTTGCTGTGTGATGTTGTCTCCATCCTTTCCTGACAGTTTAGCTTATTCTGTCCGAATAAAGAAAGAAAACACCTGAAATGATCATTTAAAAAAAGAAGAGGAAGACTTAAAGTCTACAGCTAGTCTACCTACAGTGTGCGGCTGTACTTAGGCACAGTGGTGCTCTGAGCTAAATGCTAATGATAGCATAGCAGTGCTCAGAATGGCTATTATGCTGATGTTTAGCTGGTATGTACGATTTTCACCTTCTTTGTTTAGCATGCTGGCACATTTGCTGATTAGCAATTAACACTACGTGCAGCTGAGGCAGACATGATTGTCCTTTGTTGCACTTAGTAGAGCTAACCTGAATGCTATGAGCTCTTATAATGAGTTTAATTCCTCTTAAACCTGCCCACATAAAAACCAGGCATGTGCACGTGATACAAGTTTGACCTTTTATACACTCTGTGGCTGATGACTCCCCTCCTGTCCTTGTCTCTCCTAGACTCATAATTACAATTATAGAAAAGTATATTAATAAAGTTGAAGCTTTGAATATTCACAAGTAATTCTCACTGAAGCTTTGAGCTTCTAAATTTAAAATGTTGACCTGCTGGTGTAGACATCGGTCAGGGGATCACCAAAGTCAGTGGAATTCATCCTCTGGTGACCATGAATGTTTGTAAAAATCACTGTCCATCCAGTAGTTGAGATATTTCAGTCTGCCCCAGAGTGGTGGATGAATAGACCCACAGGCGGACATTGCCATTCAGGCGATACAGGACCCAACCTAACATCCATATGCTGAATTACAAGTGTTGAAAATGCTCATTTTAAACGATTTAAATTTGGACAAACTGGTGCAATTTGTCTCGTGGATTACCTTCTCCACATGCGTGAGAGTCTGCCAGAGCATTCATGGTGATAAGTAAATACACACCTTCTCCCACAGGACAGTAAGATCATGCAGAGCAAGTGCATTAAATCAAACGCTGATTCACACATTTAAAAAGCACTGGTCCCACGTAAGGGAGGCCATTTTTATATGTTGCTTTTAGGTAGTGTCAGAGTAGTTAGCTACTTAATCAACCAGACTCTGTGTCACATTAATAAAGCCCCAGAGAAGTAAACAAATACTGTTTCCACTCTCATTAGGACTATTTCCGCACTGGTAGAGCGGGAGGAAGCTGCTGGGTAATGACGTTTGAGATCACAAGGTAATAAATTAGACGCAGCCTAGAATTAACAAACCTCGATATTTCATGGACAGAATATTATGACTGAAGCGTGAATGCATATCCCAGTCTCATCAGGATACTTCAGTGAAAGCTCCCTTTGTATATGTATGAAGAAGAAGAACAGTGATAAAGGCTGGGGTAATGATGAATAATCACCAGTAAAAACATAAATGCCCTCTGAGGTAGGAGCAAGCATAAATATAAAATATTACAAATAAAAGGTGTTTTGTGATTGTCATCATCATCATCTGATGTAAAATCAGTGGGAAAAAAGAGGTATATGAGGTCACGTCCCATGCATTTGTCAAGATGGTGCTCAGTAGCTAAAGATTTTCAGTTTTATTAGAGGCTTATAAGTAGAGGAAGGGGATTATAAACTGAATCCTTTGTAATTAGGTCCACTGGGTGAAAGTCTTAGAAACAGTGAACTTCAGAAGCAGCGGAAGTCAAGGTGATTGGACGTATAGGAGGAAAACATGTTTATGAGTCTGCATTTCACATGTTGCACAAACTGTATCTCAGTCCTTGTTACCCAAGAGTATTACAGGCTCTTTTATAGTAAAGCAGAGGAAATCTGTCCTCCTGTCTACCTTTGCATTCACTGTCATCTTCATTACCTGTTTGCCATGAATGAGACGTCTTCCTCCCTGTGCACTATCTCCGTCTACCTGAACCTTTGTGCCACCTCTAAAGTCCTGCTGCTGGTCCCTGCCTTTGGCTTGAACATCTTCATTCTGGTCTCCCTGGTGGTGTGTTTGCTCAGCCAGCGGAGCAAGATAAGGAGCAACGTGGCAATGTTCATCCTTGGAAGCACCAGCTGCAACCTTGTCAACCTGAGCCTGTGGCCCATGACCATTCACTGGAGGCAGCACGGCCGCTGGCTGCTGGGCTCTCGTCTGTGTGAAGTCATGGTGAGCGCTAAACACCTGACAAGCTCTGCTTCCTTCCACTATGTCTCCTTCATTAGCTTCTCCATCTACTTGACGGTGGTGTGTGGCTGCAGACACCTGGTAAACAGCAGGGTCTTCCTGGCCCTGCAGCTCCTCTTCCCCCTCCTGCCAGTGGGGCTGAAGGAACTGACCCTGTGGCTCTTGGGCAGCCATGTGGATCACCTGGATCCTGTCAATCTCACCTGCTTCTCCTTCATTAATGATGAAGTCATGAGGGTGTTTTTGCTGGTGAAGACTGCAGTGTTTCTGCCGTTAAGTCTGTATTTCTACGCTCACGTTCTGCACACCATCGTCCAGAGCGCCAAGCTGATGCACAGGAGCCAGAGAGTCAACATGCACCTGGCCAAAGTGTTCAGCGTCATATCTGTCATCACCTTCACAGCACACGTACCTGGTAGGTAAATGTTACTTTACTAGTTTAACTTAAAGGGACAGGTTCATATTTTAAAGTCTTCCTTACAGAACAATATGCATATTCCCATATTTATGTTAAAAGAATTGATGAATTTGAATATTCTGTTTGTGGTACAATCCCTCCACTGTAGCTCAGCAAGGAAAGTCCATGAAAGCATGAAGAGGGAATTTAGTATCAAAATATCTGTAACTAATACTAATTTTAATATCTATCATAATAGCGTCAATAAACTTTTCCATATATTTGTTGCACAGAACAAAGACTTTGAATTCTGACCTCATCACTTACAATGACTATGTTTACATGCACAAAATATTCCCTTTTTTGTCCTTTTTCCAAAAAAGATAATATTTCTACTTGGCTGTTTACATGGCTAGTGAAAATGATTATGTCATAATATTCCCATTTGCATGCTCTTATGTGGAATATTGTGGAGAAGTGGAAGAGCTGAAACCGCTTGAGCTATTTTACTTATTTGCTTCAAAATTAGATTTTTTCTTCAAGGTTTTCCACTGGTGGCAGTCTTTTTTGACCATGTAAGGGAATACACTTGCATTTATATAGTATCTCCATCACAGCCTTACAAACTGTGGTAAAAGCTTCAGTTGAGGCACATTCTTAATGAGCAGTATACATGTCCAAAGAATGCTTCAATGTAAAATGCCAAATTCAGAATACGGCCTAGTTCAGAATATCCACATGGAATGTGCTGTTTACACGATCCATATCAACTTCAGTGTATTAGCATGTTCTGAATAATAGTGGAAAATTAGTGTGCATTAGGTTTGGGTAGTATCTCTTTTTTCGTGCAGTCATACTCCCCTGATGTTTTACCGAGGTATGCAGCATTACAGCAGTATTTGTGTAATATTTGTGTAAAACAGCTCACTATTTCAACTTACTGTTTCAATGTACTAAAACTCCAGCTGAATATCGTTTGAAAGTCCACTTGAGATTGACTAATTCATGTTTTGAACCAACATGAAGCTATTACATATTTGGAACACTATACTGAAATGAACTAAAAATGTGAATTTACAGGATGCTTTGAATGTGGTCAAGTCAGACCAGTGTTGTAGGAAGTGACTAAACTGTGTGTCTTGAAATTTCAGAAACTTCAGAGCTTTTTGTTTGCAGTGTAATTCCATAAGCACAAAGGCTATTTTCCGATAAATCAGCTTGCTATTTAGAGATACGGTGTTTAGATTTTCTGATCTTCAAACGGGGAGATTTTGTTTGATGAAACTTGTGAAAAAAGACTGCAAACTAAATCAATTGATAAAAATGCTGTCCTTAACATTTGAACAGCTGGGACTGGGAATTAAAACTGCCATAAGGTCAATTTTACTCTTCACAGAACAAGTAATTTGATTAGCTGTAATCAAAAATCTAAGATAATTTGTATTCATTAGGAATGTCTCCTCCAGAAAGTGATTATTTATCAACAAAGTAGATATTTGTTTTGGTTTTTCTGATCATAGAGGACTAAGTTAGACTGTATTAGGGAGTTAATACAGGTCTTCATAGTGTGTTAATATACATCTGAAGTTAAAAACTGTTTAAAAGACTTAGAAGTTCTATTTTACAAAATATAAATGACTATTATTTAAAGGCACTGCAGTAATTACTGATTACTCTTATATCATACTTAATGTACTTTAGGTGCTGTGTTTGCACTGATGGAGCACCAGTCTGTGTGTCAGGAGATTGTCAGAGATCTGCTGCTGGACCTGCCTTTACTCTCCAGCCCCATAATCCTGCTGTGTATGAATAAAGAGCTGAGGAATCAGTGTGTGCTACTGCTGCAACGCCACCCCGCCAACCACTGCATGGAAAAAAAATCAGTCAGTAAGACAGACGAGCAGCGCAACGACCTGACAGCTGGAGAGAGTGAGACAATTCACCTCTAACTGATTATGGTGTATGAGTTTATGAGGTCAAACTTTTTATTATATGCTTAGACTGTATGTTTATATGTGCAAAGAACTTAGAAGGTATTACAGTAAATTTCAGACTAGGATACAGACATGAACTGCTTATAGCTGGTTATAAAGACATCATTAAGTTGACCTCCGTTTCGCCATTGAGGTAGATAAATGTGGAAGTAGAACAACAAGCAAACATCAAATAAAAATATTCAAGAACAAGTAAACACAATAGTTTGTTTGTAGTGTCATTTTTTATGCATGAACCTGCACCTGTGTGTGTGTGTGTGTGTGTGTGTGTGTGTGTGTGTGTGTGTGTGTGTGTGTGTGTGTGTGTGTGTGTGTGTGTGTGTGTGTGTGTGTTTGCTGCAGGGTGAATGTAGGTCAGACTGTAAATTCATCTCCTTCAAAGTCGCTGTGAGACCAACATTACAGCCAATGTGTTTGGGATCAATATGTCTGACTTGTAGTGTTTCATATGCATCAGAACAACATTATTATTTATTCATGACTTCACCTCCATTGGATTTTATACAACTACATACAACTGAAACGCTGCCCGTGCTTGACCGATGGGTATGCAGTGACATCTAGTGGTGAATTACTAGACTGTATTTACTTCAACACTGGAGGTGTTTGATCATGATATCAAATATTATGGTTAAACAAGTGTTGCAAAATGTGGGCAGTTGAGTAATCATAATTAATAAGATTTTAAAAAATGCATTCTGTTTTTTTTCTCCCCATATTTTAATGTCTTCGTGTCCTTTTTTTAAAGTTCAAGGTTCCTGAAATTTCCTTATTCACTAAATGCCTCTGCCAGACAAAACAATGTCAAATGCGACACAATTACTGCCATTCCTTTACTATTGATTAATTATCAATCAATTCTTTTTCATCATCATCATTCTTAACAGTGTTTAATCAATTAATGATTGATTACTAACATCTTTAGGGTAAACAGTTCAGAATATGCACTCTTGTAAATTTTGTATGTGTTTCTGATATCTGCAGAAGTTGCAGCACAATTAATTTGAGTCTAACCACTTTCAGCCTGTGATCAGATTGGACTAGAGGCCACAAAAATGATGAAATATAGAAACTGTAGCTAAAAGTAGAGTTGCAGCAACAATAATAGGGGCTTTAAAACGATTCATAAAAGAGCTTCTATGCTGGATAACTGGCATTCCTGCTGTTGAAATACTGCTCATCGTCAGTAGGTGGTGCTCTCTGCTCACGATTGAAACTGCTGCTTACAGTAAGTCATGAATGACTGAATAATATTCATTAATCTTCATGATAGATTCAGTGAGAGGGGATGCAGCACTGGATAATGAATATGCATATTTATGAGCTTCTTCACTCATGACTTAGATAATCCAAGCACATACAAGTTACGTATTTCCTTGCAGCCACTTTGCCTTCATTTCCTGAAAGCTTCTCTAGGTCACCCACAGCATGGTTCGCCCACCACTCGACCTTTAACCCCAGTAATTTCCCAGGGGCCCTTGCGGCACAGAGAAGCATATAGAAAATGGTAATTACTGCTGTCTCAGACTACCCACATATTATGTTAACTAGATGAACCACAATTAACATATTACTGAAATAGTCTCATGTTTTACATTGTGGATAGCTGGTGCAGTGCAGCACTGCAGCATTTGGCAAACTAAAGTGACAACGATTGACGGCTTGTGTATCAAAGCAATTTCACTGTATGGTAATAGAAATGTATGGAAATATAGGACATAGTTTGAAAAGCAAATAATTGCGTTACTTGCTCATAATCGTTTTTCTCTGACCTGAAACAATCTACACACATGAACTCATTACTATGTGTGTTCCTTTGCTTCTATTAACATAATGTATGTAACTTAATTCCTAATTGCTCTTGTGGTTAACACAATATTCAATAAATCATTAGGAAGTGTGTGTCTCCTATGAGATTTTCTACAATTCTTATTCATAACAGCAAAACTACTTTATGTACAGTAACCAACTTGAAGGCAAATTCATTTCAGTGAAGATTGTTTCATGTGGAGTCAAATCATGCTGCTACTCAGTATGTTGTGCCAACTAACATAACATTACATTAATTCTAATTACTAAGACAATTTTTATGCAATTATAAAAAAAAAAATCTCCCCTGTAAGGCATTATATAAGATCTTTCCTTGAATCAAAGAAACATTTCAGTCTGCAGCAAGTGTCTTCAGTTGCCTAGCAACTCCAGCCCTGGTGCGGACTAATGCTGTCTGGTGTGTGGAGGTAAATCGGGGGGCAATCTGATTTCAAAATAGGTTGCATGTAGGCGGGGGTCAAACTTTGCTGATGCTTTAGGACAGTTTTCCCAATCGCTGCTGGATTCTTGTTGTGCTTTTTTATCTTAAAAAGAGAAATGGAGCTCACTTGGGGGAAGTGTGCTGCAATTAAAAGAAGATTAAGAGACTTCAGTCCAAGGACAACAAATCAGATAGCATCAAGTGATGGGAAAGTAACGTTTAGCTGCTGACCATGTAGGCTAAAGCTTACAAGTTCTCCCAAATGGTGGATTAACCATGCTTGCCACCTGAGCTGCAAAGTCCCCTAGGCAAGCTGTGGCTCTGTTCAAAGCATGGAAATTTGCTTTGTGGATTGCAGCCATGTCCTTACTCAGTGGTATGTATAATTGCAGTGGTGGCTCTTACATTCACATGTGAAATGCAAATGCCTATAGCGATTGTTCTTCTCCCAGGTTTCCTGCTTCTTGTCCGCTACGCTTCACTAAAACAATTCCACATTGCCTTCAGCAAATCAGCTTCTCTTTTGCACCGCTCCCTCCACTCCTCTGTTCATTAAAGTTTCATGCCAGATTTTTACTTTGATAACATATGCATATTGTATGTCATGCTGCTGGATGCAGGTAGCATCACAGGGGCTGAAAAGTCTGAAAGAAGTCCACATCCTTTTATACCCGGGCTTTGTAATCTGTCATATGCTTCTGATGTTTCCTTCATATCTTTACAGATGTGTCACTGCAAGTTACGAAACACTCTGACAGCAAGAAGAGACGTTTTATTGTGATGTTAAAACTCATCCATCCAACCCATCGCACCGGTATGAAAAGAGCCTGCATGCTTTATCGGATATGCTATTTGAATTTCCATAGGTTGTCATGCTTCCTATCCTATCCAGTGATGACAGACCGCATTTCCAATGTACATGCAATCTGTGATATGTCATCTCTGAGTTTTGATGAAGAGAATAAAGTATGAGGAATGCTGTATTCAGACAGATGGGAAATGCAATTTCCCCACTGCACAACCATATGTTCAGCGTTTTCAGTATTGATTTCTAATCAAAGACTTAACTGGGATTCTATGAGTACATCATCTTCGGAAACTGGTGGCACCTTCCAGGGTTTCTTTTTTTCCACTTGCCCTGTCGGAAAATATACTTGCCTGATTTTTACTTCCCCCTGTACGAATTGTCAAATGACAACAAAGACTTAAGTGTCACATTTAATCTAGTGCTGCAACTAATGATAATTTTCAATATTTATTAAAGGAGCAATATGTAGCAATTGCACTTACAAAAATGGGTACTGCAGGCCAAATAGTGAGTTGGAACCATAGACGGTATATTGATTTAAGTGCTGCAAGCAACGACGAGTCCTACACTGTAAGCTAATCTGTTTATAAATGTCAGCTGTCTGTTGATGTAAAGTTAAGCATGTTATCCTGAAAACAAAATACACACTCTGGAGTTTGAGTTCGATGACTGCCTGCCTTACTGCCTGCCAAACTCTATTAATTTAGTTCTCAGTTTAACTGTTATAAAAATCTACTCCTTCTAGAAGATTATTTATGATTTTTTGCGACTCATAAACAGATGCTAAATCATTCAGTGAACATTCTGCATTAGTTTGAACTCTTAATAATGAGATACTGGCAAACAAAAACACAAGTTACTGACCAGAATAGAAATTTGGAAGGAGGACACTGCAGCTGTTAGAGAAGTGAGTATTTCATCTTGACATGTTTCCTTAATCTCTTATAAAATAACATGGTCATTTTATGATTTATTACAATACATATATTACAGATTTCTGCTTTTATCTGCCCATTATTTACCGGATTAATCAATCAATGAATCAATCATTTGGTCTACAAAATGTCAAAGAAAATAGTGATAAAATGTCCATCCCAGTGTCTTCTTTTGTCAGTCTAAAACCCAAAGATATTCAGTGGGTAATCTCTAAATTTGAGAGCCATTTTCTGCCATTTTTGCCTTAAGAATTATTAATCGATTTTTAAAATACTGTAATTTGTGAATTCTCTTTAACCACTTGCCCTGTCGGACGTGGCATTTACTTGCCACGGGCAAGAGGGCAATCCTTTTTGCTCAGCCCTGCGTCCAGAATCATTTTGTGGATAGTCGGATAGTATTTCATTCATGGTCATCCACCAGCTTTGGCTTTTCTAACCGACTTGCACCTGATTTGAATCACAGACACAAAATGAATCAATACAGAAAAATAAAAGAACAAAAGATGTAAATATATGTGCAATGAGAGCTATAGTTTGTTTCACTTGTGCAGGCTCTAGACCTTGCAGTATAAAGGAAAAGTAGAGCAGTATAGAAATGATTTATAGCACCCCTAATGTTGAACAATTAGATAAAATATATTGGTGTTTACCAGCATATCTGAGGCGAGGCCTGACAGGGTAAGTAATTCGATGCTGTCGAACTCAATGGGAAAAGTCCCAGCCTGTGCGTTTCTCTCTTTCTCTCTTCTTTCAGTCTCACTTTTTTTTTCCCGAAAGCTTTCTGATGCATTTGCGCTACTCTCTTCCTGCCCCGAAAAATCACTTTGTCACATAGCGACGCATCATTTCACATGCTAAATTTTTAAAAAGTGGAACTGGAAATCCTTTCTCAGCATGCAATATCCATTAGGGAGAAAATTATTCATATGATTCCTCTGCATTATTTATCGCTTAATGAAGAGAAATATGTGCTCCACATGCTCTCACCATTGTTACTCGCTGATACTTTACCTCTCAGGATTTTCAGGGTCGTCTTTACAGGATCCCACTGTGCGCCTTCACTGGATAATCTGGAGTGAGAAACAACTTTTGATCACATAGTAATGGGATTTAAAGTGCCCTCATTCCTCCATCACCTCTGGAAGATTCACTTCATGGAGGTCCCATAAATCTCCTCTCCAGAGGTTGTCGGGGTCCACGTCGCTGCTTTTTACTACGCATTTGCTTTATTGTGGGATCGCGAGGAAGGTTTTTTGGTCTTTAGGGCAGACACACATGAATAACTAATACTGTACCCAAACCTACACCCGGCCTCTCTGCTATCCAGCTCTTTTTGTGCTGCTGCACCACCTCTCACTGATGCACTGCAGACCACCAGCTTGAAGAGTTGAGATACAATATAAAACACGGGCAGAATGTAATTTGGAAAGACAGCAAAATATCTTAGAGCACCATCGAATGCATTTATTCTAGAGACAATTGTAGCCGCTGAAAATAACTGCAAAGCGGATATGCCTGTGTCAAATACAAACTGTCACAGGGTATTACAGTCAAGGTTGGCTTGACTGTGTGTTGGGTTATGGAGCTTTTTGTTGTTGTGCCGTGTTGGGGGAGCAGATGGAGACTTTGCAGGTGGGAGAATCAGGCTTCTGTTCTCGGCAGAGGCCGGGAGAGGAGGAGCTGTATGTCTGCTGCTTATATCCAGCCTCTCCAGGGTTCCTAATATCACAGTATTGAGGGTGATAAATGGACCTGCAAAGGCGACACTAACCAAGTTCATGGTTCAGTGGTTTGGTCACTCGGTTTTTTTTCACCCACTCTTGTACACATTTAAACAGAATAGATAATTATTCTTATAGAGAAATGTGCAGTACTTCAACTAAATGATTTAAAATGTGCATTAAATTACTTTTGAGTATATTGTAATTAGTATTTTAGTGAGAAGAAAAAAATGAGATGTAATTTGTAACAAAATACTTAAAAACCTTTTATTTGTGTTTTTGAAATTCTTAAAGGAGCAATATGTAGGCATTTTGTCCGCAAAAATGAGTGCAGAAGTCTAAATAGCGAGTTGGAGCCACAGACAGTATATGAAAAGGTTGAAATCTTTAATATGTAGTCTACAGTGGAAGTGAGTTGCTTCTTCCTGCCCTCTCCTCCCTGACTCGAGGAACCTCAGGCAGGCTGTAGGAACGCTGCATGAGTGCAAGACAAGCGAGTCCCACAGATAAGTTGATCGGCTGGTTAAAACTGTCAGTTGTCTTACAAGTAAAGCTGAGCCTGTTATACTGAAAACAGAACCCCACTGCTCTGAAAATACACAATTCTCTGGAGTTGGAGCTCAGTGACCGCCTGTCTTATTGCCTGTCAGACTCTGTTAACGCTGCTCAGTTAAACTGTTATAAACGTCTACTCCTTCTGCAAGCATTTTATGATTTTCTTTATGACTTATGAGATACACACACTAAGTCATTCGGCAAATTAATTTAAACTCTTATTAACGTGAAATGGGAACAGAATAGAAATTTCAAAGGAGGACACTGCAGCTGTAGCATTGTTGTAAGAGAGGCGAGTATTTCAAGCCTGTTTCCTTAATCTCTGATACATTTTATGATTTAGTACAGTACAGAACAGATTTCTCCTGTCAGATATTAAAGATTAAAGATTTAATATGCCATTTTATTCTCAAGTAAGACATATTTTTTCCCACAGGTTTAAACTGTAGGAAAAAAAAACTGTGACCAGTAGCTTGAAGAAAGGAGAAGCTTTGTTGTTTGGTGCAAATTTCCACTAAGATAAAAGTCTGTAATCAAAAACATGCAGCTAAGGCAAACTTACTGAGTGACACTAACATACAACAGAAGACAAGAGCAATTAACAGTGACATGTGCTCTAGAACGGGCATATATAATATATAAGTTTACAAACCAGCAACACATCTTCACACCTAAACAACAGAATAGGGTAGCAAATTTGCATATGCTTTAGAACTGGCAAATACATTGACTTGCTAGAAACCACCAACACGTCCCCTTATATGACAGAATAGGTCGATTGCCAATGACTCTGCAAAAAAACCCAAAACTGTTGGACAACACCAGCAACAGACATACCAGCCCTTACGTACGTGATGTTAGTCACATTAGTCATTCTGAAACAGTCACAGTTTGGTTAGCTTAAGGTAGAGGTTGTGGTTTGGGTTAAAATAAGTATGTAACATTTTATAAGTGACGTCACTTACAAAACGAAAGCTAAGGAACTTAAAACTTCAAAGCTGCTGCAAGGAGTTCTTTCTTTGTGCTTTTTATGGATGCAAACACAGGCCTGTGTATGTTTAGAATGCATTACAGTAGATGCAATCAAGTTAGACCGCTCCTGCACATGTGCTTACATGTTTGCAAATTGAGGTAAATACCAGAGACATTGTAAATGTGCAGACGCTGACCTTTTCCTACAAATAAACAAAGCTTCTGATGCTGCTGGTTTTCTACACCCCGCAGCTTTTATGGGTCAGAAAGAACACTTAAATCTGTATACACATGTAGGAACAGTAATGCTTCTGGCATGAGTGTGTGGTTAAACAAACAAAAGAAAGAAATAATTTGAACTGGCTCACAGAATGACTTGTTTGATTTGTTGTCAGAATATCTAACATATTGTATATATATTTTTTACTGCTCTCGTGTGCTTGTGAATGCAGGGCTCTGGCCTCCATTCGTCCTGCCCTTTTCTGTTTCCAGCACCACGCTGCAGAACCTTACCTTTGTTTACGCATCTATCTGCCCTTGTGGTTTTTCCTCACTTTGATAAATAATTGACATGCTCTTCTTCTTTGATTTGTGCTTTAATGCTTTTTTCACCAACCTTGTAAAAGTCTGCACTCATAGTGCTCCTTTCCTGCTGAGTGTAGAGTGCACCTCAGCACAGTCGCTGATTTCACGGTGACAGCCCGCTTTAATTTAATATTCACATATAGTTCAATCAATTTTTTATTTTCAGAAAGGGAAGAAAATGAAGATAAACATGAAAACAAAATTGTGCGCCTGGCATGACACGAGTATTGCTAATTTACAAAAACAACAGTGCATTAGTGCCTTTCTCTTAACTTCTTTTTGTACCACCTGGTACACTGCATTATTGTCAGTACAAAGGCGTTTTGTGTGCTTGCTTCGTAGGATATTGTTAAACTACATACTGCACATCTACAGCTCATAACATTTAGTGTACTGTTGACAAAAGTTATTGCCTGCTCACCGGAGCCTCATTTATTGTATGCTCCAGGCAAGAAACATTTCAAAGTGAGAAATTGTCTTTTAGAAAACGTTTTTTCGCTCTGCCAAGTGCTGCATTTTCAATAGAATTGCTTGACATACACACAGCATACAATTTCAAAACGGTTTTCAGTGCAGCCTTTGAAATGTTTAGATTTTCTCATTTTAAAGTCACATTAAGGTTTCAGGTCCGGGGAGGAATCTGATCTATTATTCAGCTAATATCTCGCTGCAGTGAGTTCTTCAGCGGATCCATCTATACACACAGGTATTAGTATATTTGTACGTGTTTGTTGTGCTGTTAATTGCATTTAAACGCTCAAAGGATAGTAACACCTCGTGAGCAGGCCATTTAAATGAGCAAACAGTTGAAAAAAGAGAAAAAACAAAGTAGTTGAGGAAGCGAAAGTGTGAGAGACCAACAAAGAGAAAATAAGATTCTTTGCTTTCTTCTCCACCTGTGAGACCTTGCTTATGCTCATCTGGTGGCAGCACTGACAGGAAGAAAACCTGCTAATTAGTTCCCTCTGTAAAGCTGTCATTACTACCAATAATAAAAGGGGGAGGATGGAGCGCCGCTCAGGGGATACGATGCTCTAATTTGCCCTTTTATATTAGCAGAGCTGAGAATCCATTTTGAATGGTGTGAAACATATGATTGAGTTTTACAATAATTCCTTGTGCAGCATGAGGAGACCAGCGTTTAAGTCCGTAGAGCGATGAATACTGCCTATTCATCCCTGTTATCTTGAGTTTAATGAGGAATATATAATGCATTAAAAAAAAAACATCGTACACTTAAGGAAATCCCCACAAGTAACAAGAACACCAACTCTCAGCACAATTCGAGGAAGTATGATTGAAAAAAAAAAACTGTTTTCCACTGGCATCTTTTTCTGCTTATTACAACTCAATGAAGATAATTTGACACAAAAGTGATTATGCATCCAGGCTAGGAAATGTGAAATAGGAGCACCGACGGGACGCAGATTCAAAAACAGGCAGTGAAAAGTGATATTCTGTTGAAATGCAAATTCTTTGAGGGTTTTGTTCCAGAGGCATGCAGGGTGAAATTGGCCTTTAAACACATCAGCATACTAATGTCTTGAGGTGCCTCCACCTTCAGCCCGTTCAGAATAACCATGGCATTATACTGTAATTGACTCGTAGTTCACAATGGCAATGCATACATTTGCATCAGATAGAATTAGACATTTTCAGGTGTTTCTGAGAGTGTGTGTGTGTTGGGTATACATACCCGCTGTATCTGCAGGTACGGAGACAAAAGAGGGACTCGATACATCCTTCATGCTGTGTTGAGGGCGGAACTAAGTTTGCTTTGAGGATCTTGTGTAAGTATGGTGGCGGCACCAACTCTGACAAGGTTCAGCAGGTCTGTTAGTTTGCTTTGTCTTGCAGCTGTTTGATTTCCCGTCTTCTCCATGTACTTTCTGCTCCTTTATTTCTTTTTCTTGTTTGAAGGAGCGGTGCTTATTCAAAATAAAAAAAATGGGCTGGGAGATATAAAGCTGAAGAATATATCACGATATAATGTGTCATTTCAGTTGATATGAATAATTTTTAATGATGGATTTTTAACAAAGAGAATAAAGACTGAATTTATCAATTTATTTTGAATTTAACTGCCTGAGTTTAATTTGAGTTTAACCAATTTGTTTATCAAGACACACAGGTAATAGACTTTATAGACAAAAATGCAGTACTGATCAGATGCACTCTGCACTCATTTTCTCACTTCATGCTGTTTCTGTTGCTGTGCAGGGTTGTACCAAACAAATTATTTTCACCATCAATTAATCTGCTGATTATTTTAACAATTAAATGTTTAATCAAAAAATTGTGAAAAATGCTCATCAAAATTTCCAGGAGTCCAAAGTGATGTCTTCAGATTACTTATTTTGTTTAACCAACAGTCCAAAACCCAAAGACTCTTCATTTACTGTCATAAATGACAAAGAAAAGCAGCAAATCCTCATATTTCAGAATCTGGAACCAGCAAATATTTGAGAATATTTTGCTTGAAAAATGGCTCAAAACAGTTAACCAATTACCAAATAGTTAGCAACTAATTTTCTTTTGATTGACTGATTGAATAATAGAGTAATCGTTGCAGCTGTATTGTTTTGTTGCATGTTGATGATGTAACTAAAAAAAAAGATCTGTTAAATGATTGGCTGTTTGTATGTCACTCATAGCCCGCCCTATTATAATGACAGGCTGTTGATTAGCTAAGGCGTGTTCCACATGTGCTTTCATTGTGGTTTGCATTTAATGCATTTAAGTGAAACTATAGAACATTTTATTGAACAATTTTCTTGCTGCTATTCATGATGTATTTTTTGCTGGTACATATCACTATTGTTTTATTGCCCACGCCCAGAAAAAAAACCAAACAAACACACACACACACAACACAGCTCAGCTCTGTTTGTAGCCCCTCAAATATGGAGATTTTCCTCTTTTCTCTGTTTGTTATCATATTAAGTTGAATATCTTTAGGTTTCAGTCTGACAAAACAAGACATTTGAAGACACCGTCTTGGATTTTGCAGGGTTCAGTGTTAATGTTTTTTTGACTCGCCCAGTTTGGCAATTGGGTCTTTTATTAGTTGTTCAAATTAACAGCGACTTCATACTTAAGCTAGGGCTGCAATTATTTGTATAATTAATTAAAATGTCATAAAATAAATAGATGAATGACAATGGCTTTTTTTCAAGTTTTTCATAGAGCAAGGTGATGTCTTTAAATGTCAAATTTAGTCCGTCTGAAACCCAAACATGTTCAGTTCAATAAACAAAGAAAATCGGGACATCTCCATATATGGGAGGCTGAAAGCAACCTCTTTTTGCCATTTTGCATGAAAAATTAGTTTAATGATTTGTCAATTATCAAAGTAGTTCAATTCTTTTTTACCATTTGCATTGTCATGTAAGTGAGTTTCCAGATTTACTTGCCCAACATGGGGTTTTATTTGCCCCTGTTGTTGAGCCCTGCTTTGAAAAACTGGCATAGGCATTTTCACTATTTTTTGGCATTTTATAGACTCTAGATTAAACATAACAATTAACAATTAACATCCTTTCTCTGCTTCCTTCTTATATTAGTCATCTCACACCAAAATATATATCTTTTGACACCCTCAGGGTGGGAACCACTGTTCTGATTAACTCATGTCTTCACCACAAACACTGATCTCATCTGGACCAACTTCCTGTGGAAATAAGAGTCTCCACTGTCTTTTAAATGTTTTCCTAAAATATACTTCTTAGAATTTATCCTCATTTGACTGGAGTTGTTCTGTTTATTTTGTCTTCAATTACTAGCATTTGTTTTGTCAGTTTTATTATATAAATGTAATGATTTTAGAATTTGTTTCTGCCTTCTGTGAAGCTTTTTTTTTAACTTCTGGTTTGAAAAGTACTCTGTAGAGATGATTATGACTGTTGTTTTTGTTGTTGTTATGACACAGGCAGAACAGCAGTCAATGGTTTTATCACAGTTTCGGTGCTGACACAGTGAGCTACTTATACCATAACATTTAGCTTGAAAAGGTAGCTCGATTTTAATCAATCATACAGTATGGGGTCTGTGTTGTGGTGTGCCGACTGCAGATGCATATTTGTTTCAGTGAGTCAGCTCTACGATTGGCATTCAGTTGAACTCCCCGCAGGATTTCAGGCAATAAATATGGAAATCTGAGCATGAGAGCCAAGCTCTTGTCTAGCTGCTTTTTGCCTATTGCACAGTTTAGTCAAGTATCACTTCAGCATAAACAGACTGATAGCAAACAGTAAGATTGGGGGCTTTTGCAACTGGCAACTATTTACTCCAACATGATCACTCAGAGAACATTTTACTCATAAAAATTAAACATTTCCAATTTGCACAGTCCTGGTTACCTGCGCCACTTTGTTTTTCAGCAATTATATGATAATGGCTACAGGAGAGGGTGAAATCGTCTGTGCACAACAGATTTTGCATGTTAGATTTAGCTTTTTAAGAGACTTGTGAGAGGGAAAGACCAGCAGAGCCCTGGGCGCTTGGCACAGAAATATCCCTAAATCCCCTCTCCCACCCTGGGCAGTGACACATGCTGTGACTAACCCTTTTGCGTGATAATGCCGTTAAGATTATTGTACAGAAAACCGTGTCCTAATAAATACAGTATGGTAGTAAACCAGTGTGTCTGATGAACACATTAGTATTAAATACATGCATCAACAGCTTGATTAAAAACTCTTTGTTTCCTCGACTATTTAGGTCCCGGGGAGAGTTCTTGATTTTTCTAGGCTACCTGGGAAAAGTGCCTGATGTGGGATGGAGTAATCAGCCTCTGCCTGAGACCCAATCACTGTGAGAGAGGAGACGGCCGCAAAATATCATAAATGTGTTCCGAAAGCCACAAAAAGGAGTTCAACCAAGCTGAAAATGGATGTTTACGAGGAGAAATGATGAAAGGGTATGTACAATTTACAGGGGGATTAACGTGAGTTGACTGTGGACATGAACTGTGAGTAAAAGCATGAAAGTATTACACCAAACCATCAAGATTTCCTGAAAGTCTGGAGAGTGAAAAGCTGAATTTTCTGACTTGCAAAGCACACTCTTTATGCATTTTGGATGTGGAAAAAAACAGCCACCTCTGCCTCAGACTTTATTCACTTAGCCAATGTTTTGACCTTACTATCTATAAGCCGCACCACCACCATGTTTTGAATTATGGGCTTGTGCAGGTGACTGTTAATAGATCCAAAATGTTTTTAATAAGTGTGGGGTTTGGCATCCATTGAGGTAAATAAACAGGAGAACAACAAAGTAAATGGAAAAGAAATAAATTACACGGTCATCATTCCATCACATTTTCAGGCCTACTAAGAGGTTGGGAAGATTGTCGGTTAAAGTGGAAATCTTATTATAATAGCTGTCTATATATATATATACCACTGACATAATTTCACAGCAAGATAAGGAAGTAATATGAAGAGTGTTACATCTGCCCCCTCTTCACTTTCTACTTTTAATATTCGATCTGCAAAGCAAAGGTTGAAGGGCATGAAAGGTGCTGAGTAAGTTGGTCAAGCTCTGACGGAGATTACAGTGTTGCTCTCTGGGGAAATGCTACAATAACCAGGCTGCGAATTATTCCAAATAAAGCAGGGAGTATTTCATGCAGCCCGTGTGAGAACTGAGCAACGCTCTGCAGCGAACATCTGTTACAGATAACCAACAGAAGCACTCAGAGCAGATCAGGAGATCCTGATTAATTTGTAACAGGTTTTACTAAAAATAGATCCTGTCAAGTATCCCAAAGTCAAATTCTACTCTGACTTCTATTTTTGTGTTCAGCTTGATCCTGCAAAATGCCATACAGTGTGTTTGTGTGTTTTTAGTGTGAGTTGAGTATCGTAGAACTCAGTAGTATCTTGCGTAAGTATAGGAGAAGAAGAAAAGGCTGATGAGCTGATGATTATTATTATCTAAAGAGTAAATCCTGTATTAATACATACAGTGAAGGAGTTTATGAGCGAGATTATTCCTGGAGTATACTGGGCCTATTAAAAGCATTCATCCCCCCTAGAGTTTGGCTTTTTGGGCAATGATCCACAGAAAATGTCAAAGTGAAGAAAGATCTTTACTAGGGAATCTAAATTAATTAAAGATAAATTATAATTAAATACAAAAATACATAAGCAGCAGTTTGCGTGAGTATAATACAGTAGGGCACACCTAAATCAGCAGGTTTTAGTAGTCTTATCAATAGTTATTAGTAAATGGAGATTAAAAGAAATCCACAAAAGTTATGATGCTGTGTAAAATGTAATTAAAAACAGAATGCAAAGTTTTGCAAATCATTTTTGTCCTGGGGAGCCTTCACTTTGCATGGTAGATTTTTAACTTGCGTTTGTACATTGAAAGAAACATCCTTCATAAAGTCAACAATGAAGCTCAGCGAGCGATTCAAGACGTGTATCCCTGCATATTCGCTCTTAACTTACTGAGAACTCAACTGATCTGACTGAGAAATGAACAGATTGTTTCAGTGCGTGATTCAGTTCAGTTTTGTTCTTTTTTTTTAACAAATTGTTCATGAACAACACACACTAATATGTGAAATCCATACCTATTTTACCCAACAGCATCTGTTTTGGGTCAGAGAACTTAGCGGTTCCCTTATACCTTAAAAGCATCAGTGTATATTCTGTAAGTTCCTGGAAAAACAGGGTTGACAGCCATTAATGGACAAAGAGTCACGGGTCACAGATTTGTGTTGGTGACACGGTGCCCCACAGGCTCTGTCTGTACTCTGACTGCACCAGGCTTGTTTTATCTTGTTTGTTGTGTATGACTGTTATCTGATGGTCCCCAGCTTGCATCTGTGATCAAAGAAATCACATGTGCAGATAAAACAAGGCGCTGTGACTGCACCCTTCTGAGGACGTGTTGGGCTGCGGATCTGTTCTGCTCGTAGACTACAGGCTACAAAAGCGATAACAAATGGACTTTACATACAGCGATGATCAGGTCATGATCACTTGTTTTAGCAGTCAAAGGGTGTATAAATTGTAAATGTGCTCTGTCTCTCTTGAGCGCTTTCATCCACACACAGAGCCTCTCTCAGTCTTTGGGGATCCCAAATATATTACTGTGTTTGAGAGAACGCATTTGTCCAAGTCCTTTGAGAGCACCTGACCACACAACAGAACGAGCCAAGGGCTTTATCTGTGATCACTAGCAATTTGAAGCTGCATTATCCTCCTCATTACTTATCAAACATATTAATCATTTCACACAAGATATCGATTTTAATGATTTTATTACAAGCTGAAGTAAATTACGAGCTTCTGGGGAAAAAAAAAAAAAGGAGTTTCACACAATTAAAACTACGGACACACCAGAGGCTACCATCCATTTTTTCATGGTCTTTTTCCACAATGTTACTGTAAAAGCCATATTTGAGTTGCATGAAAATGGATACATTCACCAGTCCTATCAAGGCAGACATGTCACTGTTAACCATTCAAATAAATGTCAAGAATGTGAAGTGAGGGTAACCAGCACAGAGAGACAAAGAGGCAGATACATATTTAAAAGCAAAAAGGTTTACTGAAAGCCACAGGCATCACAAGACTGAGGCACAAGACAGAGCTTGAAGCAATAAACTCTATTGTGAGATTACAGGTTTAATACAGAATAAACTCTCTACAGGGCTGGCTATAAAAACTACACAATAATGCAAGTGTAGTCTTAACCATAGCAGGGATTCTCTTACCAAATGAATTAACAAAGGGGGTAAAATAGCCTGAAAAATAGTAGGAAAGATTAACAAGATAACAGCCTAATAAACTCAGATCAGATTGGTTAGGCCATAATTTGCGGTTGTTCTCAAATTTTATTTTGGTGTAATGAAATGCTTTGAAACTAACTTGCTTTCAATCAGGTTAGGTGATGTAAAGCAGGGACCAAAATACAGGAAAACCATGCTTTTTAAGCAACCGGTTGTCTAGAAAAACTTAATAATTCCTGCAAGACTCTGATATGGATGAAGGCACTGCACTCACATTAAAGTGACAAGAAGCCTAGTGCATTGGGCATTGTAAAATACAGCACCAGAATCACTTTGCTTTCCATGATAATTCATCAGGGATGTAATAAATGTCAGATGAACAGGCCCACTCTTACTATAAAACATGCTTCTAACAAGTTTTTCATAATTTCTCAGCAGTGATTGGTTCACTGAAGAGGCAAGTGATGATTGTTATTAGCTTATGCCCACTGTGTGCTAATGATGGGCAGTAATAAAGGGGCAAAAATCTGCAGGCTGAAGAAACAGCAACACGCTACGTGTTTTGGTGATTTGGAGGAATGCATGCTTTCTTTAGGTAGAACATGTTTTTCTTGATTAAAAATATCACAGTGGGGCTTTGTTTTGTTATTCCTGGGTTTTACAACCAGATATCTACTTCAGTATCATTTTGATTTCAGTTTAGCCAGACTCTCTTTGGGTTGTCTGGCTTCAATGTGGCATCATCCAGTGTGTAAGATGTACAGTAGAATATAACAGAAATGGAATGTAATATTCATAAGTATGTTTTCATGAGTGTATAATCACCTGAAAATAAGAATTGTTGTGTTTTCATTACCTTAGAATAATCTGTTTATATCTATATCGGGTGCGGGTCCTCTTCAACAGAGTCTGTTGGACTACCATGTTTGTACAGTAACCCAGAAAGCACAAAACAAACTCTGGCTCTAGATAGAGGCGATCACATTTTGCATGAGTTTTGCAGCCACTGTAGATTTTCCTACATGCTTGAAAGGGGAGGGTGACATGAGGTGTTTGCAATCTGCAAGCTCATCGTTAGAAGCTGCAGAATCCTGTGCACTGGTCCTTTAAGCCCAACACTAACATTTGGTTCTTTCTGGATTTTCAGATCCAGCTCTACGGCCAGCGTGTGCTCATACCTATATGACAGAATAAATTGTCAGTGACTCCCAAAGCAACCTATATGATCATTGGAGAGCGCCAGCGATGACAGGCGCACTACACCTTCAGACATGTGACATAGGTATTTTAGTTAGGTGTAGAAGATAAACCTGATATGCCAGAACCAGCTGAGAAGAAACTGTTTGGGAAAAGGCAGGTGCTTTAAAACAACAACAACAACGACAACAAAAATAACTTCTGGGCTAACTTCAACCAATCGGCAAACTGAAGTTGAAGCTGGCAGGAGGAAGAGTGAAAAACTTATTTGTCGAGAAAAGCCTTCAGTGTTGTTCTTTGTTCTTTCAATAAAAAAATAGTTTCCAGTTCTGATATAACTGATGCTATCAGATGCACCTAAATCCATGCCTGTAGCTGCCTGTAGTCCCTCCGAGGACACTGATTGGCTTGCACCACCTCTGGCGCGAACACAAACGGATAGCTTGGAGCCTGGCAAGATGGATTCTCTCATGATCTTGTGATCTCGCGAATCCAGCTGCCTTGCAAGGTAAAGAAAAAAAATTGGTTTGGGTTAAAATAAGCATGTTACATTCATGTATGTGACGTAACTTCAGCAACTTAAATTTTAAAATAACTCAACGTTGATTTTTGGTTTCACATGGGACATGAACCAAATCTCCAGGGTGAATCTGTGTTTGTTTGACCCATCCATCCATCTCAGCCTGTAGAATCTGGAGAAATCTCTGCACATAAGGGGCAAGGCTGAAAACCAACATTGCCCATGACTTTTGACCCCTCAGGCAGCACTGCATCAAAAACCAACATGACTATAGAAAGGATTCTACTGCATGGACTCAGTAACACTTTGGAAAATTGCTGTTTGTTTGTCACTGTATCTTCAAATGCAAGTTAAGACTCAAGGACAAGATAAAAAAACCAAACAAAAAAAAAAAAAGCCATATATAAACATCATTCAGAAATGTTCTAGCCTTTTTTGACCCTAAGCTCATCTGAGATGGACTGGCACAAAGCAGAAAAGTGTGCTGCGGTCTGATGAGTCCACATTCAAATTGTCTTTGGAAATCATGGTTGTGTCGCCCAGGCTAAAGAGGAAAAGGACTATCCAGATTGTTACCAGTGCTAAAAGCCAGTTTTGGTGATGATGTGGGGGTGTGAAGGCACTGTTAATGCATACAGGTTTTGGAGCAACATATGCTGCCATCCAGACAACGTCTTTTTTCAGAGACGTCTCTGCTTATTTTAGCAATCCAAGACACATTCTGCTTGTGTTACAACAGCGTGAATTCTTAGTAAAAGTGTTTGTATACTAGACTGGCCTCCCTGCAGTCCAGACCTGTTTTTCATTGTGATTGCATTATGAACCAGTAAACACAACAACATAGACCCTGGACTGTTGAGCCACTGAAGTTGTATATAAAGTATGAATGGGAAAGAATTTTGCTTTCAAGACTTAAGCAATTAGTGTCCTCTGTTCCCAAACACTGATGTTATTGTTAAAAGAAAAGTTAATGTGACACAGTGGTAAACATGACCCTGTCACAGCTTTTTTCAGAATGTGTTGCAGGCATCAAATTCAGAATGATTACAAAATGATACAAAAAACATTAAAGTTAATCAGTGTGTGAACATGAAATTGTTTGTATACCATATTCCATGAAATACAAGAAAGAAAAGGATTTGCAAGTCATTGCCTTTTGTTTTTGTAATTTTCTAAAAATTTTACTCAGCAGCCCTGCTCTTTTGGAATTGGGTTTGTACTACGTCGCCCTGTTATAATTACTATGGCCACTAGAGGTCACCGCTTGACAGTAAACCTAAATATGGGTCGTAATCAGCCGTTTGCACATTTGTTCATTTTTCTGAGGACAGGCTGCTATAGGGCTGTTTACATGAAAGAGGCTGTGAAAGATAACAATCATGCAGCATTAGCAGATTGAATTATTGCTCCTCTTTAAAAAGAAATATTGTTATTTCAGCAGCTGAAGATTTTGTTGGGTAAAATATAAGGCACATAACAGAACAACAATAATACAGTAGTTAAAATGAATAACATTACTGATGTAGGAACAGAGAATTACTGGAAACCTCTTGCAGATCAGCTAAATGTGAAGGTTAAATAAAAAACGCTTGAAAGCTCCATGTTTTTCTGTAGTACAAGAGAAGTTAACTTGTATTTAAATGCTTTGATACGGTTTCTCGAAGGACGTTTGTTGAGATCAAGACGTTCTAAAAAGAAATCATTTAGTACAACAGAAGAAGACAAGGCTCGCTTTGGGAAAATGCTGAACCTAAAAGTGACTCACTGAACATGTTAATACTATTATTAGATAGCCCATCAGGTTGTTGCCTGGTTGTTTCTCTAAGACGACAGTGTTTCTGGATGGTTCCCCCATAAAAAGCTTTAAAAGCAGCTGGAATGATTCTGTATTGATATACAGTTGTGGTAATCATAATGTCAGTTTTCTTCTTCACTGTTCTGCTGACTCTCTTGTCCTGCTGGCCTGTCTTGCTTATTTATCTTTTCCTTCTTGCGTCTCCTGCTTGACATTTCGTCCTTAATCTTGACTGTACAGTATTTGACAGATACGAGCTTCTGTCGTCCATGTATGGGTTTTTTTTTTTGTACTCGGTGTTCTGCTTTTCTACTGGTCTGTTCATCCTGTAGTCTGTGGTTTGGTGTACTTTTATGTTTCATGACTACTGCTCATTTTAAAAACACAAGTCGTTTTAATGTACTTTTTAACATCTGGTGAGAGACAACTGGAAAGATTTGTCATTTAGGTCTTAGGTAATTCCAACTCATTTACATTTTTATTGTTCATTAATGGCCATTGCTCCTAAAAACAAGATGAAAAATTATAATAAATCACATTCAAATATGGAATATAGCTGACAAAATTATTTTCCTGGCAGTAAATTTGTACACTGTTTATAAATGATCATGGGATAAAAGTACTTAAAAGTAAGTATTTTCACACTAGTCTCTCAAGAGACTAAATCATTTTTTGTAGTTAAATCCACCTGTTTTAAATATTCTAGCCTCATGGATGTTGTGCACAGTAATATTCAATGATTGAAAATGTTGGTTAATATATGCAAATTAGAGCAGCAAAGATTATTTGATTAATCAAGTTGTCGATTGAAAGAAAATTAATCAGCAGCTGATTAATTAAAAAAAGAAAAAAATGTCAGTTTCAGCTTCTCAAATGTAAGGATTTACTTTTTTTCTTAGTTGTTTATTATAGTTAATTCACAGTCTTTGGGGTCTGGAAGATTGTGATGAGCATTTTTTCACAATTTTTGATTTTATAGGCTAAATGACTGAACTAAATGTTTGTTGTAGTCCTGGTGCAAATGAATTTGGGCTTCATGTGCAGCAAATTTTAACTGAAGAAAACTAGACTTTAGATGTGATTCAGCATGTTAAAACCCTTGATATTTTAAAATACCAGATTCCAGTATTTGTCAGAGAAAGGTTGTGGTACAGTCAGTGAATGGAGGGCTGGCATGCCTGCATTTTGACATTGTGATGCTCACACTGACACCTAAGGCATAAATATTATTCCCCGGCATGCTTTTGAACTAACCCATCCAGTCACCTTAGGCGCTTCATTCATCTGTTTGCAACTCAGTTGATGCTCTCCTTGTGAGAAGAATCCTTCCATGTTCTTGTGAGTCTGAATGACGTGCCTGTACCCACCTGTAAAACTTCAACACACCCCATATGTTACCCCTCAACACTGAAGACCATGCACTTTTAGACAGTCTTGCAATCTTACTTTGTTAGTTTGCTCGTCATCTCGCTAAAACACAAAATGTCTCATGTAGGGTCTCATGAATGACGATGTGTGCAGGTCTTCATCTGTATCAGTAAAAAGGTAAAAGGTATAAAGTCAGTCAGTTCTGGCTCAAAAATGAGCATTTCTGCTAGTAAGATGACACTTATGTAGCTCAAATATGTCTGCGGCGTGAAGGTTTTTTGAAGTATCCGAAAAGGATAGCAAAGTTGCTGTTTGCAATGATTCGTCAGCATCATTCATGGAGGGAGCCACATTCCTTCAACACTACAAATTTAATTACCCATCTGTGATACCGATCATTATGAAGAATCAGCCCTTCCTCACTAGGAAAACTAGCTGGTCGTAAGCCCAAGCCGCTTATTCCGACTGAGAAGTTTGATTATTGCAAGGTGACGCCTGTCAGTTATTGTAATGCAAACCATGATCCAAAACCAATGCAAACCTAACCAAACTGTGACTATTATACAGTGGAAACCACGTGTAATGAGTTATGTCACGTGACTTACCTAACATAGTTAAGGTGCGGTAAGCCTGTGCCTGTCGGTAATCTCCACTGTCATGTCTGACAGTCAGCCTATTCTGTTGTTTAGGTATGCGGATGTGTTGGAAGTCACACAGTAACACAAACAAACAAACAGATCAAGACATCAGTAAAATTATTGATTTTGCCTAAGGAGATTGGTTGCTTTGGAGAGAGCAGTATCTGGCTTATATAATGGTGGTTTCCTGTCAGAAAAGGCTGTCTGCTGGCAAGGTAAAGTGATGAAACTACATAGAGTACACATTTAAACTGATAATGATTTTTTTCTTAGGTGGATATCATTTTGCTGCTGACCCTGTCCACAGCAGTTCATTGCTTAGCTTCTGTGCTGGTGCCCCTTTTGGCACCAGCACAGTGGGGGGGGGGGGGGGGGGTTGGGGGGGGGGTGTCTACCACCATGTAGGTAATATACTAACTGTGAATAAATGCCTCACACAACCCAACATCAAATAATCCAAACTGTTCCTTTAAAGACCACTTTTGGATACTCTTGCAGTGTTAGTTTGTGATATTATAGCCTGCCAATATCTACCAAGTTCACAAAAGTAATGGTGTGTCATGATTGAGCCTCTTGCCAAAGCACAATGTCTCAGGGCTGCATTGCTGAGGTTCTGAGGTTTGTATCAGTGTCTCTGCCTCCTTCATGATATATATAAATCTATATGTATATATATGTATATACTATTTTCTCCTGTATTGTAAATGTTGAATGTCAGTAAGAAAAAAATGGTAACTCTATAGTGTCAGTCCCCTTGCACTTGAGCTGTGACACTCGTTAACACTGCATACTTCACTTTGTGTTATTAAGTGGTTTCTGCACAGAGTGCAATGAACAGTTGTGGTTTCATTTGATTCCACTGATGAGTGGCTGCTGCATTGTGGCTGTAAGTGTTGCATTTAAATGTTTATAGTGACCTTATTTAGACCTGCACTGGTCACTTATTATCATTTCTCTCTAGGGCTATAACTAATGATTAATTTTATCATTGAGTAATCTGATCATTACTTTCGTTCTTTTTTTTGTTTAAACTTATGTTTTTGAGCTTTTCTTGTCTTTATTTGATAGGATACCTGAAGAGTGGACAGGAAAGGGGGGTGAAGAGAGGGGATGACAGCAAAGGGCCACAGGTGGGAGTCAAACCAGCCTCCATACATGGGGCGGACGCTCTACCAACTGAGCTAAACAGCCACCCCAATTATTATTTTCTTGATTAATCTTTTAGTCTATAAAATTTCCAAATATTAAACACTCATCACAATTCTCCAGAACCCAAATCAATATCTTGGACTCAAGGGTGACCTGATTAGATTTTGGTCGTCAAAGGTCACTGTGACCTCACAATACACATTTTTAGCCATAACTGAATAATTCATTCACTAGTTATGACAAAATGTCACACAAATGTCTAATAGGATGCACTGCTCTGGTTTATTATCACAAATGCCAAAGAAAAGCAGCAAATCATATCATTTAAGGAGCTGGAAACAACAAATGGTTGACATTTTTGGTTGAAACATTAATGAAACTGATTTTATTTTGATATTTTATTCATCAACTAATTGTTGCAGCTGTACTTATTTTCTGTGGTATCTTTTCATTTACAGTTTAGTAGTTGAATTATGTGTTTAAACCTTAAAACAGTGTTGTTATTTGCATTTAAACTGCCCTAAAATGCATTTGGTACTTTATTCTAATGTATAAAGGGATTTACTTTAGCTTGATCTTGATATACAGTACCTTGTAATGATAAGGGAAATTTAAATTTCAAATCCACATCTTCCTTTACTTATAGAGGACATTTAAGAACAAATACTGTTGACTAAAGTGCGGCACAAGTCCAGTAAACAGATAAACTCACAGACAATATAAACATAACAGCAGAGACACAAGGACAATAGAGGAATGACACGGAAAGTCAAAGCACTGATGATGCTGTATTGATCCCAATTGGATTTAAAGGCCAAGGAGAAGAGATGGGTTTTCAACCAGGATTTAAAAATGTCAACACAGGGAACAGACTTACTGTATGCAGAGGGATAAACTGTTCTGTAGCATCATATAGCTACTGTAGGTCTAAGCACGAAGAGTCATTTCAATAAACATACTCTAAATCCACAGTCACAAACAAGTGAGAGCTGTTTGCATTAAAAAACAAATCCATCGAGGAGTTTCAGCTGTTTATAGGAAACATGTTAGAAAATATAAGATAGAAATAAGGTTTATTGGGGAAGTGTGGCTGAGCTGCAAAGCATGATGGTCCTTTTTCACATGTTGTCACTGGTTGGATCAAAATACTGCTCACCAACTGTTTTAGCCACACAGGTAACCACAGTACATAATTACATAGTTAACACGTGAAAGCCCTCTTTTACACCCATATTTATAGTAATATACCAATTTGGATGGTGCTTAAAAGCCTCAAGTTTCCCTCACAGGCAGATTTATTTTAAGTTAACTTAATCAGTTGGAGACGTGTTTTTTTTTACTGGTATAAGTAGGTCTGGACATTTTTTAAACAGGACTGTTAATGATGTGTCACAGCAGCAACCACCACCCTTATATTTCTTACTATTACTTTATTGACTCGCAATCGTGACCATGGGCTTGAGGTTGTGAAGTTGCTTTAATAGCCTAGAGTTAATTTATTTTATTGAGTGAAAAATACAACATCAACCACATCCCTGCAAAGACCTGTTCTGTAGTTTATTAGGCTTCTAGCCAGTCTATTCAGCATTCGAAGAACTTCTGCATCACTCTGTTCTTCATTCATGAATTTCCTCCAGCCTCATAAAGGTCCTCTTCCCTGCTAGCAGTTTGTTATCTTTTTAAATAGCTTATCTTTATAAGTATTTAATATTGGTTTAAAAGGGAAACTCCCATAAAATGTACACTGAAAACAAAAAGACTATCTGTTTTCACTTGAAAAAGTTAGTCTGCAAGATGCCTTGAATTTTTAGCTTGACTTAGGTTCAAAACAAACATTTCTTGTCAAATAAAACTGATATTAATTCAGTTGCAAAAGATGTTCAGTAAACTTAAGGTATTAAGTTGAAATTCGTAAGGCATACTGACAAACATTACAAACAAATTTGATTTCCTTCTATATTTTCTCAGTTTGAAGAGTCAGTTCTTCATTTCACACAAATACTTCACAGCTGATGGAGCGATATGTTCCAGCATTGGCACAAAGGCAACATGTGAAACTGCTCCAGGTGAATTTACTAACATTTAAATGTAAGGGAAGGCTGAGTTGATTGAACGCTGTACATTAATTCAACTCATCATTTCACATCAAAAGACTTCAAGTTAGAGGAACTCATGTTAATAAGTTCTGAAGTGTTATAGAAATGTTAAGTTTAATTAACCTGAACAAATAAAACATATATAGTTAAGTTAAATGCACAATATATTAATTCTCCATCTACGGGTCTCTATGACAACAACAAAAGAAGTTTGTAGTTTGAAGACATGATGTGGTGTGGGACCGCTGAAAATCTGACATGACTCAGGCAGAAATCATGTTCATAATATCGAAGTTATGTTCATGTTACATTTGCATACTTCCTTCCTCACTCTCTGACATATCTGACATAGCCCATGTTTTGATAGCAAATAGCAACAGCTAGAAGGAAATGCTTGGTTAACTTGAATAAATTCTAGATTGCTCCGTATGTGAAGCTTGTTGGAAACATGGATGGTGTAAATACACAACTTAAAAATATGTTCAGCTTTTTACATTTTAATGCAGAAATGTCACATGTTATAGCTTTAAGAAACTTAATTTAACGAGTTGATTGAATGCTGTACATTAATTTCATTCAACTCATAATTTCTAATCAAAAGACTTAAATTCAGAACCCATGTTTATACATTCTGAAGGTTTCTGAAAATAAATGCGGAAAGTTTTACATTTAATTAACGTGTTTTTAAATACATAGATACATGAGATTTTTTTGTTTGTTTGTTTGTTTGTTTTTTACAGTGTAATAACTGAGAATTTAAGATTTTCCCAATTAGACCAACTCGTCCTGTGAGGAGTAGTGCCCTTAATTAGGGGGTTTTGTGTTTTTTTTGTGAGAGACACTAAAGTGTGGTCCATCGGTGAAAAATGAAAAAGACCACTTTCTGATGAGCTGTCATCGACAGGCAGAGCAGAAGGGCAGCTCATAGTTGGAAGGCATAAATCCTCCGCTTCTTTTTCATGTATGATGCGTGTGCCCTTGGTTACCTTAGTAACTCTCCTCTCCATCTCCAATCGGCGCTCCCGAATTTCCAGCCGGGGCCGCGCAGCGCGCTCCCGCCAAGCTCGTGTTGAGCCGGAGAGTGAAGAGAAAAGCATCAAAACGCACCAGGAGGACTAGGAGGAGAGCTTCCCTGTGGAAAAAAAAAAAAAAAACATACCCCAACTACACCGTGGGAGAAATTCATTAAAATGACAGCGGAGTGAGGATAACGAGAGCCGCTGCCGCTTCACAGGAAGGTCATTAACGAAAAACACAAGCAGTGCGCAGACTATACGGATATTTGGAGTACCCGACTGCAAGTGAAGACCCCGAAACACTGAAACATTGTTCCGGCTTTTTTTCTTTTTTTCTTTTAATTTCCAGAAAAGCAAGGCATGGGGGGATTTACGCCTCGACAAGGCAGGTGAGTCATTTCATGATAGTTGATGAGCGGCTGAAGGGAGAAATCTTGAGGCTGTCTGCGTGGTGAGTGAATTAGGGGGGGATGCAGGGGAGGAATGGGCTCATCGGGCTACTTGGGCTCAAATTATACGACTTATCTTTTTTTTTTTTTCCTTGTAAAGACAAAGAGCTGTGTTGGGTGATGCTACATCGACGCAGCGCAGTAAACCGGCACGTACACTTCCAAAACGCATTTGGATTTTTTGTGACTTGAACGGACTACCCCGAGTCTGTCTCTGGATGCTGGATTAACTGTGTGCGTGTGTGTGCGTGTGTGTGTGTGTGTGTGTTGCCCGCACTGCCATATTTAACATGTAACAACACCTCTGCGCTTCAAACGTCAATGCAGAAAATAAACGCTCGTGGTAATTGTTCAGGGCACTTGTTACTTGGGCATAAAGACATCTTGTGTGCGTGATGGAGCAGTGACGCGCAAGCTCTCCCTCTCCCTTCCTCTCATTCTGCTCTCCCCTACAAGAAAAAAAAAAAACAGGGAAAAGAAAAGGAAATAGCCCGGTGACTTGCTTTAGGCAAATGCAATCACAGGCTCTAAAGTTGAACGGAAATTAAATGAAGAATGAGTGAATCGCATCAACCGGGATGACATCAGATCAAAGATTTCATAATGTGAGTGGGAGCTGCTGCCACCAGTTTGTAGGCAGATATACACCTCCATCTGTTGAGGTGAGGGGCAGGATCATCTGCCACATGCAGACGTGGGGATCCCCATTTCCTCGTGTGTTTTCGAAGTTTTGCACATGAATTGATTTGATTGGGAGATTATGGATGAAAAAATAGCTCGTTTGCTCAGATTGGAGGCTTAATTGTAATGCATGAGCTTCAATGAGAATTTGTAATTAAGGAAATTTCTCTCTGTGGCAGAAAGAGTGAACTTAGACATTTAGATGAATGTCTTTTATTATGCCTTTTATTAATGTGGTGCAAAAATTATTTTCATGCCTACTCATCACTGATATTCTGTCTGATGTGGCCCAAAGAGCTGAGTATTGGCGAACATTTTGCAATACAATACGATTTTAACTACGATTTTGTTTTTCTTCAGTTTGAGTATTTTATAAAGAAAAAAAAAACAAAATTCATTGATTTCAGCTTCAATGCAAACATTTTCTCATGATCTCGACTGTGAACTGAATATCCTTGGGTTGCTGACAAAACAAGACATTTGACAACATCTTCATGGGCTTTGGGAAAAAAAACTGATATTTTTCACACTTTTATGACATTTTGTAGACCAAACAACTAATCGATTAAGTGAGAAAATAACTGACAGATTAATTGACCATGAAAATAATCATCGGTTGCAGTTCTGATCACGATACAGGGGTTATGATTCAATTTGTTGCGATATATTGCAAAACTAAAGAAGGACATATACTGCTATTTTTTAAAATGTAGTTTTTGGAAAACTGTCATAATATAAAGTAGTAATCAATTAATCATGAATAAGTAATAAGATAAGATCGCACATTTGTTCTCTTTTTTCTCATTTTTATTTTTCTTCAACAAATGCGTTACAGTTACTGCCATTTCTAGATTATTGATCAATGATCAGTTAATACATTTAAAATAGGGTAAATAACAGCGATTAATTGATCAATCATTAATCATTAACATCCCAAAGAACGCACCACCAGATGAATAAAATCTGAGTTAAACAAAAGTTTACTTTTCATGCTGTCTGAACACCGCAGATAGATAACAACTCTGCTATCTGGTGGACGGGTTTTAAACCCAACACAAAATGAACCACTGCCACGAATCTTTGCATGTGTCACTGTATGATATGATACAGGGTTTTTGAGAATCGATATCACAAAACATAATATTGCAATACTCAAGTGTACCAATATTTTTTATACTCCTATAGCCTCTTGATCTACCAAAGGGTAGATCAAGAGGCTATACAATAACAATAATTTTCATTATTGATTAATCTGTCAGTCATTTTCTCTATTAATCGATCAGTTGTTTGGTCCATAAAACATATGAAAATGGTGAAAAATGATAATCAGTGTTTCCCAAAGCCCAAGGTGACATCCTCAAATGTGTTGTTTGCCCACAACCCAAAGATACTGCCAAAGAGAAGTAAAGAAACTAGCAAATATTCACATTTAAGAAGCTGGATTAGAGACTTTGGATTGCTTTTTTCTTTAAAAATTTCTCAAACTGATTCATCGTTTCTCAAAATACTTGGCAGTTAATCGATTAATCATTGCAGCTTTAAATCTACCTCTTTTCATTATGTGATAGCATTGATCTCACTCCATGACTCTGCTAGTTTGTTTTGGAGCAAATATCCTCATTTATCCTCCTTTTATAATTCCTATGAAAGCCGTAGAAACCACACAGCACAAATTGCTGGCTGTGGTGCTAAATTTAAACCACTGGAATGATCCTTCAGGCCTATTGCATCTACTCTTTTTTTTTTTTTTTTTTAACAATCTGAAATGCCTGGACATAGCCTCATTGTAGTCAATAGTAGAAAGAATAATTAACTATGAGAGTTGAACTGCAAAAAAAGGGAAGAGGGAGTGAAAATGTCAAGCAAGAGTTGTCATGGTGATTGGTTGAATAAGCAATGTGTCCCTGAAACCTAAGCATTTAGGAAATGATCCAGCCTTTTTATTTGGCTTGCATACCACACCATTGATGAAAAAAGGCCTTAATGGGTAATAATAACACAGACACATAGAATTTCTAGATTTTGTTGTGTGCATTTAAAAACCACCCTATGAAATTTGATTAGGACTCTTTGGATTTGATTTGCTGGGAAATTGTGTTCATTCATATTGTATGTGTGTCTTTAATATCATGTGAAGGATTATGCATGCTGCTGCTGCTGCTGCTGCTGCTGCTGCTGCTTGTTTGTATTCCAGTCCAGCGAAGTGCTATTTTTCAAGTTCCCTGCTGTTTTAATATCCATTCTGAAGCTTTTTTTTCTGAGCTTTCAGTTTCAGCTGTTGGGGAAAAATTTTTACCAAAATCGTGTCCCGCTGAATTCAGCTAGACATTTTAGGCCGGAAGTGTTGTGGCCATTGAGGAGTGGTCAGCGTGTGATCACTGCCAGGCACAGCATTTCAAAGTGCAGCATTGAGTCTGTTGTTTACCCTGCAAGTCTCAAGACTGCTCAAGAAAAGCTCCATGAGACTCCCTGTCTGCTGCAAAGGTCAGCGAGGCTTCGTCCTGACCTAAAGTGAATACACCTGAGTACGCCTTGGCCTGACTTAACATGGATGAGCCACTCATTGGTCTCTGGCCCGAGAGGCCTCTTGTTCTTTAGCCTTCAGTTTCTCTTCCTGCATGCCCTCGTTATTGCTCTCACATCCAGACGCGTGGACAGGAGGTGTGTGCGAGCGTGTGCGCTCGCTCCTCGGTGTATATGCAGAGGTGTGTTGTTGCACATATGAGAGAGGCTGCGGAAGGTTATTTGTGTTTTCTAATATTCTTCATTGTGTTTGACGTGTTGTCTTGGAGCAGCAGGAGCAGGAGCTGAATAATTTCCCAAATGGATACCTCTGACCTTCTGAAAAATACGTCCTATCACCGCCGATCCCACACCCGAGGAAAAGCCTGTCATTGTTCCAGCACCGTTTTCACAACTTTGCAATGTCACATGCACAAAAAGAAAAAGGCAGTTGTGGAGAATTTGGATTTAATGCAGATTAGTTTTGCACCACATTACTGAGCAAACAAGAGGATTGCACTGAGCTTGATGGCTGACAATCACCAAGACACACAGTTTAGAAACATCTTACTAAGGTGGGAGGGAGATATGGCATATAAATAATATCTCAGAATTTTTATGCTGCAATATGTGATATATATCTCTGTATTTCCATTGTCTCTGTAATATCATACAGTAAATTCTCAAATAGTGCAAACATATGATGATTTTTATAGAATATGATGCATTATTACAGATCAGAGGTTTCTAAAGTGTGAGGCGGGCCTCCTGAGGGGCATTTAAACAGTTTCAGGGGAGGCTCAGTGAATCGAAGTGAAAAACTGTTACATTAGTTATCAAAAGGAGTTTGCATAGAACAGCTTTAATGTGTGTGATTTGGATAAAGAGATAGTTCCCACTTTCCCAGAGTCAGAGACTTATAAATGTTTTTAGACAGACCTTTTTTTGTAATTACTGCAGTATGAAGTTATGTCTATTAACTCAAATAACATAATCATTTTCTCATAGACAACCAGGCATTGAAAAAACTAAGCAAGTAAACTAAGAGGGCGGGACCTTCTTCTAAGCTTTGCTTTGAGGGGGAAGGCACACAGTTTTAGTGCTATAGATTAAACTTGGGCTAAAAGGATTGATTATTTTCATTGTCGATCTGTCAATCATTTTCTCAATTAATCAATTAGTTGTCTGGTCTAAGAAATGTCAGAAAATGGTGAAAAATGTCAATCAGTGTCTCCCAAATCCTAAGATGACATCCTCCAATGTCTTGTTTTGTTCATAACTCAAAAATATTCAGTTTACTGTCATAGAGGAATAAAGAATCAATCAATCAATACACTAACAGTTGCAGTTTTACTTTAGTTATTACAATAGTTATCAGGAGGCGATCGCACTGAATAGCCCACGGTTTTGTGATTTGGTTACAGAGACAGTTTGGGGCCAGACTTTGAAAATCCAGATTATAGACTGAACTTGAGCTGCAACGAACAATTATTTGCATGGTTAATTAATCTGCCAGTGTTTTCTTGATTGGTTGGTTGTTCCATAAAATGTCAGAAAATTTTGAAAAATATCAATTAGTGTTTCCCAAAGCCCAAGAAGACGTCCTCAAATATCTTATTTTATCCACAGCCCAAATATATTCTGTTTACTATCATAGAGGAGTAAAGAAACCAGAAAATATTCACATTTGAGTGGCAGAAATGTTCAAATTTTGACTTTAAAAAATATTCAAAACAGTTAAGTCATTGTCAAAACTGTTGGCAATTAATTTAACAATCTTTTAATCCTTAAATTATTGCAGGTTTATTAAACTATCCAACAGTAGGGCAGGGTACAATATTAACACAGTGGGATGATAAATAATAATCAGTAATGTGGATATAATGATTAAGTGGAAAATGGCAAATAATAGATCAGCTAGAACAGTCTGGTAAGTTCAGAAAATTACACCACTTTACTGTAATGCAGCCGCTATAACCAGGATAAGGCAAGACATATGCCATATCACAAATATAATGATATCCAAAATCTACGACAACATCTCTTCTCATCACAAAATCAATATAACATTGATTGCTAGATTGTCCAGCTCTTTGACTTACCAAACAGACACAGTGTTGACAGACTTCACATCTTTTGTTGGTGCTGGGGAAGGGATTCATTTAGAGGACAGGTCCCTTCTTTATGTTTTTACCATTGAAAATATAAATAATTCAAAAGGCCCTCCGGTTTTTAATTGCCCCACACATGTGCGACAGTGCAGAGAAAACTGATGGGGCAAAAAGCAAACTGTGCATCATGACGTGTCAGCTGAGCCCTTTCATAATCTGCCTATCCATAGACGTAGACGCACAGTGACTAATGAAGGAGGATAAACTTGTCTCTTCATATTTGCTCAGGAGGATGCGCCTTCACAATCATTAAATCACACCTTTTGTGAAAGGATTGCTGAAAAAGACCCTGATTGTTTTCTTTTTTTTTTTTTTTAAAGTATTACTAAAAACGAGCTGCAATTCACAAGATACACTTGTGTCATATTCATTTTAATAATGAATAAGACGTATTTGTTAAATCTGTGAAAAGATGAAAGAGTCCCTGTTTGACTAACAAAATGGTTTTGGCCTCAGGCACAAAGATACGCCTCAAGACTACTGCACATAACATATTTAACAGAGATTTTACATTGTTCATGGCCCAAAAACATCTCCCTTGACTAACAGGTTTCCCTGCCAAAGACCAATGTCTGCTTAGTAAACAAGCTTCTTTTGGACATCGCCATCCTAACTACAAAGCAGATGTCACACAGTATGTCTCCACTCACTGTCTGCCAGAAGTTATCTCTTTATTATTTATTTATTAATTAGACAATTTACACTCAATAATACGCGGACCGAGGATGAAGCCGACTGGGTTAAAATCAGCGACGTGACCAAATGTGCAGCAGCAGTGAGGAGCTATTTTTTGATTGGAGGAGACTTTTTAAATATGCATCACACGGAGAGAGTCAGCGAGAGGTGGGGTGGCGGCGGCGGTGGCGGGTGGCGGGAGACCATCATGATAGGGAGGGTGGGTGAGACGGAGGCTCTCGGATGCAAAGCCGCACCTCGGATTTAGATGAGTTTAGATTGGGATGAACTTGAGTTCATTTCATTCATGTGGAACATACAAACAATATGAGTGACCTTTTCAACTCTGGCATGCAGGAATCAATCCGCTGAAGCAGTGTGTTTGTTTACATGCCATTGATTTTACTTTGTGGAAGTGTCACAGTCATTTGCAGACTGTGACTGTGAATGTTTTCTTCTTATACGTGATATATGATGTGATGACAACAACAAACTCTCAGACTCACGTGTAGATTTCTGTATGTTCCTGCAGTTTCTGTGCTTTAAAGCCTCATCTATGCTGAGTGTTAGATACACATGTAGACACAGACGGAGCCTTCTGTCCACACACTGCATGCATTTCATCCGTATTTCTGCATGTTCTCAAGAAGCTTATGGATAGAGATGAAACAGAGCAGTACCACAGGCGGTCATGGGGGCCGTGTCAAAGCGTTGTCAACAGTTCGTTAGTGAAGAGAAATTCTCTGTCCACATGTTGTGACATATTTAATGTCCAAACAGCTGTCTACTGTACTGCCGCCACGTTGGACTCTTTCTCAAGAGATACATTATTACAACCCCATCCAGCGCTACTATGTCTGTTGTTGTTGGAAACTTTTGACTGTTCTTCTTCAGTGGCGCCCTCTATTAGATGTATCCATGGCAACATAAAGGGCGCACGTATGTGGGCAGTCTATTTTCATACAGCCTAGCACAGCTATATTTATTCATTGCGTTTTGGAAGCATTTTATGAATATCTTAATATTCTTAATTCAAAATGTTTTTTTTTATTTATAGTTTATTTGTATAATTATTATATATTATAATAATATTAAAGCAGAGAGTCTATTTGCACTGGGATAAGAAAAGGCACACAACAGCTATTTAGCTATTCACACCCACCCTCCTTATTTTAGCGATAAAGAGCGACAAATTCACTGTTAGTAAGAGGGTGCAATGCTCTGCCATGCATACATTGACTTTTCCATCCCGGGGTGCCAATAGCACCTGTCTTATTAAAAACACCAGTGGAAGTTTCCTGTTTCTGTGCCCTCATGTCGTTTTGGATTTTATATACAGAAATAAAGAATATCAGCTGATATCAATATCAGAATTTTTTCACTCCATAATATCGGAATTGGCATCAGCCCAAAAATCCAGTATTGGTCGAGCTCTAGTCTGTAGCTTGCCAACTCATTTGAATTTTAAAACATCTGTCAGAAATATTTAAGGTAGGTATGAAACGAACAAAGCAACAGTCAGTCTGTCCTCTCTTGGTGGCTGACAGAGGTGAAGCCCTGTTTGTTTTGTTGAAAAGTTCAACTTAATCCGTATGATTCAAATTGCATTAATCCACCCTGAAAATATACAGACAAGTGACGGCAAATCAACTTTTTTAAATCCGGCGGATGAGCGTTAACTGTCCAGGTAAAGTTGATGTGGCAGAGTGTGCCTTTCCCCCGTCAATTCCACAGCTTCTTATCCAGCTAAGCAATCGCTAAGCCCCTTTCTCTCCTCATTTTCTTAACACAGAGCCAGTATTGTGTAGGTCTGGCAGGACACAGAAGCGCGGGCCCGTCTAATTCATGGGGTAAATTAGTGGAGATAAGGCCTGAGTCAGTACCTCCAGCCTACCATAGATCCCCTGGGGCAGGCTCTTAAGGAGCTTAGTAAAAGCCTGTCGTATGAAGACATGACATGGAGCTGGCTAAATGGGCTACGTTGGAGTGTCTTCCATCAACCTAATATTCACATACTGTACGGGTCACTGTCGTTCAAGCTTTAATCCCATTCAATGTATTCATTCTTAGTTTTTAATTCAGAGTTTTAGGAAATGTGGCACCATGTGTAAGGAAGGTGAATGAGGCTGTATTAGCTGGGCTCTAATGCAGCTGCAAACCAAACTGGCAAAACACTTAGGCCCACTCATAAGACCGTGTTGTGTAAGAGTCTCTGCCACCAAATCAATAATGAATGCTGGTTTACCCGTAGTAAAAGAACAAGGAAGAACTCCTCCAGAGTCACTGGGTCACATACTCTGGGGAAACAATTAGAGGCTTCCTCGCGCTTCGCAGTGCCGCAGCTTTTTTTTTTTTCTTCTTCTTCTTGTCTTTTTTCAGCTGCGTGCATTTCCCTTAATTTTTCTCCAGGGTCCGGCAGCATGTCTGTACCGCCTGTTGAGAAATTACAGACATCGGCCGCAAAGTCTTTTCCAGCCAGAACTACAAAAGGCCACGTCAAGGGCCTTGTGATGTATGTGGGGGCCGTGTGAAGTGAAAAGCGCGGTGACGGATAGGACACCAGTCTTGCGAGTGTGTGTTAACCTCATAATGCTGACAGATTACAGATTTAAATATTTTAAATCTCACAGAGCACATGCTGCTGGTGATGAAGAGAGTGGAAATGACTGCAGTAATGCAAGAGATTAATTGTGATCCTTCCTCTCTCACATTCAAACACACACACACACACACACACACGCAAACACTTCTCTGCCACTGGTTGGCCATCGAATGCACACAGACCCACAAGTAGACTCTTGTCTTGAATTACAGTCACTTTTTTCACTTTTGTTAAGCCTCTTCTTTTTCTTTCAGCCAAATCAGTGCTGACCGAGTGTCATACTGCTTCTTCTCTTCCTTTTTTCTTTCTGTCTTTCTTTCTTTCTTTCTTTCTTTCTTTCTTTCTTTCTTTCTTTCTTAAGACAGAGTTGTAAATAATGTAGAAGCATTTATTTATATCCTTTCGAGAAAAAGTCCTGCGGTACAGAATGTGTTTATCTTTAAAAAATGTTGAGTTATATACGCAACATTTTATGTATATCATATGTATATCCTTTTTCTTTGTTGTGGCTAAGTTTAGGGCAATGCAACCACGTAGGTTATGAAACAAAAGTATGTAGATTAGATTAGTTAGATTGAGGCAACAGACGTTTAAGGAAAGATCGTGGTTTGTCTCTGTCATGCATGTGGGTGTAAATAGCCTCTTTGGGTATTTATTCACTGGATGCCAATAGCAGTGTTTGCTATAGACACCTGGGTACTAGTCTCTGCCTTTTCTTTCCTTCTTGAGGCAAAAAAGTAAATAATGTAGAAGCGTTTATTTATATCCTTTGAAACTGTTTTTACTCAGACTCAGACTGTCCACCTCACTTTTCACCTGTATTTGTCACAGTACACAGAGAAGGCATTAGGCCCAGATGTGAGCTGTTCAGAGCTCTGGCAGACTGAGTTATTTCTTATTTAGCTTTTATTTTTCATCTCACTATTCTGGCTGCTGAGGATCCTGGAGACCAAATAAAATGTTATGTGTATCATAAATGTAAAGGCTCAGTCATTTTTGCCTCACAGCAAACGGAGCTTTGGTTTATCCCTGTGTGGACTGTGTTGTTTTTGTTTTACTGCACAGCCAAAATTTTAGAAATACTGAAATTCTCCCAATGCAACCCCACTCCTCTTCATTTTAGTGAAGAGGAGTTTTTTACATTTTCTAAATTGTAAGTCCAGTTGTCACAACTATTTGCAGTTTTTACAGGTTTTTTTTTTTAGCAATTCTATAACATTCTAGCAAAAGTAAATATAATATACCCCACAATAATTTCTTCAAGTATTTACAAATGAGGAGCTATCTCATTAAACATAAAGAGAAGAACAGAGTCAGGAGATTCATGGGTTACTGGATTTTCTAAGCAAAAACAGAGACAGTGAAAACAGCAGAATCTCAAAGCTATATAATGTTTTATGAGAAACAAAGGTTAACGCAGACAGCACCAAAGAGAAATGGGAAACAGAAATGGCAATAACATATATAAAAGGAAATTGGGAAGATGCCAGTAAAAGAATCTTTACGACAACACAATCAAAATATTGGAAAGAATGCACTTGGAAAATTAACAGGGTTTTTTTTTGCAACATCAAAAATCATATCAAAATAGTTTATCAGGTAGCACTGAATGATGGAGGGAATGTGGGGAACAGCATTATTTTTTACTTTTCCTTTGTGTTGAAAAGGTTTTGGGGGTCACTTCAAGCGAAAACCATAAATATTTTTAATTTAAAAAAGCTGCTACAGGCGCCCATGAGTCAGAAACACAGAGGGCAGGAGAGGAAATATTTGTACAATAATACTTTTAGCTGCTTTAAAACAAATTACACAGAACTGGATGAATGTTAAGTCACCATCTATTAAAGCCTGGAAATGAAAGTTTGAAGACATTAAACTGAAAGAATCACTTATAGGTTGAGAAACAGTGAGGATGAATTCATAAGAAACTGGAGTAAACGGGTCAAAGAAACGGACTGGAATAGTAAAACCTAACTAAATATACTTAAGAAGGTACAGAAGGTCCACCCCCATTTTTTGTTTCTTTCTTTCTGTTTTTTTTCTTTTTCTCTCCTTCTTTTATTTCCTTAACTCTGCCTGTAAAAACAAAAACAGTATAAATGTGGCAGTATGAATGACATAAGTGATAAACTTGATCATTTGTAATGGGAAAAGCTGCAATAAAGTAATTAACATTCCTGCAAAAGGTAGTAACTCACCAAAACATTTCATTTAAGCTTCAAAATGAGGTATTTTGTCAGTAAATTGGTCAGTGAAAATAAAAAAGTTGTTTCGTCATTGTGCGAGTCGTACTGGTCAAAATGTTTAGATGTTTTTGTCAAACCTGAACACGTTTCTTAAATACAAAATATTTGTTTTGTTCTACATTTTTGACACTGACTGCTAACTGTATTATTCAGTAATGTCAGTTTTGTCTAGCTGAATGCTGTGTTGTGTGTTGCACTGAGCATTTTAGATTAAGAATTAAACGGTAAGTAAAAGTTTACAAGGAAAAAGCAATACTGTGCACTGCTGTAATACACAGAAAACAGTTATGCACATTTTTATGTATGTAGTAAATTTATTCATGTATATCTGTTACATGTACTGTGAACAGAAATTTTACATTTGGTCTTTCATGTACAGTAAAGTCTTATACAGTGAACTGAAAATTTGCCAGGCAGGCAGGTAGTTCAAACAAACACTACATGTCATAGATATTGATGAAATATACATGTAAACCTGACAGAATACGATAGATTAATGAGTAATTTTGCATGTGACGGCTCAAAGAAAGAAAGAAGTTGTAGAAGTTGTGAATAATTTGACAGTTTCACAGAGAATCAACTCATCAGTTTTGATTAGCAAGTGTGAAAATTGTGGACAACTGTACCCACTCTGTTACACATGTGAGAAATTCAAATCTGTTGTGAACAACAAACTAATTGTTCAGAGATTTGGGAAAAAAAATATTCTCATTCAAGAACTGAGCAAAAGCAAATGAGAAGAACTGCAATAGATATTTTCCATATATTTATAAAAGTTGTTTCAGAGCCTTCTCCTCCCGAAAGCCAGGGGTTATAATTTAGAAATGACAAATAATAAATCCATGCAGCTTAGCTATTTTTTTCATCCTAAAATGTAAAATATCAGCTAAAAAAACCAAAAACAAACCAAAAAATGTAAATGTAAACTAAAGCCTGCAAATTCCCCGCAACAGTAGTAGTGTGTGTCTGTCTTTACTGATGCTCACATTTCCTCCCACGCTCACACACATACAGATCAGGTTGACTGGAGACTCTGACTTGCCTGTAGGTATAAAGTGTGAGTGTGAGTGGATGCCTGTCTGTTGGCCCTTTGATGGACAACCACTGTGTCCAAGTCTCCACTCAGCTTTACAGGTAAACATGAATAAAACAATATATGGATCAGTAAATACTTAACTGCCAGATCTAATCAGATTGTCTTAACAACTTTGTGTTTTACAGTGTGGAAGCCATTTAAATGTGCCTTAATGACATTGCAAACCCTCTACCTTAATAGGATAGTACCTGCTTTGGGATTGGTTTATTTTAGTGCGTGCATGGAGACCTGCTCCTGACTGTAGTCTATTTATATCTCTTGCCAGCTTGGCATTGCTTCCTGATAGCCTTTGAGGACAGAGAAATTCCTCCATCAAACTCAGGCCCCATCTGTGCCCGCATTCCTCCCAAAAGGAGCCATCCCCCACAATTACAGCTTTCTTCCAATGATACCATCATCATGCCATCGCTCGGCGTAAGAACAGGCTCCAGGAAATTGACTTGATATTAATCTGACAAAATTACCAAGAAAGGAAATTAGAGTGGGGAATTTTCTCTGGAATTGATTGCGTTTTAAAGGCGAGATGCACACTTTGCAGGCCTCTTGGAGCTTAAATAATAGAACATGTAGCTTATTGATTATTTGAGATATTCTGTCACAGTGCATATCAAGCTTTGAAAGCCATGCTAAATAGAATTTATTTGACCTAATATGTTTGACTTGCTGCAGCTCATTACATTGATACGGATCCAGATTCACCTGAAAATCTGGGTCATTACAGAAATAGCCTTGTGGCTTACTCTCCCAAGATGGCAGCTCTGATGAATTGGTGGCTGTAGGTCACTATGACAATAGTTTGAGTGAAACTGTGAGGCTGAGAGGGGGGGAACTGGAGATTTTGATGAGTTTCTTGCTGGTTTTTAATCTAGAAAAAGTTTTGTTTCGGAGGAGTTTGGTGATGTGGGCGAACACATAAGACTAGAGGGATCCTCTAGGCACTTTTCTGATCCTTTAAGTAGCACAGATTTGAGGGTTTTGCTACAACTGCCCAAATTATGTGCTCCAAAATCCATAATCGCATATTATGAAGTAGAAAGCTTCAAATATGTGGGATGCAGCCATGATTATTAATATACTATATTTCCGTGGGCTAAAAGTAGCCCAGTGGAATATGAAAGGACAGGGGTGCTGGAACTATTTGTGGGAGGGGGTGCTGTAAATATGGGCAAATTTAAAAAAAAAAAAAGCATAATAACAATTGACTGCAAGCTATGGTGTCATATATATCCTTGCAAACTCAGGAAGAAAACTAGTTTAACCTTATACTGTGCCTTTTTTCCTGGCTTAGCTTCATCATCCATGATCATCAAAGTCCAGTGTATTGGTCATTTCGTTCTCAGTTCTCAGATTTTCGCCAGAAATCACACCGTGATCATTTTAATGTGTTTTTCAATAAAAATGACTAATAATGATGTAAAAGATTTCTAGTAGTATATTATTAAGTAATCAGATAGTAATTGCAATCACTTAAAGTAATCGCAATGAGCCCTATACTAGTCCCTGTTCTTTTTCTTTTCTTTTTTTTTTTAGAACTGATTGTCCACCAAAACTGATTGTTTCACCCAGTTTATATAACATTATCGTCTACAGCTGATTGATCAAAGAGTCATAACATTCAAAAACACAAGTTTATGTCTATGGTAATAGCAAAAAAGATGTGTTAAAATGTCTTAACATTAGCCTCAAGATTTTTATCTTCTTTTTCTCTCTGACCTTTTCAACTCCAGCTTTGCACTTTTTAGGTCCTTTAAGTCTACTCTTTCTGTCTTGATTTGATTATATCCTGCTTGACCACAAGTTGTGGTGAGGATATACAGCTGGAGGGAAGGAATAACAATGTAACAATAAACCATTACAAAAATGACAATGACAATAACAATTACCAAAATACACCACCATTAACCACTAACAAAATGCAATATTTGCATTTTAGAAGCATAAAATAGCCTTAAACTCTTAGTAATTCATTATAAGAATGATGGAAATATTATTTGTGAGCCGTCTCTCAGCCTATGAGCTTCACCTGAATGCCACAAGCCAAAATTCTACAGTGCCCCACCATATTCGAAGGATGCCATTACAGAAGTTACATTACACAAACTAAACAAGCTTTCCAGATGGTGAAAACTGATTTTGATGATGATGATGATGATTGTTATTATAATTCTTATTATTATTATTAAGAAAAAAGGCCTGGTATCTGTATAATGTCAGTATCATCAGATAAAGAAATTCAGACAGTCAGAACTGTAAAAAAAGTGCATCTCTAATGATGGTACCACTTCTTGCAGCTGTTTTACAGTATAAGTCACCTATTGATAACATTGGGACTGTGTAACCACCAATCAGATTTGCTGTTCCAACATCAAGTGGGCTGCTGCGGTTTGGTGCAGTAAAGGGAAGCTGTTGATACTTCCAACGTCTTTGGTGATATGTCTTGTCACCCCAAGAGTAAGGTAGATTTGGGACGAGAGACTCCAGAGATGTACTTGTTCTCTCTCTGTAGGTCCTTTGGCCTGCACCCACTGTGAATTTCAACCGGGTTTAAGTACAGGTGTTGAATGACATAATAGTGGTGGGCAGTTCAGTCCTAAAGCAGAAGAGTGAAATGATACTGTTGGATAGAAATGGTTCTGTGAGAGTAGCAGGAATGGAGAGGGGATCAGAGAGGATAAGAGCAAGGACAGAAGGAAGAGGTGAGATTGAAAAGAAACAAGAGGAAAATGGTTAGGTTGGAGAAAGGTAAGCCTGGATAAGCCTTTTGACAAGTGAGCTCTGGGCTGGGAAAAGCCAGTCAAACAAAAATCTGCCAAGTTTGTTTTATTCATGCTGTGGACAACTACGGCTTTACTATCTTTGTAATTTTTTTTTTCCACGGCGACACACAAACAACAAGCAGAATACAAATGCTACTGAATTGTATCCCAGAGTTTTTCTGCGCTCCCTCACTTTTATGTGAAGATTTTTGATTGTGGCAGATCTCCCTGCCATGTTGAAAATTACTAAATGATTCAACGTTTTCTGACACCCCAGAATTTACTTGCATTCTCATCTCTTATTCTCTTTAATCACATCCTCTTTCAATCCGAACCTGCTTCACACACATTTCATGTATTTAAAATTCCACAGAAGCCCCGACTCCGAAGCAAACAGTGACAATAAGCATTTATTGTTAAGGCTTTTTTTGGTAGCCTGGTGCCAAGTAATATGTTAACCAGTGGAATGCCGAATGGAGTTATTTGCTATTGCTGCTCAAGAATAACAATTCACCAAACAGGATATTGAATTTACATTTTTCAAGCCTCTTGTATGACCAAGCTATCTCCCAAGTCTGAAATAAATAATTGAAGGGAAGAAGTATTGCGTATTTTACAGCATCAGAAGTGTAAAATATATTTCAAGACTCTGCCAAGCTGCTACACATCATCTTACTTGATTAGCTGTTGAAAAATACCTAAAGCAAAGTCATTAGCCAGCGTACACACACTCTTACACGCTGCACCCGAAGACTCCTCGGGGTTGATTCTAATGATACCCATGTGATTTATCCAGCAGATCCATGATCAGTGTGTAAAAGGGAATCCAGAACTGACCTAATAAGGCATATCTCTGCCTTTGTTTCCTTCTGTGCTTTCTGAAAGAAGCCGTTCGGAGGCACGAATGAAGAAACCTTATCACAAAAGATGTTCAGAAATGTGACATATTTCCTCAGGGATAATTGTGCTTTGTGTCTCGGTGGCCCACTTTTCTTCACAGTGATGCTTTGTTGCACACAAATGACAAACAGCTGCATCACATGTAAAAAGGTCTTTTTAGCTGAATCCATTAGCAGGGGTCCCGAGCAGAGCAGAACATCCTCCATTGAGAAAATGTTTACTCTTTGCGTTTAATTGTTCGGCACAGTGTGAAGGGACTCGTCAAATTGGGTTAAATGAAGATCCTCAGTTTCCCTTTTAATCTGAGACTTGCACCCCGTACCCACGCAAAAAACAAAAACACTGCTGAAGATAAGAAGCGGCCAGAACAGCAGAGCATGGATATAGTGGTGAATGGCTCATAGAGGATATTTATGTAATCTTGGGGCACCAGGGCTGACTCAAACCCGACTCAGAGCCGCTGTTGCAGAGAGAGGCCCAAGGACAGTAGCAAATTTTCTAAATCCCTGGTAGACACAGGAAGTTAAGACATGCAGTGTTGCAATAAAACAAAGCCCAACCCATTTATCTGAGCATCCCACACAACCCCTGGCCCAGATTTATAGCCCCGGGCATCCAGAGCTACCAAATCTTCTGGCAGCCACCGCCGCAGATATTGATAGGAAGAGCGAGAATCCCACCAAGGAATTCTGAGCTGGAGGGCGGCTAACTTCCCCAAAACATGAGCTGTCTTAATGATTGGGAATCAAACACCAGAAAGTATATGATATAAAATGTTATGTACTATAATCACATTGTAAATTGGGATAAATTGCTTTCTCATTGATTTTTTTTTCACTCTTTCTCTGAACTTGTCTAGCAAAGTATCTCGTGCTATGTGGCATTAAGAGTTTATGGATCGTTTGACAAAGCCAGGTCTTTGATGAGCATTTGTACCCTCCGGAGACAGAACACAGCCGCTATTCCATCAAGAGCAAAATGCCTGTTTGAAAACAAATAAAAACAGGCCCCCTCTCATCATTAGATCTAAAGCACTTAATCCTGCACAGAGGCAGCTCTCGTCTTCTACTGAAAACCTCGTCTTTGTATCTATCACATATGGATTGCCTTCATAGAGTTTGTCTGAATACCAAGTTGCTGACGTTGATCCGCCAGAGTTAGAGGGCAATCTTCGCCATCATGCCCCCTCTTTAGGTTATTCCCCAGGATGTGGATACAGACACTTTTTAAATTATTCACAAGATAAAAAAAAAGTGATATATGGATTACGGTGGTGAAAAAATGTCGAGCAGGGAGATAGAAATTCGTTGTAATAACAAATGCTTTTGTTCCTGAAAAGTTAAAGCATTGCAGTTTGCTGCTGTCATACTAGCAAGCTTTGAATAAAAGCTGGATTTTATTCCTGCTGAGTGAAAATTTTCTCTTGATTTATCTCACCTTTTTTCACTGCCAACTCATAAAACATGAAAAGAACAATACAAATCACCCACACACACGTAAACACAAACTAGACACACACCTACACAGGCCAGTATTTATGCGAGCCAGGCTTTCTGCTCACCACAGGGGTAAATATTGGTAATAGGTGACATGGCATTCTGGCTTTTGGGGCTTTGCTTTTAGTGTGTATGAAAATTGCGGGAAGGCCTTGTAGTCACATGACATTTTACAGCAGGCATAGAGGCATTTCCATTGTTGTGTTCAGTCCTCGCAGAAGCTCCGAGGCTCTTCAGCTAGAGAACAACAACGGCCTTGTTGTTCCGTCTCATCTGCGTTCATGCCTGGTGAAAGGAACATAAAACTCTCTTCCCTCTGCGAGCCCCTGCTAGTCGCATTCGTATCGGCGCAGTTCAGGCACAGAGGAATAGTTTTCAAAGTGTCACCGTTTAGGGCATGGTTTGGATGTCAGCAGCTAAATGAATAAATAATGTGCCCTCAAGTTGCATTTGATGTAGCAGGATCTGATCTGATATGACTTTTCACTCAAGCTAGCTAACATCCAGATGTTGGCGGAAACCCCCTTTTTTTCCTCCCTCAGGTTGCTAATGAAACATAGAACAGGGAGGATGTTTATACTCGCTCCACCGACAAAAACATTAGGAAGAACGTTGGAAAGAGGCAGATGAAAAGAAAAGCGAAACTGATGTAGAAATGTTGCAGTGTGGTGTGTAAGTGCTCAAGCACATATGCAGTATCTACAGTGTGTGTTCATTGCTCTGGGCTTCTTTGCTGCAAAGCAGGCACACAAAATAGGAAGGGAGATACAGTAGCAGCTCACAGTGCGTGTTGTGTGCAGTTTTTGAGGAAGTGCAGACAACCCGAGGCCAAATCTGCCTGCAGTGTTTGGACATGGCCTACTTCTAAGCATGCAGTCATTAATGTGGTCTTCTACTCTGCTTAAAGTACACAAGCGGGATTTTAATTCATACCCGGAGTTGCGTATGCAGAGTGTCTCAACTGTGTCTTTTCATTCCTCTTTGTAGTTCATCATGCTGTGTGCACTGGGTTGAAAAATAACCCACCTTTAACCCAACCACTGGTCATTTATGGGAGAAAACACACACTGTTTGGTTTGATCCAACTGAAGGGTGTTACCATTTAACCCAGAATACTGAGTTGTTCACTGACCCAATATAGTGAGTGAAATTAACTCTATTGCTTGGTTAAATATTATGCATATACTGGAATGTTTTTACAATGACAAAACATTTTTTACATTATTTTTTTACAGTGTAACACTAGCTACCAATTTCGGCATTCCTCTGCCTTAATTTAGCAATTTCATGTACGTTATATATGTTAAGATATTTGTTAGCTAGCAAGCTAATGTTGCCTAAAAAAGTTTGGAAGAAAATGTGTAGTGGGACAGTAAAACCAGTGAAATGACAGAGCCTGGAGACCACCACACATTAAATTGTAAAATTCAAAAGGCCACAAATATAACATGGTTATCATTTTTTTTAACACTAGCTAACTTGAAATGTGGTCATAAAGTTTATACAGGTTCCCCCATGACATCTTTTTTTCCCTTTTTTATTTATTTTCTTGTGCTATGTGCTAGATGAGCCTACCACATAGTATCTATCAGTCTGGGAAACAGGAAAGGAGAAAGCTGACTGAGGTTTCAGAAGGGACGGGACTGAGGAAAGGTCAATTGTTAAAGGTAGCCAGCTCACATCTAGTAAAAAAACATTGCTATATCTAGTTAACTATGTAGTTAATGAATGTCACAGAATAAAAATCACTTCCACTCCTCCAATGATCCCAGATTGTATCTTTATAATGAAATTAGCTTTTAGAAACACCATGCTGTTACCACAACTTGCTGAGAGTATTGCTAGTTCAAGTATTCATGTCAGCCTACCATTAAATCCAGCATCTTGTGTGTTGTGTTAACCTCTGACTGAAAGAGAATTTTCTGGAAACAGTGGACGAGCGGGAAAATGAATGAACCTGCAGCCGGGTCGGAGTAACTCAACCAGCTTCTTAGCTGTGAATAAACCCCTTTTACAGCCCTTTTGATCCACCATGAGCAACCAAATAGTGTGTTTACAGAAACAAACCAGCACATTTTTGAGTGTATAGAAAGTGGTGACACCCTGTATGTGTGGCGCCTTACTGTATGACCTTGAGTACCCTCAGCAAGCTGCAGTGTCTGAGGATGTGCGTGTGCGGTAGCGTAGTGGCCTACTCTTGTCTCATGGACTTTGTCGTGCCTGTGTGTGTTTGAATAATGTCCTGCAGGAGACACTCTAAGTGCAACGTCTAGGACTCAGGCGTCAGCAGTAATATCAGGGCAACCTCTCCTCTCTCCTCTGTGTGCAATGGCATTGGGGATATTACGGCATTAGAACGCATGAATTATAGCCATATTGTTAGCTCAATGTCAGGGGACACCGACGTGTTTCTGGTTCTGCCGTGGCATCAGTCAAAAGCTAGAGAAAAGAAGAAATGGGGGATTATGAAATGTGCTTTAAGTATATCCCTGCGTGCGCTCTGTTTTGGACTCTGGTGATAAATTTAAGCCAATTTTGCTGAATAATGCTTTATTGAATTAGGGTGCCACATTTGTCACAAACTGTTGTGAGCTTAATGCTGCTCCCCTTGTTTGATCTGAAGGCAGCTGTGCTATCATAGAGCCACGTACAAGTCACTGTTCTGTATCATAGTAAATGGATCTGTGCGTTTCCTAAAGACAGGGGAGGGAGACGAGAAAAAAATAAAAAAGAGAAAAGACCAACTGGTGCAATAACATAGGATGCATTACCTAATAGATTTGGCAGAAATACAGAGTTCAGGGCGGTCTGATAAAGCTGGGTTACAGTACTTTAATCAATCACTAAGAACACGAGCCAATTTAGGAAGAAGCCTGACATTCAAGATAGGCTTTCAGACAGGATTAGAAATAGTGAATGGAGCGTAGACATATCTGCCAGGCCGAGCCGAAAGGACTGTTGTCAAGAGACAGTGTTCCCTCCTCCATGTGTGATATTGAGGCATGTCTCTGCCTCACCCCTGACACAACCAATCCCCACCCCCTCCGTTTATATTTGGAAAGTCACATCCTTTCCTTTCCTTTCTTGGCCTTGCTTGCCCCTCAGTTGCACTTGGTTTTTCTTCAGAGAATGCAGATGAGTATTAGTAACAAGACAGTTTTGGTCGCCTCTGTTGTTTACTCTCTCCCTTCAAGAAAGGGCACTGTCATTTAAAATGTCCCTCGGAGCTCATCATCATCTGGATTCTCTGGCTCGGCTAATAATATCTAGAATATCAATGTGAACATGCAATGAGCAGAATAAGACTGCTGCTTTCGTAAAGTGACAACTGGGAGAGTCACTGCAGGAAAAACAGCTGCTTTCTTTCCCTTCAGGACATATTTCTGGTGTTTTTTTTTAGCCACGTCAATTGAGCCTGTTTATCTAATCTAAACACTTTCAAATAACTGGACTCCATGATCTTTCACAAAATGTGAGGAGAAATCTGACTCTCCCATCAGAGTTTGATATGAAATGAGTTATATTCCAAAGCTTCAGGTTTCCCTGGAGCTAAGGCTATAGGTTAGCATTTAGCTCCAGCCCTATAGCCTGAGCAGGATCGATGGGGAAAGCAGCCAGCGGCTGTGATGGTGCTGGATCAGGGGATGGTTGAGCTGTGGTGATTGATATCACCTCACTAATCCCTCTACATCTCCTCCTAAATCCACCTGGCTGCAGCTCTGAATGAGCCTGTAATGTGATGAATTAAGATGTAAATGCCTGTAACCACATTTACATTTCCGATTGTCATGTTTTAAATGTGGATTATTTATTATTGGGCTGAAATGAAAGGAGTCAGGATTATATTTTTTTATTTACATTCATGTATTCTGGCTTTACTAATGCCATAAACTAAAGGGTAATTTCTGTATTTTTACTTTTTTTTTTATGTCTAAGTGACTGACAGGGACAACAAGTTTTGAAAATGGTCCATTATTGGCAGAAGCCAAACTAAGCTACAATATAATTCTTACGGGCAACTGTGTACCATCAAAGTAAGCCTGCTAAAAGTGCTTGTTTTTGTGTGTGGCAGGCACAGATTGTTATTATAGTGTCTGACAAGATTATGGAAAGGATTATTACAGATATAGACATTTTTTTAAAGAGTAAAATCCTTTTTGTTTAACCAGAAACAGCTGTTTTATTGGTCTTGGCAAACTCACCAAACTGCCTTTACAAAAACTTTACCATCGTCATCATCATCTTCAGATTCAACAGAAACAAAATAGAACTCAGGGAAATTTTGGCTCATATTCCCAATGTTCCAACAATCACCAAGTCTGGTTTGCTTGAAATAAACAATTAATTCACTGAAGTAAATATCGGGAGAGGAACAAGAGGAACGTCAGACATCAGAGAAGCAGTGGAGAGAAACAGTGGTAAAGCCAGAATATTTTCACGTTTAATTTGGTGAATTATGGGTTTATTTCAACAAAACCAGACTTGGTGGTTGTTTGAGCAGTGGAAAGACGAGCCAAGATGCTATTTTCTTTCTGTTGAATTTCAATGAAGTGTGTTTTAACAATGATGAAATAATTTTTTCTTTAAATGGTGTGTGGCATGTTTGGGAAAAAACAATATAACATCTGTTTCTGGTTCACCAAAATGTATCATAATCTTTTTTTTTTAAAAAAGGAACACATAGAATAACAATCTGAGCCTGTCAGTGCCAAAAACAGAACTTTTAGTGGACTTACTTTGATGGTGCGCAGTTGCCCATAAGGATTACATTGTAGAAGGTGTGGGCGATATGGTCAAAACCTGTAATTTTATATCATGGTAATGGTATGTGTCAAAATTCAGTAATTCTTCTGCATATTCAGGTTTTTTTTTAAACAACCAGGCCATACCATACTTCACATTTGATGATTTTCTTCTTTTATGTAGAACTTCAAACAAAAACAATTGCCTCACAGGAGACAACAGTTGAGTTACAAACAAAAGACTCGAAACAGTAAAACTAACATTCCCTTTAAATGGAAGCTTTTTCACAAATGAGAACAATAATTAAAGGTCGTGTAGGTTTGTAAGGTCAATGGATCAAATAATACCAGCCGGGTCGGGATGCCTCCTGCTCTGTGGCAAACCACCTAGAGGTGCATTAATGCCGCCAGCTGTCACTCTCACGTCACATGAGAACACGGCGAGCATTCCTGCTGCCCAACTGACATTTCCATGTGAAGTGGCTTGATTCACAAGATCATATGATATTCGCACATGATGAAGAGTATAGTACGAAATAAAGCAAGAATAGCTCCTGCAGTAGAAACAGTATTGCCAAATATGTACTGGTAAACACACACAGTTTAAGCACACCTTTAACCACCACAATACATCTCCCAATCAAGACCAAAATACATTCCACAGCAAAATCTTCTCTGAAATGTCAAATATTGTTTGTTATATAGTCCCTCTGGATATTAAAGCACTATTAATTACTTAACTGCCCCTTATTAATGGCTGATAGAGGCCATGTGGTGCAGCATGTGCTTGTTTGGTCTTTGTTTACACTGAAGATGAAGGTCACACCCTCATTAGTGCAGCAGCATCTTTTTTGATGTTGTGATATACATAGTAATCAAGTGTGGCTCACATCGTTGTTTACTGTTGACCTTTAGTTAAAAGCACATCACTGTCGGGTCGGTTGGAAACTTAATTATGCTCTTATAAAACTCCAGGCATCATGTACAGTGGACAGACCACATTTAATCTGTTGTCATTAGGCTACTGTAACCCTGTGCTCCCCCTGTAAATAGGGCCCACACCATAATGCTCATGAATCCATTATGCCTCTTTTTGTGCGGATAAAAAATAGATGCTGTGGGTTTTGCTGTGTCAAGCGTGCTCCTGTACATCTCGGCTCTCAGCTATGTATTCAGAAATCCTGCTTGTCACACAACAATACTCTTTGGCACCTCTCACTTCTCTGCAACTACCAGGCATTTGCATGTCAATAGCATCATTCTACCACTGTGCTTTTGGCATTTGTGAATGCTCTGTGAGGAAGCCAGGCAGTCGAGGCCTTTGAAAAGAAACATCAGAATAATGTGCTGGGCGTTGCTGCGTTCATTAACACGTTATTTTCTCAAAATTCATCTCGGCTTAATTGATCATCAATCACAATTAAGGACTCTTAGGCGTATGATTCAGGATGGTTTTAGAAGAACATGCACGTGCCTCTGGGGAGAAGGTGAAGCTGGAAAACTGCTGCATATGATGCAACAGAGTCAGACAAGAGGCACGCTGTGATACTTTTAGATCAGAACAAATTAATTGCTTCCTGTTCTTGCATTAAGTCTGGCAGTATAACATCATATTTTATCTGAATGTGGACTATCTCTGTGTTTGCACATTACTGTAACTGCTGCAAATGCTAAGGCACCTAATGCATTATTAGCTCATTAATTTCACAGGCAGCATCTGGGTCATGTCAGCGCTCGGTACTGTGTATGTATGATTCTGTGGAGCCCTTTCACACTGAATGATAAAGCTGACCTTTCAGTTTTCACTGAGAACTGCAGCCTACTTACCTTAAATTAAAGCTGTTATTTAGCTTATTAGGCCATGGGAAGATTCATTTTCTCAGCATACTTACAGTACATATAAATGTAAATGTGCACACACACTTACACATATGAATGCACAAGGCTATTAGATTTCACACTGAGAACCTCAACAGCTTTCATTATATTGTAAAAAAAAAAATGAATGCCACGTTCTTCTGGACAAGTTGATCTGAATTTTTAATCTGCAGAAAACATAATTCAAAATGCAGTGGATGAAAGTGGTGAATTAAATGCACTCAGTGCAGGGCTTCACTGCTTTTTGAAATGGTGCATAGCTAAGTGTTGTCCTCAGGATGATCAGCTCTTCAAAGGCCTGGCTTTGTATGGTTTATGAGGATACTTCTGTTTGTGTTTTAGTTCCTGTAATGGGGGGTTGGTGGGTGGCAGAGACATTACAACCAAAAGAATTAATTTTCTCTATCCCTTGCAGGAAATGCCCACCAAATTGTAGACATTACAGCATTGTACATTATGAAACGTAATCTCAGTTGTAGACACATATTGTACGCCGTTCATTGCAAAGACGATCGAAGGGCCCTTCAATATCTGTCTGGTTTGGTATGTATTTACTGACATTTCACACCGTCTGAACCAAACAGCTGAACCTTGTTCCGACTGAGCGAGGATGTCTTGGTCCGGATCAAACTGAACCATGGTTCAGTTTGTTTGTGGTGTGAAAACGTTCTTTGGATAGTTCAGTCTTTGAAACCAATTGACCTTTATCACAGTAGCCGTATTGTAGGGTAAACATTTCTATGTTCCATTCAGGTCAAAAAGACTCAGGGTGCCGCTATTGTGCATGTGGGTTTACTGGAAAAGGTCTAGTCCATTAAATGGATCAGGGCCTTAATTAGTATCATAGGTAACGCCTGTGTGGGTGCTGTGAAAAAGGTCTATTACAGGAAGTTCTGGCAGGCTATTGTCAGAACCAGAAAAGGGAAAAATAACACTACAAAAAAGAGCCATGGCTGTACATGGGGAGAGACCAAATGTTTAATTGACATTTGGCCTGACGACTTAATGAAGATTAATTTGGAAAGAACTCAAAAAAGCCCAAAATTCCGACATCTTTCAAATGTTTTTTAAGAGGCTGAAAGAGAGAGGAATGTAATACAGCTCAACAGTTTTTGCCGGAAGTGAATTTCCCATTCATTCACTCCGCTAATGTTTCAAACAATCCTTATCTAGTTTTTAAGCTTGGAACCAAGCCAACCAATTAAGAGATGAATTGTGACCATAAAACATTTGATTTACAGCAAAAACAGATTGAAAAATGGAAAAAAGAAAAGGTAGAAGACAGTGAACATAATTATTTAAGAGTGTATGAACTAGTCATCCCATAAACCATTGCAAATGATACCACTTCCACATCATAAGTGTTTATACTGCTAATAACAGTATTGTGATATGTTTCAGTTTATGATGTGGCTTTATGTAATGACCCGAGTATGACTCCCATTAGCTAATGTTAGCTGCCTAACTAGCCTGCCAAGCACAAATTTCCATTTGAAAATGCAGTTAGCATTTCCATAGTAACAGTGAGCTCCACCAATCAGTGACCTCACTCTTACGCTTTAGGATTGTAGGAAATGTATTCGTTATGTATATGGGTTTTTTTTGTTGTTGGTTTTTTTTGTGTTTTTTTTCAAACACAAGGTTGCTATCATACAGACGTGTGGCTTCTACAGAAAAATATACTACTGTTTCACAGTCTCATAGCTACTAGCTACTCAGATGTTATGACATAATTGCTAATAATCTCAAGCCTCTATTCAGAATATGAATGGGCTTTACACTTCCAGAACCTCACTGTTGACCTGTATGCCATGTATAGTTCCTTTGTGCACTCGCATATTTGCAATATGAAACCAAAACTAACCGATTCAAATATACAGAATGCAACAAAAACATGAACCTTGGTTTCATCCTTGGTCAGGCTTTCAGGTGTTAAATGGCTCCAAATCACATTATCGCGAGGACCATTATTATTATTCTGGCACAGACAAACTATTTTGTTCCTTTTAATTAATTGCTCTCCAGTGTGGGTTTCTCTTAGTTGCATATCTGCATTTGAGTCTGGCTCCGCAAACGGTTATTCAGGCCAAGGACAACTGCACGGCCTCTTTAACCCAGAGTAGAAGAGTCAATACTAGCCATAGGAGCCAATCTGTCTAAGATTTTATAATGCAGTGCCAATGAACTTGGTACCCTGATTGTGAGAGATCAACTCCCTGTTGTAATTACCATCCAGCCATCCAGCCAGACCTCAATTAACTCACAGTAAACCTTCAGTTCAACTCTATATGTTTGTGAAGTGTTAATGGCTGCTTTAAGAAAAATGTTTCCCCCAGTCCTGCCCCTGTCAATTCTTTGGTAGCGCTTGATCAGTGTTCAATGCACTGCATATTGTTAGATACATTACTTAAAATGGCATACATTAAGCCTTCAATGCAGAATTTAAATAGGAAATAACCCATTTATTCCAAATGATACCCTCGTTAATCTCACACCGTAATCAATCAATGTGAATATAAGTGAGTTTTCTTCTCCGGCAGTAACTCTGATAACGGGCGGGGAGCTCTACGACAAGCAGCATTTAGACCAAGTGCAGCAGGAGTAATACACAGCAGTTCACATTTGAAGTGATTGTCATAAACTTTGATTTGCTTTATATACGTAGTGCCATGCCAGCGCTGTTCAGGTTCCTTGCACTTGCCTGAATTTTATTAGGGATGCATCCCAGAAGGCTAAAAATCCATCCTCCTTTCCACTGTAAGCCAGAAATTGATGTTAGTGCTGCCATGTTATACGTGCTGTCCTCACAGTGGAAGAGATGAGAGGAGCTGCTAGAAATGTCTGCTGAATTCTCCTTGGTATGCTCAAGTGTATCCTCTCTAGGAATTCAATCATGTTTCGCATATGCTCACCAAGTCCAATCAGATGTGTTGCCACTTCACAGATGTAGCATGATTTGACCAAACAACTAGCAAATACAACATTTAGAAAGCTATCTATGCTGTGTATAGATTGAATATCTCATTTAGATGATCATTGACACTTGTGTGATAATAATAAGCCTGATGACGATGCTTGAGAATATTTACTCAGTCGGTCTACACCTCTTTTTTTGACCTTTTTCCTAGTGTCTCATGAGCAGGAGTAGAAAGTGTGTCAAAAATGAAAGGAAAAGAAATGAAAACAAAACTAAGAGTCTGCAGCCACACTAGCAGCTCTGTGAGGAAAGTCAGCATGCTAACATGCTAACAATGACATTGCTGTGGCAGAAAACAGTTGCACACTCGTAATGCAAAAAATATTTTAATATTTTAATTTCCACATGAAAGCCTTTTGTATTTAACATACATGAACTGAATGGCTTTCCTGGGATGTTTCTGATGAACTTGGTCTTTCTCTGCTGCTCCCATGATGTGAATGTAATTGAGGACACTCGTGAAGGACCACACCTGTATCTTAACCTCTATTTAATGTCTGTTGAACTGCTTTGTCCGTCATTATCCTGAAGAAGGTCACATTGGAACACTGGTAAAAGTTATAGTAGTTATACTAAAATAAATTACTTAAAATATTATTTTTTGCAGCGTGGCTGCAAGTGTGCAGTTTTTTTCTCCCACAACCCGTCATTTTCTCAACACTGATTTTTAGCAGGTCAACTGTTTACCAGTGTCACCATCTTAGTTTAGTGTGTTGGCATGCTTATCAGCACTAAACACAGGTAAGAAACAAACAGGTGAGGGGATTTTTATTAGTTCTGCAAATATTTGGAGAAGGTTACATAAAAGTATTGGGAAAATGGAAATCTAGTTCTGGTGATTGTGTTAAATAAAAAGTCAGGGGATCAGATAAGTTAATACAGTTCATCCTGAGGGCAATATAGTATAGTAGTAGTAGAATAGTTTTCTACCCAGTCCATCCAACAGTTGTCAAGATATTTTACTAAGAACCACAAAAGTCAACCTCATGGTACTGCATGGTACAACACAGATGTGCTCAATAACAACATTAGGGGGATATTTTTTACCCCCAAATCAAAAATACATATTTTTCCTCTTACCTATAGTGCTATTTATCCACACATCCAGTTTTGGTGTATGTAGCTGGGTACTGGAGATATCTTCCCATGGATACCTTCTTCTCTCAAATATAATGGAACTAGATGATACTTGGCTTGTGGTGCTCAAATCACCATGAAACTGCTCACAACAAGGTTTGTGAATTATCTTGAGTAACAGGGTCATAATTTTTGGAAAGCGCTGTTGACAAATTAAATTTTTTTTTTCTTTTTTTTGGCGCTTTGAGCACCTCAAGCTGAGTGCCATGTATCAAAGACAAGGCTAAGATCTCCACAGCCACTATCTCCAACACTAACAAACTCAACAAATTTTTTTAGATGGTTAAGTAGTTCTACAGGTAAGAGAAAAAGTATGTAGAGATGCACAGATTGCAATTTCCTTGGTCGATTCCAATTTAATATTTTTTCAACAGTGTTACCTCCCAATTACAATTTTGGCTGATTCTTCAGATTCTCTAAGAACTATAATTGACAGCATTCACAATCATTTTTGCAACTTTTCTTGTAAAGTTAAATTTGATGTTTCATCAAGTGACCACTGTGCAGAGCATGTGTGCGAATTTGAAAGGCACAGAATCGGATATGTTACACTGACTGGCCAGTCACACACACACACAGAGAAAACCGGTTGGTTCCGGTCGTTTGGTGCATCCCTAAAAATATACATTTTTGATTTTTGGGGTGAACTGTCCCTTTAATCATAATAAGCTAGTAAATAAAAACAAACAGCAAAGTAAGGCAAAACATTAAATTTGTACAGTGTATGCTTTTATCCATCCATACAACATTTTTAAAAAAATTCGACAGTCACGACCATGCCCTCTTAGGACGCAGTAAGTGTACTGCATTTCATACCACTGGTGCAGCTTATAATACATTATCTTATTATATAAAGCATCTTTGGCTAAATGAAAAGTCAGGAGATGACAAAGTCATTAAGATTCTTTCTCAGGGGTCAATAGAGATACTTTACTGACATTGCCACCTGTAGAGCCACACTGCTGGTGTGCCAAAAAATTTTCCCATGATTGATTGATAGTATTCATGTGTAATACTATGGCAGAGAACCCATATGATTCCTGCATAGATATCTAATGGTAAATGGTTGGTAATAGATGATCTGAGATGTGAAGAATAAACACGGTTTCCCAACATGAATTACATTTTGTTCTTTTTTTTTTTTTTTTTTTTTTTTTTACTTCTTCATGGTCAGTGATCTTGTCATTCCTGAGGACGTGACAGAAGCCATCCCCGTCTTGTCCTCTTTCATCAGCAGCACTTTGGTGGGAGTTGTGTTGGCAGGGTGATAGAAATTAAACACAAATGACGTCGTCAAGAGAACAGATCCCACCCCGCAAACGGCATCTGTGGGAGGGCGGATAATGACCATGCCATGTGTAAAGCCTTAATGTGTTTACATATGGCTAGATTAGAGACAGACCCAGTACTTGCCCCTGCGGTTTCTCAAAGAATCCCTGTGGGCTGCTTGAGTGATTAGCTACTTCGAGTTTTTTTCTGTAGGAGTGTCTGGTGGGACTCTGCAGTGGATCAATAGGAGTTAGGATGATGAACTGTTGGGGAAATTTCTTTATTTATCATTTTTTTAAAATGTGTTTTTCCATCTAATTGAATCAGTTAGCTTTGATTAATAAACCTGTTCCCCCACATACTGTTTCACGTATCGTATTACTGCCTAAACCCTATCTGGCACGCACCCCCAGTCAAGAGAAAGAGAGACAATATAGATTTAGGAACAGCTCCACTGCCTCGACTTGCAGCTGTAAGACTTCTAGATCAGATCTGTCCCTATCATTTGAGGCACGAAGAACAAACAATTGTTTCAAGCACCGTCAGCAGTTAACAGAATAGCCATTATTTATTTGCCGTGCAGCCACAGAATTCATCTCAACATGCACTCACCTGGAATCTGTCTTTATTTGGCCTGCCAAGCTCACCCCTTCGTGTTTCCTTGGCCGTTTGGCTGATAATGATACTCGCGGCAGCATTTATCCAGCAGCCAGGAGCGGTGGTGGAGCTTAGCAGGCGGCCACAGCAGCAGCACCGTCAAACCTCGCCATCTCCCGTTTGCTTCTTTAAAAATATGTCAGCATCACCGTGGTGATTAGCAGTCAGAATGTGCTGCGTCTTTGTCCTTGATTTAATGCCAAATCTCCTAAGTAATAATGACTGCACAGGCTCTGTGTCTGATGAAAAAAAGCAAAGGAAGGGAAGAGAGGGCCCTCATCCCTCACTGTTGCAGAGGCACTGATTCCCAGCAGGAGCCTTATGAAGCAGCGGTTTGGTTTTGACATTTTCATGAATGTTGTTTCTGAAACATGCCAATCTCCTTGATTTAATATGGCGTGCTGTTGTTCGTGAAGCCCAGGAGCTTATATGAAGCACGTGCCTGCGAGAGGAGACTGGTTGTATGCCTGTACATGCATTATTGATTTTGCTGTGTTGAAATCCATGTTTGCCTATTTGACATAAACACGTGTAAACAGACAATTTACAGATATATTTTCCTACATTATTGACACGTGGAGGCCAGAGAGCAATCCTATCATAAAAGAACAGCTTGTCTCAAACTGAAGCCTTCACGTTAATGTAGATTAGTGTCTTTCTGCAGCACAAATTGGAGGTGAAGATACTAAGACTGGGTTGCACCAATGAAGATTAATTTACTCTAAGATTCTAATAAAAGTTTAGTAAAACTAGGTCTAAAAGATATTAATCTGGATTTAAAATGATCTCTATTGAACAATTCAAAACTAATCTTAGTTTAGTAAACCCAAGTTTAGTGATGTAAAACAAAAAACCCATTGTGTGCTAGTGGGCTAAAGTGTTAACAAAAATCATTATATTATTTGCTAGAAAAAAAGGTAACAAAATATAGCATTGTTTGCTAGGTAGCCAAAACAAAAAAACAAAAAACAAAAAACGAATAACAAAACGATGTGTTGTTTGGTAGTGAGCTAAAAAGTTAACAAAAGTTAGCATTGTTTGTTAGCTCAGTAAAAAGTTAACAAAAGCTAGCTAGCCAAATAATTAACAAAAAAATTACAATCATCTCTAGCTAGCTAAAAAGTTAACAAAAAATGTTGCATTGTTAGCTTGCTAGCTTAAAATTCAGTTCGCCTGCTTGGCAGAGAAGCTCGTCTCCTCTGAGAAAAACTTGTCGGCCAAATTATCAGCTGGAGTAAAAGTAAGAAGAAACGCATCATAAAACTCAACTGCATGGAGTCTGTCACCTAACTTTCTCAGAGGAACTCAATTATTTTGCTCAGTCCATTATGAAATAGTAGCAATTTTAGAGTTTGACTGGATCACAGTTTAAATTAAAATTCTGGTACAACCAAGTTAAATTTAGTGTAGGTTTAAATGACTAATCTGAAGTTTAAAGAGATGTTCAAATGTAATCTTTCTTAGTTTTAAGTGTGTTTTAAAGTTTGCTGCAACATAATTAAACCATGATTGAATCAGATTTAAAAATGAATCCTTGTTGGTGCAACCCATCTTAAATTAAACTTTTGCTGTTGCCTCTCACATTTTAATGAGTTCATCTGGGGTAACATAGGACTCTGTCTTGTGTTTCCTGTCTTGTTGTCTGTCTCTTATTGTTTCCATAATGGCACATTCAGCTGTAGTTATAATGTCGTGGCACCAGAAGCATTTGTAATCAGTGATTACACTCTCTCAGGTCAGGACAGCTCACTTCATTTGAAGTTAGATGTTCCAGATGACTAATGCAGCTTTGTGAATGCCTTTGTTGCAGACTAGCTACTATAATAACAGAGTGGGGAGAGTCAGAAGCTCCATCTACACAGAACTCTTATTGGTTCCTTTTTTATCAGAGTCCATTCAGCCTCTCTCTAAGGGATGTCGGGGCGTAGGAGTACATTTGGCTCTGTGCTCAGACTTTTATTGCAATGCAGAGATCTCTGCGCTGTAGGAGAACAAAGGGTCTTCTACAGTAAAAGAACCCGGCTGTGGGCTCGGACCAAAATAAAGAGGAAGAAAATCTATGTTTTTCTTCTAAATATGGTATTTGTATGGGAACAACTCACGTGTCGTACCATCAGGTGCTTTTGAATATTGATGAATAGGGATTGGACCAGCAGAATTTAACATGTCCGATTAATCAGGGACCGGAGAATTGGGAAGGAGGGTGTTTAACGGCGTGTACTTGGTGGAGTGCCGTCTTGCATTAAGGGCTAATAACCTCCCTTATACTCAGCACAGCACCCCACCCCACCCCTCCTCCTCCTCCCACTCCTCCTCCTCCTCTCCCTCCCGCCTCCATCACCCCAGTTGTATTTATTATGGGCTGCAAGGCCACGGTGATGAGACGATCAATATTTCTGGGATGATGAGGGAGAACTCATGCAATCTCTCTCTCTGCCTCTCTGTTCCTCCCTTGGCAGTGCTTCAGCAGGTAGAGAGATCAAAGCGGAGAGGACCTCTGAGATGCTGTTGGAGGGGAGACTGATGAAGTCCTCTGTGCTGCGTGTCCTCTAAACACACACACTCCATCACACTGTCCTATGTCCTTGCTATGTCCTGATTAAAAAGTTTGACCTGATGTATTTTATCTCGCACTAGAATTAGTGTTATCACACCTATTCTCTCGCTGTGTGTGCAGATCTAAACAAAAAAAAGGCTTCAGTTAGATTTTCAGTTGAAAACCTTGTGTCGATAGGGAAAGGTGCCTTTTTACAAAAAAAAAAAAACTCCTCTGGGCAGAGATCTTTCTCTTTTCAGGGGATCAATAGGTGGAACTCTTTCCCCCACAGAACACACAATGGATCATAAATGCGATCAATTTAATTTTGAGTTGTTTCAGTTTTTAAAAGAGGGGTCAGAAATGTGGTCATGGCTCATCAGGTGCCCTTTATATTTTATTTTATGTACTTTAAAACTCAGTTGCCAGTTTATCAGGTACGCCTAGTTAAAACAAATGCACTCCAGTAAAGCAGCTCTGCAATAAATCCTACCTTTATGAAAGTTATAGAGTTGCCAAAGTGTTTCTCCATAATGTGCTCCCATTTCAGTTTTTTCTTTAAACTATGTCCTTATTGTTACTGCACATAAAAACACAGGACTCTCCTGGATGATGTAATAATAGGTTTATGTTAGGGCTGCCAGTTTTAATTACTTCAGCTTCGTTTCTTAAAAATCATGTTTTTGTCTGTAATTGTAACACAGTGGAGTGGTCCAAATACTATATAATATCCGAGAACCTTGGTTGCCACGGCTGTGGAGAGGAAGCCAGCCCGGGGCACATATCAAAACAGCAGTGAATTCAAAGTCATTTCAGTTGAGAACAAACCACAGCACCATAGCTGCTGAATTCACCCAGAATTTAAAGGTCCAGTATGTAAGATTTTACAGATATTTATTGGGAATACATGATATAAATGGAATATAATATTCATAAGTAGGTTTTCATTAGTGTATACTCACCTGAAAATAAGAATCATTGTGTTTTCATCACCCAAGAATGAGTCGTTTATATCTACGGTGGATATGGATCCTCTTCCAAGGAGTCTGCCATGTTTTTACTTTAGCCCAGAAGGGACAAACCAAACAGTGGCTCTGGATAGTGCTCTGCATTTTGTGTGCGTTTTGCAGCCACCGTAGTTTGAGTAGGGCAGTTGTTTCCTTCTCCTGTCCTTCTGAGTCTCTGCTAGCAGATGTGATGTGTGCAAGCTGCGAGTTTGCTTCGTTACATACGAATGAAGGTGTGATACATTCAGTAAACAAAATAAACTTACAAAGTGTCAAGAAAGGATATTTTCTTACACCTAATTAAAGAGAAAAACACTGTACACCCTCTGAATCCACGTTTCTCCCTTTTACTGAATGAAGATGCCTTGTTAACTCATTATAAAACTCAGCTAATTGTGGATAGTCAATATATTTGTCCACTTGTCCAACCTTAATGAGATGAAGTGTTTGGAATCTGCAAGCTGACCACAAGATGCCACAAAATCCTACACACTGGTCCTTTAAGTGAAATAGTTTAAGCTACAGACATTGTACATCTTTAGTTAGTCATGCATGTAACAGAATTTTAAGCTTGTTATTGGATTTTTCTTGATGAAATGCACCTTGGGAGTCGCAGTTCATGTCTACCTTGGAATTTTTGTGTGCACAGACATGTTCCGACAGAGTTAGTGCTGCAATGGTGCTATCTTAACACTGACAATGGCGAAAATCAACAGGACTTTTACTTTAAGAACCAGGGGGACCCACAATGACTCCTTCCACTTTGCAACTCTAAAATATTCAGTCGGAACTGTTTTAGAGATTTAACTTAATGAAGATTTTGCAGGCTTTAGTTTGTAGCTTTTGGTTCTGTTGAATTGTAATGCATTATGCTGAACAATGTTTCCAGTATTCAGTCACTGATGTACTGAAAATAGATTGTTTCATTGTCAAAATTTTAGAAATCCTCTATATATAATTCAATAGTACAAAAACTACAGCCTCTAAAATTACCATGAATTTTAATCTACACCTCTTTAAAACAGTTTTAAATGTATAACCTCATGTGGGTTGGATTTAATGCAATGATGCTGTATTATACAGAATTAGTTTTAGGTAGGTGTACCTAATAAACTGCTTTCTAACACTGGTTGTATTTTTTTGGTGTTTGTGGGTGTTTTCTTGCTCAGTGGTGTGTATTCTTACAGTATAAAGGTCTACCTAGGTTCAAGTGTTTCACAGTAGCTGAGGCTATAAATGCTGTGGTGTGTGGCGTTGATCGATGCTATGCACTTGTCTTGTATCCAAACTAAACAGGAATGAAATACCTTTAACTCTGTGGTTTATATCGTGTTTAAATGTGGGGATCTGGCAGTAATGTCTGCCTGGTTTTCAGTCTCTGCTACAGTGATCCATAGTGAGCAGGGAGACTTTTCTAGCATTTCTAGGCCTTTGCCAACCCTTAGCCCCCCAGCACTGCATGCCTTTTAGTCCCCAGATTGGATATGGATGGCTTTTCATGTATTATCACTTAGCAGGTGCTCGGTGTGCCGGAGTCTCTCAGCAGAATTGTCCACCACACGCATTTCATCCCTGCAAGTACCAGTGAGGGTGGGCTCATCTGCAGTGTTTACAACACGTACTGCATGTATGTGTTTTTGATATGAAGTTAAGGCCTCTGTGTACAACTTCCACTGGCAGACTTTGAGCTGATCCACAGCTGCAGAAAACAGGAATAGCTGCCCGGCGATAACAGCACCTCCAGGAACGTCAGGATTGCTTTCTCACAGTGGTTAGTGGCCCTCCAACGGCTGCTGATACATTATAAATCATTTACACAGTCATTTTGGAATGCAATATCCTCCTCTAAATGCTGGCTTTTCTTCTCCATTGTTATTAGAGCGAACACTGCAGTAGGCGCACTAGGCTGAGGAGGACCCTAAGCCACAGAAATTGAAAATTGATCAGGCAGTGTGGGAAGGTGTTGTCACTGGCACCCGCAGTTTACCCAGGGACTGTAGATTAGCATTTACAGCGCTGTCACTGGAGGCACCCGTGCCGCCTGTAGCTACATCCTCCTCTGGCCTTTCTTCTCTTCATCCCTAACAGTGATCTCATGTATGTGCAAACAAGGGAGATGAAATTTAAATTTTACCTCGTTTGTATCTATACCAAAGGGAGATATCGAGAAACTGCTGCATGACATTAAGCAAGACATTAAATTTTCATCACATTATTATGTTCCTGTGCATGACTTTTATGGCTGCGTTTCGGCAGTGGTTCTCCTGTAAATATAGCTGTTCCTCAAAGCAGGGCTCTTCAGTGTTTTTCAGGCTGTGGACCCTTTAGGTGGGGGGGTTCTCTTGTTGGCTGCTACGTCAGCAGCAGTTGTAGCATGGCTAATGTTAGCTGCGTTAGCGTCACCCTCTGCACTTTCGCAGGTGGTTTCTGAGGTGAAGGGTCAGAGTCTCTTACTGGTGAAGTTACAAGTGTAGTGTCTCTTCACTAGTTTACTATTATGGATAGTTATAACATGGTGATTTAATAGGTTAGCTAGCTCACATGATTGTGCAAGAAACTCATGTAACTTGATTACTAAAAATCATTCATGCAAATTCTTTGCATCAAAGCTGTTTAATCCATGTAATCATATACAGCGCAGTAGTAGTGCAACTGAACATAGCTGGTCTGTGATCACGGCTCTGCACTACGGACTAAATTTAAAAATCATAGTGTGAAATAAAGTTTTACCACCACTATTACCTTTGAAGTCATAATTATCTGCTCTTCTTGATTCGGAGTTTGAGACAAGAAAGAAAAAACAAGAGAGATGCATATTAAGTTTTACTCTGAAGTGCAACATCATGTGCCACGGAGGCTTAAAAAAAGCAAGAGCAACTGATTTAAAAGCCATTGCTTTCGCCTCCATTGAGTGAAAGGGTGTGACTTCCTCATTTTCAGTGGTGTAACTGGGAAACAGGGCAAGCTGTCATCCTAGAAATAGATCATAAGATTGTGATGTTTTTTTGTAACTTTTCCAGTATCTACTGCTTTCCCTTCGACACACAGCTCCTCACTCCCTGGAGCAGCTCTGTCTCTTTGCCTGTCTGTAACACAGTCTTTAGTGCTGAATGCTATTACTTGTGTGTGTAACCAGATAGTGCAGTGGACGGTACATCACCTGAGACTACAGAGTGTGGTATTATTAACTGTATAGTGTATAAGTATGTATGATGTGTATTATAGTATTCTATAATGAGGATTTGTAGTATATCGTATAGTAAAAAAAAGTAGATTTTTCTGAAAAGGAAACTAATTAGATGTTTATTTTAATTAATTTATTTTTTATTTTATTTTTCTCTTATTTTCTCTTTTCTATATTTACAATTTAAAAGTTTTTATAATAAATTAAGTTTTTCTGCCATCAATTAATCAATTTCCCAATTAATAATGTTAATAATTGGTGGAATATGTGATTACTAATTTTTTAATGTTTAATTTTTTTCTTCTGAGGACCCCCAAGGGGTTGTGGACTGGATAGGTTCACACATTTGCATGTCCGTCTTAAAACTTATGGTGAAATCAAGTGGTATCTTACAAAGTCTAGTCTTTTTGTTAGTATTATTCTACTGCAGCTCATAAGGGAGACACAGTCAATACATTTTTACAGAGAATAAGGACTGTGGATTATCGGTTAGGAAGGGATGAACATGAGGAATGATTACAGTGAGCAAAAACTGTTTCACTGTTCATACGGACACCTTACTTTTGTTTTAAGACAGACTTAAAACTTTTTACATTGTTATATTGTATACATTGGCCTTTAGAGTAGAATAATTACGTAGTGAAAGTCGATGCCTTCCACATTTCACTTTTCCTGTTACCATTATTAGGCTCATCTTGACAAGTTGCTCAACAGTTAATTGCAATATCCAAGTGAAAGGCAGGTTCTTGAATGTGTGGATTGATGATAGCATGAGGGGCTCTGTCATGTTTATGTGAGCCGTTTTATGTCACGACAAAAAAGGACTCCACAAGTCAATAAAAATGACTGACTAAAAAATGGGAGCAAACTGGTGGGCTGTCAAGGAAATATCATTAATTTTCCTGTCCTCTTCTTCTATTGCAGCACGGGTTAGAGGATCTGACGAGCGGAGACAGAGACAGGAGGACGGTGAATAAGGACCTCGCCACAGAAAGGAAACTGCGTAACTCTGACTGTTCCTCCTCGTCTGCAGGCCGGCAGGCTCCAGTATTGTGGCTGATGACTGTCCCTCAGGTGGCTGGACTGCAGGGCTGAGCGGGAAGCCTGTGTGATCGCTGAGGGAGCGCCCCGGCTTGTATGTTGGTCACTTGCAGTTGCACTCGCTCACGAGGACCATGTGGTTTTCTCCAAGGAGAAGTCGTCTCCCCTCGCAGAACTGGCACGGTGCCCACGGTTGCACCAATTTCAGCGTGTCCTTGTGGGTATTAAGTTTTTGTTGGTGCTTTGTGGCTGTGAGAGGTCAGAGCTACCACCCCACTGTGAACACGCAATACGGGAAACTCCGAGGGGTGAGGGTACCCCTGCCTAGCGAGATTCTGGGGCCTGTGGACCAGTATCTTGGGGTGCCATACGCCGCCTCTCCGGTGGGAGAAAAACGCTTCATGCCCCCGGAGCCTCCTTCCTCCTGGTCGGGTATCAAGAATGCCACTCACTTTGCCCCCGTCTGCCCCCAAAATATTCACAATGCTGTGCCAGAGATCATGATGCCAATATGGTTCACCTTCAACCTGGATATAGTTACCACATACATACAGGATCAACACGAGGATTGTCTTTATCTAAACATCTATGTTCCAACTGAGGATGGTGAGTGTGTCGAGTGAACAGGGTGAAACCAAACCTCTCCTCCTCCTCCTCTTCTGTCTCTTCTGCTTTCCTTTTCTGCTCTCTCTTCTCTAAGATTTCGTGTCACCTCTGTATTTTGCGCGGAGCATGACCTGTTGTCTGGCGCATGCTGTGTCCGTGTCCCATCATCTCCAACCTCCCATTTTGACTTGATCTTTCATTTAGTCTTTTCATCAACTCTCCCCTTCCATGCCACTGTTAGAGGTTCCTCTTTTGATGACTAAATGACTCATTTAATATGACCGAATTCAAAAAGAAAAACAAAAAAAAAATCTAATCATACAAGGAGCAGATTGGAAATACTTGGTGCACCTTCCTACCCTCACTGTCTTGACTGTTCTGGGGATTATTAGCCATTAGTGATTAGTAGCCTGCCTCATAAGTGAATGATCTACTACTGTAGGGTTGGTGAAATATTCTGTCTGGTACACGAGAGGCCTGTGGCATCAGCCTGACCTATGTAAGACCCTTTACTCTCCTTGCTTTATCCTGTTTGTCCTTGCACAAAGCTGAGAGGGTTTTGTGCAAAAGGCAAACATAGATTGGGCTGACTAAAAGTTTGAGATTTCCAGATGTCGACTCCTTTAAATGGCCCCCATTATTTCACCACTTGAAGGAGACCCACACAGGAAAATGGGCTTGAAATGTTAAGTGCTCCAAGAATCAAATGGGCAATGTCAAATAACACTCTCACTTATCAGATGACGATGCAACTTGCAAAAACTTTTGGAAATCCAGCCTCTCTCTGCCTGCTGTGTGGCTGTAATGGGTCTTAAATAGAAGTGCATGTGAATATGGGCTTCCTGTGTCCCAGGATGCAGCAAATTCATTCCACCATTTTGGAATATTTCTGCAGCAACACCCCCAGTTACTTTCTCAACAGGTCCTCTGTTGTTTTTGTTGTTGATGATGATGACTGAGGGAGGGAGGGCGTGGGAGGAGGAGGGAAAGAGGGGGTGAAAGAAAGGGGGGTCTGACTCAGTCTGAGTTGTTGCATGTCACATGCGATCTTTTTCCAGATCTCTCTGTTATTTTGTAGTTTTTCCATTCATTTTACAGTCAAAAGAATATCCAAGGAATGTGCCAGGAAACCCAACAAGAAAATGTGTAGAAAAGGAGGTATGTAAACAAAAAAAAAAAGAAAAAGAAAAGCCAACATGGAACGGAGAGAAAGAGGGGAATTGAAAGAGTGAAAGAGAGAGGAGAGAGTGATGGGTGCATCCTTCCAAAGCCGCCAATATCACCACCTATCAACTCCCAAATCAAAGTGCTAATTGGGATGAACATGGGACTTGTGACTCAGATCAACCTTGACATGAGTGTGAGAGATGAGCGAGTGCTTGTGCTGTGTGGTTTAACTATGAGCGTGTGTCAAGGAGTGAGAATGCAGGTCCCTAAATAAATAATGATGCTTTGTCAAGCAATAGATCGTGATGTCTAAGAATAACATGTCTTTATTTATTTATTTTACATTATTGTATGGCTTGATCATGTTTAAAGTGTGATATTCTTACATTTTGATACAACTGTTGGATTAAATCAGAGGCACGAGTGCTGCTTTGAAATGAGATAAAATTTGACTTGGTATGCAGAGAACTTTAGTCATGTTTCAGACTGCTCTGACAGCACTTAAGACACCAGCTTATTGGAAGTATTTGTCAAATGCGACACCTGAAAGCACAGGAGCCTCAGCGGCTGATTAAATTTACACAAAAAAGTGGAGGGCCACCTCTCTCTTAAATTTATTATTCACAATTGTTCAAATAAGGGGGTGGTGGTGGTGGGGGGGGGGGGGTATTTTATTGGCACGACAGCTTTCATCTATCCATGTGGCAAATGCTCAAACACACAGTCCAATTTCATTAGCAGCAGCTAAAATCTCACTGCTGGTGACAATGTAGGGCTAATTTTCGAACCTGCCTGAAGGCGCCAGGACCGTCTTAGCCGCCCTGAGACTGTGATCCTGAGCATATCTCGCTCCACAGTAAAGATTCAGTTTCAGCTGGGAGACCTCTGCTGTTGATTTCCATGGAGGCAGCAGGCAGCTATTGGCCTCACTCTGTGCTCTCGTACATTCTGCTTTGGTAAACCAATTTTGTTAGAGACAGACTGGCCCTCCAGGCACTTCTGCTTCTGAATTAGTCCCAGTTGTGGAATATACACAGAAATATCTCTTTAATATTCCCCTTCCACTTGGAATTTTTCAATTATCTTCCCCATGTTTGGTAATGAGAAAATGGTTTATCATATGTTGGTTTTGTGACACATTATTGTGCAGAGGAGATGATTGTTGCTCTGTTACCATAAACACAAAGGTTGCAATTTTCAGTCTCGCTGCAAACTCTCTTCATTTCAATTGCACCTTTTTTTTTTAAAACTGCTTCTACTAATCTTGGCTTATGCTGAATTAGCAGTGCAAATGAAGCATAATTTATCCTTCTTAGGCAATGTAGAAAGCAACCTCTGAAGCATACTTTGGTTTTGGTTAAACGTTTCCAACACAAATTTAAAGTCTTATTTGACTACTTCACAGTGAATTGGGAAACTGTTTAACAGTTTGTCACTCCCTTCAGATTTTTAATTAGTGACTTTTCAATAGTTAGATCGGTTACATAAAACTATTAATCTCAAAGGGGTTATTTTTTTTCTATTTAAATGTTCGCAAAGCTTTCAATAGACATCTGTACAATGCAGCAGAGTCATACACACTGTGCACATTCAGTACTCATAACACCTCCAATACCAATTTTACCATCTGTATCTGTGAATGTGCTTCCTCTGAAAGAAAGAGTGATTAATTTTCAGGAAAAAAAAGTATGTTATTTGACTCTTGACGAAATGCTTGTGTGATTGTTGCCAAGCAACAGTATGTAGTTGTGACAGAAGCAGAGTAAATGGCCCTCTTACCTAGCTTGAAGCACCCACCCTTGTTGCAATGTCGATGCCTATCAAGTGAGAAAAATACATTGCCCGTGAAGCCTGTAAAATGCATCACATGCGATCTTGGTAAGATTCTTCTGTTTTTATGCAACATGAGGTTCGAATATTATGATTTGCACGGCGCTATGAGCTTGCGTGAGCATAGAACACAATCTTAAGTATAAACTAGCAGAGTGGTGATAAGTAGGTAATAATGCCTGACAAGGTGTCCATTATTAGGAATTAACAGTTGATGCAGGGGCCCGAACCGTCCGAGCATTATTCCGGATTTAGTCATTTTAGGCAAGGCAAACACAGGCATGGGGCCCTCTGCAGCCCGTCTTCTCTCCCGTTTTCAATCCTTGAATAAATAATAAGTTATGGTTCAATGCGTAGTATTAATTGAAGAGTCTCACAGCCTCAGGAAAGAAGCTGATCTGAAGTCTGGTGTGACAGCAGCGGATACTTCTGTATCTCTTACCAGATGGTGGCAGGGTGAACAGGCTGTGGCCGGGGCGGGTATTTTAGCACAGCTGGGGTGGCTTCACTTTATTTATCAACAGTTTGTACACCACACCAAGCAGTTGTTGCTTACACAGTTGTTTACACGAGCTGGCCATTTTATCACATGGGTTTTTAGAAAGACATAGCATTCTTAACCAGGTTTATGAGGCCTTTTAGAGGGCCTTGATAGCTTGGGGTCTCAGGTAATTGCCTGCCTTTGCGTAATTGTTTCATGTATTTTGATTTCAGTACTGTAATAAACTCTGGTGCAGTCCGACTGATAAAACTGGGTATTAAGTTACTTGACAGAGAATCACAGTTTACAGTGCCATCACTGTCTTTAGAAGGGAACCCCAGATCATGAAAGATTTTGTAAAAGTGATCATTTTAACCAAAACTATGATCTTTCCGTCACCATAACCGAGTGTTTTTTGTCCCTTAACCTGAGCAGATCTTATCCACAGCATTGTCACATTATAAGAAATGATAAATTTTTACAACGTGCACAATGAAGAAACAATGTGTACAAATCTTCCTAGAGTTTTGCAAATTTTGTTCCCATCTAGACATTACTGTAAAAAACGTGGACATTTTCAGGGACAGTTCTATCCGGGGAACCAAAAACAGGGCCATGTGTACTCTTGGCAACAGCCTGAAGTAGTAAGTTGAATAGTGAACGAAATGTGCAGTGATCGCTTATGTGATACAAAGTTCAAGTATCAGTGTGCTGTTTCTCTCTTCTCTGTCTCAAAATTTCTCTTTCTTCAGCTGCATTACCGTCACCAAAATTGCCACATTCTCCAAAAAGGTTAAAAGAAATGTTGAAGTCACTCATTGTTGTAATTAGATGTTGCAGTAAGCTGAAAATGAGGGCTTTGACTGTGTCCCTGTTCCTATGGTTACTCATTCTAACTCATTAATTTACAACAGTTAACAGACAGTTTCACTAGACGTACTTAGTAGGTGTCCATTATCAGGAATTAATGGACACCCTGCAGCCAGTCAGAATCAAGTATTCCCCCAGACCATGCTATAAGAATATACAATGAAGAATTTGGTTTAAACAAGAGGTTGAAAATTACTGAGAAAGTCTTCTGAATGAATCTTGTTCCGACTGAGCGTTGTGCAAGACTTGATTCCCTGATGTCAAAGATGGGCCTCATCTTCTTCCATTAAACTGGAGGAAAGCCCTTAAAACACGCAGCAGTACCCTGAGAGAAGATCAAAGATCTTTATTCCAAAAATAATATAAGGCTGAAGACAAAAATGTAGTCAGATGTTCCTTTTTTCAGTATGGGCGGTTTGTATTCAGAACCAGTGTTGTTGTGCAGCTCATTTTGAGAACAGAACATCACTCTTTGTTCAGAAACAATTTGATGTATGGCTTAAATCAAATTTAGGGAGCGACTGTCCCTTCTTTTGCTAGACCGGTGCAGCACAGCGTGACCAAGATGTCTGAGCAGGTACAGTCATGAGGTCATGTGGAGGTGGTCAAATGTGCAAGATCAGCACTGTAGTCCAGTGCTCTGTCTGAAGTAGCATTATAGTGTGCACACAGGGCACAGAGCAGTGACAAAGCTGCAGACACTGGAGCCTCGGTTATATTACTCAGTCATTTTCTCTGCTCTGAGTCAGAGTGAATGGAGTGAAGAGAAGGGTAATGATGTGCAGGGACACAGCTAAGCACTATTCAGCCTCAGAGTGCTAGATTGGTTCGAGATGGGTCAATTTTGTGAGGACAAACCCTGATGAGGTCAATCTTTATCTTTTAAAAGAGGTTTACATTGTTAAATTGATTGACAAACTTTAAAAGAGATCTGTAAAATCACATGCCTTTGATGAGATCCTCATTGAGGCAGAGTTGTGGTGATAAGGTGCACTCACTGTGCTGCGTGCCACCTGTTTATACAATATGCACATGATTTTCTACAGGGTTTTACAGCGCGTCTCTTTCACTGCTTCACTGCTTGTAACCCGCTTGTAAAACCCGTCCTTAGAGTCCTTCACACTGGTCTCTCTCTGAATAACACCGCTTCTGAGAGACACTCTGAGATCAACCTTCCTGACTCCTAAATTCAGCCCTCATCATGAGTCTATTTGAGATAACTGCAGCGAAATCTGTTGTACGTTTTGGCTTGATTTGGACCACTCAACTATCATTCTTATGCAGCCCTCACAGGCAGCAAGCTGCCATGTGTTACGCAGCCCGGTGCCAGTACTGAACAGCCCGATCAGTTGCCAAACCTGTAGATTAACTACCCCAGCAGAAACGCAGGACACTTTTTCCTCATACCAGATGACCTCCAGATGCTAGAGAGCTGTGAAAACTGCGAAAGAGCCCCAATCCTGGTTAGACTGCGTCTGGGCCATGGCAGACAGTAACACACCATGGTAATCCCGTTGGTTGGCCGACTCAACCCTGCCTCGGGGAAGGAGGGGCTACTCCCTGAGTGCTGCCGAGGAAATCTGTACGCTGAGCAGACAGCACAAAAACTTTCCAAGAAGACAAGAACAAATATTGGCATGTGTGGTTTGAAAACAGAGCAGATGCCAACTTTTGTTTGACAGAAAATTACTTCTCTAATCTTCTATGATCATGTATCTGGGACAGTTGATGACCCCAGTCAGTGAGGAACGGAACGAGCCAGAGGCACATCCAGTCACACTGACTTGAGATGCAAGACGCGACCTAAGCAGGAAGTTCCTATTCAGAGGCCTCCTGCTGCTGTGCTGTCCAGCTTCCACAGTCAGTCCAAGGCTCAATATCACTGTTCTGTTCTTTGTTTATCCCAAGCTAAAAAGGAATAGAGGACACAGCCTGTGCAGTCTTAAAGCCCAGTTAAAGGAGAAAACACTGTTTATTTTTTGCTTCTGGTATTTTTGTTAGCTTAGACCTTGGCTCTTGAACCCTTAAGTCTCTCCTTTAAATAGACTTAATCTGTGTTTTTATGGCTGCACCATAACATGCAACATTTGATACACATTTCCTGAAATTCAAGCTGACATATTCGATATATTTGTAAACTTTGGGATTTTGAAATCGGTGGTTTTGAAGAAAGCTCTGCTACACATCATGCATTTGTAATGATGCATCTGTCAGTGTATTTCGCGGATGAAGAGGTTAAAGGTGTCCTTTGGAGGTTTCTGGCAAACAAACAAAAGTTAGCAAAACACATTTCTTGCATTGTTGAGAATTAAAGGCATACCATACAAGATTTTCTGGAAAATAGTGTATGACTCATGAAAACAGTCATCACTTACGACCGTTGAGAAGTGTGTGGTGGTGTCTGTATCTGCAAACAGCCCTTTGCCTGTATTTTCTTATCTTGTCATGTTTTGGTATTTGGGATATTTCTTCGCTTCAGCCTTTGGGCAGCAGGGGAGGGATGCACCTGAATCCAAATATGTTATTTGGGAAAGCATAAATGATCCAATGGAAATGGATATTTCTTCTATCTGTTGCTCATTAGTACTCGGAAAAAGTCAGCTACATGATTACCTTAGCATAAAAAACTTTCCATGTACCTTAATCAATCACCAATGTAATGCAACCAGATTATTCCCTTTAACTGAAGGATATTTTGTATATACCTTTAAATATTTACTGTAGATAATCTGAACAGAATCATTTGATTTATTTAATTTAATGTTCCTCAGACATATCTAAAAATAAAAAGAGAGAGAGATGAAAATTACAGTATGATATATTTCATCATTAGGTAAACTCTGATATTAATCGTTTTGATGCCTTGTAGGCACAACAGTTGCATTGACGAGGAATATTAAGTTAGAAAATAAAACATTTCCCCTATTTAATGTCACTTTTGGTGTAAACCATGCCCACTTCTGGTCTTATATTCACATACAGATATGGAGGCAGATAATTTTGTCAGTTGAATAGATGTGGATTTTGAGATTGGGGCTATAAAAGCGCAACAGCCAGCTGTTACATTGTATTCTCCATCTCTGTCTTCTGCTCTCTGTCTGTGAGAGCTGACAGATACATCACAAATATACACAGAGGCAGGTTAGACTTAGATAACATTAGTTTTTAGCATGTCAGAGGATTTTTTTTAGCACCCTTTGTCTGCCACAGAGGAAGAGTTACATTGACAGACTCAGTATTGCCTCAGTATGGCCAGAAGTGAAATATTGTAATATTTACAAGTATTTGATTAAATCAAATTGTAATTCAGGCAAAACATTACTGAGTGTCAAGATCCCACAGTTCATCTAGCTGATTGTTCATGTGTATATCCACTTTTGTTTAGTTTTTCAGTTTGGCTGCTTATAAAAAACTAATTTTAGGTTCTTCACAGGGTTGGTAGTTCATTACAGATGCAGATTTATCTGTTGTTTGCTAGGAAAGTCCCAAGGAGGAAATGAGAGTGATGAATTGTTTTCTCTTCCACTGTGGGCGGGACTTAATTGTGCTGATATTGTGCATTTACAAACAATCCTGCATATCCTATCTTTACCGGGCATTTTGAGTGGATTTCTTTCCTCTTAAAACTGAAAAGCTGATTTGTTTTTTTTTCATATTTTAAATCGTACATTATTATCATGTTTGCTTGCTTGCTTGCAGTCTTCTTCTTCACTGCCTTCGTTGGTGCTCTGCCACATTTCTTGGTGTGTCACTGCCACCAACTGTCAATCAGTAGAACAGCGTGAAAACAACAGCAGGGTGTGAATCTCGCCGCCAAACAAAATGGGGACCCACTCGTAAAAACATAGTTCCATAGCACTACTATTGGTATAAAAAAAGGGGGGAAAAAACCCACAGGGTGCCGTTAACCATAATCCAAAAATTTTTAAAACCGCTCTGTGCACCGTGCGTCTATTTTCTCCTGGTTTAATTGTTGAAGTCTGCATACCTGCATTGTACTGGCTTTCGGAAATCAGTAATGATACATATTTAACTGTGGTGCGGCACTTATTTAAATGACAGACAGATTAAGGAGACCAAAGCCTGGTGAGTCTTGATTGCTTTTGTAAGATATTTGTGCAGTGTAGTCTTTTTTACCTAATATGGGGAATAAATGGTTCATTAGGAATCAAGAGCAGAGGTAAGAGATCCCAGTGTGTTTGCTCGACACCATACCCAGAAGCCTGTGGTCTCTGTTAAGTATGTCTCTTTCCATTATCGAGCTGTAGACAGGCAGGAAGACAACTTGGCTGCCTTTTGTTTTTTGTGTTTTTTTTGTTTTTGTGTGTGTGTGTGTGTGTGTGTGTGTGTGTGTGTGTGTTTTTTTTTTTTTGGGGGGGGGGGGACAGCTGAAGCGCAGTGTGAGTTTTGGCTGTCCTTTACTGCAGGATTACAGCCTCCTTAACCTTTTAGCTGCATTCTCCATCATTCTCTCTTATGTGTCCCTCCCAAGCTGTTCCTTAACCTCTACACTGGGAGACAGATTGAGAGAGATGGAGATAGACGGAAAAAAAAGAGAAAGAGACAGACAGGAAGAGCGGAAAGACAGGACGAGAGACAGATCCAGCCACTCTGAAAGAGAAAAATGGCCACCTGAGGATTGGAGACTGAATATAACTGCTCTAAATTGTCAAGGCTGCAACATTTCACATTTCACTAAGTCCCTTTCCACATTCTGACCTTTCTGATATTTAACTCCAAGGCCCATCTATTGTCAGCGAACCTTTTTCCAGCAAAAGAAAGGCAGTTAACATTTAGCCCTTCTGCGATGTATTGAGTGAATTCTGGATTCAGTCAAGAAGTCTCTAGAGTCTGAGAGCACTCTCTATATCTGTGAATGTGTGTGTGTGTGTGTGTACATACGTGTGCACGCTCGGGTTTATTCATGTAAAACTCTACAGCCAACTACCAGAGTGTCTTTTGTTTGCAATTTCATCCTGCTGAAATGTTAAATTTTAATACCCTTTATGTAACAAGTAAGCCCATCAAATGTGGTTTCTTTGAACCTGATTTGATAAATGCGACAGGTTTCTATTTTGCTTGTCAGGGAACATGAATAATAGCTGTTATTCTAGATGCCGCCTGTTTTGAGGCCATGCAAATGTCGGCTCCTGGGGGCCGGCTGTGCAAAGAAACTCAGCAATTCAGTGTGGTTTTATTTTAATTTCACACCCGCTCGCTGCGGCATCACTTTAAAAGACTCAAGGTCAAATATAGGCTCACTTTGCTGAGTCACTGCAGATGTCGCATGTTTGCAGTGCCTATTATAGATCCAACATTTGACACACTGAGGCTCACAGACAGCACAATTCAAAGTGACAGAGCTTCCCTGTCGACACCTGCCATCCAATCTATGGCTGTCTGAAGCAGTATCACTCAATAACCTCACTGTTTTACCACGTTAATGGCACAGTGAACGCTAGTGTAAGTGTAAACGCTAACAAGCCATAAAGAAGGCTGTTGAAGCAGGTGAAACGCTTTTGTACGAATGCTGGCTTTTATTCTCCTAAAACAGTTGTGTAGATTCCCTTGAAACCTACATGAGAGAGACGTGACATCTGATAACTTAATGGCAGTCACGATGAAGATGCTCCTGACTGAGAACTGCTGCTGCTATGAAAGTTGTTCAGCTTTAAAGTGCTATACAGATGTACTTGGCAAACTCCAAGGCCTTTTTTTAAAGTAATTTTTTGGCCTTTTTTCACCTCTATTTGAGTATAGACAGGGAAGGGGGAAGCGAGAGAGAGAGAGGCACGTGCAGCAGTGGGCCACAGGCTAGAATCTAACCAGGGCCTCTGTGGTAAGGACTCACGCCCTGGACACACTGGCTGAGTGAGCAGCGTTTATGTGTGTCATGGAACCTCTTGAGTTTCATTTTGTCACACATTTTGACATATTAACAGGTTAGAGCAGCCCCAGATTGATCAATTCTGTATCTCACCTATTTTGTCTGCAGCAAAAATACACAGTGAAAATTAGGGCCGCAATTAATGATTATTTTCAGTAATCAAACATTCATTCAATTGATCTGAAAACTCTTTTTCTTGAATAAGTTATTAGTTGTTTGATCTAGAAATGTCATAAAATGGTGAAAATCAGTAGCACCCAAGATATGGTCCAAGATGACGTCCTCAAATGCCAAGATAATCATCCTCCTGTCATACAGGACTATAGAAACCAGAAAATATTCATGTATAAGAAGCTGGAATCAGACAATTTAGATTTATTTCCCTGAAAAATGATTGATGAATGATTAGTTGATTATCAAAACAGTTGGTGATTAATTGATTAGAAAAAAAATTGATCAATCATTGAAGCACTGACAAAAATGCTGGTATGATGTTAATAGTCATATCAACATCATACCAGCAACATGTCACCTCTCACTACAATTTCAGTATCTATATCTGTAGAGTATGTCACAGACATGACACAAATGGGTGAAGGACGGCTTTTTTCCAGCACACTAATTTTCTTTCTCTCTTCTTCTCTTTCTCTTTCTCTCTCTCCTTACTTCCCTAACTCTCTCTCTCTCTCTCTCTCTGAACAGAAGCAAAACAATCACCCTGCTTTTTGGTTACAACTCTGTCCTTTTCAGAACTTTTCTGCAAACTCAGTGTAGAAAGATAGGAGCTGGCAGTAGCAGTGCCAGAGGAGAAATGCTGTTGGTGTGGTCACCACGCGCATGTCAGCCACAGCCGTCCAGCCTGATAGCCGTCACGCACTTTGTCAAACAACCCTTACTCACTTCAATGAGATCACTGTGCTGTCATAGTGTGGGGTGTCAGAAGTATACGATGGGTCATCTGGTGAAAAATTTTAATATGGCTCGACATTTACTACAATGTTGTCCAGAAAACAAGTGCAAGTTCATTTACTGTTATTATTACTTTGCATGAACACCATATTTCTGCTCTTTCTCTCTTACATTTCTCTCATACATAAAACTCACCCAGCAATATCCACATGATGGATTTCCACTCTTTTTTGGTTTGATTGCATGCAAGGTTTTTATACGGTATGTTGTTAATGAGTTAGAAATATTGACTATATTAGCCAATGACTGTGCATGAGGTTTTGGCCTACCACACCTGACAAGCTGTTCACCTAAAACAAATTAAAAGCTCGCTCCTGTTTCCACACAACACTCCACAACAACTTCCACAACTTTCTGTAGTTCAACATTGGTCTAATAACATCTTACGACCAAACAGGTTGATGCAGAAATTATGCACATAAGCTTGAAGATGTTGTAGTCATATGATTATGTTTGCATGTCTAAAGGTAGCTGATCATATTGCAGCCCATACAGACTGCGTTATTCATTACACCCAACTATATACTAATGAACAGACTGAACAAGGTCATTGTGCAGATGTGGAATCAACAAGTTCAAAAGGCTCCTCCACTTTGGAGAGCTTGAACGTACTCAGTAAATGTCATGACACTCAGCCTGTTGCATTATGCAGTATATTGCATCTATCAATTAACAATGGATGAGGTATTCAGACACGGCGGCGCATTCATTCAAATAAAAGCTGTTTAACTGGAGCCTATGCCAGAGAGGTTTTTAATGTTCCCGACTTCTGTGTCCATACTTTGTGAATGTTAGTGTCTTTCTCTGACTCCACCCAACTGCCCCAGCTTTCGCTTTGATCAGACTGCAGTCAAAACAGTGATCAGATCAGATTTGTTTGTCCAGACATCACCAACCTGTCTTTATGGGTCGCTGTTGTAACGTAGGCATCGCTAACTTTGTACGCTGGTGATGTAGCTTTCCAAAGCATAAGCATAAGACATGAAGATCGATTACTGCGCCCTCCAAACAATCTTGTTGTCACATCACAGTGCAGAGCTTTGTCTTCTTCCGCTGCTCTGGATAGCTCTGCTAGTAGCAGTATGGATTCTGGTGAGCCGCTCTGATGCTCTAATGTCACTCTGGTTTTGACATTGTTGTGAGTCACGTTGTGAGTGTCATGAAAGACACTTTCCAGACACGTTTCCAGAGCATCTGGAATGGGGCACATCCGTACAAAAATGAGATTACAGTTGCATTTCAAATCATTTCTGAATGTGGCAATTTACAAAAATTGCATTTCATGTGTGTGTTTTTTTTCACTGTCCAGACTTTCTAAAATCAATCTGGGTACAATATGCAAAAAAATGGATGTGGGCTGGCAGTATGAACAAAGCCTTAGTGACTTTAGAGTAAATACTGAATCTACTGATTCAGATGTTGACATGATCATTCAACGTGTCTCTGGGCCTGATCTGACCTACAATTTCAAATTTGATGAACTGCCCTGATTGTGGTCATTTGGATCATCATCCAGAGACCATGAATATCTACTGCAAGTTTAATGTTATTCACACTATTAGTTGTCTTGAAGCAAAAGTTGATAATTTGTTCTAAGCAAAGGTAAGATCCTTGCCTCATGGTGAATTTAGTTAGTAGATGATGGCTTGAACAGCAGCCTCACTCATTAAATATATGGCATTTGCTGTGTAAAATAACTGTTAAGCATACGGAGATCTTAAATGGTTCCATACCTTCCATGACAATCAGCCCCCTTGATGTTGACATTAATTCATATTCATTAAGGCTGTCAAAGTTAACACGTTCATAACGCCTTTACGCAAATTCCTTTTAACACCACTTATTTTTTGACGTATGATTAACGTACGTTCTGTTATATTGGCCTGACCAATAGTTTGAATCAGAAGCGAGCTTCTCTGTCACCCGACAACATAAACAGGCTTGTCTGTTTAAGCAACTGACTCAAAGCAAAGAAATAGAAGTATATGAGGATGGAGAGCAGAGAGTGCTGATCGAGCTGCAGCTCCACCTGAAACCAGGTAAAATTAGAAATAAGGCTGACCCACAGCAGGGAGGGAGGGAGAGAGAGAGAGAGAGAGAGAGAGAGAGAGAGAGAGAATATGGACAGATGTGTCTTGATATAAAAACTTTTTATGATCTTGAATCATAATATTACTGTACACCTTTGTTGTGTGTGATTTCTTTACTCCAAGTCCGATTTGTTTACTTTTAAATACTTAATTATTTCATGCTGATTGATCACAACAGTGAGGGAGGAGAAACGAGCTGCAGAGAGGAGGGAGGGGGAGCGAGTGTGTTGACCGATATAAAAACTTAATCGATGATGAATCCTGATGTTACCGTACAGTTCTGTGGTTTAAACACTACAGATAAAAATATCTGTCACTGCAAAGGCCAAACTGACAGACACTCATCTTCTCCACAAAACATTTGTGCTGCATTATTGTAGGTCATGATGAAGAATCCAGACTCTGTCTCTCCTCTTCATCTCCTCGGTGTGTGTCGATGTGCAGTTTGCTGTCTGCTGTCGTGCACCGTTTGTCATTATATAGACTAAGCTGAATAAAGGTGAGGGTTTTTCTCCTCAGAGTACAATATCTTTTTTTAAAAAAGAAATTCACTATTATTAACAATAATAATACTAAAGAAATAAACAGATACATATAAATAGCGACTTTTTCCTAAAATACTGCTGGTTCTGTAGTGTTGGAATTTTAAATCTAAAGCCTGCAGTGAACCATAGAAGCTAAAATTGACTTTTCTATTCATGTTTTTAGTGTATTTTGGCTTTAATGTTAAATTGAGCAGGTCAGTATGCTTATTTGTGCCTGATGGACTTGGGTTTGTCATGTTATTATTTGAGCTTATTTTTTATGCCAAATGCAGTGTCTTTGAAGGTTTCTGGACAATATTTGTCAATGTTTTTCGTTAATGTATTTCATTTAATAAAGTCACCTTTGAATTACACTTTAAACACTTTAAAAATTATCCCTTTAAGGTACATTTTGAACAATGAAAATCTGTGCAATTAATTTGCGATTAATTGTGATTAACTGCAGACAGTCATGCAATTCATCGCAATTAAATATTTCAATCGATTGACAGCACTAATATTCATACTTACTGGCTTAGTGATTATAATAGAGGGAAATCCAAGGTCACAATTTCATTAGGATTTACTGTATCAAACATTGCTCAGGAGGAAAATCTGTGCTGACAACGGTGCTAAAGTAAGGTCAGAGTATCACCAAAATTCTTTAAAATGTTGTCAGAAGATGATGGACTGTTGAGTGGATGGACTGATGGACCAGCTGACTAAGCAACACTGGCATCATGAGGCCCTGCTGCTCGTCGGCACAAAAACTGATTATACACGGCTGTCAAACTCTAACCAGTTTAAAATACTGCCTTGTAAGTGGTAGGTCAAGATAAGGCTTGTATTTGTACACACGTGCCCTAGGGGAATACATACTCCTACTGCACATGTAGGACAACAGCGTACCTACTGTTTAGGGCAAAGAGACAAGCTGAAGTAGTTGCACACATCACTGAGTATACATGATACATGCAGTCATGTGATTTATTCAAATCTCACCACCTCCAGGGAAGTTGCAATCCTCTACATGCTCTTGCTCGTACTGTGAACCCTGTTCTTCTTCTGCATCCTGATTTTTATATTCTTTAGCCTTCCAGTAACCACATTTTCCGTTAATGTCATTATATTTTTATGGTCTCTTAGACTGTTAAAAGTTGATGTTAGGTGCATATTCAAGAGAGAACAGAGAGTCACTAAAGTGTTGTTTAAACACTGGTGAAAAAGTCATTTCCAAAATGTAATTAAAACCAATCAAAGTATCGTGATGAAGCTGCTCATTTTCACAACAATCCTTTGAGCTGATAATGTTGTTACCCAAACTTTATGAGTGAATTCAGATGGGTTTCCTAATACATCTTAAATGTTTTTTTCTGAAACTGCCAGTGGTGTATGACTCTGCTCCCCAATATTCTATAACAGTGTTTTGTTTAAATTACCTTCTACAATGTGTGTTTTCATTTTTTTTTTATTTGTATACTATTAAAAAGATGTTTATTTTTCTCTGATTGTATATGCTGTGAGTGTTAACAAAAAAAAAGCCCTTGACAAATTGTCTAGTGTGAATTGTTTATTTAAATTTACATTGTTATTATTCACATGTGGTCTCAAATACTCTTCTGCTTTGTATTGAATTGCCTCTTTTCCCGTCTGTGTCTTGCCAAACATGCTATTTTGAATTTCCCTGTGCCTCTCTATGTCTCTCCCTACTTCAACAACAGGGGCCCATGCAAAAAAACAGGGCGAGGATTTATCGGATAACGACGGTGATGAAGATGAAGGTATTTTCCATGGTGAACAAAGATGGTGCATGAGGTTTTTTTTTCTTTTCCTAAAGATGTCACTGTTTTCCGATCATTTATGGTTTTTGTTTGATTTATTTTTTGTTTCTAATTGCAAATGCAATCATCAAGCACCCCTATCACATTACAATCTGTAGAAGAATGACATCTTTGATCAAGTGTTAGGAGTGAGTGTGTGTGTGTGTGTGTGTGTGTGTGTGTGTGAGTGAATGTGAGGTCTCCCTTCCTAAGCATCTAAATTCAGCTGATGAGTAGAGTGTTCAGAGTCAGATGGGATCTAGTAGCTGTCTAGATAACCAAGCCTGGGTTGAGTCATTTTACTATCTCTCATAGTGACTGGAGCAACTGTTATTACAAGGGCAGAGGCAGTGGTGAGATCCCCCGTCTTAAGGTGTGGCCAGCAGCTGTATTTGTGGTGATAATGGCAGAGGGAAAGTGATGCAGAAGTGTAATATCAGCCTGTTCACCAGGTCTGCCAGCAGATTTAGATGAGGAGCGGCAGTTCAGGAGTGCTGCTGGAGAGGATTAGAGGCGAGAGGTGTAGAAAATGGGAAGTTGCTGCTCAGCAATCGCATTGTTCACTTTCCATATTTATCTTGGGATATTCCTGGCTCAGGGTGGATCTTTGCCGAGATTAGAATGAGAGACGATTCTTGTGCTGCAACAGAAACGGCTTAAGTCTCTGAATCTAAATCAAACCCTTGATATGGCCCCGCCCTCGTCTTCCCTTCGCCACAGTAATAAGGCAGGTGATGCAAGCATGATGTCGGGTATCAAGGTTGAGCCCTTGATTTATGCCCCATTTGTTTGTTATGGACAGATTGGATTTTTGCGCATTATGTGTATATTTGAGGAACAAGATTGATCTGTATGCCTGGAGCGGCACTGTTTGGGACCTCAGCACATGTTTAGGGCATATGGACCTTCTATTTGGCAGGAAAACTGAGCTGTCACACCAAGTTGCCATATCCTCTCACTTATTTGTCTTGAATGCTGGCACAATTAAAGCTTTAATGCTGGGGGTCCTGAGTCGAGGTTTAAACCCAGCTGAGGCCGGCTGGCCGGGGTTCTCTCCAGATGTTTAAGGGTTTGTACTTAAGCTCCTTCCTCTTTGCCAGTAGGCTCTTCTCTCAGAAAGCAGCCTCACGCTGGCCTTGATCACAGCACAGGAAGCGTTGCCATGGCACCACTTTGACACACAGGTGTTTCTCATTCAAGCCCAGGGCAAGCTGTTGCAACTGAAGCCAAATTGCCTTCAGTTTTTCGGCTTGACAGCGCGTATGTGTGCGCGCGTGTTTGTTTGTCTCCCCCTGAAGCAAGCCCACATGCGTCAGTATATGTAGCCCTAAGTCCGTTCAAAATTGCTGACAAGTGCCGATCCCTTTGTCTGGCAAGTCTTTGCATGCGTATACAGTGGCTTGGTCTCCAAGCTGTTGTGCAAGACTAGCCTCACTGAAAATGTGACAAGTCTTTTCTTTACTGAGCGCAACTAATGCTATTTGCGGAGCATCACCGTAGAAGCACAATACGGTCCCAGCAGTATCTCTGCCACTGCACTGTAACTAATGCATGTGTGACAGAGCTGGCCATCAATCCCTAAACATGATCCAGAAGATTTTCATTGTTCTGGTGAATGTGTCTGTTTTGAAGAGCCATGGCTTGACATCTGACGCTGGGGTTCATTTCCTCTGTAATTCCCCCCCAGAGAGAAGTGTTACCTCTGCGATAAAAAAGACTCCAGACCTCACTGAAGGATGGTCGAGCACACTGCACAAACCACAAAGCCCTTGTAAGCTGTCTTACATACTACTGCTCTCACAAGTGGCTGGACTATTATTGTGGGTAATAGCAATCTCCTTGTCTACAGTAAACGCACTGCATGCATTAGCAATGAAAATCAAACATTTGTATTCAAGTTAAAGGGCAAGTAGAACCAGAATACAAGCAGAACTCCCACTCTCTGCCTCTTTAGCGGATGCACCTCTCATCCACATATTCTCATTCAGTCCGGAGAGCTGCTGCTGTCTTTTCTGGTTTCTCTGTCTAACCCCCTCCATCTCTCAGTCTGTTCATCCCAACATTACCATGCTGTCTCAGTTGGCAGTCTGTCTATCGTGGGCTAATTCCCTCCTCCCTCCGCCATATTTGAGCCGCCCTTCTGCCTGTTCTAACCCTCCAGACACGCTCTTAAATTCTAATTCAAATAAGTTTTATTGAAACAATAAAGGATTTCTCACATTGCCAACAAAATGTAAGTAACACATGTAATGGAATAGTAATATATAAATTTACAATAAAAAAGGCCAATAAAAACATTCAGCTGAGACGAGGAGATAAGCCAAATGAAATATGCAGTGAAGAATATAATGACTCCTTTTATACTATATTTCTCTTTCTGTCAGCTTTTCTGTCAATTTGTCTTTCTATCCGTCCCCTTTGTGTGTCCGCCTGTCCATCTGAGCAACAGTCAACCCCCTGGCACCCCCCAAAAGTGCATTCAAATTCAGCGCAACGCTCCCTCCAGCAGCACTAGCATGCGGGCCAAGTTGCTGTGATTTACATCGGCCCACAATCAAGACTCAATTTTACAGAGGCTGTTATTGCACTGTTAAAGGGAGCTTTCAATCACCTACCTGCTGTTGTTAGATAAAGGTGGGCATGTAAATAGAGGAAGTGAGGCTGTGTAGGAGCTAAATCTCCCAGGTGGAACATGGCAGCGGTGCCGAGGTTTCTGTGCCCAGTGTTAGGCAGAGAGAGGCAGCCGTCCCCACTCCACCTTTAGAGTGTCTCGCGCCGCTGCTGCTGCTGCGGCCCTCTCCCACTGATGAAAAATAGATGTGTGTGTGTGTGTGTGTGTGTCATTTGGCACTTTGAGACTCAAGCTCTAATCAGGAGGAATGCTTCCACCCAGTGTGAATGTGCACACACTCAAACACACATACACATTAAATCAGTGAAGCATGCACACATGCACGCACTTGTACACACACACAATGCCTGCTTCCAAGCTCTAGAAGCAAGCACCGAAGAAGACAACACACACATATATACACACCCCCTCCCCCAGAGAAGCTCTCCATCGTTGCCGTGCCAGGGAGCAGAGCTGAGCTCCACCTGCCTGGGTATTACCATTAATTCCATTGCACAGGCCTGACTGGATCCCCATCCGGCAAAGCCCTCAGCTCAGCTCAGGCAGTTTGGAGACTGGTGAATCGACAGTGAGGGCAGTTCACACACCATTCTTTCCATTCTGCCACTATCCTATTCTCTGTGATGTAGCAGGGATGAGGAATCATGCCCCCTTGAAACCCATTTATGCAGCAGAGATATTTGGAATGCTGCTGCTCAGCTTCTTTTCCAAGATAAGCATTGCTGCTAATGGCTGATCCACAAGGGCATCGTTTGAGCAATTTCAAAGGATGGAAGAGCGAGGCTGGTACTGTCATCTATATATTTATGTGTATATTTTTGTCCTTTACACTTGAGTGGCATAAAATAATTGGCAAGTCAAAAAAATGTAAAAAACATGCTGCTTTAAAAAAAAAATAGAGAATGGATCAATATTGGGCTTTGAATTAGTTCACAGAGGCACTTTCCTTATGCAGTGCCATAGGGTTTGTGTCATGTGGACATCTACCATCTGTTTATTGAACCCCTTTTACTGGTCAAAAACCCACCAACATCTGGCTTTTGCCATCAATGTCAAAGGGTACAGTCCTGCAGCACAAGCATTATCTTATCCAGCTCCAATCAACACTGATTGCAACATGACACATGGGTGGACATGCTAATTTTTGCTTGTCGCCTCTGTGAATAACTTATGTGACTCTTAAGCTTCTTTTTCAATACATGTATGAAAAATGCTCCACTTAATACGTCAGCCCAGCATATCAGAGTTTGCACCTACTTGAAGGTGTGTATTTAACTGAATGCACTCATCCTTAGTCAAGAATTGCAGTGGATAAACATTTTATTTCCCATAAATTCATCACAATAAAACTTTCTCATTATTTTATTGTCTAAACGCTTTTATTATGATGCTGCAAAATCAGGAAATGTTTAACATGACTCCTTTACAGCTGAAAGTGATACCTGAAAATACAAACAGCGAGACAGGAGAGAACTTCAAACCACAGAAATTTAGTTAGAAGCTACAAAAGTACTGAGAGCTGAACACACAGACACTTTGAAATTGTCTTTCTCTCTCTGCTCTCCTGCACACACACGAGTTAAGTCTTTGCAAGACCATCTACAGCTAATGGGGAAAAGGTCAATTGCCTACTTTTAGCCCCATATTAAAAAACTGTATATACACACTAATTTTGGTGTACAGTCAATATTGCTGTGCTGTTGTCAACCCTTATAGCAGGTTTGTATACTATAACATCAGCATTTATGGCCCGCACCAAGGGCAGAAGGCTTCCCTCAAAGACTAAAGGGTTAGTCTTCGTTCACTCGAGGAGCAAACAGCTATCTGAGAGTGTTAAGGATGACAGCACCTCTGCCGCTTCCTCCTCTCATCTAGATCCAGGCCAGCTGTAGGGGGCTTTGGCTAATAGCCTTGTAGGCTTCTCACCGTGTCTTCCCTTTTATTTTCCTCCTCCGCCCAGCATGTCATCTCCCTGTCTCGCTTTATTCTCTGTCCTTATACACACCACTCTCCCTCTGCCTCGTTGCCAACATCGTATTTAACACACAAACCCTCTCGCCAGGAAAGCAAAAAGTCACCTTCACACAAAGGTCATTCCTTCCATTACATTTACGGTAGCGATGTCAAGATTCATAGTCAGAGGCGCACACTCTGACACTTATCTCCTTTTCATATAGCCAATGTTCAGTTTTCCTTTATATACATAAGACATTCCTCAGTTACCCTCGCAAATGTCAAGTGTAGTGGAGAACACAGTAGAGGCTGACACACTCTGACTATAAGGTGCTCTTTTCCTGCCCATCCCATCACTCCTGATGATGTGCAGACCCTGGAAGTCCACTGGCTTAAAATAGCAACAGCTATGCAACAACTTTTTTTTCTTCACAGCGTTTCTTCCAGTGTCTTCTCTGAGTCCAAAATAGAAAACTTGTTACCGTGTGTTCCTTCATTTCAGCCTTTTTTTTCCCGCCCTCCTCCAAGGCCTAGTCTCAGACACAGTGCTACTTCATTTGATTCAGTATAAAGGGAATATTAAGCGGACATTCAGTGACATTCAGAGTACTGTCAGCGGCTTGTACAGTGGCACAAGCTGCTGTATAATTCGGCGTAATTACACTGCCTGTTTTGCAAGGAGCTCCCCAGTTCAACTAAATGCAGTTCTTGAACATGAACATGGCCGGTAATGGACTTGTCATGAGTGAAGCGTGAAGCCTGGCCTGACACGAGCGCTACAGTAGGGTGCATGTCATGTCCTGCCACATCAGGACATTGTCACCCATTTCCCCCCCACCCTCCCCCACCTCAGACTTCACTGATAGCCGCTGACAGCCACCATGTTTCACCAAAGTGTTGACACAGTGAATGCCACGACACTTATCTCCGCTCGCCTTTGTCCTGTCCCACTCCAGAGTGTCAAGGCCACTTCTGGGGGCGCTTAATGTCAGATATATATGACGGACTCTTTTCAATGGAGTGAGAGCCAAAGGACAAAAAGGTGCAGGTGGAGGTGCAGGGACAGGCATGGGAGGGGGAGAGGGAGAGAGAAAATAAGATAGAGCAGGAAGGAATGAGTGCTCCCCAGCCCTCCTGGTGGGTTTCACTTGCAGCAGCAACACTTATAGGCTCAGCTCGGGGCTGGGCTTTGCCTCCCACTGACACTCCAATCAGTGCAGAACCACTGTAATGCACCTATGAAAAGTTGTGCTCCTCAGGTCCTGCTGAAATTCATGCCCTGTGATGTATCTGTAGTGTGGCTTTTCCATTGGCACTTTTGGCTGCGTCGAGTCAAACTGTGCAGCGCTAATAATGCATTTTCATTAGAGATGTAAATCATAAGTTTCATTACATGATATTATATATATTCACTGGACAACAATTCAAAGTTTGCTGATATCACAAATGATACATGTTGCTATCCAATAAAAAAACAAAAAATAATATAAAAATAAATAAAATTTAAAATTATATCGGATCTTTCAACCCTGAGTCATTATATTAGTCTAGATCAATGTATCGTTACACCCTTAATTTCCGTTGCAACTCAGATGGACCTTCTTCTAGATGTGTTGATGTCTTGCCGATTGTGACTAACCCATTACACCCCCCTTTTCTCCCTCTCAAACAAGTGTTTGTTGCAAGACTCATGTGCAGTAGAACAGAGAAAAAAAAGTGTTTTTATAAGCCTCCGTGTGTTCAGCTGTCGGTACTTTTGTAGCTTCTAACTGCATCTCTGTGGTTTGAAGTTTAGTTTCTCTCCTGTGTTGCAGTTTGTATTTTCAGGCACCTGCTTTATTTAATTGTTTCATGTTTGCTTTCAGCTGGTTCCTCATACCTACATGACAGAATAGGAGATGGCTAATGACTCCCACAATGACCCCTACATTACCAGTGGAAAGTACCGGCAGCAACAGGCTTACCAGTCCTTAATCACACTGCAAAAGATTTACAAATACTACACATGTGGTTAACTTTGTAAAACAGTTGCAGTTTCTTTTTATGAATAAGACTGCTTGGTTAGGTTTAGAAACAGATCGCTGTAGGGTTGAAAGTAACGCCCCCCTAGAGGTTGCTATGTGACAGTAAACAGGTATATCAATCAGAATAAGATGCTTTCACATTCAACCAACATGCATGTTGTCTTGGTTAGGACGTGTTGGTTTTACAACTGCTCAAGCTTGGTCCATCTTTACTAAAAAGACACACCTTCAAGCAGGTAGCCTTGCTGTAATGAAGATGCAAATCCCTGCTGTGCTGGGAGACGTGCAGAGTCAAACCGAGCCAAGCCAAACCAGCACGTGTGTATGAAAAAGGAGTATAAGTATGACTGTCTCCAGCCTTTCTATTTAGGTGGAGTGAAGTGCAGTAAAGCTCTTTCATTTATTTATTCATTCATTGGCAATATTTCACTTATTTTCTGTACTGTGCTGCAGTTATCTGCTGTTCGTTTAATAGTATATATCAGTGTATAGTAGATGCTGCATGATCTCACTTGTGCGACTGAGTGAAATATGAGAAAATGATGTGTTATATAAATTATTTTTCTTTCAGCTCACTCTTCATTGCACATCAGCTTTCATCTACATTTCTATCACGCACATATATTTTTTTTCTTCATCTTCAAAACATGATTTTGTTTGTCTTTTCTTTATTTTCAACTGCATGGAGCTTTTATTGCAAATACACTTAGTCTGTGCATTAATGAACCTATCTCTGTTTCTTTTCTAGCACAAAGCCACTGTGCTACATTGTGATGCTATGAATATGTGTGTTGATGTAATGATGTGTTTGCCTCAGAGAATTAATGAATCAGGATGCGGCTTTTTCGAGGTAGCCACTTAGTCACCTGTTTCACCAGATTAGGCCATCCACAGCAGCCGATAAAACTCCGATCTGATTGGTTAAGAAGAGCCACTCACCTCATTATCTCCCTGTCATGCAGACTTGGATGTATCTAGACAGGATTATTATTATTTCCCACTGTGAACCAAAAGTCCAGTTGGGATCTGTTGCATGTATATTTCTCCTCTATGACACAAATCACAGTGTCAGTGAGACGAGCTGTATATCACATCTGTGTGACACCTCCCACATCAGATCAAGTCAATAAATAGATTAGAACAAGTGGAGCTTCAATGTCTTGTATCGCTCTCCCAAAGGGATTTAACTGTTGTCATGGAGACCCGATGTGAATCAACAAAAGAGGTGACTGATAACATTGACATGACTAATCTCTTTTTCTTATTTCTGCCCCCTGTTCCTTCTTCCTCTTTGCCATTCTCTCTGTATCTGTGGCCCATTTGTTTGAGTAGCTCGTGTAGGATATACTGTTTTTCTCCTCCCTTCTCTCCCCCCTTCCCTACCCCCCCCCCCTCTCTGTATCTTCCATGCTTCCTCACCCCATGCATCCCCTCCTCCTCTTGTCTAAGATAAGTGTGTGCATAGAGAAGTGTCAGCTATAAATCACATTTCACTGTGTAGCCTTCTCAGATACCAGCAAGATAAAGAAAGCCATAAATAAGGCCACATCATATACAAGTTATTGCTTTGCTTTTAAACCTAACGGGGCCATGAATAACCGAGGGAATAATGCGTAAAAAAAAAAAAAAAAAAATTGTGAATCAAGGCTGAGCTCTGCTATAGGGGTTGCAGGAAAAACCGTGTCCCTACAAAATGCATTTAAGTAGTTGTCCTTGGTGTTGAGCATGCTAATGTGATGGGGTGCATAACGACGAGCTGCGCCTGCAGATGGATGCCGATCGGGTTGTGCAGGATGTGGTCTACGATTAGCTGTTCTTGAGGATTTTAAATTTTGGCTCTCAGTCACCATAGCAACCAGAATACAATAACACCCTTTTAAATCTGAGCCCATTGCTTCCCCCTTTTTTCTTTATTTTTTTTTTAATGTCTTTATTCCTTTTTCTATTTTCTTTCTGTCTTTCTATCTTCCTTCCTTCCGGTCTGCCTTTTTTTTCTCTCTCTCTGTCTCTGTCTTCCTCAGTCTTTGCCCTCCCACCCCCCTTTCATTCTCACCACTCTCAGGGCTTAGAGAGGGGAAAAAAAAAGGAGAGGCAGGGAGTTGGACAGAGATGGAGGGGAGGCGGGAGAGAAACAGGGAGAGACAGGGGAGAGTCTGTGAGTGAAAGCGATACAAAGTGAGGGAGGGGAAGGCGAGAAGCTACACAGAACGCGGGGGGAGCAGGAGTGAAAATGAGAGAGAGTTTCTTGTCTTGTCTCCCAGCTCGAGCTAGCCAGCCAGTAATTCAGTCTATTCCTCAGACAGAGGCTTTTTTCTTCCCCTCTACCTCTGGATGTGCTTTATCTGGCTGGAGTGTCGCTCCAGCTGGGTATCAAGCCCTGATTTGGGAATAGAATAAACAACATTTTCACCAAAAACTGAAGCGTAAATTTAACTGCCTGAGCAAGAGCGTGCAAATAAATTGTTGCACAGAGATAGGCCTGTGTAAAAAGGAGGCGCACGGTAGCATTGTTTAATTAGCCGATGCGTTTTTCCCTATCACTGTCAAGCCAGATTAGCCTTGTCCCTGGTTAGGAGATGTGTCAGAGTACCTCTTTCTTTATTCTCCCTAATGGCTTCCTGCATGTCTATATTGGGAAGTGGGTCTGCCTCCCTCCTGGAAGGCAACAAAACCAACCACAAACCCTAATAGTGTAGGTTTTTAAGATAAATATTTTCTATGCAAAATGACAAGCCACATTTTCAGCCATTATTATAATAGAGTTGAACTCAACAAAATGAGTGAACATTAATTTATTACTCACAGAGTGGATACGATAGAGCAGGGGTCTCAAACTGGTGGCCTGGGAGCCATTTCTCCCCCTCTATCCCTTCCTCCAGCCTACAGCATGATGTCAAACATATAATATAATCTGGCATGCAATTTTTTAAAAATTGAATTAGATTTTTTCTAGCTGTTTCATATCAATTTAAATTACCCTTCAGTTGACCCATGCTAAGTCCCATCTCCTTTTGCTCTGTACTCTAGTGACAGCTGAGCAAGCTTGGTACCCAGTGAAACCTTGGTCAACTTTCTCCTTCTTAAGCTAATATCGTCAAAAAGCTAGCTAACTGGGTAGATAACAACTGATGTAGACTGATGTTAGCTATTGTGCTACAAAGCATGACACTAGCAAAGAAAAAAATCTTAATCTAGATTAGCTAGCGAGCTAACTTGTGTTTCCGAAAATGAGCAATTTAAGATGTGACTGTCACTTTTACTGGTCCCCCAGCAACATCTATGAACAATCTTCAAAATGTTTTGTTTTTTTTTCACTGTAGAAAAACCTAGCACAGAGAAGCACAGAAAACAGGGGGGTGACTTAGGAAGGGTCAACTGAATACAACTGACTCTTCCTAAGTCTTGCCCCTTTTTGCTCTGTGCTCCAATAACAGCTGAACAAGCTTGGTACCTGGTTGAAACTCCGTCAACGTTAATATAAGAAATGTAATAGCAAAAATGTAATGAGTAACACCTTACATTAGCTAACGTTAGGAAAAATTTTTAGTTAACTGGCTAGATGATGGTTGATATAAATTAGTTAGTTAGCAGGGGTTTTGCTAACATTAGCAATAAGACATAATTAGCTAGGTAATAACTGATTAGTCAGCTAGTTAGCTAGTATTTTGCTAACTTTCTTTTAAAAATTGATAAGCCAAGCACAAGTACAGAAAACAAGAAACGAGAAAGTTGACCAAGGCACCAAAAGCAGGCAGGACTTAAGTAGGGTCAATTGTAATAAAAATGCAAGTGATATATTTGATATTCTTTGCCCAGAGAAGAATAGCTTGTACAACAATATTTCTATATTAGCAAAGACACTGGCAGAGCTAAGTAGCAAGTTATTAAGTGACAAAGCTAGAGTTTTCAACATATACTCTAAGGCGTTTAACGAAAGCACAAAGATACCAACAATGCTTGTTCAGCTCACTCAGCTCAGTGACTTTCATCAGGGGTATTAATAACCAAATCACAAATGACAAAGTTACCCCTCCATGAAATAACAATACTGTCTGTGACCCCAAGCCAATCTGAGTTTGAGACCCTTGCAATAGACTATTGTCTCCATTTCCATTAGCTGTCCAGCAGACTGTGTCCATCCAGCTGGTATCTGAGAGGTGACCGTCAGCTTTGTCTGTTTGTGGCCACCATGTGCTGTATATCTGCTGTATCTGAATCTGAGCTGACCCTTGATCGGAGTGGGTGGACGACAATGTGAATGTGTTAATGATGGCCACTCTTGCAGACATACGAGACACTGGGGCCAAGCCTGTGATGGTCTACATCCACGGAGGATCCTACATGGAGGGGACGGGCAACATGATCGATGGGAGTGTTCTGGCCAGCTATGGAAATGTCATCGTTATCACTCTCAACTACCGCGTCGGCGTCCTCGGTAAGCATCTTTTTCTTTTTTTTCTTTACTTCACCTCCTCCTTCAAGGACATTTTTCTGGGCCATCTTTGTAGGGCAGCTAGGTGTAATGAGCGCCGCTGATTGCCACATGCACTCCAAATAAGGCCGGGGGAGAAGGCATGCGGACTGGTTCCCGTGCTTCTTGTTGATGTGGTGCTCATGTATCAGAATCACAGTAATTGAGTGTGCTGAATGTGGGTTTGTTGTTGTGACTGGGGTTTGGAATAAATTAAGAAATTATTGTAATGAGGTTGGAAAAAAAATGATGAGATGGGCGTGATGCTGGAGAGATAGAGGAGAAGAGAAGAGTGTGTCAGAGTGAACGAGGGCTTCTCTCTCTGAGTTGTGGTTGGTTGCAGATTGACTCACACAGCTGAATCCTCTTTCAGACACTTGTGTGTGCGCGCATGTGTGTGTGTGTGAGAGAGAGAGAGAGAGGGAATGGAGAGGCAGAGAGAGCTCCATGGAAACAGCTGCAGCAACACAAAATGGAGTTTGTTAGCACACTAGCCGAGCTTTGTACCTTTTCCATCCATCTCTCTGACACAGCTGATTTCCCTCCTCGCACATTTTTTACATTTAGAGTGGTTGTGTACCGGGTACAAACACTTTGAATATAAAATCAAATTTCCATGTTGTTGTTTGCATTTGTTAAGAATATTGCTTCAGATTTGGACTATTGTTGGCTGCTGGTAACAAATAAAATGTGTTATTCCATAAGTTTCCTTTGGTCAACAAATCCCATGAAAGCACCAAAACCAGCAATTCATAAATCTGTCTCTCAATACTTTCAGTATTCCTCAATATATTTCAGACAGCCTCAAGCAATTGGTCCCAATATACTTCCAAGTAATTTGGTAAAACAGATGGGCACTATTAGTTTTAGCAAGCATTACTCAGAGACAGGTAAATATTGCATTTGTTGGGGACAATTTTTAGGCACAGATTAAAGTGAATATTTGCTAAATAGCTAGTGGCGATTATAGAATAATGGTAGAAGTGAAAAGGTAGTGCAACACGATTAGAGGGATGTCATGAAGTCAGCAAACTGACTTTGTCCTGTAATCAATTATGTTTTTAGAGGGGCCAGATTTTGACAATGTTTATCCTATGTTGCTAATGGCAACGCCTTTGGTCTACGTGACAGAACTGCATCTTAAGTCAAAGATTAACCTTTAGTATGGATGAGAGAAAGAGTTATAAATGCACATCAGACATTATACTTGCTCAATGCAGTAACAGAGTGTCTATTGGTCAGCTCCATCTTGGATCAATAATATTCTCTACAATATATACTGTAAATACTATATTATATACTACATTGTAGCCTAAAAACTCTACATAGTAATATGACTTTCATGATCAAAGTGATAAGTAGCAACATACAGTCGTGGAAGAGTGAGAGGATCATAGGGACACACTGCTGCCTGTAATATTCCTGTAATATTTATGTAATATTTCTACCTTGTGTAACCATGAGTGTCTGTGCTGCTAAAAATACACTACCAGGCCGAGCCACCCCTGTAACAAAACATTTTAGGGGAGACGTGAATACAGATATATATTTTTACTGTAGATATTTGGTGTAAACTGTGAGTGTAGCAGGTAATGTGACTGAGGAAATTAACCTGCACTGACCGCCCTGCACTCAGCTGCTGCAGTTACATAATTTGAGGTTAAGTTTATACACTCAAAACTAATGTGTGTTTTCAAAATGAAAGCGTTATTAAAGTGGAGGCCAGTTCAAGGGGCCGACAATTTGCATTTTGAAGACAGTATACCTTTCAAGTTTTTTTCCCCCAAATTTATTAGTTTTCCTAATTGGAAAAGAAACATTATGAATATAAATACAGCAAAAAAAAAAAAAAAATGCACATTTCTAATCACAGTTTAGAAGTTGACTGTTTCAACAAATTATTTCATTCAACTTGACTGCTAAATTCTCTCTGCATAAACAGCCAGACTTTTTGAAATAATATGTGTCCCTGTGCCTAACAGCTGACATAGCTAATTAATGGGCTCATTAGCTGACTAATAAAATGATCTTTATAAACATGGTAACACCCATAAACTTATCTATCTATATCTATCTAAACTTTGCCAGAATTATTCAGCATTAGCTACTGTAATCTCTTGATCATACCAGAATAAATAAGACTCCTGCAGCAAAACCCTTCAGTGAAGTGAACTGAGTGAGTGTGTGTTTTACCGCTTATTAATACACGTTTTACTTGTAAAAGAATGAATTCTTCTGTCAGAAGTTATTTAGTTTGTGCTTCACATTAGTTCATATTTGTTCTGCTAGTGAATACAACAGGACAGTGAATGCAGCATTGACTCAAATAAACAACCTGGATCTATAATCATAACCAGATATGGCTTTGTTTTAATGGGTTCTTAAAGGCAGAAAGGTTGGGGGACACTGAGCTACATCAGGCTTTGGCTACACACACTTGTTGGTATTATATTTCCTTCCAGAATATAAGCAGCCTTATACTTAAAGGAGCGGTCTGCCTCACCTTTCTGCTCACAGAGCTCCACGTGTCAAGAGCAGGGGGGTGACAGAGGAGTGGTGCAGCTTTATCCTCCAGGACATTGAGATGACTGCTGTGGTTGAATCACACAGACACAACTACATTCATTCCAAGACTCTTTTTTTTGATGGAGATGAGAGCGCTACGGCCTATCGATTTTGTCATCACGAACGCTCGCCTTGAATGTGCTGTGTTTTCCTCTGTCATTTTTGTTGGAGTATCATTTTGAGCATTGTAATCAGCCTTCAGGGTGGTAAGGTAGTCGGAGTACTGGCTGAGCACGCCGCCTCGCGCTCCTCTCTGCCGCTGGTTTAAAGCCGAGCACGTAAGCCTAATACAGATTCATGGTCATATTTCTTTCATGGCACTTCAATTATGAGTCAGATGTTTCTTCTCTCGCTGCCACATTTCGCTAAATGTCATTCTACATGCATGCACACACACCCTCAAACACCACATATGAGCGCTGTGAGCATGTGCATGCTTACACACACATGCCAGTGTTAATGCAGACAGTGAGACACAAGCAAAAACAACCTACTACACATACAGATGCGGTTTGCACACATGCGTACACACTCTCATGCACATACACACACACACACACGCACACACACACACACACACACATTTCACAAAGCAGCTCTCTTGGTGAGCTCCCCAGCAGCCATTCTGAGAAATGAGCAGAGAAGAAGTGATGCATGTAGTTGAGCGATAATGTCCATCGCTGTAGCATGGTCTGATAATCTCCCCATGGTACAGCTTTAAACTGTTATTACAGACACACTCATATAAACCAAATAAAACCAAGGCCAGAGAGACATCAGACCATGATGGGCCAATTAACACTAAGCTGTCTGAAGATTTCCAGTCATAAAGTGTGAATTGCAATACTCGGAACATGAGAAATCGCAATTACATGTCTCCATTTTATTTTTGTTTGCAGTTTATTTATTGAAAATGTGAGCAGTTTCAGCGTTAATCTAGTCTAGACAGCCTTAAATGGAGTAGATTAACTGTTTGTACTGGACACTGTATATTAGCTGCTGCACACACACACACACACACACACACACACACACACACACACACACACACACACACACACACACACACACAGTTTGAAAGCACTCACAGTGTTCCAGTGAAAAAAAGAGAATTGTTGCACCAGCTTTAAAAAAATGCTTCAGTTGGTAACACAAATGAATTAAGATTTTTCAAATTAAGTTAAAAAGTTATATGAACATAATTGAAACACTAATTGATTAATAATCAATTAACCAAGAAAATAATCGACAGATTAATTGATGATTAAAAAAATTGTTTGTTGCAGCCCGAACTTCAACTACTACTGAAAGAGGTTTTACAGTGTAACATCAGGTCATCTGACAGCTGAATGACAGCAAATACTCCAGTTTTTACTTCAACTCGAGTACAGGGCAGCAGCAGAACTTCCTTCATTTGAATATTACAAAAAAAAAAAACCCAGTAATTTAGATTGTACATGGCAGTTTTTCATGAAGAAATGCAAAATAAATAAATAAATAAATAAATATTAATGAAAAAATGAAAGCTCTTTTAATTAGCCTGCTTAAAGGGATGAGGGAATAATGGAGGCAGAGAGAATTAGACAAGATAATGAGTTTAAAGTGAAAGCAGACAAGGCAACTCAAACTACGCTTTCTGACACTAATATAGCTCTCATACCGTCCTCGTGCAATCTGAACATGGCATTAATAATGCAGTAAACACCTTTGAAATACACACAACAATCTGAATATTTAACTCCTCACACAGAAATAATAGGCCTAAACTATTAGGCAACAATAGAGCTCATGGAGAACATTTTTCACCAGCAAATTTCAGCAAATTGGACGGCACCGAACCTCGGCAAATGTCAGCAATGAATGAATGTTTTATTTATCTGTTGCATTAATTTCATTTTGGTCACACCATTTTTTTGTGTTAACACTATTTCAAGATTTCAAGTCAAAAGGAGTAAAATTATTGAGAGCTGGTGCTTGATGTGTTCATGAAATATAGATTCAGCAGCCTGGTTTTATAATCTGTGCAGAGCAGCTGCAGATTCTACAGCAAAAAACACAAACTGAGAATATACTCGCAGGGAGAAAAAAAAAAGAGAAATGGGAGAGAAAGAGAAGAAATACTGTGGAGAGGAGAGGTAACATTGAGGAGAGTTGTACAAATTCTATTCGGAGGCAGTAATGTGTCGAGTTGCTGCCACTCCTGTTCCAATTAAAGAGGAGTCCACTAAGTTTCCAGTGCTGTTCTATCATCCCCCTGCAGCTCTTCGCCCGACGCTGCTGTAATGGTAATTATTGCTTCAAAGGGTGGACCGCAATCCTCCTGAGGCCCCATTTGGGAACTTTCATATCTCAACCTTTCACTATTTAGATGAATGAGAATTCATATCAGATTTAATCTTTAATTACTTATTGACCCACCACAGCACAGATTATCACCTGATGAGATATGGAGAGTAGAGTTTTACACCGTCCAGACTGTCCCGTTAGGACGTGTCACACTCCGCTCCGGTCCAGGGAACTGAAGAGCAGAGTTTGTTTACCAAAGAGAAACAGTGTTTGGATTTCTGCTCATTGATCTGTATGTGTGTGTGAGAGTAAAAGAGACGTTGTGCGTGTGACTTGTCTGCCCACGTGCGTGTAAAGGGGTGTGTGTGTGTGTGTGTGTGTGGTCTGTGCATGTGTGGCGCATGCTTGTGCCTAGTTGCCGCGCCTCTCTAATGATGTGTAATGAGTCCCAGTCAGAGGGGAGTATCTTGTATCACTGCTCTTTACAAATATAATTACTCACTGGCTCTCCAGAGCATGTCAATTTCCCAGTCCATTGGGGGGGGGGACTTAATTACTAGTTTCCAAATGCATTAAAAATTAACAAAGGCTGCCTCTCTTGCCAAAACCCAAGGTGAGAGTCTAAAAAGCTGCTCTAAAGAGGAGAATGGTCAAGTACAGTGTGTACTTGGGGAGTTTTCACCTCTGACAGGGTTTATTTGTGACCTTTGATGACTATCTCCCGTATCTCTCTGATCGCAGCCATTTTATGGCACCGGCTGCTGTGGACCGTCACCTCAGTGTGCCCAAGTTATTCAGGCCTTCTAAAGAATAGCTTTAGATCCAATCAAAATAACCTCAACCTTACTGTACGAGTGTATGTGAAAGCAGCGTTCTCTGTCAGCTCTGAAGTGGCAGGTGATTTAGCATTGATTTGTTCAACTGCCAAAGTTATTCTGTGTGTGATAAGTGACTCTGCCTCTTTCTGTTATGTCCCTCTGCTAAAGTAAAGATGGCGACTGAAAAACTTTCTCAAAATAATGTTTCTAAATAATGACTTAGTGGGCCCTGTCTTACGCTGATCTAAAGTGCAAGTTGAAAGTGTGAGACACAATGGATTTAATTTATTTAAGGTGTGCTTTGCTTTTGCCGTCTTACACCAAGGGAGCAGGGGTGTTCTGCCCTATCCTGCCCCTTGTGCCATCAGCGCACAGGAGGATACACCAATCAGATTTGCCCAAGTTCCCTGATTAATCCATAGAGTTTAGGCTGAACATGCAATAAATCAATCAGAGAGTCGGCTCTCATCACCTGTCAGAACCAGGTGCGCCAGGAGCACAAGTGGTGGCAGCATGACAGTGGCTTTACCAGGAGGAAACAAAGAGAAAAGACTTTCAGAGCGAGGAGACGGATCTCCTGGTTCGACAAGTGAAAGCATGAGAGCCTGCAATATATGGAGACGTCTCCAAAGCAGCTCAATGTGTAAATAGTTTATTTTTCATCAACACTTGCAAAAAGTAATACAATAAATGAGCCGGAAAAGTAATGCAGATATGTAACTGGTTATGTTTTACACTGAAGCACCTTGCAATTATGTTATATTTTATGATTTATTATTATTATTATTATCATCGTCATTATTATGCAGCGCTGCTGGCTGAGGAGTGGTGAAGAGAGGGTGAGGTCGAAAGCAGAGGTGAACCAACTCAGTGGGTCTGTTATGCCACAGACTTTGCACTTCAACCAGGTTTTAGCTGGCCTGCGGTGCAAGGGGTTTTTATTCCAACGTGCTGAGCACAAGATAGAAAATACGCCCGGCCATGCCTTCATTTTGCCGTCAGGCGCAAGTTCATTTGCTATCTTGCACATATGGCAAAAATGGCAACTGCACCAATATAAGAGAGCAAATCCACCTACGCCATCAGTACAACCACTTTACACCTGGTGTAAGATAAGGTCCAGTATCTCAAAACAATGACTTATTGTCTCAAAATAATGAAAAACTTAATCATAATCATGACTTAGCATTTCTAAATTATGACTTAGTGTGCCAAAATAATGAAAAACATAATCCAAATAATTACTAAGTATTTCAAAATGACTGATTACAAGGTAATGATAAACAAAGGCATGCTGTCAAATTGCATATAAGAAGGTAACTGCGATGAGCATAATGAAAGTTGTCATTTCAAATTTAAAAAAGTTATTCAGGCATTCTAAAGATTAACCTCAACTTAATGAAAGCATGTGAAACCTACAGTATGAGTGTATGTGAAAGCGGTGCTCTCAGTCAGCACTGAGGCAGCAGGTGATTTAGCATTGATTTGTTAAATTGTTAGACTTCTTCTGTGCGTCTGCCTCTCTCTGTCATGTCCCTCTCCTAAAGTAAAGATGGTGACTGTTGGTAATTCAGCCAGGGATTTGGGGAGCTGAGGATATTTGTGGAAGTGTGTGAACAATATCTTGGAGCAACAGAGAGTCTATCACACAAGTTTGTATAGTTGTTTTTTTCACTACTCAAGTGCTGCCGAGCTCCTCTGAGAGCCAGTGTACTCATGACCTCCTCACCCTGACACTGTACTCTGCTGGATGCCAGAGGTGGCAAACTACTAGCAAAGTACAAATACTTTGTTGCTGTACTTAAGTAGGGTTTTCAGATATCTGTACTTTCTTTCTGCTCCTTACATTTTCAAAACAAAGCATGTGAGAGGAATTACAGATTGTAAAGCTGCAACGATTAGTTAATTAAAAGATTAGCCCAGTGGTTCCCAAACATTTTCTGCCATGCCCCCCTTCTGAAGCCAAAAAAAAAGCTGGAAAAAAAAACAAAAAAACAAAAAACTAAATCCACACAACAAAGGTAACAGCTGCAAGCTTGTTTACATTCATACCCTTAGTGACCCTCACGCTAATTTGTCATTATCAGTGTGTAGATTGCCAACTTGGAGGTTGTTGTTGTTTCCCACGGCAACAGGGGACGTTGAAAATACAGATAGCTGATATGACGTATGCTGTGAGTGATGGCCACCTGTCTGAAACATTCGTCCAATGGCAGGCTTATACTCACAGTCACAGTGAGTCAGACTGCTAAACAATTAATCAATTAATTGTCAAAGCAATTGGCAGACTAATCAATAATGAAAATATTTTTCAGTTGCATCCGTAATTGATTGTATTTATTTTACATCATTGTGCGTTGCTTTCCCAACATCAAGACTGATTGCAAAATGGATGGACAATAACACAGAAAAAATTCCTTGGTGTATCCATCGTATCATGAATGCATGGATGAACAAACGTAACAAGATGAAAATGACATAAAAGTCCTAACAAGATGTAAAAAGATGAAACAAGATGAAAAAGACAAGAAAGGGAGACTCTACTATGGAGAAAAGTTGAGGCTCAGTTAGCTTTGCACAGAAAACAGCCTGCAGAAATGTCCTTCAGAGGGTGACTTTTTACTTTTATACTTTGAGTACACTTTTACTTGAGTAAAGAGGTTGAATCAGTACTTCTATTTTTACCAGAGTCTTTTTTTTAACAAAAGCATCTGCATGACGGCTTGAGTAAAGAATGTGTATTCACCTCTGCTGGATGCTGGTTAAGTAGTTACACAGGTCATCTAGGATGTCATCTGGATACTGCCTTTCTGAGGTCTTAAATAATTTGCACTTGTCATTTCAAGTGTTTTATATCTGGATAAAGTCCGGATGTGATTTAATACGGTTTCCTTTACACTCAGACACAAATATACCTTGGCCAGATCACAAATCTGATTGCTATCCGCCTTAGTTTCCCTGGGCTGCATGCCAGTCAGGGTCAGCCTTCTTCCAGTCCAGAGGGAGGTGGAAATGCACCTGAAGCTGTTTGGTAACTGCCAAAAAAAAACACCAGAAAAAGAATAACTTCTGCACTTTAGCAGCTTAGTTACAAGAATGAACAGTTAGCAATAGCAGCTAGCCAGCTAACAACTGAAAACACATGGATGAATTGTATTTCTGAACCACGAGCAAGATAAAAGTTTTATCATCTTCAAAGGCTGTCAAAAACCAATGCTCTATCACCCACACAGATCACAGAGGTATTGATATCTTTCACTTATATTTGCTTGTAATACTTATCGTACTACTCAGCTCTAGCCTCCCTGATTTTATTGTATGCTCGCACGGCTTTTATATAATGATGAGTGTGAAAATTACTTTTTTTTTTTTTACTGCTCAAGTTCATGTGCAGGATATAATCCGTCTGGGTGCGTCTCATTTGTCACATCGGATGTCTGGGATCACAAAAATCACTCTGTGAGTTACTACGGAATAAAATTCGACATGACAGCCTCCTGTGTGGCGAGGGTGAATCGACTTAAAATAAAGAGCCTCCCTCAGTAAGTGTTCCCAGTCTCAGTCATTTTGGTTATCATCTGATATATGAGCCTGGCGCCGAGCAGAGGAATTCTCAAACAGTAGGTGGAAGAAAAAGCGAAGGCAGAGTGAGTTCTCTTTGTCTTCTATTATCAGGAGGGGAGCTGAGATGGATATTTACTTGTTTTCATTGCCATTAGGATGAATTCATCCAAATTAAGCAGAGAACAAAAACATTTATTCATCCTATTAATGTCAGGGAGTGAGGGATTGAAGTAATGGTTTTCATGCTCCAGTCTGCAGCAGCTTGTTGACGCTGCTCTCCTACAAATCACTGCCAGGAAATTAACTCTTAAGCTGCTCTTGCCAGAAACACCGCAACAAATGCCTGGCTGTGCAAGACAGTGCAGAGATGGGGCCTATTGTTTCTCAGAGCTCTGCTTGTCACCATCCCAAAGAAGATGTTTCCTCTCTAACTCTTGAAAAGTATTGATTAAAACTGAAAAAGAATAATGCTGAGTGGGGCTGAGGCCCAGAAATAATGGAGCAGTTGATGTTAAACAGCACTTACACAGCAGGACCTAGAATCTTCTTCATGCATGCATGCAAATATAGCACGGCTCAAACATTTAAAGGTTCTGTGTCATTAACTTTGCATGAAATTGTTTTTGTGTTCTCTACAATAATTAAATCCCTGTATTTCCTCGTAACATTCTCACAAGTTCTCAGTTGCAGTTACTGGGCTTTGATTGGCAGACAGTGCAGTCTCCACCACATCCAGACAGTGTGTCATTTCAAATGCTGGAGGCCTCCCTGATTGTAAGTGTGTAGTCTGTTGTTGAGGGAGGGAAACCAATCAAGACTAATTGTGTATTCAGACTCTGAAAGTCCAAAATCTGGAACGTCAAACTGGGTTTCCTTGCAGCACTCCCTTTATTCAGAATTTTTCAAACCCTGACAGACATAAAACAAAATCCAGACTGGTATTTTAAAGATTTACAAGGTTATATGGTTAAAGTGCTATCCCTTATATTTTCATTGTTTTTGATACTATTTATGGTTTGCATTTTTTCAGCTTTATCTATTCAGTATATTTATATTATCTCACTGTATAGCAGTTTTTGTTGTTGTTTCCAACAATGGAACCCAGAGAAATTCATAATTTATTCAAGATAACGGTGTGCTTCCTGCTAGCTGCTGGTTGCTATAACTTCCAGGAATATGTCAGATACGTCAGAGAGTGAGGAAGGAAGCCTGCAAAAACACGACTAAACGTAATGTGAATAAAACTCAATACATTACCTTGTCCGTGAACATGATTTCTTCCTGAGTCATGCTAGATGGATTTTCATCTGCAATGGCGGTTGTTCCCATGATCCCACACCACTTCAGATGTCATCAAACTACATGTTTTGCTGTTATAAAAGTGAGAGAGACCCCTAGAGGCAGATCTTACATATTATGCATAGAAGCTACCCACACATGAGATTTACAGGAAATGATTCATACATGAAATCCAGCGTTGATGTGTTTAATTTTACTGATGTCATCCTCACTGATTACTGTTCACTGTCCTTCAGTCTTATCATATAAGGCAAACTAAATATTTCTTTCAGCTGTTGTATTGTATTTTAATATAAGATAGTTAAAAAATGTTGCTTTACAAGCTAAAAACAACAGCAAAACACACTGCAGCTTGATTGTGTAACAGACACAGGAAATAGACACAGTGTCTGACAGCAACTATTTATCAACAATAAATCCACAAAAGAGGTGTTGTCTTTTTATGATTTTTGATAGGTTATCCGTTTTGAACGTGTTCTGGTAACATCTGCAGATTGGATATTGTGGGTGTATGTTCCCCAAAAAATAATTACCATCTGATTATTTTGAGCTTGCAGCTGTGGAGAATTCATTTATTTGGGTCTATCATACAGTCTCATTGGCTACATCTGGTAAAAAAAAAAAATTAGTTACTGAATAAGAAAGTGAAATATGGACACAGCGAGACAGCAGAATTAAAGCAGTCTATTAAGTAACTTTCTTTTTTTTCACCTTTGATCATTCAGAAATGGGCTGATTTTGTGGTTACTTTGACATGGTCAGCCCAAACCTACTTCTGACAGACACAATGATTAATTAGTTTTCCATTTCACATTTCTTCCAACTTTCAGATCCTGCTCATCACAATTTAAAAACAGAAATGTTTTTTTTTTTTTTTTAGATATATTCAGCTGCTATGAAGCATGACCAGTTGTGGCAGTTGAATGGCTGGTATATGAAACACCTTCAAGATGTTTTGAGGGACTGTTTCTTTAAGTTTAACCATCTGGAATCAACACAGCACTGCTGTGTAAAGTTGTTCTACACAGAATGAACAACAAATTTCCCCTCTCTGTTGTGACTTGCACTCAGATTGCTGATGTATTTTTAATGAGAATTTGTCCTTCTTTTTCATCTTACAACAAATGGAAACAGGAACAAAGCTCATTATATTTCATAAGCATGACATTTCAGAAAACTGTGACATTAAGAAATCAATTTCTACGGTACAGTAACACTTTTCGCTATTCAAAACAAGCTCTTTTTTTTGTAGCACTGCCCTGAGATGAAAACATGTTTAGATGATCGCAGTACTTTTACCAAATCAGTAAATATGCATTACAAAGACATCAAAGAGCAAAGCCAACAATTGCTTTCATCTGGTCAAGGGGTCCTCGGCAGCATCTCATGTAAAAATGGAGCACTTCACCCTAAGATGGCAATATGAAGTGCTCAGATGGAACGGCGGTTCACTGAAGGAAAATGTCAGCCCTTGTGTCACTGTTTGTGGTTGAGATGCTTTATTGATGGATGTTTGACCTTTACTGTTACTGTGATGGAAGATGTGATCCTCGGGAAGCTTTCATTTGCATCCTAAACATTAGTAAACATGATTCCTATTCAGTGTGGTGTCACACTAAAACTAGAGTTTTCCAGGGTGGAGATTTGAGTGGCTCCTCAAAGACAGAAGACTAATATTTACAGAGTGAGCGGCTATCTCGCTCGCACTGACATGGCATGGCTGAGCAACAAGAGATGGCATTTCCATTTCCAGCTCAGCACAATCTGACCTAATACTGATTCAGGGGTAGAGCTGCAATTTCCAGGTATGCCACTCGCTGCCAAAACTTTTTTTTTTTCATATTTTCAAGTGGTCCTTAAATTGAGTGTATTTGAGTGTGAGCCTCAAATAAAGTACCCAATAGGCAATTCATAATGCAATGCATGCACAGGGGCAGGTGTTGCCAATGCAGTGATTAAGCTATTCTTTCACCTTTGGTTTTTGTGGCAGAGGCTATTAACTTGCACAAATAGACATTTCAGAGTTTTGTGTGAATCCCCGGCTGGCCTTCGCCTTTGCTTTCAGAGCCAGATGCCCTTTTAATAGCCATACCAGTAAATCCCAAAATGTATTCACACCAACTGGGGCTTTTGTGTGACCTGCTACACTTAGTCGCGTTTGGACTGGTTTATTACCCAGCAATCGCAGAATGACCTTGGTTTCTCAAGGATATAAATTCAAGGTCCCCTCAACCTTTAATGTGTCACTGCATAACATATCAGCGATATAACATCCTCGCTGTAGAATGTGCAAGTGTTATAACTGATGTATTATGGTACTCCCCGGGTCAGACTAAACTACATCATAACTGAGCTGAAATTTCTGAACATATCTGGTAAGTGCAAGACATCAAAGGTCATGCGTACGACATTTACTTCCTGAGGTCACAGTGTCATCTGAGACACACTGAGCACAAAAACTGTCAAACTGGGCAGTGTTGATAAAATATGGATTGAGATTGTGTTAAGACATCGCCTATTTCTCACCTAAATTGTTGTCATAAAGATATTTTAGTGTAAGGTTTAGATGTAATACGAGAAACATTGTGACCAGGCAGCCGCCTTTTTGGCTCTAATTTCCAACGGAGACTCTTGAAACTCAGATCAAACTGTCAAACTAGGCGGCAATGATCAAATGTGGATCTAGATTCTGTTCCTGCATCCCCTAATTCTCATCTAAATGTCTTCATCAATATATTTTAGTGTACTGTGCAGTTGTAATATAAGAAAGTTACTCACCAGGCCACCATGTTTAAGAAGGCAGAGAGGGACTCATGCATGTGTGGCCATCCCAGATAAACAAAGAAGCTCGGATAACAACAAATTTACAGAAAGTGTGACTTCATTTTCTTCCTAGGGTTATGCAATAAATCCACTATATTTTTACATAGCAAATTGTTTGCTGACATCTTTAAGAGACTTTCACAAAACAATACTAAATGGATCAGACTGTAAAACTAAATAATGCTAAATCATTAGCATTACCAAACTAAAACGTATTGAACGGCACAAAATGCCACAAAAAGAAAAAAACAAAGCTGTCTGGGTAATGGGAACTGCAAATTACTGTTTTGTTTCTCCGCTGAGATATTGACACAGGGACTGAAAGTCAATTAAATGAAAACAGTACATACCATTGTATGGAGTCTTTGAACAAATATCACTCTGTCAGAAGATGGCACAGGCAAGATATATTGTATACCCGAAGGTGAATATTTGTATTTCTGAGACTTTTTATAACTTTAGTCTATTCCCAACTCGTATTGGGCTTCTTGTTTATGGCGCCTGAAAGATCTATCTGTGGTGATTCATTGCCTGAATGCTTTGTTTTGCTTTATACTCTGCTCTAGGAGGGAGTGTGGGGCTCCTAATGGCAGCGCAGCTTTTCTTCTTAGTGCATTTGTCCTTGAGGGATTTTTAACTTCACAACCAAAAAACACACAAGCGCTTCTTCTTCCTCAGGGCAAAATACGTACAGGTAACAGCCTTATCGAACGGAAGCCAGCATGTACACCTTCCAGATGAGCCCAGTGCGGCGTGTTTGATCATTCAGAGAAGGAGAGAGAAAAAAAAAAAGCGTGTGAATCTAAAACTCCCTCCTTTTCTGTTTTTTCTTACACCTTCTCAGCTGCATTGTGAAGGGTGGGAAGGGGGGAGGATTAGAGCGCAAGAGTACAGCAAGAGGAAGGACGGAGGTTAAGATTTGTCCGTCCTCAGGTGTGTTCTGAGACAGGAATGATGTGTGTGAGGAGATATATATTGGCCGGGCAGGTAGAGGTACTTGCTTTTTGTCTTGTAGAGGCATTAATCATAGCAACGGCCAAGCCTAACCACCAAGGTCAGCAGTTGTCGCATGTGTGGGAGGCACTCTCCACAACTGCCACCACGAAGCGCTGCTGCTGCTGCTGCACAGGGGCTAACAGAGGCGGGAGGCTGAAGAGGGTGCAGGATCAGGATGTTGAATTGACAAGGTGAAAGTAGGAGGAGGAGAAGAACTGGGAGGAAAATGAGGTTGGATTAGTGGCGACCCTGGGGGTGTGGCAGGTAAAGAGTGCCACTTGAGGTGGTAGTGAAGGAGATTGCTAAGCAAAGGTAGGTGGACATTTTGGGATAATGGATTGAAGTGGGCAGCACAGCTGGGGGAAGCTAAATAACAGCGTATGATGCACCGGTACAGTGGGTGGAACTGCACCAATCAGAGGGAGGGACAGCATGTGAACAGGGTCTGGTCACAATGCTTTTAATCACACCTCTTGAGTAGGAGTTTGGCATTATTAAAATAGGACAGAGGTGAGAATTACACCCGTTCAGGGAGAATCGTGACTGCTTGGAGCTCAGGGAAAGATATGGGTGCTGTTAGTTTTATTATAGGCACACTCAACTTAGTTTGTCTGGGGGCCACCTGTGCAAAATCACAAAAGGCCAGGGGCCATTTAATAAAAAAAATAGGAATAATTTTATTCATCAGATAAAATTAATACACATAAAAAGCCCCACAACTCATCTTTCTTTATAATTCCTTATTTTGAAATTGACTGGCCTATTAACATATTTACTAAATTAACTTGGTGTAAGGATTGACAAAAGAATATGACATTTTACTGTATTTAAAGGAGCGATATGTAGCAATTTTGCATTTCAAAAGGCAAGTTGGAGCCATAGACTTTTATAGTAAATAGGATGAATCTGTATTTAATATACAACAGATGGTAGAAGTGAGTTGTTTCCCCTGCCCCATCCTCTCCAAGCATGAAGAAGCTCAGGCAGGCTGCAGGAACACACGAGACATGTGCAGCATTGTAAACAGACAATAGTAAGCAAGGATGAGTGCTCTGTGGTAAGTTGATCAGCTGTTTATAAGTGTTAATTGTCTGTCAATGTAAAGCTGAGCCCATTATTCTGAAAACAAAAGCCCACTGCTACGAAATTACACGCTCTGGAGTTTGAGTTCAGTGGCTGCCTGCCAGACTCCTTTAACATTTCGCTCAATTTAAGAGTTATAAACATCTACTCCTACAAGATTACTAATGACTTCTTATGACTTATAAACAGACACATACTCATTTTGTGAACATTCTGCATTAATTTGAACTCTAATTAATGTAATACCTGCAAACTAAAACGATTTCAGAGGGGGAGCATTGCACTTTAGCTTGTTTTCTTAGTCTCTGATGCTATGTTATGGTCATGCTAAGTTACAGTAAATATATTACAAATTTCTCCTTTTTTATGACATCAAAGAAAACTGGAACCTCTTCCATCATTATAATCACTGAAATGACTGATAAACAAAAAATATAAACATAAACTGATTCTGTTTAACTCAAAATTTGTAGTATTTATTTCCAGACCATTTCAGAACTTACTGTTCTGACTTGAAGGCTTTTGACTTGAAATATTGAGCTGAATAAATGCATAGCTATGAGTTCACTCGACTCATCAAATTAGGTTTCCAAAGAAACACGATCGTTACATCGTAGTACACATTTATGAGATGAGAATTATCCTCATTTCTGTATAACTTTTGCTTCACTTCAGCTTATAATTGTCTGTCATATCTATCCCTTCTTCCTGGGACAAACAGTGTGAGGCAATTTATTTTTATTGTAATTAAGACAATGTTCGCAGGGCCTCCCAGCACTGTGTAGAGGACCAGATTTGGCCTGCAGACCGTAAGTAGAGTATCACGAGTTTAGCAGAATACAGAGCCAGGTATGATTGTAGTGCTTATGTTTAAAACAAAGTATCCACAGAGGGCCGGTGCTAAGCAAATTGGTGGCAATATATCCATGACAGGTTATATTAAACATCAAGCGAGCACCATCTTTCTCCTATGAGAGCTAATTTTATGGGGTCATATGTGCTTTTGAATGTGTCGTAACCCCAAGGAGGTCTATCAAAAGTGTGGGAGGGCACTTCCACCGAAGCACTATGAAGAAAATACAGTAATTTTCTGCCGCGCTGTGAAACAGAGGTGCAATATATCCTTATAGTCTGTAGTGAGCAGAGCCGTGGCTGCTGTCCAACTTAGTCTAACTTCATCTCCCTCACTATTTAGGAGCCCTGATTGGTATAAAATTGATCCAAGAGGGATTTTCCACCATCTCTTTTGCCCATCCAGTCTTTTCAACCCCATGAAGGAGGAGATCCTCTGGAGGGAAATGTAGAGAATTAGAACACACTGGAAAGGGCTTTGTTGTAGTAAGCCAGCATACAAGGAATTCTGTGGGCGCTACCTTTGCCTGGCTGCGTTCTGCTTATGTAACTTTTGCAGTCATTTCAGGTGACCCTGTGCCTGTCTCAAGGCATCATTATGTGAGTCTGATTAGTTGTATTTTTGGAAATGTGGATGGAAGCACAGGATCTAACCTCACACGTAAATGACAAAATAGATTATTTGTCAGTGCAAAATGAGCATTTTAATGACCTGGCACTTCTCATGGTAGGACAAAGCTACACTAAACTGATAAGATAAGGTTAAAGACAGGTTGTTGTTGTGGCTGATACATTATGCTTAAAATCAAAAACACATATTTTTTCCTCTGGCCTGTAGCGCTGTTTATTCATTCAGATTGTTTTGGTGTGAGTTGCCGAGTTTTTGAGATATTGGCCGTAGAGATGCCTGCCTTCTCTCCAATATAATGGAACTAGATGGCACTTGGTTTGTGGTGCTCAAAGCGCCAAGAAAAAATACATTTGAAAAACTCAACAGCAATGTCTCTTTCCAGAAATCATGTCCTGGTTACTCAAGAAAATCCAGTCTTTGTTGTGAATAGTTTCATATTTAAAAGAAGACAGAAATCTAACTATATATCTCCAAAACTCTGCAGCTCACACCTAAACAATTTAGATGGTTAAAGAGCGCTACAGGTAAGATGAAAATATGTATTGTTGATTTAGGGGTGACTTGTACCTTTAAGGTATAGTATCTTAAAGGAACTAAAACTAGTGGTAAAGTTTAAAGAAAGCGCTTTTGCTTAAAAAGACCAGCATTGACTGGGTAGGAAACAAGACGTGAATCTTGATCTGACTCATTTTGCAAGAGACCTTTGGTACTATTTGCATTTGCATAACAAAAATTTTAATTAATTATTAGTCTTTTGTTTGGTTGTTTTTTTTTTTTTTAAAGATTAGGACTGTAACCTGTAGAAATCAGCCCATAATCAAAGGATAATGTGTAAAAGTATAAGGTAACGGTTAGAAGCTGGGAAAAATTACTTAAAAAAAACAAGCATACTGTCGACAGTGACACAACAAATCTCCAGGTAAAATTCAAAACCACCACATAAAAATGACCAACATTTCTAAAATCCTGCTTGAGAATTACAATGTAAATGTAGCCTCCACCACATCAATAGGCATTCAAAAGTCAGATTTTGTTGTTTGTACAAGTTAGTTATACATATTAAGTTCAGTCAACATGAGGTCTATTCAAGTGGCGGCATGTGGCCTTTCGATCATTTATAAATATGGAAAAAAAGGCATTGTGATTTTATCTAAATAACCTGATAACATTCTAAGTTTGTTGGTATTTATACTGTTTATTAGAAGATAATAATTTTATCAGTTGGCTGTTGAGCCCATTCAGTGAAAACTGAATCTGTTGTTAAGCACAGAGACACATATTATTTTCAATGGTTTGAGCTCAGGCTGTTTAATCAGAGAGAATTTATGAGAGTCAAACTAAATGAGAAAATATCTTAACTGTGGATTTCAAAGGTGCTTTGTTTTTCCTCAACTTCTGTACATAATGTTTCTTTTCGAACTGTGAAAACTAATAAAGTAGAGAAAAGTACATTTAAGTACTGAACTTTGCAGGTCAGGCATAGGAAACGTAAACGTCCAGCCCCTTGGCACTTTTTTTTTTAAAACCTGGACCTTCTAAAAAAAAAAAAATTAATTGAATAGGCCTGACATACTTTATGTTTCAGTGTAATGTTGCCCAATTGGACTTGAGCATGGTAACCTTCTAATCTAAACTTAAAAAAAAACAAACTTAATATTTCTTTTCTGTGCTCAAACAAACAGAAAGCAAGACAATCGCCTGCCAGAATGGGGAGGCAAAAACTAACTGAAGTGGCCACTGACTAAAAAATACTCTTAATGAGGCAGAATTGACTGGAGTGGAGGGAGCTTGGCATTGGTGTCCTCAGGACTCAGCAACTAGGACCTGGAACAACAAGGTACATATAGTGAGCTTGGCAGGTGAAGCAAACAATGAGGGTGATCAGCCAGAGCAAACTAATTGCCATCAGGCTGGAAAATCAGGTCAGCCCAAGATTCAGCACCACGGACAGCGGTCAAGACATTCAGTGATTTTAACTCATAGAAGTAGTGGCTGCACTTTTGCATGGATCATGATTACAGCTTTGGAGAAAAAGTTAAAATATTTGAAGTTTTACATGTGAAATGATCCTGCATAAGATCTAGGTTAATCTATTAATCAAGAAGTTGTCAATTATCAAATTAATCGCCAACTATTTTGATGTTGAGTGATTTTTTTGAGAAGAAATGTCAAAATTCTCTAACTTAAGGTTCTCCAATGTGAATATTGTATGTTTACTTTGCATTGTGGGCAAGACAAATATTTTGGAACATCAACTTGGGCTTTGGGAAACAGTGATCAACATTTTATGACATTTTATGGACCAAACAACTAATCCATTAATCAAGAACATGATCAATTGAATAAATGATGATGAAAATAATCATTAGTTGGAGCCTCAGTTAGGTCACTTAGTTAATAAAATATTTGGGGTTGATAGTTTGAAAGCAGCTGAATCCCACCCTGACGGCCCGACCTGCCTTTGGTGCTTCATGACTAAAATTCAAAATTTCTCGTTAATGCGTGTTCGTGAGGATTGATCTGTTTTGATTCTAATGTGACCAAACAACAACAACAATAACAAGAAAGTTATGTATCAACAGCAGCCTGAAGGGGGAAAATGAAATTACAGCATGACAAAGCAGCTTACAGAGGAAGGGGAGTAGTGCAGATGGTTGATATCTAACAATTCATTTGAAAATTACATATTTACAAAGTAAGTCAAATGAGGTTTGCCTTTAAATAGCCTGGGAAAAAAAATGAAGAGAAACAAATGAAAATGGAATCATAGCATGCAAAGGGCATCAGGTTAAAAGAAGAATGCTTTTGGCATGCACATGGTCAGACCATGGTCAGTATGTGTGAGTACATCCAGGGAAAGTCAAGACATATTTGCTCAGAGGAGAAATATGTAATATATTTACTGTAATAAAGATTTAAATGACCAAGATATGTCAAACATGCAAATCTGAGATACATGCTTCCCCTACAACAACGCTACAGCGTGTGTTGTTGTTTGCCTGTTTAACGTCAATTACAGTTCAATTAATGCCGAATGTTTGCCAGATGAGTGTGTCTTTTTGTGCCGTGTAAGAAATCATAAATAATGTTTTGGAAGGAGTAGATGTTACTAACATTAAAATTACATTTAAATTGAGCAATATGTTAATGGGGTTTGGCAGACAGAAGGTTGACAGTCACTGAACTCAAACTCCAGAGTGTTTATTTTCGGAGCAGTGGGCTTTCGTTTTCAGGATAACAGGTTTAGTTTTACACTGACGGACAATTGACAGTTATAAGCAGCTGATAAACTCACAGTGTGGGAGTTGTTCTCCTTTGTTGCACTCATCCTGCTCTCCTGCAGTCTGGGGAGGAGGGAGCAGGGGACACAACTCACTTCATCCATAGGCCATATATTAAATAGAAATTTCAGTCTACATGTCTGTGGCTCAAACTTGCTATGTGGACTGCAATACTCATATTTAGATGTGCAGTTTTTACATATTGCTCCTTTAAAGAAAATATTAATAGTTCTGTTTGTTTTAGCTTGTCTCACTTAATTTGATTTGTTATGTTTATCAGAGGATTAAATATGTTTTTCAAGAGTTTGGTTCTCCAGAGCTCAAAGGGTTGTCTCCCACAAATAAAACGTTTGTAAATCACAGTATCACAATAAAAGACTGTGTGATGAGGGGTGATGAAATGATATATATTAAAGCAGGTATTCAATTTTGAATAAAAAATAAAGCACAAAGCAATTTAAAACAAGTAAGTTTCATAACTATAATTCAATTTAATGGAAAAAGAAAAACAGGGATAGAAAAAATCATTTCATTCAGACCTAACACTGTTGGATTCGTCCTCTTTCTTTCTTCTTTTACACTGTCCGTTCTGTACTGATTTTCAAAAACCGTGCACAAGGTACCTAATCAACAGCAGGGCTTAATTGAGATTAGTCCATAGAACAGAAAGAGGCTTTGTTCCTCGCAGGCAAAAAAAGTTCAAGGGATTCTTGTAAATATCATGCGGGACTGATGTGAGCGTCAGGTGCTGCCGAATGCCAGTTTTCTCATGAATAATAGCAGTGAAATGTGTTGATAAATCCTGAATGTCTTGTTGGAGTTGCGTTGCTTCAGGTGTTGGCTGACATTCTCTCTGTGGAGCTGCCAGTCAAACCGACGCTGGGCCTCTGGAGCGCCGTCTCTGTCTCTTTCCGTGATATTTTTCAATAGCACAGTCGCTGCACTTGAATATCCTGCTTCCCTCCTGCAATGTGAGTGCAATACTAAAAAATCCACAGCCTCACTAGCGTATACTGTACCGAGATTCCTCCCCTCATATTCCGGAGGTATCATCTGTTCCTGTTTTGTTTACACAGATATGAGTCTTGCTGTGTTTTCCCATATCAAACTGTATTAGTTTCTGTCATCGCTAACACGACGTAGCAGGCTAATAAAAGCATCAGTGAAGTGCGTGACGCATGGCAGCCGCTCAGGGAGCGTCCACTGCAGAGTAGCAGTTCTCATCTGGTTGTGGAGGATTGTGGGTCCTGCTCCCATATATTGGCCAGGAGCCCATGTGAGTTGTGACCCCATGCCACTTGTCCTTTACACTCACTGGCTGCATGCTGGCAAGTTGACCTTTATCATTAACCCTGCTGCGTGCCTGTCATTTGAAGTCTTTATTATTCACGCTTCCCTTTGGATATATTGTATACCGGGGAGCACGGATCAGGGCTGCAGAGCTAGTTAGTGCATTTGCACTCAGCAATTACAGCACGTAGCTGCTGCTGAGAGGAGCCAGCAAAGAATTTTCAAGAAGACAAAAACGTTAAATACAAAAATGGTGTGTTTTCTACCCGGTTACACCACATGCAGAGGAAAAACAGGCCCGCTTTGCTTTATCTCACAGGCACACATATCCCTCTTTACCACTATGCACACCCACATGCATTGGCTTCAGCACAATATTGTAGCATGCTTTGAAAAGAATACAAAAGTGCGAACAAACTGAACCATCAACTGCACATTTTTTATGTTATTGATTAGTCTCATCTCTTGACTATAGTCACAGTTTCTTTCATACAACAGCATTTGTTCCATTTTTTGACTTTGATGTTTAGAGCCCCAGCCAGACGAGAGGCACACACACACACACACACACACACACACACACACATACACACACACTATGGCTGAGGCACTGTTGATATTCTTTGGACACTCGTCTTTATCCTCAGCAGTGCTAATCAGCAGCCTTTCTAATTAAACTGAGTTTGCACTTGAAATGCTTTAAAACATGTTCAAACACTTCTGAACGACAACTGTTTGATAGGACACATTGCTGCTTCCGTCCTGTTAGCAGGTGATAAGAGCAGCCTGCGCGAAAGGAGTCGGCAGGGATGTATTTTTAAAGTGCAGATTGTCTGAGTGTAATCAAACCAAGTCAATCCGCGTCACACACCTTCCCTGTGATATTATTCATGAATGTTTTTACCTCCGATTCCCACATCCATTACATCTTTATCACGACCGTTTTCATTATCATCCGGCTCTGCCACTTGCCTTCACTCAACCTCATTCAGCTGCGTGTCAAGTCAGCATTCTCCCGCAAAAAGTAATCCACTGCCTTTACTGATGGGCTGTGATATAGCTCTCATCGTTTCAGCACGGCAGCAGCGGCTGCAGAATGTGGCAGGCAGGCAGTTGACACCCCACTTCTGCTTTGTCAACTATTCAATTTGAACCGAGCACTATCATAATGAATCCTATTACATTACCTGATTATATATCCAATTACAGATTATTTTTTTTTTATGTTGCTATATAGAGCCCGACCGATAGTGTAAAACTATAGCAAAACTATTCTGATTTAAATGTCACCTGCTCTGTGTGTATTTCAAGGGAGTTGCGGTCAAATTTGATTGCATTGATTCAGCTGGCATGAAGAAATGTACTAGCTACTTCACTCATGTCATAATAAATCAGCACAAGAATGAAAATAACCAACATAATCTACTGTACTTACATGAAAAACACATTGCAAACACTAATAGGCAATAATACTTGCATTTGGGGGAATAAGATAGCAAATGTAAACTCTCAGCAATACATCATGCTTATTATGCAAATGAAGGTTGTCTCTCAGCCTCTCAAATGCACTTGTGAATGTCACAAGACAGAATCATACAATGCACCATTATGGTTGAAGGGTGCCATTACACAAGTTACATTATACAAAATACACAAGCTCTCCAGGCTAGTATTCAGCTCTAGCCTCATGTAATCTTGCTAATACTACTACTAACAACAACAACAACAACAACAACAACAACAACAACAACAACAACAACAATAATAATAAATAATATAAATCTGAAACATTCAGAAAATCAAGTGCTGATATTGATATAATATTGTATCAGCAGATATACAAATTCAGATATTGGAATCAGATCTGGACTGAAAAAATGTGTGTCAGTACATCTGTACTGGTCAGCACCCAAGATATCAATAAACTCATGGATAAATGATACAACTATTTGTCTTTATAATGTTACATAAACAACTGAGAGGACAAAAAGTTCACAAATGTGGGTTCACTTTAATGAATTTAATGAAATTGCAACTAAATGCAATAACTCAGACAACAATTTAACTTATTCCTGCAAAATAAGTAATAAGTAATAATAACTGTTGAATCTTTTCACATCTTTTCACGTCTATATTTTCTGCACCAAATTGTGGCAAACAGTAAATAAAAGTATCAATTAGAACAACTACCATCTCTATACAGAATTTACATTATACATATAAACAAATATGGTTATTAAACACTTATAACAAAGACATGTAATGGAGGCATGATGTTTTACAGTTTAATAATAACTTCATTTTCCAAAATGCTGCCAGCAAAGCTAAAAAAAAATAAAAACAATCTGCATTGTGTGCTGATACCAATATAAACCACTATTTTGATTGGACTCTACTGTTATCATCAATGCATTTCCATTTGTAAGGGAGGTTTAATGTCAACTTTGTACTTGGAGCCAAATGCTACAGCTTATTTGTGCATACTGTTTGCATGTGTACTTGTTTGAAGTCCACTCAAAGCCCTAACAGTCCTGCATAGCATATTACATAAAAGTTAGCCAGAGGACAAATTACAAAATGCTTTTGCCTCGCAGACTTTTCCATCATTAAAACACACAGTGGAGGAATGCTATTCGGATTACAAATGTGAATTTTGCAAATGCGTGTTTTCTCCCCCCCTCCTTTACCCTGTCTGAATCAATTGAACAAACCGGCATGATATTTGATGGCCTGTGAGCTCCAATTATTAGAACAATATTATGGCTGGGGTAAGTCAGGGCCACTCCAGTGGAATTCCAATAGTGTTTGGAAGCTATTTGTATTGGTGTTAGTCCTTCAGGGGCTGGAGAAGGGCATACAGCTCAATAACTCAATTCTTAACAATTAGCCCCTGACATGTCCCCCAGAAAACAGATAGAGAGGACTCTAGTGGATAATATTTTCCAAAGTGTAGAGATTATTGTTTCAAAGGCCCAAGCAGCATCGCAGAAGAAGTTGTGGCTCTGTTTTCAAATCATACTTTGTCCGCTGATAAGATTGTTGGTGATAAGTGCTTAATTCTTCATCTCTCAGCTCTTTAGGTGGCTTTTATTTTGTCGGCATCAGCAAGGATCTCATCAGGATCTCAAGCACCCGCTTCTCACTGCACTGTGAAAAAAGCAGCGTGCCTGTTCTCCAGGGTCACTAATTATCAACGGCACACTTGCAACATTTGAAATGGCACAGACCTTATCACTCTCAATTATAAATGTATTATGCTGTAATCAGAGGGGCTTTTGGTTTGTGGGATCAGATCTCGCCTAACTGGCCATGTTGCTTGCCGCTCCCTTCCCCTCCCCTCTCCTCTGAGCCACGGACCCAGCAGAGAGCGACCTTGGACCGGGGTCGACCTTGCTGCATCACCGCAGCCTGATGTTATTAGATTGTCCAGGAGGGAGAAAGGTTGAAAAAGCATACGCAGTCCATCTCGCCTTCGTTTGGTCTTCGGTGCACTTTCAAGGGGATAGGGAGAACAAATAGAGCTGTCTGGGGGTGTTTGACTTTTCTGCGCGTGGGTGAAAATGTGTGTTTGTGTGTTTGATGTACAAGCACTAGTGTCTGTGCAACCACATAAAAAACTTGCAGGCAGACATGGAGGTGGCATTTCGAGTTGTCCGCTCAGGGGAGAACTCCCATGCCTGAGGGGATTGCACTCACTCGGGCTCTCCTTTGGGTCCTGATGGGCCGAGCGCTGTGGTCTGATTGTAAAGAGGTCATAGCTTTGTGAAGGAAGCCCCAGAGGCCAGCTAGAACAATTAGAAATATGTGTTTCTGGGTCACTGGAGCACAGTTACAAGTCTTGTAATACTTTTCTATTTCCCGGCAGTGGAGGGCGAGGGAAGTGGCTTTACTCTGGCTTTTGTCTGATTCGTGATGTGATATCTCCGCACTGGAAACACCATGCATGCTGCTTTGTTTGAACTGCTTTACACTTGCAACAATGCCATAGATTTGCAGGCTTTTACTTTATACTGTATGTTTTAATCTTGCTGTCTCAAAGACAGTAGTCCTTAAGTCAACAGCAAGCTGTGCTGCAAACACAGCAGCGACAATACGAATGCATGAGCAGTAACCCAGCTACAAGTAAGCTAAGCCCAGTGTAAACATGGCCATCGTTTCACATATGCACAGTACAGCATGGACCACTGTAAGTAATATTTCCATGAAAATAGACCTCAGTGTTTCATAAATATTTGATGAAATCAAAAGTGCAGGGTCTACAGACTGTACTGCACATGTGTAATTTAATTCATTGTTTCTGTAACACTGCTGTGAGCCTAATGCTTTCATTGGAAGTAAATTGCCACGGGCTATATACCACTCTCTGAGGCAGCATATCTGGTGCTTAATATAGCAGTAAACAAGTTAACAATGCTTGACAGGGATTAAAACGGATATGGGTTCCTGAGTGGCAGAAATTCAATGACACAGATCATATTAACTGTTAAAAGTGTCAGACCATGTAAGTTGAATTCAGATTTTTTTAAGTCACTGTTGTTCCTGACTCATATGGGGAAGCGTGTAATCCTTTGACTTGGCGCATCTAGATCACCAGAGCTGGATTCACACAAGGTTTTCACCCGGCAACAAAAATGCAGCACGGAGGAGGATGTTTCACCTTTGTATTTTTCTTCATGAAATATGAACGGTGCATAGCCAGGATGACTCAAGCTGTGCCTGTGATCAGTGGATCCAGCTGTTATGTATGAGTGAGAATATGGAACGATGTGAATTATCATAAGTGGTATAAGGGCTGCATCAAAACAGATTATCTCCTGACTCAATAATTTTGCAGGGTTGTATCACACCAGTCTAACTTGATCATCCACCCCCATCATTTTAGACATGAATTGTGTATCAATTATCTTCCCAGCTAGAGCAGGCCGGGTTGTGACTACAGCCCGGTGTGCTTTGGTATCCAAGTTCTGGCATCCAAATGCATGGCCTTCCTATAAGGTAGCGTTTTTCATGCAGGATTATAAAATGCTGACTCCATTCTTTTATGTGCTGCATTTGCATTTTAATGTAAACTCCCCATTCACATTTACTAACAATACTACTGTGGTCAAAATTATAATAGTGATGCCAGTAAATGGGTGAGAATAAATAGTTTGGATGGAAAAAAGTCTTCAAGGCTTTTAAAGGGATAGTTTGGTACATACAGAGGTACATACAGTATGTGAGATGTAAGGCGTAAATAAGGAGAAGCACGGAGGGACACCAGCACAGAAGCTAAACAACGCAGACAGGGTCAGCAACAAAAGCTGTTTTATCCATTTAAAAAAGGTCTACCTAAAAAACTGCTTTACCTTGCAGTCAAACAGTCTTTTATGACAGGAAACTGCCATCATATAAGACAAATACAGCCCTATCCAAACCAACCAAACTTCAAGAGGCAAAATCAGTAATTTCACCTTGCAAGATATGGCAGCTGCTGCCTTGATCTCTTAGTTTGTTTGTGCTATTGTGCAACTTCAGGGAATTCGAACTGTCCTTTTAAAAGACCAAAGTCAATAATACAACAATAACACAAACTAACACATCAATACAGCGGTGCACCTCCCATGTTGTGCGAGGTAAAATTAAAATACTGATTTTGCCTGTTGAGTTTGGTTGGTTTGAAAAATACGAAATGAAAATGAAATGAAAAATATTCCAAATATAGCATGCACTGATCCTGATCCTGTGCACAGCAATTTAATGCTGAACTTCTGTGCTGCTGCCCCTGTTTGTTCTTCCTTACTGGGAGTGGCATTTACTGTATCTAATATTCTGACTATCAGCAAGTATCTCATACAACCCTACTTCAAACAATCTGAGCTATCCCTTTAAGGCTTTTAAGAACAGGGAAATTCTCATCTTTTTGAGACAGAAAGCTAACACATTTTTCTGTGCAAACAAGTCAGGGTCCAGTGCCATTTGCTGGTGGCACCACTGCTCTAATGCCCATTTCCCCCCATGTTGTAAAAGGCTAAATTAGCCTCCTCTGGAGCCAATTTAGCTGAATTAAGGAGCTTAGAAAGGTCATACTTACATTTCATTTGAACTTAATAGACATTGCAATAAGAGTGCTTTTCTGTGTTTGCCTACATCACAAGCAGACACTTTCAAAGTTAATAAGACCAAATATCCAGTCATTATTCCTGATCCCTCATCATCCAGGAGCTTTAAAGGGGGGCTGGGGCAAAAAAACCTCAGGTATCCGATATCTTTATGGCATTTTCCCAAATTAGGCCTCCAATCCACTGTATGTTTGGCCACTGAGCTACCTCGTTAAGTTAAATAATGAATGAATTGCACGGGTAATTATGAAAACTCTCACACTGCTCACAAGCGGGACTAATGCTTCTGCTGGTTTAATTAGAGCAGGAGCCTGCCACTCAAGGCTGCTCCCCATGCCAATCCCGAGGACAGGACTGCGGATTCTCAGGCTGGGGGGGAGATAAGGCTCAACTCAGGAGCTCAGTATGGTACAAACCTGCTACCACTGCACAGGCTGCTACAGACTGCAGGGTTTTCATCCACAGGTAGAGCTGTTACTGACAGTGAGCCCCAACACACTCCCACTTATCCAAGGCTGGAGACAGGAAGAGCAGTTAACCACCTGTCTCCCAACATGGGAGCCATTGTAGCGTAGTTAACCTATCAAAGACAAGAGGAAAGTATTGTCATCAGCATATGTCTTGATAGCACCGCAGAGAGCATTAATAGACATTAGAGAGCATTATCCATAGCACAGCCAGTTAGTGGACACTGAAGTGAAGGAATAGATGTGGGGTGGCAGAATGGGGGATGATTCGATCAACACAATTGGCTTTATTTCTGTTCTGCACCTGCTAGCTGTTTGCTGCTGATGCTATCATGGAGCCAGAGGGGTTACTGGAGCATTGACTGAAACAAGATGTCCTGCTAATAAGATTCAGAAGCCTTCCTTCCATTAGGACATGTCTGTTTCCTTCCCATTATCGGCATTGTTGTTGGGTCAGTAATCCACCTTCGTAACCTCAAGGCAAAGCGATTCTGAAGCATACAGAGTTAACAACAAAGTGTGTCAGCTCGGGGAGGTTGTGAGCAGGGGCACACACACAATGATGCCCAGCATTCAGGCTGTGGCCAGCCAGACTGAGGAGAGGTGACATTGGCCTTGACTACCCAGAGACACTGCAAAGCAATCTGTGTAACGAGTGGTTTCCCCTCTGACTGAGATGGCTTGTCATTCCATTCATACGCCGTGTCTCGATACATCCTTCCCAACTCTAGCGAGCCCTCTCGAGCCTGAGGGGTGAAGAGAAGACAGTGGGGATAACACGAACTCAGAGAAAGTCAGAAGTGCTCACAAGGGGGAAAGGGAATGTATACCCCTCACACTGATTCAGTTTCTTGAATAATGATATACAATTCTAGAGTTACCGTGTGAAAGGGATAGATTATTTGAGTTTCTTATTGAAAGTCTGTGTATTATCTACACTGGATGGTGATTAACATGCTCCCCGTTTGAGAAAGCAGCTGGAGTCCCCACTGTGTAGGAAGCTAAGCAATGTACTGCTGTGAATGGGGTCAGCAACAAAAGGCATTTTAGCCACTTAAAAAAAGGTCCATCCAAAAAAATCAATATCAATATATGCTATATTTATAATATTTTAACTACTTTAGTTTGCAATATGCCAGCAATTTCTGATGGGAAGCCACCGTTATATAAGCCAAATATTGCTTTCTACAAACCAACCAAACTACATTATTGAAATGAATAATTTTACCTCTCAGAAAATTGGAGTTGCTGGTCTCTCCATGCATTGATCTGGTAGTTTGTTTGTGCTATTGTGTGACTTTGGTGTTTTAAAAGAATAGTTTGGATCAGTCAAACTAGTCATACAATAACGCAGGCAAACTAACAGATGGAGGCAGAGGTAGACCTGCAACCTCTATATTCTGTGAGGTAAAATGACTGATTTTGCCAATGGAGTTCGGTTGATTTGCAGAGAGAGCAATATTTGGCTTATATAATAACTGTTTTTCCATCAGAAAAGGCTGTCTGACAGCAAAGTAAAGTATAAAAAAAATATTCTAAATAGAAAGTATATTTAAACTGATATAGATTTTTTTTTCAAGTGACTAAAACCACAGTTTATTGCTTAGCTTCCGTGCTGATGCTTATCTCTGCCTCTTCAAACTGGAAGTGTGCCAAGCGGCATCTTCTGTAGCTTATACATTGACTATTAAAAAGTACCTCATACATTCCTGCATAAAATAATCCAAACTATCCTGTTAACTAAAATATGAGATTTACCTTGTACTAAGTTTTTTTTTGTTATTGTTGTTAAAATGTAAATACAATTCTCCCGACACATTTGGCAGAAATTGGTTTCCCTTACTTACGTCCTTGGTGTAAAACAAATGCCTGCGCTCATGTTGTTGTTTGCACTATGTCTGTTTTGAAAAGTGCAAGCATGTGCCCTAGATAAGCCCATGGGCTCATGCAGCCTGCAGCCCTGGTTCAAACATATTAACTCATAAACATCTGCTATCAAATAAAGCAAAAGAAACTCAATTAAGGGAAGAGATCTGGTGGGGATAGCATCAAATTAGGTGACTGACAAGCCCAGTAATCTGGAGCATATAGCATTTTTCATCTAATAACAGTCAGAGATGTCCTTGGAAAATGGAGTATGTGATGATCCTCAGCTGATAGAGAGGGAGGGGAGCTAGCGTAGCTGCCGGGGGTGGAGGGGGGTCATGTGCGAGTACAGTGACAATTTCTTCCGACAACGTCCCATCTTATTTTTGCTTCGTCAGCACGCTCTTTAAAGCAGGGATGTCGTATTTAATCAAATTACCTGCGAGAGCTGCTCCTTCTTTTATTAATTTATTGAGGCGGGGGCTGAGGGGGAGTCGGGGTGGGGTGAAGGAGCACGGATGAGCTCCTTTGGGATGAGTGTGTTTGTGCTCTCTGAAACGTGAACCAGAGAAGGGGCTGAGCTAACAGGAGCTGACAGTGGCAACCACCCTAGTGCTTGACTGTGAGAGGACCAGTCGGCTTTTTCGCTCGAGCCTCGTTAGGGAAACAGTGAGAAGAGTCATCTGAGGCTCAGAGACAGGAGCTGGGTCTGGTGCTGCTGAGAAAAGTGGATCAGGTCTGACTGTATGTGTCAAGAGTTTGAGGCTCAGGGGCTGTTATGTTAAGTGATGGGTGAGGATAGCGGGCATTTATCCAATCACATCTCCCCGCAACGTCAAAGGATGCTGAATTTGTGCTGTCAATCAACCATATATGATTTATTTGTGGTTTAATCATATAGCTCTAAGGTTAAATCCTCTAATCTAATGGTCCATCAAAACTGATTTTGTCAATGAAGATAAAACGCCAGGCAAGTTAAGGCACGTGCAGCAAAATTAACAAGACTGGATGCTGTCTGCACACCACCTCTTGCTCTGTTGCTTTTGCCACCGGGTTCTCAGGTGTACAGTGCATCTGGCCAGCCTATAGGGCGTGTGGAACAAAGCCACGGTGACATTTTATCTGACGGTAGCTCCTGTGGGGCCTGAGCCATGCTGCCGAACTGTCAGGCAGATTTCAGCGCGATGAGGAGGGGGGGAGAAAGCCAAACAAACAGAGCCCTGGCACAATCTCCCATCGCCAAGCAGCGCAGACGAGCACAGAGAGACCTCCCTGGGGATCGCAGGAGGCCAAGATGAAACAGAAAGCGAGATCTAACCTTTTTGTTGTTGCTAGAACCCAGTTCTTTAGTGCTGCTAGATTAAAAGGAGGAACGGTGAAGTGAAATGAAAAAGGAATCACTTCAGCTGTTTGAATGCAGAGGAGACCCTTACTGGAAGCAGGACTTCAATATCAATCAAAAAGGGGAGAAAATAAAGCAAATATTGTCATCTTTTGTAGGACATGGGTACAAGTGTCTTTTGTATGGTGCATGGCCTTTGTGCTACATGCAACAATACATGACAGGCACACTCCTTCTATTGTAGAAGTGTTATGGTAATCATACACACTATTTCAAAAGCTTTTCATCCATTTTTCATTTCCCACTGTTCTCGGGGTGAGAGAACAGGCATGTTTCATCAACAAAGGAATATGTGAAGCCAAGCACCCTCACAAGGTAGAAGGTAATAAATTCTGCATATGTACAAACCTAGTGGTTTCAGTGTCGATGAGACAGAATGACATCCAACTGCCAATACCAGCATTATCAAATATGTTGAGTCTTGGTGAGCATTGTTAACAAACCACATAGCCACACATTCATATTCCCACGTCACTCGCTTTGATTGCTTTCTTAGAGTAGGTGGCACTCTCCAGTTATATATCTTCTTTTGATTGTGTAATGAAAACACTGGCTCTTGATCGCAGTTCACAAAAGGGCGACTGCATTAAGTACAACATGCACAGTTATGGAACTTAGCTCTTAAAGTGTGCTTTGTTGTTTTTCTGCAGCTTCAGATTTTGAGGAACCATTTAACTGGCTTTAATGTGCTGAATATAATTAATTCTGTGGTACGATGAAGTTCCTCCCCCTCTTTCATTCCTCTCTATAGGGTTGGTATTAAAGTCTTAATTCTGTATACATACAAGCCCTATTTCAAAACGCTGAGATGCTGTTTAAAATATAAATTAAAAACAGAATTCAATGATTTGCAAACACTTTTCAAATTGTATTCAGTTGAGTATGATTCAAAAACAAGATATGTAATGATTAAACTGATTATTTTCTGGAAATTATTTTTGGGACAGGAGCATGTTTTCCACTTTGAAACATGACATTTTCATTTAACAGCACTCTGTAAGCATTTGCGAATGGAGGACACAAATTGTTGAAGTTCTGAAAGTGAAATTCTTTCCCACTCTTGCTTGATGTGTGACTATGACAGGTGCTCAACAGTCCAGGGTCTATGTTGCCATATTTTGCACTTCATAATGCAAAACGCATTTTCAAAGGGAGACAGGTCTGGACTAAAGGCAGGCCAATCTAGTACCCAAACTCTTTTACTTCAAAGCCACGCTGTGGTAACACATGCAGAATGTGTCTCAGCATTGTTGTGCTGCAATAAGCAGGGATGTCTCTGAAAAAGACGTTGTCTGGATGTCAGCATATGTTGGTCCAAAACTCATGTGTACCTTTCAGCATTAATGATGCCTTCACAGATGTGTCAGTTACCCATAATACCATGGGCACTAACACACCCTCATACCATCATAAATTCTGGCCTTTGAAGTAACAATCTGAAATGTGGACTTATCAGGCCGTCTCAGATGAGTTCTGGCCCAGAGAAATCAGCAGCATCACTGGATGTTGTTGATATATAACTTTTGCTTTGTGTAGTCGAGTCTTAACATGTATTTGTAGATTCAACAAACTGTTCAGCAGCAATGTTTTTCCAAAGTGTTCCTGAGCCCGTGTAGTATACAATTATGTGGGTTTTTATTAAATGAGAGGTCAAAGGTCACAGGAATACAGTATTGGTCTTCAGCCTCAATATCTGCCTACGTGCAGATATTTGACTAGATGGTGAAATCCCTAAATTCCTTGCAGTTTGGTGTTGAGAAACATTGTGTTTGCCCACAAAATGCTCCTTTAATAGCCAGTCCTGATACTATCGCCTGTTACCTGTTGACTTGTTTACCTTTGCAATGTTCCAAGCGGGTGTTTTTTGAGCATTACATATGTATTCAGTGTTTGTGAGCAGTGTTAACAAACCACACATTCATATTCCAGCGTCACCCACTTTGATGCTTTCTTTTCAGAGTTGGTGGCACACTCCAGTTATATATCTTCTTTTGATTGTATAATGAAAACATAGGCTCTTGATCACAGTTCACACAAGAGCGGCTGCATCTATGCACATTCGTCTTGTACAAGTACAACATGTGCAATTATGGGACTTAGCTCTTAAAACATGCTTTGTTGTTTTTCTGCAGCTTCAGATTTTGAGGAACCATTGAAGTGGCTTTAATGTGCTAAATCTAATTAATTCTGCAGTACAATGAAGTTCCTTCCCCCCTCTCATTCGTCTCTATAAGGTTAACCTCCTGATGCTTTCATGGGCAGATGAAGAGATACCCACCACTGATGTTAAGCTGGAACTGGAGCTCGAGCCCCAGGAGGCTCTGATCAAATCCCCAACTTAGCGCTCCATTGTGCACCGTGTAGCCCAGTTCAGCCTCACATGGCCCTGCCTGCCCCAGCTAATACCAGAGTGATCCTCCTGGTGTGAAGAAGAGGAGGATCGCAGCGGAATGAGACAGAGATCAGATGGAGGAGGAAGCGAGAAGGTGTGGGAGAAGTAAGATGGTGATTGAGAGGTACTTTAGCACTGAGGGCTAGGAGGAGGAAAGTCTGCAGTATAGTGAAGTCCTCCAGTGTCAAAGTTCACTCAAGACAGGCAGGAGTTTGAATTGAGGCTTACTCCCTCCGGTTAATGGCATCAGACCTTCGAAAACAGGGTTTAACACTTCTTCTCTAGGTGACAGATACTTCAAAATCAGCTCTGCCTCTGTTAGTTATCGGTGTCAAGCTTTTAAGAATGAGCCTATAAACAGCTAGCGAGGCGGTTAGACCTTTTATACCTGAACTCAGTTTGTCAGTACCACTGCTCACTGTGAAAGCTCATACAGACCTTATACCTCTTTCCACATCAGAGAGTAAATGCATGCTATTACCATTGGCCCAAGCGAATGCTCACATTGCCATCGTTCCGGCACTTCATCAAATTGATATTGTGGGAAAACACACGGGCAGTGCCCAGCCTTTAGTTCGTAAACACACCCAGACACTCTGCCAGTTCCCACTGGCTAGTGTGCTGGCCGTAGACCTAGTCAGTGCGCTTGGCTGATAATATGAATGGTAATGAGTGACTGGCTGCTGGGATTGAAAGCAAAAGTGCTGTCATAATTGAGTTAGATTAATTAAAGGAGCTCCACTGTATTCTTACAGATCAGTGCATCTTGTTAGAGAGCCATGCTATGGACCGGGGCACCGGAGGGGGTGTGTTCGTGGCCAAAGTGTATGTGTTTTTGCGTGTGTAACCTGCAGATTGTGGGTTAGGTGGGTTGTTGTGCAAGGAACTAATTGAAATGAGAGGCGATGTGCGAGTCTCAGCCAACATGGCCGGTCCATTTGTCAGGGTGACATCACTGCACTCACACCCCATCCATCTCCGCCCGGCGCCACAGAACCATGCTCCTCCTGGTGATTAATATCCATACCTCCCTCACTGCACTGCATACACCCCGCACACCTCCGCCACCACCATCCCCTCCAAGCACTCGCACTCTGCCGCTGCTCCACACACACACACCCACAAACAAACAAATACTCACACACCCTGTTGGAAGCCCTCCTCCTCACTTATGCACACAGTGGCTGCACACTCACCCACACTCAGTGCCATGGCACTGCCATTTACTCTCTCATACACACATGGCTGGAGCCCAGGGCCCCCAACCAGTCGCACACATAAACTTCCTAATTGTTCCAAACACAAACTGTCCTTGCTCTTTGGTGTGACTGGGTAGCACATACAGTGGAGGCAGTATTAGTAATGGATTCTGGTTCTGCTTTCCATTTGCAGTTTGTATTGAATTCTGGTCTTATAATATTATTGTAGTCATATTATTTAAGTAAGACAATGAACCAAAATACTTTTAAAACATTTAGGTTGATTTACATTTGCGCTCTTATAAACATATTTGAAATTGTAATTTGTTGTTCTTCCTGGTAAAAAGGTAAATATTAGGTAGTTATTATTATATATCCTGTATTTAACGAGGTGAAAGCCTCATTGAGATTAAAATCTCTTTTTCAAGAGTGACCTGGCCAAGAGGGCAGCTTAAAACATTGGTACACGTTGCAACAGTACAAACAGACATATACAACTGTCACACACAACAAATAAGTGAAACCACAGTATCCATTTAAAATGGAATACAAGGTCAAGGAAAAACAATTATGGTTCAGGTACAATTTCTAAAATTTTGGTAAAAATTTAGAAACAATTACATCGACCAAGGGATCTATTTTCTCGATCCTTTACAGTCGACTTGGATTCCCCCACAGTGATCAGCTCTGCCAGTTTCAGATGCTTCTGTAAATTATTCCAGGACAAAGGAGCAGCATATCTTAAAGCTTTTTGGGTTTTTTTGCCAAGTTCTGTTCTGAATCTCAGAACCAGGATTTGTAAAATATTATGAGAAGGAAGATCATATTGATTTTGGCTTCTACACATGTCTGTAGACAGATAAGAGGGAACCAGGCCAAGAATACTTGAGATCCACATGTCTCTAATATTAGCTAATTCATTATGATGGGAGGATGAAAATACTGCATTCTTACACAGTACAATGCTGCAGGAAATACTCTGCCATGTTAGATGGATTTTCTCTGAACAATTATTGCCATAATCTGTCATTAATGTCCATTAAATGCTTAGTCTAACAAATGTGAAAAATACGCATCCCATTTTCAGTTTGTTATTTATTCAGTTTTCTATTAAATAAGACAAAGGGAAAAAGCAAATCCTCACAAACTAGAAGCTTGAACAGGTTAATGTGTAGCATTTTTGCTTTTTATTTACACACACAATAACAGTTTGCTGACATTGAAGTAGCGTGGGATCATGGGAGTTGTTATCTTCAGTGGTAAATAACCACCGTTGCTGAAGAGAATTTGTCTGATGTGAGTCAGTCAGAAATCATGTTCATGTAGCAGGTAATATAATGAAATAATGTATATAAAATGTTATTCATGTTACATTTGGTCACATTCGCTGCCAGCTCACTTTGATATATTTAACATGTTCTGTGCTCTGTTACCTTAAATAAATGATTCTCTGTGTTTGACCAATATTGGAAACACGTTGGATGATAAAAGTGCACAACACAAACAAATATATAACATAAGTCTAGCACTTTTAGGTATTTTAACGTGGAAATGTTACATATTATAGTTTAAATGATGAATCAATCATCACTATATTCATTCATTATTTTTCCGTTGATTGACTAATCGATTAATTGACATCGACTAATTGTTTCAGCTCTCCAAGTATTACATTTTGCTGAATCAGAACTGTCTTTTGAGAGGTTCAGTGGATGAGGCTGGTGATATTCTGTGATAATCTGTTTGTTTTCCATAAATACTGTCTGACTTCCTTGTCTGTAGTAGTAACTCCAAACCCACACATTCCTACTGAAGATGTAAATCCTTTAAAATGGGTCACTAACAAAGAGCCAAACTCGTGCCCCTTCAGGTGGACCACCATGGGACCTAAAAATTATGAACTGTAGTCTATGGCAAGAGACAATTTTTTTTTTTATCTCATTTGAATCATGCCATGAATTTCACTTATGATGTTTCTCAATTTAAAAGATAATTTTACAAATCAAGAAAGTCACAGTTTATCATAAAACTTAAAAACTTATAAATGTCATGCAGGTATGTAACTGGTTATGTTTCACACTAAAGCACCTTGAAATTATGTTGTATTTTATAATTCATCATCATCATCATCATCATCATCATCATTATTATGCAGCTCGGCTGGCTGAAGCTGCTGAAGAATGAGCCAGTGTTCAGGGGAGATGACTAAGGATCAGGGAAGAGGAGAGACTGGTCAGATTGGCCGCAAAGCTACACCTGAACACCCACCTGAGCTGGACTGAGGTGTAGCTTCAACTCTTCAGTTCTTGTTTTTCTGGATCCCCATAAATATGAAGACACAAACACTCCAGCTGTTCCAGCTGTCATGTGACTGATCAGTTAAAGATGATCTGACAGCTGTGATCCCGTCCTGTGTGCACTTTGCGGGTCTGTTGAGATTTATTAGGCTTTATAATTGTAATAATAATCACTGATTCCTTATTAGTCAGAATAATTTTCCACACGCACGTGCACGCTGTTTTACATTAATGAAAGATTGTTTTTGATCGTGGAGATGTGTGTGCGTGCTTCGAGCCAAGTACTAGATAGACACACCCACACGCTTTCAACTTCAATATTTACACTCTATTAATGATAGAAAATATGTTCATAGGATACTTTACTAATCCAAACTCCTGTGTGAGAAAAAGACTAAACATGAATGAAGATGTTTTGTGACTGTGGATTCGTGTGTGTGCTTCAGCCAAATGTGCCAGCAGACAGACTGATTGCACCAGAGACTTTGTGCTTCGATCAGGTTTTAGCTGGTCTGAAGTGCAAGTGGTTTTTACTCCAGTGTGCCGAGGACAAGGTAGCAAATGTGCTGTGCCACGGCTTCATTTTTTCTTCATTTTTTGACCTACTGCCCATGGCTGCACAGACCAGGCACAAGTTCATTTAATTCTTAAAAAGAAGGTCAAATCATTTCTTGAAACATCTGGGCATTATAGCATCAACAGTTATGTAAGAATAAAAAGTATTTGGTGGTATTTAAGTCAGCAGGATGAGATGGTACGATTGATTCAAAATTAACAACAGTATCAATTCATCAAAATGAAGGAACATCATCCAGTGCAATGTTGTGGCTCATCTGTGTGTTTTTACTGCTTCTGGACAATAATGGAGTTCTGCAGCACAGAGGAATAAGCTAAATCAAGCTTTGGCTACAGTGACAGTCCTTCAGTAGGATCAATTTATTGCTGGTTTTGGTCTTTTCATGAGATCTGTTGACAATAAAAAAAAATATATAGAAGATAATCAGACTTATACTTTACTCTGAGCTCATTATTCTCCTGTATATTGTAAACAGTGTACACCAACATCGGCGTATGTGTAACTGGAAATCTAGATAAAAGCGGAGCACGTCCAAACTTTGCTTTCAGTATACTATGAGCAGAATCAAAAAGCATGTTTCCTCACAAATCCTCGCTTCTTGTAAATTTGGAGCCAGTTCCAAATCAGAACACAACCCCACTGGCAGCAGCACTACTTTTTGTAGCCAAAAATATTATACCCGTCTGAAGACAAATAAAACATCACTCATACAGTATACACCACAGTGCTAAACCTCAGGAAAACAGATGTTCATTTAAATTGCTGCCGTTGATTTACAACCAAAGTTGGCAGCGTTTTACAAATGAACAAATATAAGAAGACAGGATTTACAGTATCGGGAATAAAAGCTGTAGAACGGGCTGCCTGGGCTTATTCCACAAGTTCTTGTGAGGATGGGTCAACTCCAAACTAAGCTCATTATGTCCGGCTATCAGAGCTACTCCAACCTGAGGAGCTGGGCTTTGAAGATCCTCTAAATGATGACCTTTCTCTCCTGCCCTGCTCCGCTGATGTGCTTTGATAAGTCAGCCTCTGATCTCCTCCGTGGTATCGCAGTGCATCACTGCACACTGACTGCCCCGTCCTCCCGGAGCAGGGTGGTGCTAAACTTTCTCACCACGCCCTCGAATTACATCACCAAGGTTTGATGTCATGTTCAACACCTTGCCTTTGAACTAGAGCAGCAATGGGCAAAAAAAGTAAGAAAGAGCACCCTGCATGCAGTGTTGTTTTTATTGAACAAAGGATGCTGAGTGTGACAATATTCCTTTTTAATATCAGCCTTAAGTAAGGCAAATTGTTCATGAAATATCTTCCCACGATGCATGTTCCTCCGAGTGGAACCAAAGCGCTGCTTAACCTCACAGTTGTGACTCTCCAACACCAGCCTCTCCCTCTCCCTCTGTGGAAGCATGCAGGCCCGCCTCCGCACCAGCTGTGAGATGCAAAGCTCCCCTTAATGTAAAAGCATTTCGCTGTCTTTGAGAAGACACTGTCTGCGCTAGTCACTGAGAGGGAAGATGTTGAGAGATACAGAGAAGAGAGGAGGTGATAGGTAGTGGGGAGAACAGAGGAAGACACTGAGAGCGGAGGAAGACAGGAAACATGACAGCAAGATCCAGCAAAGAGAGAGACGGCAGAGAGAAGCAAAAAGAGGAGAAGCAAAACCGAAAGCTGACAGCCGATGCCATAGCCAATGTGTGATTGATTGAGTGGTGTTCAGATGCCAGGGGTCATACATATGCAAACTGCTCATTTGTAGCTGCTGCCAGGGCTGCTGTTCGCCAGAGCCCTTGAATTGTGTCGCCCAGCCACCGGGACACATCACACAATCAGATTAAGCGGCCCCGAAGTCACATGCAGGACGACCAGCAGCTGCCACGTGCACCACCAGTGCCGACTTACAGTATCTGTTTTTCAGCCCTGTCTGCTACAACAGGCCCTCGTCTGTCTGTCTGTAAGAGATCTGGGTTTTAGGGGCTCAGATATGTGTCAGATGAGCTTTTGGTGTTTGTGCGGTGCAGATTTTCTCTCTTGACATTTTGTTGTTGTTGTTTTTTTTTTTCCTCAGTGCTTTGTTGCACACAAACCACATTTTCCATTTGACTGGCTCTGTATACAGCAGCACAGTATGCATGATGCTCTATCTTCAGCATCATGCATCAGCTCATCCAGCCACCTTTCAGAGTACAGTGTAGTCGCAGTGTTGGTTCAGGCTGCACACAAGATATCAGATTTTCATGACACAATTATAAGGAGCAAAATAAATCACCATAACGCTATTATTGCAATGTCATATTTTTTTTAAATAGCGCTTTGAGTCGAATTATCTTTAACTTAAACCTGACAGTTTACACCAATACCTCAGGACCGACTGGAGGAAATGTTGCATCATCTCCATTGCAGCGACTCTGTTCGTCAGCTCTAACTGCCGACTGTTCCAGCTTTCTTTTTTGTAGCTGTACATAATTTCTAGCATCATAAAACATGAATGAGCACGGTGATAGTGAGTTACTGCTACAGTTGCATTGATTAAACAGCGAAAACATAAAATGTGTTTGCAAAGGGAGTGTGGTTGAGTGGAGCGAGGGAGGGAGAGTGTGTGCAGCTGTGGGCTATCAAGACAGAGTCTGAATTAGGTGAGAGAGTGCTGGTAGCGAACAAGTGAGTGAGTCAGAGAAATAAAATGTTATTTTCTAATTGTTTCACAGCCGTTGTGTTCTCAGCACAAATGAACACCCACACCTGGTTCTGTCTGAATGTGGCCTAAAGGTTTGTGTCATCCAGACACGACTGTTCCTCCAGCAAATTGATGAGGTGGATCCTCTCTTTCCTTTGTCCAAAACCCTGCCATTACTGACCATTTGTAACTACTTTTAACTGACTTTGCTATAAGCTGATTGGCTGTTGAAAAAGGTGAAGCCCCACATTCTAACACTTGACAAGCTGAGTCACAAGCGACGCTATCAGCTGACTTGAATTGAGCTGAAACTTTTCACTGCAACGTTCTAAAAATCATAGTGACTCTTTGATCTGAGCTGGGCTTTAGGAAGACAAAGCTAGAATGGAAAGAAACAGAAATTATTTAACAGCCTACAGTATGTTCAAGAGGTGATATATCATATACATGATATTATTATTATGTGTATTATTATCATAATATCAGTATTTCATTTCAGTTCACCCTGTAATCAAAAAACATATTTTTCCTCTGGCCTGTAGTACTATTTACCCATTTAGATTTTTTGTGTGTGTGAGTGGCAGAGTTTTGAGATATCAGCTGTAGAGATGTCTGCCTTCTCTCCAATATAATAGGACTAAATGGCACTCGGCTTGTGGTGTTCAAAGCACCAAAAAATACATTTGAAAAATTCAAAACAAGTGTCTCTTTCCAAAAATCATGACCTGATTACTCAAGATAATCCACAGACCTTGTTGTGAACAGTTTCATGTAGGAATGTAGAATTACTTTTTTTCTACTAGGGTGGAAATAGTTCCTATATATTTTTTAGTGCTTTGAGCACCATAAGTCCCGTTATATTTGAGAGAGGGCAAACATTTCTATGGCCTTTACATCCAAAACTGCAACTCACATCAAAACAATCTAGATGGATAAACAGCACTACAGGCCTGGGGGAAAACATGTATATTTGATTTTGGGTTGAACTAGTTAATATCACTTATCACTTGTATATTGCAACACCCCTACTGTGCACACAGTGCACAGGTCTCTGTTTGGTCTCTTTTAGTTTTTGCCCTATTCACATTTTCAGCAAAGACCTGCAGTTGAGTGAGTGTGTTATCATTCAGTTTGAACCTGCCTAGTGTCAAGGGGCAAGCCCCTGAAACATCGGACAGCTGTGTTTCCATTCAAGTCAGTCTGATATTTCCTTTAATTATTGATTCGTAATGAGCCCAACAGGCATCAGGAGCTCATGCATAAATTCTTTTTCACTGTTTTCTAGCTTGATTCTGCTGTCATGTTATATTCATTCATATGGAACTTCATTTGTAGGGGTGACAATCAAAAAGTATGTTTTTTATTTCCTCCAAGTCTTTATTTTCACTCCCACCGGAAACGAGGATGTGGTGTTGGGTAAATGGCCTTCAGTGTTCAGGCTGCCATAAAGAGGCTTTCTTGTGCTTGCCTGCCCTTCTCTCCATCTCTATCCCTCTTGCTCTCCTGCTCTCAGATCCAGCCATGCTATTGGGCAGTGAGCTGTAAACAGGAGCTGTACTCTGATCCAAGTGGCAATCACCTTCATTCAGGCCCACGCCCCCCTCCTGCCCCCTTCCCTTCACCCTCCCTTCTTTTTTTGAGTCATGCTGAAATCTTCACTCAAAAAAAGGAAAAGAGGATGAAAAATCTTGTGGGAATGACTCCCTGTGCGGAGGATGGACCGCTGGGTATGTCCCTTGCTCATCGTGAGCCTAACACACAGGCCCTTTATGTGGCTGTGAGGAGGGTGGCCCCTTCCCCTCCTCTGCTTCTCATCCACACCCCAGAGGCTCCCATTCAGCCCGGGCCTGGCTGGGGGGGAAGTTGGAGCTCTTTTGTAGTGGGGGATTCTTAGGGGAGGCTGTCAAGGCTGCGACTGTGTGGGCCTTTATTTCCCCAGAGAAGAGAAGGGGGGAGAAAAGATAGAGGGAGAGGGCAAGAGGGAGACAGAGGGGGGAGTACCAAAGGAGAGTTTGGACACAGACGGGCCTTGTTAAGCAGCACCCCCAAAGAGGGAGAGGATGAGAGAGAGAGAAAGAAACAGGGAAAAGGCAAAGTAAAAGCAAGAATGGATCTCGCAGAAAGCCAGAAAAACGTTCCCTCAGTTACGTCACCGCTGTTATTCCCATCCTCCGCCTCTCTTTTCCTCTACTCCTCCCTATCCGTTCCCTCCATCTGTCCCAAAGTAAGCTCGGTCTTCAGCTCAATAACAAGCTTTTGCCCTCCCCCTCACCCTTCCTCACCCCCTTCTCACCCTCCGCCATTACTTTACACACATTCCATTATCTGGGAGACCAGGCTAAGAGAGATGTCTGGGGTCGGAGCGATCATTATCATCACCTCTTTTCCGCTACACCATGAGTTATAGCCCACCGTATAGGAAACAGACATTTAAATCATAATCAATAGAGCAATATCAATGCTGAGAGGCATGGCTAAAGGAAATCACTGCTGCGGCTCAGGAGGAAACGGAGACGCTCAGTATGGACTGAGATAGCAGTGCCTGCTTATTGATAAAATATGATCAAGCGGGAAAATGCATTATGTGGCATCACGCTCTGTGCTGGCTTTTTTGGAAAAATAAACTCACTTTCGCTGACATTCAGGTGATGTGATGATTGTGGCTCGTGTGCGAAAATGTGTGGAAATGGAAAGGTGCTGGATTTGAGCGCTGATCTCCTGGTCTCTGAACATCAGCGTCTGCAGCTCATGTATTGCTTCCGGCATGGCGGCTCAAACACTGCAGAGAGGGGACGCTGTCATGCCGTATACATTAACTGACCCTCTGGTCATGTTAAGGTGACAAGGCCGACCGAGTTCCTCAGAGGGGGAGCTGTACAACACACACACAGTAGTGTTTTGTCCCAGCAAGGACGATGCAAGGTGACAGGTGCGACCTGACCCGGCCTGCGACCACACCACAGTCGCCGCTGCCACTCCAGCTGAATCTCTGAGTCTGTGCTGCCACAAGGAGAAAATACCAGTTCTTCATCCAGCTGAAGTGCACACCACATCACTGTCAGGGCAGAGCAGCATTGAGACACGATACAAAAACACATCATGTAATCAGTCAGGACAAATTACAGTTCTAACATGCAGAGAAAGAGCGCAGAATCACTGTTATTAACTCATACAGTTTGTTTGCTGTGAATGAGAAACTCATGCAAATTTCATGTCTCATTCAGCTGACATGTGTAGACAGGTTAAATTCCATTTTTGGAAGTCTTTGTTACAAGCCTTGAGACAATTTGAGATGTTATTTGTTGGCATGACCTTTTGCAAGTGGTGCTTATGTAACCACTTCTCTCAACTGATCGTATTAAATACATTCTGGATTTGGCATACATGATTTAAGAAGGTTGACTTAAATGAAGATCAGTTGTGTGAGTCCTTGTCCCCTGTGCAGTTCAACTTGAGGGCACTTCTCCTTTATCTAAACACATTTTCCACCAAACAATTTGTGCTTGATGCACAAAACAGCAAGTGTTAGACAATCCATATATGACGTTGGTGTTCAGCCTCAGGGTATTAGGCTTTGCCTCAGTTATTAAGAGCGGAGTGAAAAAAAAGACCCCGCATTTAATCTACAGTTTGTAACAGAAATCACAACAGGCAAGATTAATAATGTGACAGATAAAATTAAATTAGCACAGATGAATTTGTGTGCATTTAACTTTCAAAGTATCAGATCAACTACAACTATTTACAGTTTAATGATTATTTTATGTTTGTTGAATTAACTTGACTTGGGACACTGTAATTGTGTATAGTGTTTGTGCCAAAGTTAATTGGTCAGATCATTTAAAAGAAAATTTGCATATTAATTTGAATTCAGGCAGCTAACAAAGATGGATATAATGTGATTACACTTTATAATTAAATGCTTATTGTAAAGCGGCACCTAGTGTGTATTAAAAGTCTCAGTTGAACGTCAGGTTGAGTAGCGCAGTCAAGCACACAACCAGCCTGACCAAACCAGTTCAGAAGCACTGAGCTGCATCCCAGAATCCCAAGGTCCTGTGTAGGAGTGAGCTGTGAACAGATAGTGCACTGCACATCACGGTTCATGTGCCGCCAAGGCCCACGCAGTGGTGATGAGACGAGGATCATCTGCTAGATCTGGAAATCTATAACCAAAACCCTCCTGAGTGAAGAGATTTGGAAATTTAGGCAACTCAAACATGAGAAAGGGGAAAGTGTAGTATGTGTCATTATTTAAATAGTCAGGGCCTGGGACTGTAATAAGGAAACTCATCAGGCCTAAGTTAAGATAGGAAGAGTCTAAGATAGGATTTTTCTGGGTTGGTATTACAGAAGCAAATCCTAGCTAATTCTAAAAAATCTACCCTATCTTTCCTCATCCTATCTCAATCTTGATACTCAATTCAACATAGCATTTCAATTTTGGTGTCTGTTACCTGGCAACCGACACTTCTTTTCTCTTCTCGTCAAGCTAAACAACGTCATTTCATTAGTTTTTCTCTTTGGAACATACTAAAACATACATTGAAACATACAAAAGTGGAGCAAAACCAGCAAGTGGCACTCAACTTTAAGACAAATGAGTTAGAGTTGTTGGTAACATCTGTAAAGAAATCCAAAAATGTTATTTTTGGAAAAATTTACAGCAACACAAACCTGGGAAATAAAAGACAGAGAGTGGGCTAAGGTAACTGACAGTCTTCGTTGTATCCAGCATCCATTGTGGAAAAGCACTAAAAGAGCAGCAATATTGATTAAATGAGTAAGCTAACACTTTAATTAGCTACTGTTAGCTAAGACTAAGTTCAGCTACTCTTACCTAACACTAATGCTAGCTACTGTTGGCAAACACAATTAGCTACTGTTACTCAACACTGACATTAGCTAGTTAGTAGGTTAAGCTAGGGCTGGGCGATATGGACCAAAAATCATATCCCAATATATTTAGGCCGAATATCGATATACGATATATATCCCGATATTTTTTCCGCAAAGTGAGAGCAAATGTTCAGTCAAGGTCAAAGCTAAATATGACATGTCACAAGTAGTTTTATTGAAACTGGCTATTTCAGTGAACAGTGGCAAAATCAAATGAATAAATAATAAACAGGTTTCTTCACCTGGTTCATGAAAAAAATGCTCAGTTGTTCAAATAATAAAATTTAAACATAAATACTGTACCTTTTTTGAAATTAAAGCTCTGTGCACATTTAAATAAAAATATATCTTAAATAAAAATAGCCTATAAAATAAAATAGGCCAATCTTTTTCTGAAATAAATCTATTCATGAGAAAAGTCAGTAAACATTTTTTTTAGTTTGACAACAATAAATGGCTTATTGAAATTGAATCCGACTTGTTCCACAGTTGCAACAGGGACCATATCTTTTGCAATGTGATAGGACACCGCTTTCGTTATAGTACACCACTTGTCACTTTTCTTTTCATAAGGCACACTGCGGGAAATGAGGCTCGCAGTGGGCTTTGTTTCGGGGCTAGAGCTTTTTCGGGTTGTGGATGGCTTGCAGCTGGGGCTTCTGCAGCGCGCAGCTTCACACACTCTTCGTACTGCAGTTTTGCCACTGTTTTAGGTGGTGAAAAAGATTTGTAGTGCTTCCACCCCTGGCTGTAACTTGTTTAGCGCATTCCCTACATATAACGTGATTTTGTTGCTCATCTGATACTTTAAAACCAAACCATCTCCAAATTACTGAGCCACTGCTTATTCGTGTACTAACCAATTCCTCCGTCGCGCGCTCTGCAGCCGTTGTTGCTTCCTCCATGCTTGTTGAAGAGTGCCGGAGTGTCTCTCCCTGCCCCTCTCCCCTCTGTGCACGAAAGAGGAGGGGCGCGCGGAGCAGTGCAGAGAGCTCCGGGTTATCAGCGCAGCAGAGCAAGGATCACAGCGCAAATTTGAACTATATCGATATATACGATATAGTCTAATTCCATATCACATTTAAAAATATATCGATATAATTTTTATATCGATATATCGCCCAGCCCTAGGTTAAGCTACTACTACTACTTATGGAAAATGGAGAAGTTAGGACAGCTTAACTCTTACTCTCTTTACTCTGAAGTTGGGAGAGTTTATTTAAGATTTTAGCAATTTAGGATGCTTGTGTAATACACATTTCCTATCTTCAGTAAGGGTAGACACATCGATGGAACTATTCATCTGTAAATGACTTTTTTCTCAGGTCTTAACTGTATTTACCATGGTTCTAAAACAGTTAAGACAGAATCTGCATAAAATTTCCTAACTGCTTGTCCTGCCTTAATTTAAGTTTCAGAGATAGGATAAATCAAAAATTTCTATCACAGCTACACAGCAATACCCAAACTCATTGCTGTGTCCTATCTTGTCTCAGAATAAATCCTAAGTAGAACTGTAAATTTAATTCTTCAGTCTGCACTCGTCCTGTCACGCCTGTATCTGTGTTAAGAATGTACAATCTACAATTTAGCAATGTGCCTGAGCCATTTTACGGTTCAGTGGAGGAGAGGAAACTCCAACCTCTAGGGAAGTTTTCTTATCACTTGATGGCCCAAGGTATTTGAGTAGATGTAAGCGTGTCAGTCAAATTCCCCATTGATTGTCTTGGCAATTGATATGTACCCATTATTACATGGTCTACGTGGAAATGTAAAGCGTTGTTATATGGTTTGAGTAGCCTTTCAATCCTAATATTTGAGTGTTCCTGTTGGTCACCGTCTTCATGGTCATGTCCACACAGACCTAACAACAGTGGTGCTGCCATTTTTGGCTGTTATTTTGAATTTAGGACAGGGTCAATGCCGTCCTGACTGAGGATTTATAATTTTGAAAAGTCTTCAGTTTGGACAGTTCTATAACAACTAAATTTTCATCCTAAAATAAGATAACATGTTTCGGGAATACAGTTAGGAAACATGTTTTTGTAATACCACGTCCTAAATGTCATCCTAAACTGACATAGACAGGATTTCAGACTTAGGAAATGTCTGGAATGAGGCCCCTGGCCCTTATTCTAGCAAAGTGAGCCGAAGTCCAGAGGTGATGCATAGGTGATGGACATAAACATGTAGCCATAAAACAAAACCTCTGGAACACAAGCAGCAGTCTGCTATAAATATAAAAATAGAAATAGCCATGCATAAAAACAATTACTTTGCTATCTTAATTGTTTTCCAAAGAAAATACTTTCTGTCACCTTTCCAATTAAAACATAACCAGCAGCTATATTAGATGTATTTTTAAATGGTGCCTGCAGCATGTCTTGTTGTCTAAGATATTGGATTCCACCTCTACATTTTAATGACTAGTTTCATTTATAGATGCAGAGGATTCAACATGGTGAAAACAAAAAGTCACAAAAGACCAGTGCATCGAGCTGGCTTTATTCTGGCAGCTGGGTATTCAACTCTAATGATTTGCTTTTTGTCATTCAGTAATTCCTCACATTACAATGCCAAATGGATAATGTTTACTATCTTTTCAATTAGGCTAAACAGTCGCACAGAATCCCTTTCACATGCCGCTCTCCTGACATTTTGTAACCCATCTGACATACACTTGGTGAAGTGTGAACCATTTCACAAATGAGGGTTATTCTGGGAGAGTCACGTCTCCCCCCACTCTCTCTATCCACAGCACCCAGGAGAGGCTTGTAAAAGCTGTTGTCCTTTAGTTATGACGGAACGTGAGGAGGAGCCGCAAGAGAAAAAGAGAAGGGAAAGCTCTTCAATCGCAGTCCTCCTCTCTCCTCTCTCTGTCTGTCTGTGTCCGTCTCTGTTCCTCTGCCTGTCTCTTTCACTCTCTCTCTGCGTGTGCCCTGCCGCTCTGTCATCCTCAGGGATGCGTCTGAAGGAGACCATCTGTTGATCCATTTGTCTCCTGCTTTGCTTCCTGTGCCACCGCCTCTCTCCTATCGATGATCAGGCCTGGCCTTTCCCCTGCCCACCCTCTTTGTCGCTGCCAACAGGCACTCTGGGTGAGGTGGGAAGGCTGTGGGGGGTGGGGCAGGAGGTTGTGCCCTCTAGTCTCAAAGAGAGAAAATAGGGATTGGCAGACATGCATCCCTTTTTGTACGTACATACCATAAACGGCTAATGAGCCTGGAGCAGCTGCTTTCTAATCTGTGTTTATCTAGAGCGAGCATGGCTGTGCTGACCGGAGTCCAAAAACACACACATCAGATCTTTTGTTTTGTTTTGGTTTTTTTTATATATCAAAACTATTCAACCCCCCGTAGGACTTAAACACAGAGAGTTCATCATTATATGGAGGCATAGACCATGAAATAGATGTTAGAAACAATGCTGAGATGCTGAAGGACCATCACTGCAGGCTTGCAACACATTTATCGCTTGTGAAATGTTTGGTGGTGTTGCCACTAAAGAGAGGGTGGGTGTGTGGGGGGGTGGGGGGGGTCTCGCCTTCCACACATGTCTCCTAGCTGTCACCTCGCATGCATGCTCAGGGGTTTGATGGACACTGAGTCCACCGTGGGGACTTCAGGGATTGCTTGCCTTTGATCTTCTCCCACGACTCTCGATTACCCATCATTCAGCAGGGCTTAGGCCCCGGAGAGCAGCTGGGAGAGGGGCGGTGTGTTAACATGAGCTCTGATGTACCCAAGAGAGACTCACTGTCCAACTCAGACATCATGTAGCAGATTACACAGACACGGAGGAAAATGTGTGCGGGTAGTGGCTGTTGTGAGTGTTTAGAGTGTGAGAGAGAATCGGAAATATGTCAGAGGAAGGTGGTGATTCTGATAGGGTACATAATGAGGTCGCTGTCCACACGGAGGGTTTTAAAGCCTCAGAATTATTGTAAATCTTATTATCACGTCTTTTTCTCTCCTTCTCTGTGTGCAGAGTTTTCATAGATTTGTAGGGTTTTCATCAGAACTGCTCAATATATCTGATGATGGGTGTTCACCCGGGGAGACGTGCCATTGATTTCCCATAAGGTGCAGATGACATGTGGTCACACGCGCTTCTATTTTACCAACAGCCATGTCATCCAATAAGTCATGATTTCACCGCTGCTGTCACCTGGCGTGATGGTTCCTCTGAAAAAATCTGGGTGGGGTCAGCCATTGTGGATAACCTTTTATCCTGCAGGTGCACACAGAAAATAAATAGCCATGGAGTATTGCATGTGCAAGTTGCAGACCACCTACTTTTTATTTTGATCAAGTGCACTTTCAGTATGTAAAACAAAGGGATTTATCAGCGATTTTCTTTAAAACACCATGTCACACATTAACAGGCAATTAACATTACAAAACAAAACCACCTTGAAACTGGGCTTCACTTCACTAAAAAATGTCAAAAGTATGAATTAAAGCAACTTACATAGACTATACTAACATCTCAAGTTAGCTAATGTTAGCAAAACACTAGCAAACTGGCTGACAATGGCTGACATATATAACTAGCTTGTGAAAGCACTGGAAACAGGACACAGCAGTTGTTGATTGACAACGCCAGGAGACAGTGGGTGCAGTTTGATGATGTCATGGGGCACGTCAATTTGTCATACACAATGTGGATAAAAGAAGAAATGGCAGCATTGTTCCTGGTGCTCCAAAAGTGCAAGTGTGTGAGTTTTTGGACACAAAGAGTGTATTTTAAGCCCATACACCTCAGATGCTACACTAGCTAACAGCTGATGTAGATTAGCTAGCTAGTTAGCCAACATTTTGCTAACTTTAGCTATAAGATGTAATTAACTAGCTAATTAGCTAGTGATGTTGTACATTGGCTAATTTCAGGTGTGATAATATATACAATATGTATGTTGTTTTTTGAATAAATAAGTCAAGGTTTTTTTATGTAGCACCTTTCACAAAAGTGCTTTAGATGGATTAAAATACACAGCAACAACAAAAATACACAGTAACAACAGGTCCCCAGCAACATCTTTTAATCATCTCAAAATGTTCTTTACATACATGAGCATCACATATAACATATCTAAATAAAGCAAACAGGAAAGAAAAAGTTGGCAGAGGTTCCCAAACAGGTGAGACTCAGGAAGGGTGAATTGTGGAGGGGTTCGGCTTCATTCAATTAATGGTAATTATTTTTCTTGCAACCATCAACAAAATATGCAATATACAACACTGGTCTGTTGTAAAGAGTTGTTCCATTAAGAACAAAAGCGAGTCCAGGGGGATGCTTCTCCATTTCTTCTTTGAGTTTATTTCTGAGTTTTTAATTTCTTAATTTGTGTGTGTGTGTGTCGCAGGCTTCCTCAGTACGGGTGACCAGGCTGCTAAAGGGAACTATGGGCTACTGGACCAGATCCAGGCTTTAAGGTGGATCAGCGAGAACATCGGCTTCTTTGGAGGAGACTCCAACCGCATCACTGTGTTCGGTTCTGGGATCGGAGCTTCCTGCGTCAGCCTGCTCACCCTCTCCCACCACTCAGAAGGTACAGTACAGCAGAAAGACGAGGGGAGGCAGGGCGGGGTGGGGGTGGGGGGGGGGGGTGGGGGGGGGGGGGTGATACAGCTGTGGGGCTCCTGCCTGCCGGTGTGTAGGCTGCTTGATATTAGAAACTGGCCGTGCAGTGAGCGAGTTATTGAGTAATGTATTCTACTGTACTATACAGCATAGCAAATTCTTTAAGGAGCAGGTGTTTGCATTGAAATGATTGCGGTGTTCATTCCCATCCGGAAATTGAAACTCCACAGCAGATTTCCAACCACATGGTGGGTCTACTGGTTTGCTAGTATCCTTCTCAATGTCAGAAATAAATATGTGGGTATAATGCGTCTTTGTAAGCAAGATAAAAAAGGACATGCTGTACCAGGGGAGAGCTTTTATAGTGGCAGCCACAGTCAGGCAAAATGACACACACACACACACACACTGCTCACTTTGTAAGCGATGTTGTTTATCTGCTGGCTACCTTAATGCTACTTCATGATGATTTACTGCCCATGTTGGCCATGTCTTTAATACTAAATGCAGCATGCGTGCTTAACCTGGACATGCGATAAACATTTCTCATACTCATGCTCCCCTAATGCATCATTGAATGAAGATGGAGGTAAGTTCTTGCAGGAAGTGCTCTGGCTTAAGTGTTTCTGAGCTCCATCCTGCAGAGTTTTATGGACAAGGCATCATCTTTAACCTGGAGTTATTACACTCAGTCACGTATTTGTCTGTCCAATTAAAAGCTGGCTGTTTGTTTTGCACTTAATTGATAGTGGTGTTGTGTACATGACAGGTTGTTGTTGTATGGCGATGTTCACATTTTTTTTCCTGCATTGTTTATATGGTGGTAATCTTCCAAATGAGAAATCTTTACATGCAGCCACGCTCACATGTAGCCTTCTTGTGAATGTGTTAACAAGCCACAAACATGCCGCTTTAGACACACGTGGCTGGAAATGTAACACGGAGCTTTTACTGTACATTAGATGGCAGTGAATTACATTAAAGAAACCAGTCTTGCATTAAATAGAGGATTGGTCTTAGGCAATACAGTGGTCAGGAAGCTAACCACTAACACACACACACACACACACACACACACACACACACGCACACACACACTATTCTTCATTCTTCTTGTCACCAGGCAGAGTAAAATCAACATGCATTTTGAAAGAGGTCATTTGAGCTGCTCTTTCTTTGGTTCCCCATTACAGTGCCAGGGATTTGGGATGTGTTTTGCGTTCTCCAATTTGCATTAAAGTGTTACTAATTGCCTTGATTTCCTCCGATGAATGATGACTGCTTTTGGATTGAATTTTTACCGTAAATGCCTTTTTTATTCATACTCCATAATGCTACGCTCCATGTAGCATGTTATTATACTGCCAGTGAAACCATCTCCTCTGCCTCCTAGTAAATTGGATATTACCGGGTCTGTTTTTTCCCCTGAATGGAAATGTATGCCCCGCTGATGGGATATAAAAAAAAAAGGAGCCAGTAAAACTTGAGGGATCCTAGGAAATTGAAACAGGAAGCCTTCTATCACGCCAGGACTCTTGCTGCGAATGTTACCAATGGCAATCAGATTTCACACAGTCTCTCTCGGAGCACAGATTGTTGTAATTATATAAAGTTTAGGACTGGAGTGGGCTGCAGGATGTGACAGGAAATCCAAGTGAAGAAATGTCTTTTTGCACCTGCTTTCACAACATCCACTGTACTCTCCCCCTCCTCCTCTCCTCACCCTCCTCCTCCTCTCCTATAGTCTTAAATGTTGGAGTGACGGCTGGTAGGGTGTCCTTGTTGCCAGGACAACACAATAAACAAGAAAGGACTCAAAGCAGCTCGTGCTGAAAATTGAAGTAAAGATCTATAATCAAATGAATTATACCCTGTGACATGGGCACACCTGGACTCAGGTAGCCTCTAGCAATGGATTTGTGTAATTATCTCCTATCCACGTTAGCTGACTGTTGCATTTCACAAGGAGAGCCTTATGTAGAGTTTCCTGCTTTGCACTAGAATGGAAATTAAATCAGGAAACCAGATTGTGAACAATAAACCATGGCCCCACCCTCATTTGCTGATTTGACTTTTTGTTTTTGACTTGTTGACAAAAACAAATCATGCTCTCCCTGCAGAAATAGAGGTAGTGGTGAATGTCACATTGAATGTGACGAAAGTGAAAGTGAATGTGACGTTTGTGAATTCAGGAGTAGCATAAGGCAGTGGTTCTCAACCATTTCGAGTCACGACCCCCCAGAATAATCAGATTGGTGTTTGTGACCCCCACAAAAATCCATATTGTAGAAAGTCAGGGTGATATTTTCCGGAGCTTGGTGTGAGCTCTGTTGGAAGCGCCGGTGCTTTGTGTTCAGCAGTTGATGGTGCTGTTGTCGGACACTCGGGTGACCCACCCTGGGACAGTCTTCATTTCCTGTCCTGTCTCTTGTTGGCCCGAGTGGTGACCTTGAAAGCTTTTCCCTTCATGTGCACACACATTCTTACAACCACATTAAAATCTATTCAAAGGCAAATTATATTACTGGTTCAGACAATGTAATGTAAAAAACATTTCCCTGTCTAAAACACAATCCTCATTTCCCATCATGCCTAGTGCTGGATTGATTAATGCATTAGGTTTGCTGTTTTATGCTACAAAATGCAAATGTTACTTTTTGTTAGTGTTTGTGTCTGATTTTTGGGACTGATGCTGATTCTGATATTAGGAGTTAAAAAGATATAATCAGCAGATATTTAGACAGAATATAATATACAGAATATAGACATAAACACATAAACAGTTTTTTCAGTGATCTCTCAAAAGTGGTTAGTATGTATGACAAAGATGTGTAATGGAGGCAGGATATTATTGTTACTGAAAACCATATCATATTTTTTTAATTATAAATACAACTGTAACTGAATAAAAAACACAAAATAAGTAAAGTATATGTATAGATTAAACCTGAATTAAAATAAAGGATCGACTGATAAATCAGTTGTGCTCTAAGAAATCTGTCCCTGGTACAGGCAATGTTAAATATTCCAGAAACTAAAATACAGCCCTCATTTTTCATCATGCCTAGTGCTAGACTTAGTTAAAGCTACTACAAGGAACTTTGCTACTGTGCTGATTTTGGACCCTGTGGACAAAATTGGCAGTAGTTTCACCGTAATGACCACAAAATAACGTCAAAAATAAAATGATCGAAATAAAAATCTTCTCCTCCTTCATTTTAACTGGCATACTACTCACTGTAACTGTGGTTGTGAAAATGTAAACTCAGGTTTGCTTCATCTGATTTCAAGGAGAATCCGACCTGGTGGCTGACATTAAGAATAACTATATAGAAATGGTCGATCTACTCGTGGATGGTCTTGTTTGCTTATGTAGGTCATGTAGGGGCATCAGTAATAAATTGAGATTATTTCATAACTTCTTGTAGTAGCTTTAAGTTTAGTGTTTGTAACGTGTCTATTCACAACATGATGTTTTATGTTGGTAATTGTCATTTTTGAACTGGTTTATAGTTTTAACCATTAGTGAGATGAGTGTTATATATATTTTTGAGTGTCTTGTCCCTCATGTTGAACGTCTTTAAGGAGCTGACAAGGCTGAGAGTTGCTTCTTGACTCTCATTCTGTGCAATATTTTATTTTATTCTTTAGAACCGTCCGACAACTCCTGGAATTATCTCACAACTACTTTGTGGGTCCCAACCCATAGGTTGAGAAACACTGGCAGAAGGTACAATGTGATACCATTGCATAGGAGATCTGCAGACTTACACGCAAACATTTTCCTTCACCTGCTCCTCAAATGCAGGATAACGAGGCCCATGCAGGTAAAAAAAAAAAGAAAGGTAAATCAGTGATGACACACTGTTCTGGAGCTCCCTGGTGTGTCGGTGTATTTAATGACAGTATTCCCACTCTTACTGTACACACAGTCTGTCATTACTGCCTACAGTGCATAGACTTTCGATCTAACAGAGGCTCCTTTTATGCCTGTTGGTGGCAGAGTGACAACTTACTTCAGATGCTCCGTGCTCCTCCTGAAGCCTATTTAATAAGCTGGATCCTCCTATATCATCCCAGCCCTCCGGCCTCTCTCTTTGATTGCCTGCTCCTCTGGCCTGGCCTTGGTGTCGTCTCCATGTGGGCGTGCCGAGGGCTCCAGTCACAGTGTACATCCATCACACACACACATACACACACACACCCTCCACCTTCTGGCCTGCGTGGAGGCTGGCCTGGACGTCCTCTCGTGAGGGCTGGATTTTTTAGACCCCGGTCCCTGCCCTGCCTCCTCCATCTAATCTCCTCCTCACTGCACCCATCTGTCTCCCTGCCTTCACAGACAGTAAAAGCATGCGAGGGACACACGCTTTCCCTCCATGTGCCAGCGTGTGCCTCTCTCTGTCGCTTTCTTTCTCCCTCTCTGGGTTTCGGCTCCCTAGTCTGCAGCGTGTGTGGTGTGTTGCTATTAATAAGATGGCTGCCTTGTCTGCGATGTGGCGAGCAATCTAGCTTCACATCTGAGACTTTGGAAGCAGAATGGTCATTAAAAGCACAGTCTCTCTCGGCAGGAGAGTGTTTTTGACCAGCTTATTAAATGTAGCTCAACAGTTGTGTTCCCTCAGAGGGAAATCTGTCCCCATCTTCTTTTTCTCTGGCTTCAAAGAGAAAACGGCTGAAGAAGTTCAGAAGCAAGGACATTAGCCAGTCCCATGTATTATCTATCTGGCATCGCACAGGCACTAATTGAACATGCAGATTTGGCTTTTTCCCTATCTCCTAATAATCATTATGGTATAAAAAGTGAGAGGGCTTCTCTGCACATGAGCAGAATACCAAATAGCCAGTGACTCAGACGTGTGTATGTGTACATATATATCCCTCCGATAAATCTGTTTCTCCATTCACAGAAACAGAAAACACACCTTATAGCTATAGTCATGTGTCTGCGTCAGTGCTTCATTCGTCTATGTATGTGCACGACACCATGTCTATTCATGGCTGGAGCCGCTGAAGGTCGTTTGGTTTCTTTTTTTTCCCCCTCTCTTCCTGTAAGCAATCAGGATAAAAGCTCCGCTTCTGAGGAAGTGCTCCCCTTTTAATGGAACGTCTTGGACATTAAAGACAGCTAGTGTGGAGGATCCTTCATGCCAATGTCAGCTTTCATTTTTATTAAGACTTCTGGGTTATTGAGGACCATAAATGTGCATGTTAAATGCTTGGGTTTTATTGCAGCAGTGCAATGACTACCAAGGCTTTTTAAACGCAAGACACCACCCAGCAAACACTGAAACCCCCTGGACCATGAGTATTAAGAGGGCAGCGTGACAGGTGCTCAGTTTGGGCAACAAGTTTTTGAAGCTGTTTAGTGTGAAGGATAGCGTAGAAGGTGATTAAGTGAAGGAATGCATCTTGGGATGTGTAGAAATCCAGGATCAGAGAGACTGAAAGAAATCAAAGGGTGTGACAGGACATTTTCTTCCAATCAAATCTGAAACATTAACTTTATTAATGGCTGCTCTTCATACTGAACAACTTGCTGTGGATTTTCTGACTGAAATTTATGATTCATGCAGTCTCAGGCAGGATGTGACTTGGAAGTCATGGGACCTGATGTATTACTGTCCTTCAGCCGGTTGGGAAAGAAACAGAAGCCTCTGTTCGACTTATTGTGATGTAATGATTACAGTGAGACACAAGCTGCCATGAGTCCTTTATGGTCAAGTGTGTGCTGTCAGTGAGTCATCTGGAGGCAAGATGGCTCTCCAAGAAAAGCTTTAATAACATAAAACAAAACGACACACACACCTTATATTACAGTACCCTCGCAATAAACTGTTACTATTATTACTGTATGTTATAAGCAAGAAAAGTAAAACTGCACTTATTAGAGGATTAGTGGGTTAAATGAGAAAACAGAACGGCTGACATATAATTCAATGGATACATTTGGTCTTACATTTTGACTTGACAAAGATAATTTAATGAAAACCGAATAGCTTTTATTAACTTTGTGATACCTGTCACAAACACATCAACATTTGTCACTGAGTTTACACTGGTCTGACTTTTTTTTTTAAACATCTGTACCTTTTTCTCCTCCCCACCATCCTCTCAGTGGACAACACGAGATTCATTCCTCTGTGGTGTAAACCAAACAAATATTTGATGTAGAAGTGATACTGATACTGAGGCAAATAACAAGGTAGTAGAACAAGTAAGTAATAATAATAATAATTTGTGACACATTAAACCACGTGTTTTGGCTACATATTACATAATATGGACATTACAACTACAACTTCATTAATCTAAAATGTGTGTCATGAGCGCCTTGAGTAGTTTTCAACATTTGTGTAAAAATGCCAGGCAAGCAGCGTGCAGATACAGCCAAGTCTGATGGAGCTGATTCAGGAGGTGACGACTAAAGTCAGGCTTCAAGGCTTAATTTCTTTATTTATTCATTTTTTGATCATTTTTTCGTGTATAGCTGGATTGCTTGGAAAGAAAAAAGTGTATTTGATTTCGTCATTTTTTATTTAGTTTGGTCTATTTTTAAATTGTAGTGAGTAGTAATAGTTATGTCATTTGTCATTTTGTCCTCTTTCATACAGTATAGTGCTCGACTGAGCATATGAGATATAACTGTAAATTATTTCTACATTTTCATACATAGTAGTTTTAATGCACAGTTTGAGCACTACATGTATACTGTTTAAGTGTCACTGTATGTGATTTTTACAATATATGGGTGAGTATTATGTTAGTATGTTATTATATTTAATAGACTAATCCCATATGGAAAAAAATAGATACATTTTACTGAATGTTTCTATTTTTTTATTTGAAATCTTAAGGATATTTGTGTAATCTGAAATTTATGTAATTTGGGAATTTATAAATACTATATGTGACAACGAATCTAGATACAATACTCCTAGCAGATATGTGTAACTTGCATGAGTTGAGCAGCCATTATTGACATGGAAATGGAAGTACTGTGTAAAACCCTGCAAGATGTCATGTATAAAAGACATAATCAAAAGAAAAATATATATATAAAAGCATATATCTTCATAACAGGGCCTGAAATGGTATAAACAGAAGTGGGGAGCACTTTGCAACATATCAAAGTGACACAAACACATAAAATGAAAATATCACAATTGCTTAAAAAAAAAAAAAAACAGGACTTCACATATGCACAAATATAAACATATTTAGTCAAAGGTTTCACGGAAAAATGTTGTAAAAATGTTTCAAAAGCTTACTTACTTACTTTTGTTGTTGTTTAATAGACAGATTGATTTCAGTCAAGAATTCAGTTTAAGGAGAAAATATGAGAACTGGCTCAGTTCATGAGTGTGTGCTGCTTGTACTAAGACTGAGCTGGTTTGGTTCCAGCCTGCAGCCCTTTGCTGCATGTCATCCCTCCATTCTCCCTCCCTCTTTCCTGTCCTCATTTCAGCTGTCCTCTGTATTTCAGGTATGAAAATCCCAAAATATATATACAAAAAATGCTCCTTGGGGTTCCCCTGTTTAACGTCACAATGCTATGAAGTGTGGCTAATTCTTAAAGAAAGTGTGCATAAATTCCACAAGGGAGTCCTCATGCACTTGACAATCTTACAGTGGGACAGACATAAGCCCTCGCTGACATAGCGGGAACACACCTCAAAATCTGTGAGTCTGTGAATCTGAGTTTGATTCCAGCCTGGGCATGAAGCTGCATGTCTCCCCCTCTCTCTCCCTGTGGAACATGTATGGAAAACATAATTTGCCATGCACTTTACCTATAAACAATATATATACATACATCGTTTACTGGAATCATACTTAATTATGATGTATGAGAAGAAGACAGAAGTGGACATTTTGATGACTAAATCATAGTATTAAACATAAATCTTTTGAGACATACAGTAAAGCAATCTTTTACTATTTGAGCCAATTGGAAATTCTATTACTCTTGTTCTATTTTTCTTATTCTATTTCTTTTCCATATGGGATAATTAATCGATGAATCAGGATAATTAAAATGATCATCTTCATCTGACGTGAAGCAGTGAATTATGTGTCATCGTTTTAATAATTATAGTATTTGAATCTCTTAATACTTTGGGGTTTAACGTCATTGTGTGTGACTCCGCCTACGAGACTTCACATGGCAGGTTAGGGAACAAGGTCTCGTGTGATTTGACCGCTCAAATCAACGCAAATGACTGCTGTTCTGTCTCTGGCATGTATTTAACTGGTAGACCTATAAAGGAAGGAAACAAGACTGACAACAATGTTTATTGGACCTGGAATCAATCTGCCTCTGTCAATCTTGCTGATACAGTGCTGCTGTTGTGGGATTCAAAGCCTGAGTTGCCATGAGCACCTAACCTCTGCTCTGACAATCATTTACCATGTACACGCGGGCTTGTAGTCGTCCTCAGAGGGAACAACACAAACGCTGCTGTAGCACGGCTGCTGGGAATTGCGAGGACGTGGCGAGCCTTGACAACTTGTGTACTCATTCATTGCTGAATCTTGACATACCGACACGTAGTCTAAGGCTAATATAAATGCTGCGCCAAATTACCTTATTTTACAGAGTGAAGACGGAGGCCAACAGGCTGTACAGATGACGAGTGTGTGAGTGTTACACTACATCACTGCTTTAGCCGTGGTGGTACATCTGGCTTTGACCTTTGAAAATAACATGTGTGGGTTTCATCTCTGAAACGAGACCCATGGGAGGTTCTCCTTGTGGAATGGCCTTCAGGCCTGCACACCCTCCATAATGTCTATGTGCTGAGCTCTCGCTGTGTGGATCTGGAGGTGCGATCCATCCGTGTTCCGTGTGTCGACTTCATTTCTGTGGGCTCAGGCATCCTGTAGCTGCCATCCGCCGCCCGTGGAGTTTTAAGCATCAAATAAAGGCACCTTGCAAGAGCTGGGAATGTGAATTGGAGTCACCGGGAAAGATAGCTGCATAACCACATCCCTGGGATGTTATTCATACACGATGCAGCTGCCATTGTTGTGCAAATGACTCGTGCTTGAGAAAAACCAGGGACAATTGTCGAAGTTGAATAGACCCCATTTCTGAGGTGTCAAAGGCATTCAGCAACTCGACACTGTAAAGTTACCTGGGTGTTTGGGGTAACAGAATGCCTCCATCTCGAGGTTTGATTTGGCTGTTTGCTGAAGGGTGTCTCTGCATCTCAGGGTGTGAAAAAGGCCTATGCGAGATGAGAGAATGGGGACGCGCCTTGTCAGGTGCCGTATTCTTCCACCTCGATTGACAAGAGCGATAATTAAACCAGGGGGATGCCATCTCTGTGGAGCAAGAATGCTTGTATTTATTTACGCTGACTACTCTGCTTTGTTGTCTGCCATATAGTGTGGCCGTCATTGTGTGGAGAAAGCAGGCCGCTTTTAACAAGTGGCCCATGTGGCATTTTTCAGTCACTCTTTGAGCGGGGGTGTCTTTGACTTTGCATAGCAGAGCAAAATTGCTTTATTTTTAACACAACAAAGATGGAGGATTATTTACCAACTAAAAGGTATTACTCTCTTTTGAACTCGAAAGAAATTGGAAATGGCCTAATTCAGGCAGCAAATAGGTTTTTTCTCTTCACTACTCACCGTTGCAAAGAGAAAATGAAGCCAAAGTTGTATTGAGCAGGAGAAAAAAGAGGAGGCTCCGCAGAGTAATGCGAGGTAGGAGGGGTGTTATTAGGGTAAAGATGACTCCTCTGAGGTCAGATAGCCAGTGTGAGGTAACACTCTAGAAAATAATATCCAGTTAGGCTGTCCATCAGAGGGAGGCAGCTTTACCTATCCCTCGCCAGAAGAGAGCAGAGGAATGAAGAATTGACAAATGGCTCGAAAACGGTGGAGGCAGTTCATTCAGGTAGTCCAGCCATCAGTCTGTCTGTGCTTCCAGCAGGTAGTTGAGCCTATAAAGCATGGAGTTATAGGTGTTAAAGAGCCGAGCAGCAGGTCAGAGAAAGAAGCAGAGGATAATTGAGTACTTTACTAAATCCATGCCTCCATCAACCAAGGTAATAGCTCAGAGCATTGCATATACCTGTAGCCCCAGATCCACAACTGTACGAATGGGCACCGGCAGCTTGAGCGACATGTGGCACACATGGGCTGTCTCAGCAATATTCTCCGAGACAATACAATGAGACCCATCTGGTGATGCATCGCCAAGATTGCTTTTGGAATCTAATCGCAGCTGATGAACGAGGCGACTACAGAATATGTCATCTGTTGATGACCCGCAGTCCCTGGTGAAGATGCAGACAAGTCATTAGTTCAGGTAGATGCCATCTATGAATCATTCTTGATAAATCTTTGTCAAGGGCGTATTCATACACCTCCTAATGGACAGTGACAGTCGGGGTAGAGTGGGGAACGGTGGCTGCAGCTCCTGTGCTGTAAAAGATTCACCAACAACTGTATATAGACTCATATAAACATAACTCCTCTAAATCATCACTTAGAAATGTGTGGTGGTGACTGTATATGCAGAGATCCTGCCCTCTGCCCGTGTTTCCTTACTTTCTCATTATTTTGCTGTGCTTTGGATGTTTTACCAACCCAAAGTGTTGGTATTTGACATCCTGAAAATGAGCCTCATCAATCAACTATCTTTCTGGTGCACATAGGAACAGACAAATCCTATAGATTGTTAAACTGAAAATTTCTAGTATTTATTTTTTACAACATGACAGAACTTATAAAATGAGTTCTTCTAACTTGAAGTCTTGAAATGATGCCTTGAACGAATGTACTGTACAGAGTTCAACCAACTCTTTTAATTAAGTTTCTAAAGAAGCATGATCAGCATATAAGCAGACTTCCCAGCATGCATTGCATGAGAGTTGAAAGTCTCCTGAAACCATTTGTTAAATAGTTTTGAATATGATGAAAACTTGCTGTGTGTCTCTAATGTACATCATGGTTGCTTGTTTTCACAAAAAGTGAAAGCATTGCAAGAAATGACAAAGGTTAATACTGAATTTCTAAAACTTAAGAGAGAAATGTGTAATATATTTACTGTAATAAATCATAAAATGACCATGATATGACATCAGAGATTAAGGAAAAATGCCAAGTTGAAATAATCACTTTGTGACAATAACACTACAGTCACGTTCAGGGGTGGACTGGGGTAAAAAATCAGCCCTGGCATTTTTAGACCGGCTAAAGTTGGTTGAGTGAATCAAGCACTGAATGTTTTTTGTTTTTTAGAGTGTTTTTTAGGAGCACTGGGCTTTTGTTTTCATGTTATTGGATTTAGCTTTGCATTGACAGATAAGTGACATTTATAAACAGCTGATCAACTTACAGTGCAGGACTCTGTATGACTGCAGGAGGGGGTGGAGGGAAACAACTCACTTCAAACATAAGACTATATATAAATAAATTATAAATAAGATTTCTGGACTGCAGCACTATTTTATGGACCCATAATTGTTACGTATTTCTCAAGTTTTTTTCTCAAGTAAAACTGAATTAAGTTTATTTGCCTTGAATCATTACAAAATTACTTCAAGTTGTTTTTTTTTTTTTCTAATTCAATCAATGTAAATTTTAAGGCAGCCATGACACCAACTTTTTTAAATTAAAAAAGTAGCAAGTAGATTATTTTTACAGTGCAGCTGTGCCCCATCGTTCTTCGATCCTGTTAGTCTTTAGATCAATTAAACCAATAGCTGCATCATATTGCTCCCAGACTGTCTCGTCTGTTTCCTCTCCTGATTGGTATAATGACTTGATGGAGGTTTCTGTCTGTCTGCCTCCCTATCCATTCCCCTCGACTCCGCCGCCTTAATCTCCGAGGCATTTTCTTCAGCTCCCTTTCTCCCCTGTACCTCATAGCAGTTTCTTTCTTTTTCCAGTACCCGCCCCCTCCCCCACGCCTCTCTTTCGTCTTCTCACCATGTCTCGCTCTCCCTCTGCCTCACTCTTTTCTCTCTCTGGCACCAGTGTAAAGCATCCATTATAGAGTGATGCATGGGTGTCTGTGTGAGTGGGAGAGAGGGACTTGGCACTCCTCCTGCCCCACCTGCAGAGGAAGCACTGACAGCTGAGCACTGGGAGCTCGTCCCTCCCCCCTCCACCTCCTCCTCCTCCGCCTATCTCCACATCTCTTCTGACCTCCCTCCTTCTCTCACACCTTCTCCATCTCGTGCTTTTCTCCCTCACCCTCCCTTTATTCCCTGTTGTTCCACACATGTTGGCCCAATTTCTCCCACCACTTGCTACACTTGTAGAAGTAAAGATGCTAACTAGAACCAGAAATGGTTCTTTGGCTTATCCCCATAGAAGAACCCTTTTGGTTCCTGGTAGAACCTTTTACAAAAGTTTGGCTTGGAACCCTTTTTAGAGAGTTCTTCCTAGAACCAGCATAAAGGGCTTTATATATAATCATCTATAAAAGGTTTCACCCAGAACCCCCTGTGAGAGGTTCTACACATAACCCTCATATGGTGTATCCAGAACCTTTCCACCTTTTAAAGGTGCTTAAAGGAACCCTCTCAGGGAATTCTACCAAGAGCCTTTTTATATTCCAAGGTTATTATTGAGAACGCACTTGATGGGTTCTACAAAGAACCTTTCCGTGTTGGTTGCTAAGAAGAACCCACCCAGGAGGTTCTACCAAGAACCTTTTTATACTCCGAGGGTTTCTTCTAGAACCCACTCAGAGGGATCTAATGAGAACCTTTGAGTCCTTCATGGTTTCAACAATCTTTGAAGAACTCTTTTTTTTTCTAAAGAAAGGGTTTTTCTATGGAACCCTTAGTCATAGAAAGAATCCTTGACAAACCCTTTCTTCAAAAAAGGATTCTTCAGAAGCAAATGGTTCTGGGTAGAACCTCAGCCCTTCTGGAAGAACCTTATGCTTCCCTTATGCTATTTTCACATTTCATTATGTCCATCCGTCTTTTTATTTTTGCTCTGTCTTTTCTGTCTTTTTGTCCTCTTCGTTGCACATTTCTATTTTTTTTGCCCATGATTGTATAAGTATTTTCATTCATTAAGCATTCCACACTAGGATGCCTGGATGTGTTGTTAAATAGACTGTTGTTTCCACGTTTGTCTGCCAGATGAACAACCACGGTGTAATTAGCCGACCTTTGCCCTTTGTGATGACCACGAGCACTCTGTGTTTGCTTGTTGTTGCTGACAGTTCACCTCTGTGGCTAGCTAGGTCAGTCCTTCGGTACCCATACATCTGTTTATCTCTGCTGAGAGGGAGAAGTGCTCAATGCCTCTGCATGAATAACAGAAGTGTACTGTGGAGCTGCAATGAAGCCCCACCATGCTTGAGAGCACCGTCGCATTCCTCATCAATTTCACAGGTTTGCATAACATGTGATTTATATAAATCTTCTGCAGCGGGAAGAGAACATTACCAGGTGTGTCACACTGTTTCAGGTGATGTTTTTTGAAACTTCTGAATTATTTTGAAATAGGAAATGTCTGACTTTGTGTTCAGTTAATTCTGGTATAACGGCTTCATCTGCACAGAGAGGAAAAATACTTGTTTACTGGGTGATTATAGGCATCCAGGAATATATCATTCTGTTTACACAGAGCCTGCTTGCTACAGTCTGTGCTTACAGACAGAGTGATTTGGAAGGAAAATTGTTTTTTTCAGTGTGTGATAAGAAGTGTCGCATAGGAGAAACATCAGTCCAATTACTTTGCTGTAGGACTAAGCTTGGCGAGAGCCTATAACAATGTGATATAAGGAATGGAATTCATGTCTGCCATCTGGATCCCTATCACTGACATAATGTGCTGTAAGTGTTTTACTGTCCACTATGTGTGTGTGTATGTGTGTGTGCATGCACATGAAGTCACAAGCTGTAGCCTGCATCCCAAGACATTCAATTCGGGCCAGTGCAAATGCATTAGCCTTAGCTGTGAAATTTGCATAGTCTGAGCACAATGAAATCCCCAATGAGAGGAACTTCAGCAAACATGCTGACAAGCAGAAACCTCTACTATAAAGGGCCGACATTGTGCAACCTGACAAAAAGACTAAATCTTTTGCTCTCAGGCCCGCAAGGCTGTAATAGATTTTTAGCTTAGAGAGGTAACATAAGCTATAGATCCTTTTCAGTGGTAAAAGAGAGTGACTCTCCAAATCGAATGCAACTGGCAGAGAACAATATTACCAATGTGTTATTTCACAACTTGGAGACAATTTCCTTCTACTGGAGAGAAATTCTATGCCAAGTTACAGTGTCCATATTTGCTTAATATCTGGACAGAGAGGCTACCTGTTGCTGCAGGCGGAAGAGGGAAAAGACAAAAATACAATTTGACACTTGAACTTTATTTGAAATTAGCACTATATTTAGAATATTTTCACTGCTATACTTTGCTGTCAGACAGCCCTTTCTGGTGGGAAACTCCCATTATGCAAGCCAAATGTCACTCTGTCCAAAACTAACCAAACTCCATAGGCAAAATCATTGATCTCTCCTTGCAGAACACAAGAGTCGCTGGTTTACAGCTGCCTCATTCTGTTAGTTTGTTTGTGGTCTTGTGTGACTTTAGTGTATCTAAACTATGTTTTCAAAGCACTAAAGTCACACAAGAACACAACAAACTTACAGACTGAGACAGTGGTAGACCAGCAACAAGGTAAAATTACTATGTATTCCTGTGGAGTTGATTTGGAGAGAATGTGGCTTTATGATGGTGCTTTCTTGTTGCTGTCTGACAGCAGGAAAAAGCAGTGAAAATATACTAAATATAGGTTACACTTAGATTGATGTTGATTTTTTTAAGGTGTTCCTTTTCGAAGTGGCTACAATACGTTTTGTTGCTGACCCTGTCCACAGCAGTCGATTGCTCTGCACTGCTCTCTGGTTCGACTGGCATCTACTATTGGTGTTACAACCCTGCATCAAATAATCTGAACTATCCCTTTAAGTATTATCTCAGGTGCTGCATGCTTTTAACAAACTAGCTTGCACAGCATATCATCCAGCCACATGTGACATTGAATCAGTCACACCTTTTCCAAACTGGCTACATCGAAGGTGGGGTGAGAGGCTGTCTGGCAGAGAGAGTCAGATTTTAAACAGGAACAGCAGTGAACCTGTGCAGCTCTGGAGTTACTGTGGGAGATTTGTATAGTGTTTTTTTGTAGTTAGATAGAAATCAACATCTGCCCAAAAAGAAATGTTCAGAAAACACCAGTTGTTTTTGATAAATGTTTGTTAATGTTTGTTTTGTGCCTGAGGACCTCCTGGAAAACGAGATGGTGCGTCTCCAGAGGTTTAACCTCTTCCTAAAATTTTGAAATGAAATGAAATGATACAGCATTAAGATTCTTACCAGATTAGCCTGCAATAGCAAACCTTGGAGCTACAATTCAATGCTTAGTGCTGCAGCTTAACAAAAAAAAGAAAAAAAGAAAAAAAAAACACAATCGGAGGGCACCTTAAAGCCCTGACGTGTATGATTTGTAAATTTCTGATTTTGGTTATTAGAAAAACCAATCTGAGGGACATCAAGGCCGTAGCAAACTGTTGAGAACACTGAGGTTCTGTCCTTGTATTTTTTTGTGACGTGGTGGAGAATGTTTTACAGCCAGTAAAAGTATTTTATAAGCTTATCACACATAAATGATTAAGAAAGGAATAATTTAGTATCTCTTCACCAGAATTTTATTTCTTGCAGCATGGAGAGGGTTTTGAAACATCACTTAGACTATTATGTTGAGAGATAGAACAGTAATGCTTCATTTTTTGGGGGGTTCATAATTTCCTAAGAAGTTTCCTCAAAAGAATTTTGTATTTTGGTACTGGTGAGTAAATGGTGAGTGTTAGTGAGTGTTAAATTTATAAGTAGCTGTTAATTTTCAAAGTAAGTAAAACTTCTTCATTTTGATAATTAACAAGCAACATTTTTTTTTTTTTTACCAAGACTGTTTAACTGTTTAAGAATTAAAAAACATATACCATAAGATCCATTTTTATGATGCTATCACATAAAAATCTGCGCATAGATCATAGGTGTCTTCAAACTGTTGGTCAGGCTTTCTTAAGGTGTTTTGGTCCCATAGGATTTCAATAGAAAGCAGAATATAGGATCACATTCAGAAATAAAGCAACAAAAAAACGGTTTTGCCGACAAAATTGATTTTGCCCCCTGAAGGCTTTTATTGTGAAGCAGCTGCAGGAAGTGCTGAGGAAGTCTTTGCTGACAAAGCACAGCAATGAAGTGGATCAGAAAACCAGCGAGGCTCCTATCTGTTAGATGAAAAGTAAGAACAGGGATGTAGGAGTAAAACAAAACTCCCAGCGCGACTCCTTCGATATCCATGAGCTAACACTTGCAGATTAAAGCAAACACTAAAAGCAAAGTTTTCCCTCAAAGCTGTTCATGATGAGCAGTTTAGTATTCAACACAGTGGCACACGTAGTTGTGTGAAGAATGAACAGAAAAGAAATTGCAGAGTACTAGACTCTCTTGCCTATTTTCACACCTAAGCTTTCACACCTGGCTAATTGCTGTAAAATTTAAGTGTAGACTTTCAGAAGCTCTGATGCAGCCACACGTTTCATCTTAAAGCACTGCTGAACAAAAACAAAAAGAAAACCTGCAATGTAAACCTTGAAGGGATAGTTCAGATTATTTGATGCAGGGTTGTATGAGGTACTTGCCAGTGTATTACCTACAGTAGATTCCGGTCCACACTCCCCCAGTTTGGAGAAGCAGACAGGAGTACCAACATGGAAGCTAACAACAACAACTACTGCTAAGCAACTGCAACTGCTGTATACAGGGTCAGCAAAAAAGTATTTTAGGCACATCAGTTTCAGGATACACTATATTAAGAATATTTTTACTGCTTTGCTTTGCTATCAGACAGCCGTTTCTGATGGGAAAGCCCAAATCCCCATCCAACCAAACTCCATAGATCAAACTAGCCATTTTATCAGGTGTTTCTGGTCTACTTCTGCCTCATTCTCTTAGTTTGTTTGTGCTGTTGTGTGACTTCAGTGAATCTGGCCTATTCTTTTAAAACACCAAAGCCACACAACAACAAACACAAAAAACAAACAAAGTAACAGAACCATGTAGCAATAAACCAACAATTCCTGTATTATTTGAAGTAAAATTAATGATTTCGCCTATGAGGTCTGGTCAGTTTGGAGAGAGCAATATTATGTTGCCCCCCATCTACTGTAGCTAAGACACTGACTAATCGACAAATAATCCAAACTATCCCTTTAACCCATCTGTTATTTGAAGGTGACCTGGGCCTTTGACAGATGATCGAACCTTTGACAGACTCTACATTTAACTAAAACAAATCCTGCTTTTTGCTAGCCGAACATAATGCTGCAGTTTTTTAGAAAATGAAAAATCGGCGTCGCTCATGAAACATTTCTCCTTGTTTAAGTGAAGGCTGTTTGGAGAGCATGCATCCTCCGCAGTATTTCAGATGTTGACAAACCCATATGGCATGCCACTAATCTTGATGGATGCCCACCACTGTGAACACTACTCACACTGTAGAGGATAATGAAATGTAGCAATGCAACATTTCACAAAAATCATCACAGTGATCTGTTTATTATCCATTATGAAAGGCATCATGGCCTCTGCCGTTTTCCACTCGGAAAAAACAATGCGAAGGAGTGTTTACTTTCCAAACACGGAGCTGCACAGAGTGCTCATAAAAATGTCTGCGCTCGCCCAATGTGCTATTCTTAGGGTTCCCCTCAGAGCCACTATCTAATTGGAGCCTTGGTTGTCTTATCGGTGAAGCTATCCTCCACACAGGGTTTTTTTTATGAGGCCTGTGAGTGACTGAGATTCCCTGTCTGGGTGTATGTGGCTGTTCTCAGGCATGTCCCGGGACTCCTGCTCATCGGTGAGGGCTTCATTAGCCAGGGATGGGAGGTGGCAGCAGAGAGAGAACAGCTGTTTAGCTAACCACTTGCATTGTTAGCCAGCCTTCTCCGTATGCCTAACTGCCTAAATCCGTCCCCTAGCTGCTAATAGAATGCTCATTAGGAGATGGGAGGGAGACGGCGCCACTGTGCTACAACCCTACCAGCCTCCGCTACTCCTCCTCTCCCTCTGGTCTCTATTAAAGAGCTGTATGGAATAAACCTTTCCTCTGTGGAACAGCTACCTATCCAGCCCATCTTGACCTCTCACCTCGACCTCGTGGGAAAGACAGGGGGTGTATGGGTATCTGAGTTCTCCTGTGAGACGGCCACCAGCCGTGTGATACCAAAAAACATGTTCCACACTCGCAGATACTGAAAGATACAAGATTCGAACATCCCAGAGGACAGATAGATGATGCCTTTTGCTTCAAGCCCTAAAGAGAGAAGAGGTTAGTTCGGCGTGTAGGTTTTCAAATTTCCCCCAAGCGGTGTGGTGTTAAATTATTCAAACACTGTAGACTGTGCTGCCGTAATTTGTCAGGAGCCCAAAAGCGCACGTCTTTTTCTCTGTGTCAAAACTGATGAAGCTGGCGAGGAGGAGGGAAAGCTGCGACATCAGAGATGGCACTGTGAATATCTGATGGTGTTCATGGGAACAGCTACAGATCAGAGCCAAAAACACTGCCCCCTCCCCGTCACAGCCAAAATACATCCCTGGCTGAAAAAAGGGTGGCCAATGTTTGATTAAAATTCAAACAGCAAAACATGTTACCATGGAAGTATTTCACTGAATTAACGCAGGCCAGTGGCGGACATTCCCCACGCAGACATTCACCACACAGAAATGCAGATGCAAGTGTACAGTATCATAAGGAGAGACAATGTGTGACAGAACTGATCCAAGCTCCATGCTGTTTACAGTAAGTGACAACAACTGTAGATGCTGCAGTCAGCTGGAAATGAACAGAGAATACAAAATATTCTCACCTGTGAATAATAATACCACATAGGCCTAGCCATTCAAATATTACAGTGCTACCTTTTGAAAAATGTGTGTTGATAAATACTTTTTTTTAAGATAAGAAGCACTCTGATTACAACAAGGCAGACAGATTTATATATTGCAAATCATTTAAATTAAGGTTGGGTAAGATAATGATGTGTAAAGTAAGACAAACTGTCATAACCGTCATATTTAACTGTAGGCAATGTTGCAAATCAATAAGCAAGAATGTTTTCTGTCAAATTAGATTGTTACTTCTTTTTCTTTTGCATCAATGTAATGAAGTGTCTTAATTTATCAGGTATTTAATTCACTAGATTTACCATTTGCCGTTTTTGTTTTGCTCTTTTATTGTTAAAGAGCTGCACATAAAACTTCCCACTTTTACACACAAGCAGTCAGGATCATCAATACACTTAGAAATAATATCTTATATTATTTTTAGCCTATGCTGCATTATACATTTACATAGCTCGATACTGCGACAATACTGTAGGGAAGAGTGGTGCTTTCACAAAATATAAATAAAACAAAAATTAGATTTTTGATAGATAGTCATCAGTGATGTGGATATAATGACTAAATGGCTAAAGGCAAATAATAGATCAGCTAGAACAGTCTTGTAAGTTCAGGAAATTACATCACTTTACTGTACTGCAGCCTTTAAATCCAGGAAAAGACAATATGTGATTTAATGAGATCCAAAATGTATGACAATATCTAGTCTCATATCATGATATTGATATAATATTGATATACTGCCCTGTAGCTTGTTTGAAAAAGCTTACAAGTGGACATTAATTTAGGATTCCTTTGTACTATTTCCAAAGTCAAGAATAAAGTTTGATGCTTAAAGACTAATGATATCCAATCAGCATTAACGAGTGTTCATTTGTTTATTAACCATCATCAACACTAAAAAGCAGCTAATAGACCACTTTCACAGCAGCCACATGGAAAGGTACCTTCACTGGTAACACCTGTGTTACCCTGATATTTCATATCAATATGGGTGCAGTAAGAAAGGTCTGTGGAGTTGTTTTTAAGTAATCATTTTTTCTATCATTTGTTAGAAATAAAAAATAAAATACAAGCGATTTATAGCTGCAACAAACATCTCTATTCTAGATCTTAATTACATGAAAATCAACAACCTTCAAACAATATGCCTTTTTCACAGCAGACATTCTGACTTGTCGTACGCTGGGGAAGCACAGGTGTTACTAATAACTTTCACAATGGCTCTGTTCTGTTCAAGTGTCACAATAACTGGTGAGCCAGCATGCACATTACTAGGACTCCAACAGTGAAGCAGCTGAATGTAATTCAGTCATCATTAATTTTATTATTTACATCTGTCCTTTTTTCAACTTTGTTGTGTTGAAAAAAGCCTGTTGCAATCATTTGTCATCACAAATACAGACCCAGGGCCTTATATGTTCCATATATACCTACGGTATAATCACATGATAGGATAAAATAAAATCATGATAACAGTCATAAGATTATGCAAACAATGTAAAAGTAATTATGAAGAAATAATATTTGACCTCTGATATCAAAAGTGATTTGCTGGTGTTAGAAGGGCAATAGAGAGGCAAACGTCCTCCACTATGGGAAAAATATGCATTTCATTTTTTGATCCCATTTGAATAGTGCCATGAATTACACAGATATTTGTCAATTACGTCTGTTGAACGTCTGAATTATAAGACTAAGAATATACATAATTAGACTACAAACCCAAAAGCTACTAAAGTGACGTCACTCATTAACACTCAATACCACATAGTCAGCACTTACAGAACTGACTAACTCTGCTTTCACATGGCTGCAGCTTCCAGCATGGCCAGAGTTGTAGTGATTTTAACCTTTTTTAATACTTTAGTGGTGTTTCTGGAAGAATAAGAGGAAATGTACCAAGGTCACAGCCATGTTGGTGTTGGTGGTGTGTATTGTAAGAGCTGAGTGGTTTCACACAAAACTAAATTTACTCTCTTTAGGGTAAAGTGCAGCTCTCTTGACTTGCCAACTTATCTTTTAAACTGGTTCCCTCCACAAAAAGCCAGTGTGATCTTTTCATTGGATTCCGGAGTAGCGCAGAAAATAAAATCTGTAGCAAACAAAATTTTATAAATGCAATCACCAGAGGCTACCATCTGGCTACAAACGAACTACACCACAGCCGCGTGACTTGTGTTTTTTTTTATGACGAGGAATGTCTGAAACAACCACTGTAGTCTCATTTAGCCATCTTTTTAAAGACACGTAAATTATTATTTAAATTATATAACTTATTTCCAGCACGTAACCAAAAGCCCATTCAAAAAAAACCCATTGACTTCAAGATGAGAGGACCGGAAGTGCTAATATGCTAACTCATCTCTAGGGGTTCGGACTCATTGCTGCAGCACTCTATACAGATGCATATATCCCTCATGCTGTGGAGCTCTTAATCATGATAATTTGTTGTATTTAAAATTTCAAACTTGAGAGCCATAGAGAGAACTCGAGTATATATTTCTAATCTGTGCGCTGCAGCCTAGACCTGTGTGTCATTGCTTTATGTGCTGATGGAGGCTGACAATGACACATTCTATAGTAATGGCAATAGGCTTACCGATGCCACTCTGAATGTGTGCTGGAAAAGAATGTCTGTGGGTGAGATATGTGTCAAGTGTTGTGACGTTAGTTGCTGTTGAATATGTGTTAGCCTGACATTGAGAAAGTGGAGCGTGCCAGCATGCGGCCTAACTGATCGACGAGCACTCTCAGTCTCACACACACACACGCCCGTACACACACATAACTCATCTCTGCAGACTCACATCGATACTGCACAAACACATGCTGTACACATTCTGAACACAGCACACACACACACACACACGCGCGCGCGGCTCTGGCTATGGCAGGTCCAGGCTCATGGGATTGACTGTCGTTAAAGGTTGGCCTGCGTAAATATTCCCCTCCATGCTCAGCTCACTTCAGCTCATCTCCACACGCGCACACACAAACACACACAGAGGCCATGTGTACATGTAAGTCCACATACTCTGCCACTCCAGGGGATTTCATGTGGTTACAGCTGTGTGCCTACTGGCTCTGGCAGCAAGAGACACAACAGAGAGGAGAGAATATAGGGGAAGATATGGAAACAGACAGATTGCAGTGAAAGGCATGTTACCATGGAAAAGAGGACAAAAACATGAGAAAGAAACCTGTGCACTCTCTCACACGAGCGTGATATTTTTTTTTCTTTTCTTTTTTCCTCTCTCTCCTCGGCTGCCTACAGCCCGGCCTGAATGTAAAAGACTGATAATCTGAAGTGTGACCGCTGAGGCAGAAAGGCAACTATTGAATGCCTTTCTTACTTCAGTGAGGCAGTCACACAAGCTCCACAAAGTTCACCAGAATGCAGACGCGTGTGTACGCACAAGGACCCAAACACAACATAAGCAAATAGAATGACGCTAGCTGGCAGCGCGCCCTCTCTCTCTCTCTCTCTCTCACACACACACACACACAGACACACATATACAGACATACAAATAAATAGTGAATGAGACTGCCAGGGCGGGGATGTGCTGCTCCTCACTATAGCTCAGCTCACAGCTCTCTGCCCTTGTGCTGGGACCTCGGCCTGTCACTCTGCGTTTTACTCCCCGCACCACCACTCCACTGTAAGCAGCCAACACAATTTTGGATATTGAGGTGGTGAAGAAACTGTCCACCACTACCCGTTTGGCCTTTTCAGAGCTTGACAGGAAGGACCGGAGGTAAAAATACACTGCATTCTGTACTTGCCAAAATTGAAAACGGCTTGAGTGCCGCTGTGAGAGGAGAATGTATATAGTCCTTGTTATTAGGGCCGGCTGGTCTGAAATGAGGTTGACACGGCGCCAGACATTGAGATGTTTTCTGTCATTCCGTTTTTTTGTTTCACTTGAAATTCAATATGATACATTAGTGTTCCAAATGGAGTCTGTGCAATAGATATTAATTACTTGTCCATTACAGTTTGCGACACTATCAATCTGTTATCAGCTGGCTACACCAATGACTCAAATTAACTGTCACTTCTCAATATCAGCCAAGTCATCTCCATGCTTTATTGCCTTCATTATAATATTCAGTTCTTAAATGGTATCCTCATGAGATCGGACAGTAACCAAGACGTTGGCAAACACTAATACAGAAGATAAAAATGCAACACTTTTGTTTTTGTTCCCATTTTGTATGAGTTGAAGTAAATTATCTACAATTTCATCTATGCACACAAAAGGCTTATTTCTCTCAATTTTTGTTCACAAATTTATTATCATCCTTTTCAGTGAGCACTTCTCCTTTGCCAAGATAATCCATTCACCTGAAAGGTGGGGGGTGCAGCAGAGGTTCTCAGTTGTTTCTCAGCCAAGGAGCCCTCACAAAATAGAAACTATAAGAGCAGCCCTCTCATTTATGTGCCTTGGAATAATTTCACATAGCCTATGTTGCACTTCTACTTAGTTATGTGAAAGGGCAACACAACAGAAATGTATTAGGAGGATTTTAGACAAGTATTACAAATATGTGCTCCATGTCAACACAGAATACCTGCACACATCGAGAAAAGAAATTTAATTCTAAGTACATACAATGCAGATTGTGATTATTTTAGATAAAATACAAGTGAAAATCTGAAAAAGATACTGAGTTTATGAATAATACAAAATATGGAATAGGCCTACAGAAAAGAAAAAGGAACATCAGCGAGCCTAGCCTGGAACTTGAATAGGTCTACAAAGTTGTTTGTGGAAAGGAGATTTGTGTAAATAAGTAATGACTGCTAAAAGTCAAATCACAGAATAAACACAGGCTACAATAACGCCTTTTGTAAATACATAAATACATTTTTTTTAATGTCTTGATCATTTAAATCAATTCATCTGAAAACTTTTCAGGGACCCCTGGCAGAGTACCACAGATGCCTGGTTGGTCCCCAGATCTCTATTTGAGAACCTCTGGCATATAGAGCCGCTGATTAAACAGTATGATCATTGCACAGGTGTGTCTTGGTTTGGTCAGAATAAAAAGACACTCTAAAATGGGCAGTTTTATCTCGGAGACAGACATTTATTAGGCACCTAACTATTTCACATCGGGCTATGGATGCCAAGTTTTTTTTCCCAGGAAGGCAAAGTCATGACGAGCCATACTCTGCCTCTGATTGACTTATCCTGATATTTTTACCCTAACCAATCACTCCTCTTGCCAAAACCTAACCAACCCACCCAACAAAGGTAATGAGTACTAGCTAATCAGAGGCAGAGTAGGGCAGGTCATGACTTTGCCCTCCTGGGAAAAAAATGGTATCTGTTGCCCAGTGGAATAGCCAAAGTTCAGTGCCTATTAAATTGCTTTTTTTTAAAGATTATGGTGCACATTTTAGAGTGACCAGTACACAGCACACCTGTGCAATTATAATGCTGTCTATTCAGCATCTCTATATGCCACACCTGTCAGGTCAATGGATTTTCTTGGTAAAGGGGAGGTGCTCATTAACACAGACTCACACAGAAAAACATGTGAACAAAAAACAAGCAAAGCAAAAACAAAAGTACTGAGTTTATGTTTTTATTGAGTTATAGATGTCATGCTGTGTTTATCTGCGCAAAGTTGGTAAATATCAAAGCAAATGTCAGTGTCGATATCAAACAACCTTACAAGGAACAAGAATGTGTTGTGGACTTGAGGGAATAATGGGAGTGCAGCCATATCATGATCTCGGGGTTCATGTATATTTGATAGGGCCTGCCAGATGTGGCCTTGGATGTGTGGATGTGTATCAGCAAGCAATCTCTCTCACATAGCTCACAGAAATTAGATTTCATCTCAGGCCCCAAATCTAATACACAGGCTTATATTTACTCACAGTTGCAGAGCATCATAAGCCAATATGACCCTATAGAGGGGTGGCGGAGCTGCGCAAAATACGGTTAAATGAAAATGCTTTGAGCAAACTGTTCCGAAAGCCATCCGAAGCTTCTTAGCTGTGGACTAGCTCAGAATGTAGTTGTTTCTTCACTGCATGGGCTTAAAAACTGTCACAAGGAATAAAACTGCCAAAGCCCGATAAACAAATAACAATTTAGGTTTTCTCATTGTCTTAGATTCAATACAAATCAAATTGTTGTTGAATAGGTCTGACAGGACTACATCAGGAAGAAAATTGTTGTCTTCAATTCCACTGATGAATCTGAGGTATATTTTTCACCCTTATAGAAATATCTCGCCGTTAAGAAATTTAATTCAAGCAAATCACACTCCGAAATCATTTTAGAGCCTGTGTATTGAGCTGGAGAACAGCACATATTGGAGATGAAATGGTTTGCATGAGTCACCCAATGCATTGAGATGCCTGTGTCTTCCTCACAATGAATGCAAAGTCACAGTTAGCATGCGGAGTGCCATTTTCCTATGCAGAGAGCCTTTGCCTGCCTTGAATACTCTCCAGGGACAATAGCACCCACTGAGGAATTTTAAGAGTCTTCATGCTTTTTTTCTCTTCTTTTCTTTTCTTTTCTTTTCCCTCTTTTCGTATCCTCCTGTGAACTTCCCTTCTTCCTTCCCTCCTCTCACCGTCTGTGACACAATGAGAATAGATGTCGACAGCTCAGTTCATCCATATGTCTGTCTGTTTGTCTTGCTAAGATGTATTTCCTAGTTTGCGGCGCAGATAAATGTGCAGTCAGCACGCTTTTGTTCAGAGGAGGCAGAAGTGACGGCTTTCAGATTGATACACACTTTGGTCAACACATTTTTAATCTCCATTACTAAAGTCAACATCTCAGCAACTCTGTGTATTTCCTAATCAAAATAAAAAGATTTGAAATAATTGATTCAGATCAGTTTTGCAGCAGATCGATTCTCAGCAGCCTGAATGCTGAGTTCAGACAGGCCGCACAAATAGCTCTTAATTGTTGAGAGTTCCAGTTGACTTGATTTGTACGACTTTCAGGGAGCCGCTGCTGCCAATGGACATACAGCAGGACATGTCATAACCCAATTGTTTCAACGTCCACTTACAGTAAGTGGCCGTGGTGGCTAAAGAGTCTGCCACAGTAATTGACTCAATGGGAGTTTACAGTATGAAGCATGAGGCAGGGAAGGCAGACACAACGCTCTCCAGGGATAGGCTGTTGTGACAGTGCTGCTATATCTCCACTGTGCTCTACACTCTTACAAAGGAGGGTTCAAAAAGGGTTCGTCCTGAAGTCCTGAGTATCGTTTACAAAATTATGATACCCATGCCAGTATCAATACCGTCTCTTTTGTTTTGGTGGCATCTTGGCATGTTGAACAGCCGCCTCCATCAAATACATCGCACTTGACTTCACCGCCACAGACTGTATGGAGCTGCTAGCTGCAGTAGTGAGCCAATCACACATTGCATTAACTCAAAGAACACTTTATCATGGGTTCTCTGTAAGACTAAGGGTTCCATTAAGAACGCTTTTCATTCAAAGAACCGTTTTTGAAAGAAAGAGAAAGAGGAATGCTGAAACACTTGAACTTTTTCGTCAAGGGTTCTTTGTACCATAATAAAGGGTTCTCTGTCGAATTCCTGGGTGGATATTAGGTAACAACCATGGAAAATAAAAATGAAAGGGTTCTAAATGAAACCCTTGTAACATAAAAAGGGTTATTGGTAGAATTTCCAGGTAGATGTTAGGTAAAACTTTTGGAAAATAAAACATTTCTTTTGGAACCTCCAGGGTAGGTACATCATAAAGTTCTTGGAAAATAAATGGGGTCTCAGTAGAACCGCCTGGGTGGGTTCTAGATTAACCCCTTGTTATATAAAAAGGGTTCTCAGTAAAAACCCCCTGGGTGGGTTCTAGGTGGAACCATCACAACCTGGAGAGGTCACCTGTAAAACCTCTTATAGAGGGTTCTGGGTGAAACCTCTCACTGATGGTTCTAGGTTCTAACACTTTATGCTGGTTTCTAGGTAGAACTCTCTGAAAGTGTTCCAAATAAAACCTTTATAAAAGGTTCGACTAGGAACCAAAAAAGGTTTTCCTATGGGGAAAAGCTAAAGAACCTTTTATGGTTCTAGTTAGCACTTTTATTTCTAACAGTGTGCGGGCCACTCATACACACACACACACACACATGTACTCGCACACTCAGTAAATACACAAACACAGCAGCCTTCCCTCTCTGCAGGTAATTCCACAGTCAGGGGCCAGGATCACGTTTCGGAGTGCCGTCCCATTCCCAGGCCCCAGAGTTTTTTCGCTCTCAATCTTTAATGTGTGCCCGAGAAGAAGGGTGAGGAGAGGGCGACACATATCCATCCTATTTTTGTCCGCTGTTTGCATGGTGTGCCGCCTTGAATTAGACCGAGGTTGTGTGGCTTCTGGCTGCAGGGCTGCTAGCACAATGGGCAGAGGAGGGGAACAGTGGTGTCAGATGCTGTGAGAGAGGAGCACACATAGTGACACAGGCACAGCTAGAAGAATATGTTTACGCTGCTGGAGCCAGCGCCCAGCCTGACACGCTCATGCCTGGTACAATAGTTAATCGGCTCGGACGCCGCCGCTGCTGCTGGTGTGACCACTGACCCTCAAAGGCATCGGTAACAGGGGGACTCTTTCTAATAGGAAGAGCACTATAATTACGAGTGGGGCGCAGGAATTACAGCGTGTCCAGGGGAGTATTTTTTTCTAACGTCTCCTCTGGTTCTGCTTCATTAATGGTGGTTTAGATTAAAAGAGTTGTTGATGTTCTTGGTCAGAGAAAAAAGGTTGCTGCCTACAAGGTTCTCTGTGTGTGGTGCCTAATGAGCTTTTTGAATTATGTGTGTGCGTGTGTGTGTGCAGGTGCATGCATGCATGCATGCTAGTAGCATTTATTTGCGTGGGGCTATTGGATGTTAAATGTTGCCTGTACACTCATAAAAATAAAGATGCTAACTAGAACCATAAAGAGTTTTCCAACTTGTTCGCAGACAAGAACCCTTTTTGTTCCTGGTAGAACCTTCAATAATGGCTTCAGTTGGAACTCTTTCAGAAAATTCTACCTAGAACCCAGCACAAAGCATTATATCTAGGACCATCTGTGAAAGGTTTCGCCCAGAATCCCCTATGAGAGGTTATACAGAGACTCTACAATCATTTAATGGTTCCACCCAGAAGCCATTGTGGAGGTTCTCTCCACCCTCTAAGGGTGCAAGCACGAAACCCACCTACGGGGTTTTACAGAGAGCCTTGTTATATCCCAAGGGTTTTATTTAGAAACTACCCCAGGAGGTTCTACCAAAAACGCATTTACGTTATGGTCCAAAGAACCTTGACGAAACAGTTCTTCAAGGATTTCAACGCTTGAATAACTTTCATCCAAAAAGGGTTCTTAATGGAGCTTACAAAGAACCCTTGACAATGCCTTTCTTCAGAAACAAATAGTCCTGGGTAGAACCTTAGTCTTTCAGGAATAACCCTTCTGGAGTCCTTATTTCTAAGAGTGTAAGTATTTTCCTGTGTATCTGAAGTAGGATTTGGACTTCCCTGGAGAAACAATTGATATTTAGAGGATACACATCATGTGCAGCTAAGCCTGCATGTTTATGTGTGTGTGTGTGTGTGTGTGTGTGTGTATAAACATCATGCACATTGTTTGCTTTGTATGCAAGCTACAATCAGATGTAATCGGGGATGTATCCTTTTCTGAACCAGACTCAAAGGCTTGTAAGCCAGTGATCTGCTGTACTGGAAGACTGTGAAAAGGGCCAGGGTAAGCAGTAAGCTTCCACCCACCTCCTGCTTTTAACCAGCATGTGCGTATCCATCTCAGTTTCACCTCCCGTACCCCTACAGCTCACAGCTAATTTGTTTCTGCTAGGCTTAGGCACTTAGACCGAGGTCTCTCTCTCTCTCCGGCTCTCTCTTTCGCTGTCACTCTTTCTTTCCGTCTCTGCTCTGAATCCCTCTGATTCCCCCCCAGAGGGATGTACACCCCTTGCGATAATTTGTCACAAATGCGACTGCGCCCTCTCCGTGGCTTTCCTTGGCCCAAAAATGAGTTTGAGCCATCCCATCTGGCTCTCACAGGCAAGATGTCGCCAAGAATAGAAGCTTCCCATCCTTCCACATTTCATGGTTGAATTGTCATATTTGTGTGTGACTTATGTCTTTGACCCTCCCATGGTAGACATATTTTACATCTGATTTGTACTTATGGAGCTTGGCTTCCTTGAAGTGAGTGCACTCTTTGTCTCTGCCTGTCACCGCTTGCTGCATATACAAAAATGAACCAAGCTTTGGGGCTGCTATACAATGCAGATGGGGTGTAAAACATGGTGCATATATTTAGAAACAACAGGAGTCAGATGTTTGCACTGTTACCACACAGCAGCCACTTGCACAATTCTCCCATGAAAACCAGTTTCTGCAGGAGCTAAAGGCACTAATCATTTCCTCTCAGCACACTGATCTGAAATCTATTTGTGGACGCAGTAGGAGAAGAGAGAGGAAATCAGAAAACATCTTTAACAACTTGTCCCATCTAATGAGATTAGCAGAGCCGCTTACACAGTCATGACATGGAGATACACACAGATAACCCTGTAATAACTCATTATTCTTCCCATTTCCACATCGACGCCTAGTCAAGGCTCGCTGACAGTGCGTGTTGTTGTTGTGCATACACAGCTATCAGGCCAATCTAGGCACTGCAGTGGTGTGGAGTGAGCTCGGCGAATACCGCCCTGAATGCCACAGCACAAAAAGAGCTAGCAATAGGAGGACACGGAGATAGCATTCTGTGCTTTTCAGAGGCTGCAGCATTAGTGACACATGCATGAGTGCAAATGGAAAAATTCAGCGTGCAGGCTTTCTGTTTCTCTTGGTTCGGCAGGGAGGTTGCAAGAGAGGAGGAGGAGAGAAATCAATTCAGTGTGTGTGCTTGCATGCATGTGTAGTCATGAGACGCACAGATAACGTCCCCCCAAAAAAATACAGGAAACAGCTGAATGAATAGGAAGTACAGTAAAGGGCATTTTCTTGCCATGCACTGAAAAAAAAAAAAAAAAAAACATTCAAAATGTGTTTTAACTTAAAGCTACTACAAGGAACTTTAGTTTGATGGTTTTGGGACCCTTGTAGACAAAAGCGACCACATAATGACCACAAATATAACAGAAAATGCTTCTTTTTAACTGGCTACTCAATGACTTTGCCTGGGAATATTTAAACACAGGCTTGTTTCATTTGATTTGGATGATCTTCAAGTTAGAAGAACTCACATTTTTAAGTTCTGAAAGTAAATACCAGAAATTTGAGGTTTAATTAACTTGAATAAATTAAACTTGTGTATTTACATTAAAGGAGCAATATGTAACAACTGCAGATGCTAAAATGCGTGCGGCTATCAAAATAACATGGTAGGGCCATAAACTGTTGAATCACTGTTTAATATACAGTTGAAGTCAGTCGTGCTCCTCAGACTGGAGGAAGCTTGAGCAGGTTGCAGGAGTGCAAGACAAGCGCAACATTGCAATTTGACAATAACAAGCAAGGACGAGTCCCACACTGTCAACTGTTTATAACTGTTAATTGTCTGTCAATGTAAAGTTCAGCCTGTTATTCTGAAAACAAAAGCCCACTGCTCTGAAAATACATACAGTTTGAGTTCAGTGTCTGCTTGTGTCACTGTCTGCCAGACTCCATTAACAAATTGCTCAATTTAAATGTTATATACATCTAAGCCTTCTACAAGATTATTAATGATTTCTTACAACTCATAAACAGACTAACTCATTCAGCAAACATTTTGCATTAATTTGAACTCACTGCAGCTATAGTAGCGTTGTCACAGAAGCCAGTATTTCAACATAACATCTTTCCTTGATCTCTGATGACATATCATGATAATTTTATGATTTATTACAGTAAATACATTACAGATTTTTTTCCTCTAATGAGAAAAGATGAATTGATTTCAGTTTTCAACATGTTTTGTTCACTATCCCAGTCGGACAAGTTGGTCCAAAATCTACTTGCCCTAAGTCAATTTTTATTTCCCTCTGTACAAACTGTTTTATTATCAGTTATTAAATAATAACAGAGAATAACAAAGACTTCAGTTAATTGTCATGCTCATTTTAGGGCCGCAATACCGTCAGGAAATCATGAACAATTTCCACACAGTTTTTAAAAGTCCAAGGTGATACTTTAAATGTCTACTTTTTTCAGGCTACAACTCAAAAATATTCTGTTTAATATGATAATAAACAAAAGAAAAATGGGAAATCTACATATTTTAGAGGCCGAAAACAGCTTTTTCTGCCATTTTGGATGAAAAAGTACCTCAACAACTGATCAATTATCAATATAGTTGAATTCTTTTTTACTACTTGCCCAGTCAGGCAAGTGAATTGCCAGGTCTACTTGCCTTGTTAGTTTTTGTTGTTTTGTTTTTGTTTTGTTTTTTTCAGTGAGGAGGCAATCCTTTGTGTTGAGCTGTGGATTTCACTAAATTCTTGTACGATTTTTTTGTGTGTGGTTTAAATGCATATGAGCTCAAATAATAGAATTTTTCTGGGGGATCTCCTCTTTCCATTGCTGAAACTTTTGAATCATGGAGAAGATTTTGTTCCTTGATAGCATCTCTATTCATAGATTCTCCCTGAACTTTTCAGTCACCAGATAAAGAAAAGAGTCTATCTGCACCCTGTGATTGTTGCGTCCCTCACACACACTTCCACACTTTTCACCGACAGCTACAGCAGAGTACTTAAGAGCTGCCCTAACCTTCACATGAGATGCTTTTTAACCAGTAGTAAGTGAATGGGAACGGACCTATTAGGGTTTTCAGAATAAATAGCCGTGTTATCCTACTAAGAGTACAAGATCCAATTTGTCGTACTGGACAAAACAACACACACACCAAAAAAGTTTAGACAATCAGAGAGACGTGTTTTAAAATTCAGTCTAATCTGCTTTACTGCAAATGACAACTAATCTGAAATGTCCCGATGTAGTAAAACCCTCCACCCACGCCAGTTTCTAGCCTGAAATAAATTCTGTGAATTAGTCAACAATTACTGTTTGACTCAGGTATGGTGTGTGTGCCTGTGATTAGCAGCCATATTGATGAGTTCAGGGAGGAGCGGTGGCCCCGTTGAGCTGTACGTGCAGACGGAGGGAGGCCAGCGTGCGTGTGATGATGAGGCCTGGAGTGTGTGGTATTGACCAGTGGATGTCACGTCGTGATTAGTAGGAGATATCACACTCGCCGGGCTCAGATGCACATCGATCCTGGAACCTGGGTACAGCCTGTCAATGGGGTCATTTTTATCCTCCTCTCTTCTCCCCACCTCTCCTCTCATACCTACTATTTCACATCCTCACACCTTCATCTTTCCTCCTCCTTCCTCTCCTCTCTCTTTTCCCATCTTTTTTGTTTTTGTTTTTTTTTTCCTTTTTTCCTTTCTCTGTCTCCTCTCCTCTGTTCTGCTTTCCCATTCCCTCCCTCTTCCCTCCATCCACCATCCACCCTCATGGATCAAACTCTTTATTTGGCCTAAGCCACAGCCTGCAGGCAAGCAGGCAGTCTCTACAGAGGCTGGAGCAGAAGACCAACAGCTTCAAACAACATTATATAGGGCTGGCATGAAGCATGTCTCACACTGATAGATGAAAACACCAGCCCCTCAGACACTGCCTCTATATGGACATGATGAAAACAGGAGCAGGGCAGTCTCTTCTGTTTTTTCAAAGCCCACTGCTCTTCACTTGAACATTGCTACAACACCTCCCGGGATGTTCAGACAGACTTAAGTTTTGTAGGAATTAGGCAAGCCTTCGCTTTTGTGTCCTGATCCATGCAAAACAAAACAGTCGGTTTCTGGGAAGGAGATGCATTTTCTTTGGCAGCTGTCCTGTTGGATCATCTGTTACGAAATCATTCCAGAGTAAATCTGGTTTAGAGGAAACATGTGAAGCCAGGTAACAAGAATAGTCGCAGCAATAAAAGAGTAAGAAAACAAATCATGCATGCAGTGAATCATAAGTAGTGAGTCCCATTTGGGCTGTTTTATGTCATGTTTCATTTTTAATGTTTAAGCAAACAAGTACCGCAAATAACAGACTTCTTGGGATTAATGCTCTTTCTCTCTCTCTCTCTCTCTCTGTCACACACACACACACACACACACACACACACACACACACACACACACACATGCACACACACACACACACACACATACTGCATGGCTGCTTTTGTGCTTTAACTTGCAATATCTCCCTGTAGCCTGAGGGAATCCAGGGAGTGTATTCATTGACACTACTACTGTCTCCGAAAAGCCTCGCCTTGGCCTTTCCCTGATTCCATCAGCATCATTCATTCTGGAGTTGACGAGTTCGATGATGGGCGGAAATTGTAATGGAACAGAAAAACAATGTAGGTGTTGTTTCAGGGCTGCCAGACCAATGTGAAATTATCCATGGACTAATGCATGATCAGACCAGAGGCACTTGTGTTTAAGTGGATGCAGGCTGTGGTACTGTAGGCTGTAGCCATGGAGACGGCAGCTTTAACCCTATGTTATGAAGCGGCCAAGGATGTACAATTAGGCAGATTTTTACAAGTATTCATCTCCCAGCTGCTTTTAAATATTCCAGGTGGAGACTACTTCATGTATCTTTATTATATTGGACAAAATGCACTTTATAAAATGTATTTCAGTAGCAGTTGAAGTAATGTAATGTTCTGAATGAGTCCTATTCAGCTTTCTGTTTTTGAAATTACATCCCGTTCCCCTTCACATGCTATTCTTACTGAAGTAGTTGTCAGTTTCTCTTAGTATTGTACCTGTGCTGACATGACGTCTACGTCTTTTCTAAATTTACCCCCTGCATTTGAGCCGCTATTTTCTCTTTGTGAGTTAGAAAGAAGGTTTGAAGTCTAATGCAAGACAAAAATTATATTCTGTTATCAAATAATTTATTATGTTAGACATAAAATCATGTTAAAGTTTTTGTAAGGTCACCAAACGAAACTAGCTATTGTTAAGTCAGGCTGATATTATTTCATTTATATTATATAATAATATCATATCATATTCATCATACTTAATAAACTGAAATAACACAGGAAGACTGGGTTGCACCAACAAAGATTAAATTATGGTTTAACTTCAATTTATGATGCACCAAACTTTTATACTAGATTAAAATTAACAAAGATTAAATTTAAACCTCAGTTTAATTGTTATGCTAAACCTAGACTAAATTTATTTTTCTTGCAGCAAAATGTTAAAATTTAAAACATGATCCGGTGTAAACTTAGGAGGTTTAACTTTTAAATGTCTGCCTTTTTGAGATGAACTGAGTAAAGTAATTCTCTGCTGAGCCATCATGAATAGGATAAATATGTTTTGTTATAGAATACAGAGCAGAGGGACATTAATTACTTCTAATACTAGATTCCAGCACTTAAATTAATTTCAATGTCTTAAGAAATTCTTTTAACTTGTTAACTTGATTTGAAAAAACAAAAAAAACAAAAAACTAATTCATTTGTGTGTTGCCAACTGAAGTATTTCTTTTTAAAACTGGCCCAACAATTCTCTTTTTGCAGTGGATACCCAAGAGGAAATGAGAGTTAAGAAAGAATTGGAAAAAAAAAACAGCACTGAGAAAGTAAAAAGAAGAGCAGCAGTAATAGAGGCAGAGCAACATTTATTGAGTGTGTCCGACTGAGTGCTAGCCTAGTTTGAGTGTAGACGGAGAGGAATGTTTGCAGCAGAGGGGGCTCTGCATAGTCCTCGGGTCTGTGGAGATTTGCTTACAGTGAAGAGATGGTGGAGGTAAGATGGCTCAGAGGATTCAGGCTCCGCTGAACGCAGGCTTATGTCTAATAATCAGCAGGGAGGGACTCAGCATGGTCCCGCGGAAAAAGAAACGGTGAGAGTGTGATAGAGAGAGACCGAAAAACAGAGCAGAGGAAAGATTGAAGGGTAGGAAAAAAGATCTAGTATGAGTTATGGGAAAGAGAAGAAAAAAGACAGAAAGACATGTCCCTGTGGCCACGTTATTCCTCTCTTGTGATGGCTTTTATGTGTATGAGGGGAATTTTGATTTTGCTGCTTTACATATTTTCACCCCCTATTAGCTCCTAAAGTGGAATATTGTTAAGAAAATGAAGCACTGACCTATAAAACAAGACCTCGCCAATCCAGCCTTTTCAAGGTTATCTGGCATATGTCACTTTAACCCCGGTGTTGTCTGTATTAATTTATTTTTTTTAATTTAAATTTGGATGACACTGTTGAGGTAGTAGTGGTTTTGCAGGATGCACTTTACGGTCGCATTTATCTCAGGGCCAGAATGATAAAACTCGCCGCTGATGCTTCAGTGATTTTTGCCAGCTGTTCCAGATTACAAAGTACAGTCATTTATGGCGCTTACTGGCACCATCACCAACAGAACATCCTTGTCCATTAACACGGACTCGACGCTCACACATGCCTGTAGTTGCCACGTAATACATCAGCAGTGATCCAAAGCACAGCCACATCATGTTACTCTGTCTCCAGTGATGCAGCCTCGGCACGTTGATATCAGCATCTCATCCATATTGATGCTGTCAAAACATGGCCTAAACTAGTATGTTTGTTTGAGCCTCTTTGTATGTGAGGAAATGCGATTCAGTGCCCTTTAGGGTGCCCTTTTAGTGGACAAAATGTGTGAAAAGTGTCCTCTAGGATGCCTTCCAATGGAAAAAACACAATAAAGTGCCTTCCGGTGGAGAAACTGTGATGCAGTCCCATATAGGCTGGCCTATGTGCTAGAAAATTATTTGGCTGCTGCTCGCATATAAATGGTTCAATTGTTAATAGATCCCTGTGTGTTTTTATCACGGACATGAAGTATTTGTTGTACTTTAAGTTACATAAAATAATTTTAAAATAAACCTGGGACTGGAATAGTTTCACTATAAATACATCAGGACTTTTGACTCGCTGCTGTCCCACCACATATGGCTGGGTGCCTTTTTACTTTTTATTTTTTTGCCCCTGCCCCTCAGACTGCCTGAGTCCACCACTGTCATCCTACCCCAAGGTCAAGCTTTTTTCTTCCCTATCAGCAGTGAATTATCTCTACAAGCCAGTCTACCAAACCAGGGCCTGAACCACTTGCCCGTTTAACGGGTGTCTAGTGAGGGGGCAGCGCGGTCGAGGTCGGCAAACCGCAGCGCAGAGGCGGCTGCAGAGCGACGCGACAGCATTTTAGCAGGCACCCAATGAGTGATTACCTCGGAGCTCCAGTCATAATTCAGCGTGACCTCAATCTGCCAGCAACGCTATGGTTTGATGGATCTGCTCACAGTTTGGGTGTCGGGTTCTCGCATGTCAAACACGGGCAGATAATTCCAGGGCTATCTGTTGCTTTTCACAAAGTAAAACATGCTAGATATGAATGTGGCACACATGTTGACGGTTTTGCGTCATGCTCTTTCTGTTTAATTCATCAGGATGTTGAGTAATCATTCGCTACGTGGATGTCAGAGTCGATACTGAAGACAAAACAATGTCAGAAATGGTTAACCCCCATCATGATGATGCCTGTCGTCTGTCGGTCTATTCATCATCCCTGCGTCTTATCAATCAAAGTCAGTGCATGCACACACACACACATGCACTCAAAATACACACACGTACACCTCCCAGTGTGGATAATTAGTGGATTCCCTCAGTGGGTGATAGAGCCCATGCTCTTCTCTCCTCTTTCTCTGACCTTCCCCAGTGAGCTTCCTACCACAGTGGGGCTCATCACATGCAGCTCTAATACATATTTATCGGTCCGGTGACAGCCCATGTGCGTTGGATTTATATGTTTCTCCACAAACAATAGTAAAGCCTCAGTCACTCTTCCTCCCTTTCATCAACCAAAGCGGGAGATAAATCTAATGGTGTCAACCTGGTTGCAGCCTCCTCAGCAGTTGGCCATCTTGCGGGGTTTGGTGCAGACAGACAGATCGAGGGACCAAGCCTAGTTGCATTCAAGCCGCTCTCCTCAATTACAGCAAACGGATTTGATATAGGTATGTCTGTCAAATCACCTCAGCAATCAGAGGAGCTGCTCTGCCGGCGAACGCTTTCCTACAGAAACTTCTGATCAAAGACATTTAGAAAGTGGCTGTGGCGTGGCTGGCGGCATTGGGATTCAGGACAGACTCCCTGCACCATGACTGGCTCTGTTTGCACAGCGCAATCTGAGTTGAGATGTGAAGAGAGGCAATACCACTAAAGAGTGAAGGGAGGGGGAGGAGGAGGAGCAGGGAGGGATGGCAGGATTAAGTCCCAGCCCCCCTCTCTGCCTCCAAGCGGCCATCTTTCATCTTGCGGCTGCCCCGCTAATGCTTTCAAGTGGGTGAAACCCTCGACATCTGCTTCCGCTCCCTGGGACACGGCGCAGGCTACCGTCCTGCAGTGACGCACAACCACAGGACAGCTCGGAGGGCAGTGTCGGGGCGAGGCCACGGCAAGCCGACGTTCCCGTGATCCGCACAGAATGAGATACATGATGCAGAAACAGAAACACATTTCTCCCACTGAGGTTAAATCAAAAACTTATATTCAGGAATGTATTGAAATCTTTGCTGCCTGCAATCACATACAAACCTAAAATCTTTGTTCAAATTGTGGCTTATACTAGTAAACACGCTCTCCACGGAAACATTTCACAGTTCACTCACCCAGACACATTAATTCTACTTACTACTTGCGAACAAATAAATGTAAATAGCTCTGTAAATAAACACTTCATCTTCTCCAAGAAGAAATAAGCCCCCCGCCGCCTCTGATTAAGACTACCAAAGTGATATATCTGGCACTTAAGTCTGCTGTTTACCTCATAAACACAAAGACTTCAACACAGTCACCCACACTGATGCTGAAATATCACAAACTGAGTCTGCGTGCCTGTATATTTCTCTGTGAGTCTTTGTGGCTTAAATGCGGAATGGTCTAATGACTTTTCTTTTTTTTTTATGTGTGCCATTTTGGGACCGTTTTATCCACCATGGCTTTCAATATCAGGAGTTCAGTGGTGTTCCTTGACTCTGGCAGAGAAACTGCCATGAGCAATAAAGCAGCATGGTCAAGTGGTGGGAGCTTTGCCTCTGATTTTCTCTGAGATTTGTAAAACAGCACTTGAGATTTTGAAAACCGTATCAGGAGGACGGATGAGTGGTGCTGTCAAGACGGCGGCGATGATGTGACGGAGGCCTAACCCGAGACAGAGAGGATGTCATGTCACCTTCACTCGACTGTCTGTAAGGAGAGGGGAACGCAATTCAATTATTTCTGAGGAAATGATGTTTGTTATTTGGGGTCTGTTCCTTGTGTTGAAAAGTCATTTTAGATTCCCTCCATACTGCACTGCAACTAGAATGTAATTTAATTTGTGAGAGCACACCATAAGACTGTAGATGTGTTCACCCCAGTCGCCCCCTCCACTTTCTTTAAAGGAATAGTTCGGGTTATTTGATGAAGGGTTGTTTGAGGTACTTATTGATAGTGTGTTTAGCTACAGCGGATGCCAGTTGGCATGATCCCCAGTTTTAAGAAACAGAGACGAGTACAAGCAAAGAAGCTAAGCAATAAACTTCTGTGGACAAGTTTAGCAACAAAGGGTATTTTTTACCCACCTAAAAAAATGTCCAACTAAAAAAACAATATCAAGTGTACACTATACTATTGTTTATTTAGAATATTTCCACCACTTTGCTTTGCCATCAGACAGCCATTTCTGATGGGATGCCTTTGTATAAGCCAAATATTACTGTCTTTAGATAAACCAAACTCCATTTGTAAAATCAGTAACTTTACCTTATAAATCACAGGAGTTGCTGCCTCAGTCTCTTGGTTTCATTGTGTCATTGTGTGACTTTGGTGAAGCCAAACTATCCTTTTAAAACACAGAAGTCACACAACAACATAAATTAACTAGCAGAACCATGCAGTGGTAGACTAACAGCTCCATTGTTCAGCAAGGTAAAATGACTGATTTCATCTAGGGAGTTTGGTTGGTTTTGAGACAGGGATATTTGGCTTACGTAACAGCAGTTTCCTGTCAGAAAAGGCTGTCTGACAGCAACGTTAAGCGGTGAAAATATTCCAAAATATATTGTTTAAAGCACGCCCACACACAAACAACAAACTCCTGAGTAGATTCACATAATAGATGGTCTGTTGACTCTTAGTCTCTATTTCTGTATATTACAAGCAGGAGACCATGGTGTTCTGTTCACCTTGGTCTTCTTTCATTGTGTGCCACCATGTTGCATTGTATTGTCGGATGAATATGTGCTGCTCCATTCCTTCTGCAAATGTAGGCAGTAGGAGTGTTTTTTTTATTTTTATTTATTTATAGCAATCCACCCACCAACCTGTGCAATTTAGTGATCTTTCAGGTAAAAAAATGACTTTTAAATTACGCAAGGCATAACTGATACAGAGGTACTGTGTGTATGAGAAAGAGAGAGTGCATGTGTGTGTGATGACTGCAAAAAAGAGCATCTGTGTCTATAATTGCCGTGTTTGAGGTTCATCCAATTTAAGCTACCTTGAAAAGTACATTTACGGGGGGAGGGCATGTGCACAGGGTTCATAGCCTATATTCAAGACTCCTTCTGCATTTCTACATTCAATGCAAGGAAATGAATTTGTAGTATGGTGTAGTCAGAGTTCAGTAGGTTACTTTAAAAGATATTCTGATTCAAATCATCTGTTAAAAATGTACTCAGTAACCTAATATAAGTATCTCAAAGTTAAAGTAATGTAACTTTATTTCTTTTGGATTACCTCAATACCAAATGTGGTGAAATTGTTGGTCTAATATAATGTTTTATGCTGGTTACTAAAATATAACTTAAAAAATAAATAAAAATCTTTTTAACTAGCTAACATACTAGTCATTTTAACTTTGCCAGGGAAAATGTAAAGACAGGCTCTGATTTTATGAAGAATCCAACCCGGCGGCAGGCATAAAGACTAACTATATAGAAATAGCCACTCTTGGATAAGATAGTTGTATACTGATAGCTGGATGGTCCTGGTAACTTATGTAGGTCATATAGAGGCATCAGTAATGAACTGAGACTGTTTCATAACCAGTTATAGACTATTTGTCGTAGCTTTAAGTATGCTATTCACTCTTCACACTCAAAATTTGAGTAACTTTCCATAAACTTACTCCAGTCTGCTGCTTGTGTTTTTCCCAACACACCATCCCAGTTACAAGCATCACCACCTACAGTCCCAAAATATCTTGCAGTAGTAGTAGTCATAGTAGCTGTAGTGTTGAAAGCATTTTTTCACTAGAGGCTATAGTAATGAATTGTAGTATGTGCACACTGTGCATGGTAGTATATTGTTATTTATTTTGAAATGTATTTCCCCACAGCCATGGCCAGAAACATCATGTTTTCAAATTTGGTCCAAACCACTTAGATTCAAGAATTAACTGAGTAGATTTTGGAGGCCAAAGATCAAAAGTCACTGAGGACTTACAAAACATGTTTTTGGCAATAACTCAAGAATTCAATGTTATATATAGTTCATGTTTGTGACAAAATTTCACACACATGCCTATTTCAATAAAATTATGACGTGATCAGACCTCTGTAAATATTGCCTGTAAGTAAAGGCAGTATGTTTCTCACTGGAATTAGGGCTGTATGATATGGACAAAATCAAATATCACATTATTTCTGACTAAGGGCAATTGTTATTTACTGATTTTGCAAAACTATTGTAGGAATGGCTATTGGTGCTTTCACAAAATATCAACATGAAAAGATTTTTGATAAATAATAATTAATATGGATGTAATGACTAAGTGGATAAAGGCAAATAATAGAAAAGCTAGAACACTCTGGTAAATTAAGAAATACATACATTTATTTACGCTTATTTAGGTCACAAAATTATACTTGTATTCTTGCTTAATTTTAAGTATATTAAAAGTGTATTTTAAAAAGGATGCTTTAATTTCACTTCATTAAAAGTGTATCTGAAGTATGCTTACAAAAATTCAATATGCACTTCAATATAAGTTCATTAAAAAGCTGTACTTCATTGTACTTTGAAAAAGTAGCACAAACAAGGTAAATTAATTTAATTAATCAAGCATGCATATTAGTACACACACAGTCATATACTGTCATTTACTTTACCTTGCTTAAGGTGGCTGCCCTTTACCAAAGTACACTGAATACAATTAAAATTGTGATTTTCTATTCTTTAATTTGATTAAAACTAAAATATACTTTGTTACAAAATTGATTGTTCTAAAATAGCAAACTTCAAGTTAACAAATCATTAACATATTTGAAGTATACAGATAATAAGTCTAACAACAAGTACACCAAGTATGCTAAAATTTAATATACTTAAGCATCTTTATTTTTCACCAGGGATGGCAGGACAGTAATTCTAGTTTTTGTGTGCTGTAGTCTGGTTTCGCCATTTTTAATGCACCCTCTATTTGCAACAAAGCCTACAGAGCAATACTGGCAGCCTCCTGCTCCTGACAAACATACAGAGATGATTAGCGAGAGAGCATATAGAGATGGATGGAAGAAGAGAAGATGACAGACAGAGAGTTGATTCCCTTCTCTGTCTGCGAGCTGTCTGTGAGACCAGGCCATCTGCACATTCATTATCGTAGCCATGATTCCATTATTGTTCTGTATGGCAACAAGGACTTGTTCTGCTGGCCTTTGTTATTCTTATCAGCTGTGTAGCTGACAGCCCCCTTTTGATCATGGCAGCAACAAAATTAAAAACTATCATGTCGTATAGCACGTAACTGAATTATCCTCTATAATGGTGACATACTAAACATCATCGTGTCTCCTCTTCCTGTGTCCTTGTGCAGGTCTGTTCCACAGAGCCATCATTCAGAGCGGGTCGGCCCTCTCCAGCTGGGCGGTGAACTACCAGCCAGTCAAGTACACTCGTCTCCTGGCGGAGAAGGTGGGCTGTAATGTCCTGGACACCTTGGACATGGTGGACTGTCTGAGGAAGAAGAGCTCCAGGGAGCTAGTGGAGCAGGACATACAACCAGCGAGGTACCACGTGGCCTTTGGACCTGTAATCGACGGCGACGTCATCCCTGACGACCCCGAGATCCTGATGGAGCAGGGTGAGTTCCTCAACTATGACATCATGCTGGGGGTCAACCAGGGTGAGGGGCTGCGGTTCGTGGAGAACGTGGTGGATTCAGAGGACGGCGTGTCCGGAAATGACTTTGACTTCTCCGTGTCGGACTTTGTGGACAGTCTGTATGGGTACCCGGAGGGCAAGGACACACTAAGGGAAACCATTAAGTTCATGTACACAGACTGGGCGGACAGAGACAATCCAGAGACCAGGCGGAAGACACTAGTGGCTCTCTTCACTGACCACCAGTGGGTGGAGCCATCAGTGGTCACGGCTGATCTCCACGCTCGCTACGGCTCACCCACCTACTTCTACGCCTTCTACCACCACTGCCAGAGCCTGATGAAGCCAGCCTGGTCAGACGCCGCCCATGGGGACGAGGTGCCCTATGTTTTTGGAATTCCTATGATTGGTCCCACCGACCTGTTCCCCTGTAACTTCTCAAAGAACGATGTCATGCTCAGCGCAGTGGTCATGACCTACTGGACCAACTTTGCCAAGACTGGGTGAGTAAACTCGCTCTATCTTGTTTTTAACTGTTAAACCTTTTAGGGTTGGGTATTGTGAGGATTTTATCAATATTGATACTTGGTACTCTTATTGGTACACCTCCTTAAATTTATTGGTCTATATGTTGTTATGTGTTTTCCTCTAGTACGATAGTGGTATACTGCTAGTTGTTGTTCATCCTGAGGAGGAGAAAATTAGTGTGCAAGATTCCTGTATGAGATCTAGAGCGATGGCTGGTTGATTACCTCACATATGGTTGGTTGGTAAATGAAAAACAACATCATCTCTGACATATGTTCAATTGATTCAGTATGATTCAATAAATGCACACGGGTATCCAAGCTCTACAAAAATACAACAGCTGCAAGGAATCATTTTAAAATGTATGTCATACATTTAAGACCAAAACCTTGCTTGAGGCCAGACCTCTCTGTGTGGAGTTTACATGTTCTCCTCGTGTCCGTGTGGGTTCTCTCCAGCTTCCTTTCGCAATCCAAAGACGTGGGCGTAATAGGTTAATCAATAACTCTAAATTGCCCATAGGTGTGAATGTGAGCGTGAGCAGTTGTTTGTCTCTGTGTCAGCCCTGAGATGAACTGGCGACTTGTCCAGGGTGAACCCCACCTCTCGCTCAGTGTCGGACAATGGATGGATGGATGGACTTGCTAGCTAAATGTTTTGTTTAAACTGGCAGTGTTAATAATTCTGTAGCTGTTTCCTCCCATATTAGGGCTGGGTGATATTGAAAGAAATATCTCAATATTTCTTAGCTAACACCTAAATATAGATATTTATTAATATTGCAACAGGGATGCTTTCACAAAATATTTTTTTAAAAATTGCTCGTGTCATCTGGCTGTCCAGTCACTGTTGATGGTCAATGTAGTCAATTGAAGCAATAAATTCATCAGTGTGTGCTACATTGACAGAGAAAGCTGAAAAACCTGTTCTTCCTGTTGCTCCTGCATCCAGTGATGTCACAGTGATGTAGTTGGTGTTAAGGAAGAACTACAGGTTATTTTAGCTTGGATTTCTAGTCTCCACCTCTGAGTAATCAGGGGCTAGATGTTTATTTTTGTCACCTAGAGCTACATTGTGACCAACAACGTAAGAGCTATAGGCCAGGGTGGTGCTATACACCAACACAGGAGTGGGGGTCAAGAGCTTGTGTGCAATGCATTCTGGTGCATGTAGGCACTGCTGGTACATCTCCATGAGAACTCAGCTTTCTTGGTCAATATAGCATGTACTGAGGAATTTACTGCTTCAGTGGACTACTTTTACCATCAACACTGACTGGACATACACATGAAAAGTGCAGAATTTTCCTTTTAGCACAATGAGATTTTTGATAAATATTAAATGGGAATTAAAGGGAATATCTAGTCTGATATGGTGATATCACTATAATATTGGTGTGTTGACCAGTCCTGCCTGATACCTGAGTTTTATCTTGGCTTGAGGTAGACTTGTTGCTTTACTCTGGGCATTGAAGCCAGTTGCTAACTCGAGCCAGGAGGAGTGGGCTGGCTGCAGTGACAGTAGAGCAGCAGCTGCTTTGGTTAGAAAGTCAAATACTGTGAATATATGACATTTCATCACACTGGGTTGTCATTTCATCCCACCAGCTATTGCAAAGTACTGCAAAATGTAAACACAACAATAATGTAGTTGCCCAATGCAAAGGGACACTTTCATCATCATTATTAGATGGCTACATGTCAGGAAAAAAGTTAATCTAACAGTAGGCCAACTGAAAATGTTGAATGTTAAACAAATGAATGAGTGACATTCAAATTATATCAATATCATGATATGAGACTTGATATCGTCTTGATATCATTATATTTTGATTGGCGGAAGTGTTGTCTTTTCCTGGTTTTGAAAGCTACATTACATTAAAGTAACTGATTATTTTGAACTTGCCAAACTGTTCTAACTGGTCTGTTATTTGTCTTTATCACATATCCACATTAACAATGTTTTTTTTTAATCAAAAATTTTATTGTGTTAATATTTTGTGAAAGCATCAACAGTCATCCCTACAATATTGTTGGAATATTGATAAACAGTGATATTGATGTATTTGGTCAAAAAATATTGTGATATTTTATTTTGTCCATAATTACTCAACCCTGATTCAAATACTGATAACAGTATTGAAATGCAGGATCTTAATAATATTATGATTCAGACCACCAGTCCACAGTATCCTTCTCCAGTCCCAATTTAAATGAGTATTTGTGAGTTTTTAATCGTCTGTTAATAGCAACCACACAACATATTCACACATATTACTCATTTGTCTTTTAAATGAGTCAAGCAACAGTGCTTGCAAATTAGTAAAACCTGCGATCACACAATTACAAACTTATTCGTTATTAATAGAAAGTCACAGTGAGAAATCCTGTCTGAGTCCTATTAAAAGCACTTGTGAGCCGCAGAAAGAAAGCTGCAGGAGAAGGGAAGCTCTACAATGGATGGTATAGGACAGAAAAGGCATTTTTCAACAAAGACATTTTTTTCAGAGGCGGTTTTTGCCTGGACTTCCTGGGTCCTCGTCTGAAAACCTGAGACATATTGAATCTGAGGAAGATTAAATGTTCCTCCAGAGTGTGTGCTGTGCTTTTTGTGCTTGGCTGCCTGTTTGGGTTGAGTGTGTGTGCATGGCTGCCTGCCTTTCTGTATACTTCTGCGTGTGTGTGTGTATGTGCTTGTGTGTGTGTGTTTGGCTGGAAATACTATCTATGCTCTATTATACCAAGGCTCAAAAGACACAGAGACTTATCAGGCAGACATATCAAACTCTTGCCCTCAGCGGTATCGATTCCCTCAGCGTGGACCAAGTCGATCACTCGTGCCCTGGGTGACTCCCGCTCCCCACAATGCTCAATTTCACCCCCACCCATCACTGAGCCTGGCCATTTTGTATGACTACTAGTAATCATTTCTAACAACTGAAATTTAATTTGACAATCCCCGTTACCAGAGAGGTATTGATCCCTTCCTGAATGGGGATGCAGTCTGAAATCTTGTTCTGTTTTTATCTGTCTCTATATCATCAGCCATCCAATCAGGTGGCATTTACATCCAGTCGTCTCTAGCTGATAGGCTCAGTCCCAGGGCCTCCGGCTCTGTTCAATCCTTGAACCGCTAAATGGCAGACAAGTGCAGATGGACTGATGTCGGCTGCTTTGGCTTCTCAAGGAAACCACTGAGGTTCATCAGTGATGCTCGGACTAAACAGCTGTCTACTTTGCCTGGCAGCCATCTTGTGTCAACACACACAAAGCTGCAATATGTAGATACAGCTAGAATTTATTATTTATCCTTTTGAGAATATTATCCGCTGTTCTAAGAGGAGAGGGTGTGTTTAATTATGATGGAAAAAGTTTTAGGCCTCAAGGTAAAAATGCACAGTGTGTCTGAATCACTGAATCACTCCCTACTTGGATCTTTGGATGTCAGTGAAATTAATTCTGATAGATGATGACAGGCTGCCCATCTTACTTACAAACGCTCACATTCAACACAGCGCCACAGGCACTGAGCCGGGCTTCACCCTAACCTGGCCTTCACCCTGACGAGCAGCAGAAGTCGAAGAAACAAATTGCACTTTACTGTTGACCCCATGTCTGCTTTGTAGACTTCCGCATCACTGATTGATTGAGACAAAGAGCGAAGCACGGTAGACGGGACTGTTCTAGATCTGCCCTGCAGAGGTAGAAAAGGTACAAAAACATCTTTACTCATGAAGAAGTACAGACACTCGAGTAAAATTACTCTGGTAAAAGTAGAAGTACTGATTCAACTTCTTTACTCAAGTAAAAGTGAAAAAGTTACCGGCTCTCAACCTGGTATTAACATGCGTCCTGGGTGATCCAATCACAAGTGAACAGCTCTGAGTGTGTGAGTTCCCACCTGGCACTACAGTGCATCTTCAGATGTGTCTTGAGTGACTGTTCTATACAAATAAACACTAAGGCTGTTTCGTCAGTTGAATGTCCATTTGAATGTTCAATACAAGGATTCGATTCTAACTATTTGTTCCTTGTTTTTGCTTCACCAAACCTCTATATCAGCCTGCAGGAGCCTCATGTTTTACCTGCGCTGTCAGCGGCTCAGCAGAAGACACGCTCTGTGTTGCACTTTTATAACTGAGCTATATGCAGGATGTTGCACATTTTTACTTCTTCTGACTGTGTGGAACTCTGGTGTTTTCACATCACGGACAGTGAAGAAAGGCATTAATGACAGAATCAGAGTAAGGAAATGTGTGCATCCCAGCGCACCACAGAGCTCCTTCTTCTTCTTCTTCTTCTTCTTTTTCTGCCTGCTCTTCACAAGCACAACAATACAATATTTTTTACAAGGAAAGAAACAACATAATGTACTGCATTTAATGCCAAATTTACAAGAAGGCAGGAATGATTAATTAAATTTGCAAAATGTGTTTTTTTTTTAACCAGTGGCTCAACAGTAGTAACCATAACTGGGACAAACAGACACAATGTTTTCTCCACAAAGAAAGAAATAACTTAATGTATAACATCTGCCAAAGTTACAGAGGGGTCTAAGTAATTAAAAACTTGTCATAGACAGCATTTTTTAAAGTTTATAAAGTTTGTCTTCACTCAACAACTCTCAAATGGGCACAATTTCTTGTAATGAACTAACTGATGGACTTACACGATGTCAGTTGAGTAGGCAGCCTTTCAGTGTGGCCCAGGACACACTGCACACACAGTGCTAAAAAGATGTGGTCATATGCAGCCTAGACCACTTCTGAATTTATATTTGTCTCATTGTTCAACGAAGAATCAACGTTCAAGGAAGAATTTCTTTGTACAGGCAAACTTGCTTATAACTGTGCATATGACAGTAAAGGCTTTGACTTGACTTCAATGTGATCTGAGCTATTGGATCTATCTGTCTGTTTGAGTCGCTAAAGGGCAATGGCAAAATGCTCATTTTTGATGAATTGGGAATGAAAACGGACTGTTTTGTGTTATAAGATCTGCCATGTGTGATATGCACTGATGGACAGTCCATGGAATCGGTTTTTCTCTCTGTTGTTGTCCCATCCATTTAGGTTCAAATTGATCTTTGAGTTTTACTAAGATGCAAAATAAGAATAATCAATAATTCCTCTCAAATGCATTAAAACTAAAGTAACAAGCCTGTTTTGAAAATGTAAGTCCCAGAAAGTTAAAATGTAGGGAATAAAAATAAAATGTTATTAATAAAATAAATGCTCAAATAAAGTTCAGATAACGAAAAACCCTATTTAAAGCTACAACACAAAACTTTAATATTCCATTGATTTTGAAGGCCCCTGTGGACAAAAGCAGTAGTGTGTTCTCCACCATACGCGCAATATATAACATAAATCTTAAAAATCTTCTTTCTTTTAATTGATTCACTGTAACTTTGCCTGGACAAATGTGCAAACAGGTCTGTTTCATCTGATTTCACTGAGAATCCAACCCAGTAAAAGTAAAAGTAAGTAAATTTAGCCAGTCATCTTGCTGATAGTCTCATGTGCTTATGAAGGTCGTATAGATGCATCGGTATTAAATTGAGGCTTTTGCATAACCAGTTAAAAACTATTTGTAGTACCTTTAAGTACAGTAATATAGTATTTGTACTTTGTTACTCCCCACCCTCTGCCACCCTCACAGTGTTACGGGTATAGTTTCCATGCTATGGTGTGTCGCCTTGGCGTAACTCCAGACTGAAGGATTACATGCAGACCACAATTAGGCACTCAGATGGTAAAAAGCCTGGGATTAGATGCCAGGATAATAGAAAACTCAGTGTGCTGCTCCAAAGGGTGATTTTACCCCAGTCCAAGTAAAGGACTATACCATCAACTCCTCAGGAGAAGGGGGGCTGAGGATGTTAGATATTTCCCATAGATTCTCAAGTTCATCCTCCTCATTTAGATCATACTAGGGGATATAGATCTCTCCTCCAACACCACACCACGCAACCCAATCTGGTTCTAGAGGACATCCTTTTAATTAAGGCACAGTTGGATTCACTCTGCCATCTTCGTCGTCCGTCCAACAACCATCTTCCCTGTATCAGTAAAGCTGTTCTCGCTTCCCCTTCCAGATGTTCGTAATGAACTGACCCAGATTGCACTTCCTGGCCCCTCTCTAAATCGGCTGTAGAAACATGTGTGACACGATGTTGAGACACTTGGGCTGCGTGTCAACACTGTGTATCATAGCAGCGTTGCCCCCCAAAGCTCTTCCTGTCCCTGGCTCTCATGTGTCATCTTTACGGGGCAAATCCCTGCCCCATGCGCTTTTTTTTCTTTCCTCCATCAGTGTCAGTGAAGCATAAAAGCATACAGAGAGTGCACGCTGTCAAATCTTCTTAGTGTGTGTGTGCGCATGTGTGTGAGTGCGATTGTGACAGTGTGTGTTTACACTATGAGGCTGTTCTTTCCTGAGAGTTAGGGATTTTTCGGAAGCCGGGGATTTACTCAGCTCAGAGATTTTTTTTTATTTTTTGGATGCAACATTTGTTTTACTATTGACGGGCAAAATTGTCCTGCACTTTATTGCCACAACAACTTCTTCTGAACAGCAGAGTTATTATAGTATTTTTCTTTTAGTTTTTTCAGTTTCAGTTTTTATTTTCATTTCATTCTTATTTTTTGTTTTCAGTTCAGTTTAGTTCCATTAGTTCCCTAAGTGTGTTTACCCATTTCTTTTTTTCTTTTTTTTGGGCTCCCCTAAAAATGATGTGTTTCCTTTTACCAGAAACAGCTGTTTTATTGCTCTCACCAAACAAACCAGACCCTTTGTCATTTTAACATCATCATCATTAATCAAAAACATGTTCGTTTGTCTTTCCACTGTTTTAACAATCACCAACTCAGATTTGGTTGAAATAAACCTTTAATTCAGAGCATGAAGGAATGTGGAGTGTGCAGGGCAGGTGATGCCACACTGTGGCTGACAGCGTTGTCAACAGCCCTGGGAGAGAAGCTCTGCGGTGCGTTGGGATTTTATAACTAAATTATAGGAGGGCGCACATTTTACTTTTCTCCGACTGTGAGATAATCTGATGTTTTGACATCACAGATGATGAAAAAAGGCATGAAAATGTGAATCTTACTGGTAAAACATACTCATGTAGGCTGATATAAGAATTTAGTGTGATGCAATGAAATGAAAAAGAATTAATCAATATTTGAATATTTATATTGTACAACCAAATCTGACTTCACTGAAGTCAGGGACAGCCCGAGTTTTTTGTTATTATATTGGGGTTATTTGTCTGGGGCAAAATTTAATAAGTTCAGAATAGGTTTCACAATACAAACACAACACCTTATGAAGATAGTTGACTCATAATCATGTAGACTAGAGGGGGACACAGGAGTGTAATTTCACTGCTGTCCGATCCCAGTCCCAGAACGATGACTCCTGTCCCATCCTGTTCCCATCAGTCCAAATATGTCATGTACTGTCATGCTGCAACCAGACGTGAGGGCAGACAGGAGATAATGAAAAAAGAATAGAAAAATACAACAGTACAACTAGCAGTATGTTCAAAGTAAAGAGTGTCCATTCATATTAGAGCTGCATATTTCTAGATAAAAAACAGACCTATTGTTATTATGATTCACGCTCCTGTTGACTTTTTCCCTATCCTTTCCCAGTCCCATGGCGAACAGTAAAATTGACTACCATCCCACGGGAATCCTGTGTCCCACAGGATTCCTGAAAGAAATGTCAGCCTCGGATGTAGTCTTCTCAGTGTCAATAAACTTATGCACCAATGCCTCCTCATGCTTGCTGTGTTGACAGTTTTTACCAAATTGACAAACACTAAACTGAAGACATTTCTTGGATATCTTTATCCACTTTTGTAAGTATACATCAGTCTGTAAAAAAACATAATTTCAAGGCAACTGCTTTCACTAGATTTTTGAGTTTTGAATCAAACTGTTCACTGTGAGCTGTGAACCTGATTTGTCATTATTATTAAGTAGTTTCAATTGAAAATACTGAATTATTAACTATTATTCACTTTTACTTAAATGAGTTCACTCAACATTTTGATGAAAGTTTATCTAAAGAAGAAAAGTAAATTATCTCAACAGAACATTATGAGGTGGTAAAACTTTTTCAGAACTTAACAGTTTGATTCGGGCTTGAAACTCCTCAAATCTATCAAATAAATTATTATTAATTTTGATTTTTCTCAACTTTTTATCTCGTTTTTATGAGCAGTTAATTTTCATGTTTACTTCTGTTAAATAAAATGTTTTTTTTCACACCTAGTTTCAGTTTGCAGTTTAGTTTTATTCATAATAACCTTGCTAATCAATTACCCCCAAAACTTTTACCAAAAGTCCACATACTGCGACTTCCACACCTTGTCAAACACAAATGCGAGCACAGCAGCTTGGCGATACACAAACAACTCCGGCAGAACACTTCAGAAAAGACAGAATGATGAAAAGCCCAGAAAAGATCAATCATTATATATCATTAGTGCTATAAATACGTCGGTCCGTCTTCACTGTTCTTGTTTTTTTTCCTGCTGGCTGGTGCTCATTTCCCCTGTTCTGTGTGTGTGAGCTGTGCCCCACGCTGTGCAGGGGCCTCGCTAGGTAGTTAAAGAGCAGAGCGCTGTCATGTGTTGAATTTCTTTCCTCCGCTGCTCCTCCATCCACCCTCTCTCTCATTATTCTATACAAAAAAGAGAAAGTCTACTCATGTTTTACATTCACAACATGAGCTAAAATATGCAGTATTGATTGCTTTGTCTTTAGTGACAACGGCTGTCGACCAAACAAATGTAGATAGAAGCAACTACAGTGTGTCTATAGTGCAGTTTAACAGCCAGCACTTTGATTTACAGCCCTGCTTGTTGATTTTTTTTTGTCTTCCTCCCGCTTGTCAATCGAACAGCCCTCCTCTGTAGGTTTAACAGCACGTATACATCAACCGTCTCTCCCGTCTGACCTCATTCACGCACTGTTTCAGCCTCTCTTTTTTTTTTTACTCCAGCTGTCTAGTAGTTACATCACTCATCCTTTACCCCCCTTCTTGTCCTTTCTGTGGATTATCCCCTTCAGTTTCCTTCGTTAAGGGCCGACTCAACCTGCGCCACAAGTCAGTGTGAAGGCTCGGCATTGTGGAGCAGCACAGCCCCGGACAGCACCCTACCTACTCCATTAAATAGGCACTCACTTGATAGGAGATTTGTAGCCAATATCCTGATTTGCATTAGAGAAGGTAAGGAACTGGTGTGGCTTGTTAAGGGGCCTGGATGCAATTGATCGGTGTCCATGCTGTGTGCTGAATGTAATGAGAGGAGGACAGCAGGAGAGGAGGAGGAGGAGAGAGGATGTAGATTTGCATGTGTACATTCATAAACAGGCTTCTGGAGAAACGGATTACATGTAATGGGATTACATAATTAGGATACCAATAAAAGGTAACTGCTTCTGTTACAGGTACAGAGAAAATAAATAATCCGATGACAGACACATTTAGTAAAAACTGGGATTATTAGCAGGATTACAATTTTAAAATAAAAAATGCTAAAACGTTAAAACGATAAAACGACCACAAACACTAACCGCTAGGTTTACCTACACAGACCGACCTGTAACGTTAGCTACACTGACCAGTTGCCAACATTAGTAAAAGTAGTTCGCTAATCTGTTAGTACTACGACTGCTACTGAAAAATAGGTGGTGATGCTGGTGACCAGGATGGTTTGTGAGTAAAGAATAAGTTTCTCTCAGTTAACTTGTAGTTGGAGTGTGATGTGTGAGTAGCTGCTTAACAAAGTACATTTAAATGTACATAATAACTGCCATTACTTTAATGTGCATTCACTCATAACAAAGGGGACCAACAATTAATAAACTTGCAACAAACATAAACCTTATATTAGTTACTGGCTTAGTAACGTGTATTGGAATATATTTTATAAAGTAACCTTCCCAAGCCTGTCCATAAGTAAGTGGTTGCTGGACATAAATACTAAAAAAGCAATTTAGAAGTGGTAGAAAGCTGCTAATTAGTAAAATTAAGTGAGAGAGACAGAAGGGGAATGTAGAGAAGGTGTTTTGTTTCCTGCCACTCATCTAATCAAACAAATCAATAACATCCATAACAAGCAGCAGTCCAAGAGCTGTGTCCTCCAACGCTTCTGCACGCCCCAAAGTCACAGCGCCTCGCCCTGCATCACTTAGCCCGCTGAACCGAAGGCTGCCATTAGATATGAACCACGCATCACTCAGCCCCCTGCCCCAGTGTGAGACCACATGAAGGGTAAAGGAGCACAGCCTGATAATTCGCCCGCTCAGTGCAGACACCGCACCAAGACAAACTCTCCAAACAGAATTAGATTGAGTGCGTTTATAAAAAATTTACACAGATTGAAGTGAAAAGGTGCTGAGAACCTTCTGTTGGAGTTCAAAATTACAATTAGCTGCTTACTTTGTGTTACCTGGTAAGTAGATAAACAACTGCAGGGGATGAATTTGTTACACAACAGTAACAACAATAACTGGGAAAAAAAAACAGGCTTCAACTTTGCATATTTTAGCAGCTTAGCAAAATGAGCATCAGTGCCACTGAATTAATGCGTGTTCCTTGTTTTATATTGAGAAGCTATACTCTGCTCAGGATTCAGAGACCTTGACTGTAGTGAAAATAGATTCTTGTCTTCTGCCTTAGGGCACCTAAACATGTCTTTTCAGATTTGGTGATGGCTAGGTCTATGATCATTCAAGCGCTTCAAATTACATCAGGATGAAAAGGGGAAGGAGGTACATGGGAAATGAAAAAAAGAAAGAAAATGATATTCATTCTCCCCCCTTATCTACCTTTTACATCAGTGCTCGCAGATAGGGCTTGGAATAGGTAATGAGCTCAAGGCCCCGTTATGCCACATATGTAGGTAGAGCTGGGAGTCGCGTCTGTCATCCAGGTGGCGCAGCATCTTATAGAAGAGCAGTTTAACACTCGCTGAAGCCTTTGTCTTTCATCAGCCTGGAGAGGCTCGTAGTCACCACTACAAAGCCTGTGCGGCTCTGTGAAATGTGACATGGCTTGTCTTCAAGTAAGATAAGACAGACTTTATTGTCCCGTAGGAAATTTGTCTTGGACACCTACAGTATCTGCTGTTAAAAGACACATAGTAACACAGTGCATAAATACACACACTACACAGGACTGTCACTGGTCCACATCCACGGAGGGTTGGAAGGATTACTTTAAAAATGTATTCTGATGCAGTTACTAATTACCTGCTAAAAATGTACTTAGTAAGTAAGTATCACAATGTTTAAGTAATGTAACGTAATTACTTTCCATTACTTTTGGATTACCTCAATATCAAATGTGAAATTGTTTAGCCTAATATAATGTTTTTTGTTTGCTGTTAGGTTTATTAATTGTTTGTCCAGCTGTCCCTTCCTTTATTATGTGTGAATGCACATTAGATTAATAGTGGTAATAATGTACATTTAAATGTGCTATTTTAAAGTACGCTATTCAATCTTCACACTTAAACTTCACATAAACTGCCATAAACTTATTCAGGCTCTTTTTTTTACCCACAAACCATCCCAGACACCAGCATCACCACCTACAGTCCCAGAATATTTGTCAGTGGTAGCAGCAGTAGTACACACATACGTGAAGGCCGTATTGACCCCTTTGGCCCGTTGCTGCCATAGGTCAACATTGCCGCCATATTGGACATGCAAGACTGGCCTGTTAGTAAATACAAATAAACAGAGGAGCTGCTCTTTTTCGGGATAAAAAAGTACTACAACAATTACATTTCTCAACCCTTGAATATAAAAATGGCTCATTGAAATTGGTTGAGAAATGTAAATGTTATATAGTTTTTTATTCAGAAGAAATGTGGCTCTGCCATTTACATGTATTTGTTCACAGGCCAGTCTTGCTTGTCCAATATGGTGATGACACTGACATACTATCGAAAACCCAATGCTGCATCAACATTTGTCTATGCTACTGACAGCAAAGATATTTAACTGGATTTCTGTGTTAGCGATTGGTCTCCCCTGTCAGTGCTTCTTGAGATAAGATGTCGAGTTCTTGGCTGGAAGGCAGAACTTGCCCTGTTTTGTGAGGTTGTTTCCCTTTTCTGATTCAACACTTAAAAAAATATACCCATGGCTGTTTTTTTAATAATATGTAACTTAGTTTTAATAAAATATTCCAGTCCAACAGCCTTTGACTTTTCTTAAAAGTGTGTTATGTAGCAAGTGCTATTTTTAAAAAATGTCCAGATTCTCACACTACTGATTTTACACTAGAGATAAACATTTTGTGCTGCTATTAGCAACACCTGTTGTCTACTGCTGATGGAGCATGACAGAGGTTTTATTTATTTTATAAGGGTGTAACATTGTCAGTGGAGCAGGTAATGTGACTGAGGAAATTAACGTGCACTGACCGCACCGTACTCAGCTGCTACAGTTGCATAATTTGAGGGAAAGTTTATACTGTCAGAACTACAGGGTGCTTAAAAACATAAGCATTTTTAAAATGCTGGTGGTGTGGGGGCAGGGGGTTGGTCCCATTGAGCCGCCCCCCCAGTTAAAAATGAACAAATCACTGACTGCTTGTAGCTTGAAAATCAATGCATTCTGATAGCGGGTAAATTTTACCCATTGGCTGTTTTAGGTACACAGTGACCACTGGCGGTTCTTGTGTTAAAGACATAAGAATGATAAAATTTCCACCCAGTGAAAGCATTTTTTTCAGAGACCATGATAATCAATTGGCAACTGTAAAATTATTAAGGTCTCAGACCAGGGTGGTTGTGAAACCTGTGAAATGTTGTAATGTGTGCACTGCTCATGGTAGTATATTGTTCTTTAGTTTAAAATGCATTTTAAAATTATAATCCTAATAATTCACATTCATACTAAATGTATATATAATTGAATTATGTAACTTTTTATATCCTAATTATTAGAGGTGCACATAGTCACCATTAGTTGTATCTGTTCAACAAACAAAATGATCTGTGTCTCTATCTGGTTTATATTGGCAGTCAGGTTAAATTTGGCACATTTGAGTTTTCAACTAAATATTCTCTGGTAATTGTGGTGCCTTCAAAGCATTAACTTGACCTAATATTGGTATATTAATAATTCTGAAATATATTTCCACATTCTCCAGTACTTTTTTCTGTCTTTTTTTTATTTTAATCTTGAACTAAAATAAATTTTATGAGCTGAACCCCTCCACCCCGCCTTGAATTGGGGTGCAATGAGCAATAAGAAATTGAAAAAAAGTTTTAAATCAAAAGATTCTGTTTTAAATTGAAATAATTAAAAAAAAAACTCAAAGTACAGGTATTTTTTGTGCTCTCCCAAATAATGTATTTGTATTCAGGTCCATCTCGACTAATTATGTAACACCAAGCCCGCAGGCACACAAGTACTGCACATGAGTGGCCCCAGAGGTCATCACACCATGATGCATCAACACACTCAGACACACAGGTACACAAGCTGACAGGAGATAAAGCACACACACACATATACACACACTCACAGACTCCCAGTCAATCACACATACAAACACTTCGGAGCACTTAAACACGCATGGCAGGCCAAGGTTAGCGGGGGTCAACAGGTCACCATGAGAGGAGGGTGGGGGTCTGAGGAGGAGATGAAGGCGATGGTTTATAGTAGCACAGCCATATGAACACATCAGAGGGAATCTGAAAGGCCATTAAAACGCCTGCTTTTATGGGTGTAATAATCCTTGTGCTCTGCCTGGGAGTCCAGCCACAGCTCCAATGACCATCCGGATTAAGTGGGAGGTCTGACAGGAGGCAGGCTATCAGCTAATGCAGGGGAGCTGTGAGAGCCCAACAGGACCACAAACATCACATTATGCTGGGGCTGTTCATACAAGTCGCAACAAGCCGTTTGCTATAGAGCTGAACACATACAGCAGCGAGTTTGGGAAGTGTTTGGACAACGACGCACTGTTTTATCACCGGAGTGTTATAATATTTGAGTGTAAAATGACATGAAGACCAAGAGGTACCAGTGTCAGCTTTAATTTGAGGTTATTCAGGCACATCAAATGAACAGGCAAGGAAATGCAGTCCCCTTAATTTCAGCTCGTCAGAAGTTTTTTGACAGGTTAAGATAATGTTCAGTAAATGGTTTAAATTTAGGCTTTTTTTTTTTATCTTTAATGAAAATCCCTTACTGCACAGTGACTTCTAAAAGACTCCGGCCCATCAAGATCAGCAGACTGTTGATATCTTATCGTCAAGTTTTGCTTTCCAGCCAATTTAATTCTATTTTGTTCTGTCTGTATCTCTGAGTGTTCAGCTGTGACTATAGTCTCAGCTGACTTCATGGTCATTACATTGTTCCTCATACAAAAATAAAAAGAGAACAGAGCCAAAACAAAATGTCTCTGTTCACACACTCACAGAGCTCACTGTAGAGATTAAGACACTCTGCAGACTATAGGTAGAACAGCTTCAAACTTTATTTATTTATTTATTTATTTATTTATTTATTATCTACAAAGGGTGAACACAATAATAATTTGTAAAGCTTATAACTTTTTTGCATGTCAGCTTTGTTGTTGTTTGTACCTAAGTATATATTAAAGGGATAGTCTGAATTATTTGAAGTGGTGTTATATGAGGTACTGTATTATATGAGGTACTATATGAGGAAGAATAGCAGAGTACCAGCATGGAAGCTAAGCAATGCACCGGATGGGGTCAACAACATAGTATGTTTTAGCCACATAAAAACAGTCCACCTAAAAAAAAATCTATATCAGTTTAACTGCCCATTATATTTAGACTATTTTTGCTGCTTTACCTTGCCATCAGGCAACTTTTTTCCAATTGGAAACCTGTTGTATAATCTAAACATCATTCTTGCAAAACCAACCAAACTCCATAGGTGAAATCAGTAATTTTACGAGTTGCCGTTCTACTGCAGCCTCGATCTGTTAGTTTGTTTGTGTTACTGCATGACTTCAGCAGATCCGAGCTATGCTTTTAAAATACCACAGTCACACAATAACACAAACAAGCGAACCAGAGGAGGCAGTGGTAGACCCGCAATTTCCATGTTCCACAAGACCGTAAAATGGCTGATTTGCCAATGGAATTTAGTTGGTTTGAAAAGAGTGATATTTGGCTTATAGAACAGCAATTTCCCATTGGTAAAGGCGATCTGACAGCAATGTAAACCAGTGAAAATATTCTAAATATAGCGTACACTTGAAAGGTAAAATATGCAGGAGTCTCATTCTTGGGTCATCAAACACCAAAGCTTTGGGTTAGTAAAGCATCCTGAACACAGCAAAATAATGAGAAATGGGGGAAATTAAGGTAGAGGCCAGAGAGGCAGATACAGCCACCATCACACACTTCCAGTGGGTCATAAGTGATGATTGAGGGGTTATTATATGAGTCTATACGTTGCTTTTTAGGAAGATCCTGCATGGTATGCCTTTATATTGATATTGATTGTTTTAGATGGCTAAAATTGCAATTTGCTGCTGACCAACTACAGATAAATACCTCATACAACCCCAATTTAAAAACGCAGTTTGCAGTAATGTTTTTCATATTTTGTACTAATATGCATATGCAAGTGAGAGACAAAATAACATCTGTGAAATATTTGTACGATTTTTTCAACAAAAAGTGTAAATCATTAGCTTCTCTCTGTATTTATTAGCAGACCGTTGTATTAGATTGTATTGTGCAGGTGTTATAAAGTGAACCACCTTCAGAAAACTTCAGCAACAATTACAGCACTAGTTTTTCATGTTCAGATGGAAGACAGCCACACAGCAGTCAGGAAACATTATAAAGTCGATCTAACTACATTGCATCACACAGTGCCCATGCGCTCTGGTACAAATAGAGCAGGGTAACCTAGTAGCCTTCACCAGCACATTGAGCAGCACACACCAAGCTCAGATCACTCCTCTCTCTCTCACTCTGCAGCTCAGGGCAGGACTTCAAAGCCAGCATGCAGCCCAAAGTTGAGCACCAGTGGTAGAAATTGTTCAAAGGAATGTAGCCTGTTTACTATTGACTTTGCAACAATTACCCAAGCATATGTGTGTGTAATTAGATAAGGCAGCCAGTTGTTCTCTAATGCGGCAAATCAAATTAACTAAAGATGCCACATTGATTTCTTTGTGTTCCTTAAATTATTCATCTTCACTTGCACTGAACCAGCCAGCCAGCCAGCCAGCCACCGAAGAGCTTTTCTAACTCCTCTACACCGCTGCTCCCTCGCTCCCTGCACACACTGATTGTTTTGTGAGATTTATCCAAGCACCTTTTCAATATTTTCGCCATCACAATCCAGCAAATTGACCCTCCTGAAAAGAGAGCATTTGCAGTGTTATGGAAATGCCCGGAATTCCCATTAACCGAGATTGCTCCGAGCTCCGTCATTGTTGTCATGTGTGCTTGTGTGTGCTGTATATGTGTGTGAGAAAGAGAGAGAGAGATGGGAATATGCCTGCACGTGTGTGTGATGGCATGCATATGACTGCTGTGACAATTCATGAAGCACGCAGGCTGCAGATGACCATGTCTCAGGCTCCATTATGCCAGTAACGTTGACGTATGATCCAAAGGTGGATGTGGTGTCTACGTGCATATATAAATATATATTGCTATAGTCAGCACATCCCCAGTTTGTAGAAGCAGAGAGGAGCACCAGCAAGGATGCTAAGCATGCCTCCACACCCAGTTGTCTGTCCATATATACATACGCCCCAGTCTTGTGACTGCAATATTTCAAGAACGCTTTTGCAGGTTTCTTTAAACTTGGCACAATATCTATCATGACTCAAGGATAAATTGATTCAATTTTGTTAAGGTCAAGGTCACTGTGACCTCCTGTTGCTCCTATTCTTGTGATGGTGATATCTCAAGAATGCTTTGACAGAATTTCTTCAATTTGGGTACAAACATTTACTTGGACTTGCCTGGATTCTTGTGAATGCATGTGAATGCACTGGAATCATGTCAGTATAACTTAATTTAGACAAAAACAATACATTTAATACCTTTTACTATTACACGGCTTCATTAAATACTCGATTAGTTAATTACAACAGTCTTTTGTTACTATGAAGAACACATAGTTGCTCTGGGTACCGATCTGATCACAGCCTCTGGAGGAGAAAAAAATAGTTTTGAATTCAGTAAAATCAGGAAATTTTGTAGCAAATTATTGGGGGTTTTGGTGCTCATGTAATGTAAATGTACACCGTGTTTTCAGGATAACAGGCTTAGCTTTACATTGACGGTTATAAACAGCTGATCAACATACAGTGTAGGACTCCTGACACTTGTTATTGTCAGTGTACAAAGTTGCGATGTTGCACTGGTCTTGTGCTCCTGCAGTGTTCCTGCAGCCTGCCTGAGCTTCTTTGCATCTTGACAGGAGGGGGTAAGGGGAAACAATTTTCTTCAACTACAGACAGTATATTAAAAAGGGGTTTTGCTTATTTAACATACAGTCTATGGCTTGGACTGCAGTGCTCATTTTTGGATGCTCAGCTGCTACATATTGCTCCTTTGAACTGATATCGATTGTTTTAGGTGCCTTTCCTTAGGTTGCTTAAATACCTCTTGCTGCATTAGCTTAGCTTCCTACCCCAGAGCCCCTGCTGCTTCTTTAAAGTGGTGCGATACAGAGAGAGAAGGGGGGAAAATTTGCCTGCACGAGTGTGTGATGGCATGCACACAATCCTGCTGTGAGAATTCATGAAGCACACAGGCTGCAGAGAACCACGTCTCAGGCTGCTCCATTGACGTCCTGTTCTTTGGCGTGTTGCGCAGGGGGAGATCAATATGACCTTACCTCCACCACCCACTCCTTTGAAACTTAATTACTGATATTCAGCTACAAAGTCATCATAGTCTGGCTGTCAATATTCATCGGGGATCATTACGGGCCTAATAAAAGAGGTTATTTACGGGCTGCTCTGCTGACACCGGCCCAGGTCCAGGGATTCAGCTCCAGCCATCTCAATTTGCTTCACCCCCCCCCCCTCTCTCTCCCTCTCTTTCTCCCTCTCTCTCACCTCTCCCAGAAGCACTGACCTGAAAAAGAAAAATTGACAGCAGAGAAACGAACAGGAGAGAGGATGGAGGGTGAATTCTTCTGGCATGGCTTTTAATTCTCTTGGCCGTGTTTGGAGGTTTTTCAGTGCTGTGCCAAAAAAAAAAAACACTGTAGCTGCCGTATCCCCTAAATTTGAACTTTGCTTGCCACTGACATCGCAATCAGACCCACAAAGGGATATTTCATGACATTTAGAGAAATGTCGCGCACAGCCTGGCTTTCCTTGCAACAACACAGTTTTAACATCCCAGCTCCGACATCAATTATTGTGTTTTCAAGGCCGCGGCGCCATTCTTCAGGGTTCTTCCACAGAAAGTCATTTCATCAGCTCTGAAAGCAATAGCTTGAACTCCCATTCCCTGACATTGTACGGCAACAAGGCAACAAGGAGTTGTGTGATTGTGGGAGATTGCTATATGTTAATTCATTCAATAAATCAATAGCTTCACTGTAATTGAAATGGTTGGCCGTCCAGTGTTGAGGCAACGTGTTGAGAAGCTGAAAAGTGGAACAGTGAACTCTGTGGATCAAAAGAGGAACTACATCCAGAAAATATATATTTTTCAATCTCTGTTTCTCTCAGTCTCACACTCTCATCCCTTTTGTCTCTCGCTCTCAGTCTCTCACACATCCTTATATTCACACACAAACATGCGCGCAGCTCTGCAGTTTCCTCTTAGTGTCTTGATTAATATGGTCCACTTTGCATCAGTACACTGGATGCCAATGCACACTGTGCTGCCTTCCCAGAGCAATTAGCGGAGGGGCTCCACCAGCGCTGGATTATCAACAACAAGATGCCTCCTGACGCGAGCCCTAAAGCCTGCTGACTTATTCATATGTGTTTACTTTAAAAGCCTCTGCCCTGGTTTTTGTGGGTGGGCTGCATCACAACTGAATTAAGAACAACATCTGGGGAGATGGGAGACAGACAGGCACATTATGCTCAGAGAGAGGCGGCTGGAAGAGGAGAGCGACGAGGTTGTGCTGCATGGAGATCTTGTGGTAAAAATAAAAATAAAATAAATTGATAGGAGAAATCAGTGTCAGTCCGAGTGTAATACACACCACACCGCACACACACACACCTGGATCAATTATTAACTGCAGTCTGTCGGTTGCTGCTGTGTGTTTCTGTGGTGGGTTTCTCCAAGCAAGATTAATGAATTCCCCAGTAGTGGCTGAACCCCTTTCACGCCAGAATATAAGCTGTGACTGATACTGTTATGTTTTCTTTTTACTGTTTTTATGTGCTTCCTATCCCCACATGGGTATGAGAGCATGAATAATTAAATGTACTGTCAGAATCTCATTTAACACTCTGTCACGTCTGACTCAGAGTTATTAGCCCATAGTTTTGTATTTTTTAATTTGTTTTTATTTCTCATTTTTGTTTTGTTTTCAGACCAGTTTACTTTCAGTTAGTTTCTGGAGTAGGTTTGCTCATATCAGTCTATTGTTTAAAAATGTTTAATGTTTAAGTGTAATGATTTCTTAAAGGTTTACAAATCATTTGGTAATTATTAACAAATACTTGATACTGCTTGTGAACTAAAGTTTCATTAACTAAAATCTACCACTTATTAATGATGGTTAGCAGGAGGTGTTACTGTTTTTTGTTTGTTTGTTTGTTTGTTTGTTTGTTTGTTTGTTTGTTTTGGGTTTTTTTAGAAACTAAGCTCAGCTGTACATAATTACCATACCACATTGGCTGCTGGAGGATTTACGCCACACATAGTGAAATCTAGTATGTTGAAGAACACTGTAATGTACAGAGGTGGTTACAGAGAACTGCCTCCATGAGCATTTCTCTCAAGAAAACTGTAGAGTGCTTTAAAATATCAGTAAAACACCTCCTCATCTAACGATAATTAGCTAGCAAGTATATAAGTTTAAAGAGTATACAATTGTAAAGGATCTTATATCGCATATATTACAAGAAGAATAATAGTTGAATTACATGTCTGCTGTGAGATATATGTCTTATAGTTCACTGTAATGAAATGATGCTGTAGAATGATGAAAGCAGTGTGAAACCTTTTAGAGATTTTTGGAGTGCCTGTAGACTTTACTATTAGGCCATTTTGATTTTCATATTGATCTGGACTTATTCATTCCTGTGTAATAACTTAAATATGAGATATCTGTATTTTATATCTCCATAAAAGTCTTTTGTTTTTTCACTGAGTAGAGCTACGCCCTGTGTTGTGTTGTGTTGTGTTGTGTTGTGTTGTGTTGTGTTGTGTTGTGTTGTGTTGTGTTTTGTATGTTATTGTTCGTCTGGTGGTGGTGGGATGATGACTGAACAGTTAGCTTTTCACAGATAAAGAAATAAGTCGAAGAGAGTGTGACACGTTTTGCTTTTAATTTGTCATCCTTCTGTACAGTGCTATCATGAAACATGGTTTTGGTTGTCTATAGCACAATTACATCTGATTTAATGTGATTAAGAAGAGAAATAGTCATTTTGAGTATGTATACAGGTGCTGGAAGAGCTTGAAAATGCACCTTGAAAATGCTTGAAAAGTGCCTGAATTTGAATTTGAAAACGGTGTATGAACCCTGGATTTCCCAAAGAATCTGACCTGGTGGCAGCCATTAAGTAATTAACTATATAGAAACAGCCAGTATTCATGCGGATGGTCTTCTTTGCTTTTGTAGGTTATATTAAGGCATCAGACTGTTTCGTAACCAGTTGAAAACTCCTTGTAGTAACTGAAATCTTTTTTCCACACCAGTTTTAGGTTTTATTTAAGTGAACTATAATAATAACATTGTTCTGTCTCCTCTCTTTCTGTAGCGACCCCAACAAACCAGTTCCCCAGGACACCAAGTTCATCCACACCAAGGCCAACCGCTTCGAAGAGGTTGCCTGGTCCAAGTATAACCCGCAGGACCAGCTGTACCTGCACATCGGCCTGAAGCCACGTGTGCGTGACCACTACCGCGCCACCAAAGTGGCCTTCTGGAAACACCTAGTGCCGCACCTGTACAACCTCCACGACATGTTCCACTACACCTCCACCACCACCAAAGTGCCCCCACCTGAGACCACCCAGAACACCTTGTCCACCAAGAGGCCCAATGGGAAAACATCCTGGCCATTCAACACCAAGCGGCCTCCCATGTCCCCGGCCTACAACAGTGAGGACAAAGACTCTTGGAACGACGATGAGGAGACGGGGCCACTGGTGGTGGAGAATCCGCGGGATTACTCCACGGAGCTCAGCGTCACCATCGCCGTGGGAGCCTCATTGCTGTTCCTCAACGTGCTGGCTTTCGCGGCCCTCTACTACCGCAAGGACAAGCGGCGGCAGGACTCTGGCCATGGGCAGCCCAGCCCGCAGCGCCAGACCACCTCCAACGACATTGGCCACCACGCGCCCGAGGAGGAGATCATGTCGCTGCAGATGAACCAGACGCACCATGAGTGCGAGGCGGGAAACAGCAACGAGGGGGCACTGCGCTTGGCCTCGCTGCCCGACTACACGCTCACTCTGCGGCGCTCTCCGGACGACATTCCCCTCATGACCCCCAACACCATCACCATGATCCCCAATTCCCTGGTGGGCATGCCCAACCTGCACCCCTACAACACTTTCACAACTGGCTTCAACTCCACCGGCCTGCCGCACTCCCACTCAACCACCCGCGTATAGCTTTAAGGAGGCCAGGGGCAGCCAGCGCAGGCGGGGGAGGAGGAGGCGGCGGTGGCGGCGGTGGAGGAGGAGGAGCAGGAGGATGAACGAGCGGAGGAAAAGGATTGTGTTTTATAAATATCACAGGGAGGGGGAGGGCTGCGAGGGGGAGGGGAGGGGAAGGGCATGAGTCGGATTAAAACGTGAAGAGATTTAACTAGACTTTTACTACGAGGAGAGTTGCTGAGAGCTCTCTATGGATGTCAAGTTGTGCAGAGCTGCCAAAATCAAACTGCTTCTCTTCTCCTGATCAGGGGAGGGGGTCTTTCTGCAGTGTTTTTTTCTAAAATAATCATTTTAAAAGCCTTTTTAAGCAGACTGAGGAGATATCAACACATTTTTTCTTGAATTCATAACAAAAACAAAGAGAAGTGCTTTTTATTTCCCATCCCTTGCTCCTGCGGGAGACACATCTCGAACAATGGCCTCTACGTCAATATTCGCAAAATGTTTTTAATTGCTTCTTTGTTTTGTTTTACGTTTCAATGCCTTACAAAGCTTGTTCTTTTTTGTCATGATTTCTATTCCCTGAGACTATTCCAAGTGGAGTGTGTTACAAGCTGATGAGACTCAAAGATGAGAGACTGAATCCAGGATGGGAACCTAGAGGATATGCAGATGTAGAGATTTTAAAAACCCATTTTGGGCAACTCATTTTTTTTTCTTTCTGTTGCGTATACCAACACAACAGCCACACAAATGGTGTTATCTTTTTTTTAATTTTTATCTCGTATAGAAATAATTTGTCTGGGACAGCTCTTGCCGGGAGATGAGAAGGCAGAGATAAATACTATGTTACTGTGATTGTTTTGTTAAGAAAAAAAGTGCATCTTTTACAGCCAATTTATCTGTTAAGCTATCTGATATTATCTCCACAAAGTGTGCACGTACACATGCTGCTTAGAGCACCTGTGTGTTTGTGTGCATGTGAAAATGATTTCTCGTTCCTTGCAAGCGTGGTTAAAGAGGGTGAGATGAAGGAAGAGACACATTGTCGGAACTTGCAAAAGCAAGAGTGGTGAGCGTATGAGTCTGTGTGGGTGCAAGCGATAGCGTGTGTGAGAGAAAGAGTGTGTGTGTGTGTGTGTGTGTGTGTGTGTGTGTGTGTGTGTGTGTGTGTATGTGTGTGTGTGTGTGTGTGTGTGTGTGTCCGTGCACCTGTTTTTTTGTTTGTAGGTCGTACAATGTGGTTTTGGGGCGGGGGGTGGGGGACGTTCTCATGTTGTTGATTTTGGTTCACCACCAGTAGTGTTTCTGCTGCGTCTCTGGGTGTCTGTCTTTGCGAAATAGCACTTTTGTTATTTTCAAAGTTATATATGTCTAATTTTGCTTAAAGATTACAAAATAAATCTATTATTTTACGTGTAAGAGAAAAAAATAGCTAAAGATTCAACTGAACTAACTGACATGATTCCATTGACTTTGTAAGAGTTCCTCTTCAAAAGCAGACAGTGGCCTGTTTGCACTGAATAAACCTACATCAGTGCACACTTGTATTTCTTTGAATATATATATAAATATGGGCATACATACATATATGTATAGGGCTTCTATGGAGATATCACTCCCACTTACAAAACAATTCAAACACTGTTCAGAAGACAAGAAAGCACCAACACAAGTAATTTCTATGTATCGTTGTTGTCATTTGAAACATCCTAAGCCAAGAACGCTCTAGGTGTCTTTGTAAGAGCTCTATATGTATATTTATGTATAAAATATTTAATATTTATTTATGTATACCAGATGCATACATGCTGATTGTGCCATGTGCCAAATTAAAACTGTAAAAAATGAAGAATATAAAGTTTCACAAAACTTTTTTTCCTCTCTTGATCAAAGTTCTTTTCCTCCCTTTTATGACTTTTTATTATTTCCATTTTGAATGAGTTAAAAAAGAAATATTCTTGCAGCAAGTGCAAGTCTCCCCCCAGGACTTCCTCTCTACCTCCCTCCTTCTCTCTCCTCCTCCTCCCTCTCCCCTTTTCTCTCTCTGAAACCTTTGAGAAAAACAGGCTAACAGCTTGGGGCCTATCTGCGTGCATAACTCCAGATTTTACTGTAATTCATGCAAAGTAGTGCTGCAGCAATGGGAGATTGTGAAGAGATTGCCTTGATGTACTCACGTTGCATCCTATTATATTATGTTATTCTCGAGGAGAAAACTGGAGTTATTGATTCTGCGAGTAAAACTGACAATTTTCATTAAGTATCCTGGCGTAGCACAGATTGTCTCCCGCGTCACGGCGAGGTGCCATAATGCGACCTGACCAGTGATCCTAGAGCAGTGTTGCAATTCTACTTCATGCACATGGACCTCAACATTTTTATGAAGTATTCCATTACAACTTCCCCTGGTATTTAATGATTGGAGACGCAGCAGAGCGAGAAGCACAGTCTGGTCAGCTCATCACCGATCCTGCCAGTAGCAGAAAAAGAGAAGGGGTTATTTGAGGGAAATTGCTCGGAGACTGATCTATATGAGTCATCTTGTTTTTGCTCATCCTGCCTTATATGGCACTCGTGTCCTAATCAGCCACCGTCTTCAACCGAGCCGCAGACACTAAAGAAAGAAACAAGCAGTTGGTTGATACCTGGAGCTGTCTCATACATACAGAAACATTTAATAACGTCTGTGTCTGTGCTTGTGTTTGTGTTAGAAGTAGACTATGCAAATAGTCAAACTTGTTTCAGTAGCAATAATATCAGCTTGTTTCCTGACTAAAAGGAAGAAACATTAGAATTTGGTATGGTTGGTGGCATTCTGATGAGGGGAAATGTTTTTTGAATAGTTCTGACTGCAGGGATGGGGACTGTTCTTGTTTGACTATGTCCTTAAATATTTGATTCACCCAAATTACTTAAGAACATGTCTCTAACCTACTGTGGCATCTAACCGTGCAGGAAGTTTGGGTTTTATTCGTCAAGATTTTGAGAAATGTGTCCCTTTCTGCAGCCTCTCCAGTATAATGGGAGTGAGTGCATTTTCATTTGTAGTGCTCACAGCATTGAAATATGATGTTTCTTTTAAAGATCCTTTCCACTCAAAAATGTGTCTGTCTAAAAAGGGTTTGTCTATGATGATGCGTGGTTATTGGCATGGTGATATTCAAATGTAACTGGTCACTGAACCTACACCTACTGGTGGCCATCTAATGGGCCACGGAGGCAGTGGTTGAACTAAGATGTCCTTGACTATACTGACTTGATTCTGTGCAAAGTTTGTCACTAGATGGCTGTTTTCACATCCTCTACTGAGGCGATGGATGCTTATGTACTTCTCTAAAATCTAAGATTCAAATGTACCCAGCCAAGCAAGATTTGGTATGCAACAAATCTGAATGCCATCTACAAAGAAACCTGAAACTTCTGGCATAGAGCAGACTTCTCACTACAGCGAGTTAACGTTAGTATTAACTGTGTCAACCACTTCCAGTTACAAGCTAACAAACAACATGAACAAATAAACCATGCTAACTATACTTACCATTCTGATACATCTGCTAGCTGCCAGATTTGGTGCACAATTGACTCCTCATTTGATTTTGGGTTTGACTGAGGCTTTAACATGGATGGCTGAATATCTCCAGTGTTTCTTGTAATGCCAGCTCTAGCCATCTTGATGCACACCTTTAAATCAAGCTATGGTGCCAGCATCAGTGGAGGGTGAGCCAAAGTTTCAAAATTTCCCTTTCAGAGTTTCTTTTTTTTATGAGGGCAAACCATGTTAAACAAGATATTAATCATAGCAGAGTATTTTCTTTAAAAACTTTAAAAAGTGTTTCGAGGGAAACTTTAAATTATTTTTTTTAAAGTTACTATTCTATTCCATAATCTATTTCCAGTAAAATAAAAAATGTCCTTGGTACCGTTATGCCCTTTTCCAGATAAACCACAGAATATACACCTGTTCAAATGTTTTTAGGGACAATTCCTTTGATAGAAAGTTGTTAAAGGTGAGGTATGTGGATTATTCTGTCTATCAGGGACATTCTTTCATAAAATAGTTGCTGTTGAATTCTTTAAAGTTTAATCACTTTTTTATACTAACCTCAACTTTTCCTTTACTAAATGGTAAACATGATGAACAATGAGCAAAAAATAAGTGAAAATTGGGTTTAAAAAGTGAGAAACGCAAGTCAAAATTAATATCAGTGTTGTTCTATATCTGCTGTATGTGTAGAAAAGCAGTTAACAAGTCAGTCATATAAACTAAACAGGTGATAATACTCATTTCTGGGTTTTAGGACCCTTTCCGGCAGGACTTTATGCGCTACTGCAGTGTTGTGTGGTGATAAATATCATTTTTAATGCTGTTAGCACTTCAAACAATAATTCGTCCACAATTCAATTCATTTTTGATTCATTGTTTATTATAAGTAAAGGTCATCTGATGATGAGGGTCGTGAGATGTGCCTGAAATCTCTGGAAAATTTTACAGCAAGTGCGCCTTGTTTGTTTGCCTTTTTTTTTTTTGTAATTTGGGTGAACCGATGCTTGAAGACAGAACATGAATCAAAGTAGACTGTCCCCTCGTCTAATCCGTCTGCAGTGGTGCGAGGTCAGTATCCATTGGCTCCAGCACACACACACATACAGTGGCACAGGGCTAAAATTGAGTGGTGAAGTTGAGAGCGAACTATCAAAGGGAAGAAATGTCATGGGAGGGCAACTTGTTTTTTGCCATGTAATTTTCCCATATGCCGTTAAAGCAGAGCAGATGTCACTGAGTATTGGCAGGGGTAGACCTGGTGGCCTCGGGGACACGGTTTGGGATACATGGCCCTGTGAAGAGCCACATAATTAAGTGCCGGACCAAAGGGGAAGACCATGGACTGAGTGCAGTGGTGTGGTGCAGCGAGAGCAAAACGGGGTCAGACTCCTTCAGCAATCAGGCACCTGAAGGCCGGATGAAATTAGTCCAAACTTCCTGTGTCAAGAATCGCCACCAGTTGGAAAAAAAATGGGACAGTTATGAGGCAGACACTTTTCCACAGTCGAGATTTGTTTGCACTTCAGTGAGTGTGTTTCCAAAGTGACATCATTCAAGGATTGGCTGGAATACCCCGATGGGGGTTTGTGACTGCCTCGACAGCACTGAAGACAAACCCAGCCCAGAAAATGGATGTGCCAAATTACACAGTGCCACCCGCTGGGAGAGAGCTGCAGGTGTGTGTGTGTGTGTGTGTGTCTGTGTGTCCGTGTGTGTGTGGAGATATGAGAATTTTATTTCTACCACGGTGGACGTGTTGTTACCTATATTTCTTCTCACCCTCATCTCTCTCTTCCTGCATCTCATTCGTCTTTGCTCTCCTCTTCCTCTTTCATGCAGCTTTTTTTCTTATCCTCCTTCGCACAAAATGCAATCTGAGCAGCTCTACCTCTGTCGCACACAGCCCATTTTCTCTTTCTTCTACTTTGCAAGTGCCATAATCTGGACTACTCACTCATTTCCTGTCATTTAACGTCTAATTTTCTTGATTTACTGGAGTTTCTCTGTGGACTAAGGAGCTAATTAACATTACTTATTGGGAAGCAGAGTAGAACCAGTCACTGAACCAAAACTCTTGTAGTTTGAATTCAAATAGCCTGTTTTTCTCCAAAGGGAAATCACTCTGCATTTTGTCAAAACATCAATAATCTATTATTTCCATGTGAAAAACGCACTCTTGATTTTCTTTTCTGCCCACAGAGCATAGATGAATCATTGGCATGTGTTTCAGGTTATCCTTTTATGGTGCCATCAAACCCATATACTGTAACACATTTTTCACAAGAACTTACTGAAATCAACAAAACCAACAGTGTTCAAGCCCAAATACGTCATGATAAATCTGTTATTTCAGTGTCATTGTACAGATTACTAAAGATGCCCTGTTACTTCTATGTTTATGTCCATAGAATGTATTTATAATCGCGCAAACTGGAGTAATCAAAATAAAATATCTATTCTTTCTGTATCTTATTGTGCTTCTCATGAATATAGAACATGACATCCATTTTCAGCCGGCGCGAGACCAAGAAGTTTGGCCCTGATAATACTGTTTTGTATATTTTTCATCCGACAAAATGATTATAGAGAGAGCATCGCAATCCAAGAGAGCATCTGTGTAAGTGCTGTATCTGAGTGCTCTGTTCCTTCCCAAAAAGGAAAATCACACAGCTTTTGCATTAAAGGATAAGGCTGGCATATTTTAAATTTTTTTATTATTATTATTATTATCAACAAATCCCACAAACAGACCAAAACCAACAATGAATTTATCCTTCTAACAAGTAGCGACTGTGGAGTCACAGCCAGATGTAGCGTATGTGTCGCTGTCATCAAAAAAACATTACTAACACAGAAAAGAGCCAAACAAGAGGCAGACTGGTGCACTGGGTGACATATTCTTTAATTACAATGAACACAGACAGTGGAGTTCTACCCTCATAGCTCGTCAAACTACCAAAGCATGCTCAGTGACGTGTGCCCAACATGAAGCTATACCGTCCAGAGAAAATGCTGCGGCGGAGTTGTTTCAAAATAAACCAGAGTATCACCCAATGGTATGGCTTTTTTTATGTGTTTTTAATGGTTTTTGAATGACGACGGAGTCCTGTGGCACAGAGGCATAAGCTACAAGCTGTGGCTACACAGACAGTACTTGTTAGCGAGATGAATTCAGTGCTATTTTTGCCCTTTTAAAGGGATAGTTTGGAGTTTTTAAAGTGTGGTTGTGTGACATGCTTATCAATAGTGTGTGCCTTCAGAGGGGCACCAGCTTGAAAGCTGAGCAATGTACTGCTGTGGACAGGGTCAGCAACAAAAGGTATTTTAGCCACTTTAAGGACCAGTGTATCCCATTTAATGGCATCTAGGGGTGAAAAAGTCGATTTCAACCAACTCATTTGCCAAGCGTGTAAGAGAAGCCTCAATGGCCACAAAATGAAAGGCCGTATCTAGAGTCAGTGCTCGGTGGCCTCCCTGGGTTATGTAGATAAAAATGGCTTGTTTTAAGGTAAAAAAAACCACACAACAATTCTTATTTCAGGCAATTATACACTAAAGAAAAATAATCTTGAATATTATATTCCATTCCATAGAAAAAGGTCCACCTAAAAAACATCATTATCAGTTTCAGTGTACGCTATATTTAGAATATTTTCACCCCTTTGCCGTGAAACAGGCTTTTCTGCTGGGAAACTGCTGTTATATAAGCCAAATATCACAAATTTCAGAGGCAAAATCAGTCATTGTAGCTTGCAGAACATGTGAGTTGTTGGTCTATCGCTGCCTTGATCTGTCAGTTTGTTTCTGTTATTGTGTGCACTGGTGGACCAGCAAGCCCCATGTTCTGGGATGTAAAATTACTGATTTCACCCATGGAGTTTAGTTGGTTTGTAGAGAGCTATATGTGACTTATATAAAGGCGGTTTCCCATCAGAGAAGGCTGGCTAACAATAAGGAAAGCAGTGAAAATATTCCAGTGGAGGTTCTAGGCAAATTTTACTGTTGAGCCAGGCTGGGGCCAGTTGTTTTGATCTAGGACAAAACAAAGAATAAGTCATTGTTCAGGCTTTCAAAATTTTTAGCTTAGTATAAAGCAATATAAAGTACTATGATTAGTATTTGTTTCAGTGACAGTGTTTGTTTCAAACAAAAGCAAAAACAGTATCAGCGGAGGAAGATTATAATTCTATTACTATTGTCAACTCTTGGAGGGGGGGCCACAGAGGACACATTGGCCCCTGTTGGTTCCCCAACCCCCCAAAACTGGCCCAGAAATAAGAGCATAAACTTAAACTGATGCTGATTGTTTTAGCTGGACATTTTTAAGTGGCTAATATACCCTTTGTTGCTGAGCCTGTGCACAGCAGTTCTTTGCTGGTACTCCTCTCTGCTTCACCAAACTGCGGCATGCGGACAGGCATCTACTATAGGTAATACACTGACAATCAGTAAGTACCTCATACAACCCCACATCAAATAATCCAAACTATCCCCATAATGGGATTTGTTGATAAAAATAAAAAGACAAAATAGCACCACTGTGATCCTTTATATGCAGCTTTGGACCAGCAAATTGCAGCAGCACTGTGAGAATGGAAGAAGATCAAGTTTAATGTACGATTCACCAGTAAAAGGGGCTGGTTTGGTTTTTATGGAGGTCCAGTAAAGAACAGAAGCAGCCTATAGTTCATCTAGTACAAGCAGTCCCACCTGCCCCCGGCCTAAAGCTGCCTGTCGACTACATAATGATCTGCCCTCTGTAAGATGGATGGCCTGGAGATACCACTGAGGCTGCTGAGACTAAAGCGTGGATGCTCCCAGTGTGTGTGTGTGTGAGGGGAGTAACAACAGTGGGCAACAAGCATATTTTAAGCCTCTACACGGTACCTATCCTGTTTCCTGTCCAGAAACCCCCTGTTACCAGGAGATGCTCTTTGACGGCTAATTTTTTTTCTACTAGTTGGTCCAGTTTTGATGACAATGGTGGGGCGAGAGAACAAGTTTCAGGGCAAGATTTTACAACTTCTAGGATGTTTCATTTCTGCTGTAACTGCTCTCATTATTCACAGCATTATCTCACACATACCAAAGCTATTTTGCAAAGATGCTCCTCGCCAGCTGAGGCCAGGCCCAGACGGCGCTATCTCTCAGTTGCATCAGCTGGAGTTCACCATCAGATGGCAGTCCACTAATGCCTTTCTCAGATGTGGGTTACTGGTGGCAGGGGAAGGTTGCGTCAGTGGACCTTTGGTGTCTGAACTCACTCCCTGGCCTGTGCCGCTCCAGTGCAGACTACAGAGGACTCCCAGAGGACTTCCCCAAAGTATCTTATCACTTGGATCACATTACAATGACTTTCAGGGGCACCAATTTGATCCTAAACACTAATCCATGCTACCAGGCTTTTCACAGATCTCTCAGATCAAATACAGTGCGAGTTTGACTCCGGTATCTGAGCTTACTCCAAAAAAAAATCTGCTCCCCTTTTTTTTCCTGTGAAATACTGGAAACATCCTTTGAAGTTAAGCCTATTTTTACCCTGAGAGGCAGAGACATTCATTTGTCAGTGATGCCCAAATGTTAGTCCTGTGGAGTGAATTCTCCTTTTTTTTTTTCCTGACAAACCGAATAGATGTTTGTGTGACAATTTTCACCCAAATAGACCCAGATACTTAATCATAAAGTTTAATAAGTGCCTGACCTCATAAAACTTTTACAAATCTCTTTTTAAAGATGAAATAGTTTTGCAGATGGGAATCAAATTTGGATTCCAGCACGTCTCAAAATAGGAGTCAGTTTTCTGTAAGTGTTTACGCAAATTGAAAACAAGTGTATTTTCACACATCCTGATTTAAAATAGATTTCAAGTTCCTGTTTTACTGTCAGATATTTTACTATCATGTTCCTGTTTAAAAGAAATTAGTTGTGGCATAAGGATGTCAGTGGCAGTTTAGGGAGTCAGCATATGATTGAGGGCTGCAGAGGAAAACCCATGAACTTGTCGCAGGATTTGTGATTGGTCTCATAATAGTATTTTACATTAGATGTGCCTGTCTGTAAATAAGATCACTTTATCTCCCCCCCACCTCCTCAACTATACAGTTTTTATTCTGTGTTGCCTTTCCATAAACTGCCAAGTTGTCCACTGAAATCACAAACTTTAGCTAAGAGAGCTAACATTGATGAGAGCACATATTTCCCATGACACTCACAAAGTGCCACTTGTTATCATGCAACCAGCAGCTTAAGGTGTCATTCCAAACAGGGCATACAGGGTACAACTTGAGCCAATTTCTGAGCCAGCTTCGTCACATAACAGATCGTGTGGATGGAAAATATGGACACTAACGTAGCTAGCTTACCTACATTTCTCTGTGCAAAATGGACAAGCCATTTCCAAACCACCTGCAAGTCCATAGACACTGGTGCCTCCCTTATTTTAGGAGTTTCATCACACAGAACAGATGATAAAGGCAGCATGTTTCTAGGTTGTAAGCATCATTTGTAGCAAACCTGCCTCAGACTTTTAACTTTTAATTAAACTTTTTTCAATTTATTCATACAGAAAGAGCAACAACAATAATAAAATTGTAAAATGTATGCCCAGCTTTAGGCAGTGCAGGGAGTTTGACTCAGTAGCCAAGTAGTGTATTAAATGGAAGCTACTGAAAGCAAAAATATTGAAATGGGCTGACAGATTATTAAAATATAATGTGTATGTTTCACGTCATGTTTCTGAGGGCCGCCATTGCCTGGCAGTCGCACTTTGAGAAACTGTGGACTGGAAAGAACCATCATCACATTCACAAAAATGTTTCACACCCGTGCAACAGACAGAAAATTCGGCAGCAAGGCTCTCAGGGTACAACAGGCAGCTCTCATGTCTACTTTTGGATCTTAAAAATTGTACACATTTGTTTCTATTCACTTGACTGGAAACTGCTATCACATTGGAAACACTTTCACCGCTGTAAAGATGCGCTGAGACCTCCTTGTGTGTGACTGACAACTTACTACCCTGGTACACTGCAATAAAGAACATCGTTTTTCCTGCCCACTAGGTAGCCCATGGCATTTGCTAAAACTATGTTCACTGTCACTTCCCTTCACACAGCCACATCTTCTCACGGCCTGTTTTTGCTCCCTTTTCTCAGTGGTGTTCAATATATAACTAGTGCTTAAATTGGACATTATTTAAAGTACAGAGGCTCTCCATAATGCAGGAAATGGAGTTATGACTACATTTGGGCTCTTTGATATGTTTTCTGTTGTTTGCTTAAGTTTCAGTAATGAATTCTAGTAAATTGTCTGTCTGAGTTGAAAGAGGAAGGGTGAAGTGGCGTCAAGAAATCCCCAGTCAGCAGTGACGCAATGGCTCATTTGAAGTCCAGGGAAGGCTGGATGACTCACATTCTTTGGGAATGAACTCCTCTGAAAAATAATTACACTGGTTTCCTCTTCCATACAATGAGGTCTGGGGAGTCGGAGGGCAAAACAGGAAATGACATGGCTATAGGTGGAGACTTGGATTTACGTAACAGCGGCCACAAAAATCCAAATAAGCCATTCAAATGTTTCCAATGAACTAATGACTTTTACAAAGTAGTTATTTTTATTTCCTCCTGAGTGAGCTGAGCATTGCATCTTAGATCTATTTCACTTTAAGGCCCACAGAACACTTACAGTTATTAATGATTTTCTGATGCTGTGAAATGTTTGTTTACATCAGTTGTTTTTGTAAACACAGCAGAAAATATGGCCAATATGTTGATTGCTGAAAATGCTGATTGCATCATGAAGATAAACTTGTCTATTGGTAGTTACAAATATCACTAACATTTTTCAAGTCCAAAACAACATTCAGAGAGTGCAGCTATACTAATAAGCTGTGCTTAGGCATAGCTGTGTTTTGAGCTAAATGCGAGTATCAGCATGATAAAATGCTCACAATGTCAGCGCTAACACATAGTGACCACATGTCCCAGTTTGTCCCGGTTTCAAGTATCTGTGAACAATAAAATGTCTCAGCTTTTGACATTCACTACCAAATTGTTCTGGTTTTCACCACAATTAAAATAATAATTATAATATTACTATTTAAGCACTTACAAATATGTTTATCATGTTCTGTCTGTATTCAACACAAATCTGTCTGTATGTCAATCAGTTGGTATCATTGTCAAGGCTGTGTCTGGCCTATGAGTCATAGACAAGTGTCACAGACAGTGACGCTCGCCTGACAGAACCAGTCAGTATGCTGAAGGTTAGATGTCTTGCTGAAGTTGCACTTTTCAAAAGAGTCACAGATGTTTCAGGCATTATGTTCTGTTGTGAATACTAGAGGTGTTAACTTGTTAGTTAACAATTTCGGTGGACAAGATGGCAGTTTAATGTGGAAGTGATCTTCCTTTTCTGCAAACAGGTGAATTCATTGCTCATCATCACTTTCATCAAAACACCTGCGCTAGAGGAAATACCACGGCATCACTTAAATCACTAGGATATGAATGTCTGCACATAGATTTCATGGGTTATAGCAATCCATCCCATAGTTGTTGAGATATTTCAGTCAAAACCAAAGTAATGGACCAACTGACAGACGAAACTACCATCCTAGAGACACGGCACCAGCGTGGCTAAACTAGTGAACATGATGCAATAGGATCACATCAGCCACAATGCCAGCATGTTGCTGCTTCAATCCATGATCACTCAGTAGGCATTATTTCATTATTACATGAGCGTCCAGTACTCATGAGTCAGTCCACACACCCATCTTCAAACTTGGCCTTCACACAGACGGGCAGATATATAAACACCTGGCAAATTACTCAAAACCTGTTCTGTGGTAATTCCTGCTAAAGGTCTCTCCAGCACCACATTTTACCATGATGACACACACGCACACAGACTCACAAGGTGACAACAATACCATTCCTGCAGTAGCAGCTGGTAAAATGAAGCTGAAGCTGTTATAGTCAATGGTTAGTGCTGCTGCAGATCAGATCAGAGTTTACGGTCCTGTTATGTTACAATAACAAAGTAACTGAAAAATGATTTTGCAGTATTTATGGCTTACATAAATATCTCACAACTTTAAAGTGGTGTCATATGAGAGATATTCTTTCACACCAGCAGCTCCTTTTGTGGTTCAAGCTTCTTGTTCTGCCTTTGGTGAGTTCTAGAAGAATAACAAAGCAGAGATCTGAGTCCTTGATCCGGGCTCAGGGACTGGCCTCAGTTATGTAAGACCCAGTCAGAATCTGACAATTGAGCATGGTGTGTGTGTGGTGTTGGACGGGTGCGTGTGTTGGGCGGTTGAGCCAGCTAATTCCTTGGGAGAGCGTTGTTAGCCTGGACCATTTGGGGAGCTCTCAGGGGAGAGGCGTTGCTCCAGTCTCTCATCAGGCAGATGACAGAAGACTGCGTGCTCTGCATGCTGCACTCGTCTTGGCCATGATAGCCTCACTGCAGAGGCCATATCTCTGCTTCATTTACTCATTGTCTGATAATAACAAGTGTCTCCTTTCTGCTATACTCAATTACGTCTTCATTAGCTTGCTAACTAGCTTAAAACAAACCAGCATTGTGTGTAGAGATTTTAAATCCATGTGACATTTATTACCAAGATGCCTGAGTCTATAGGTGAGGGGCGAAAGGGGTACAACATGATATTTATTATGTCTTCATCTCTCAAGACCGTTCACTGTCTCATCATAACATCAATTCATTTTAATTTACCAGCTAATGAACTCAGTTCATTCATCATTTACTCTGTCTGTTATCTAAACAAGGCGACTGGCTGACATATTGGCCTCTTACTTCGCTGCGCTGCCACTCAAATGCCGGTCTCATAGTAATTAGCTAAACAATGGGGAGGTGTGCCCATAAGACAAACTGATATATTACATCAAATCCCATTGAGGAGCTATCTAATAAAAATCATGCTGCGTAATTAGCTGCTGGTGACTTTTCGTGTGCAAAGAAATGACAATGTGGATTACTGCAGGTAAGTGTGGCAGCAATGTCAAGTACCAGGCAGGATACAGAGCTACAGATCTTGAGCATACGCAAACCAATTCCATCCCATGTACTGAAGTTATCAGTCCTCTGCAGTGGCTGCAGGTTTGACTCCTGCCTTTGGTCCTTTGCTGCACGCCATCCCCACTCTCTCTACCCCCTTTCCTGTGTGCTCTTCAGCTGTCCTTGTGGACATGGACAAGCTAATGTATTAAGTTTTATTCTTGTTACGTTTACCAACTTCCATCCTCACTCTCTGACATATCCAGAACTTATAGTAAGTAGTGGTTCGCAAGGAAATGCATTAGGCAATGTGGGAAATTTGCCCATTGTTGGAAACATTTGATATAATGTAAGTAGACAATTCAACAAATAAAACATAGGTCTAGTGCTTTTAGACATTTTAATGCTGAAATGTTACATAATACCTTTAACCTACTCAACTATTGCTATGTTCCTTGACCAGCAGGTGTAAAGGACAAATTCTGCATAGCAAATGATATGCTAGAAAACACTTTACAGGGATGAGAAACTCTCCATCGTGATAATGAAGTGACCTAAGTAAACCCCAAAAATATTCAAGAAACCAGAAAAGAGCACCGTTGCTACAGTTATCCAGCTAATGTTAGCTTAGCTCAGTGTTTCCGCTGGTAACATTCATCCATGGTAATTAGCTCTTTTACCTCCTCTGCCATATAATAGATCCCAATTTAACCACTGGTGGGAATAAGCCATAAGTGTGTTAATGCAGTGGTATCTAACACAAGTTTAGCTGGAACTAACATCACTGCAAGGGATAGGCTAGTTAGCTGGATAGGGAATGTGGATAAAGACAAAGTTTAATCCATACTTTGGCGTGTGCTTGCGTGTTTTTCATTGTTGACAGACAACAGAAAAAGACACCACCACCTCCAAAGTCACAGTCATTGTTCAGAGGAGGGGCTTAGCAAGGGGGAAGTAAGCATGCTACCTGTTTTGACCTGCCTCTCAACAAACTGGAATTGTAAAGAACCAAAATCGATGAGCAGAATCAGAATCAGAATCGTTAAAATCCGAACAATACCCAACCCTAATCGGACACACAAAGTGGGAATTCCAGTCCGGTGTGTTTCAGTTTCATCTGTACTGCACCACCACGTTTCCTGCATTGTTGCAATTCTTTCAGTCTCCAAAAACAGGATGTGCCCTTCGTTTGGAGGAAGTTCCATCATGTCAAAGCCAACTTTGTTTGTTACTATCCTGAACAGCTGTGGCCTCAATCAGTCATCCTCGCCTTCCTCTAAGTGGAACAGACAACACAGGAGGAGCAGGTTACCCTACACCACCCCTGTGTATTTCCCCATTGTTTGAACGCTCCCATTTTCTCCTCTAGTCTACTCTTCCTTTTTGCTTTACAGTAATGTCAATTTTTAAGCTCATTTGTTCTCACCACTACACTCCTCACTTTTTCTCCTCAGACCAGCGCCAGCTCTTGTCGTGGTCAGCGGGGTTAAACAGTTGGCCAGAGTTCAAAGCGGTGAACTTTCTGAACAAAGTGTCTTTTAATGAGACACAAACAGACAGGGAGCAGTATCTTAAATGTCCAGTCTTCCTTCCTTTGGCCACCAACACTGACATGCAGCTCCACCCAAGCAGTCTATCCATGATATATCACCAGGGGCCGGTGGTATAAATGACGGCTTATATCAACCAGCTGTCTGGGGATTTTTAAGGAGAAAACAATGAGAATTCAATAAACCGCTGGACCTTGACATCTGTTTCCAAGAAGGCAGAACTCTTCCTTCACTTCTCATCACCCTGAAACCACAGTCTTGTGTGTGATTGATCCGTGCAGCCAAATATTTCAGAGTGTTGGTTGTTGTTCCTCATTCAACCTCATCCCCAACTCAAATCTGGCAGTTCTGCGGCAGGCTAAAAATAATTTTGCATACTTCAGCTGGATTATACTGCTTATGTCACTCAAAGTAAAATCAGCAGTCACGAGTGAAAAATCACACTTTACAACCACAACATTCACCTCGACCTTGTCTGTTTCTCTAAGTACTGTTGCTTTGACAACAAGGAGGAGGCACCTGTAAATGGATTAAACTCGGTAGACCTGTACCACAGTGAAATGACAGCAGGATATAAACACAACCGTGATAGAAAAGTCACAGCAAAGATACTCTTCTTTACAGGCGACTCAGACAAAGCAGAACAATTTCCTTCCTTCCGTTCAAAGCTCGGATTTGTGGGAATAAGTTATAGGGGAGTCAAAGCCCCCGCATAAGAATTACAGCGCAAAGTCTAAATGAGCATTGTTTCTCACAGCACAACTGACGCACTTCCTTTTTGAGCTGTCTTCACATGCTGTTTGAGCTAAATTTGTGGGTTTCCTGATTTGGCGGCAGAAGTGAAACTCAAAGCGTAATCATAACAGACATACAGGAAGCATAGGTACAAACAAAGAGGAATGGGAGAAGGGCTCCAGAGACATGTGGTGTGACAGTAGCAACAGTCAATTTAGGGGATGGTGAAGGTGTAGGAACATTGAATATAATTTGTTGTCAGTGCTGTCAGGAGTGTTTTTTTTAGAAAAGTGAAAGGCTTTCAACATTGTGTGCCTGTGTATATAGAATCAGACGTGACCAGTGAGGCCGGCAGTTTCTCTGCACTCAATCTGGAACAAGATCAAATTTATATTTAGCAACAAAAGAAATTATACATTATGACATTCCATCATAATTCTGCTTTATTTATATGTGCATTCATCTGTACAACAATTCATACTTTAAAAAAGAATATTAACAAGAACTGTACACTGGACACATCGACACATAAATGACATTAGATACTAAACAGCAGATCTGAACCATTTGGACTTGAAATTTACAGAAGAGAATTAGGGATAGACAAAAAATAAAGGTAGGATGATATTTTTTAATTGTATGATAAAATTAATTTATTCCCTAAGAGTAAAGTAGCCATGTCAAGAATAGAGTTGATGGTATGGTGGTGTGGGGATGGTGAGAGACATAGACTCAAGATTTAGGACTTTAGAGTGTAAAAGAGTCTACTAGAGGAACTTTCTGGATCAAAACAACTGAAATGTTGAAATGTTCAACCAATTTATTAACAAAGTGAAGTGATGAATGAAAGTAATTTATTATTCTTACAAGCTCTTCCAAAATTACCAATTTTGAGCAACAGTTGCTGCCTTCAAATGGAACTCATGAACTTGTAATTATACAAGTGGGAATTCACGTACATGACAGCGTCTGAAGGCAGCAAAGAGTGGCGAGGCTGGATGAGTTGATGTTCAGTACCTCCAACATGGCCAACCTCTGGACTAATGTCATGAAAACACTCTTTTCTCAATATTTTGCCTTTCTTCACATGATGTAAAATGAAATTAAATTTTCCTCCTCTGATTTATTTTTTCTTATTCCTGGCCCTAATACTGAAAGTTCAACTTAACTCTTCATCTTAACTCCATTTTGACTCAATTTATTGTTATTTAAAATGCAAAATTAATATATATATATATACTTCCTCTCTTTTTTCCCCTTTATGTGGCCCTAATACTAAACAAAGATCAGCCTCCTTAAAAAAATATGGCACTGAGGATTTAGGCACTTTACTGGAATAATTCTTATGGGAATCTTAAATGTGGCATGAAATATACTTCCTATACTCTTAGCAGTATTTTCTTTCTTCCCAGTCAGATGGAAGCTTGGTCTAGTTTTCAAGGGTATGTCACACATCTTGGATCTGATGCTGCAGGGATGTCGTCTTGCCTGCTGGACGTGGCGTTGCTGGGGCTGTGAGGGTGTTCTTGCATTTTGGATTGGAGTGGCCTTTTAATTTCTGATGTTAACCTTTTCCCACAGAGCAGCCAGGGGAGCATTTTTGCTCCCTCTGATTTGTTCTGGTGTAGATCTGCCTGTCTGCTCGGCAGTAGCCAGCCATGCTGCCCTGGGCCTGTTTCTCCCCCCCCCCCCCCTCCATCTACGTGGCTCACTTTCACTCTCTGTTCACATTTCTGCAAAAAAAGGGAAGAAGAGAAAACTGTTGAAGTTCTGGAGCCAGAACAAAAGAACACACACAAACATGTACTGACTAATAAGTGAGCCTTGTAGAGATACAGAGGGAGTTACGATTAATTTGTAACATTAATTCTCTCTGCGTCGAGACCACTGATAGCAGAGGATGTATGTTTTGTTCTTAGTGGTTTGTGTGTGTGCACACATATTCATGGGCCTCTGAAACACCACTGCTTTAGTGCTGATAATAGCAGGACCGCGATGCTCATGTAGTAAAGTATGCTATTATCACTAAAGGTTGTGTAGATAGTCCACCTGAGTCCCCAGACATGGCATTTACACACAAGAGGTGCTCAGAGATAAACTCGAGGGGGGGTTGTACACTGTAGAAACAAAGTGGCTACTACTGCACACTCTGTTCTTCAAAGAGTAACACACACTCTGTCAGCATCACCACCAACATTGCATACTGCAGCCTGCTGGCTCGTAAGCCTAAAGGAGAAATACACAAGACCCCAGCTTTTAAAAATGAGCAAAGCAGTCCCAGTAGTGAGTTGGAGCCATAGATGGTATATGAAATAGTTTGATTCCCTATTTGACCGTATGCTTGAAGTGAATTGTTTTCCCTCGCCCCCTCCTCCCCAGCCTTGGAGCACAGGCAGGTTGCCTGCAGGTTACAGAGCTACATGAGCGCAGGATGAGTGCAACACTGTATTTGAGAATTACAAGCAACGACGAGTCCTACACCATAAGTTGGCCAGCTGTTTAAAACTGTCAGTTGTTTGTCAATGTAAAGCTGAGTCAGTTATTCTGAAAACTCAAGGCCACTGCTCCAAAAATACACACTCTGGAGCTTGTGTTCAGTGAGACTCCATTAATAAAATGCTCAATTGAACCATTATAAACATCCACTCCTTCTAAAAGATTATTAATGATTTCTTATGAATCATAAAGAGACACTAACTGATTCAGTAAAACAGAAAAAGAGATGTTGTAGACTGAAATGGAAATTTCAAAGGAGAATTTGCTGGCTGTAGTATTGTTGTTGATGAAGTCAGTATTTAAACGTGGCATGTTTCTTCAATCTCTGATGGCATATCATGATCATTTCATGATTTAGTACAGCAAATATATTACATATTACACTGAAGTGCAAAAGCAATAAAGAGAAGATTGTGTGATTGGGGGGTGTAATTCTGCGTACCTGCAAGTGCCTGATCCAACGTGTTGATAAAGTTCTCAAGTTCCCTTGTGTCTCCCATCTTGGCTGCAGAAAGAGGACAGAAAGAAAAAAGGAATTTGAGAAACTTAAGGAAAAAAACAGCAGTGGAACATTTTTGTGGAGAAATGTGGCTCAGTTTGATGGTATTTCCTTTGGACTAAAAGCTGAAAACTAATCTAAGTCCCAGAATGACTGTACATATGAACCAAAGTTCTTCTGGACCTGCAAAAACCATTTCAGCTTCTTTTCTGCATACTGAGATAAAGCTGATCTTAAAGGGACAGTTCGGATTATTTGAAGTGGGGTTGTATAAGGTATTTATTTATAGACAGTGTATTAAGTGTACGCTATATTTCGAATATTTTCAACACTTTACTTTGCCATCCTACACCCTTTTTTTACCGCCATTATGTAAGCCATAAGCCATGTATGCTCCCTCTCCAAACCAACCACACTCCATAGGCAGAATCTATAATTATACCTTGCAGAACACAGGAGTTGCTGGTCTACTACTGCCTCAGTTTCTTAGTTTGTTTCTGCTATTGTGAGACTTTGATGTTTAAAAACTGACTATTATTGTTGGTGTGTTGTCTTGTTGTGTGCCTACTGGTTGCACTGTAGTCACACAATAACACAAATTAATAGAAGGAGACAGCGGTCAGCAAGAACCTCCCATGTTCTGTAAGGTAAAATTAATGATTTCAGATTAATGGTTTCAGTAAGTTTGGAGAAAGCAATATTTGGCTTATATAATGTAATATTCCTATCAGAAAAGGCAGAAAGCTGTGAAAATAGTCTACATACAGTATACACATGAAGTGACACTGAATTTTTAAGGTGGACCTTTTGTAAACGGCTAAAATACGTTTTGTTGCAAACCCTGTCCCCAGGGTTTAAAAGTCTGAATTATTCCTTCAAGCACTATAAAACCTCCACAGCTTGACAGATCCGACCAGGATCTCTGTTGTAAACATGTTAAAGTTTTCTCTGTAAACACAGACAGGATGAATGACACCCCCCCCCCCCCTCAGCCACCTCCTTATTTTGATCCATTGAGATGTAACAGTATTCTGTGTCATTTAAACACACCTGAGCTACTCTCTCCACATAACATAACAGCACAAATAACCCCTGCGGGAGGTTTGGAGAGAGTGGGGGGCTGAGGACATCGCAGTCACAGCGGCAGGGGCTTTGTTGTGTAAAAACAAAAGAGCTCCCAGCCTGATGTAGAGGGGTTTTTGTGTGGCTGTGATAGCGATCAGAGCAAAAGTGATAGTGATCACTGCAAGAACGTGGGCTATCTGGATGGAGATCGGCTGATGGGAGCCTCTAGTACCTTTCGGAGCCAGCGTTATGCCTGCTGTGTGAAGCTCCTCCTCGCTGGTGTTCAAACTGTTTCCCAAAGAAGCTTCGCTGCCTGGGGGGAGAGGGGGGGAGGGTAGGAGGGAGTGAGTGAAGATAATAAATAGAAGACAAGCACTAAGGCCAGCCCATGCAAATGATCAACAACAACAATGACAACAATTTTAATACAATGCAGGAGTTGCACATAATGATAATAACATGCAGTAAAATGAAGGTAAACACGTGTTCACTGTTAGCGACTCCCGAGCGTCGGCTTTATGAAACGTTAGGGGGCCAAAATACTTTCAATAATGACGACACATGGGAGCAGAAAAACACACTTTCTTCTTTTATCTCATAACCGTCGACACAACAGCAGCAGCAACAAAAAAAACCCAGACAATTACAGAAGATGGGTTATACGTAATTGCAGTTCATTCCAGTGTGCGGCGACAGTATTGTCATGAGCAAAACAGCCACTTTAATAGAAGTGTACAGGGATGTGTCCTCTTGTACCGCTAATTTCATGCAAATTAAAAGTGTCAGGCTGCAGTTGTTTGGGCTGATAAAGGGGCTCATCGGCACCCATGGGGCCTCCACACAACCCCAACCAACAGTGAATGATGCACTAAATAAATAATGTCTTTCCTTCTGCGCACGCTGAACACTAAACATTATCTTGATCACAGTAACATTAATTGAGTAACAATGAGAAAATCAGCTTGGTGGTGTCAGTGATCTCACTGAGAAAATGAACTGTTTTAACTTTAAAAACTTATTCTCCTGGCTGCCTTAAAATTATAATTGGATAATAATTCGATTTTTTTTTAATTGAAAAGACAAGTTGAGTTAATATTGTAATGATATAAAGCAAATTAACTTTTCTTGTCAAATTTGATATTGATTCAGTTAATTGAGAAAACATGTTCAATGAGCTTAAGATATTAAGTTGAACTCTTCAGTCACATTGACTAACTTTACACACATCATCATTTTCTCAGTTAGAAGAATCAGTTCTTCATTTTACACAAAGAATTACTGCTGTGAGCGTCTTTGTTCCAGTATCGGCTCAAAAGCAACATGTGAAACTGCTCCCAGTGAATTTATTACATTTCAAGAATTCAGTACTAACCTTCATCATTTTTCTCAATGTTTTCATTGTTGTGAAAACAAGTAACTTATGGCTTATCTTAAAGTGTAAGTTTCCATCATATGTTTTCTTCAAACTATATAAAAGAAGGGTCTCAGGAGAGTTTTAACTTCCAAACAATGCATGCTGGGAAGTATGGTAATATGCTGTTCATGTTTCTTTAAAACTTAATTACTGAGTTGACTGAACTCTGTACAGTACATTAATTTATTCAACTCATTTCAAGAGCCTTTGAAAAGACTTCAAGTTAGAGGAACTCATGTTTGTAAGTTCTGAAGTGTTCTAAAAATCAACACCATATATTTTCAGTTTAATTCACTTGAAAAAAATCTATCTTGTATATTTATGGTAAGTTCATGTAAAAAGTTTAGTCGAATCCTCTTCCTGTATGATTTTTTTTACAGTGCTCCAGTGATTTTGAGTTTTAATAGTTTTTGAACTTTTTATTTTTTAAAAAATATATTTTATTTTCCTATTCTTGCACAATGTAATGATTGTTATACACCAAATAGTCTTTATTTGTTTTATATGATGATTTTATGATTTTTCTGTTTTATTTTGCTGCCTTCATGATGCATTTTTTGGACTTTGTCACGCCAACTTTGAAAAATGAGGCTCTATAAATAACAATTATCATTATATTATTCCATGATGGGGAATCTGTCACTCACCATAATCCGAGTCCTCAACTCCACTGTCGTCTCCCAGCCCCGAGCGACTCTTGGCCTCCTGCAGAACGTGCTGGTACGCGTGAGATTTGCTCTGAGACGGGGCCTTCAGCTCCTCCACCACATCCTGGAACTCCTGCAGCAACTCACCCAGCTCAAGCTCCAAGTCTGTGGAAAATGTGACAGCAGTTGGAGAGAAAACCACATTACTCCACTGAAAGAAAAATGTTCAGTCTGTCTCAAGTTATTTCAGACAGCAAAATAGAGGAAGGGCAGAAAAAGTTACACTTTAAAGCCCTGATTAAATGTGAAATAAAACAAAAAACAGAACATATCACAGATCTTCAATATTTCTGAATATGAGAAACAACTTATGACACACTAAATATCTTCCGGTTGATAAAGAAATTAAATAAAAGCTAAAAGCCAAAACCTGTCACTGACGTTTATGTCAGTGGGTTGTATCCGATAACTTGATGTGAGAGAATAAACCCAACAGCCCATAAGGCATATAAAACATCTAACAGCCTGTAAAACACCTGGCCTGCAAACTGTGATAAAACAAATATTACATTTTAAGTCTAACTGAACTATGCTTTGGGCCGCAATAAAGCAGCACTTTTGGCCATTTCCTGCATAAATACACAGTCATAAAATAACAGAGGCAGTACGGGATGAACACACCTTAGTTTACCACCATTTCACCATCACCGTTTCATCTCTTTATTAGGCTAACATGAATGTGACAGAAATTTAACAGTACCAGTATGGGAAGGCAAAAGGAAAATGGTTGTAGGATACAGCAAAAAAAAAGAACACAAAAACTTCAGTGTGTGGTCAGTTAACGAGGAAAACAAATATACCAAAAAACAAAAAGTGCCCCTTAATATAAGTTTATTTAAAAGACGTACTTCAGTGAGGAAAAAGTACCACAAACAAGGTAAACTTTAACTTATAATTGTTCCATTTTACCATATAAAACTGTACTTAATAAACTTAAAATTGTGCTTTTCTACAACTTAATTACAATTAAAATATGTACTTCAGTGAGGAAAAAGTACCACAAACAAAGTAAACTTTCATTTCATTACACATGAAATGTGCTTTTCTACAACTTAATTACAATTAAAATATTCTGCTTAGAAACAGTAAACTTCAAGTTAACTAGTGTGACTCCAAGTAAACTCAAGAATAAATTTAATATACTTAACATATTTATTTTTCAGCAGGGCATATAAAGAAGATTAGGCAAGTCTGGGATTTTAAGAGATTAAAATAAAGGTTAGAGCCACTGTGAAAGCATCAGACTGATGTTAGCTGTTTGTTATTATGATCATCATCGCAGTCTCATCATTAGTAGCGGTGGGACTCACCTGCGGTTATGACTGAGGACATGTTGTAGCTGTGAAACGAAACGCCACCAGGCAGCAGTCTGCGTGCGTCTGAACGGTTAAAAAGCTGACAGGCGGTGCAGTTTATTATAAAGCTCCTCCACACACGCGCTCAGCCAGCGGACGCGAGCAGCCAATCAGGTCGCAGCAGAGAAACCTCAGAGGTCTGCTGCTGGAGCTGGAAAAAGTGGGCGGAAAAGTTGAAAGGAAAACCGCTATACGCAAATGAGACAGACCGAAAGAAGCCGTTATGCAACTCAGGTCGAGGCTTACAGTGTGCTTTCAAATTAAGACGCTAACGTCGTGTGGTAGACTTTAAAAGTTACTCGTTTAGCAGGCCTGTTCGTGAGAGAGACTTATCCTGTTTTTTTGGCACAAGTAGCTTGCTTCAATAGGATTTTACAGAGGACCTTAAAGAGTCATTCTAAGTTTGAGTGAAGCTTTATTGAAGAATTAAAAGTAGGAATGTACTTTGCACAGGCCTTGTCACTCTGCAGTCTGGGTGCATCATCCTTAAATTAATCAAATTAAAATTAAATAAGATATAGGGATATATTTACATGGCTACATCGTTGTGTTTGGGTGAATTTATGCCTATAAGTTACTGACACTGGGTTATTTACTCAAACTTACTTGAGTAAAGAGCACTGAAGTATAACAAAAAATGAGATGTTATTTCTACTACAGGTGGTGCAGTACTCTGCTCTGTCGACAGAGGCCCCCCACGTGCAATTTCTCGTCAAACTCCCACAGCTGTTTCAAGTCTGTGGGTAATATTATGTAATTTTCAGTAAAGTAGCCCTGCAAGTAGTTACTCAAGTGATAGAACATTTCAAAATTCTTCATTAAAGCAAAAAGTACTCATAATGCAGTACAGCCCCCCTTTTAGAGGTATGTTATGACTGAAGCATTATTGCAGTGGTGCTCAAATAGAGGTCTGGGGACCCTTAAGGGATCTGTGGCAGTCTGCCATGGGGTCTGTGAAAAGTCTTCAGATTCACTTAAATTATCATGATATAAAATGTATTTATTTATTTAGAAAATGCTTCATAGTTCAATAAATCATATGTTAATTTTTAAACCTAAAAAGTGCATACATTATGTTATAATTAAACTATAACTAATTAACATAAATCTTGCTCCTACCTGTCAAGCACATCACATCACCCATTAAACACAGTGTAAATTCTGCTGCTAAGTGTCTCTCTTACAGTAAAACAATAACAAAATACATAGTTGGGATAATGTTTCTATCTTGTGAGGAGTCCTTGGCTGAGGAAAAATTGAGAATCTCTGCTATGTAGTGGAGTAAAAGTACAATATTTATGCCTGTGATGTAAGGGAGTAGAAGTATAAAGTATAGCATAAAAAAGACAGATTTGTACTCAAGTACAATACTCGAGAAAATGCACTTAGTTACATTCCACCCCTGGTTATCTGGTGTTATTTATAAAGACTTTGCCTCAAGGGGTATAGAGGCTTCTGGGTATTTGGACAGAAGAAAATGGTACCAGAGGACAAATCTGAGAGAGAAAAATGACTCAGAGGTAGTTAAAACATTATGAAGTTGTTAAATAAACAGGTGGCAGGTGAGCTGATAAAAGGAGGCGTGTAAGCACATTTGGTAGTGGCACATTAATTCTGTCTCATGTAGTTTAGCAGAGATGTACACAATACAAGCCCCACGCTAATTCATTGTTTTATGCTTCAGACAGGCAAGTGCATTCAAATCATGCAGGTAAACCTGTTGTTCTGCTGTCCGTCTGGCACGGAAGGTGAGTGTTTGTAGGAGGGGCATGTAATGAATTATGCCTTCAGCTGTGTAGGTTTAGGTTGCTGCCTCTGTAGTCAGGGCTCACTTGCTGCCGGGGAACCTGGGTAACATGTGAGGGCGATGGGCCATGGGACTCCTGATAATATGAACTGGGCTGGACTACTGCAGGTCAGTGAGTCAGAAGTAGTGCACAGATTATCCATTCTGCTAGTGTCTAATTACTGTCTGAGTGTTTCTGGTTGAGGGAAAGGGTTTAACTGGAATGTTATTCTTATAGTTTGCCATTTTGAAGAGCTATATATGCTCTGAATGTGTGATACAGCATTTGGAGTTTTTAGGTCATGTGAAAAATGATACACATTCAGAGGCTCTTAAAGAGCAAAAGGAAACTGTTAAATACAAATTAAAAAATGCTCAAATATATTCATTTAGGAATTTTGTTTTAATGGGAAATACATGCTTTGTTATTTGCTTTGAGTGTGTGTTATTTGTGCGTGAGAGTAACTAGTTGTGGATAAGTGAGGGGCATCACATTACTTGCATTGTGCAGTTGCTTGCTTTTAAAGGAGCTCACTGAGGCATGAAGTTTAAACCTTGTCACCAGGGAAAATCTCTCTACTCTTGTCAGTTTCAAGTGCAACAAAAAAGACTGTCAAATCATAGCTGAAATCAAAAACACTGGTGCTTTTTAAAGTTTTCACACTTTTGTTTCTTCTCCTGTCAGAGTCTGCTGGTTGTGGCCCATCTCCGGCAGATCATATGTGAGACTGTCTGGTTTTCTATCCCTGAGGAAGGGGAGCCTGGTATTCTGGCCGGGTCACTTAGTAAACACTTTCCACCTCCGTACCAGCTCCTGACCCAGGAGTATTTGTGGATGGACAAAAACACAGGGAATTTCTACACTACTGAGCAAAAGATGGATCGCGAGGCCCTCTGCCCCGAGGAGACAAAAGCCGAGGAATGCATTATTCTACACAATGCTGTCGTGGGGCCCTCGGGAGACCTTATACAGTTTCCTGTGATCATAGAAGACATCAATGACAATGCACCTCATTTCGAAAACGACGAAATACACCTGAGGGTGTCTGAGGATGTGACTGTCGGGACCAGTTTCTTACTGGATGACCAGGCTCAAGACAGGGACAGCGGACAAAACGGCGAGCTGCATTACCACCTAGAAGTCTCTGATGGAGTTTTCGGTTTAAAAGTGGAGGGAGACGGGCCTGTCATCATGCTTGTGTTGCAAACAGCTCTTGATAGAGAGACTCGGGAGCTGTATCAGATGGTGCTGGTGGCCACTGATGGCGGCTCAGAACCTTTAAGTGCTACTGCAACTGTAATAGTCACAGTGACAGATGTTAATGACAACTGTCCAAGCTTTAGCTCTGACAGCCCCAGCAGTGTCACCATCCCTGGAGATGCCCCGAAGAACACGCTGGTTGCTCAGGTCAGAGCCACAGACCTAGATTCTGGCCCAAATGCTGCCATCGTTTACTCCCTCAGTCCCAAAGTCTCGGAGCGGGCCAAGGAGCTCTTTAGTCTCGACAGCCTCACTGGGTACATCAGACTAACCCAGGACCTCCGGAGTGACAACTCAGAGGAGCTGCTGTTAAAAGTGTTAGCTAGCGGCCATCACTGCCCCCCAGCAGACACTCAGGTAACCGTATCCGTGCTCCCAAAGGCAAACCAAGAGCTGACGATCAAGATCGGGTTCATAGCAGAGCATCAAAACCAGACGATGGTGTTACCAGAGAACCAGCCCCCCACCGTCTTAGCTGTTTTAGAGCTCGAGGGTGACAGCAGCTTGAAAGGCTCAGCTCTTGCCATCGAGAGCAAAGTGCCTTTCACTTTAAGCCCACAGAATGGCAAATATCTGCTTTCCACATCAAAGCCCCTAGACTATGAAACGAAAAGTGAACATCATATATCTGTGGTAGTGCACGGTAGATCAGCCAATGGGACTGTGATCACTCCTTCCAGGCGTGTGATCAGGGTGATGGTGGCAGATGTCAACGATAATGCTCCACGTTTCCTCCAGTCTCACTATAAGCTAGAGGTGGAAGAAAACAACCATCCAGGCATGCCACTGCTGCATGTCTCAGCTTCAGACGCAGACAGCGGGTACAACAGCAGGGTGACCTACAGGCTGGACAAACACACATCTAACATCTTTAACATTGACCCCACGACAGGTCAACTGTCTGCATCAGCCTCTCTGGATAGGGAACAGCAGGGCGCATACACACTCACTGTGTTTGCACGAGATAGCGGCTCCCCTCCCTTGGAGTCCGTGGCCACAGTATCCATTCGTGTTCTGGACCAGAATGACAATGCACCTGTTTTTCTAACCCCTCACTTCATCTTTTTCATCCCTGAAAATGTACCAAAATTCACCCAGGTAGGGGGTATCAGGGTGACAGACCCAGACGAAGGGGAGAATGGGAACACAGAGTTGCATGTTGTAAACAGCAGTGGACCTTTTGTTGTGGATAACACCCAGGGGATGCTGCGCACCACCACCAACTTGGACCGCGAGACAGAGGATCGTTATGAACTCTATCTGTTGGCCAGTGATCATGGCCACCCACTCACTTTGACGTCCACTGCCAGGGTAACCATCTTTGTGGAGGACATCAGTGACAACCAGCCAAAAGTGATCCTTCCCAGCAGCAACTCTTCATGCCTGACTGTCTCTCCAGAAACCATTGCAGGCACCATGATAACAAAGATCTATGCCATCGACAAGGACTCAGGCCTGAACTCAGAGATTACATACACTGCCGTGGCACCAGAGCTGGTACTAAACAGCAGCCCCTTCCGGGTGGATTCAAGGTCGGGGAACATCACTGTAGCTCAGCAACTTCTACATAAGGACCTGGGAATGCACCACCTGTTCATTGTGGTCAGAGATGGGGGGAAACCAGCTCCACTTTACACCACTGTCTGGGTTAATCTGCTGGTCAGTGAGACCACAGAGCCCTGCCATTTGGACAAGGCACCCACCTGGACAGGGACACCTAACTTGCTTCAAACTCCCTCGAAGGCCCCCATCTGTGAGGTGGAGGACACCAGATCTGCTCAGCTGATACTGTTAGTCGGCCTCTGCATGATGCTGGTGTCTGTAGGTTTGCTTGTGGGGACAGCCGTGTTATACCTGAAACAGAGGAGAAGTCTGCAGCAGAGCAAGAGGGGGCATGACGAGGAGAACGAGATTCCACTCAGGCTTAAAGACAAATATTACTCTGATGACTAACAGAATAAATCCTCACTCGTGCTGTGTCAAGGATGAAATCAGCCTGTGAATTAAAGATATTCTGAATATTTGTCAAAGGCTTCTTGCATTTTAATGACCAAATTTGTCGAATTATTCTGATAGTGTGTTCAAACACATGTCAACATCAAAACTGCACAATTCTGTGGAATACAGTTGATCCATTTTCTGATAAGGACCCTGTAAATTACCTGGAAGCATATAAACAGTGATCTGATAAGTGAAGTATTTGGTGTTACCAGCAGAGACTTCCTCCTTGTGCATCAAAGATGTGTGACTGTAATGATACAGGTGACATGGAGCAGTGGTTCCCAATCTTTTTTCTTCAGGCAGCCATTTTCTATCATTTAGTAAACTGATGACCCCTAAGTGACATTTTTTAATGGATATTTCATATCAATGCATAACAATAACAGCACAGATCAGAACTGTGCAATTAAACCAAATAGAGAACGCTAAAACTGCAGGAGACGGAAAACAAGTGATTTGAATGAATTCTGAGCAGATTATGTCCTATGAATATTGCATGTGAGATGAGTTTTCATGATATTTTAGGACCTTTTTTATATAATCCTGTCTGTATTATGTAGTTTTTACATTTTTTTTTTAACAATCATACATACTTAATGCTCTTATTTTTGACACTTGGCCATTGTTCTATTGGATTTTTGGCTGTTTAAAGGGCATAATTTTCTATCCTTTCAGATTTTCTCTCTCTCTCAAATTTACATCTTAAAGGATATGAATGTCATATATATACAGCACTAAAAATGGTCATTAAAGTGGTCATTTTAGACCATGATATGTCACAGATTAAGGAAACACAAGAAGTTGAAATACTGGTTTCTCTAATGTTCATGTTCATATTAATGCCAAATGTTTGCGGAATGAGTAAGTGTCTGTTTATGAGTTTAAGAAAGCACTGATTGTCTTTTAGAAGGAGCAGGGTTTGTAATGGTTAAATTGAACAATATGTTAATAGAGTTTGACAGACAGTACAGTAGAAAATTATTGATCTCCAGGGGGTATATTTATGGCGCTGTGGGCGATGGGTTTTCAGGATAACGGGCTTAGCTTTACATTGACAGACAACTGACAGTTATAAACATCTAATGAACTTAGAGTGTAGGACTCACTGATTGTTACTGTCCAGTTACAGTGTTTCACCCCATGTACAGTGTCCCTGCAGCCTGCAGGCAACCAGTGCTGAGTTTGGAGTCTAGGAAGGAGGAGGTGGGGTTAAATAACTCGCTTTAAGCATAGATTGTATATTAAATGGGGACTGAACCCATTTAATATATTGTCTATGGCTCAAACTCGCTATTTGGACTGCAGGACTAATTTTTGAGTGCTAGGGACATATTTCTCCTTTAAATAATAACTGAACTTTAAAAGTAATTGTATATATTGTAATTGTACTGTATATATATATTTTTAAAGGTTTTCTTTCACCCTTTAAAATCAAAAAGGCCGTGTGACCCTTCTGAAGCTTTGGCAATCCATAGTCGGGGTCAGGACCCCCAGGTTGGGAACCAGTGACAGAGCATATGACAGAAAGGCATTGCTAAAATACTAGTATTAGAGTCATGTTTAGGGATTATTCTCCATGACCCCTACAGCAACAAGGAGACTGAGGTAATGGTCTGATTAAGTTGATTGGGCCTTTCTCAGATTTCCTATTCTCACTGATGGGGAGTCTAAAGTATTTAGACACACAAAAGGGTTTAATGTTCCTCCAGCGGGAAGGTGATGAAAGTCTCTCAAGAAGCAGGTCTGAGACAACCATGGGAGGCAGACTGCAGCTGCGGACAGGTGAGAGGCGGCAGGGGGAAGGCACACCACCATCTCAAGTCACTGCCTCACACCTGTTACCTGATAGCACGGCTTTTTCTCACCCACAGTGTTGGATTGCACCCAAAAAAGCAGAGAACCTACTGTACTGCACCCACTAACCCACCAGGCTCATTGTTTTGATGACAGATGTTTGGAGTGAAATCACACTGTGTTCAAAAGAAATCTTTACAAAAGCCAGTTGCTCTCATGTGTTACTGATACATTTGTATGCTGGGGAACAATTGAGATATCAAACCAGGTTAAGTGATGCATAAAGTATGAATGAGTCAGGGTAAAATGTGTTTACAAATCTGTGAACAGGCAATTACACAAAGAGGGCAGGCTAATTGTTTTAGCGTTTTTTAATCTTTACGGTATCATAAACTATTGAGCGATCCTTTCAAGATACACCTGTGTTAGAGAGAAGGAGGAGAGCCAGCGAGTCAGAGCCTGTACAAACACTGTGTACAACAACCTGGTTAGTGGAGAACGGAGCTTGTATAACATGACTGGTGTTTCTCTGAGGATTTCTGAGCTAGCAGCTCAAAAATAAATAATCTAATAGGGTTGTACTGTGAGACTAACTACATTAGCTGAGAGGAAATAAAGAGCTCCATAACAGAATTATGAATTAAAAGCATTTTTACATGAGGACCTTACATAAAAGAATTATATGGATAATTCCTTATGTAAAGATGCTTCTTTAATTTGTAATTGTCAAATTCTATTAGATTAAAATGTACAAATTAGCGCAAAGAGACATTTTCGACCTGGTTTACAAAATGTGGATGTCATTCTTAGAGAGTGGGGCTTCAGAGCATCAAGATATGCTTCATGAGCAAGGTTGTTATAGTTAACAAAAACTAAACGAAGGACTAAAACTAGGTGTGAACAAATATTTGAGTGAACTGAAATATAAAAAAATAGACTTTAGAAAAAAGTGAGTAGAAACAAAAAAATACAATAAAAATACAAAGGAAATGTCAATTTGGTCAAATTCGTCAACACAACAGAAAGAGGCATTGGTGAATATGTTTATGGCATGTCTGCATGACTGTGAGTCAACTGCCTTCACAAAGTGTTGTGTTTGTATTGTGTATTGTAATGCCTATTCATGCCCCTAACAAATACCCTCATATAGTAAAAAAAAACTGACTTTGAAACTAATAAAAACTAAGCTAAAAGTAAATTTTGTAATGAATAAAAACTAAACTGAAATTAGTAATCCCAGTCTGGAAACAGATTGAAATTCCCAGGTTAAAAAGTAGTAGTTTTTAGTGTATTAGAAATACAGTTTCAGAAAATAAAAGCATTACAAGTATACTTGTACATTTTTATTTAATTTAAAGTACATTTAAAGTGTAGGCTACTTTTAAAAAGTGCATGTCAAAATAGATGTCATTAAGTTGCACCTCAGTGAACTAAAAAATATATGTACTAATTCTGCAATACTTAAAGTGGTATTTCAATTAACTTTATTGTATGATTATTGTAACTCTATATTAGAGTACGTTTAAGAATTACACTAATACTTGGTAAGTTTGTTTACTTTTTGAAAGTATTATTTTTAAGTCCTTTGTATACACTAATATATGCTTTAATAAGGCATACACATACATACTTACTGACATACACAAGATAGATAGATAGACAGATAGACAGATAGATAGACAGATAGATAGATAGATAGATAGATAGATAGATAGATAGATAGATAGATAGATAGATAGATAGATAGATAGATAGATAGATAGATAGATAAAATTGGCATTTCTCTGAAAAAGAATACTATTGTGGGATAAACTCTCAGTGTGCTTGCAACTGTACACATGCTGTGGCAGGAGAAAGCCTGCCATCTACTGGGCAAACTCGAAGTCAGATCCGGCTCTTTATTTCTGGTATTTGGCCAGAGGGTGGAGATGAATCAGAGGACAGTCTCTCACTCCACCACAGTCAGGTCGCTCGAGATCAGTGATGTTTCCCTGCTGCATGCTGCTCTGCGCTGCTCCTCTCACAGCACATCTCATTTTAATCTATTTTTTTTCTCTCAAGCTGAACATTTGATAGTGGGTCACGGGGTTGCGTGAGCTGACATGGACAATGAAACCAGCTGGCACCAACCCAAATACCCAGTGGATTATTTCTGAGATACACATCAGGGGTTTTATGATCACAAATGACATAACAATTCTGTCCAATTATAATACTAGTGATGATTTCTTATCAAAGAAAACACCCATCATTGGCCCTCAACTATCCAACTTAAAAGGCCCTATATGACTTTATCAAATGTTGTGTTATCCACACATTCATGGTCTGTGAACGCCTCTTTAAGCTTGCTTTTAGAGGCATATTCCAGGATTTAATGGATACGTATGAAAGATAAATTATAAAGCTCATGTGATATCAGATCTTTCATGCTCAGTCCTGTATCTCAAACACTGCAGTCAACAGATAGTATCTAACAGTTTCCTAAAGGGAAAATCTGGCACTTTTCATGTGGATGTCCAGTCTTTGTTGATGGTAAATGTAGTCAGTTGAAGCAAAGCATATGAAGCTCAATACATGCTATATTGACCAAGAAGGATGAGTTCTGCTGCTGCAAAATCTTCCTGCATCAGTGACGTCGCTGGATGCAAGGAAGAACAACAGATTCTATCAGAAAGAAAGATCGATTTGTTTTAACTTTAAAAAGTTAGTATCCAAGAAAGAAGAAACTTGAAAAGACAAGTCGAGGTAATTTTGTAATGATTCAAAACACATGAATTTTCTTGTCAAATAAACTGGATATTATCTCAGTTGTACTTGAGAAACCATGTTCAATAAGCTTAAGATATTAAGATGAACAAACAACTCTTCAGTCATGGTGACAAACATAAACATTTTTTCCCTTTGTTCTTGCGTAGGCACAAAGACATTAAACTGCTCCCAGTTATTTAATTACATTTTAAGTGTAAGGAGGTAAGAACTGATTTTAATACCGAACTTCATCATGGTTTTCATTTTTTTATTACTTATTGTGAAAACAAACAGACTCATCTTAAAGTGTATCAAGACTTAGAGACTTATCTTAAATACTTAAGTCTTCAACATGTATATTTTCTTCAAACTATAAAAAAGTTGGTCTCAGGCGACTTTTCACTTTTAAACAATGCACGCTAGTTCTGCTAGATTCTGTTCATGTTTTTTTACTGACTTATTTTAATAGTTCATTGAAGTGTACACACATTTCAAGTAAAAAGATATCAGGTTAAATAAACTGTTTATAAGTTCTAAGTGTTCTGAAAATAAATACTAGAATTTTTAGGTCTAATTACCTTGAAAAAATGAAACTTTTATATTTAGGGTTATGAAAAGTTGATTCCACCAAATTCCTATATGATTTTTATAGTGAAGAACTACAGCCTGTTTCAGCCTGGATTTCTAGTTTCTGCCTCTAGGCAGCCAGGGGACGTCCTAGATATTTTGTCACCTAATGATCAAGGTAATTGGCCATCAAGGTAATAGCTGTAGGCTAGGATGGTGATACACAGCAACACTGACGTGAGCAACTCTTATCTGCAGTGCATCCTGGTATTTGTAGGCACTGCTGGTGTGGCTCCACAAGCAGAAGAACTCAGATTTCTCAATATAGCACACACTGAAGAACTTATTGGTTTAATTGACCCTTCCTAAGTGCTAGGCCAGAGTTTATCAAATCCATTACACCATGCACCACCTCAGAAAATGTAAGGCTCCCCAAGTACAACTATTATTTATGACCAGTGTAAAAATACAGTAGCATAAGCCTATCATATTCAGCCACAGACAGTATAAATATTTTCATTTGAAATTCTCTGGTATTTGATTTTATGTTTCTAAATTAATTTATTTCATTTTTAAAACTTGAGGAGACTCCTCAGTCCACCACCAGACGGAACTCAAGTACCAGAAGTGATACTAGTATCATAATTTGAGAAACTAGCTTGTCTATGTTGAAAAGAAATCTTTAGTTAGCTAATGTTAGCCAAGTACTAACTAGTTAGTTAGCTAGTTAGCTAAGCTACATCAACTTTTAGCTAGCTTGTTAGCTGTTATATTGTGACTATATGTTGTCTTTTCAGGACCCCCAGTGACATCTTTACCAGTTCAAAATGTGTTTTTCGTTTCAACATAGATTAGCCTGGCATATAACATAGCTAAATAGGATATAGGAAAGGAGAAAATTGACTGGGGTTCTGATACATTATAACAAACTAAATAATGAATGGTGCCCATTCAGTGCAGGAAAGCTTCTCACCTAGCACATAAGTTGAAAAAGTTTTCTACCCTCTGGGTTTATTTCCTGGTTTCGTGGCCCACTGAGTTTTCTCAGTAGTCTTTCCCTCCTTCTCCCACCCACGAGTTCCCACACAGCCCCTAGACTTTGTGATGATGTTTCAGATTTTTAAATGGCTTTTTTAAGCTTAATCAGAGTTTTACAAATATAAAAACTCCATGGATCCAAAAGTCATGACAGAAAGAGTCAGAACTGTCCTTGTTTGCAGTTTAAGGTGTCCTATCGACAGTTTTACAGATACCTCTTTTATAATGATGGCTTATGAGGGAAAGTGCTTTTTGGACCAGTGAGAAATCGTTTGCTCCAATACCGTGAGTGTCCACTGGGGAAAAATCGGCTGTAGTGCTGAGAGGCAATGCCCTGTCTAATTCTCTTTTAAGTAAAGGTATCAAGCTTGCTCAGCTGTTACTGGAGCACCGAGCAAAAAGGGGCGAAGGTCAGTTGACTACATTTACCTTCAACACTGACTGGACATCTGCATGAAAAGTGCCAAATTTCCCTTTAAGTCTGGTGAACATAATCCACAGGCTCATGTTGATGGTGTAATTTCAGACAAATCACATTCCCAGTCCAAGAGCAGGCAGCATCTCATCATTCCCATCTACTATCTGCATGATTCATGAGCCGTTTCTCATTTGCTTTTTTATTTATCAGGCTGAAAATGTTGCCACGGGCTTTAAAAACAAAAGGCCTTGGCGATCCAGGGACTGCATGCCCTGGAGTTAGGATATCCAAATCACAGAAGAGGAAAAGTTAGCTTCGTCCATGGACAAACAACTTTCCCTGTTCTGTATTTGCATAAGGGGTTGCAAGATGCGGTCTCTCTCTATATATATGCAAATATACGTCAACAATGAACTAAGGAAATTTCTGCAAGTGTAAAAACCTTGACCTCCTCATTATTCTCCGCCTTGAAGTTCATTGAAAAGCGACATTGTTTCTTTAAGATTTCACTCGCAGTCATCGGCGGCTCTGTCCATTGTTGGAGGGAACAGAAAGCGAGTTGAGATTGATATACGGGGGCCGAAGACAAGTGGCGCATATCATCAGCGGACCAGCTGCAGTGCAGGCAGCAGCAGTAGCCAACAAGACCTGAACGCATCCTTCCAGACATGGGTAAGAAAAACTCCTCCAGCCGCTGGAACCGACCTCTATTAGCTTTTAGCAGATAGAATACTTCACATTATCCAATCTGCATTTGGTTTGATGCGATTGCACGCTGATATGAATGGGACTGTGAGAGAGGGCATCACAAGTTATTAAGTTTTTTGTCAGCTTAGAGGTCGGCTACTCACCGGCTGATGCTCCACTGATATTATGAGATTTATTTCATGCTTGAGATGGCAGGACTACTTTCAGAGGAGCCTTGTCGCATTTGCTTTCGGTCGCAATCTTTCTCAATTTTTAAAGAGCCGAACTTGGCCTCAGCTTTGCATTTTTTTTTCTTACGCCAAAACGAAGCCTGTATGTTCGTTTGAGTCACAATGGAGAAACACTGTGAGCAGCTGAGCTCTGTGTTCAGGCTGCTGCTGATGTCATTAATTAGTTAATTGGTACACGGTGTGTCTGTAGGCATGCAGAGTGTTTGTTAGACTGTATGATGTTTAAATGTTGTTACATTTTCTGCTGGTACAATTCATTGTGCACCTAAAAATATGTGTGCACTGTAAAACAAAAAAAAAGTTGAGAAAACTCAAAATTTCAAAGTCTTTACTTTAGTTTTGAAATAAAAAAGTTTTGCCCTCTTTTGCTGAGATATTTTACCTGTCGAGTTTTAGAAACAAAAAAATGTATTTCAGAAATTGTTGTGTAAACTTATTAAAGTGAATAATGGTTAATAATTTAGTATTTTCAGTTGCAAACACTACATTTTTAAGCATCCACATAATGACAAATCATGTTCACAGCTCACTGTAAATATTTTTTTGAATATACAATTTTGGTGGTTTCTAAAAACCCAAAGAATCAAGCCTTCCAAAAAAGAAAGGTTAATTATTTCAACAAAGGATTATAGGTCAGCAAAACTTGTTTTAGTTTATTTCAAAACTCATTTGAGTTTGACTTAAAGCCATAATATATAACATTTCCATATCAAAATCACTAAAAATGCTAGACGTGTATATTTTGTTGAGTTGTGTGCTTACATTATCACAGTATTTCCAGTCCAAAGGCAGAAATCAATATTTTATTCAAGGTAATGGTGTGTTTTCTGCAAGCTGTTGCTAGCTAGTTGCTAGTTGCTATAACATCAGAGGGAAAAAAGATGTATTTGATATGAAAGTTGATGAATGTGACAAACTAATATGAACAAAACTTCATAAAATAAATTCTAAATTTAAATGTTGTGCATACATTACCTTATCCAGAACATGATTTCTACCTGAGTCATGTCAGATAGATCTTCATCAGCTGTGATGACTGTTTAAAAGTGAAAATAACTCAAATAATCCCACAACACTTCACAATGTTATCAAACTGTCTTTTATTATTGTTTTAATGTGAAAGAGACCCTTGGCAGCAAAATCTATATATTGTGCATTTAAGTTTTGAAATAAAAATGTTTTGCTGACCTATAATACTTGCTTGAGATATTTTACTTTTTGTCTTAGAAAAACTTATATCTTTGAATTATAGAAACAAAAAATGTATTTTAAAAAATGTGGAGAAAGTGAATAATGGTTTATACTTGAGTATTTTCAGTTGCAGCCATTTAATTATCAAGCATTTAAACAATGATAAATCGGTTCACAGCTCACAACAAGTGAACAATTTTTGAAATACAGATTTTTTTTATTGGTTTCTAACTCAGATTCAAGTAAAGTAGAAAAGTAAAGTATCTCAACAAAGGCTTTTATGTCAGAAAAATCTTTCGTTAAGTTCATTTCAAAACTAATTTGACTCTGATTTAAACATACAATATATAAGTTTTCCTGCTGTGGGGTCTCTCTCATTAATGACTCAATGGCTGCAAAAGACATAGTGAGGACATTGTCAAGCAATGTAGAATCATGGGAGTTGTTGTCTCCAATTTTAATCAACCACCATAACTGATGAAAATCTATTTGACAACACCCAGGCAGAAATCATGTTCATGGAAGAGTAATATTACACTTTTATTCACATCACGTTCCTTCCTCACTGTCTGGCATATCCAGTGTATCCTGTGTTTTCCTGGAAGTTGTATCAACTAGCTGGCAACAGCTAGCAGGAAACACAGTGTTACCTTGAATAAATTACAGATTTCTCTGTGTTTGAGCATTGTTGGAAAAATTTGGGATTACGTAGCTCAACAAAATATACAATATATGCATTTAATGCAGAAATGTCACATAATATGGCTTGAAACCCAAAAATTCAGCAGATAATTCCCTTGAAATGAGTTTTCTCAATTTTTAAAAAAATAATTGCATTAATATAACAATACTGAAAAATGTGTCTGTTGTTTACTACTTTTTGAGTTTATCTTTTTAAGTGGAGATAGTGAATTTGTCTGTCTCTCACTCTCCCCCAAACGCACTCACACTCACACACACAGCCGTGTAGACATGTTCGATTAAAGAGCTATCTCTTCCTCCCTCCTGCCATCTGTGTTTACTGTAATGGTACCAACCACACTCTGTCTGCATCCATTGTGCATGTCTGTGTGGCTGCACGCATGCAAGCGTGTAATGGCGCACATGCACACAGTTGCATTGTTTGTTTATAGATCTGCTTCTTCATCCTCTTCCAGCACAGACAGCTCCCCACTATTGCTTTCTTGTTCCTGTGTCTCCCCAGAAGGAAGTCTATGAGTGTGTGCATGTGTGCGCCTGTGTGTGTCAAGCATAGAGGTGCCTCTGGTCTTTGTTTGCTTGACATTGGTGGCCCTTGTACCCCCATGATGCTGCAGGACAAAGACTGTTGTCTCTGTAGTCACAAAAGCAGCCTCTTTCTCTCTTGCACTTTGTCTCTCCTCTCCGTCCTCCCCCTTTTCTCACACTCCCCATGCTGGCTGGTGAATGGAGTCAGGGTGCGAGCTGGGGTCAGAGCAGACGCATCCCCATGCCCTTGGCCCTTGGCATCCATTCAAACAGCACATGACTATTAGGCAGAACACACAGCTTTACCGAGGGAGCAAAAGTGCTTGCAGCTGCTGCTCGATTCGTAGTGACAAAGTAACATGAGTCTTTAAAAGTTGGGTCAGAAAAAAAAATGCAGATAGCTTCAGTTTTATGTAATCAGGTTTTGAGATATCTATTTGTCTGTCTCCACACCAGTTCAATGGAATTCACGTCACGTCCACTCCATTAAAACAAAAGAAGTTCCTGCTACTCTCCTTTCTCTGTACACTTTTTTCATGAGAACTACTTTCTATCTGATACCATCATAAAATGCTTCTGATGCTATCAGAAATGCTCATATCAGCGGGTTTGTGAGTTTAAGCACCAATCTGATGTGTAATCTGTTAAACCTGAAATGGGACCCTGCTGCAGCGCCCCATACAACATGTTTTCTCCAGGATGGTGAAGTCTGTTTTATGGCTTTCATTCTCTCTTTTTTATAACAAATGTGAGCAATCATATCACATCCATACAGGGTTAGTGGCATAGGTTTAGTAGCTGTTAAAAAATTGCAAATGTATATACATTTTTTACACACTTGTTGGATCAGTACTTGTTGTTGGCTGCTATACAAAGTTCAGATATCGGAATTGAGATGGAAAAAAGGTATCTGAACATCTTTAAAACTATTGACAGCAAGTTCTGTGAATTATTCAGCATCTGAGGCGAGAAACTGAAAGTTTTTAGTAATACTGCACTTACTGTTCTCAGAAAATTAAATCCCCAACAATTTTGATGATCAATTCATAACATTGGTTAATTATTAAGCAGTGTGAGGATTTGTTGATCGTATCTGATTTATATCATCAAATGGCCTGGCCTTGACAAACTGTGGTAGACATTTGGTTACTCTTTATGGACATTTTTAGACCTCAAAACCAGAGAATATACAACCAAAACTACTAGGGCACTAGGTCTCTGCGAAGATCAATAGTCCAGTCTACGCTGATGCGCAGACATTACTTATTTCTTACATGCCTACTGAATTTGTCGCTACAGTGTTATGTGAGATGGCTCTAATGTTTTGCTGTGTGTAGTTACATCACACTATTCACTTTAATTATCATGTGCAACAAATTCAGTTCATTTTCCAATAGACAATATGTTAACAAAAGTGAAAACTAATTTGTGTATCCACTCTGTGAATCAGATCTGCTCCAAAATTTAATGAGTTATTCCTTGGCCCATGCTACACCCTTCCGCCATGTTTCATGAAAATTGGGCCGGTAATTTTTCCATAATCCTGCTGACAAACAAACAAACAAACTGAAAACATAACCTCCTTTGGTGAAGGTACATGAAATCTGTATGGCCTCCGTTAGAGTTAAGTAAGCAAATGTGTGTGTGTGTTTTTTTTTAAATAATTTGGTTGAACTGACCCTTCGCAGGTGGCAGCACATGTCGACATTAACTTAACTAAATGGAAAGACAACAAAGCAACATGCATGCAACTGTGCATAATTTGTTCCTCTGTGCTGTCTGTCATATTGCATCAGTTAATTATGTGCCCTGACTTTCATGGTGCTGCGTCTCAACTAACAGGTTGCTATGACTGCTGTATGCGCTGTTTGGGCGGTGTGCCATACTGCTCCCTGGTTGCCACACTGCTCTGCTTCTCTGGCATCGCCCTCTTCTGTGGTTGTGGGCACCAGGCGCTCACAGAGACAGAGAGACTCATCGAGACATACTTTGCCCGTAACCTTCAGGACTACATCACCCTCGCCTACATGTGAGTGGTAAATTTAAGCATTTCCATCATTAGAGTGAGATCTTTTTAACCCAGCCATGGGATTTGTCTGGATTCATAAGGTTTAGGTTCTTTGTAACCCTGAATTTTGACTGTTTTCTTTCCCATTTTCTCCTTCTTCTCAGCATCCAATATTTCCAGTATGTCATCTACGGTTTGGCCTCCTTTTTCTTCCTCTACTGCATCGTGCTGTTGGCTGAGGGCTTCTACACCACGAGCGCTGCCAAGCAAACCTTTGGAGAGTTCAGGAGCACCATGTGTGGCCGCTGCCTCAGCTCCTCGGTGAGAGGGCCCAGAGTGGGACAAGTAAAGGGGATTGGAGAGATTGGATGGGATTAATACACATATCACTCCCTGGTGGGTGCTGAGCCGAAAATCTTAAAGCTGCTAAAAACCTTTGGGGACATGCAAAGATAAGCATACAGTGTGTGTTTGAGCGGTGGGGGGAAGAAAAAGCTGAGTGGTTGGAAGACAAGGAGGAGAACAGAGAGTGAGATAATAAGTAAAGCTAATCAGAAATGGAGTAAATGTGGTCACTAAGTGAGTCACTGCTCATAAAAACACTCTCTTAGATTACTTACTATGTGCACCAGCTTATTATGATGATGCACTGTAATGTTTATTTTGCTTCCTCTTTATACAGTTTATAGTGGTGACGTATGTACTGGCTGTGCTGTGGCTGTTGGTATTTGCCTTTTCGGCCCTGCCCGTTTACTTCTTCTACAACATGGACGCCACCTGCCACACCATCGATGTTCTGACTGAGACCCCAGCGAGCATCAACCAGCTCTGTGTTGATGCAAGGCAATATGGTAACAAGACATGTGTTAATATAACCTATTAGCCTGGTGATATTCTGTTTTCCTTATTGCTAACAAATCTCATGACAAGACCAAAACCAACAATGATTTTTTTTCCTACTAGATGCTTGTGTAACCTTATGCTGCATTCCTGTGTTCCTTGAATGGTACCATTTCCTGAGTTGGGAAGTCATTCTACCATTTTCGGTGTGTTCTTGAGGTTTTAGGTCGTAACGTGGAAAGAGCATGGACGCTGCATCAGTACATTCCCTCAAACCACTGAAATATTGCTTTATTTTGACTTGTTGTCAGGGTTAATGCTAATAAACCTCATGGTAGTGCCAGAGGAAAAGGCAGAATTACCAAAGTCATTAGGATTCATCCTCTGAGGTCCATCAATGGCTGTACAACATTTTGCCAATAGACCTTTTTCACAGCAGCCATTTTGACATGAAACAGTTGCGTAAACACAGGTATTACCAATGATACTAATTAAAGTTCTGTTCCATTCAGGTCAAACTGGGCTAAATGGAATGCCACCCTAATTAGTATAATTGGTAACACCTTTGCTTACCCTACTATTTCTGTGAAAAAGGTTTATAGTTATACTATCTCACTCTGGCTTACCCGCAGACCAACATAACCATCCCTAGAGCCTCAGAGTCTGGCTAAAAACACAATGAGCCACACTGTTGCACTGAGTGACATGTTCCTTCATTACCATGAACATGGGCACTGTATGTCAATCCCACATACACTGTCCTGGGGCCTCATTACAGAAAAAGAATCTGCTTGTCCTATCTCAAGTTTCAAAGACAGGAAAAGTCCCATCTCCCCATTACGGAAGCTATTCCTAAACTCTGTCTATCTGAAGAAATACTAACTAACTGTAAACTCAATTTGTCAATCAGCACTTGTCATGTTATGCTTGTATCTGTGTTTAGAATGTACAAGAGACTGTCTGCATCCTTAACGATGGCTGTCTCACTTTACTTTAGTGGCTACCTAGCTGTTATAATGGACAAGAAGCGACAATATAATTGTGCTGCCAATACTGACAGTTATCTTTAAGGCTCTGTGACATCCTAACATAGGATTCCAGACTTAGGAAACTCTTCGTTTAGAACAGATCAGTAATGGGTAAATTCCTATCCTAATGTATAGATTTTTCCTTAAATTCAGTTGGGAAACATGTTTATATAATACCAAAAATCCTAAATGTCAGCTATGACTGAGATGAGATAGGATTGCAGACCAAGGAAGTTTCTGTAATGAGGCCCCTGATAGTGTAAATACTCAGCAGCTCATCGAATGTGTATTAATATGCGGCTGAAAATAGTCCTTCAACAAATGTGCTATTTACTCATGTTTTGGTGTTTGCTAAAAACTACAGTGCCCAGCTGTAACCAGTGGGTTTTTGCATGACACAGACAAGGTTTCTAAGTCAGAATTGCAAGTTTGGTATTGAAAACAAACTAACAGGTTGTTGATTTTGGTCTTTTCATGTTATTTGTGGACAATTACAAAAATATAGAATAAGGCAATCTTTATCCTTTGATTATCTCTTTACTTAAGAGATTGAATTAAATATAGATATTTGATTTTTAACAGGGCTCCTGCCATGGAACGCAGTGCCAGGGAAAGCCTGCGGCATAACTCTGTCCACTGTTTGCAAGACCAGAGAGGTAAATACCACGATAATAATTCAAGCTCTGCTGTCATGTTCTACAGTTTACCTGACATGAAATGAATGTGACATGTTATCGCCACATCGCCACTAATGCAAATCTCCTTCTATCAGTACCAAATGACCTATGACCTGTACATCGCTGCCTTCGCCGGTGCGGGCATCACTCTCTTGGCTCTGGTGAGTGATTATGCTTCAGCCGTGGCCAATTTGGCTGCGCTTCCACAGTGGGTTACAACAATAGTGTTATGGCTCATGTGACTAAGTGACGCTCAAAGTGTAGGCGGCGAGGCATCTCAGGCCTCCATGACTGATGACTTCTGTACTATTGCTCTCTGTTCCTCTTTCTCAGCTGACACAAACATCATAATAATGCCGTAATGTCTGGTGGTTTTCCAGCCAGGCAAATGGTGCAGCCATTAAACTGGCATGCTCCATTACAGAAGCTGTTATACGGATGGTATCTGCTATCAAATTAACACCATTAGCAGTTGATCATATTTGTTTTATTTGCAGTGTTTCAGTGTTGTGTATTTTTCTTCTTTTCACTTCTGTTCTGACACTTCCTCTCTCTGCTTGTGCTTCCATAGCTCACCTACACTGTGTCAACCACCTATAACTTTGCGGTTCTGCGGTATCTGGGGAGAAAGGGCATAGGTGCACGGTGTTAGGCTTCAGTCTGATCACAACCACCGACATGGGTTTCAAAAGGGACACCAACAACGCTCTACTTCCACATCATCTGCACAGAACCACCTGTGGTCACGGACTCCTGACAATGTCTTTATATTTTTACTTTTCTTGTTGAGAAGATTGTTCTCGGATTTTTTCTTTTTGTTGTTTTTTTTTATGTGTGTGAGGTTTGTCTGCTGTTTCAAGACGCAATAAGTCCTATTTCTGTATTTTCAATGCCGTATCACCAAAATATTGTTCTCATTGCGTACTGAGGTTAGTGTCTAAATTTCATTTCTGCTTCCTGTTGCACTCAAAACACAAATAATACACCACTAATGAATTAACATATATACGAAATAACCACCAATTTGCAACATATGTGCAGCTAGAATGCAGCTGTTGCAGAGAATAGGGATTACAGGTTACCATGGTTACCATCCCTCACATCTGGTTGCCATGGTGGCAGACAAGCACGCATTTGCAGTCTCACGCTGACCTCAGGACTTTTCTCACGGGCTGGAGAAAAGCCTCAACAATGGAGTCATGGCCATTTCTAAAAGCTAGCCAATGAGGAGACAGTCGTGGGGGCCACCTGCGCTACGAGGCTCTGCCAAGGGTTATATTACATGTCAAGGGAGGGGGTCCTCTGGACAAAGAAGGGGTTAGACCTCTCTAAAGCCTCAGTGCAGCTCTTCTGGGACAGCAACCACAGACAGAGCACCATCCACATGCTGCTCCATGACCCCCTCCACCCTGAGAATAATGGAAGCAATGGAATCAGTGAGGGGAGTGGAGGATTTGGGGTTATTTCGAATAGTTTCTTTCTGACAAAGGGACATACTTGTTTAGTTCTGATCTAGAAAGGTCTGAAATTGTTTCTCATAATTTTGAGATGGCAAAAGCACTAGGTGCTAACTTATTGAGTGACCTCATTTTATTCGACCAACAACACAGATTCCAAAAAAGTTGGGATGCCATGTAAAATGTAAATAAAAACAGACGGCAGTGATTTGCAAATCATTTGCGACCTACAGTCAGTTGAATACAGTTCACAGGCAAGATATTTAATGTTCAAACTGATAACCTTTATTGTTTTGTAAATATGCACTGAATTCTTAAGTTGACGCCTGCAGCATGCACCAAAAAAGTTGGACGGGAACAATAAAGGTTATCATTTAGAACATTAAATATCTTGTCTTTGTGCTGTGTTTGATTGAACATATGTAGGAAAGTATTTGCAAATTATTGCATTTTGTTTTTATTTAAATTCTGCAGTGTCCCTACTTTGATGGAATTGTGTTTTTAAAACACATTGTTGAGGTGTGAGTCCCCCCTGCTGTTAATGCATGACTGAGGTACTTCTATAGAGATAGGACAGCTTTGTTTTGTCTCTAATTCTTTAGGAATTTTATCGTAGTTATTGTATAACACACCTTTTTTACTTACCATAGCTGAAATTACACTGCCTTTTACACTTTGAGTATTACTAACAAGACCTTTTGCGGCTTAATAAGTAGGTTATTCTATTTGGTTGAAGCTTTACCCAGCGGTGAGTGGTGGATTTTGTGGCCGCTGGCTGTTTGATGATTATTATTTTCTTGTGTTGGTAAAATTTGATAATAAAAAGAATATTCTTTGAAGTGTTCGTGCGGAGTGCCTGTGAAAACACATGCAGTGTACGGTGTAGTGCCACCGTGCTGAACTGGCGCTCCATCCTTGGCTTCCTGCCACATCTAGGGGGCCAAGGTATTTTGTAAGGTGTTTTGTATTCTCTCCTCTGGTGTCCACAGGTGCACTGTTCCCTGCACTTGGCTGTGAACCAGGTGTATCAGAGGAAGCTGAGGCACAGGGCGAAAGAGGAGAGGAGAGGCTACGACCTGTATGGGCGGCTGCAGAGAGATAGGGGAGGGACGATGTGCTCACCGTACCCTGCAAACACGCCTGACATCTCCCGACAGAGCCTCTAGTTTTCCATGATGACCATTACAATTAAGCTGGTTATCAAAATTATACTGTTTTGTAAAGTGTTTGAATTTATTAGTACAACTTAGTAGTTCCCTTCATTATTTGTTTTCATTAAAATACAGGCTATTCTGTGTGACGATGGAAAATGGAACAAATGCAGTTGGCAACTTGTTTTTTGTTGTACTTTATTTTACAGTGCACTAATGAGACGAAACATAGTATCAAAAAACAGACAAAAAAGTAGAAATAATATGTTCTTTATTTGACAGTAAACAAATACAACTATAGCCAAATTACACCTTAAACCCAACCGTATAAGAATAAGACCAATCAAGCTGTCCTTTGTATCAAATTAGCCGTAACCTAGAAATTATGTTCTTTATTAGACAGCATTAGACCCTTATTAGTCTTTATTGGAGCGTAATTTGGGACACATTACAACAGAAATATACTGTTAACTGAAGTGTATCATTTCCCCACTATTAGACCTTTATTAGATATGTGATTTCACTTCAGTTTACAGCACAGCTCTGTCGCAATGTGTCTCTAATTACCTTGTAAGAAAGTTTAATGATGTGTTCTTTATTACCTTTATTACAATGTCTAATAAGGATCTCATACTGTCCAAAGAACATATTATTTCTAGTTTTTGTATAATTTGATACAAAGTACATCTTATTATTGTATTGTAAAATAAAGTGCAACATTTTTTTTTTCAACTGAGCCATAACCATTCAATATTTGGTTTTATTTCCTGTAATTCTCTGCATTTGACTGTGAATAGAATATATAGTTTCTGTATTTTTCCTTAAGTCAGATTTAAAAATATGTAGTTTGACAGGCAGACATGATGAAAGAAAAGTTTTTTTCTGCCCAGGTTTAATTTCACAGTTTGCGGTGCATGCTTGATATCCTTTTTAATGAAGGGGAAATAAACAGTATTCACTGTCTCCTGGGTTCCCACAAATACTTGGTCACTCAAGGACATTCAAGGTCTTGTGTGATGAAATCCAAACAAGATGCATTTGGGGTAAAAATTCAAGACCCGTGTGATTTACTCGTGATCTTGCTGACAAACAGAGTAATGCTTCATTTTAACATGGTAAATATTGGCTCTTTTTTCCCCCGATGGAGAAAATGGCTGCAGAAAGGTGGAGCGCTTAAGTATACTGATTAATTTAAGTGACCTAATTTGGTTTTAAAAATAGTTAAAGAGCTTTTGTTTCCAAACTTCAAAGTCATTTTTAAAGCCACACACTTTGATGAATTTTCAGGGCATGGGCACAAAAAACACAGACAAGATAAGAGTCTCCATTTGGTGTGTTGCATTTTTTTATTTGTAGCCAAGCACTGGAGAGTATACGCCACTTTGCCAGCATGTTGGCACACCCAGTCTCATCCTCTGTAGTGCAAAGGGGAATAAGGGAAGTTGTCCATTAGTCCAACACATAATCAAGATGAACAGTCTTTACTTCCGCGCAGCTTAAATCACACTCATGGGTCAAGCACTGAGAGTGAAACAGACGTTCAGTGTCACTTTGTACATTATTTTAAAATGAATGCCCTTTGCAATTTACATAAGCCATTAATATGGACAGTCCAAAGAAATTTGTTTTTACATTCATAAATATTACAGCACGTAAAAAAAAAAAATACTGACATTAGACAGGGATGCAGTGACAGAAGACAGCATCATAAGAGCGACACACTGTTGGGTTATGCTACCAGCTTGCAAGTACCAGCTGATTCTCAGGTAAGTTAGATTCCAGGTAAACACTGTGATAGGCTACATTATCTGAACAGGAGAACAACTGAAATGGTACCATAAGGAGACAAAATAATTCTGTTTAATACAGAAAATATGAATAACACTGACAAACGATAAACTAACAGCCCTCATTTTTGCTTTGGGTTAATGTAGGCTACCAGCTTGATTTTGCGAAAATGCCCTACTCAGTTCACAGTTAATACACTGTAAAAAAAAAAAAAAAAAAAAAGTTGAGAAAACTCTGGTTCAAGGCAACAGTCATCACTGTAAAAAGAAGTTTGAGAAAACACAAAATTTAAAGGAAATTTACTTAAATAGACAGTTTTGAGCGCAACTCTTACATTTTTAAAACATTTTACAAACTAATCCTTTGTTGTGATCATTTACGTTTCTTCTTTAGATAAACTTGAATCTTTGAGTTTTAGAAACCCCTAAAATTTTGTATTTCCAAAAATTGTGAGCCTGATTTGTCATTATTTGGGTGTTTGAAAATGTTTGAAAAACAGTTTCAATAGAAAATATAGTAATTATTAACCATTATTCACATTCACTTTGAGTTCAACAGTTTTTGAAATACATTTTTTTCTATAAATTGAGGATTCAAGTTTTTCAAAGATAAAACGTGAAGTATCTCAACATAAGATTACAGGTCAGCAAAACATTTATTTATAAATGGAAGAGTTTGATTAAAAACTCAATTCTGGTGAAGACAATTTCCTTGAAATTTTGAGTTTTCTCAACTTTTTGTACAGTGTAAAGTTTCTCTCCCTGTGAGTACTAATACTCGACACAACTTATTTAAACTCCAACAGCAATCATATGCACAAGCCATTTGTTATGAGCCTACATTAAAACAAAGATCCATGTAGTAAATAAATACAACCTGTACCTGATTGGGTTTGGTTCACTTTCACAGTTCACCATTAGTTTGCACACACACCGAAATATTAAGCAGTTTTTGACTTAAAAGGCAAATAATGTGATCTCAGACTGAGAGAATCCACAAGACCTTCAACTCAACAGGATAAAAGCTATGAGAACATGGACTGTAATTACATTTAATAACATTTGACCTTATTTATGCAACAGGTATGGTTGTTTGAACAGATGCAACATACAATATTACTCCAGCAGCAATGGAAATACTGATAAATTAATTTAAACATTAATGTTAAACTCAGTTTGAACTTAAGCATTGACTGTCAGGTATATAATATTACTATTTACTTGAACCGTGCAGGCAACCAACAATGCCCTCTGGCTGATAGCAGCAAAACCAAAGGGACAAATTCAAACGGCAGTAAGCCTGTATTTTAAAACACTGAAATGAAAGTAAAGTACCATCCAGATGAAAACAAGTAAACATTGTTAAGTTGTCAGAATACTAAATTGCACTCAATACTGTATGAATGGGATGATGCACAATGCACACATTAGTCTCAACAGCCTTAGCCCTCTGTTGAGGATATTTTAAATTTAACTGAGACTTAGAATGACTAGTCTGACAGCACACGGTGTGTACAATGTATCAGTTAAGCAGAGAACGCCTTCAGAGTAGGCAAAGCTAAGGGACTGGAATGTTTAGTCCTGCAACCCAATTAACAAGGCAGATACAGGATTACAAACATGCCATAATTATAAAAATTATAGTTAATTCTAATAACCGTAATCTCCACTAATACATCAGGAAAAGAGACTTTAATCAGCCCTTAATCAAACACTTAAGCCTAATGTAAATATCACTCAATGTCTGTTAAAAAAAAAAAAAAAAAAAGTTTACAGATGGAAATGTGCTTCACATAAAAACAAACAGCAGTTGATCAACAACAGTAGCAAAAGCAGCATTATTTTTTTTTAAGTCTGAAAGAACAGTGAACCTTACATAGAAAATAGGCCCATGTACATAAATCAAATAACAATGATCTGATAATGCCTAACTCATTCTCCTGAAACCTCCGGCTACACAGTAGTGCAGTGGGTATTAGAGCTGCAACAATAGTCGGCTAATAGATTATTCCCAGGGTTCCCAAACTGTTTCATCACAAGGACCCCCACAATAGATTCACATTAGACCACAGACACCTAATTTGAGTATTTTTTTAAGGTGTGAAGATACTAAAGTCTTCAGTATCAATCAATGATCAAACTAGGATCAATAGAATACAATCAATCAAAGCTACCAACCCTACTACTTCCCTTGTTCCAAGTTCCAAAAAATGCCACAAAAAATTAAATGTTCTATTCTTCCTTTTGCTGGTGACCCCCTAGCACCCATTCAAAGACTCCTGTTAGTCCCTGGACCTCAGTTTGAAACACGCTGTTTTAGTCGATCGACTTGAAAAATAATAACTGCCAAGTATTTTGATAATCTATTAATGAATTTTTCCATTCAAAATGGCAGAAAATGCTGTTTCAGCCACTCACATATGGAGATGTTCCTGTTTTTCTCTGTTTTATATCTCATTAAATTGAATATATTTGGGTTTTGAACTGTCAAAACAAGACATCACCTTTGAGAATCTGGGCTGGACATGTTTCACTATTTTCTGACATTTTATAGAAAAAACGATCAACTGATAATGAAAATAAATGTTAGTCGCAGCCCTAGTGGTATAAGATGTAATAGTCAAATGAATAAAAGCACCACGATAGCTCATACCCACTGCTTACAGTCAGAGCTGCAAGATTAAAGCTCACAATTCCCTTACAGACAAACAAGGTCATCTTCTTTTACAGAGCAGCAATCACTGAACTTCCTCGTACCTCAAATCACACTGGTCATTATACCAATACTGGGAGTTCCAAAGCACAATATCTACCTGGACTGAGGACACTATAACTCACACTGTCTGTGTCCAGGAAACATAGCAGCCCTCCACCTCTGCTAAAAGATCTGACAGCAAGAAAAATTTGATGTTGTATTCAAAGTCCCTCTAAAACCTGGAAAAATCAGCCCACGGACAGACTGCTGACTAGTAATAAGACCAACTGTATGTTGCTGTGCCAAAGGTAGAGTGTGCTCTTCAAGAGAGGACTGCTATATTGTCTCATCCGTTGTATTAGTTAAAATGATCTGAATTAAAATTAATGCTCTGAAAGCAGCACTATTTGACTCCTGCAAAGGCAGACGAAGCTGAAGCTGGGTAACAATGTTTTTGTGCAACACTACTGAAAGCAGACAGAGTACAAAGGATGAGTGTGCCTGTTACAGTGTGCCTGTACCTTGAGCAATAATTCAACGTTGCAGATACCAGCTGAATCCCTGACACGGCCCTCCCCAGAGCAGCTGTATCTTATCCACATTATCTTTAGGGGAGACTGTGCTCAGTACCTTGTACCTATAGTATGTGTACCATAAACAATATCTGACCTGCTCTCAAAACTGCCACGGGCAAGTTTAGGCCAGAGAGATTAAGACAAGGTGGATTCACACCTGACCAATCAGCAGCAAGACGTGCGAGAGGTTTTGCGGTTGCCATGGAGATCGATAGTACTACTCAGTAGCGCATGGTCAATCTGGTCCTCAGCAGCCAGCACCTCCCTGACAGCCGCCTCGAATGCAGCTGTGACATTAGTGTCATCCTTAGCACTGGTCTCAAAGTAAGGGCAGCAGCCATTCTCTTCACACCAGGCCCGTGCTTCATCCTCCCCCACCTCTCTCTGCTCCATGTCCACCTTATTTCCCAGTACCACAAAAGGGAATCGCTCAGGGTCTTTAACGTCTGAGTAGTACATGAACTCCTTCTTCCAGCAGCCGAGGTTCTGGAAGCTCTGCAGGTCGTTCACAGCGAATGTGAGCAGGCAGCAGTCGGCGCCTCGGTAGAAGGGCGTGCGCAGAGATTTAAAGCGCTCCTGACCTGCCGTGTCCCAGATCTGAAGAGTGACCAGGCGCCCATCCACCTCCAAGTCCCGGTTGAGGAACTCCACGCCGATGGTGTGAAAGGACTGGGAGTCGAAGCGGTCTGTGACATAGCGGTTCATTAGGGAGGACTTGCCCACACCACCATCTCCCAGCAGGATCACCTTCAGCAGCAGGCTCTTCCCGCTCATCATGTTTCCTCCCACCCAGCCAGGCCTCCTCACTGGGTTACAGGCCTCCACACCAGGTGGCAGAACAGGGCCAATTTAACCTAGAAATGGGAAGAAGTGCAAAATAGATACTTACTAAGCAATTTAAGGGAAACACAAGTCACCATTGGGCAATAGGAAATGGAAATACTGACTTCACAGAAAACGTTCAACTCCCAAACCAGCCTGAGGGCTTGACTGTGCTGATAATCAGAGATTGGGAGTATTTCAATTAAATGTATTTAAAAGGTTCATTTAATCACTTTTGAGTATTTTGTAACTTGTAATTTGCTGGACAGAAAACACAAGATGTTATTTATAACAAAATACTTAACGCGCTTATAGCTGTGTATTTGAAATATTTAAAATACATTATCTAATATGTCATTTTGATAAGATAAAGATATGGGATCAAAATATAATCTGATATTGCATGCTAAGCAAGCAAGCTTACTGAATGACACTGATATACAACAGGACAGAAGAGCAATTAGCAAACATGTAACAAACATTCCACAGATAAACAGGTTAACCGGTGACAGTATCATAATTTGGTTTTAAAGGGGCCTCTTTGAAAGGCTCAGTTGTTCATAAGCGAAAATGGGTGTGAGATTCACCACTTTGTGAAAAAACGTGTCAGCCAATAGTCCAACAGTTTAAGAGCAACTTTTCTCAACACAAAACTGCAGCATATAAAACTATACATATGCAACAAGGCTGAAAAACAGTATTGAATACTCATAACCTTTGACCCCTCAGGCAACAAAAGGATACTACATGGACTTGGGAACACTTCAGAAAACCATCGTCAGTAAACAGTTTGTTGCTGTATCTACAAAGCCAAAGCCATATATCTACAATATCCAGATAAAATGAAGACTTGTCTGGACCCAAGCTCATCTGAGATGGACTGACACAAACTGGAAAAGTGTGCTGTGTTTTGATGAGTTCACATATCAAATAGTTTTCAGATATCATGTATGTCGTGTCCTCTGAGCTAAATAGGAAAAGGACCATCCAAATTGTTACCAGGACTAACTTCAAAAGCCAGCATCTGTGAAGGTATGGGGGTGTGTTAGCATCCATGGCATCATGGGTAAGTGTCACATCTGTGAAGGCACCAAACATATCGAAACATATCGAGGCATCGTCTCTTCCAGAGACGTCCCTGCTTATTTGAGTAAGACAAATCCAAGACACATTCTGCCACAGTGTGGCTTTGTAGTAAGAGAGTTCAGGTACTAGACTGGCTGGCATCATACTCAGTTCCCAACTGCTTATTGAGTGCCGTTGAAAGAAGAGGTGATGTGTCACAATGGTAAACAAGCTCCTGTCCCAGCTTTTTTGGAACATGCTGTGGCATCAAATTCAGAATGAATGTACATTTACAAAAAACAATAAAGTTAATCCGTTTGAACATCAATTATCTTGTCTTTGTACTGTATTCGGTTGAATATAGGTCAGAAAGTTTTTGAAAATCATTGCATTGTTTTTATTTATGTTTTACACAATGTGCAAACTTTTTGGGAAGTACAGTCATACTTACTAGCTAGTAACATTAGTATAACTGGTGGACTTTTGTGTTGGTTAGGTAGAAAAGCTTAAATTAAAGAAACTAAAACTGTCATGCAAAAAAAAGTTAGATGTTAGCTGTGCTGAAAAACATCTAAAAGTGAAATGGAACAACTGCTTTGGGTTCACAAAGGAGAATACTTTTTTTAGGTTGCTGTTGATATTGGGGGGGGGGGTTGGTTCTCTTCTACCAATTTGTGCTCTATCATACTCTTTTGTAATGATACTGTTTTACATCTTTTGCACTCATTCAACAGGTTGCTCGTAAAATTGTTGGAAATCTTAGAAATGTACTTACTCCACTGCTTTTATATTTATCAATGTTCAAAAAGGCATAAATGACCCGTCTTATTGTCATCCAAAAGAACTAGTGCATCACTGTGGCCTAACATATTCAGTTCCCCCAGCTGCATTTCATTTGGTTGTTCACTCAGTCATTCAATGGTCGCTCTGACTGACAGAAGCCAACCTGCATGCACCCCTGAATTTGTAGCCTCCCACTTCGAAGATATCCTGATTGGCCACTTAAAAATCTATCATGTGGAAAATTAGCAGAGCTCATCTTTTCAATGTAGGGGGCTTAAGGTCAGACCAGTATTGAGGCTGCTAAATCCCTAAAATGTGACAATATCAGTTTTGATAGAATATATTTAGGTGTTTTTATCCAGCTATATTGATTCATATCGATACACATCAGCCAATGAATACCAGCTAAACTAAAGTATTTAATTTAATTCTTTGACAAATGCTCTATTAAAGCCAAATTATATTTGTGAAATATTTTTCATGTATTTTAGTAGAAAAAGTAAATGGAGATTTGAAGAGTAAAAACTGCTGGTTGCTTTTGTTGTAAAAGTGATGTTGATTAGATCTGGTTCATTCAGGGCTGTGGAATAGTAAATCATCCATCTCCGCTCACTGTATCTCAGCAATTCTGACACTCAGGTATTAACATATAACAGGTTGTATGAACTTCTTTTGACAAAATGTTAAATTATTTTTTATCTTATCAGTATTTACCCTGGAAAGCAGATAATTATTGGTTATCGTCTTCATCCGTATTGTGCATCCCTTACTATTTTGTATTTTATTTAACTATATTTGAAACACAAGTGCTTGCCATTTGTAACAAGACACTTTGTGTATATTTTCTGCCCATCTTTGGTAATGATTCAGTGTTGATAACAAGGGGAAAAGACAGCTGTTCTTGCAGCATTCAACCCTAAATTAACCTATCTGACAAGACATGAAAGCGATCTGACAGATGTGTAATGGTTGACTAGTTTCAGTGACACAATAACAGGGGTGAAGGACCGTGATGTCTGCAAAAGGTCTCTGGCTGAAGTTCTGGGCTTGATGATTACAGCCTTGTTGTTTACTACATGACACAGTAATACAGACTGATCATCATCTACACAGGCACTAATGCTTGTACACAGCGCAGGACATAAAAGTTATCCTAAATAAATGGTTTTATGACCTGTAGAAACAGGAGAAATGTTGGAGTCCTACGCCACAACAACAGGGACGAGTCAGGACCCTTAGCTGAGTCTGGAAACGACCACTGCACTTGCGCAGACCACAAACATGCACCAGCTTGTTATCAACTGTAGCTGGAGGCTAAAACTCTGATTAAACTGCAGGCGATGCTCCTGCGAAACTGTTCACGAAGTGTTTCAAAACAGAAGTTAACTGGGAACCGAAACAGGTAACAGATTTCTAAAAAGAGGAAACTTGAATGCATCTGGCAATGTAACTGTTATGTGTGTGGCGGCTTAGCAAACCTTAAAGCCAACGAGCAAGCTAGCCGGCTAGTGTGAGAGCTTGTTGACATTCCAGCCTGGTCAGGCTAGCCGTTAGCCTCAGAGCATCTGCGACTCAAAACTATTTAAAAAAAACACTGTAAGCAGCCAAAGTACAAATGGTGCATTGAGGTGATTTATCTATAATTAAATGCACCAACTATACTGTTTACAGAAGAAATATGTTATGTCACTCACCCTGTTCCTTATAGTTTATATTGCGTGCTCTGCCTGCTCCACATCTGAGATTGTCGTGACGTGCGCGTCCACATCCAGGAGCTTCACGTGCACACGGCCGTGGCACACCAAGGTCCTAAAGCCCTTCATTTTCCTTTGCTGAAGTGATGACAACAAAGTGTCACTGTGAGGTGTGTGTGGTTACTGTGCGAATGGACCGTGGGCTACTAATCACTTTGCAGATGAAATGTATATATTGTGTTTGGGACTATTGGTTGGAGAAGAAAATTAAAGAAGACATTTTAGGTTCTGGGAAATTATGTTTAGCATTTTTCACACTTTTTTGATATTTTACAGATTTATTGATTTATCATAATGACAGTATGCCTTAGTTGCAGCCTGCAGTTGTAACATGCTGTCTCTCTCAGACCACAGTGTTGGTTAACACACTAGTACTAAACAAGGGTTAAAAGATACTAAGGTAGAAACAAAATACTATACAAGAACCAAGAATTTAAAACTTGACAAGCTAAGCTCAGGGCCAGGGGAGCATTAATAAGGCACATTAAAGAACAAGAACTGTAATGATAATATCAACTGTAATGAATCATTTTAGTACGAATAGAACAAATAGTGCAATAGGTTGTACAATAATAACAATGCAATAATAGGTTATAACACTCTCACAGGTGCTCATTATAAGGAATTTTACTTTTGGTGCATTTTGCTCCTAATATATCTGGACTTAGGTACTCAAGGCCTCAAGTAAAATATCAAGCAAAGGGCAATATCTGTCAACTTTGCCTTTAGATAGGATTGACAATAATATAGGTACAAAACTGCAATTACGAGTCACAGATATACAATTAAAATAGTCAAGGATAAAAAAAACCTTATCTGCAGTGGGAACCACCTCTTTTTAGTCATTCAACCTGTAATTAAAAAAAATCGATTATTTAAAATACTAACTTAGTAGGTTAACTTTCTTTCATTTCAAAAATTACTGTTATTAGCAGTAGTATTATTTGCATTGGTTTTTTTTTTTTCAAATCAAATATTGAAAGCAAATGAAGGAATGGATACTGTTTTAAAAATATAAGTAGTATAGTGGTATAAATGTACTAGATTGTTGCTATGATTATTTTTGTATCTCTTATAATTTCTGTACATCCACACCCCCGCCATCAAAACACAAAACAAAACAAAAAAACAAACAAAAAACATTTGAGTCCACTTTGTCTAAACTGAACACTTAACATCTAGTAGAGCAATTTACCCTCCGGAACTGTAAGCGGCGTGTTGCAGCTCGGGTTGACTTGCGATTCAGAGAAGAAGAACAGCGGGACCGTAGAAGAAGAATCCGGCTGTTTTTATTCCCAGTGCACCGTTGGCTGCTATCAGACAGCATCCTGCCCTCAAAACCAGTTTGTACAGACAATAACTGGATATTTTTGTTTGGAAGAATAAAGAAAAACGCATCTTCATGTGTTTGCTGCAGTGACAACGGTAGGACACAGTGTAAATGTTTCGATAGTTTGTTGTATGAGTGAACTCGCACATAGGACTGAAATGTTAGTCAACTGCTAATGTTTGTTCAACGAAGTTTGTTACAAAGAGAAATAACTGGATCCGTGACGCTCTGATTTAGGTTGTGAGCGCCAAAGCTGGATTAGGAATCAGTAGACAGATGAGACAGCTGATTTGTCCTTTTGTATGGTGACCTACTTGTATCCAAATATCTCTGATATGTGTTGTCTGATCTTTCACACTTTGCAGATGGCAGGGAGGGGCAGGATGGTGTCCTGTGTGTGTCTGGGGCTGTTTGGTGTCCTGTGCTGGGTCTGGGTCTCCTTCGCCTCCTTTCCAGACGATCAACTTCCCCTGGAGGCCTTGGATGCAGCAGATCGAGGAGCCTTTCAGCCCCAGAGTGCTCTGTCAGAGATGGAGTTTGCCTCCATCAGTTCATACACAGGACCTGGCAACAGTGACCGCCGCAGCAACAAAGAGCTGCCCATTATCCTGTGGTGGAGCGGGGGACTGTTCCCACATTTTCCCGGTGACACTGAACGCATCGACTGTGCCAGATCCTCCTGCCTGGTCACAAGCAACCGCAAGGTACCACAGATATTTAACCTTGGCTCAGGCAGAAGGAGGATGCATGCATGACATTAATAATAATTATCATCTGAAGTTGTTCTGCCAGTAATCTTGAGTTTGATCTTGAAAGGTGCAGCTGTACAAACGGACAGCATCCATCATCTTTTATGGGACAGACTTCAGGGCATATGAGGCACCGCTCCCTCGTCTCCGCCACCAGACTTGGGCACTGTTCCATGAAGAGTCACCCATGAATAACTACATCCTCTCCCACGGGCCGGGCATCAGGCTGTTCAACTACACGGCCACGTTCCGCAGGGAGTCAGACTACCCTCTGACCCTGCAGTGGCTGCCCTCGCTGGACTACCTGCTGACGCCTGTAGCCGTGTCCCTGGAGGAGAAGAACCAGCTGAGGGGGAAAGGCCTGGCTCCTGTCCTCTACATGCAGTCTCACTGCGATGTCCCATCAGACAGGGATAGATATGTCCAGGAGCTCATGAAGTACATTCAGGTACAGTGCAGATATGTTTTCTCATGGCCATTTTTGCTAAGGCTGCTCAATCCATTGAGATAGTGTCAGAATTGTAGTGTGGCCAAGCGCAATATTCAAATTATAGAAGCTGCAAATGTTCAATAAAAGAAAGTATTGTGAAAAAAAACAGCATTATAATGAAGTACTGCCCTGGCCTACAAATCTTGTTCTCTAAATCTAAGAAAACATGTTTGTTTGGTACAGATCCCATCAAATGTCACATCATCATGATTTTAATAGTTAAGTAGTGATCATTTCCACTAATCTTGGATCTCATTGCATGCTTTACATTGGCACATGCTAGATGAATATGGCTCTTTCTTCTTTAGTGCTTGTGCCTGGATGCATCAAGCCAGTTTGGCTAAGATTGCCCTTCAGTTTTCATTAAAGGATGCCTTAGGAATAAATGAGTTGCATAAAATCACCACAAGGACGTCCTTTAGATGTTGTAATTGTTGAAGTGTTTGACCTTAGCTACTTATGTATCCCCTTTTGTGTTGCTACAAGGTCCTCAGTGACCATTTTTCTCAGAAGATTTTCAGGGACCCACACCGGTCCCCTAAACATGAAATAATTAGTGGAACATAAGACAGTGGATGAATTTACGGTGATTGAAGAGGAGGAAAAGACACGTCTTTTGAGACATTGAAAAAGAAAACTAAAAAATGTGCATCTATGGTGTTGGTCTTTACCTGAAAAAGTTTGGGAACCCTTGGTCTAGGCTATAGATGCCCTTCAGTTTATACTAGCAATTTTGTAGCTCGCCAAACATTGGCGTAACTTTGTCTCACTTTGTGTCCTCTGTTAGCTATGCTTGTGTGTATTTGTATTGGCAGCTGGGCTGAATTTACTTTGGATTACGTGTTCGCTTGTGTTTTCCATATTTTTTGAGGAGAACAACATTCTCCTCTTCTGTCCACTTTGGCTTTCTCTTTGTTTTCTCTGTATTATTAGAGGGACATTTCAACCCCAAATCAAAAATACATATTTTTCCCCTGGCCTGTTGTGCTGTTTATCCATTTAGATTGTTTGGTTACTGAGTTTCGGACATATCAGCTGTTGAGATGTCTCTGTTAATCTATAATGGAAACTAAATGGTACTCAGCACCAAAGGAAAACATTTGAAAAATTAATAACCAGTGTCTTTTTCCAAAAATCATAACCTGATTAATCAAAATAGAAGATTAGAAAGAAAGTAGTTCTGGTAGATTCTACTGCCAATATCTCCAAAACCAGACAACTCACACCAAAAGCTGGATAAATAGCACTATTGGACAAAAATGTTTCCAGTTATTATAACTAAGAAGGAATAATTACAGTTCCACAATCCACATGCTGTAGCATTGCTGTGAATAAAATTAACATAATTACTTTTGCAGATGTTGGTAGGCACAAAACCTGAAGGAGGAAGTACCATTTATTCCAACATTCTTTTTACAAAAAGGGAATGGTATTAAAGTGTGATTTGTTGGTGTATTATTTATTTCAAGCGCATCCACTGACATTTCGTTCCCGAGTAGAACACTTTCTTTTCTAAATTGTCTTATTTTGCCTCTGCTGCTGCTCTGTGAAAATGTCAGGACACGTTTCTGCTCGGTGTTGAATACCATTTTCAGTAGCCTCCTCCATTTTGAACCCTACCATAGCCTTTCATTACAACAAATATCAGCTGGCTCATGTGCGCTGAAAGTCTCCAGCCTGGAGTCTTCCTTGTCTCCACTTGCACAGGTTAGTAAGTCAGAGTCATTCATCTTCACACTTGCAGCTGCAGTCACACCTCTGTAAATGCTTTGTAAATATAAGCCTCAGTGTAATGTTTGTGAATCCACATCAGGGATATGAAATGTGTGTGTGAGTTCAATTAGAAACGTCTCATTGGGGTTTTATGAAAAATGCAGATCATTAACTGGCGCTGGTGTCACATTAATAATCTCCTCCCTAATAATTCCTCAGTGTGCCCTAGTCTTTCTCCTTTCTCACACATTATTCTCCTCTATGTAGGTGGACTCTTATGGGAAATGCTTGAACAACAAACCTCTGCCTGAACATCTGGAGGACACTTCCACAGCTACTGGCGAAGAGCAAAACTTTATGAATTTCGTCGCACGCTACAAGTTTCACCTGGCACTGGAGAACGGCCTGTGTCTGGATTACATGACAGAGAAGCTGTGGCGGCCTCTCCATCAGGGCTGCGTGCCCGTCTATCGAGGCTCCTCCGTCGTGGCGGACTGGATGCCCAATGACCACACTGTCATCATCATCGATAACTTCCCCTCGCCGAAAGCTCTCGCTGAATTCCTCAAACATCTTGACACGAATGATGATGAATATGCAAAATATTTAGAGTTCAAGAACCCCAAACGCATCACTAACACTCGTTTGCTGGAGGCTCTAGAGACCCGCGAGTGGGGGGTTAATGACATGAGTAAACCCAACTACCTGAATGGATTTGAATGTTACGTGTGCGACCAGGAGAACGCACGGCTGGCAGCAGAACGAGCCTATAGGAAGGCCCCGAAGAAGAACCCGCCCCCTCAGCCTAAAATGGCCAACAACTCTCACATGGGGTGTCCCCTGCCCAGCCCGGGGTATGGACACGTCCAAGACCTTCCTACAGATGATGGGTGAGCTTGTCTTAAATTATTCACCGTGCCAGGTGTGAAATCCGTCCTCCTCCTGTGCTTTAATGTGGACAACAACATCCCGAGGGGGGGGGAGAAATCACTCTATTTTAATGGTCTAATTAAAATATTCTCTGTGATGAGCCTAATCTGTTTGTATATCTGTCCGCAGATGGTTGCAAATATGGCCTCAGGATTACTGGCAGAGTCTGGACCAAGCGGAGGGGCTGGAGTCTCTGATAAGACATAACGAGTCAGACCCTTCGCTGCTCTGGAAGCATATCCAAAACATTGCTGTGAGCAGAGCCAGAGGAAAACACTGACACAGGCCCTGAAACAGACAGACGATGGAGCGCGTCCAGGATTACAGGGGTGTCCCATAGTATGCATCCCCTCTGTTTAAATGAGGGAACGAAGCAGAAATTACTCAAATTTTTGCACCTGAGCCAGAATCCTTTTACCCTTATGAGCAGTTCAGTTTGACTGTAACAGATTCTGATATTGTATTCAGCTGACATAATACCTTTGTCCTTTTTATTCCAAGTTCAATAATGGGAAAATAATGTTTTAGAGCGCTATATGCTAATATTTTCAAGCAGTTTTACTACTATAACTGAGGTGCCCTTTCTCCGCCTTGCATTGTTAACATTAACTGCATGCAGTGCAGTTGTTCCACAGAGGCACATTCTCATGGGAGGCAGGTTTTCATTGGACTGGGGCAGAGCCAAAGACTTGTCCTCTGTACCGAGGGAGCTCTGCCTAACTGTGTGTGAAGACCATCAAGGCGCTAGCCAATGAGCTACATTAGCCTCTTTACAGTTACTCAGCAGGTAGCTGATGGTTATTATTAGCTAAAGTCACATTTGTGTACACAGGTGTGATAAGTGACTATGCAAGGAAAATGTTATTTCACTAAGGAGTCCGGAGGAAGGCAAATGTAAAGTTAAGCATGTCTCCCCTGTTGGAAATAACCACTGTATTTGCAAAGTAGTTCTCAGGAACAGCCCATGTCATGAAACTCTTTAGCAGACACTTTATGACAGTGGTTCTCAACCTTTTTGAGTCACGACCCCTGAAGTTTGTAACTGTTCAATTACAGAAAAAATCATAATTTATTCAGGGTAATGTTGTGTTTCCTTGGTAGCTGTTAGTTGCTATAACTTCCATGAGAACACAGGATACGTCGGTTACGTCAGAGTGAGTGAGGAAGTGTGCAAATGTGATTAAATATATTACCTATTCCAAGAACATGATTTCTGCCTGAGGCATATAGGTTAGATTAGATTTTCATCTGCAGTGGTGGTTGTTTAACAATGAAGGAAACAGCTCCCATAATCCTATGCTACTTCAGGTGTCATTCAATTACATCTTTTGTTTAAATGTAAGAGAGACCCCTAGCAGCAAAACATACATGTTGTACATTTATTCGATCAGTTTTTTGGTCTATAAAATGTCAGAAAATGGTGAAAAATGCTGATCAGTGTTTCTCTAAGCCCCAAATGACGTCCTCAACCGCCTTGTTTTGTCCACAGCCCAAAGATATTCCGTTTACTCTCATACAGGACTAAAGAAACCAGAAGATATTCACATTTAAGGAGCTGTAATCAGAGAACTTTGATTTTTTTTTCTTTCTTTGATCATTTAACTAATTGTTGCAGCTCTTGTAGAAATTATTGTCTAAAATACAGCCCTCGTTTCCCATCACGTTTGCCGAACTGTTCAGTTTGTTAAGGAAACAGTTCAAATACTCAGTCCTCTGACAATAACACTACAACCACAGGGAAAGACATAGACAGTTTATTAAATAGGATTTAAATATTTAACATACAGCCTGTGGCTCTAACTCACTGTTTGGACTCAAATACTCATTTTTGGATGAGCAGTTGTTACTTAATGGTCCTCTAAGTTTGATATTTGATGTTACAATATGTTACTCTTTGTTACTGTTTTTGTCTGTTCAGAACTCAGTAGTTTATGTTGGTTATTGTCATCTGGTTTATAGTTTTAGCAATTAGTGAGGTGGCTGTTACATTCCTGGAGGCCAGCTGTATTTTGCATATTTTTGAGAGCTTGTCCCTTACATTTACTGTCTTCAAGGAGCTGACGTTGCAGAGAACTGTTCGCTGGCTTTGATTCTGTGTCGTTTGCCGCAATATTTTATTTCATCATCCCTGGTTATTATCTCATGGCCCCCTTGGAGGTCCCGACCCCCAGGTTGAGAAGCACTGCTTTACAACATTGCCCATAACTGTTTCCTTTTACATGATGCTAAGCTCATGTTTATGTGCAATATATTTTTTTTTTTAAAATCTTGCTTTTTTGAAACATGTAACTGAGACTCCATGACAGTCCTGTGTATTTTCCAGAACATTGCCTTTGTAACACGACGATTATATAAATCATTTTATTTTCTTAACAAAGCATCATACATGTGAACACACTGTTTTCTATCCAGAAGAGCAAAGTAACATTTTCTAATAAAGTCATTTTCTTGCATAACTAGTGTTGTTAAATCATAATATTGTACCCCACTTTCCAGTATTAGTCTGTTCACAGTTGCTGTACAGACACATCCTTCATAGGTTACTGAGGCAGATACAGCTTTCACCACCAGGAAGAAAAAAAAACACAACACAAGCTTGTGTAACATGTTTGAGAAATTAGAAATTTAACCTAACATAAGAATCAAGTAATCATATTGTTCACTCTGTAACATTCCTCTTTGATCACTATAAACCACATCATTCCTGAGTTCAAACCAAGCACAGTCCAAACTTTGTGAAAGGCCACTTCTCACTTTATATGCAAATGAACATGAGGGAAGGGGATGAGGATAAGAGGCAGCTGAAGAGCTTCAATAATCACTCGAAGGCTTTGGAGTAGCAGCTCTCGCAGTTGACTTTCCCACCATGTAGGAACATACTGTCGAGAAGGTCTCCCATTGGCTTACTACACACGGCACACTGAAAAAAGAAAGGGAAGAATGTTATTAGAAAAATGTAATTAAGAGAAAATGCAGTGAAGAGCAGTGTTTTTGTCCTTGAAAGTCTCTCATACTAATTTATCGCTCCATACAAAACTGCAGCTTTGAAACACAATTAAGTGGTTAAACCTTTGATTCATGGACTGGAAATATGCAATAGCAAGATATAATTTGTATTTGAAGACTTATTTAAAAAATGACTGTTAAAGGGGGAAAATTTGGCACTATTCATGTTGGATGTCCAGTCAGTGTTGATGGTAACTGTAGTCAAGTGAACCACTAAATTCCTCAGTGTGGCTTTACTGACCAAGAAAACTGACTTCTACTCCTGCAAAAATCTGTAGTTCTGTAGGAAGAACTACAGGCTATTTCAACTTGTATTTCTAGTCTCCTCCTCCAGGTAGCCAGGGAATGTGTTTTTGTCATCTAACACCATATTTTGGCAAACAAAGTAATAGCTACAGGTTAGGGTGGTGATACACTGCAATATGGGTGTGTGAGTCAAAAGCTTGAGTGCAAAGCATCCTGGTACATGCAGGCACTGCAGGCACAGCTCTGGAGCAGGAGAACTCAGTTTTCTTGGTCAGTATAGCGTGGACTGGGGACTTTGTCATTTACACACTGGACTGGACATCCACATGAAAAGCGCAAAATGTTTCCATGAAGGAACAAAGGTTAGTGATTATAAATATTAAAGGAATAATTTGACATATTGGGAAATACATATGTCAGCTGTTAGATAAGAGGATTGATACCACTCTCGTGTAGATCTGTCTGTCTTAGCATAAAGACAGGAAACAGGGAAACAGCCTTGCTCTGTCCAAACTTAAAAAAAAAACTACTAGTATCAGCTCACTAATTAACATATTATATGTCTTTACTTAAAACATGTGGTTGTATAAGGGGTTATCTGCTGGGCTATTTGTTTGTCAGGAGCAGTTTCTGGAGTCACCAATGGTCAGGGTTGGGTGGTAACAAAATAAATGTAACAGAGTTTCGTAATCAGGATACAAAAAACAGTTACTAAAAATAAAAATTAGCAACACATTGAGTAAAAATGGGGATTATTAGCAGGATTATAATTTTAAAATACATTTTAAAATAAAGAATGATATACTACTACGCACAGTATACACACATTACAGCACAAATCTTTCAAATGCTTTCTCTGTGTAGAAAATTTCACCTTTGTTTTGTTTTAAATCAGAAAAGGGGGACTGACATCACAGTATATTTCTGCCTTTTGACTGAAAATGCTGTTAGACCAAGTGCTAACGTTAACTACACAGAAATCCAGTTAGCTATCGTGTCAATACTTTCAGTAATAATACTGCTGCTGTGACCACCGAGAAATATTTGGGAAATGTAGGTGGTGATGCTGTTGACCGGGATGGTATATAGATAAAATTACAAGCCTCAGTCCAGAATAAGTTTATGTCAGTTTACTGGAAAGTGAAGCGTGAAGTGTGAATAGCAAATTCAAGAAAGTACATTTAAATGAGCATAATTAATCCAAACGAGCATTCACATTTAAAGGGAGGAATAAAGCAGGACCAACAATTAATAAACCAATCAACCAACATAAATCATTTTTGCATTGAGATAATCCAAAAGTAACAAAAGTAATTGAGTTATAGTACTTTAATATTGTGATATTTGGATTAGGTTACTTACTACATATTTAACAGGTAAATAGTATCTGTATCAGAAACCCTCCCAACCCAGTGGTTGCCTGGTAACTAGTTGTGATGTAGGCGGAGTCTTGAACTATGGACAGAGCCACACGAGCTCATTCCTCGTTTCCAGTCTTAATGCTGAGATAAATTAAAACTGGCTCATGGCTGCAATGATATATTTATTATACAGACATGAGAGTGGTACCAATCCTCTCATCTAACTTTCTGCAAAAAAGAATATAAACATATTTACCAAAATGTCAAACAGTTTCTTTCAGGGGAACAAAAGCTCATTTTCTCTGTCAGTCCCTTCAAGGGCATGTGAATGTGTCCAACAATTTATAGTCCAATAAATGCCAAGTTGTGTCTTCAGCAGAACTGTATCTGTGCAGACAGATGGATTACCTTGAAGCAGGCAGGGTGGCAGTTGATATTGAGGTGCTCGATGGAGATCTTGGCATCGTTGCCCACCAGCTCTCCGCAGTATGTACAGGTGGATGACAGCGAGCCGCTGGGGAGACACAGCGAGTTCGAGTTAGTTGGTCACCGACTCAAGCGGCTCTCATGCAGCTGCAGCTCTGTCTAGTAAAATAACCTGTGACCCTTTCTGTCCTGTGCGAGGGAACTTAATAAGTGTAAATAATCCTTTGATGTCCCCGCTTAGCCTCCTAATGAGCAGGCTTGGTGGAATTTCTGCCCTACTGCTTACACATATCCAGTTTCGTCAGAACTGGAGATAACGAGGCAGGGGGAGAAAGGGCTCCGGCTTATAGCTTGTTTAAAACAGGTTTACGGAATTGTGTTGTTACTGGGAGTGAGCGGGGGAGCAGCTGTAAGAGTACCTGACAAATAATCTGACCCATTATAGAAACTGCAGAAAATGTACATGCGTTAGCTGCTAAAACATTTGCAGCTGAAATGTTTGAAGTGTCAATGACAGCCACCTGGTCACAATTCTCTCATATTACAGTTAAATAGCACACTAAAATATGTTTCTGAAAAAATGTTAGGGGAGAAATAGGTGACGCAGTAACAGAAACTTATTTGATCAACACTGTCTAGTTTGACAGTTTGATCTTACTTTTGGGAGGCTCAGTTTCCGAGCAAAGCACAAAATGGTGGCCACTAGGTTACAATCTTTTACGTATAGCAGGTCAAAGTGATATTTTTCGGCATTTTAGGTGAAAAATAGGCAATGAAATAACATAATGTTGATGCGTATTTGTTCAACACTGCCTGCTTGGCAGTTTGATCTGTGTTTTGTGAGCAATGTGTTTTCTGATGTTGCTTTATCTTTTTTATTTTTCCAACTTCCTTGGGTAAATGAAGTGCACATGTTTTTTGAGATGCAGCTGATGTACTCCGACCTCTACTGGCAGTGAATGTCACTTAAGTGTGAGCGCCAAGTCAAGTTGAAGTATACTGTAAGTTGGAGTGAAAGTGCTGTAAGTAGTTGAAATGTCACTCAGGTGTAAGTGATGCATTCAGTTAGAAGTGTCAGCTGAAGTAAAATGCCTGAAAGAAATCAGCGGCAGTTCAAGTAAACTGAAAGATCTCAGTGAAAGTGTCGGCTGAACTGTAAGCAGTGAAAGCAGCTAAAATAAATTGTGTATGAACAGTGAAATTTAGAAGAGCTGAAGAAGTATTTTTTTTAGTTGATCTAACACCTGAAAGGGTTATAAGTGTTAGTCAAAGTGTGCACGCTGAAATGAGTTCGTGTATGGCGTGTAATTAACCCTTCCCAAGTCCTGCCCCTTTTTTTTCTGAGCTCCAATAACTGTTCTGAAATTCTAGCCAATCTGCATCGATTTTGCTGAGTGCGTACAAAGCAAAAAGGAGTGAGACTTAGGAATGCTGAACTGGTGAAAGCAGTTGAATTGCCATGTAAAAAGCTTCAGTCAGGCTTATAGCTTGTTTGAAACAGGTTTAGAGCATTGTGTTATTACCTGGAGCGAGCGGAGGGGCTGCTGTAAAGGTACCTGTTGGAGCTCGATGTCAAATAATCTGACCCACTGTAGAAAAAAAGAGCAGTTAGTAATTCATCCTGAGAGCAGTGGTGCCAGCTTTATTCAGTTGTATGTTTTTTAATGAACATTGTAATTTGGCTGTGTAAATAATGTATTGGTCCTACCCATCGATTGTATCTCTTGCATTATGCAAGGACATCTGTGTTGTATCGACATACTCCTTCACAAACACAAACCCCCTTGAACAGAGATAGGGAAGAGTGAGTTAATATGCAAAGTTAAAATATTAGCTGTCACTTCAATTTAAACGTTTGCAAAAATCACTCACTTTTTGGCCTCAGGTTCAGGTGTTTGCACACGTTGGTCTTCTTCTGTCACAGTCCTGGAATAGGTTTCATAACTGGAGACAGAGTGCAGCAGCGTTAGTCTCATCGTTCACTCACCGACGTTGACAGTACTGTGATGGGTTATACAGAAGGACTCTACATCTGTCAAATGTAACTCAGGAGATAATCATTTTCTGCCACCGCTTGTTAATGGCATGCTGTTTAACGGGCTGTGATTTGACAAAAGGACATCTCTAATACACATCATTAATCTGACATCTGGAGACTGATAATTAGAGGGAGGGAAATGAGGGCAAATTGAAAGACAATGGGAGCGCAGATCTTGTCATTTAACTTCAGCAACAGAGTTAAGATTGGGTCTTTCTGCGTCACGCAGGAGTTGCAGGTAACTTTAGATCCAGACTACAGTATTATGTGGATACAGCTGTGTTCCCACAGGGATTGGCCTAAAGCTCTCGCCGCCTAACTAAGACGGCGGGGTTACAAACACAGACACAAAAGCAGCAGATCTGGAGGGCGGAAGTGTAAAACAAGTCCAGACGAAACGTGTGTTTTACTTTAATTACATCTAATTAAATGGAACATTTAGGCTGGGTTGCACTGACAATAATTAATTTTTTAAATCTAATTAAATCATGGTTGAACATTATGTTGCACCAAACTTTTAAACTAGCTTTAAATTCAGAAAGATACCTCTTTGTAAACCTCAGTTTAGTTTAGTTATACTATAAAGCTCGATTAAATTTAATTCTGTGAGATCCAGTATTCATTTTAAATTTACAGTTGAGAAGGTTTAACTTTTAGCTGCCTTTTTGAGACGGATTGAGAAAAATAATCAAACTCTTTGAAGGTCTCTTCTTTCTTTCTCTCCTTTGTTTTTCTAAAAGGAGGAGAAATTAAAGCTTCTCTACAGAGCCATCATGAGTAGAAGGCTAATTAACTTTTTAGCTAGCCAGCAAACAATGCAACATGTTGTTAATGTTTTAGCCAGATAGGTAACAATGTAATATTTTGTTAACTTTTAGGCTAGCTAGCAAATAATGTCACACTTTGAAGAATACAAAGCAGCCAACAGTTTTCCCCACTCTGTTATACTTACTAGGTTCCAACAGCACTTTTTATTTGTTTATTTTAATTTGGGCAAATTCTATTTAACTCCATTTAATCATCACTAAACTTAGATTTACTAAACAGAGAATAGTTTGTAATTGTGCCGCATGTAATCGGTGAAAGCAGCTGAATTTTCTTATAAAGAGCAAGAGATGAAAGCAGCTGAAGCGTCAGGAGTAAAAGAGCGTGGGCTTATAGCTTGGTTAAAACAGGTTTAGGGAATTGTGTTATTACCTGGTGCGAGTGGAGGGGCTGCTGTAAGAGTACCTGGTGGTGCTTGATGTTGAATAATCTGACCCACTGTGGAAATAAAAGAGCTGTTAGTAAGTTATCATGAGAACAGTGCTGGAAGGTTTACTCAGCAGTATTGTTATTTGATTATGTAAATAATGTATTGGTCCTACCCATCAATTGTATATCTCCATATTCATTAAACTATATTTCATTTCAACTTACGTCAATAAACTTAGATTTACTAAATGGAAAACTGTTTGTAATTGTGGAACAGAGCTCTGCTTAATTTGAACCTGAATTTACTCACTTTAAACCCTGTCAACCTAGTCTTATTCCACTTATAGAATAACTGGTAAATTTAATTTCTGTGCAGTGCCATTGTTTTTTTTAACGTTCATAAAAGACAAAAAGCTCTCCGAGTGTCTTCACAAAATCAGAAAATCAACAGACCAAACTGTAGAAAATAACACTCTGGAGAAAGTATTCTTGCATTATGCTGTCTGACGTTAACAAGATCATAAACTTACCGATCCATAGCCGGCTCTAGCTCACTGCGCGTCTCCCTGGAAAGTAAAGAAAGCTGTGTTAGACTTTTACTGTAGGCTGGAGCAGTCAATAACCTGGATGGTATCCAGTGAACAAGAATTCTGCAGTTTTTATAAGAGTATGAAGCTGATCTCTCTGACTCACGGCTCCAGAGGGGTCGTGGTTTATTGACCAGGTGTGGTCTAGTTTTCTATTGTGCCGCAGTATTGCCTCTTTCTGATCCCGCCTCCCATTGTAAACTTCACCTACATGCCTCTCACGCTCTCAATTCCTTCTAATCCACCCAGTTTTTGATCACAAGATGTGAGTTTTAAGAATTTCAAACCTGATAGTGGTGATGGTTGTGACTGTCTGTGTATCCTCGGGGCTACAAAACAGAAGACATTCCTGCATTATAATAAGTCTGGCAGTACAGGTGAAGAAGTGACAGCATTAAAGTAAAAATAACAAGTCGAGAAGAGGGTTGATTATTCTCAGACTGAGCCGTGAGGAAGTTTCAACTTGTATTTAGCTTGCTTTCAATTAAATGCTTGACAGCCACTGAATTTTAAGGCACTATAATCACATCCTGCTAGAATTGTGAAAAATAAAGTGGTTTAATATGCATTTAATGAGCCCAGCCACAGTGGAGATACCTTTCCTCCTCCTCCTCCTCCTCTTCCTCCTCCTCCTCCTCCTCCTCTCCTGTGGCGGTAGTGATAGTATATACAGTGGGTGATGTCCACCTGTCCCATGGGGAGTCATTCTCTTTGGACCTTGAGCACAAACAAAGACATGACACTGTGGCTTGAGAGGATGACAAATTCACATTCTGTGTATTGTAAAAAAAAAAAAAAAAAGTCTGAAAGGGGATCTGCAATCATGAGGAAAGGTTGTAACACGTACATATCTGACCTATTTTTATCAGCACCAGTGCACAATGTTTTCTGGCTCAATGAGTAGATGCTGCAAAAGCCTAGTTCCCCCGCTGTAGTGAAAGGGAAGGAGGTTATGGGAATAAAAGGAGCAGGAGCTTTAAATAAAAAGATGACTTACTTTCTCTCAAACATGATCAGCGTCTCTTGATCTGCAGCTTGGCCTTCTGGTTCAGCATCTTGGCTGAAAGGGGACACATACATTGAAAGGCTTTTAGTGCGTAATGGACATGGATGGATGCGTGTAGATGAATGAAACACAGTGGAGCGGCCGCATTGTGTGGCAGCGTAAAAGTAAATCGATGCGTGTCATCACCTCTTCTCTGTGTTAGTCTGCTGAGGTGTGCTGGGTTCCCATGAGCGTGCCCATGACCGCCGAGTGCTGAAATTGGAGAGCCTAAGTGCGGAGTGCAGAAGTTATGACAGATCAGGCAGATCAGATAAAGGTAATGTGTACAGTGTGAAAGAGAGTAATTTCTGCAGGTCTTCCTTTCCCCTCCACCTCTCGCACCTAAATTCATAACACAATTATGCACTAGACTCAGTTTAATACCTTGTGGTGTCAGTGTTGATAGGGATGATGTCGTCTGCAAGGGATTCCAGCGCATTACTGCTCATACTGTCAAACAAGCACACACACAAAAAGGGGAAAAAAACATTAAAAAAAAAAACATTAGAATTAATTAATTAACAGCAGCCTTTGGGTTTAAGGCGCTGAATATGAACCATAATGTGTCCAGTTGCCCTCAGCTCTTTCTCCCCTCATTTCCTGCCATCTCTCTCATGTCAAGTCTCTATAAAGTGCACAAATACTTAATGAATAACTACAGGAGCACACAAGGGACATGGCACTGAATATACTACAGAACAGTCTGTGTGTGAGTGCTGTTCAGGTGAGAAAAAGGTGTCCCTCTGGTGCTCTTCGGTTTGGGTTCCTGCCCCATTTTGCTCTGTGTTCCATTAGCAGTTGAGCAAGCTCAGTAAGCACAGGAACATTTTGTTTTTCTTGTACTCAGATACGCAATGTACTGGGCTCACCTATGTTGAGAAGAAAAACAAATTTTGGAGATGGTAACGAAATGATGCTGGAGGACGTGTAAAGTTAGATAACGTTAGCAAAAATGACTGATATATCCTAAATTAGTAGGGCTAATTAGCTAGTGTTTTGCTAACACTGAAAAATGCCTTCATGGCTGAAACATGTATGCATGTTTTTAACTGCTGCTATGACTAAATAGCCACAAGTTATTAAAGGCTTTAAATTGTTACCCTAGAGTGCCTCAGATTTCTGTGAAGAAAATTTGACTTAGTTGAAATTGGAGAAGTTGATTGATCAATCTATAGAAAAATTGTCAACAATTCTGCTGATTAATGATATTTCGGTTATTTATCAAGCAAAAATACCAAACATCTTTTGGTTACAGCTTCTCAAATGCAAGACTCAGACTAAACAAGAAATTTGGCACTTTACTGTTTTATTAAAAAATAATCAAACAAATATATAGAGAGATGGAACAATATACCGAATATCATATTAAAAACTATATAACTGGATGTAACTATATGTAATTTATTATATATATATACTGTATATATCATTATTATTAACGACTGCTACTGACTGCTGCATTGTTTTTGTTTTGTAATTGTACAAACACCATTTAAGCTTTAATTTCCAAACACAATTCAAGCCAACTTTTTGCACATGCTTAGGTCATGTTTACTTTAATTTTATTTTATTCAAGAAGGAACGCAGAAGAACTTAAAGTTGAGAGAAAAAATACATTTTATACAAAAAAAAATTGCTGTGCACATCAGATTTGCTATTAAATAATATTAACATTTAATAAGAAGTCGTGATTTTTCTTTTGTTTTTTAATGTCATAATATTATAATATCATCATATCTATATATATTTTCATTCATTTATATATATATATTTTATCGTAGTATTATTGTACCCTTTTTAGCATCATTTCATCCCAAACTGATATTTAAGATTATTGTTAGGTGATGTTACCACAGAGAAGGTGTTGGATGCAACTTACGTGGTTTCTGGACTTGGATCTTTGTTCTCAGTGGAAGTACTCGACACCCTGAAGAAATAAAACAGTTAAATAAAACCAACATCAGTGTATCGAGGAGATGGAGCCACAGTGCTCAGTATGTCTGCTATGATAGCCTCTGATTATGAATAATAATGATCACAGAGTGAATCAATTGTAGTAGCTAAGATCGTATGTAGTAGCATGATAGTATTGGTGCTACAAACAGAGGTTATGATGTAAGAAAAAAGGGGTATTTGCATTATCATTCCTTTACCTGTTGATGGAAATATCTGAGAGGGGCTGGAGCAGGTCAGAGGAGCTGCAATAGAGAAAAGTGGCTCATAATCAGAAACTGCTGCATTATGCATGCCGAGATACTATCTGGCTGGCTGGAAAACAGTCACAGCTCCAAACCAATATGATTACCTGTTAGGGGATGTGGTCCCTATCGGATATGGATCAAACGGATCAGCCGAGCTGAAAAACAATTTCACACTGATTTCACTCTCAATTGTCAGCATGGCCCATCTTGTGTCGGAGGAATTCTGATCACATTGACTCATAATGGAAAGATTTAATGCAGTTTGAATGGTAAACAGAAACACAGAGGAACCCGGGGCCAAACTCAATCAAAATCAGAAACTGAATGTCTTTGACAAATAGAAGGACCACTCTGCTGCAGAATGGCAAAATCAGTGTGTTTCAGGTTTTCTTCACCTAAAATGAACCTAGATTCCAGTCCATACCAATTATTACAGCTAAGGAGATTGTAGATATTATCAGATCAGATATTTTGCCAACAAGAAAATCTTTCCCTTCCAGTTAATTTATCAACTGCATTAAACTTAATTTGCCTATTTAGCCGGAATGACAATCTATCTTACAAATGAATTTTCATTTTTTAAAGACACAATGCATACGTTTTGCCACTGGGGGTCATTCAAATATTTACAAATGATGTAGTTTGATGATGTAGCAAAGTAGTGTGGGATCATGGGAGTTGGTGTCTCCATTAAAAAAACACAGTCGCCAAAGAAAATCTATTTGATATGAGTCAGGAAGAAATCAAGTTCATGGACAAGGTAAAATTAAAGTTTTATTCACGTTACGTTTATTTACATTCGCTGACTTCCTGATGTATTTGATATATCCCATGTTTTCCCTGAAGGTATAGTAACTACCCGCTAGCAGGACATGTACCGATACCTTATATATATTATGTATTTCTCAGTGTTTGAAGATTGTTGGAAACATTTGGGGTAATGTCAACACACACCCCAAGATATATAAAAAAGATCAAGCATTTTTAGACATTTTAAAGTTAAAATATGTAACATTTAAGCATTGAAATATCTAACAATCACTTGTGTTAAACTCAAGGACTGCATCCAGTCCATCACATAAATTTATGTGTAAAACAACAAAGGATATAATTTGTGCGATACAATTCTTTGATGCTTTATAGAAGGTGTCCTTAAACTACATGTTCCAGAATGCATCCAGATTTCATTATCTGTGCACAGAAGAACGGCGGCAGCCTAGTAAAATATCCAAGAAAAGAAAAGCTGATGCAGAGGAACGGCAATTTATTGAGAGATGAGATGGCGTGCTTCCTACTAGCCCTGCCAAGCTAATTGCTAGTTACTAAAATTTGCGGGAAAAAGTAGTATAGCGTCCATATATCAGAAAGTGAGGAAAGAAGTTGGAATGTGACTGTAGCTGAATAAAACTTTAATATTACTTAGTTATGAACATGATTTCTGTGTGAGTCATGTCAGATTTTCATTGGCTATTGTGGTTATTAAAAAGTGAAGAAAAAAACTCCCACACGACTTTACTACATTATCTAACTACACCTTTTGTTATTGTTTTAATATGAGAGAGAACCCTAGTGGCAGAACTTACATATGGTGTGTTCAATGCAGAAATGTTACATACTATTGCTTTAGGCAGATGAGTTTTTTGTTTTTTTGATGAGTATTTTCTAAACACATTTACATACATATTGCAGACATCTTAAAGCACTTAGATGTAAATAAACTACCTTGATTCAGTGACTGTGGTTGTCACATGTGAGCTCCAGGGATCTGCATTGCTCTCCTCACTGCATGGCGGCAAGAAAAAAAAAAAAGCAAAGGAGGGGTTGTACGGATGAATGGCATGATGGGAAGAGAAAAGAGGGCAAGTAAAGGTTAGTGTGGTGCTTCTCATACACTATTTACAATGCCAGCCCTTTAAAAAAAAGCTTGAAACCCACTGAACAATTTAACGAGCATGAAAACCATCTGAATATAGTGCAGAACAGACTTTTTCTGTGTGTGTGTGTGCTCTCGTACCTTTTGTCAGTAATGATCACAGTTTTGGTGGTTATAGTGACTGTCTCAGTGGGGCTGGCGGGCAGAGAGACACACGGCACAGTTGCAGGCAGAGTTAGTATAAATCATTACAAGGCATATCTGAATAGAATGCATTTCTGAGCAGGAACAGCTCTGCATAGATAGATAATTGTTTAAGAGCAGCCTGTCATCTCCCTCTACCTTTGTGTTTCTTTGGCTGTCTCATCTGTCTGTTTCTCCTCCTCTCGCTGCATGCTGAGGCTGGCGGAGACAAAACAAAGCCGCAATACTAATCAGCACAGAACATTCTCTTCTATTTCCAGTCGCGCTGCAGATAAGACGTGGCTTTCTGTTTCAAAGTATTACTCAGTCGCTTCAGGAATCTGCGACTTTGTTTCTATCTAACATGGAGCAGGGGGGGTTAAAATAGAACGCTGGAAGTAGAGGAGCCCTGATTTATGGATCAAACTTGAGGCGGATGGGATTTATTATGAGTCTTACACCTCGGGGAGCTGGGATGCTTGGCCCCTTCATCTGTGGTGATAAGAATTAATTGTACACAAGGAGGGTAGGAGGGATGGAGGGATGGGGAGCAGAGGCCACCACACGTCTGCCTGCTTCTCACCTGCGTGCCTCTGTGCTGATTGCAATGTCATCATTAGCCAGGAGATCCAGGGTGCCGCTGGTCTTTGCTGGGCTCGACTCACTATAGACATCAAACACAGAAGTCAAATACAGAGCAGAGTTTGTGTATCCAAACTCTGGCGAGGTGAGTCAGGGTAAAACCTCTACTTGCTACTGACAAGGGAGCTATTGATTTTCTCCTGATGAAAGGATAATTCTTCACATAACTCTGCATTTGGGTGGGAAAGAGCTCTTCCTATACCTGTCTAGCCCGCTAAGCAGATCCTGGCTCCAGCGTCCTGGGCTGGGGGGAACGGGCTCTGCTGCTGACGCCTCTGGACTGCGGAGGTGGAAAGGAGGAGAGGAAGAGGAAGTGGAGAAGGTGATGAACAAAGGGGGATTTAGGATTCAGAGGAGATTTCAGAGCAAGAACAGGCCATTTGAGGTAGAGGAGTAAAGAGATTAGAAGTCCAACAGTGCCACCCTGTGGGAGAATTTCTAATTTGAGGATCAGAATGATTAGAGATTTGTACTTTATTTTATCTACTTTATTTTTATTTAGATTAATTTTTTTGTTTTCAGTTCGGTACCACTTTACAATAAGACTACCCTTACAAATTACTTATAAGTGGTTTATAATTGGGTTATTAATTACACTGGACACACTTTGTAAATCATCAATAAACAGTTTAAGAAAGTAGTGCTGGTAAATTCTACGGCAGAAAGAGAGCAGTTCCTAATTTTCCTAATTTTAAACAGACTAGAAATCATTTATGAGGTTAAATCTTATTGTAAAGTGGCACCTTCAGCTCAGTTTAGTTTAATTTAGTTTCCTGGGTGAGTTTGATCATTTCACTTTAGTATTTATTGTTTAAAATGGTTAGTTTTAGTTTAGTTTTCATTGAATTCACTATTAGTTTAAGTTTCTTTTTATTATAATAAAATTTGTCAGGGGGAAAAAGTTGATAAGGTATTATGATACAAACGTAACACTTTGGCTACATTCACACTGCACCCCCACCCACCTGCCACATCAGAATTCACTCAACTTTTATGCCTGAAGTGAAAAGTAGTTAAAAGTTAAAAGCAGCCCTTCGACATCCTGCAATTTGGGATGAAATTTGTCTCTGTGAAGCCATTCACATCACAATCCCACCACTCCTGGCTGTGTTTCCACATCCGCTCACACCATCATACAGAAGTAGCAGCCATTGCTCCACAAAGCTGCAATTAAAAATTTGGCTCTCTTTCTCCTCAACCTTGACTCTGTTGTCATATGATCATGAATTTGTTGGCTTCTACTGCACATCAACTCATAAATGAAACCAGACTTCAGCTCGACAGCGTGCTGCATGTTAAGTCATTATTATTGCTGTTTTATGCATGAAGGCCATTTCAGAACTGTGACCAACTGACAAGGAATCTGATTTTGAGAAATAATGGGAACATTCAGATCTGAGCAGTAAATCAGAATTGAACACTTGGGCTTGCAGTGTAAATGTAGCCATAGTGAAGACAACAGACACACAATCATGTTGAGACATCCCAGTCCTCCCTATGCTTGTTGTGTTGACATACTTGACCAAACTGACAAACGAATTATTTCCTGTGTAATTTCTGTTTAAGTTTAGCTACTAATGTACAGTATTGTTTCAGTTTGTTTTCAAATTTTTTTAAAGTCTAGTTTTTATTTTTTTTATTTCAGTTAAACCTACTACAAGGAGTTTTTAAGTGGTTATGAAACAGTCTCGATTTAATACTGATGCCTCTATATGACCTACAGAAGCAAACGAGGCCATCTGCAAGAAGACTATATATATATATATATATATAGTTATTCTTTACACCTGCCAACAGGTCAGATTCTTTGTGAAGTCTGATGAAATGAGCCTGTGTTGATATTTTCCCAGAGAAGGTTGCAGTGATTAGTGCATTAGCCAAAAGAAGCAGGAGCAGATTTTTATGTTGATTGATAATTTTTCTAATGACATTGTATTATATAGTTGTTACAGTGGAAACACTGCCACTTTTGTCTACAGGTGCCTCCAAATGTTCTTTGTAGTAATTTTGACACTTTTAGCTTTAGTTGTGGTTCACAGTTATAACCTTGTTGAGGACTGCTTAATTGCATAAATGCTAAGAATGTATTTTTAACAAACCCATCACTGAGAGCCAGGAGATCGTCTGTCATTGGTACACAGTTGCTGAGCTCCGGCACTGGCTCCTGTTCAACACTGCAGACAGTAAGAGAAAAAAAAATAATAATACATCGGTGCACCTGCTTTGGCACATATGCACTCATCTCTATATTACATTTTTAAGTACCACATTTAATCAAGTCTAATCTGGGACACCCTCTTGTGTGAGGAAGTTTTAGGCACCTGAAATTGAGATGTGGGTTATTTTGTGATTACTTTGAAGTGAACACTGTGGCAGTTAGCCATTATCTGTTCTCCTGCCAACCCTGCTATGACATGAATGAGGAAGTTGTTGGTTTCATACCCATTCTCTGTGGTGCGACTGTCCGCTGAGCCTCCCTCTTCCTCTGCCAGCACTGGCTCATCATCCTTAAAGCTGGGGGAGGAAATAAACTCTTATTATCAGATGGCGTGGTGCTAAGGCTGGAGGCACTAACATGATTTTTTTTTCTTTTTTCATATTGGTTTCTGCTGCTTTCAGCTTTGTCTTTTTCCCCAGTACCTGGTTGAACTCGTGCCGAAAGAAATGAGGGTGTCGGACAAGGCGGTGAGCGTGTCAACACTGGAGCTGTGAAAATAGATGGAGAACAAACACATGGCATTCCAGCACAGGTTTCAATCATGCATATGAAAAGAACAAGAGCAAACACACTGCAGAAATACACAAAGAAAACCACCTGAAAGCACATTTAAAGCTTTGATTTTCATTTATATATACTGATGTTAACACTATGCAGTGGTGGAAGAATTCAGTAAAAGTAGCGAGACCTGAGTATATAATTATTCCATTACAAGTCAAAGTCCTGTTATCAGAGTTTTACATCAGTATTGTGAGCAAAATGTACTTTAATTGTCAAAAGCACTCAACACCTCTGTGAATATTATATTTCTATATATTGAATTAGTGAATCTTTATCACTGATGCATCAGTGTGTAAGCAGCATTTTATTGTTGTACAATTAATCAAAGTAGAGCAAATTTCATCTGCTTATTAAATGTTTGGTAGTTTGAGCTATAACAATGCACAAGAGTATATAAATCAAGATGAAATGAAAAATGCCTTTTTAACCATTTTAGATCACATCCCAACAGGAATGAGACCTCAAATCCAGAAATGAGTTAGCATATTAGCACTTCTGATGCTCACATCATAAAGTCAGTAGGTTTTTTTAATGTGTTTTTAGTTATTTGCCAGAAAAAGGCCTGTGTTGAACACAAGCATAAGTACGTACTTGAAATACCATATAATCTGGATTGTAAATTGATATTTGCATGTAATATCTGAATACTGGTTAGTAGAAATCTTACCTTGGTTTTGGAGATGGTTCTGGGTCTTGCTCTAGTTCTGGTTCTGGTTCTGGTTCAGTCTTCACTGTGATCTCTGTTACGGCGGACACTGGGACAGGTGACACAAGGGCAGGAGACAGTGGGGTAAGAGGCACTGGGAGAGGTGATTCTGGGACAGTTGAAGCTGGGGCAGGAGATGCTGGGGTCGGTATCACTGGTGCGAGTTCAACCAGAGGTTTTTCATCCTGCGCAGAAACGTCTGAATCCTCGGCTTCTGGCTTCGTACAGACTGCTTGAACAAACTCAGGGAGGAGCACAGGGAGGGGAGTGTCCACCTTGGTGCAGCCTGGTGTCATTTGGTCAAATGGGTCTTTTTCTATAACAGACACTGGAGGGGGGTCTTCTTTCACTGGCTTCTCTTTCTCCACCACCTTTGGTGCCACCGGCTCATTAACGGGGACATCAGCAGCTGCTTTAACGCTGCTGTCGGCTCTGTGAAACACAACGATAATGAATGAAATGGAAGGAACAGGAGTCACTTGTTGCTCTGGAAATAGAAAACATGGCATAGGGCTCACATTTTGCGTGGTCTGGGCTGAGGGACGGAGGCAACAGATGTGACGGGGGCGATAGGGGAGGGGGGTGGAGAGCTGGCAGGTGCTTGAGTCGAAGCACTCTCATCATCATCAGTAATCTCCACCCTGCATATTTGTAGCCAAGCAGGCAGAAAGAATAAAGTTTGATCACCAACTTGGAGGTTTTTCTTTTCTTTTAGAGATATTAGATGGAGCATTTACCTTTTAGCCACAAATGATACACTGGTGTTGTCCGGTGAGGGTTCCTGTGGTTCCTGAGACCTGAGATTTTACAAAACACAGCTCTCATGAATACCTGCTCACCATTTATAGTGATTTTCTCAATGTGTCGTAAGTTTTTCCTCACTTCTTTTATGGTTTAAGAATTCCAGGTTGTGTGTTCAGATTAGTGTTGGGAGAGACTTAAGACATACATACTCAAATTTCTTAGCAGCAGAGAGCACATAAGACCGCTGCCTGGCTGCAGATTTCCTCAGAATACTGCTGGCTGCCTCCGTCCTGCGAAAAAAAGGAATCATTATGATGCTAATGTAATCTCTTTTCTGACCATGTGAGTTCATGGTGTTTCTTTGCATGAGGACAGTCTTCTTACCGTTTCTCCTGCTCCTCCTTGCTAAGCAGACCCTCCTGGTTCTCTGAAGTGGACTTCACAGTGTGGGGCGCTCTGAAGAAACACAGGAGGAAATACATACGCCGCATGAAAATACATTCTTGCTCAGCTGCCAGCAGCAGTTAGCTGAATCTGATTTGCATGCGCTCACATTTTCTTGTAGCTCTCTGAAGGTTTTTTGGCGAACTGTGTTGTTCCACTAGAAGAAGAAGAAAAAAACAGATTACACATTACTGTGGGAACCAGAGAAGAAAGTGAATCTATTATCACTCTTTTAACACACTTATTCAGGAGAAGCTCTTACCTGTAACCATTAGGCGTTGAGGATGAAGCAGGCTTGTCTAGTTTAGTCCAAACACCCCTGAAAGGAAAACAACAATATGAAAACATACCTTTTCCCTTCAGTGTAGCTCAATAGTTGCTATTTTTAGTACTCAGACATCCCTTCTTTCAAATATTTATAAAATATTGCAAAAGCTCACCACTGTAGAAAATAAAGTAAAAGAGAAATAGGAAAAAATAATAAGAAATTTTAGTAGCAGCAGATCATTGGAAAGATTCCATAAGTGGAAATATCACAATTAAAATACTGGTTGGAAAGTAAGCATATAATATTTCCTTACACCCTACAAATAAGGGAAATATATTAAAAATCTAAAACTTTTGCAATGGACTTGAAAGAAACAACTGACCCTTCCTAAGACCCGTCCACTTTGGAATTTTCTCCTTTCCTGTTTCCTGTACTGAGACACTTTGTGCAAGCCTTGTCTATATTGAGACACATAGACAAGCCTAGCAAAAGAACGGAAACGTCACTGTGCATTTCAGTGGGCCGTATAACCAGGAAGTAAACGGAGAAGCTAGAAAACTTTTCTGGCTTATATGCTAGGTAAGCAACTCTCACTGGACTGAATGGGCGCCATCTTTGCGTACATTATCTAGTTCATTATAATATATCTATGGCTAATAAACATCAATCATTAGATAGGTAGTTACATCTGATAACTAATGTTACCAAAACTCTAGCTAACTAGCTAGCTACATATCAATCGTTAGCTAGCTAATTAGCGAGGAAAGAGAAAGTTCACTGAGGTTCTGCCAGTTACCCAGGTTGCTCAGCTGTTACTGGCGCACAGACCAAAAAGGGGCAGGACTTAGTAAGAGTTAGTGTCTGGAAAGATGAACTTTCAATCACTGCAATAGAGTATTTTTTAATGATATCCCTATTTCTGCTTTTGATTTAGTTTCAAATAGGATATCTCAGTGTGCAATGTGATCGTACCTGATTAGGTATCCAGGCGTTGCAGCTCTAAATTCAAAACAGAGACTTGTTATCAGCACCATCATGTTTTCATAGCATTCGATAGATAACTCTGTGGCATTAGAAACCAGTGTTTACCTTTCACTGTCAGACTTGGTGGGTGGTGGAGTGGGTTTTGTTGGGGAGGACACCGGACTGGTCTCAATAGGGGCTCCATTCAAACGGCCAGCCCTTACTTCTGCTAGCCTGTAGGTATGCACAGCTACTTAGTGTTTTTTTCCTATTCAAGTGAGTGAGTGAGTGCTGCATAATACAGGCAGGGGTCTATCTACACATGTGGTTTACCATGGTTTCTCCTCCTTGGTTTCAGCCTCAGGTTCATTGCGGCGCTGCAGCCAGCTGTTGTCTCCTTTTAGCTTGGTCCGCACTTGGGTGGTACGGAAAACAGTTGCTTTGTCCACCTCTGAGACACAAACACGGGCATGTCACATGCTGGTACACCATCTGAGATATTATACACACTGTAGGCTGCATCACAATGACATCTTAATCAGCATCTTGATGGCATGCATCATATTCAGTCCCCTTTGGCTCAACACGCACCACATGATCAACCACTTGTGTTTTACATTCAATCAGGGCCATGACAGAAGATCAGAATTTACAGAGTCATCAGCCTGGCACAGAGACACGCCTTCTGATTTTATTCGAGGAAACACATCATCTCACATTTAGTTCACATCAGTCACCGTGCTCACCTTTAGACATGCTTGCTCTAGAGGTTTCTCTCTCTTCTTTCTTCTGCTTCCTTTATAGACCACCTGAAAAATATATTGGAACCACATTGAGACGCAGATCATGTTGAAAGAAAAATCGTGCAATTTGCTGCAATTTATTATAACCACACTTGCCAACCCTCCAAATTTCAGAAGTGTTTTTCATTGCCCTCTCCTGGTCCTCTCACAATTCTCCCATATTTCTCCTTCTTTATGACAATTTTCACTCCTTTTTTCCATCTTTGTTTAATCTCGTAACCTGTTTCTGATTCTGTACAGTGTGTTTAAGCTCTGTGACCCTAAAGGTTTCCCCGTGGACAGCAATACAGCTGCACCGAATGTTTCTTGACATTCACAGGACACAAAAAAGAATAGAAGAGACTGCTCGTGCCTCGTCAGTGAATCAGCAATGCAGACGGAAATGCCGAGTACAGAGAGAAAGACATACTCAAGCAAATTTCAGATGTCCTGGAAAGAATAATTCGAGTTTCCTATGTAAAGTGGCAGTTCTAGATCACTATTACCGACCCAGACCAAAGAGACAAAGAAAGTGACATTATTAAAAATTTCAAGCATTTTTTGCTTGGTATCTAAAGTAATAGCACACAGAAAACATAAAATGCTATTTGTTTAAGTAACATGGTGTCATTGCCTTTTCATTATCGTACAGTCTTGAGGTAGGGGGGCAAACTCAGGGGTATTGGCCCCTGTTGGTCCTCCCCTAGAAGTGCCCCAGCAAAGAGGCATGCATTTTGTAAAATCTCTCTAAGGGGCAGGGGCAAAAAAGGAATGAATGAATGAATGAATGAATGAATGAAAACTGATGATGAATATTAGTTTATTCCAGAGATTTCACAACAGATGGGCAAATTACTTTGTATTCTTTCTTGAGAATGAAAAGTAAAATTAAAAGTACATTTCAGTGTACTTATTATTTTAGTTATTTTCATTCTTTAAAAGTCCCCAGAATGCAGGAAACAAAGTGTCTGAAACTCAGATTTTCCCGGGGTGGGATCCACAGAGCCCCCACTTTGGTTTCTAAATCCTGCTTATTTCTGAGGTCTGAAGGTTGACAAGTATGCTCATTACACATTTTCAAAATGGTTGTTCCCACGCTATGTTCCCTCCCAACAAGGAACATGTGCTCTGGAAAGAATTCCTCAGTCTCATCCACTAGACATGCAGATGATCCTGTCCTACCACTTTCCTAAAAAAAAAAAAAAAAAAAAAAATACTGCGGTTGCTTAAATATGAATGACACATACGCAAATACCTATATATGATTCCTTTGTGTTTGGATATATACACTCACATTAAGGCTGTTACAAAATCAGACTTTCACTACACAATTAATGTGGCCAAAAATGTTTTTACAATAACGGTCTTTTCATGATATGAACATAAAATTTGAAAATAATAATAATGCTTTCGGTCAGATTCACCTTTAACTTTGTTAACTGTGTGTTTTGTCTGTTTTGTCGGCAAATGAATTACACTCAAAATACGAGTGTAGGGAGGTGGACAGAGAGTCTGTAATCATAACTGTACGTAAACATGCAAAAGGTACAGTTACACTTAAAGAGACGGTTCACCCCAAAATCAAAAATACATATTTTTCCTTGGGCATGAAGTGCTATTTATTCTACATATTTTAAATTACATTTCAGTTAACACATAGAAGCTTTTTCATTAGACGTTTTGTAGTTTCTTTGAATTTGGGTTTTGATTGTAGAAAGAAAGTAGTTCTGTTAGATTCGACTGCAGAAAGAAAGAAATTCCTACGTGAAACTGCTCGTAACAAGGTCTGTGAATTGTCTCGCATAACTGGGTCATGATTTCTGGAAAGAGACACTAGTGTTGAATTTTTCAAAAGTAGTTTTGGCGCTTTGAGCACTACAAGCTGAGTGTCATCTAGTTCCATTATATTCAAGAGAAGGCAGACATCTCTTCGACTGATATTGCCACAACTCAGCAACTCACACCAAAACTTTTTAGAAGGATGAATACCACTACAGATAAGAGGACAAATAAGAACTTTTGATTTTGGGATGAACTGTTCCTTTAATGGACAGTGAAAGGGCAACTGATGAACTGATAAACAAAAGATCCAGAAAGTCTGATCATATCATCATGCTTGTAGTTGACCCCGCAGTTATTTAAGGTCAAAAACAAACTGCTCAGAGGCAAACCTTTTTCCCTGGGACACTGAACGAGAACAAAAGGAAAACACTATTGAAACAGTGACTGTTCCCTTATCTAAAAGTAGGCGCAGACTACATACAGCTTATGCAAAATTGTGGAGTACTGCCAAATTCAGAATGCAAATATAACTTCTAAGAACTCCTAGGGCTGTGAATCTTCAACAGCACGTCGCCACAGTATCTCTACAGGATATTGTCCTCAATATTGGTGACAGAGCAAATACACAGAGAGCTCAGGAAGCATATTTATCCTGGGTTTAACACTTCAGTCCACACAAGATAAATTATTGATGAAGGGCAAGGAGCAAGACAGACAACTGTACCAACGAGCAGTCATGACAGGGGAACACCCAGACAAATGAGGGCAAGCACTGACAACCACCAGGTAACTTTTAACCGTTTATGTAGCAGGATTGATTACTTTTTCATGTTTTGTTTGTACTGAAGCTCTACAGACTAAAGCATAATGTAAATAACACACGTACCTGCTTTCACTTTGTCTCCAGCAGAGCAACGTCCACTTGGTTCAGTCAAGTCTGTGATAACTGTGTCCCTCTGAGCGTGGCAGGTGTGTGCAGAGGGGAAGTGTCTCTCTGTCTGACAGGTGCCTCAGTCCCTTTGCTAGAGAACAGGTACGGGCGTGAGCAGCAACAAGCCCAGCCAGTCATGGGAGGAAGGTGTGGGGTGGAGCAGAATGTGTTTGTCTATCCATGTGTGTGTGCGTGCGTGCGTGTGTGTGCGTGCGTAATAGAGGTTGCTAAGAACTCATTTTTGTTTACTACATATCTGCTTTGTTCATGGGAGTCAAGCAGGCACATACCTGTCGTACAGGTGGCTGACAATCAATTGGGAGAGCAAGCGAAGCAAAAGGGAAGGAAGAGGGCAACGAAGACAAGGTGCACAGCACGGCATACATAAATGAAGCGACTCGCAGCAACATCTCCTGTGGGAAATGCTGCTCTCATGCTCACTGGGTAGGAAAACCCAGGAAGCACAGACATCATTAAAATGAGATCAAGAACAACACCCACAACAAATCTGAGATAACAAACAGGAACAGTGGTCCACACATCATAAGAAATCATATAAAAGCCAATCCTGCCATTAAAAAATGAATATATTGAATTGTTTTTTATATTTGAGATGGAAAGCTTGTTTTTTAATACAAATAGAATCTAGTAAAAGTCAGCTATGACTTGGCTTAACCTTCTGAAGCTCATTTTCTAGGTAGAAAGGCAGATTAAAGCCTACAATAAACAAAGTGTTTGCTCAATGTGAGTGTTTGTATAAGTGAAAGACAAGAAGAAAAGAAGTCAATGTTCCAGCAATCGTTCCTACAATTTCTTCAACAAATTGCAACAGAAAGCACTGGCCCCAGTGTGGTCTCTTTGAAAACACAACATGGAAATGAGCCGACCACTGTTTCTACACAAAAAGCAATCTCACGCATGCTGTGCATACACTTACGAAGCCTTTTCAAATCAGAAAAAGGGTGTGAATAGATTTCGCAACATGTCACAGAGAGAGGGTGGGAGGGTGGAAGAGGAAATTAGCAAGTCTGAGAGCCAAAGTTTCACTCTGGTGAGCACTTTGGCAAGTGTAAACGCTCAAGTCTATTATCTACCTGGATCCCTCTCCCTCTTCCCCCTTAACAAAAAACCAGTCGGACGGCCTTGCCCAATGGTGCTGACTCCAGCAGTGAATCATTAGGGTGCTGCTGGCGCAGAATTAAAACGAGAATGCAAAGTATCTGAACTTAACCCCCACCTTTCTGCCACCACACCAAGACACGGAATGACAAAAATGCACGTAGAAAAGGAAAACGTCTGTAGCTGCTCAGTAAAACATTTAAAATTAATACCATGAAAATGAGGCACTGTATTATCTAAAAGCTCAGCAGTTTTATACCTTTTTGTAACTTTGTTGTCATCAAGTTTGTCAAAAGGATCAATACTTTTTCAAAGCCTGAAGCAAAGCTTTTTCCCAAAACTAAAAAAAAAATCTAAGCACTCATTGAAGATATCTGTTCAGTTTAGTCTCGACAAGATTTTTGGCTTGCAGCAGTTTTCAGTGACTTTTTCAGTACCAGTAATGTGCACAGGTTGTTCTTTTAAAAAGAAAAAAAAAAGCCTTTGTTGTGTGCCTAGGACTCTATTTTCTTTCTGCCATGTTATCAAAAGAGTTATCAAGTATTGTTTTTTTTATACTAGTATTGTAACAAAGTTTAAAAATCTGGTATTGTGACAAATGACAGATAAAAATAGGATTGTACGTTATGATGCATTGTCACTGCCCATCCCATCATTGTCGTCATTGACAGTCTTTGAATAGTATTCTAACTAATCGCCAAACTCACATGCCATCCTAATGATATACAGTATCCAATACTAGAAATACTCCAGTATCAGAATGAAGGTATTAAGTGTGTTTGGAATTGGTGGCAAGTGTGTGTTTAAATTATGTATATATGGAAATACAGTACATAGCCAAAAGTATGCGGACACCAAACACTAGTTCCCTATGTGGTGTTGAGAATCTCAATGAGTGGGAAGACTTACAAAGTCTGAAAGAAAGAGTTAAAGTTGCTTCATTTGACTCACAAGGAACTGCACACGCATTAAGGCCACAAAGTTTCAATAAGTGACTAACATTTCAAAACCAGACGTGTCATGAAGTTATTTAAGAAGGAGGTTCTCAATATTTTCCTAAGGCAACCCCTTACAAATAGAAAATACACCAGACCCTCTCATGTATGTCCTATGGAATAATTTGATATAGCCCATTTTTTTTTTACAATTCTACTTAGTTATGTGAAAGAACCACACACAAGAAATGAATCAGATACATATTAAACATAAATTAAAATTTTGACCTCCCGCCCATTTCAATAAAGCTATATTTATGATGCTCATTATAGTTCTTTTTTTTTTCCAGTCAACTTAATTTGTTGTTTTAAAAGTCTGTCCATTTTAACAATCTCTGACTGCCTTGACATCAGTCCCATGTAGAGAGAGCTGGTTTCCACCATTAACAGGCAACATGTGCTTGACTGGCAGGAGGAAGATTTAGATATTATAGACTGATAGATTAGAATGTAATTTTTAAACTATTTTCAGATTTTAAAAGTTTAAATATTTTATGTTGAACAACAAAGCCTTTTAAATATTCTTTATATTGTGATAATTTAAATGAATATATTTGAAAACTTTTCACAGACCCACATTAAGAACCACTGATTAAAGAGGATGTGAGTTTCTGATGTCATAAATTTAGTCACTTATCAAAACTTTGCTGCTTTAATCCGTGTGCCCCAGTATACTTTGCACTCATTTCCAAAAACTTTCCTGTGACAACTTTGTAAAGTCTGTCTCACTACAGTGCTCACATGGCCGCAAGCACAGTGAAACGGCTACAGATTGCTATAATCCTTCCTCCTGTCCATACTGGCCATGAAGACATTCCTCCCAAATGCACTTAAGATTGGGCAGAGGGGTTGAAAGGGCTGATCCCAGACTGTTGCCACATATTAGAAGCACACTTAAGTATCACTGAATTATCACTGAATGCTGTATGTTAAAATTCCTCTTAACTTAAACTAAGCTGCTTATTCAAAATAATCTGACAATTATTTTCTTGAGTAATCCATTAATTTATAAAGTTTTGATGAAAAATTAGTCCAACATGACATCTTCAAATTGCTTCTTTGGTCCAGCCAACAGACTCTTCATTTACAGCCACAAGACAGAGAAACAAATCCTCACATTTAGGAAGACGTCAACAAACGTTTGACATCTTTGCATGAAAAATGACTGAAACGATTAGAGTATCAAACTAGTTGCGAAATAATTTTCTTTAGATCGACTAATCAATTATTCAATAAAAACGACAAATCATTGCAGCCCTACCAAGAAATACACAAAACCTGTTCAAATACTTTTGGCTGTATGATGTAAAACCAGACTCCATTTTAAACAATCATTTTTATGCAAGTTGCATCAGGAGAGTCATCTTCTACTGGAATGTATTAAGGCATTTTAATATAAACAGCAGCATCTGTCTGTGTGTAGTACAGCACATGGACATGGAAGAATATTTGTATATCTTTGTAGTTTACAGAGTCATATCAGTATATGTAACTGCTTTTAACATTTACCAAGTCCTTTAAAACTTCTATAATGTCAAACTGTAGTCCGCTGACCTTAACCAGGACCATCTACTGCCATCTGCTGGAGAAAATGGTTCACACAGACACACAGATGCTACACACAGTGAGGTTTGTATAAAGATGAAGTGTCTGTTCCCTCATTTTGAGCCGTCCATTCAGTGTGACCTGATCACCTTAGATGTCTTGACAGTTTCCTCCTTCATTTTCCCATCAAGCCCCCTGTCTGAGATGAGGATAACTCTGCACCGTACGTTCTATCCCCTCCTTCAGACTGACCACCGGTCTGTAGCCCAGATCCTGCTTGGCGCGCTCACAGCTGTAATAGTGGTGGGTTCCGGCCAGGGCCACTCTCATTGGTGTAAAGGTGGGTTTAAAGGACACTAGAGGGCGCAGGATGAGAGCCAGCAGCCAGAGGAGCAGGGCCAGTCCATACACAAGAGCATAGGGGAGGTGGTAACGGGGGGCAGCGTATCCCAGACCCACCAACACCTCGGACATGAAGTCCCAGAATCTAATTGGCTCATCATTGGTGATGTGGTATGCCTGAAAGTGACGTGGACATTAAAAGATTTAGGATGTATTCACTTGAAATACAGCTTGCGAAGCATCCACAAATAAAAAATCTGACACCAAACACTGAGAATTGCCCATTTGCCAGGGGCAAGTAAAATGTCATGTCGGGCTGGTAAACTCATGTGCCTGATCGGGTAAGTGGTACAAAATAAAAAAAAATAAAATAAATTGATTTATACAAAAAGGCAGAAACACAATTTTCAGCCTCTCTGATGTGAAGATTTACAACTTTTGTTACCTTATGAAACTTAATATATTTGGGTTTTGGAGTGATGACAAGAGACAATATTTTATAGACACTACAGCCTAACATGACGATTAACTTTAGTCTTTGTTATTATCTGATAACTGCTAACACATAAGAAGTGACTTTGGACAAGTAGATTTCTGACACACTTTCCCCGACAAGTGAAATAAAAAACAAAACAAAAAAAACAATGTTGAACAAGCAATATCACAATGTTGGCTCTGACTTTGATTTTATTCTCACTCACTTTTCCACATGTGGGGGAGTCTGTCCTCAGGCGTTCAGCAGCCAGGATGTGGCCATGAACTACATTCTCTACAAAGGTGAAATCCACTAGATTGGTCCCATCACTGAAAAAACAGAGAATTAAATTAAAACTATACCAATAAGCACTAAAAAGCATTTAATCACAACTCCTTTTCCTGTAAAGCGCAAGTCATGAAACAATTTTGATTCAATTCAATTCAGGGGCCAGCAATCGATATGAGACAACAGCACATTCACATTTAACACCATCAGTTACATGTGTAACATCTGCATTAAAGTCACAAATATGAGCATTTAGTAACAGGTTTTGAACAGCAATAGTCAGGGAGAGGAAAGAGGAGAGTTAAAAGAGACAGTCAGTTCCCTGCAGTCCAACAAGGCTGTCTGTGTGACACAGCAGATCATCCCTCACTCTCTCACCGCCTGGTTGATCGCTACCTCCCCTTCACACAAGGCAAACAATAAAATTATTATGCTGTTTTTTTTCTGACTCAGTTAATCTCTGCTGTGAGGTTTTTACAACAGAGTTTTGTTGTTGTGGCCAAGATCAACTTTCACTTGGTCCCAGCTGCAGCACAGACCTACCAGAAGTTGAGATGTAACTCTTAACTTGCTTCATGAACACTAAACTAAGCGTTAAAATACAATAAAAACTCTATTGTCTGGCATACTCACTTTTAGTCACAGGAACTGTTTTAGCCAGCAGCAACACACTATCCACCTGATCTCATGTCAGAAACGCAGCTGAGTCTGTGCAGCAACACTGTCTCCACAAAGAATCTCAACTCAGCTACTCCTATTGCATGATTCCTCCTCTCTAGGTGTTTCATCTCATCAGACGCTTGGACTTTAGGTGGTCTGACAGCAGCAAAAAAATGTTTGCCTCCTCCTGGCAGCCTCCTCATTCTCTCTCCTGGGATAACTGACTACAATCTTTACTAGATATAACATATCATGAAGCTGTCAGTAGCAAGAATACATAATGCCAAACAATCAATCATCAGGGCCTGGGTTTCCTTTACCACCAAAGTCTCATGATCCTCTGTGAACACTGACCTTATACAATTATTGTTATGCAAATACCATGAACCTATCTTTGCATTTTAACATAGGTGTCATGTGATCATGTATAAAAACAAAATTCGCCCTTGTAATTCATCAATCAAAAAAAAAAAAAGTTTATTACGTCAAAAAACATCTAAAACTAGGACGGGTTAAATGCAGCAGATAAATCTTACTGTATAACAGAAAAAGTGACAGACTTGCAATGAGAATTACAAATCAATCTGAATATTAAAGGTGATGATATGACATCATTGATCACTGAATTGATACACTGATCCAGACTGATTGTTAAACTCCTAGACAACAACATATCAGAATCAAGTATATTTGATTATGGTCTGAAACCACAAAAACATACAAATGTGATGATTTTACCACCATATTCTGATCAAACAATTTTGCAACAGCAACACAAATGTTAACAGAACTGGTCAGAACCTCTGAAAATTGGTGCTTGTGTGTCGGTTTTGCCTTCACACGTTGATAAATTAGTTATGTGTACTGCTTCCTGTAAGTTATTTGAGTTTACACGGCGCACAGTTTTTTATGAAGCTGTGCATTTACATTTATGAAGCTAAAACGGGGCTCAGCTTTGGAACAGTTATATCCACACTGCATGTCTGATGAACTGAACTATCAAAACTGAAAATATCTGACTATAATTGACCTTTCTCCCTCCATTTTTTTAATTGTTGATTGAATGCAACTGTGCTTCTGCACACACACACTTACATGCACACATATATGCTAATGGACTCATACTCTCACTAGATCTGTATTTATTCCATGTTTGTGCTTGTTTTATGTTGCCTGCTTAATATTTGCTCTTTGGTCACATGGTTGCTTGTTTGCTGACTTTTCTGGATTACATGGGATTGTATTTGTTTACGTACAATGCTTCCTTCTTTTAGCCTCTAGGGTTTTTCAAATCTCACCTACACAATTAGCTTTTTTCTTTCTTTTATTGTTGTATTGCTGCCCTGTTTTATTGCGCAAAATAAACAAATAAAAATGAAAAAGCCCCTCCATTAGAGTTGAGGTTCGGGGGAGCACTGAGCACAGCGTCCTGGTCACTCACTTATCTGAGCCTCAATTATTCACACATAATTACACTTTTAAACATTTTACATTGATAATTGCTGAAACAACTATGTTAATTAGTGGATTAAGCGAGTCAGATTGGCATTAATGTAATAAATCAATTCCTTCGACTTACCCAATGATGAACTTCATCTTGCCTCTGCGAGCTGTGTCCACTAGGATGGGAACCAGCTGCGGGTCCCGAGGGCCAAAGATGCCATGAGGCCGGATGGCAACCGTGAGGAAACCCTTCTCCTTGTTACAAGCCTCGAGGACCAACTAAAACACAGCAGCAGTGGAAAATATTAAACTCTGCACACTTCAAAACAGAGGATGCTGCAAAAGAGTCCTCTGATAATTTCCTCTCGTCTCTCTCATAGGTGTGTCTGATTGTGAAGGGCACAGGACAGATGACTTGCAAAAGACAGAAGAAGTGCATGAAAGATGCACGAAGTACTGCTGAAGATGATATTAAGTTGCTGTATAATGCTGATGAAAATAAAGACAATTACACAAAATACATTTTGATAATGATCTTGCTGAGAGGAAGGAGCAATTCCAGAGAACTGTGACTGAATCATTACAGTACATAACAGGGTTAACACAGACACACAGCATCCATTTCAAACTGACTTTTGAGGAAGAAACATACAAATTCCATGTGGAAATGTACCAAACAATATTGTTTTGAGGCCAAAGTGCTACCTTCTCTTGCTCTATCTTGGTCTCTGTGTAATAGTCAATGGGCTTCTTGGCGTACGGCAGATCCTCTCTTCCATTCTTAACGTCTGTCCCTTCAAACACCACACTGGCGCTGCTCGTCAGGACCAGTTTCTGACAAATTCAAAAAGTTACACCACTTCAGTGACATCTTTTATCATAGGTATAAACACAAGAAAAAGCCATGTTTCTCATTCCTTGACTGCCTCACCTGTACTCCCGCCTCGATGCAGGTCTGAATAACGGTGCGTGTGCCCTGAATGTTGACCCTTTCAAACAGCCGCCGGTCATCGCTGGCAGGGGCTGGGGAGGCACAGTGGAACACCAGGGACACGTCCTTCAGAGCTGGCAGCAGAGCCTGAGGCGGAGTGTGACAGACACTTCACAGCTATTGACAATTTCACCAGAAGCCACAGTCCAGGCCAGAGGTGTTTATAAAGTCTTTTGGGGAAAATCTCAAGTGTTCACTGGCAATATGCAAGTAGTTCAGGTCTCTAAAACCTTAAAAATGGCACAATGTTTGACCATTTTCCTTATACTTAAAAATATTTAAACATCCAAGGCCTAACATGTCACTGTCTTATTTATGTTGCAGGGGAGACCTGGGGCAATTGTAACGTTTTCGTTCATATATATCTGCACTAATTAATAATTAATAATACCATTGATATATTTTCTCTAATAAGAACAAGACTATAATAATACATTTAATGTAAGACGTCAGACTGTTACAGTTGCCCCTGTGGTGGGGGCAGTTGTAACACTGAAGAATACGTTATACAAATCTACAGCTCAAAGTAATCACATTACTGCTGTGGTGTCTCATACTGTTACAAAAGATTTTTTTGTATATAGTTCAAATTCTGTTCTATTGTCATCATATGCATTCAAAGGAAAAGTCTGTTTCTATTTTTGCAGAAGACTCGACAGCTATTCTTGTGGAAACTTGATTTAAATTATGTGAATTGAGTTAAAAGTAATTTTACATTTAGAGAAATATGTTCATTTTCTAACATAAAAGTATGTCAACGCAAACAAACAAGGTTTTTACACTGGGCCACGTGGCTCATCTTGCAGCTAGGATAAGTTTTCATATTCTAGCCAGCAACATCAATACTAGCGTAGTTTGTTCATGGTCATTTTTAACAATAAACCACAGATAATTTTTTTTCAAGTTTAAATATCATCTAAACATTAGACAGCAGAAGAAAAATACTGTCCATCCACAAAGTAACTCCAACGTCACACCGCTGACCCTTTTTCTGGGTGAAAATAACCATTCTAATTTGAATGGCGGTAAATACAAATTCCCAGGTCTTTGCCAGTTCAAAAGTACAGAATAAGAAAACCACATCATTGTTTAGCTATTAGGAGCTCAAACCCTATGACCTGTCAGGTAAGCAATTACACTATGTCTTTGCCGATATACGATCAGCATCGTTACTTAGAAAAGATTTAAGATATAGAGGTCCTTTCAGTCTGCCTTCAGTAGAGTGGACATACCTGACCTACACAACCACCTGACTGAGTCTTCATTTCAAACAAGTCACTTTTTTACATTGTTAAGACACTTTATTTTGTTGTCTTTGCAGACTATTGATCCATACTCCACTCTGAAAGCAGATGTTTTATGGTAAGGACAGACTCTTGTCTGATTCACTTTGATCTACAGGCACAATCAGCACACAAACACACATACTGACAGGTTGCTTTTACAGTGCGTTTAAAGGGGGGCAACGTTGTTCTCAAGACAGGGATGTGAGGCACTGCTGTTCTTATCCATCGCCTCCTGTTACAATTGCCCCCAGTCTCCCCTTCTGTTTGCTAACTCCACCAAGACTTGAGACTTGAGACTTGAATGTGTTCAGTTAAGTCAGTCTTTCAGTCAAGTGTCAAGTCCCTAGTTTTTGTGATTTTCGATGTGAAGTCTCTGACTGTCTCACCTGTTTGTCACAGAGGTCTCCCTGGTAGAAGGTGACACCGGGCAGCTCGTAGCTCTGACGGATGTCAAACACACAAACAGAGTAGCCTCGATCCAGCAGCTTCTCCACCAGGTGTCTGCCCAGGAAACCAGAACCCCCGACCACTGCACACCGTTTATTACTCTGCATGGCCCCCAGAAATTAGATTATTGATACAGATCAAGCACAAAACTCAGCACCAGCATCATGTCGTAAGCAGAATTGCACCATTATGTATTTTTTTTAACTCACCGGTCGAACTCGCGTGGCCATAATGACTGAAAAGTGATCAACAGGTGAGAGAAACTGTGGTAAAATGTATCAATAAATGCTCTTAATTCTACCAGACGCAGGGCAATAAAGGTGACAACTTTTAACAGAAGAAGCACGCGAGACTACACTGTTTACCTGCAGTCGGCGCGTGCAACTACACAGCACACGAGCCCTGAACTATCTGTATGAGCTGAGTGGGAATTGCTCCGTGATTGGTCGAGCCTGAGCTCAGCACAAAGGTGACGTTCGATTATAGCCAATGGACGGCAGAATACGTCAAAGAACGCCACAATTTGAACCAATCAGAGATCACCGAGTGATTCCGCACGCTTCCTAGGTTAAAGACCACGCCCCTGGCGCGCGTCGGACCAATCCAGTGAGAGCCACGGGGAAACGTGTGAATTAATGTATTACTATAAACATGAATATCCTATTAGTACATTTTTAAATCCCTCTGGCGTTTTTGTTTAGCGTTCATTTGTTTTGCCATGTATTTATTAGTGAGGAAAAGGCTTCAGGAAAAAACAAGTAATGTCCAGAAATCTGCCAAATAAAATATATACTATAGTGAGAACAGAATAATGATTTTAGAGCATGTATTTGAGATGTGTAGAATAGTACATCACAGTAATAACATGCTTTCTACAGAAATTACAATTATCCTCTTTATCATAGGGGCCATGGATTATGGCCAGGAGTGCCATAATAAAGAATACATCATAGGAATAGAAAGAGGAAGAGGAAAATTTAAAGAAGAAAAAATAAAATAAAATGTAAAAATAAACAATATATAAATATTATATTTGTTATTATTTCCACCTGTATTTAATATTTTTTTCCTCTTTGTATTTCCACATTTATTTTCTTATTCTTTTACAGATTTCTTTTCTTTTTCTGGCACTTGTATGACTCCAAAGTGGATATTGGCTACGAACTCTATTATTAATTATATTAATATTTAATTTTTACTTTATTACTGTCATTAGCTTTTCCCTATTATCTTATTATTCTCCATATAATTATCATCTTCTTTTATAAGAATCTTTGGGGTCTGATGTCTGCTGACACTAGAGGGTGTATTGAGGCAACTTCGCAGATCAACACGAGCAAACGCACCACTTATGTTTTACAATATGTAGGATGATCTATTTCGCGTATATGCAGAACACACAGACACTTCACCGTTTTCTGTGTTCAGTGTTTTATATTTCTATGGGAAACACGAGCAGTTTTAATTAAAATCTCCTCGTCATATATTCACCCCGTGATCATCCGAAACCAATCATGTTTCTGCCCGACTGGTGCGTTTGATTTTTACTCCTCTATGTGCCTGTCTGACCGCGGTCTCAATCGCTCACTGGCCATAAAACAACTGCTGGCACAAAGGGTGAACAAATCAAACACCCCCGGGTCCATGACAGCAGCTGCTGAGCAGTGAAACCTGTACATGCTGTTAGCCACTTAACGTTTATTTTTTTGTACGTTTTAGCGGCTGATTCTTTGAACTAAACAGACGGGTTTGAGGAAGAAGACACTATCTTACATTTAGTGCAATTAAAGGATTAATGCGAGCACCTGATGTGAAGCATAAACCGTTTCATCATCTCCTCCTCCTCCTCCCTAAATGATAGGGAGGCTTCATAGCCCAGAGGAAAACACTGATTGTTTAATAGATCTGCAGCTCATCTTTGTCACTCACATAACAGCCACTGATGGTGAGTGAAAACGTTTCTAATGATGTTAAATCTTTGGTGTGCTGCATCTGAGCTACATGTGATGAATGTTTATATTATTCTTTATTCTTGTGCACAACTGTTTGGTTTTTATATGTCTGGGGAAAATGCCACTTTTCCCCCAGACACCTCTCTGAATGTGGTGTCTTCTGCTGCCATGAATATTTTCTTTTCCTCTGCCATCCCTTCCTGTGTCCCCACCAGGCGACCAGTGCCAAGAGACCATCCCTGCAGGGTCCTGTGCCACCCCCTCGCAAGAAGACCACCCCCAAACCAGAGCTGACAGAGGAGCAGAAGCAGGAGATCAGGGAGGCGTTCGAGCTGTTTGACACTGATGGGTCCGGATACATCGATGTCAAAGAGCTCAAGGTAAAAGTGCTCCAACACTGACCGCAATCAACATGTGTGCTGCTGGCAGCGAGCTTCACTCTGCACCTCTCTCTCTCTCTCTCTCTCACTGTGCCAGGTGGCGATGAGAGCTCTGGGGTTTGAGCCGAAGAAAGAGGAGATCAAGAAGATGATTGGTGAGGTGGACAAGGATGGCACAGGGAAAATCTCCTTCACCGACTTCCTTGCAGTCATGACACAGAAAATGGTAGACATCCATCTCAAGAACATGAACCTTCTCATTGCTTGTCTTTCATTTCTCTTTAGTTTTAAAGTGAGTTGGTTTTGTCAGACAGATTTCAGATTGCAGAATTTAATTTGAGACTATAAACTTGCTCATTTATTAGAATTCACAACATTTTCAGCACCATTTTAAATAATAATACATAGATGTGTGCAGTATTTTTTTGTTCTTATAAAGTTATATTTTCCTTAAAGTGCCTCTGCTTCTCTTTTAACAAAATTGAAGTAACCAGGTGTAACCTAAGCATGTGCAAAAATTCGTATGAGCAGTAGTCCTATTATAAAATAAAATAATAAGTAAGGGACAGTGTACAGTGAGCAGGTCACCCAGGTTGATTCAAGGTTTCATTTCAAGTCCTGTCTGGATTTCTTTTGCAATAATGACCTGCTCATTGTACATTATACCACTTATTAGATGGCTACTTACTTAAAATATCAATAATTTCAGAAAGAATATTAATTTAAAAATGATTTTATTGGTTTTAAAATGATTATATTGCTCCTTCAGAGTCTATGGCGGGACTACATCCATAGCAGAGGTCTGGTATTCAGTCATTACAGACCTTAGAATGCCATAACTGACCAATCTGAATCAACTTATTAACTAAACAGTGTAATAAAATAAAATAATTAACCATGTAATATCACAGTCTGGTGTGGTATCAAGACTTTTGTAATCCGGATATTGCAATATAAATGGATATAAATAGAAATTCAATGCCTATTTATATCGCGATATCCTGCAATCATAAATCAGGATATTCAATAAATTCTTATACTCCTAGGTAAAACTGCTTTCCATCTTCTCTCATTTTAGGCTGAGAAGGACTCTAAAGAGGAGATCTTGAAAGCTTTCCGCCTGTTCGATGATGACGAGACAGGCAAGATCTCATTCAAGAATCTGAAGAGAGTAGCCAAAGAGCTGGGAGAGAACCTCACAGATGAAGAGCTGCAGGTACAGCACGCAATTGTGTAATAAAACAGTATTCAGGTATATTAACGTGTCATTGTCAACTCATCATTTGCGTGAATGCCTTTTCATTTCCTCTTATGTTGTGTGTTTGTGCAGGAGATGATAGATGAAGCAGACAGGGATGGAGATGGGGAGGTGAACCAGCAGGAGTTCCTGCGCATTATGAAGAAAACCTGCCTGTACTGACGGACGTGCGTGACATCAGAGTCAGTGATGTTGAGAGGACCAGTGGTGGTTTTACATGTAATGCTGCTCATATATATCTACTTCTATCTCAGACATCCTCAAAATCCTTATTATTGTGTTGTGCCATACATTTTCACTTAAAATTAGGTTTTAAGAGGGTAGTTTAAATTTTTTGAAGCAGGGCTGTATTAGGTACGTGTCCATAGTCACTGTATTATCGTCAGTAGATGGTGGTCAGTACTCCCCCAGTTTGGAGAAGCAGTGAGCAAAGGTAAGAAGCTAAGAAACGTACTGCTGTGGACAGGGTCAGTAGCAGAATGTATTTTAGCTACCTAAAAAAAGCAATATCAGTTATGTGTATGCTATATTTAGAATATTTTCAGTGCTTTACCTTGCCACTGGACAGCCTTTTACAAAAGGAAAATGCCAAATGTTGCTCTCTTCAAAGCAACCAGACTGTTTTACTGCTCTCTTGATTGGTTAGTTTGTTTTTGTTATTGTGTGATAGTGTGTGTCAGAAAAGGCTGTGTAATAGCAAAGTAAATAAGTGAAAAAATATTTGAAATACAGCATACACTTAAACTGACATTATTTTTTTTAAATTTGCCTTAAATTCCATTTTGTTGCTGACCCTGTCCACTGCACTACATTGCTAAACTCCCTACAACCATACTCCTGCTACTTCTCCAAACTGTTGGCGTGCCGACCGGCATCTACTGCAGGAAATACACTGATTATGGTTGTGTACCTCATAAACCCCCACTTCAAAATATGCAAACTGTCCTTTTAACAATCATGCATTACCTTGAAAGCAAATTGTTTAAGACTTGAGCACAAAGTCTCGTCAAATGCCACATTATCCTGCTTTGATTTGTATGATGATCTACATTTACAGTTGCCAAAAACAGAGAGAAAACTCTCTTTCTTGTTTGGAATGCTGCAAACTTTTCTGAAGAATACACCGATGGTATCAACGGTAATATAAAGGTTGTTGTCAAGAAATTCTCAGTGCCTACTGTAATCCTACAGTGACAAACACAGTACATTCCAATGGTTTGATTAATACAGCGTGTGCATTAAGTTTAATCCATGTGTATATTGTTAGGTTTATACTGGTGGTAACTCCAGCGTTTCATGTCTTGGCTCTTGTATGCTGGCTCTCCAGAGAAATGTACAATGTGAGCAGCTGGTTAACCGCTGATGATTGGTTAGTGCTGTCCGACCTCAGTGCTACCTGTGGATTTGTGCCTGTGCCTCTTTAAAGGGGTGATCATCACAATCAGGGAAGCTGCCCGACGTCTCTGACCTGCACCCTCCTACTATCCTTAAAGCCTGACTGATGGTGTATGTATTTTTCTTGTAGCATTCAGTATTTATCCCTCTGTATTCTTGAATGTTTTATATAATACATAGTGACTTTAATGTGTAGATATACAGCATTTAAGTGTTGAAGGTACAAAAAATTAAATATGTTGAAGCAGTTTGTCCTGTTTTTTATTCAGTATTATGCACATCCACGTGTCCAGTAGTTATCAGTGTTTGAGCAGCTTGCTTGCATCATAAATTCTTGATTTGATTTCACTGTTGCTTATAAAACTCGTGTTGTTTGCCTGTTGTATGCAAATGGATTACAGGAAGATGCTGCTGCTGCTTCACCACAGCATATTGACTCAGCCATCCAACATCAGTAATGCAAACAGTCATCTAAGTTCAAAGCGTGATGCAATACACGATAAAAATAAACCTGCTGTGCCGAACAGAAACATACTGCTCCTCTCGTTCAGGCAGCACAGGTTAAAGGGATAGTTCATCCCAAAATCAAAAATACATATTTTTCCTCTTGGCTGTGGTGCTGTGTACGCATTTAGATTGTCATGGTGTGAAATGACTGACTCATCTTGTAGTGCTCAAAGGGCTGAAATATTACATTTGAAAAAATAAACAGCAATGTCTCTTTCCAGAAATCATGACCCTGTTACCCAAGATAATCCGCAGACCTTGTGAGCAGTTTCACGAAGGAACTATTTTCTTTGTACTGTCTGCTAATCTCATCACTGTGCCGAAGGAAGTGTATATCTTCTTATGGATGAGAGAGGCTCATGCTCGTGACAGCCCAGCCTGTCTCACTGTCAAGTCGTCAAATACCAATGTTTTGTCACACCCCCTCAGCAACTCATACAGATGCAAAAGATAAAAATAGTGGTTTCTCCATGCAGTAGTAAAAGAAATGTGCATGTCTGGTGGAGGTTTGGTGGATGGATGGTTCAAATAAACAGGACTTTCATCCAGAAGACCAGGGTTTGTGTTTAAGGTACATAACATAACGTGCATCATGTGACTTTTGTCTTGCAAGTTGACTCACTGACATCATGTGATTCCCAAAGTTAACCATGTGTTAAAAATGCTTTCTGGCAGTGTCTCAGACAGCCACTAAAGAGTACCTTGTGCATCAGTGTGAGATGCTGAGGGGTATGACAAGGGCAATTGGTAGTCAATGAGCTGAATTGAGAACATGTTGGACAGCCCGGGATGTAAATGTCAATGGTGTCCTCCTCTGCTGAGCTGAGGAAGAGATCCACATTTCTTTTTGTGCAATGATACAGTTAGCAGGTGTATTTCAGTAGAAATAAATCAGATCCTACATAAAACTGCTCACAACAAGGTCTGTGGATAACCTTGAGTAACCATGTCATGGTTTCTGGAAAGAGTCGGTGTTGTTGAGATTTTCAAATGTCTTTATTTGGCACTTTAAGCACCACGAGCCAATTGCCATCTAGTTCCATTATATTGGAAACAAGGCAGACATCTCTACAGCTGATATCTCCAAAACTCAGCAATTCACACAAAACAATCTACTTTGATAAAAAGCACTACAGGTAAATCAAAAATATGTGTTTGTTTTGCAAATGAATATTATTCAGACTTCATCACAGACTTTGCTCCAGTGTGCTGCCTGTCGTGTCCTTTGCTGCAGCTCCCGTGAGCGGTAGCCATAGACCAGAGGGATGAGAGACACCCCCAGGTTGTAGGTAACGGTGGTCGCTATAAAGACAGCATCGCTGTGCATGCTGCTGGGGAGCAGGTAGCTGTCCATGACCACAGGAACAGAGAAGAGAATGGTCTGAGCTACCTGGAGAGTCAGGGTGACCCAAGCTCTATTGGTGCAGAGCAGTCCTGCACACATGTCCCAGCAGAGCAGGCAGAAACATCCCAGGATGGTCAGAAAGCAGAGAGGCACCACCACAGCTGATCCCACAGTGCCATAAAGTATCAGAGCCAACGTCCCTGACAGGCAGGGTGACAGGATGAGAGGTCGACAGCGGGAAAGGGGAAAATCGACCTGGATGGTGCTGAGGCCGATGCACAAAGCCACACTGCTGAGCACAGCTGATAAAGTCCATGTGGCTGCCACAGTTGCTCTCCTCCTTTGAGCACACATCAGGAATTCATAGCGCAGAGGCCACTTGACAGCTACAAAGCGGTCCACTGCCAGAGCCGTGCTCAGGAAGAGGTCCACCTGTGCAAAAGAAAGTGGACGTCAAGTAAATGCGACCCTCAGTTTTGGCTGTTAGTTGCCATGTCAAGATTTTAGAAATGTGGTTTTCATAACATGTGAGTCAGAGCAGGCAGACTTTCTGCAGAGCGTAGAACACAGACTTTTTATAAAAGCCTCAGGTAAAATGAGTCTCGTCTCCTCTATAATTTACTATGCTGCTGTTTGGTCTTATTCTTTCTCTCTCCTGAATAATTCACATGCATCATACTGCACAGAAATTACACAACTCCACGCTGGAGATCTGATCTAATAATATGGGGTAAAGATGAAAAACTCATAATGTTAAATCATTATTATGACCACACACACCACACACAAACTTAATTTCATTGCGAAGTAAGAGATGGGTGTCAGCAATCGACTGTCCTCATGCAAAAACTGAACCTTAAAAGCCCTGTTTTTAGTACTTTTTTTAAAAAAATCATCCTTCTATGAGAGCTCAGCATGGAAAAACTGTGAGCAGATTCAAAAGTAGGAATTTTTTAAACTGAGTCTGTAATCTTTGTAGATACCTTTTCATATGTATAAGTCAAACTATACTAAACTAAAATATTAGCTTTGTTTTAACTTAAAGCTCCTATGAGGTCAAAATCAATGTCGTGTTTTTAGCTATTTTGTTGTGAAGAGTTTTTATCACATAGCTATGTTTTCCACTATACATCAACTATGTGTCAGTATTTGGTCCAACCAACACAAATAAGTCATTTTGTAGATATTATCTGGTAATTTAAATATTTCACAGTTTGTCTTTTCCTGGAAAATAAACTTGTTGATGACTCATTCTGCGCTTTGGGGTGTACACTAAATTTATGTCCAATGAAACACTTCTATAACGCAATTCAAGCATAAAAGGAGAATACATCCACTTACTGGAGCAGACTACAGTGTTTCTGGGGACCAGGCCTCACTGTACAAAAGCACGACTTCATAACTTTTGGGGTGAAAATGGATCGTATTTTATGCAGAAAATACTTTTTTGATTCCCCTCTGATGTTCTCCAGCTGTTCAGCCTCAACTCTCAGCAGAGTTTCCTGATGGACAGGTAGCTGTAGCAGTTTAATTGCTGCTAAAGTAGCTGACTGTAAATGTTAGTTGCCGTTGGCGGGCAACAGAACCGGGCTCAGCAACCTCTCATTGATCAGATGGTCACTGGGACAAACACAACTTCTGGGACTGAGGGGGATTACAGTATTGAGGTTGTTTATGGAGTTTCATGATGGAAAGATAGCTCTACTTGTTGCTAAAGTGACTTAGCTAACCACTGAATGTCTTTAGCTTGGTTAGCCATGACTCAGCTGCGGTGTGCTCAGAGGCTTGGTCCTGTCTGGCTGTGTTCAAATTGACGAGGGGAACGTAAAACACGTTAATTGCTATTGGCTGCTAGCCATTTCATGGGAACTTTAATAAGTTACTTTTACACAAAACTAATTGTTCTGTGGATTTTGTGACAAAAAGGACAAATAAAAGCTGATCACACAGTTAATATCAATGATTTACAAACCAGTGAGCAGGCCTGGATAGCTGCACAGAAGATCAGACACTGGATCGCAGGTATGCCTTCTCTGGATCTTAAGAGAACATCTTTGATTGTCCAAAGGAGCTGCTGAAATAATAATTATTATTATTATATCATCATCATCATCTCTGTTATAAAGAAAAGCTGCATTGGAATGGTTTCATAAATAAATCTGTCCAGTCAAAAAGTATGGACCTACAGTACCTGGAGGTTGTCACACAAGAGGAGGTGTGTGAGGAGCAGGAAGCGAGCGTGTCTGAGGAGGGACGGGGGGCCGGACGATGACCAGGAGTAAAGGAACACTGAGTACAGTGTTCAGGGAGCAGCTCACACACATGCTGACCATGTTAACCAGGTAGAAGATGGTGGAGTTGATCTGTGTCTGGGCCTCGAGTGTTGTCGCATTGCAGTTGATATCCATGGCACAAAGCTTCCTCTGATCTGCCTGCCAGATAGTCTTGTTTCCTAATAAAAAAATATTAGCACATAATGAGCTTAAAACCCAACTAAAAAACACTTTTACTTCATTTCAAATGGAAAAAAATGATGTGATACAGTCACCCTCACGCATGTTTGAGTTGCTCCTCTCTCTTGACCATTTCCAGCATGACATGGTACATCAGACACATGGTCAGGAGTCACTTTCACTCTGATGGCAACTGACTCTGCCTGTTATGTGCCAGCATTACAGGCTGTCCATTTACTCAGCTTCACCATGTCAACTTGTCAGACCTCAGGCTTAAAAGCCTTGTCCCTGTGGACAGTGATGTGTCAACAGCCAGTATTTGCTATCAGGATTACATTTGCTTATTTATACAAAAGTCAGGGACAATAGTAATACATCTGTACCGAACTGTATTCTACCTGTCAATATTTGCCTGATAGCAGAGGCACAGTCATGGAAAACATAATGCAATCTGCTCTGGCGCACACACATATTACCATATTTCTACAAAATATTTAGAGAGATGCTTCAAACTTGGAGCAAAAAATAGTCTCTTTACTCAAAAATAATTTTGTAACTCAAACACTTTCTTTGTGTGGAAAAATAAATTAATATGAAGGGAATGTAGCTTTAGGAAATTAGGTGACTATTACATGAAAAGTATGAACCTTGTAAAATCGAGGTACAGAAACTGGATTAATAGATCTAAACTATTAATTATTCAGGAATAGATTTCTTGTTATAGAAATATTTGTATATAGATATCCATACATAAAGACATGGTTCCTTCACTGTTTCCAACGTGAAATTCAAAAATTCAAGCACTTTTCACCGTGCATTTTCCATTTTTTTCCAGCACTGGATAGTTGCAGTAAACTCCATGTTTATATACATATGTACTAAAAATAACGGTTTCATTTCATCACAATAAATCAAATGTTACAGTGCTATAAACAAAGAAAACTTTTTCATGATAGAAGGGTGACAAATTAAAGGAAAATACAAAGTTTCAAAACATGTCTAGACTTAGCATACTGTATAACCTGCCTAAGCTAATGTAAAACAATCACAAGACAACTAACATCAATGTCATTCAATATTTTTTTGTTTGTGTCCGTTAGCCTCTGGATCATTATTCCATCAGAATGTCAGATCAGACATGGCTGGATATAATTACTGTTTAACCTCGCATTTGCGTATTCTGGAAGACAGACACAACCATCACTCCCAGCGGGCACAGAATATGCAGGACAGCCATGATGTGTACGCCTAGATAAAAAGCAAGTATATCTCTGATCTTACCATAGCTAGATGTGCAGAATCGCAAGCAAGGCTTAAGCCATCATCTTCATTTTGAGCAAAAGCTGATTCCTGACTTATTTCTTTATGTAAGAAGCAAACTTTTCAGTCACAGTGATTTGCTATTAAAAATGACGATTTCAAACAGTTTAAGCACTTGATCCAAAGACCGAGCAATTTTCAACTCTTGAAAACACTGCAAAGATGTACAATTTCCATTTAATGTCAGACACTGAAACTTTATTTAGTCCACAACAGGAAAATTTCATGAGTCAAATATAAAAATATATAGTACATTGGACCTTCCTTAAAAAAGACACACACACAAATATGAACTTGCTGTTTAGGCTCAGTTTTTCCAGTTACAGCAGATCTGGTCTATAACTACTGATGAACACAAATATGAAATGAAAAACAGACAAGTAGATTTCATATTATTAATCACAGCTGCTCGTTTGATTTAAGACTAGTTGACTGAGGTATTTCACATAATTTCCTGTGGTTGCGCGGTTGAGTTCATGGCTGTAAGGACAGTGAGCATCAAGATCTCAGCTTTCACTGAGTTTAGTCTTGGAGGCGAAGTCAGCACTAAGTTTACGCATCACTTCTGCGTGGCTTTGACCCACTAGCTCCTGTCGTACAGTCCCATAGTTCTCTTTGACAAAGTTGGCAAAAGGTGTGGGAGCACGTGGCTTGGAAGGCGTCAATAGGACCAGTTGTCCTGTGCAGAGGGCGCACGCGAACCTCTGTGTGTCCAGTGACTTGGAATGACGCCCGATCCTGTGAAGAATTATGGTAAAGTGTAAAGATTAACACACCAGTCTATAGATGCAAGGTTAATAATAAAGAATCATGTGAGGTTGAATCAGTGAGACGTACGTATTCTGGCAGCGGGTGCACTGGTACTTGAATTTGTACTTGATGTCGTAACTGTGGCAGCGGGTGACCATGGGTAGCTCGGGATGCGCTACGGTGGCCTTGCGAGCATAAAGCTTCCAGAAATTCCCATGACCATCTCTGACGCCATTAATCAGCCAGGTTGCAGCATGACACATCTCATGAATCAGTGTGTCCCTGAGACGATCTACGAGGGCGCAACAGTGAGAATGCGATGAAGACATTTAATCAAATATAAACTGACATAAAATTTTTACTATGCATGTCAGGTGACACCACATATATTTACATTGAGGGACTTGGAAGCAGACACAGTTACTTCAGTCTATCTGGATAACTAAAGCGTTACCTGCAGAATCACAGACTTTCTCTGACAGTTCAATGCGGGCATAACGGCTCCCTCCACCTCGCTCCTGCCCCGTGATACAGTATCCAGCTGTTTTCCGCATCTTCTTATTCCAAGTCACTGACATATTAGTGGGGAGCTACAAGTCATGTCAGACAAGGAAAAATAAAACATACTCTGTTAAAAAATTAAAAAATGTTAAAATATCTAGACATTTATAAAATATGTAAGAAGAACAAAGAAAAAAATGTTGTTAATCACCTTACTGTCAAACACACTGGTGTTGTACAGCTGGTAGAGTTTGCTGGTGAGTTCCTCCTTATTCTGCTTAAAATTGCGGCCATAGTTGGTGCCAGGGTTTGATAAGGACTGCAAGAAACACCCTGGGGTCTTACAGAAAGCTACCCTAGAAGGAAAATAACAGGCTGAATTAAAGACGAAAGTGAGTGATGAACAAACAAAGCTTAGAAAGGCACACTATAAGGAGGTTAACTTTTGAAAAAGTTTGTCCAAAATCCAAGTCAGTATATAAAAACTGGTCAACAGATGTACCTGTTATGCCATTTAAATCTGACAAAAACACCTCAGTCAAAGCCTGTGTAGACCCAGTGGTATGTTTATAGGCCTTTTCTTTGTAATGGCATGTTTCATATTGCTATCAGTAATATTCACTACTTTGCTTGGATTTTTTCTTTTCTCCCCCTCTCTTTTTCGGTAATTTTTTCTCCTTGTCTCTATAAACTTTGTATTTCATTGTTTTGCATTCCTATGTCCTTTTTGAATTTAATGAGAAAATCTTATACATTGTTAAAGTAGTTGTTTAACTACATTTTGCAATGGTCTGCTAGTAGTTCAACTACATTCATAGTGCATAGTGGCTCAAGTAGTTAAATTACTTATTGCCTTATTTGTGTAGTCAACTGAAATTACAGTTTTGGGCCATGAAAGGAAATAAATGATTTTTTTTTTTACATTTTCATTTTTACTATAGCTTCTTTACTTACTGGTGGACATTGTATACAAAACAAAAGCAGACATTCCTAACTCTTTCCCATGAATAGTGTGTGACTTTATTTCTTGGTTTATGTATGATCTATGAATAAGTGGTAATAAGTGGTTACTCAAACTAAAATGAGTGGCAAAAAAAACAATACAAAACAAGAAACCGATGTACCTGCTGGTGGGGCCATGTCTGGGCTCTGTCTGACTGACTGGAGGCTTCAAGATGGTGGATTTTCCTGGCGTCTTCACATGCAGAGGTGTTTCTCCTAATGATCTAGAGGCTGGTGCAGGTGTTGTGAATCTCTTTACTGGAGGAACTGACACAGGCGGCTCCTTATTACATTCTAAATTTAAAAATTAAAAAACAATAATTATCAGCTTCATAACTAAATGAAAACTAAATGTAGAGACTGTTAAAATGTGATGATCCACATAAAACAGTTACCTTGTGTGGTTCTAGGTGAGAATGAAGTGGCAGTGTTTTTCTTTTTCAGTCTCTCCAGCAGTGATGTGAACTCCTCTTCAGAACTGGTCTCATCCAGTTTAGACGGTGCTGAAAAGGTGCGTCTGGGAGAAGCCAGTGATGTTAGAGTTTTGGGTGGAAGAAGAGCAACAGGAGACGAAACAGGCAGCAATGGCGAACTCTCCTCGTCATCATTGTTCTTGTTAGTCTTTGTTGTGGGTTTAGGTTTTGAGTGACGAGTCCTCCAAGTGCTCTTGACCACAATGTTATCATCATCGTCGCTGTCACTAACAAAGACTGGGGAGTCACACTGATACAGCGGTCTCCTCGATGGACGCTGGGCGGCCGGAGTGTTGCTCTTCGTAGACACTGCAAAAAAGTGGATACAAAACAACACCGTTACGCACACACAGTTCTGTGTAGCTTCTTTTTAAATATAATAGAACATCAATGCTGATTAGGTCATTCAAAATTACCTTTAAAAATTGGTTTTGTCTCAATAAAGTCATCATCTGATGAGTAGTCATCCACTATGAAGTTTTTGAGGCTTTAGAGCAGACAAAGGTAACACAGACATTTTTTAAAACAAACATTTCCAGACAGTGATAAAGCATTGTGAGGAAAAGAATACATCAAAAACTCACCTATCTTCACTCCCACTCTCTGATATTTTCTTAGGCTTGGTTTTAGGGGTTTTCACTCGCTGCAGAACTTCAATGTGCAGAACGAGGATGTGTCAGAGAAAATAAAAATGTTTCCCTCTTCATCCAAGTAATGTTACCATTTGATTTAACGGTCACAGATAGAAGATAAATACCACTTACATGTCTCAAAACTGCCGTCATCATCTGAGCTCACCACAACAACATTTGAACTAAAAAAGTAGAAAAATGGTTTAGAAGTTAAACAGCCATGACCAAAACTTTGATGGGACAAAGGAGAGGTAAAACTGAAACCTGAAACAAGACACGAAAATATTTCCAGTGCATTCCATTTTCATACCGGCCTTTCTGTGCAGTAGTACATGGTTTCTGTGAGGTAGGTTTAGCATTCGGTGTAGCCCTTCCCACAAGAACTAGGGAATGAAAAATAACAAATTAGTTTATGTGCCAGCTGAGTCACACAATTTAACAATATACAATATTCAGACAATGCAACTCACACTGATCAAATTCATCATCACTCGACCCGATCAAAGACTTATTTCTGTAAACATTGCCCTTGGAACACTGGTTCTCCTTCTCTGCATCTTCTTCACTGTCGGAGAGGGCATGCTGGACGGATGAGGCTGATCGATGACCACTTGTGGCAGCATGGCGAGCCTTGCCAATACTGCTTATCAGCTAGAAACAGTGAAGACAGACAGATCACCATTAGACCCTGACATCCCCAATGATGCAACTAACAATAATTTTTTGGTGAATCATTTTTTAAAAAGAAAAAAACAAAAAACACTCTGCAAGTGTTCCAAGTTGTGCCTCAATTACTTGTTATATTAGACCCCAATCTATAGAGATACACTTTTTACCTACTAAGCTATCTGCCATTAACTGATACAACAACTTCCACCCTTTAGATATGTGGCTTTACTTGATTAAAAGTTGCTGTCTTGCCCTCTGTGTTTTAAGACTAAAATTAAAATATCTCTAAACTAAGGACATGTTCAGTTAGACAACTGTTACTAGCTCACTTAATTGCTGACTGTCTTATGTTAGGTTACAGCAGGTTCATGGTCCAGAGAAAGCACCAACTGTACGTCATAGAATTCTGGGAGACAAAACTATACTGTATACTGGATATCACTGTAGAGCTATTTGATTACTAATTAATTTATGCAACAACATTTTGTCGATGGACTTAAAATTGCATTTTTACATACTTTACTTAGAGTATAATTCATTTCATTCAATTACTATGGAATCTGGATCTGTATGTGGATCAGTGATGTCAGTCCAATATCTTATGACTGACTTATATCAGTATTGGCCACAGATGTGAAAAATATAACTATTATATCTATTGCTTTGGGAGCTGCTATCAATGGGATCAGACCCAAAAGTACAAATCCAAATATATACAGTTTCCTATGATATATGATAAAATAAAGCATTAAATTCTCATATTTAAAAAGCTGGGACCAGCAAACTTGACATTTTTGCATGGAAAAAACTGACTACGTCAATGGATTTATCCCCCCCAAAAAATGGTGCAGATTAATTAGCTGTCAGTCGACCAATCGATTAATAAACTAATTGTAGCAGCTTAACATTTAAATATATGCTTGTGAGCTGGTCTTTCTCTTAGTAACATATTATTGAAATTAGCCGGCAAGTTATCAGAATTTGAGAAAAACTGTCTATGGTGGTAACATGGTACTGTTTGCAAGTTAGTGATGTGTGCAACAAACCTTTTTTTCTGCTGCATCCAGTTCTCCCTCATTAGTCCAGCCCATCTTTTGAGCAACTCTTTGAAATAATTTGCAGGTATCTTCATTCATAGTTCTCTCTGCGGTGTGAAAACTGACACAAACCAACATGGCAGTCATTTAACATTTAAAGTTCAGCACTAACGTCAAACCTATGATCTAAAAGCAAATAAACTGCCAATGAAGCCACAAAGTAAGAAATGCTGAAAATAAACCAGATCACATTTTTCAGTTAAGGTGAAAACTATATTAACAGGAGGTTATAATGCCACATAACAGTTAACGTTAGCTTACTGTAGCTCGAACCGTTAGCATTACCATTAGCTAACCCGTAACTTGCAAGCTAGCTCTAACTATATTTGGACTCGAGCTATTTTTTAACTGGTTCCACGTTTTCTGTTAGCATTCATTACACGAACCTCCAGTACTCCATAACTTAAAACATATTTGAAGTGAAACGTTACCAAACGTGCTTTTGTTGTTGTAAATAAGAGCCAGAGATTCACACGGAACTAAGGGAAGGCAAATTCAAATCGTGTGCTCCATTGAATCGGAAGTTGTCATATGATAGTCGACCAATCAGAACAGGCTTTAAATGACGCATTGACGTTCTGTTCACGCCCATCACCGAGCACTACCGCCACCTACGATGTGCGAGTGTGCGCCCTCTTGGAATTAGCATAAGTTTGATCCAGCTAGAAGGGAACCCCAGATCCGCGACAAATCTCGCGTGATTGAGCGTTTTAATCAGACATCTTTTCCTAGCCCTTACCAAGTATTATCTTTCTCAGAACTTACACAGGTTTTTAGTAACAGCTTTGTCTAATTGTAACACATAATTAGTTTGATCGACGTGCATGATGAGGTCAGTCTTACAATTATCGCGAGAGTTTCGTAAATCAAGAGTTCTCTTTTATATAGGGCCCATATTGACGGAAATGACGGAATCCAGGCACTTAAACCATTTCCATTAAATGCTCCGCTATACTTATATTTATATGGAAAATATATGGACAAAGCATAAAACATGATATATTGTTTTTATTACTAGCAGTATAGTGGTTAAAATTTACTCGCCAAGCTACATTAAAATGATTCAACATGTTAATGCACAACAATCTAACAAAGAACAGTATGGAGCTTTCACAATAATTAGCATCTTAACTTTTAAACAAACACAGCTTGATAATTTTGAATGCACAACTCAGACTTTGGCACAGTGATGCAGCTACATTTTACAAAAGACAAAACATGTAAAGTCATGCTTTATCAGTTGTCTTACTTAGTACCATGGACAGCACATTTACTCCAAAATATACAACATATCTATGTCATTTCTCCATTCAACTCAAACGAGAAAAACATCTACTAGAAGGAATGTCAATTTGTAATTTGTTATTGTGGTACAATGCCAACAACAATCTGATGCTGATCTTTAAAAAAAAGGAAACCGAGACTATTGGCTTGAACTTTTTATTGTTTCTATCAACATGTGACACAAGGGAGTGCGAAAGACAGTACAGAGCTTTGCCATCTCTTTATTTTTTATTATATTTAGAGCCTTGTGGCATCATTGACAGCATACAGTTAACAGACAATACAAAAAGAAAAAATGCTTAGAAAATACTTACCTAGGCCGTTCCTGGTTTGAGTGATTAAAAAACAAGATCAATTTGTGAACAGCTCTGACATCTAAACTTAAATTTAGGCTCTTTCCAATAAATTGAAGCTCCTTTGTCCAGCTTTGTCCAATCATCTTTACAAGCATAGTGTGACATCAAATAGGACAACGGCTACTGAACATATTCCTTGACTGACAACAAAATTAAAAAGTTGGCATTTGGTGAGGGGAAGAAGTCTTCATCTAGACCATAATCCTCAAAACTTGCACATCTACTCATTGCAGTAATTTAATAACAGCTTAAGACAAACTAAAGAGCAGTTGCAACCTATGTTTTACAATTCCATGTTAAAGCTGATGAAATATAAGTCAGTTACAATTTTCTTGGTGTAACATTGTCCTTTTAAAATACACAACACTCTTAATCCATTTATAAATAGATTGACAAGTAATGACGGCTGGGCATTCCCTCCACAAGCTGCAATTAGTCCTGTATGCACACCGACAGGAGAAGAAAAAAAAAATCCACTGATCCAAGTACTGAAGGGGTAAGCAGGGCATTCACAAACCTCTCATGCTCACCAAATATACTGTTATAGGGTCAAGAGTCTCAGAAGAGGTGCCTGATAGTCTCAGGCTCAATCTGGCTCAGAAAATGCAGATGTGTGATGCAACGACGGATGCGATGAGGGATAAAAGTGTATATCTGTGGGCTCCTTTACAAATAAAGAGTCTCATTAATAGTAAATCAAAGAAATTGAGACAATCAATCAGGGAGAGACCGACCATTCCAAGCTAGGATGATGATGAAGGTTTAAAAAAAAAAAAAAATAAAAGATGGTGGTGAGGGCTGGACATGGTTGAGGTGGAAGGAAAAAAGACATCAGCGTGCTTTTAGTTCAGGCATTCTCACTGGTCTCCACTATCTGGACCAGATGTTCTGGCTTGTTGCCATTGCTATGGTGCTCCCACATCTGCAGATACAGCCTCTCCAGGTCCATTGTGTACTGCTTGGTGTTGAAAAGAGGGCTGCAGATTCGCTGCTTCCAAACGCGTGCTCTGACCATCTTCAGGCTGAAGGAGACAAAGAAAATGGTCAGACTTCAGTTTTCACAACAAAGTGTTTCAAAATAAGTTCAATCAGATCTACTCACTATTCCATGTCAGATCCCAGTTTGACTGCGATGTCCTCATAGTCCTGGCGACTCTGTGCTATTAGTTCAGGGCAGCCCAGACAGTTGAGTTGTGAAGCGGCGACACGGGAGGCCAGGGTCTCACCTTTAAAAGAGGTTTTACACAATTAAAAGTAGCCTAACTTGGAATTTGATCAACACATATTATTTTTCAAAAGAAATTGGACTAGAGTGCTGCAGGGATGCTGTATGATTTCGTAAGGCCACCCAGAAATTAACTCTGGTTTCTTTGACAAAAAGCCAAGAGAATTTTTCCATTGAATTATGGATTCCTGCACAACATAAGCTTTGTGGCAAACAAAAGTTTGACACATTCACATTTGCTTCAGCAAGATAATCTTAACAGATGAACACCACTTTAATGATTTTATATACATATATATAAAATTGTCAGAAGTAAAAAGCTAATGTTAGCTTATAAAACAAATTACAACACAGTCGCATGGCTTCAGTGTCACCGCTAAGCTTCCAACTTTTGATAATAAACTGATAAGTCTGCAGTTTGGCAAGTCTGAGTTACAATAATCTGCAAGAGTAAAAGTATAAACACAACAAAGCTGTAAAAGTACACTAGTGAGTAGATGATTTTCTGTTTGTTATAATAATGTTTAATGTCCCCAACAACCTGTGTAGTTTCATTTTAGCCACTTATTAACAACTGCCTTTTTAAAGCACATAAAAACTTCTAAATTCACAGATGGGGGTATTTACTGGCATATTTTATGTCATAGCACAAAACGAACATCGCAACCCCTGCAAAATAACTTGTTTCACATAAAAACTTGAAAACAATTTCTGGGGTTCAAGACTCATTCCTGCAGCACCTGATTTGTAAAATAGTATTACAATTAGAACTAGAAGATTTTTATTGTATTGTCCTAACCTGGCATGGTGACCATTGGGGTTCCAGCCCACAGAACATCCATGCCTGTGGTGTGACCGTTGCATAGAGGAGTGTCTAGGCACACGTCAGCCAGCTGGCCCCTTCTCACATGCTCCTCTTTCGGGGCCACGGGAGAGAAGATGATGCGAGAGCCAGGCAAACCCATGTTCTGAGCGTACTGCTGGATGTTAGGCTCACCAACAGCAGGGAAACGGAGAAGCCACAGCACGCTGTTGGGCACACGCTTCAGGATCTGCAGGGAGAGGAGGAAGTTTTATACAGATTTTAGTTTGGTGCAGAGTTGAAGTAACAGTCAAAGCAGCCTTTATAACGAAGTCCGACTTACATTGGCCCACATCTGGAGAGTAGGAGGGTCAATCTTGTAGAGCTGGTTGAAGTTGCAGTAGACAATGGAGTCCTCTGGCAGACCATACTGAGAGCGGGTTGTCACGACGATTGTGCGTGGCACCTCCTCCCCAGTGGCAGCTTTGTTATTGATCTACAACAGAGGCAGAACAGTATTGCTTAGAGGTGGAGTGGCCTCAAAAACTTTTGTCCTTAAGAGTGTTTTACAGCTTATTCTTAGTGCCACCATTTCCATAACCACCAGTTCTGTGCTTCCACCTTACACTCAAAAGATATCGTACCTGTAATGACACAGTCTCAGACACTACAACCTCAGCTGCTGAAAAGATCTGGAAAAGCAGCAAGCTAAATTAAATTGCGGTGTTTGGCTTGTTTAAGCATTTGTAGATGTTTTGTACCCTTACTATATAACTGAATTTGAAATGAAATGAATTTGCGTGTCTCACTTAGACGTACCTGTGTGGTGGCCAGGCCGTTGCTGACAGTAAAGCCATTGATTGTGACCTGGATTTGGCCTTGGTTGATCATGTTGATGATTGCTTCAGCTGCTGTGTTCATGGGGATTACAGGCATGGACAAAGCTCCATTTGTGTCCCCAGCAGCATCCTGGTTGTTGTCACACTTCATCTAATCACAGAGAACAGTTTCAACTTAAGAATAGTTCAACACCAAGTAGACAATGTGCATTTTCGACTTCTTATTAGTATATTTTTTAGTTTTTAACCATAAAATATTATCTGAATCAGCACATATTGACCAAGAGGACAAACTGCTTATTTTGCTCTGCTCAGTCACTGTGACTCAAAGTCAACAATGTAACATCAACAAATAGTCAGACAGTCTCCCAGAGGTCTAATGGTTAACTATATTGTCACACACTCAACTCACTAGTTTGGCAATAGTACACAGAAAACAATAACTTGCTTTATCAAGGTTTCGGAAATTTGACTCACCTTTATCACTTTCACATCTGGCAGACTGTCCAAGAAGGCCTTCAGATCGATACCATTAAGAACAATGCGGTTGTCAAAGATGTGTCCATTAGACTTGAAATCAATCACTGCCTTTTTCTGTGGGTCAAAAAGAAAACCCATGTTACAAATATACTATGTATTTGATTTAAGAAGAAGAGACTCAGCTCTCAGAAAGAAATGGCAGCAGCGTTGAGAACTGACAAACCTTGAGGTGAGGGAACATGTTGGCATGGTCTCCAATGAAGAAAGTATTCGGCATGTAGGCCAGTTTCTCGGAGTACTGCTCGGCTACTTCAACAGGTGAAGTCTCCTTGTCAGTGATGATGTAATCCATGAAGGGTGCCCCACTGGTTCCAGGGTAACCCAACCACATGGCCTTTTGAATGAGTAGAAACAAACAATTACTTGCACGTTCTCTGAAGGTTCTCTTATTTAGTTGCAGAGGTGATATTTATTCCCATGGTACAACTCTGAGTTAATCAAAAATCTTATGAAGTGCCCACCTGAACGGGGGCAGGGCGGAGGGCAAACAGCTCATTTCTGGCTCCCTTGGTGTAGCCGTTCATGTTGACCAGAATGTGGATTCCGTCCTGGTGGATACGATCAGCTGCCTTGCCATTGCAAGGAATCTGGAGGAGATGAGTAATGTACCAGTTTCAGTGAAAATGGTTTGTTTTGACATGAACTGACCTTTCAGTTAAAAATTCACATCCTCAGTGTTTAACAGACAAGGTTTAATGTACAACCCATGTTGCCAGAGGTACGATAATTATTCCATGTAGCAAATAGTTTTGACAACTGTATGATATACAATTAATAATTCCAAAAAGGATGACTATATGATCATTGTTCCATTTCAGTAAACACACAATGAAACCTTTTTTGGTGATTTGAGAGCAGCCAATCACATCAGTACCACTGATAACAACATATCAGCACCGTGCTGTAAAGCAGTGTGTAGATCTTTGACTTTGTTTTGAAGGATAAGAATGGAAGGCGTCATTATGTAATGAGCTGCCACAGATCCTGGGCAAAGTGATACACAGTTGCCGTGTTGTTTGGACAACAGAGCCTTTGTGTTAAATGATGCACATGGCATAGTTTTACCCTTCAATTTAATATCCTGGCCCCTTCTAGGCTGTTTCAGTATATACAATTGTTTTTGTTAAAATATGATAATTTCAATGTTACCTTACAATATTGCTGTATCTGGCAACACTGATGTACAAATACTAAAGAAAAATCAACTCTGGGTTATCATGGTTACCTGTGAGAGGTCTGTGAAATGATGAGCCTCTGCTACCACTTTCACACGGAAGTTGGTACTGTCATCAGGGCTGAGCGCATAGCAGAACACCTTGGGAAAAGGAGGAAAAAAAAGTGAGTTGTATGTTAAAATATGTAAAGTATATTAGTACACTTGTCAGGTGAAGTTTGAAACTTATGGAATTAAAATGAGAATAAACATCACCTACCTCAAATTTCTCAGGATTGTGCATTCCAGGAATGGACTGCATCAGGTGGGAAGTGGGGTGGTTACCAAAGTCAGAGCTGACATAACCAATACGCAGACGTCCTCCGCTGGCCTTGAGATCCTTTGGATGTTCATAAGCAGGTTTGTGCAGTGCATTGATCTGTGGAGTGAGCATTGGTGTAAGAATACAGCCGATTAACCAATTTTAGCCTACATACTGACCCAATGGTGGACTAATACTGAACTATGGCTGTAACCAACTATTATTTTCACTTTCAATTAACCTGTTGATTATTTTCTAGATTAATCAATCAGTTGTTTGGTCTATAAAATGGCAAAAAAAGTGAAAAATGTCATTCAATGTTTTGAAAAGCCCAAGACAAATGTTTCATTTTGTCCACAACCAAAAGCTCTTCAGTTTACTGTCATATAGAACTAAAAGCTAACAGAAAATATTAACATTTGAGAAGCTGAAATCAGAGAATTTTGACTTTTTAAAATATTACTTAAACTGAATAATTGAAAAAATGGTTGCTGGTTAATTTAATAGTTGACAACTTTTCAGTTAGTTTTTACATCTCTATACTGAATCATGAAAAACTAACACTCATTCATCTAAACTTGTGTCTAACTGTATACCATACCATCATCCATGCAAGCAACCCATTCACCACCAGCTTTCACCTCACCTGTCTACAAAATATATCCAGTATCTTTCCCCATCCCTTACCTTCCCCACATCCCTGCAGACAGCCACTGCCATCACCAGCCACCTTCCACTCCCCCCAAAAAATGAAGTAAATTTTACTTGCTTTGATCAGTGCGTGTACCTTGTCCAGGCAAAGGTTTCCATGGCGCTCAGCAATGGCCTTGCGGAAGCCGTGAGAGAGTGGGTACAGCATACTGTGGTGTGGGTGCACTGATGGCAAGCGGTTCTTATCCAGCTGGTCAGCCACAATGCTCACAAGCTTCTTCATCCTCTCATCATAATCTGTCCAGTCACACACAATCTGGAAGAAAAACAGGAAGTCAGTCAGAAAATATTGAACTTTTCAGTAAGGAGCAAAGAAATTAACTATTACATGTACTGCAAATATTTGACAAAGATATCAGCATGTAAGAACCTGCAGGCAATGTGCCAAGTTGCAGTAAGCATCTGGGAAGTCTGGTTTGAGTTTCAAGGCTGTGCGGTAAGATGCAATGGCCTCTGGGATGTTTCCAGAATCCTTATGGTGAAGAGAAACAGTAGAATACAAAAACAAAATACACAAAGTTGAAAAAACAAGATTTTTTTTTACCGCACATATGTAGGAGGCAATGTCAAGCTATGTGTGTGTGCATTATTTGCATTTGACGGTCATTTGTCCTGACAGAAGTCCAAACCTACATAAACAATTTTGACCAGGGTGAACCCATCAGTCAGTTAACTGTTACTGACTAATTCCAACTGTTAATTGATATGTACAAATGTAATCCAGGTGTTGAGAGAAAATTATTGGGATTTCATGGCTGTGTGTGCTGGAGCATCCTGCAACCTGAAGAATACCCAAGTTTGAATTAAAAACTTTTCTTACCTTGTGGATAGAGGCCAAATTGCTGTGAGCATCAGCAAAGGCAGGGTTGATCTGGATAGCACGAGTGTAGCATTGCAGCGCTCCCTGTACGTCTTGCATTTCCTTCAGTGTGTTGCCCATGTTTGAGTATGCATCCGCAAATGTGGGGCTGATTCTAAAATCAAACAGGAAAAGGCCCATCAGAATGTCAGGATTGTCTATGTTCACCAATAGATGGTTTCTGAGCAGCATAATGTGCCCTATATAATGGTGTGCAATGAAGGTATCGCTCTAACTATTGTAAATCAAGGCTGTATCAATTACAAACCTGATGGCCTCCTTGTAGTGCATGAGGGCCTCCTGGAGTTTTCCCTGCTGCTGCAGGACACTGGCCAGGTTAGAGTGAGCTGCTGCAAACTCTGGAAACACCTGATTAAAAAACAACAAGGGTTAGTAAAGAGAACAGTAAAAGAATTGCAGACTCACATTTACAGCAATCATGATAGTCCCATTAAACAAACTTTTTCATATCAGTAAAAAAAGAAACAAAAACAAACAAAAAAAAACACAAGAACACAAAACAGCAACTTCTAACTCGCCTCAAGCGCTTTTCTATAGAGCTGAACTGCCTCCTCAATGTTGCCCTGCTCACGCTTGATATTGGCTAAGTTGTTGAGAGAGTCAGCGTGGGTCGGACACAAACGCAGGGCTGTGTTGTAGCACTCCTCTGCTTCTGACACCTGGGAACGACACTGAAAGTTAAGTAAAAATATCTAGCATTTGTTACTTATGATTGTCTAAACAGGGGACACACAAGGGCTGTCTTACATTGCCTTTCTCCTTCAGGGCGTTTGCCAAATTGCAGTAAGCATCCGGGAAGTGGGGCTGCAATTCAATAGCACGACGGTAGGTGTCAATAGCCAGGTCAATGAGGCCTTGCTCATAGTAGACACAGGCCAGGTTTCCATGGACAACGGCATGGTTTGGGCTGAGACTCAAGGCTCTTAGGTATCCAGCCACAGCTCTGGAAACATAGAATGAAGAGAATTACTAGGGGCATTACCTTTATAATTATAAAATCAAACACATTTTACACAACTTCATACAACTCCATAACTGGTGGAGCACATTTTCAGCAACAAATCTGTAACCATGTACTGTTTCAGCAGTTCAGTTATAGCCCTAACCACAAAGGCAGGTCTATAGGTGCTGAAAATCTGCCCTGCCTTAATAATGGTATGAAAATAGGTTGTCACAAAGACAACAAAGACAAGGACATAATGGGAATTTAAGTTCCACAAGTTCTTGACTCATTCAAAATTCCTCACAGGGTGCGGTAGGGTGGTGCTTTTGAAGACAAAAGATTAGACATGATGAATGTGTAAAGAAAGTATCGTACTGTCTGCTGTGTCATGATTCAGACTCACCTGTCAAAGATGCGTGCTTCCTTCAAAACATTTCCTAAATTGATGTATGCATCAAGGAAATTTGGGTCCAGGGTCACTGCCTAAAAATTTAAACCAAGCTTTAAAAAATATGGAACAACACAGGAATATCTCATGACAAAAAGTGGTAGGACTGAAAAAGGTTTTAAAAAATTATGCAACTCACCTTCTCAAAATGGTGTATGGCCAGCCATATCTCTCCCTGGGCATTGAACACACAGCCCAGGTTGCTCCAAGCTACTGCAAAGTTGGGCTGAGTCTCAATGGCTTTCAGGTAACAAGCCTTCAGTGGGTTTACAATGAAAAACCACAGGAAAGGAGGAGGAGGAGAGGTAGAAGGGGAGAGGTATAGTGTGTAGAGGGGAGGGCAGGGGATTGTAAAATAAAAACAAATAGAAGATTGAGAATAAAAGTAAGAAAAAACAAAAAGGGCAGAGAAAGCAGAATTAGTGACTATTCTCCATCATGGCAAAAAGTGAGTCTACAGCATGGGCTCGTGTGCGCACAAGTCTGCCGCGCTAAGCTGCATTGCTTTTTCCTACGCTGCGCGGATCCAACCAACACCCACACGAAGGCCCTCATCCTTCAGTTATGACCACATTCTCACCAAATGTAGTGGTCCCCACATCAGGTACAATATGTTGCCCTCTAATAACATCAACACTGATAACTTATAACCCAAAACAGAGAACGTGAAATTTAAATCTTTAAAACAAATATATACACACAGATATCTGCATGAATGCTCAATTTATATTTTTTATGTGGGTATAATATCTCACAACCTAGGATGCAGGACAATTCGTGCAAGTGATGGTCCCTGTAATGCATGCGCAACAAACGCCAGCGCGCGGTGTGTGTGTGTGTCTGTTGCCACCACCACAACCACCACAATGCACCATATGCTGCTGCTTGCGTGACCTTGCTCCTGGCAAAGGTCTTTGCTTTGCTGCTGCGCCCGCTGAATGGCCAGGTGAGACAGCTGCAGACCAACAACCCCTGGCAGAACACCTGCAACACCAGACTGGCACACACTCAGCACCCAGAAAGTATCTCAGAATAAAGGGGGCATTGTTGGGGAGGATTGAGGGATCAACCAGTGGCTACACTGTGATGTTAAGACATGGGTAATTTGTAAATAAACAGCCAATAAAAAAATAACAGCCAGTTGTCGTTGAATTAGTGTACAGTATTTAGTGTATATGTCTAAATAAGTGTTTTTCAAAAGCCAATTAAATCTGAGATTTGGGAACATTTGGGAGCGAGGCTGGTTGTGAGCGGGGAGAGGTCCTCAACCAACAGGCCAAAGGGAGTGAGGGGGGTAGGGGTCGCATGCTTGCGCTTGCCGCCTTTTTGGTTGCTTGGAGGGTATCGCTGCGCAGCCCCTGCGCTACTGCAGACTCACAGCGCACTATCTGCATCATCATCAGAACGCTGCAACTCCAAATAAAGAAGGAAAAACAAAACAAAATAGGAAAAATAAACAACATGTAAGAGTTAGAGGGATCTTACTTGATTTTCACGATTATTTGCTTCCAAATCCATGTTTTCTTTTTACTTAATACAGAATTGGGTAATTAGTATAGCATATTTTTAAGAAATGCTTACTGTAATTTAAGTTACTTTTTTTCTTTTGGTCTTCAAAGGAAGCCACAAGACAGAGGAGCTGAAGCATGAAGTGAGGTGGTTTTTCTTTTGTTGGCAGTTACAAACCCGTTACCATATTTTTGGACTTTGTCAGAGTGGTGGCCGCAGCTGGCTGGAAGAAGAGGAGAGGACTGAGGCTGCCCTAGTGTTCCTTTCCGCCAGGCACCTACGCAGGAATAGTGTCACCCACCTGAAACCTTCTAAATAACAATATCAGTTGTGGAAAAACCAAAAGAGACAAAATCAGAAAACAAGATCGTTAGTAAAAGTTTGCAAACAATACATTCTTTTTTTAATATGGAAATAAAATTGGTTCTTCCAAATCACAACAAACATAAAAAAACAGACTATTCTTAGTTTTCTCATTCATGCAATGGATATTTCATTTCAAAGAAAACAAAAGAAATGCTTGGAGGGTAAACTGGGAGGGAAGAAAGGCTTTGATGTGTTCAGTTTATCAACAAAATATTGTCAGGCTTCCAGCTGTCCATCAATTCATTTTTCTTATCAAACTACAGGAGGGCAGTTACTGGCTTGATCTTGCCCAAATGAACTGATCCCATTTCTTTGGGAATATTACATATTTGAAGCAAAAAGGGAAGAAGTATTAATCATTGCTTTTCTTTTATTCTTTTAGCACTTTCATGAAATATTTTTAAAAACTTTGATTTCTTTATCCTGGCCTGCTTTCTTGAATCCTGGCCAATGGGGTAGGGAGAAAAATCTGTGGTGTAATTATAGGTATCTAGAGGCCTCCACAGCTCTGAAATAAAGAAGTCATCGCTGTTGCGGCGCTTGCTTCTGTCTTTCTAACCCAGCATCTGACGCAGGTGGTGGAGTACAGATTGCGAGCTGTCTGCCTGACGCCATTTGGACCATTTTAAGGCACTTGAAAATGAGCTCTCTTAAACCCACAGAGTTAAAAAGATGCTATTCAATTGCAGTGGATATCAGAATAGATAACCATCTGCGTAAACTTATATTTATCAAGCATGGTCATAAAAAAATTAAAAAAATAGTGCATGTATGCATGAAAAGCACTGTTGGGGTATACTAGAGTGCTGACTGGGCACAGCTGAACGGTCAGGAAGACAGCTCTAAGCGCGCACACTCCACCAATCCTCAGCAGGCGCGCGGGGGGTGGAGCGACAGAGCAGTGGAGCTTGTGACTCCCTGATGCTCCTCCCCACTCCTTTACCCCCCTCAAGCACGAAATAAGATGGCCTGTAACCAGTGGGGACAAGTCCACATCTCCAGATTTGACCCAACCCATGGGACCCTCCCCCCCTCCTCTAATATAGGCACAGATATTAAAATGACATATGTGAAGTGTAAAAACCCACACTGGCAGCAACAGTACTGACAGCAAACTGAGACCAAAACCTCATCATTGGGCACTTGATAAACAACACTGGAGCATAGTGGTTAGGTTAGAAACCATCTTATCTTTTGCACTGCAAAGGTAAACTAGCTTCTCATCAGTTCATATATTCTTCAAAGACCGAGCCAGCATTTTCCCTCCAAAATCATCCATATGAAAATGCATGGGCCGAGGTCCAAAAAATGACAATACAGATTCAACTTTCCGTTTTAAGGCTCCAGCCTTTCTTCCTGAAAGGGGAGGGCTGACCTCTGGTAAAAAGGTCAGGATAAAGCAAAGGACATTGGGACACAGTGTTGGGACAAATGTAATAAGTGTACTATTCTGAAAAACAAAAGACATGAAGCTGCCTAAAAAGTCATCAACAGAAAATTTGTGTATAATGATTTTTAAAAAAAATGTAATACTTTTTCTTTTTTGGTAATTTAGGGGTAAGAAGTACACTGCAACTCTGAAAAATGTGAAAAAGCTACCGTTTCCTGCCCTTCACTTGGCCAAAGGGGTTGAAGGGGAAAGGACTCGAATTGGCTTAAAAATGTCAAAGGGAAAAAAGGAACATCATCTATTGCCTTAGTGGTGGGACACTAAAAACAAAAACGTATGGACAAGAGAGAAAAAGAAAATAAAAATCTACAACAAAAAAAACAAACAACACATCTATACAAATGCCAACCCGGTGTAACATACCTTAGCCTCTTCCAAACGCCCAAGGGCTTTAAGCAAGTTGCCCAAGTCACTTCGCACACAATAAAGATCCTAGAAAGAAAAGAAAAAAACAAAACAAAAACAATTAAATTTTGAATTGTTTAATTTTACTGCTACAATAAACCACAGATGTGTTTCAATACGTTCACTCTGTTTGCCTTATTAACAGAGATTGCTGTCAATTTAAAGAGCAACTTAACACCCCCTGAAAATGTCATCCCTGCTCACTCCACTGGTTTAACATTTCACCTTGCTGCCAGACTGACTGACATGCGATATGCATTGTTTTTGGATTTATGAATCATGCTTTACAGTCTCTAGAAGTCTATGACTCAACTTTCCCTATGGATTAGTGTTAAATTACAATACTTAAGAATTGTTGGGGTGTGGTTACAGGTGCAACAGAGCACACAGCAGGGAAGCACAACACTGCTTTTGAGCCTGGTGTTAAGTTATTCTTTAAAGATTTGAACATAAGGCATGTCACTTACAGGATTATACTGTAATGCAGACACGTAAGCCTGCACCGCTCCCTCCATGTCCCCTGCGGCCACCAGAGCTGCTGCCAAATTGATGTATCCGTCAATAAAATCTGGCTTCAGTCTCAGCGCGTGTCGATAGTGCTCTATGGCCTCCTGCAGTTGCCCACGCTCCTTGTACACATTCCCCAGATTGGAGTAGGCCTCGGCCAACATTGGGTTCTGTTTGATGGCCAAGGTGCTGAAGTGAGCAGACCTGTGGGGCCACAATGGGTACAGAATGGTCACAATGCTGAAGGCGGTGGCTGGCTGCACTCGGTACATTGTATTGTAAAGAGGCAGAAGCAAAGTGCAAGTGGTTAAAAAGGAAAAATTTGTATCAAGCCACATGGGTAAATTAAACAGCACTCAAGATGATGAATTTCCTCAAAATGTTGAGAACATCAACACATGCCAGACCACAAAATACCCATTTTACCACATTCCAAACTTACAGAATGCATATTTAAGTGTCCATATTGTAAATTAATTACACTGCTGGCAGTATACTCCAAATGAAGCTGTGTTTGCACAGTAAAGTGGATCTACAACCAAGAATATGCACTATATTTGGCTTTGATCGTCACAGAGTGCAAAACTTTGACTAGCTGCTGGTGCTGAATATTGTTACTTCATAAACAATGAAAGATAAGGCAAACTGCCAGAATTTGGTAAATTACAGCAGATCGGGTAACTTTTTCAGAAATTGTATTTTTCCTTGATTACTTTTCTTGCATCATTTCACAGGATGAAAACACAATACATTTAAATTACTTTGGAGTATACTGCCAGATTGGCACATTTTTATAAGTATTAAAAAGGGAAAAAGATCAAATGTGTAAACCTATAACTTGCAAAACCCCAAACCTTCACCATGGCACCTGCAAAGCAAGGATATGGCCACCACCGAAAGTGTTAGAATCATTAGGAGACAGAGCAAGATTAAACTGAGCAACAGGATTTCCACAAGGCCGCTCAGTTGTCGCATTTGACTCCCCAGACCAGCTGTGTGCACTGAAAGTCACAGAAGACTCTTTAGTCTCCGCCACTGCCACGCCACATGCTCAGTGTGCGTTGAGTCAGCCCCCCCACACCTCACCTGTCAAGTCGTCGGCACTGGAAGTGGATTGAGGACAGGAGCAGTAGCACGCCTGTGTTATCAGGCTCCTGCCTCCACAGCTGCATGCAGTGGCGCTCAGCTGCCTCAAAGTCCCCTGACTGATACTCCCGGTGCGCCAGCTCAGCCAACCCTTGGAAGGAAAGCATACGTTTTGTCGGTTCTGGAGCACCAACACAGCCCAAGGAGGGGGGGGGGAAACAACATGTTAGAGGTGATGGAAGAAATTAAAGCAGACAAATGAGAACAAAAAATAAATGGAGACGGAGCAAATGCTGTCAACCACAGATAATGACTAACCATTTGAACTCAACAGAAAACAAGGCAATGGCCAAATAAAAGTAACATTGACATCAAGTGTCAATCATGAATGATCTGTGAGGATTTTATATTCTGATTTCAAATCTTGGAGTCATGATTGGATTTAAAAAAAAAATCTCTTCAATGAAGCTAACTGCTGATTATTTTTATTTGTAAAAATATAAGAATGGATTGCTAAGTCCATTTCACTGAAAAACCTTTGTCAAGGCTGTGCAGGTTTTGCCATCCTGGTACCCAGTTTAATCTATTTTGTAATTAGTTTGTCACATATATTGAGATACTATTTCACATAAAAGTAAACCACGGTTTCCACCTACAATGTAGCACAAAGTAACTGAAAAGTTGGGAACAAAATTAATGCATGAGATGGGGGGGGGAAACAAATAGGGAGGGGGGATGATACACTGGCAGAAATGCATATGTGTAGGTGACACTTCAGATTACACATTTTAAAAGATTAATCAAAAATGCGGGGGTGCAGCTGTCAAGTACTGTTTCATTAGTGTACCACCTTAAAAACTGCAGATATCTGAGGCAGTAATTTGTTACTTTTTTAAAAAGTATTTTTAGATGTATATTATCACCATTTTTTTCTTGTATAGACTGTTTCTGGTTTCCATTTCTAAAGTTGTGTTATGATATTTATCCTTCTCTTTCACTTACATTACATCAAAGGGCTCTGGGACCACACAATATTTTGTGATATTTGGTACAGATTAGTGGGAATTATATTTTTTCCAACTCAACAAGACTCATAGGCCAGGGCATTGTTTTGCTATTTTTTTTTCCCTTTATCAAAGAATCGCAGCTTCTGAGATTTGGATATTGCACCTGGTCATATAACAGTTACAATACATTTTGCTAAATTCTGCAGCCCTAAAAATCCCAGTGCCAATACAGATGAGACCTAGATTACAGATGGATCCACAGAGTCACTTGAGGTCATTCTATTAAGGGTGTGGCAAGATGTTTAGGTGCATTCCAAATCATTCACAGTAGATCCACACCCACCTGCAAATTGATGCCATAACGCCAAAGCGCGCGCGCGCGCACACACACACACACACACACACACACACACACACACACACACACTCTACAGCAGGTTCATCCATTACGTCATAATACATGTATGCAATAAGGATCGGATGGATAGTTTCAATTACATATTTCACCTACTGATGATGATAAATGTGGCAGTCGGGTGAAATATCGTTAGTTACAACAAGTCCCACTGATCAGCTTTAGGATGAAATCGAAAGCACTGTAGGGCTGCGGGTTTTAACCTTGGGCATCTGCGACAAGCAGTTCTGCCTGCCGGGCCAATTCACACAGCAGGACGCTGCGGGCCCTCGTGGTGTCAGTGGCCGAGCAGCAGCTTATAACAGTGATCACAATCAAAGAGTGGTGTTATTTTTACAGTGGAAGTCATTTTTTATCAGGTCAGTCAATGAGAAGCGAAATACAACGTTATCTCGATGTTGTCGGGCTCGGGTTTTCTGTTAGCTACGTTAGCTAGCTAACTATAATACAACCATTAAGCAAAGCCTTTTACGAAAACGTTACACGCCTGTCAGGAGTTCACAATTCCACGTTAATGCAACGTTTGTCCCACAGTCTTTAAATTGGTCGTTTCAAAATATTTTAAGCCAAGTCGTTACAATCGAACTGTTTCAAATTATGCTAACTTAGCTAGCTACATAACACATGAGCCCGATGCTGAATAAATAATGTGCCAAAAGAGGTATTGCCATTGCAATCATTTTCAGTTAGTTATATGATGAAAAAAATGTTGCATTGATGAAAGCCTAATTATAACACTTGGTTTATTAGATTTAATGACAACTGTTATCTAGGGCTAACTGCTAGCACCAGCTCGGTCGCAATCTAGCTAACCTGGCATTGTAACACGAGATAAAGCCGTCCTCACAACTGGTCACGTTCACTTGCCATGTAACATTAGCCAAATAGAAGCAACTAACCTGTGCTGTCAGCCACGTTTCCCACTGAGGTCGCCATCTCCTCAGTCTTCGTGTCTTGTACGGTGGTCGTCAATGTGTCTTCTGGTAGATAACAGTTTCAGAGAAAAATTAACGACGAACTGTCGTCTGTCTCGGCTGCGGCCAGCAAACACGCTGCCAGACAAGCTAAGGTGCTAACGTAATCTTTTCTTTCCTGCACCTCGTACAGCAGGTGGTAAAGATCTTCTAGTGGACAGTATATAGCTGGATAACAGTAAATCAAATAACGTCGCTATTATGCCTATCTACTGCCATAGACTGTGCTGTTGTTCTAAGGTTCTAACTGGTGGTTCTCTCGTCACAACAAAGGCAAAGCAGCTACAGAACATAAAATGGCGAAATGGGTGGAACTAATTTTTTGAGAGAAACTAGGTCCACGCATCGCCATTACGGGGAAACACGTGTGTGCAAAACTTTAATACATTTTATATTAGTAAAATAATCGTCCACATGATACAGGCTTGACGTTTTGCTTACTGACTGTATGTTGTATGTTTCATCATGCAAAACATACCGATTACGAATCATACTGCGCGGAAGAACACATTGGTGCAGTGAGACATTGCAAGTGAATCAGGATGTTCTAGAAAAAGGCAGCATCCGTGCCTCAAAGATTCATGGGATGACTATAACATGGCATGACATCTAAGTATGTCTAACATGTAGTCTAAAATATAATAGATCAAAATAATGATATAGGATATTAATATAATACAATAATGAGTTAGTTAAAGTCAGTGTTGGACAGTAATGAAGTACATTTACTTGAGTACTGTACTTAAGTACATTTTTTGAGTATCTGTACTTTACTTGAGTATTTGTTTTGTTTTTTTGGAAACTTCTGACTTTCACTCCACTACATTTCAAAGACAGATATTGTACTTTTGACTCCACTACATTTCTAGGAAGGTTGTTGTTACTTTTCGATTGAGCTTTGAAGTCAGCTGTTGCTGTTTTTTCTTTTCTAAAATGCAGTTGGTCACATGCTGTGTTCCTCACAGAAGGAAACCAGTTCTAAAAAGCAACTAGCTCCTCTTGAATGGGACTGATGTAAAAGTGGACATACGTCATCCAGGTGCACTCTGTCACAAGAACAAGCAAGCTCTCCCTCTTTCATTCAAACAAAAAGCAGTGATGGTGACGGCAGGAGAAAGACAAATTTAAATCTCAAGATGTGTGAAGACAGAAAGAAATCTCAGTTATTTAACAGACTTGGAGAACTCCTTACAGTCGGCTTCAATCTAATTATATGTGGTGATTTTAAAACAGTTACATCGCAAAACAACAACAGCTGTCCTTTTTGTTTTTGATTATATTTCTACGTTGAAGTTTTTATAGGTGTTTCTATAGGCTTTGTGTAGCAGAGTGGTTCTACAAGCATCAGTGCATCATTAGATGGTTTCAGAGAGTTACAAGCTTCTGTAAATGCATCATGAAAACAATACGGCATGTATTGGTATTAGAAAATGTACTTTGTAATTTGTACTTTTGAATGCTGAAGTATTTTTAAAATCATTTACTTTTGAATACTGAAGTATTTTTAAAAGTGAGAACTCTAGTACTTTAACTTTTTTTTTCAGTTAAATTGTTTCTGAATTTAACACAAAAGCAAGATTTCCTAACATTGACATGGGTCCAGTTTGGGCCTTAAGCAGGACCCTCCCTTTGCATATCTGTGTTTGAAACGAGTGTATGGGATAGAAATTTATAGCCAGGACAGTCTGGCAGTGCAGCTGTGAAAGGCCTGCTGTTTGTGACCTTCTATGCATATGGTATGCAACATGCATAATCACCAACAGAGGGCAGCCTCTGTAAACCTATTTACAAGAACCCAAGCCCTGCAAAGTGCCTTTGAACATGATTTTGCCTTACAGACTTTGTTATAACTTTGGGTCTCACACACATTGTAGAATCATACTGGAATTGAGTGGAGTCAACTAATCTTTTTTTCATTTAGTTAATGTCATATCCAAGTTTTATTTATTCCAGTTAATTAAACTTAAAAAAAAATCTAGTAACACTTTAGAACTCATAAACATAAATTCTTCTGAGTCTTTGGACTTGAAATGATGAATTGAATGACTATACTGTGCAGAGTTCAATCAACTCTTAAGGTTTTTATAGAAACACGATCAGCATATTTGCTGTTAATATCTTAAGCTCACCAAATGTGCTTTCTCAAGTCTCAATACCAAGTTTATTTGACAAGAAAAAAAAATATTTGATTTGAATCATTACAGAACTACCTCAACTTGCCTTTTCAAATTCAGTTTTCTTGAATTTCTAAGGCAGTCTGAACATAATACATTATAATACGGTATGTGTAGTCAATTATTAAATTGTTCATACCACTGAAAGAGGCACATCCTCAGTTGTTTGTTGATAAAATCTCTAAACATTTTGGCAAATATCACAATTTTATTCCAGACAGTCAATATGCATTGTCTGAAGTTTGACACATCTCTTCAATTCACTCATGTTTCATACATGGCAGTGTTAAGGATGTGGCCCATGACGTGATGGTCATTAACATGCCATTCTGCCCTGAAGATGTTGAAAAGGGGGCTACTGCTTGCTGCACCCCAGTTTTTTTTTCCCATAGTCCCTCTATGGGAAAGTAGTTGACATCATTGCCTGTGTTGGCTTTTCTCTGTGTGCTCAAAGCATGCATAGGGTGCAGGGTTTGTGTACTCTTCCACACGTTCCTCTCCTTTGCTCTCACTCTTCACACTGCTTAGCGGTCACTTGTGCACAGAATGATGTCATGGGCACTGCGTGTCTATGGCAATTGCATCTGACATGCTTTATCTTTGTGCAGGCTACAGTCACTGGAAGGCAGTCAGGGTGAACACATCTTCTCCTGCCTAAAGCATCGGTGACAGCTCTCCACAACAGACCCTGCTTTCACACAAGCTATTTTAGGAAGCACGTGAGAGCAAGAGGTTCATTCACTCACAGGTCAATTTAGACGGGTCGCTATTAAAATCTCAGCATAGCCTGCAGATATTGGGAGTTTTTGTTGTGCTGTTTAATTGCTGGGCCAGAATATTCTGCTACTAAATGAGTGGCCTAAATTATTTCAGTCCATTAATTTTCGGATAAGATCCAATGCAACATGATGACCCACATTATTTGCACTGTTTGGAAATGCTTTCCTAGACACTTGAATAGGGTTTCTTTGGGACACAGAGAGAGTTATTTGTTCATTAGTTAGATATGTTTGCTCCATTCAGTGACTCATAACTGAAAGATGTTCATGTCCTACAGTGCATGAGCTCAGACAAACATTTCACTGTAATGAGTGAATTTTCTCTTGCTCGCACACATCTGGAACGACCATCATGGACAAGTATCTCAGTGCCCCTCTACAGTTTCAGGCTTGCTGATCAATGAGTCCTCTTGTTTTGTGGTTGTGTTAATGGTTTTTTCCATGGGTCCTAATTCAGAATCGATCCTACAGCCCTGCAGGGATGCTAATAAAACCAAGTATATATTTCATTTTCTGGATAAGATTAGACACAACCATCTGTTTAAAATTTTAAGGGGTGGACATTCATGGAGAATTTGAATATCTCTTTATCCTGCTGACATGGAAAGACCAAAGTGGTGATAAAAAACCTAGTCCCGTCCTTTTTTGGAACCTTTGTCAAATTTCTCCTTTCCCGTTTCCTGTACTTACATACACTAGGTTTGTCCATGTTGATAAGAAAACCTAATTTTGATGATGGTTAAAAGATGTTGTAGTAACATAGTATATATTGACATCTTAAGCTAGGTTATGTCAACAAAATGTTAGCTGGCTAACTAACTAGCTAATCTAATCATTAGCTGGCTAGTCACATCTGATAGCTAATGTTAGCAAAACATTAGCTAGCTGATATACATAAATTGTTAGATAGCTAGTTATATTATTTATGTAATATATGAACTTAGATAGGTCGTTTTCACTCAGCCTTGCTTCCAATTTTTCCAAGTGGCCACTTGCAATATTGCAGAAAAAATTGCCATGTGACCCAAAAAGGATTTTCCCCATCAGCCACCACTATAAAAGAGATGTCTCTAAAACTGGCCAACTTACCACAGAAGAAAACAATTTAAAAATCTGCAACATCTCGCAGATGGTGCTAGTGGGAGAGAGTCTTTTGCAAATTTTCAGCTGGCCACATACCGCATAAGTAAACCTGAAAGCTAGAAAACTTTTTTGGAGTTTGCACCAGGCAAGCAATTCTATATAAAAGTACAAAAATAGGTTGGCACACCAGAAACTGCAGACCTATTTTTGTATTTTTATAGCTATCATTTTGATAACATGGTTTGAGTATAGACTATATATGTGGTGTTTATTCATCCCCAACCAACATTTTTAACCGTCTTCAAAGTTTGGTTTTCTTTTGAACATAGACAAGCATGTCTTAGTACAAGAGACAGGAAAGGAGAAAGGTACCAAGCTTGCTCAACAGTTATTGGAGCACAATATAATCATTCCTGCAGTTGCCAGACTTGACTTTAGGATTAACACTTGGGAAGGAGGAGGCAGTAAATGGACTATGTGCTTCCTGAATTTGTTTGCTGCTTCATGCAGAACACAGTGATGAAAACACATGAATGTCTTAGAACCTTGCTAATAAATGGTGAACAAATAGAGGGTCCAGATGAAATCAATGGCAGAAAAGTAGACAAACATGATGTCTGCATGAGTGGAACTCTTTATTGCTTTGCCAGATGGCCTGCAGCAGCACACATATTTCTCACTATAAGCTTCCCCTCTATAAGACAGAAAAGAGACAGAACAAAGGCATTTTCTCATCAACATCTCTGCTGTTGTAGGACAAGCCAGCATACCTACTGTGACAGCTGACACACTAACACAGTAAGACAAAGTTGAGTCACTTTTAAATGTGTAAAGCTTTAAAATCATTTTCATTTAGGGTATTGCAGTCCCTATTCTGTCAGAGTTAAGTTTTTAATACACTCTGTGGAAAACACTTAAGTAGAGAGGCAGATATTGGACTTCTAGCTGCGAGTTGGGTTAATCATCAGGTAGGAGTAGTTTGATTCATGCACCTGGCCTTTATTTAAGACATTTGTCAGGTGGTGACTGATGTTTTATAGCCACACATTTTGTGGTTGGATGTTGTGTCTGAACATCACAACTATGCAGAAAAATGCACTGCTGTAAACTGTTTGTTTCTGTTTGAAGTCATGTTTAATATGCTTCTCTCCAAGGTTATTGTTGAGGTGGAAAAACACAGAGGTATAGCAAGGTTACTTAAAAGGCCAGTGTGTGAGATTTACAGGGGATTTATTGGTAGAATATGGCAGAAATTAAATATAATATTCAAAATTATGTTTTTGTTAGTGTACAATCACCTGTAAGAATCGTGTTTTTGTCACCATACCACATTTTGCATGAGTTTTGTGACCACTGTAGATTCTCCTGCATGCTTGGAAGGGGAGGGTGAGGCAAAGTATTTTCAACCTACAAGCTCACTGCTACATGCCACTGAATCCAACATTTTATGTATACTTTAAAGAGATAGTTCACTTTATTTGAAGTGGGATTGTATAAGGTACTTACAGAGGTACTTATAAGCTAGATGCATCTTGACATGTTCCCAGTTTGAGAAAGCAGAGAGGGCCACAAGCACGGAAGTTGAGCAATGTATTTATATGAACAGGATCAGCAACAAAAGGTATGTTAGCCACAAAGAAATCTATATCAGGTTAACTGTATCCTATATCATAATATATTCTTACTGCTTTCTTTTTCCATTAGACAGTCTTTTTGATGGGAAACCACCATTATATAAGCCAAATATCATTCTCTACACCAACTAAACTCCATAGGTGAAATCAGTAATTTTATCTCTTACATGCATGGTGGTGGAAGGTGAGGCAAAGTGTTGCAATCTGCAAGGTCACTCCTAGATGCAACTAAATCCTAAACACACCTGTAACCATTCTGTCTGTGTCTGTGTCCATCTCCGTGTCAGAGAGCAGGAACAGGACAGGTCAGCGATGAAGTTTGCAATGAAGGTGTCAGGGCCTGCCTGCTGCCTCCTTTAAATCTCTGCATTCATCACCTGTCGTCCCTCTGACCCGCTGACCCGTCTCATTTTCACCCTGCCTGCTCCTTTTTTTTCCCTGCGTCCCTCCTTCCTCCTCTCTCTGCGAGGAGGAGAGTGGCAGAGTGGAGGACCTGGTGACATCTCTCATGACAGCAGCTGTCAGTCTCTCCTATCAATTACACTGGCTGACTGACATCCTCTCCAACCCTGATCCCACCTTTTATTCACCCTCTGGGAATCTCTACCAGTCACAACAGCACCGACATCTGGCCCAATGCAGAGACCAATCTCTCTTCCACCTACTGCTTAGTGCATGCTCATAACTTTTTCTCTAGTAATGTTTCGAGGATGTCACCAGATGTGTAGCACACTGCAGTCCAATTTAATGGTGAATATGTGAATATTCTCCCAGGGTTTAAACTAAATCTCCCATGTAAAAAGTCTCCTTGGATGGAAAACTCCGCTGATCCCGGCTTTGCCAGATCTCATTTAGATCCACCTGAGGGGGCATCGAGTGGCGTGCAATCCCAGAGACGGGATGTCTGGGGTGGGGAAGGATTAGACGAGACTCCCCCTGGCTGGCCGGGGTCCTGGGCTGTCTGAGAGGCTCTCCTGTTTGTCTATGTGGGTGTGTGTTGTGCAGTTGATTTTCTGATGTTGTTGTTGTATTCTGCCCCTCTGTGCGCAGCTTTAGATCAGACAGCATGAGACGAGCTGAACTGCTATTATGATTAAATCACTTGTCTTTCATGTCTTTTTTCACTTTGACTGTTTTACACACATTTTTTTCATCCTCTTTTCTTCAGACTTGCTTTGATTTATTTTATGAGTGTGAAGTTTGGTTTCACTTGCTTGTTAAAAGTCTGCATTAAAAAGTTATCCCCATGTCTTATCTCATGTTTGTTTTATAGTGTCATTAAGCCATTCTTTTAGATAGTCGTCATTTATTTTATACCCTTTTTTTTTTTATTTTATACCCTTTTTTATTCTTCCACTTCAAAATGAAAGTTGTTTTTAGGCTAATACATTTTATTCATTAACTATTTTTCTTTATCCACAAGACAGAAAAAAATGAACAAAAATACATGACAAAGTACGAACAAAATAAAACACTGTCAGCTCACAGAAAAGGTGCACATATGCACATCAATGCGTATGATGTCTGAAAGGTCTACCAGTGGATGGAGATGTCAAGGAGGGCTCAAGACAAAGGCCAGAAAAACTTAAAACCTGGAAGAACAAAGCACAGTACAATACAGTACATAATGTTCAATAAAGGGTCTCCAGATCTTAAGAAATTTACAAGATTCAGACAAGAAACTGTGTCATATTGCCATTTTTAAGGAAGAAATGGAAACGGATTTCCACTCTCTCAGGATAATAACCTTTTTTGCTATGGCCGTACTAAACATGAGGGCTTCTTGTAGTGCAGAGGAGAGAGTTAAAGCAACCCAGTATCACAAAGAGACCATCAGGGGTTAGCTGTCTGTTGTATATGCTGCTGTGCAAATGAAAAATGTCATGCCAGAAACTCTTGAGCTTGGGGCAAGACCAGAAAAGATGGTCTAGGGTCTCGTCACCAGACTTGCACTTACCACAAGTCACAGAGACAGTGAGTGTAACCGATGCATGACTTTGTTATGAATTGATAAATCATGCTTAATCCTATCCAGCCCATTTGCCCATAGCTCACCCAATATGTCTCCATCAATATCCTTAATCCATGCCTCTTTCATGTGGAGACAGGAAGTCACCAAAGAAAAAGAACAACCATTTGTTGCATTAAATGTTTGGAGGTAGGGATTCTAGTCACAAGATCATAAAAGTTGTGTTGTTTTGCAACCATTATCAATTTCCAATTTGCAGATACCAAATAAGGTGAGCAGGAGGGACATAAAGTTCCACCTGAAACTGAGCAAAGATGGAAAACAGTCATTAATGTAGACATGTTTAATAGTAGACGAAAGCAAAAAAAACAAACAAAAAAAAAAACAGTGGAAGAGGTGTAAAACGGGTTCTGACACATCACAACATAAATGGACAATTCTGTGACACGCTTGATTTTCCTTAGAATCTTACTAACTTACGCAAAATAAGGTTATCCTTTAGCTGTTCAATAGGTAGATTTGATTTAGGAAATAAAATGGTCATCAAGGAGATTTTTTTCACATTAGGTACAATTGCTTCATATGGTTCATATCATATCTGATTATGATTGCCCTCTCCACACCCCCATTCGTCAGCTTTCACATTAGCAATGTTGTTTGGTATCTGAGCACTTTATCATCACCTACACAACATTTATATATGCTGTTGTTAAGGTGTAGAAAAGACGGCCAGTTGCAAGATCCCAAAAGCAGTCCACTGTCTTGTTCAGGTACAGTGAGCATTTGCACCTGATGCAAACCATACCCAGCACACATGGAGCATAAAACCATGTTTTCAGGTGGACAGGGGCATGGATCAAAAAATGTACCTGGGCGCAGTTCATTGATCCAGGTACGATATGCAATGTTCACACCAATCAAAGGAGCTGGACATCAGGTTAATGTTGCATTATGAGACTCAATCTCAGGCCATGTGGGACAGAAGCCCTTCACAACGAAAGTTGACTTGGCAGCAGGCATCTCATAACACCGGGAACATACTCAGTACTCCTCTGTGACTTCTCTCCTCTTTTCCACTGTAAACACAGCACTTGTGACCTATCCCGCTGCTTGCTTATGATCAAAGGGAGGTGGAAACTCACATCTTTATAATGAAGAACACAAATAAGCTGTCAGACGGCAACTCCATAATTACCTACTGTGCATGCATTATAAACACTGTGATTTCAGTGGATGTACAAGTGAGAAGATTGATGTTGCTCTGAGGGTCTGAAGCATTCACACACCCTGATTCCTCTAAATAAAACACCCACCTGATCTACATGACAGCCCTCTCTTTTTAAATTAATGAGGCTGGCCATTCACCTGGCAGTTCCTGCCCTTTTTGGTTTCTTTAACAGTTATAATTCAAATGGTTTTCCTCAGTTACAGCATAACTGACCTGTGGCCAGCCTTGAGCAAATAGGACCTGTGTTGTGTCCCATTCTCACGCAGAAGTAATCCACTTTGTGCAACCTTTTATCCAGAAAAATGGATCATCCATCAGTAGCCCCACTCCCCTCTTCCAGCCCCTCTTCTCCCACACGGTTGCGTAATAGGCCGTACCTTGTGAGTCAGTCATGGTGAGGGGGGGAACACTTTGTCCAGAAAGAAGGTCACCACCAGAGAGAAGAAATCAGCCTCTTGCCAGGCTCAGGGCACAATACGCCACTGTTCACCCTAAAACCAAAGGTCTCCACTTGTCAACTTCGTATAAGCAGCTCAAGAGGACGCCTGTGTGTTTGAACTGTACGTATCGCACTTGTTCGCATTACAGGTCGACGTTTCACGACCAACTCACTATGGTCCTCCTCTGTGTGTGAGAACTTTTCCCCCTCTGTCTTACTGATGCCATTCCAAGTTATGTAACTGCACACTACGCCACAATAAAGGATTAGAACAACTTTGAGGAGATAAGCTTCATAATAATAATAATGATAAGCAGTAGCAGCAGCACAGAGCAGGTTCTCTGCACTCTGAGTGGTTTATGTTTAATATATAATCTCATTCACCATCAGCAGTTGCAGTATCCAGCCACACATAGAAATAAGGGTTCCAAAAGCGTTCCGCCTGAAGGCCTAAAGTCCCACCCAGAAACATTTGCTTCTGCAGAAACCTGTTTTTGAAAAAAAAAAAGTGTTAGTCAAGAGTTTTTTGTAAGACTAAAGGTTCCATTAAGAACCCTTTTCATCCAAAAAACACAGGGTCTCGGCTGAAGCCCTTCGGTGGGTTCAAGATAGAACCCTTCGAATATTAAAAGATTCTCAGTAGAACCTGCTTAGTGTGTTCTAGATAAAAAAAACAAAACCTTTGAATATAAAAAGGTTCTCAGTAGAACCCCCTGAGCGGATACTTGCTGGCACCTTGGAAGGTGGAAAAGTTTATGATAGAAACACCAGAGGGGGTTCTGGATGGAACGATTACGCCATAGAAGCATTTTCTGTAGAACCTACAGAATGGGGGTTCCCTTTATGTTGGGTTCTAGGTAGAATTCTCTGAAAGGGTTTTCAAGTGGAACCTTTATAAAAGGTTCTAATAGGAACCAAAATGGGTTGTCCTATGGGAACAAGCTGGAGAACACGTTATGGTTCTAGTTAGCACCTTTATTTCTAAGAGTGCGTAATTCATAGGTAAAGTAGTTTAGTCTAGGGTCTTCTTCTCATTCGGACCGGTTTATTTGTCCTTCCTCCCACGTTGTGTTTCACTATTTCCTCTCACAGTAACTGTACAATCATTTGCTCATGTGATTGTTTGAACAGTTTACCTTCAATCTCAGCCTGCCTCTGTCTTTTCCCACCCTGGTCTTTTCCTCCCTAGATATCCTGTTTATACGACACACACAGTTGTAGAATTATTGCGGAAACTGGGACTCATTGCAAGATACAATACACACTTGATATGAAGGAAAGGTTTTGACAACATTTTGTAAATATTGTCACTCTAAACTAAAGTGTTTTCATATGCCATCTTTGATTTTCAAGAGGTTGCCAGGTTGGTTTTTTACTTAAATGTGTGTTACTGTTACTAAGCATGTGCAAGAACATGTGAAATCACAACTGGCCAATGTGTGTGTTTATTCTCTGTGTGTCTGTATCTGTGTGTACACAGCATAGGTCGGAAACGGGTTGGACCACAGCGGCTGTGGAAGGAACAGGGAAGGAGTCAGAGGAAAAGGCGTAGCTGCTGCCTGTTGACCACCACATCCACTGCCCTGACCATAGGGTGCAATAAAACATACTTGAGACAATTTCACACTCTGACACACATAAACAGAGAGACCATAATGATGAAGCAAAGAGCCAACCATTATTGGAGGTGTTCTGACCTCCCTTTGAAAAATTAGGAAAAAATGTCATGTCACAGCAAAAATGACAAGGAGGATTTCTGGGCTGAATCCACAGAATGATGGCTGTGGTTGTGGGAAGTCAAGGGGATAATTGGAGTAAAAGTACTAATCTGTGTGGGGCTGGACTATTGTGGTTCAAACACAAGAACTCTCTCACTTCTGTCACTTCAAATTTGCACCTGTAACACCCTGTTTTGATTTTTGATTGAGCTGTAGGTACGTGTCCGGGCAGCGAAGTGATTATATCATTATCCATTCAAAGTCACACACCCTTTAGCGTCAGCTATTAATAAATCAAATCATACATGATGCAACAAACCAAAAGAACATTTAGAAGTCATCCATGGTAACAAAAGGCTATGTTTTCTTCTTGACTTTATCAAGGTAATTTAGATAATTTATTATCATTACACAACACTGGCTTGCATAATGAAATGAGAGTTGTAGTTCTTTCATTGCTACATACACATGCAATACAGGTAATTGATGAAATTCAGAAAAAAATAAGATGAAAAATATATGAAAGAGAATAAAGCATACACAGTTATTTACACATACACATATGCACGATACACCCAGAAGATAATTCTGTGTTTTAAAAAGCGTGTCAGGTTGAATGTAAACAGTATGCGTCCCATGTACTAAGGCTGTTTGTCCTCTGCAGGTGCCGTTGGTTCGACTCCTATCTGCAGCCCTTTGCTGTGTGTCATCTCCCCCTTTAATGTCATATCTTCAGCAGACAATGACAGAAATGACAAAAATGACAATGTGGCTGACATTATCACATAATAATACCAACATCTGGGAAACATTGTCCATTAACTTTGACTGTGTGTACACAGACCATCATCAGTGTAAAGTTTTCCCCCTCATCCCTCCTGCATGTTGCGTCCGGTCAGCTCAGAGTATGATCTGCACATAGAGGGCAACAGCTTGATATGGGATGTTGTGGTTGGTTACAACAGCATTTGATTTCCTATTGCTTGGCCAGCCTCTGTCCAATTTCATCTGTTTCATTTTCCCAGAAGCAACCTTAAGTCCAAGCTGTAGCATGGCTCTTATTCCCACTCACCTCCATTCCTCCTGGGGTGGTCCTTAGCAGTGCGCCCAGCTGATCTGACTGCATGGTCTTAAGTGAAACTGAATGGTCCGCTGCTCTTTTTGCTCAATTCTGTGTTTCAGCAATAATGCCAAAACAATAACAGATTAAAGGAGAAATGTTGTGAAACAAGGGATTATTTATTAATTTCTTTATTTCTCTATTCGTTTCTTTATTTTTTACTCTAGATTGCACTTTTAGGAAAATGTTCTGGGCTATTCTTGTACTAGTCATCTGGGTTAAAAGGGTAATTTTACTCATCAAGGAGACAGCGTGGGACGGCATTCAGACACAGCTGTGGTGGTGAGGCTGCAGGGGTCAAAAGTCACCAAGAGAACAGAGGGTAGTGAAATCTGCTGTATATGTCCAATATTACAGTACATGCAAGACAAGCTTTTGTCATTGTAAAATCCACGGAGAGAAATATCACAATAGTCACAAAATGAATAATTTCTCTATTTATCTGCAGGCTGTTCAGATTCAGAGGATTACATCCTCTCTTTTTCCTGTGTTATCTCTTGTAAAACAATTACAGGAATCATGGGAACATTTGTCTCACTGAGTATAGAATATGAATGAAAAGTGAAAACAATGAGGATAGAAAAATGGGTCTAAGGTCAGGAACTCTTTGTATTTTGCGTACATAACATTTATATAAAGCAGTATAACTGCGTTGCCAGTCCTGCGTGACATCTGAAAGTGTTGTTCTTCCACATACTTTTATAGGTGTACTATAATATTACCTAACTTATTAGCAGCTCTGTAGGCTAAATGATCTTTAACCCTCTCTCCACAGTTCTGAGGGCCTCCCCAGAGACAGGCTCCAGGAGATGGGACCAACCAGGGGGACACACGAGGGTGAAAGGTCAGGGGTTGCTGATGCAGAAACAAGGGTCAGTGAGGGAGTGGATAGGGTGGTGACCTTCGACATCACAGCCACAGAGTTGCAGTCTCCAAGTCTTTAACCACTAATCATGTTGAAATAACTCATTCTGTGTTTGCATCTCTACATATTAATATACAACTAGCTTATAAAGCAGTCAGTGAACCTGTAGAGGGACCTTGCTGTGTCCTCTGCACAGCACTTCAGCATAAAAACTATAATAAACAAATATTTAACCATGTCAATATATATAGACAAGTTTTTTTTGTTTCTTTGTTTCTTTGTTTGTTTTGCAGATGTAAGTTTTTTCAATTTAAAGCGCTCATGTGTAGGATTTAGTGGCATCTGGTGATTTTGCAGATTGCAAATACTCATCTCACCTTCCCCTACCAAGTGTGCAGGATAATCTATGGTGCTGGGAAACTTGCAAATAACATGGCAAAAAGCTGTCTCTAAAGACAGTGTTTGGTTTGTCTGTTCTGGGCTACCGTAGAAACATGGTTGTGCAACATGACAGCACTATGGACGAGGTCTGTTCCATTTCTGTCATATTTTGCCAGTTAGTGTCCCAGTATGCCAATTTTCTCATTTGTTTTCAGTATTTTCTCACAATTATGAAGTTGTTATGACATTTCTGTCATAATAACGTGAGGACAAACGGGTGGGTCAGGATAGGAGGAGAGCTGTAATGGTAACATTTTAGCTAATGTAGCTCATTTGCAACTCTTTGCTTGCTGTGTCTGAGGTGGGTTTGACGATTCACCTGTTTGAATCCAAAATGTGAGATGCTGGAGGCAATTCACAGCAAATTTTCATGGGCCAGCCCTCATATTGTTGTTGGACCAGAGCACTGTTGGGCGAGGCTTTGACAGCCCAGAGGTAGGAGAAAGGGGAAGTGCATGTACATTAAGAAATGGATATTGGCTCAGATTGAAGCACTGACTCAACTACAAGTGCGCATGTTTGTTCCAGATAAGGGCCATTAATTTTTGCTGCAGAAAATAAGAGAAAAACACAACCACATGAAGAATTTGGAGGATGTTGGCTGTTCCAGCAAGTCTAAATGAGAAGATAATATAGCAACAACAGCATGGAAAGGACTGATAACAAATGCTGACCCAAATGTTTAGTCACTTTGAAGTGTGGCAAATTTCAGGCCAAAACAAAATAGGAAAACACTTAGCTAAAAGACAATGGTGACCGTGGCAGCCCTGCTGTCATGTTTCCTACAGTCTGGTTGAGTGACTTTCTTTCTCCTGTGGCACAGAGTGTGGAAAGGCTTCAGGGCTTGGTGGGTCCAACTATTTACTAATTCATACAGAGTGAAATGGGCATATGTAGGCAGAACAGATACGAGGATAAAGACTGAAGGTGACTGAGCAGTTTTTATGAAGGCACATGTGTTTTTGAACAGCCATAACAAAGACCTTATGTTTTTGTTTGTCTATTGTAATTTCATTATGTATACATGTTTTACTTGTTTGACTATCATCAATTAAATATCTGGCACCTGCCTTAATTTTAATTCCAGTTTTGCAAAGCAATATCAATATTAAACCTGTTGCTGTTGTTGTCATGTCACTGTTGTTATTATTGTTAAATAGAGGGACAAAAAAATTATGTAGTGACATAACCAGCACTTCAGATGTTGTGGCTTATATGCACTGGGTGCAGGCCTGTTTTTTTGGCATGACATTGGTTGGGAGCAAATCCTCTTTGTGTGATACACAATGCTGAAACCAACTAGCTCATAATTAGCATTGCTTGGCACAGACCTGCCCAGTGCACCTGGGGAAATGGGAGTGGAAGAGGGATGAATGGCTGTATGGAAGTCATGTTACTGTGTATGGCATTGTGATTTGTCTGGTTGCCAGTGTTTGTGATCCTTTACACACTGCTGATAAAAATATTCAGTGGCTTGTCTGGTCATAAATGGTCAAGTGTGTTTATTTATAATCTGCTTTGGCAGAGCAGGACCAGAGCATAACAATGCTCTGCACAGTAGACTTTATCATTGCTGTCAGCTGTAATAAGTACCCTTAGCTTATCTGCTATTTTTATGGGAGCACTATGTTATTATGGCCTGTGAAGCACTGCGGCTGCACAATTTGTGGCCCTCCCCTGTTTTTACACTCATATCAAGCACCTGGTGGGAAATAGGCTGGGAATTAACCTCGAGACCCAACCATGTCATTACAATTCCTCGTATATGCCTCTCCTCTATACGTCTTACTTTGATCAGTAAAAATCAAACATGGCATAATGTACAGGGGGGGATATGCCCTCCATGTTTCTCTGTATGTCAGATCTGTGACCGTATGTGATCACTGAGTGGGAATACAAAGGATCCATTTCAACACATTAAACCAGCTTTGGAGTTTAGGCCTCACCAAACAGCACTTCAAAGGAATTTCCACGTCAGTCAGGGTTCAAAGGGCCTTCATATGAAAGACCCGCTCTGTGCCCCGATCTGTGCCCCTGAACCCAACAGTGCTGATGTGCCACATAGTGGCACCCTTCTCTACTTTGATTCATACATTGTCATTGAGTCCTATGGAAGTAATCAGGCGTGCTCTGTTTATGCTTGATCACAGCACCAGCGAGAGCTGTGCATTACGACTGCCGTGTCTCATATGCGACTCCTCTGCGGGTCACTGGAGATGACTGAGATCAGCCTGAGATACACAGAATTCACTGTGGGGTCTCCTGTGCAACAAGAACCAAAACAATGATGACGCCAAGGCGAAGCTGAGAGGGATGTCTTGCATGGACAGAGCTGCTGCCAGGATATGTCATGTGTAGTGACTTCAGTGCTGACTAGAAGACAGCAGATCAGGCAACCATAAAAATATTCAGATGTAATCCCTTTGTAATCACCAATGTTTTGATTAGTAACTGTAATGTAATTACATATTTTGTTTTTTTCATTACCTGTAACATGTAACAATGTCATATATTTTGTAATTTAATTGCACGTTACTAGTTACATGTAAGTAGTTACTCTCTAACACTGCTAGTATCCTATTAGACATTTGTGTTTAATTTTGCCATGATTAGTGCATGGATTTGTGAATTGTGGCTAAAATGTGTTGTGCCAAATTTGAAGAAATTATGCTGACAGGTCTAGTATTATGTGAGATTAGCTGCGGACGAGCTCTACGGTCCACTGGTTGTGCACAAACACACACACACACACACACACACACACCTACACAAGTGATCATGAAACAAGCATCAGCCAAATGCATTCAGTATATGGACAAACAGACTTTTTCATTGTAATGATTCATGCTGAAATCCAAGACAATAAACACGTGTGAATAAAACATTCTGTGCCCTGGACTGAGGCCAATTAGGACATAGATTTGAGCCAAAGCTTTTTTTTTTTTTTAAAGACATTGCCTCCCTCTCTTCTCAACACCTCCCTCCCTCTCTTCTCCTCCTCCTCCTCTTGCTCCTCCACACCTCTTGCTCAGGTCACAGTTGGAAGACCATTAAGAATGCACTGTAGTACATCCCCCAGCATGCTGAATGAGGGAGGTGTTAAACAAGAGCCCTGCCATTATCATTCACATAAGTGTGTGTTTGTGTATAAGGTGTGTGTGTGTGTCAGGGGGTGATTGTTGTATCTGTGTGTGAACTCTTGTTTGTAGGCCCCAACTGAGTCAAAAATTAGTTATTTCCATGTTTTATTTGGGTTATGGTATAATTAACTTGTTCCTTTCATTGGTCTGAATACACAAACACCTCCTGTTAACTCTTTACACTCTCTGGGAACAACGGGCAGGTGTGACCACCAACAACAGGATGACAGGGTTCAACACCTCTGCTCCCCACTGACTTCCTCTCACACCCCATCTCCACATTCAACCGCACCCAGAGCGACCATACAACCTCCCACTGCGTCTGCCAATGTATACAGTATATGTGCACAAAACTGCGTGAGTGTGTTTGCGCTGTGTTTTTATATGTCTGTGGGCTTGGTCTCTGGTTTTAACCCCTGAATACCTTCACTGGGTTAATCCAGTTAAATGGAGAAGTGCTCATCTATTCAGACAATGGCAGTTAACCCCAAACAGTCGCTGATAACCTCTGAGGCTAACCTGTGACCTCTGATCTTCACCTCGGGGCTCTTCAAACAGGACATTGGCCTCTAGGGACTCAACGCATATATCTCAACGGGTTTCTTTTTTCTTTCTCTGTTTTGGTTTCTCCTTTTTTGGCCCACTCTCTCTCCTCCTCTATCTTGTTCTCCTGTCTCTCTCTGGTTTTTGTTTCAGGCCAGCCCCAGATAATCCTTTGAGTCTGTTTCCTTCAGAGCCCATCCTGAGTTTTCACAACACAGGGCCAGAGACTGCTGTGGTGTGCACGTGAGGAGCAAACAGCAATGCAGGAATCTGTTTATCTAACCTTCTTTGGGATGGGCGATACTTCTCCCGTGTACACTGTAGTGTTTTACAGCTGATACTTTGATTCTCCTCTATTTCTTACCAGAAACTACATTAATTATTGATGAAAAAGATTCCAACTCTTTACTAATTTTTTTTTCCATTGTTCACAATAAAGTCAAAACATTTAAAAGATAAAGCTGATGATAATCTATATTCTTCTTCAGGCTATTTCTTCTTTTTCTGTCAAAAAAACAGCACAGGGGTGAGTAGATATTGAGTGAAATTTAATTTTGGATGAACTATCGCTTTAAATATGACTAATGGGAAAAAATTGATTCAAGCAGACATTGAGCTCTCAAAGACAAGTAACCAACATAAAACTATCATATCATGAGGTATAAATTCCCCCCATTACTCCTGAGCTCTCTCACAGAACAATATCTACTAGCCAGATCATACCTCAGACAGGAAGGAAGTGATAAAGTAGTGGAGCCTGCCTTTTGCTTGATTTGATTCGCTGCATGGGCCAAGTAGAACACTGATAAGGTGCGACCTGCACTGACAATATTTGACAATAGTTGAACTTTATGAGTGTCTAAAAACCTTTAGAAAAACACAACACTCAGCATAAGACAGGACGGCACATCAGGCACGCTTTACTATAAGAAAGCAAAGGTTTTGCTGGCAACGCATTTCTAGTGATGTGTGTGTTCACTCCTTAACGGCGCATATTTTCAGACACTCTGTCCTGGAAGACATTCAAAAAGTGTTGCATTTGGCTGTTCACATGAAAAGTTACAGGATTTTTTGGTAACAAAAGAAAAAAGAGAGCATGAACAAGAAGACCAAATTTCATTCATGTAAAATGTAACAACCTAACGATGTAACGTTTCATTTTTATGGCTCGGCACTGGTGACAGCGAGATGTTAATTCTAGTTAAAAAGTTATTTTCTGCACTTTCCATGTATATTTACATCACTAGATGAATATAGGGGTCCCAAGATGATTGCCCAGGTAGGAAATTAGGGAAAAAAATTGATATGTTTACATTTATAGCTTTTCTATATTTTTTTCTCTTGCAAAATACTGTCAGAAAAAAAAAAACACTTGTAAAAACACTAGTAATATGAGTGATTTACTCTTTAAAACAAACTCCATTTACAAGGTAACGAATGAGCATGTCACCCAGTGCAGCTTGGTGGCTAAGTCATGTGTTAATAGAGTTTAATAAACAATGGAGTGCCATGGAATAACATATGTCAGGCTCAGCTACACAGACAATATTTGGTAGGATCAATTCATTGTTGGTTTTGGTCTTTCAGGGTAATGTCAACAATAAGAAAAAATAAAAATATAACCAGAGTTATCATTTAAATATGCTACCTATTGACAGTTCAGTCTGTAAAGTAGCAAATCTTTGGTTATTTGTCATATTGAAATATGTGCATTCAATTTCCATGAAAACAAAACAAAAAGAGAAAGTGTCCACTCTCCAAAAGCTAATAAAAAATCTGTAAGAATAACAGCATAGAGATGTTTGCGATTATCGTGTCATCAACAGTCAGTTCTTGCAAAAATCTGATTATTAGCTATTTTTATGGAGTTTTTCCATTGTTGGTGTTCATTTATGTTCACAATCCACTGCAGTCAGAATTATGCAAGGATAAATAGGGCTGTGATTTGTTGTAAGCATGAGTTGTGTGTGTTTTGGTGCGTATTGCTTTGGTTGTCACGGACAGCAAGGCCATTTACTGCCACCCTGCTTGCACCTTTGAGTTAACTTTCTGGAAATCTAAACCACTTTCACATTGTCTAAAGCAAGGAAAGTACAGAGCGTACAAACAAATCAGTGTAGGCTCAGAGTAATGTCATTAGGGTAAGTGGAAAGTAGGTTGAATAGGGTGTGGATACGGGTAATATTTGAGTGACTTATACAAATACCAAATCCTCAGTGAAGTACATTTCCAAATATTGATGGTATAGTAAATATCCATGTGCACAGTTTTTTTCCAGTCATCACTCAGTACTATTTGCTCTCTCTCAGTCGCTTGGTAAGTCATTTAGATCCCCTTCAAGAGGCTGAATGGTTAATGAAGGCTCAAAGAGAGTGATAGGAGGTAATAGTGGGTAATAATGCTAATTGGTGGTGATTGCAGTGCTTCCAAAGTGGTATATCTGTGTGAGTAAACAGAGGTCTGGTTCTTTTCAATGACCTCAGCCAGAGTGCTCGCTCTGTCTCACAGCACAGCCTAGCAACAGCCCGTCCTTCCATTTTACTGGGTTTTGACCAAATAACTCAGCTGGCCATCACAACCCGGCATTGGTCACTCATCCTTTTGTTCCCTCTCTTTTCTCCCTCTGCCAAACATGCCACATCTCCTTGTGTCAGGGCGAGAGGAAGGAAGGGAGAGAGGGTGTGCACGTGATTTCCAGAGGGCAGAATGAACCCCATGCTGTCTTCCCATTAATCTGACCCACATTAAGTCATTTCTCCCTTTTTTTCCTGTTCCTCTCCAGTAATGGCTTTGAAATCATCTGGTGATTTTAAAGGTGGAAAAAACTGCTGTTGCTTCTGACAGTGGCTGTTATTACCATGTTTAGATGGCTGTGGACCCCTGTGTTAAAGAACACTTCATACTCTCAGTAACACTGAAAGGAATAGTTTGACTTTATTCAGAGTTAGATGAGAAGATTTATATGTAGCTACACCCAGCAGCCGGTTGGCTTAGCTTAGTATGAAGACTGGAAACGGGAGGAACCAGCTAGCCTAGTTCTGTCCAAATTAAGACTGTTGCAGGGACAGATCTTCCCCGGCAATTATTTAGGTTGGCTCAAATGCGCGGTATTAGTGCCATTCTTTTGTTTGTTTTTGCAAATTACTACATTTATGATAAGTGAAATGATTTGGCAGAGCTGGTGTTATACTTTCCATGTCTATAAAAAGGTCGGCCGGTGTCTGTGTGATGTAAATTTTCCCAGGCCCTGTGCGGACATCCATGTAGCCCCCGTTTGTTGCAACTACACAGACTTGTCATGCAGCCACGACAGATGCAGATCTACTGTGCATGTGAGGAACGCATCCTCCAAGTGAACTCTATAGAGCAGTGCAAACAGAACTAACAGGCGCCCATGGGATCCACAGCTGTCTCTGTATGCGACCGTTCAGGACTAAAATACAGCCCTAACACTGAATGTAACGCTGACCGTGGATCTCACCTCACTGCTAAGGGAGCAACTTTATCTGCTAGTCATTGTTGCACAATGTTGCAAATGAATTTCTGCAGTTTGACCATTTCTTCTACACACGTGATATTTGCAGTTTCTCTTGACTGTCCCTCAATATAAAAACTTAAGTCCAACACCACCTCAGCCTTTGAGAATAGCCACATTAGCCACCTAACATGCTAAACCCAAGTCCAACAAGCTAACCTATGAAATAAACACCTAAACAACATGAGACATCCCAAAACATAAAGCTTCCAATTTTGAAAAAAACTCTAAGGCTCCTCTAAGACTATTTAACATGTTATGTCTTGTTTTCTTCATATGTATGAGGAACAGTATGTAAAGCTGTGGTTCTACAGGGGATAAACTTGTCTACCAGTCAACTTCTTGGCCTGTTTCCTGTTTTTATACTATGCTAAGATAACCTGATGGCTGATAGCTGTCATTTCAGATTAAATGGCATCTGATCTTCTTGATTAATTCTTGGAAGGAAAGTGAATAAGTCTATTCACTGAACTGTAGAACAGTTTCTTAGAGCTATCACATAACCTGCCTCTCGTTAATCCCAGCCTCCTCAATGACATGTGCCCCAAATGTCCAGTGGCTCACACATCCGCTCCTGCCTCCACAGGTGCCCCCACAACACCAGAAACTGGGCCTTGGGCTCATGGGTTCTGGGGGCCCAAGGGTGCCTTGTTTTACCAACAGCTCCAGTGCTGCAGCAAAAGGCAGCCCGCATTGTTATGCAACAGTTTAGTGAGGATGAATGGGTTTGAGCACAGGCCCAGTGAATGCCAGGAGAAATGCTGGGAAGAGAGTAGCAGCTAGGTTAATCCCAGAGGGAGTCCCCTTTGGGCCTGGCCCTCATAACTCCTCCGTGTTTTCCTTTCAGCCTTAAATGTGTTGGTTGAATGTCGATCGGAGCCAAGGGGGGGGGAGGAGAAAAGAGGAGGCTGGGTTCTGTGGGTCCAGCAGCAGAGCGGGCGGGTTAATCCCTGCAGCCCCAACACAAGGGCCGGCCAAAACTCTGGGGGACCCCCCTCATTTTCTTACTTTGCTAACCTCTCAACTGCTAATCTTCTCTTAACTTCCTCTCTCCTCTCCTCTCCTCTGCTCCCTGCCAGCATGGCCGCCCTCAGGCACCAAGCCAACAGTCCCACTGTCTCTCTGTGGGTGACATCACTGGTTGGCACAGAGAAGCAGGGGGAGAATAATTAGGTTTAGATGCTTGAAGTAACTGTGTGTGTGTGTGTGTGTGTGTGTGTGTGTGTGTGTGTGTGTGTGTGTGTGTGTGTGTTTGTGTGTGTGTGTGTGTGTGTGTGTGTGTGTGTGTGTGTGTGTGTGTGCATGTCGAGTGTTTGTGTGGTGATGTAGAACGGAATTTGTGGGGCTTTACTCAACAGTAAGCACGTAGAAGTTACAATCAATACTCGGGTCAAAACTGATGGAAATAGTGCATGTGATTGCTCAATTGCAAGATTTTATGCAAGACATGTAAAATAAATAATACAGTACACATATAAAGGAATAGTTTGGATTATTTAACATGGGGTTGTATGATGTACTTATTGATAGTCAGTGTATTAGCAACAACAGTCGCATGCAGGAAGGGGCACCAGCATGGAAGCCAAGCAATGTACTGTTGAGGATAGGGTCAGCGATAAAAGCTATTTTAGTCAGTTTAGAAAAGGTCCACTTGAAAAAAAAATCAATCCATATTTTCATCACTTTGAAGTCAGGCAGAGTATATTGCTCTCTCCAAGCCATCCAAACTCCATGGGTGCAATCAGTCATTTTACCTTGCAGAACACAGGGGTTGTTGGTCTATCATTGCCTGAGTTTGTTAGTTAGTTTGTGTTATTGTGTGACTTCAGTGTTTGAAAGGGATCATCAGATTCACCAGTCACACAGTAATACAAACAACCTAACCAACAGAGGCAGTGGTAGACCAGCAACTGCTGTGTTCTGTGAGGTAAAATTACCGACTTCACCCATAGAGTCTGGATGGTTTTTAATGTGTTATATAATGTCAGTTTCCCTTAAGAAAAGACCGTCTGTCTGCAGGATAAAGCTGTGAAAATATTCTAAATATAGCGTACACTTAAACTGATATTGACTTTTTTTTAGGTGAACCTTTAGCAGAACCTGTCCACAACAACAACCACATACAACTGCACTTTAAATAATCTCAACTATCCCTTTAAATGCAAATTCAAGCAACAATTGCAATACATTTGGCTCATACACCAAAATCTAAAGTCTTGTGACAATCTAGAGAGACATCAAACAAAGACTGTTTTGGGGTTTGCAGTTAACTGTTTGATGGTGGGGGAGGAGGAGCAGGAGGCCCTGCTTTAATAACTATACACTCCATACATGACCACCCCAGCAAAGCCCATCCGTTCACTGCCCTTCGTGCTATATACACAGCCTACTTAGGGAGAAGCCTTTGTTTGTACGACGCGCTTTGTCAACCTCTATTTAGTGGCTTCTTTACAACAGACCCGGCCCTTTGAATATTAACTGTGTGATCACTCTTGCCACACAAGCAGACGCTCAGGACCCCCTGTCTACATAGCCCAGCTCCCCTGCTTTCTGCTTCAGGGCTTTGTGCCCAACCACAGCTTGGTATACAGACTCTTGTGGTCTCTCATCAGACAGTTAGGGAGAAATTTAGTTTCCATTGCCTCACTGACATCATTTATGAAGCGTTTGATTTGTTTCACATATGAGGAGGCTCTAAACCAGGGATCAAATATGAGAAGAGCCTTACTTTTCGCCAAAAGAGACAAAGATGCAAGAAAAAGAAGGGAAGAAAAGGGCTTATTTGTCAGTGTCACTGTATGTCACTGTGTCATTGTGAGCCTCTAGTGGAGTGCGACTGTAGTTTTGACTAGTGTAATGACCGTAGCAGCTGGGGCAGGAAGGTGACTGAGGGTGGGAGAGTCTGGGCTTGAGTTTTTGCAGGCCAATAATCCCCTTTATTGAGTCTCAGGAAATCCTAATTGGAGTCGGAAGTGGCTCTAGTGGCCAGATGTGCAAAGACAAACAAGAGTTGACCCAACCCCCCAACGACAACTGACCACAAGCACCTCAGCCGTCCCTCCACCCTGCTGAGTTTAATTTAAACCCGGCACACACACAATATGCAAGGACAACTGACCACAAGTATCCCGTCCATCCAACCTCAGGAATTTAAATTTATCACAACTAGAGCCCAACAGATACCTGATTTCTGGGGCCAATGCTGATAGTGATATTAGGGAGTAATATACAATATATGGACCAATATTCTCTATTCACAAAATAAAATATATGAGCTGCATAAACACACATTGCAATGATCCTTATATGCATATCAAACGCTTGTGGCAAAGATAATTAATGGAAGAAGGATCATGAACAGTTTAATAATAAACTTTATTGTCCAAATAGTAAACTTTCACTGGTCTGAATAATTACAACAGTAATAAAAATACACCAATAAAGCAAATTATAGAATATATATTTAACTTTAGGATCAAATATACACAAAATGCTGCCTACAAAGCTAAAAAAATGCAAACAATTTCCATTATGTTTTGGTTTAAAGGGACAGTTTATCCCAAAGTCCAAAATACATAGTTTTCCATTGGCCTGTAGTGCTGTTTACTCATCTAGATATTTTTGGTTTGAGTGGGCAAGTTTTGCAGATTATCAGCCATAGCAATGTCTGCTTTCTTTCAAATATAATGGAACAAAATTGCACAAGACCTGTGGTGCCAAAAATATACATGATCATGATCATAGTCAGAATTTTTGGAAAGAGACACTGGTTTTGAGTTTTTGGTGGTTTAATCACCACAGGACTTATACCATTTAGTCCCATTATACATGCAACTCACACCAAAGAAAAATAGAGAGATAAATAGCGCTACAGCCCAGGGAAAAACATGTATATTTAACTATGGAGTGAACTGTCCTTTTAAAAAAAAATGCCATATCAGTGCATATTGGACATCATATAGGCCAATATAGACTCTTTTCTGTTGTTAAACATTCTGACATTTTTTGTGGGATAACAAGTATATTTTTGCTGGCTCGTTTCTTATCAATGGCTGAAGAAAATAGAAGCTCTTCTTGATATGTATGGTCACTCACTCTCCAGGACCACGACTGTTACTTGAAAAAGATCACATTAACCAACTGAACCAGACCGGTTAACTTATTGATCTGCATAAGCAGGAGGTGCTGCTCCACGACACACAGTACCGACCCCTGGGCCGATGGACGAGTGAGAGGAAAAAAATCTGCAGACCAAGACTGTATTTTGACCAAACCAGATTGTGGAAACACTGACCAAGACCAAGTTTTTGGGGAGTTTTATTTGATTCTTTCTGTCTAGTTTAAATGAAGTGTGTTTTACAGAGTTAACAAGGTGAATAAATCTCATCTTAGCTTGGTAAAAGAGAGAAACTTGAATTCAGGAGGTGATTGGTTGTATTTTTCTGTTTAAGAAGGAAAAAAGATGTTAGAATTCTTTCTTGACATTTTGTGAGTTCATTTTGTTTATTGTGTTGCAGCTTGCACACATCTCTTTGCTTTTGTCTTATCATGTTTAGCCATAGTTGTCTAAACTTTTTTTGATGGGCAAAGGCAGCTGGTGACAAAATTTAAATTTTGTGCCATTACTACTTCGATTCTGGCCCCCAACAACACAGCATTTTCACTTGACTATGTGGTCTACTATTCTGAGTTGATTCACATTTGCCTTCAGTTTTCCAGTTTTCTCATTTAACACTGTTGATGTAATCATAACCTTGGAACTTAAAGGGTCTATAGGCCAATATAGCAGTGATAGGCCAATATTGTCTGATAATAGCAGTCAGCCAATATATCGGTCAGGCTCTAATCACAACACAACAGACACACACGTGTGCACACGTGCATCCAATTCTAAAATTGTTGTGAGAGGAGACAACTTGGTAAAAACAGCAAAGCGTCAGCTGTGCACTTAGGACAGTCTATGAAAACAAAGAGGCACAGGGTTCAGTTATGCCTCAATTGATGAAGCTGTTGCCAATATTGTTACAAAAGTATATAGTGGGAATTCTTTAACAATCAGTGTACAGGGAACTTAAAAATAAAGCATAAAAAAATGAATATGCATGCCTGTTCTGGCAAATGGATGAAAACCCCAAAAAGTGAAAGCGTCCAAAGATTGCTCTTTATAGCGTGTTTTCCTTTCTCCACAAGTTTGACTCACAGGCATCTCATCTTTCTGTCTCCATAATGTTTGTATCATGGTCTAATGACCTGTCTGTGAACCCCTCATGTCACATTGTGCAGCAGCAGTATGTGGAAGCCTCTTTTCACATCTTTTACTATCACATTTATAACATATGTATGTGTGGGAGTGGGTATACTCCAAGTTCTCATGTATGTAGCAGTCATGTATGAGTTTGTGTGTGAGAGAATTTGGCAAAAAGAGGTCACGAGGCTGAGAGCATATCTGTGTTGTCTGTCTTTTGCTGTCTCTCCTTATCAGGCTCGCGGTCTGACCAAAGCCAGAGATCCTTGTCAGGCCGCTCTGGATAACTGCACGTGATCTGAGTGCAGCTGGGAAACCAGGCGAGATCTGAGGAAGCTGGATTTGATTAGGAATACCTCCCCAGACCTACTGTCCCAGTCTGGGATCAGACCCAGGTGTGTGCATGCAGACACACACACCATGTCTATGCATGTGTTTATACCCCCGCGGAGCCGCAGTCACACTGACCTATTTACTCCGCCGTGGAAATGGCCAAGACCCAGGAGGCAGAGCAGACTCACCAGAGGCAGAATAACACTGAGCCCCCATATCAATAGTTTCACATGGAATAGTTTTACAGCCACTTTTACACGCTATATAAATGGGGCATCTGGGCAAAAAATCTATTGTATTGATTTCTTTACATCCGGATACATTTCTGCAGTGTGAAAACCCAATTGCAGCAGAGGTCACTGTAAAGAATTTGATCACCATAGCAAAAGTGCTGTGTAAAACAAATGACATTTGTGTGTATGTGTGTGTGTGTGAAAACCTATTATTATGTGTGTGCAAGTTAGGGGAGGAGGGAGCTAATAGCCTTCACCTTTACGTAACCCTTCTGGGACTTCAAAGCAAGATAAAGAAGCAGAGATGGTGACCACTGCCACAGTAAGAGTAGAGCTTCTAAAGTCTTGTTGTTGTTGGGGTCTCATGAGTTAATCCTTATTTCTCCACTAAAAGCAAAAAGTAGCAGGCTTCCTCAAGGCATCAAGGAAATATCACACTTATGATCCAACTATATAACGGTTGCCGCATTCTCCAGTCTTTTGGGTTGTGAATAAGCAGGCTACAGTTCCTCTGAGGACATCAACAACACCAAAACAGCAAGACAGGACAGTACTATAACCTGTATAAATGGCATATAATGCATAGATGCTGCATTTACCGCTTTGGCCTGTTGCTAAGATACATCAGCATCACCATCGTATTGGTCCTGTCAAGACTGGCCTGTGAACAAACACATGTAAAGACTCATTTTTGACTCCATGTACAAAAATAGATACCTGCTTTTCAAACTATGTAACTGTCACTGCCCATTTGCCTCCAGTGCATCGTTTTTGTTGTCATGGATGTTTGGCAATAAATCCACTGGAGGGCACTGCTCAGGGACCAAAAGTTACCTTGAAAAAGAAGAAAAGTCAAAGGTTTCTGACACAACAAGCATGGTGATGCTAGAGGAGGTTGTGATAATGTACCTCTTGACAAAGAGGCAAAAGCAGAGGCGGTGCAGTAGACGACATTGGTCCGTGCAGCCATTAAATACACTGCATCATGTGAATGGGAATTCTTTTCAATAACAAACTGATAAAAACCATTATTTCCAAAACTTTCTTATTTTTACAATTTCTTGGTCATTTCCCTCATTTCGTGCCTCTTTTAAACTGTTGGCTACACTGATACACCACCTCTATGAGCCACCAGTGGTACCAGTTCATTTCATCCATATCCATAAGGTTTCAGAGGATGTATAGAAATATGGATGAGCGCTCTGTCTGTATCTGTATTTAATGTTCAGCATAAATGAACCTTAAACGGCAGCTGCATTTCTTCTCGATAAAAAGCCCAATAAGATCTACATTTCTCAAATGAATGTCAATAGTTCATGTTACATTCAAGGGTTTATGATCTACATGGAGAAGAAAAGCATTGTTTTTCTTGTTGACTCCAGGTAGATCATGAACCTTTGAATATAAAAACAACTAACTGAAATCACTTGAGAAGGGTAGATGTTTTAGTGCTTTTTATCCGCATCTGCTTCTATGAGTTTACAGGCCAGTCTTGATAGGAACAAAGTGTTGTCAACGCTGACGTATGAGCCAAAGGCCAATGCAGTATCTATACATATATGTCTATGGCTGCATACGGCACTCCACTTCTGTTACACTCATATCTGTCCTTCCTAAACAATAGCAGGTAGGAACTAATTACCTATTAGGCACAGAGACATGATGAAACCATTTAGATATAAATATTAAATACAATAGTTAAACACACAATATGTAAATTCTACCACTCTCACATGAAAACAATGACAAAATACACAGTTTGATGATGCTGACGATCTTCATTTTTTAACAACCACCACAGGTGATGAAAATTTGAGATGACTCAGATAGAAATCCTCTTCATGGATGAGGTTTTTTACTGGAATTACTAATGGCTAGTGGGAAACCCACTTTTTTTTAAACACTTTTACTAAATTACAGATTTCTCTACATTTGACCATTGTTGGAAATATTTCAGAAAAATTTAAGTACATGTCTCAGCAAAATACATCAAACATATGTTTAGCATTTTTAGACATTTTAATGTCTGTGGGCTGAGCATTTTGATAAATATATATTTGTGATTATTTTGATTGATATTGCAATTGCAGTATGATCTGTGCTTTTAGAGGGAGTGATAATTTTTACATCATTTTTCTCATTTTCATTGAAAAACATAAAAATGAGTATTGTGTGATTTTTGCAGGGAACAGTACCAAACAAGATGTATGTAAACTCAATTCTATAATAATGCTGTGGAATTATTCCTACTGAAATATATAATGTATCTCGTACACTACACAGCCTAATAAGAAACACAAATTAGCAACAACCCAGAAATGTAATGTGCACAGTAACAACTGTTACACAACTGTTCTAAGTTTTTCTTGAATGATGGATCAAGAATATAAAATTCTCACCATTATAAATCAGTGCAGCACATGGATTCCCTCTGTCACTCGCTACAGGCTCACACACAAATCTTACACATGAACACCCTCATGCACATTCATTCACTGAAGAATGGGCTAAGTGAAGCACAGGCTCTGTAGCCCACTGTTATGCAAAAGGGGGGGACCGGCTGGGAGTGGGCCTGTAAACACATCACAGACTGTTTTGTCTCGACGCAATTTAACTGTCTTGGTGAAACAAGTGTGTGGATGCCAAGTTAACTCCTTACTATTCATTAATCACTGTCGCAGTGTCCGTGTTGCATGAATGCTGGCATAATATGTGGAATTGTGCAGGGTTGTTTGGGGCCTTTATGGACTATAAAGCTGCCGTCTCTCAACAGTGGCATTTCCTTGTATTCTGAGAAGTGCACTGTACTATGAGGAGTGAGTGACTGAATAGAAAGTGAAGTTTCCTGAGAGAGGTTTATTCTGGCACGGGTACACTATAACATGCCCTGCTGCACAAGCACAACAATAGCCAGATCTCTGGGGTCGTAACCCCCTAATTACCGCAGAGCCCGGAGTGATGACGACTGCCTGTCAGCGTGGCCTGTGAAAAGAGCTACCTGAGCACCAGGTGACATGGCCAGGAACGCACCAGCACCTTGGATGAAAGGTCGGTGTTATGGGTCTACATCCCAGCACCTGGGCCATTTCAGCACCCGAGAGAGACTTCTGGTCTCTTGGCTTTCACCTACACCCCGTTCTCGACTAAGGGAGGACACGCAGACATCATTTCCCATGTCTGATAGCCATCTGCTCCCTCTCTCAGGTTCTAAATAGCAGACTCTTCTTAGCCTGATCAAGGCCTTCTGCACCAATTACAGATCAGAGTCCTGCCCACTTCGATGATTAGCCTGAAATAGAGACTTATCAGGTTGTCAGTACAGGTCCTGACAGCTAGCTTTCGTGCACAATCTTATCTAGACTTGGCAAACATCGCCGTGGAAGCATTACATAAGGAATTTAAATTTTGTGATTGTGTTGAAGATCTTAACACTTTTTATTTAATCCTTTTCAGCACGGTAAACGTACCGGAAATCCAGTCCCACCACAACATCTTAAAGGGCAAAAGTGAACTAAGCTGGAGACTGAAGACTGAGTGGGGAGACCATGGGCAACTGTGACACACTCAATTCCTCCAATCAGAAACAATCTGGATGATGACACTTGACCTGCACATGCTTGGTGGGATTTTCTTGCTGCCTGTGGAACAGGAGCAAGTTTTCAACAAAAAAAAAAAAAAGATTTTGAGGTATGAAAGTTACTTTTTGGATGAACAGTATTTTTCTTCTGCTGTCTAAAATTTAGATAACTGGTTAAAAATGAACATGAACAAACTAATTCTAATTTTATCATGGCTGCAAGATGCACCACGTGGCCCAATTTAAGCACCTTGTTTGTTATTTACATATTTCACTAAATTTAAATATAAAATGACTTTAATTTCAAATAATTAAAAACAATCTAGTTACCTCTACAAAAGTTGCCTATTCTTATGCAAACATAGAAATAGATGTTTGCTTTGAATGCATTCGATGCCAGAAATACAAAATTATTTGTCCATAATCAAAACAAAACAAAACAAAACAAAACAAATCTGAAGTAGCATTATTAATTGGTTGATATAAACATTGGCATGTATAAACATTTTTTTTTTTACTATTTGTGTTTTTATGTATAATTACCAGTGAAAGTTTATTGTTTTAGTGACCCAATGTCATGTTGGACAATAAAGTTTATTGTTATTGTTATATAAGTACCCTTCCTCAATTTACATATCACATGTCACATGTTTGATAACCACATTTGAACAATCTTTGCAATATCAGCCAATATATCGATATTAGATATTTTTTAATCCCTCATAATAATTTATATTATAGTCTTGTCTTGTATTATTAATTAGTTCACATATATATATTTCCTATATCACAAGATGACTAGTGTATTTCCAGGAGTCTTTGAGTGGATGAAGTAAAATGTAAGTATTACAATTACCCCTGTTCTCCCCTTTCTCCCACCTGAAAATCCCAATAACTCGACCCATGGGAAAACTGGGAGGATACAACAAGGCAGGCATATCAGCGTGCGGGCGCGCGCTCGCCTGCGCGCTCCTGGTGAACTGTGTGGAAGTTTTCCTGCAACTTGAGGAAGACAAGAGGAGTGGAGCGAGTGGAGCGGCGCAAGTTACCGGGATAAAAGGAGATACAGCAAACAAAAAGCTGGGATGGAAGCGTAAATTTACACAAGTTTTCCACAAATGTAACCCTTCAGCGCTTGTTGAAGTTTATGGGCTTTCCTCACTGGAGAAGCGGAGTCTTCAACAGCAGGTGAGTGAAATAACTTAAATGGATTGTCGTGGAAATACCCAAATAATGTTTGCTCAACTTTTAATTAAGTTTTTTTTTTTTTTTATGTTAGTTAATGCTCAAATTGACAGGAATAAATCACTGCGTTATCAGAAGAACTTGGTTTGTTATCAGATGTCAACAAAAAAAGTTACTTAAATTTCCTGGAAATTCGTATCTGGAGTTAATTTTGCGTTTTGGGGAAAAAAACATGGATCGATAACTCACTTTTTCCACAACTTTTCATCCTCCCGCCGAGCTCTTGAGCAACAGTAAATGACTGTAAATTAATTTTCGCTTATCAAGATAGAGATCTCATGAAATGATGAATGACAGAGGGTGAGATCAGCGGCGGCGGTCTTTGTAGCGCTCTCCTGCGGCCGCGCGGTGGAACAGTTTGGCGATGAAGCGCATCCCTGCGAAGTTTCCCTGAAACTTGTGATTCATGCTCAAATTGCGAGGGAGGACGACAGAGGATGTGTTCCTGGCCAAACGCAAAGTCGTGTCATGATTAAAGACTTTCCCCTCGAACCAGACACCTGAAACCTCTGACTCATTCCTAATTGCTTTACTAATCCTGCTTAAAACTTGCTGGTGCAAGTGTGTGCAACCAGCTTTCAGATGTTATAACCTCCCATAAGGAGAGGAGGAATATCTAAAGTCACGATTTCTGACAACTTCTATTTCTCAGCCTTGTGGTTAGCTGTGCATCTCACCCTGTCTTGTCTGTGGTGTCTCCATATATTCTAATTAGAAGGGAGAGGGTGGTGGTGGAGGTGTGTGTGCATGCAGTGAGGTGAAACAGAACAGGACGGGACAAGCTGTTCAAACAGCCTTCAGAATGGGCGAGAGCTCATCTTGCTGCAGATAGTACTTTCCCTAAAATGCCTTGAACTTCCACAGAAAGTTGAACCAGGGGTTACACATTTTTAGCCGCAGCTACACTTGTTATTAGATCAGTCGATGCACTGGAGTCATGCTAATGAAAGGAGAGGGGAGGCCAGGTGTCAGACAAGCTCAGGTGAGGTCATCGGCCTCAGTCAAAGGGATAGTTCAGATTATTTGATATATGGTTGTATGAGGTACTTAATAGTCAGTGTATTACTTACAGTAGATGCTGGCTGGCACACCCCCAGTTGGGAGAAGAGGAGCACAGCACAGAAGCTAAAGGTGTTTTAGCCACTTAAAAAAGTCTACCTAAAAACTGTACACTATATATAGAATATTTTCACAGCTTTACTTTCCTGTAAAATTAGTCCTTTTACCTTGCAGAACACAGGAGTTGTTGGTCTACCACTGCCTCAATGCCTTAGTTTGTTTGTCTTAATGTGTAACTTTTGTGGAATCCAAACTATCCTTTAAAAATACAGATACAGATAAATACAGATTTTACACAATAACCACACAATAATGCAAACAAACCGGCAACTCCCATGTTTTGCCAGGTGAAATTGCTAATTTTGCTAATGAAGTTTGGTTGGTTTGGGCAGTGCAATGTTTGGTTCATATAACAGCCGTTTCTCATCAGATGGCATAGTAAAGCAGTGAAAATATTTTAAATATAGCATACTCTTAAACTGTTATTGATGTCTTTTTTTTAACATGGACCTTATTTAGGTGGTGAAAATATGTTTTGTTGCTGACCCCTTCCAAAGCAGTACACTGCTGAGCTACCATGCTGGTACTCCTCTCTGCTCCCCCAATCTGGAGGTGTGCCAACCAGCTTCTACTGTAGATAATACACTGACTATCAATAAGTACCTCATACAACCCCACTTCAAATAATCTGCACTATCCCTTTAAAATTGCTGTTGCAAAACTCTTGGATAGCACTGATTTCCTTACTCTTTTTGTGCTCAATAATGTCTGAGATAAGAGTTTTTTGTTGTCTTGTGTCCTAGGCTGGAGTTATAGATAGACCTTTGGACTAGAACCCACTGGAAATTAAAAAAGACGTCATTGATGGACTGAGCAGAGACTCTTCACCCACCATCACCCCTCTCTCTTAAATCCAGACAGCCTCTATGCTCATCAACCTGACTGTGGCCATTAAGGAACCTCGTGCCTTTCATGGAATACAGCCTGCCCTTCCCAACGCTGTGGAAGTGACAGCCATGGATTCACGTCCGGTGCTGGTCGCCCCTCCGCCTCCTCCCCTAGCGCCTCCGCCACCTCCACCTCCTCCCCCTCCTCCTCCGCCCCCACCTCCACCTGCATCCTCCTCTTCCTCGTTGCCGTTTACCCGGACGGACAGCGCCCGTCGGAGCCGGCTGAGGAAGCTGAACTGGGAGCGCATCCCCAAAGAGAAGGTGGAGGGGAGGAAGAGTGTGTGGAGCGGGGCGGCCCAGGGTGAGGATGAGTTCCCCATTGACCTCCATTCTCTAGATGAACTGTTTGGTCAGAAGGACAGCAAGCCTCAGGACAGAACCAGCACCCTGAGACGCAGGTCTGCTCTGCTGCGCTGCAGATCGCCCCAGGACAGCCCTGAAGAGGTCAGACCATGGGGATGATACAAAATTTTTAGATATGTTCGGATAATGTTTTTTTTCTTCCTGCTACTGAGTATCAAGTGCATTTAAAATGTATATTATCACAAACCCTGTACAAATATGATTGCTGTCACTATTGATGGCCTGATTCAGGTTAAACCCTTTGTAAAACATGAACAAACATACAGAGAATGAACGACACAGAACATGACTTCACCATCCAGGGGAAAAAATTAGTGTATACTAGGCAGCTCAAAGTAGCAGTTTCCAGTTTTGGGGTTGATAAATTCCATGGTATTGGATCAGGGCATAAACTTGCATACTCAGTGACAGCAATACCAGCATTTCAGGCAGTATTTGAGGAATTTTAAGATGCTGGCATTGGTATAATAACAACCCTACTATTTTTCAGCCATGTATAAAGATAGTGAGATTTCTTGCACTTTTCTTCCCTTTGATTGTCCTTTTCCTCTTTACAGATCTCCCTGTTGGATTCCAAACGCAGTATGAACATTGGAATATTTCTACGGCAGTTCAAGATGTAAGCTTTTTTATTCTGAACTAGAGCTGAAATGATTAGTTGATTAATCAGTTAGTGTATCAAATGTGAGGATTTGCTGCTTTTTTTTTGTTTTGTTATTGTAAATTGAATATCTTTGGGTCTGGACTGATGGTCAAACAAAACAAGACATTTGAAGATGTTGCATTTGGCTTTGAGAAATAGCTATGGACTATGGATCCCGCGTGTCTCTTTCTCTTTATTTTTTGACATTTCATAGACTAAACAATTAGTTTATTAGTCAAGATAATTGACAGTCTAATTGGTAAATTCCAGCCCTATAGTGCTGCAGGAATGAGTCCTAAAACCTGCAAATTAGTTAGTGTATTCACACCTCTGGTTCCTTTGTCTCAAAGTCAATATTTTATTTTATTATTTGCCTGAACTAAGTTCTGTGGTTAAAACAAGCTAAAGGGAACCTACAATTTGTTCCACGACATAAAATACATCAGTGAATATCCCTCTTGTGAAGGTTTTATGTATCTTAAAAGGGAAGTTGCTAACAAGCAGCTAAATGAGACTACAAATGTTGTCACAGACATTAAATATTGTCACATATTGGTTGTGATGTGAAGTCATGTGACTATGGTGTACTCCATTTATAGCCTTACATTAGCTTTTATGTCTGATGATTGCATTTGCACTTCAAAATAATAAAAATGGCATTTGTGAAGATTATTTGCTAACAAAACATGTCATTGTCATAAACGTGTTTGCCACAGAGCTTATTTTTGTCCATTAATCCAAAATCCAATGGAAAAATCCCATTTGCTTTTTGTAAAGGGAGCTAGAGTGATGCTAACTTCCATGCTGACCTACAAAAAGACGTCATCCCTGCAGCACTATTCCTAACAATCTGGTACAATCTGGTACACTTGAACAGCTTCAGCTTTTAGCCTTTTTGTCTGTGCTTGCTGGAGGTCACCATCAGTCAGAACTGAAGCTAGCGTTAAGAGCAGGAAACAGAAGTGTGTACAACTTTGCCCAGGGGAACAGTACTTCACTTGAGTTGAACTGTGGAGTGTGTGGCCATATATCAAAGAAGGTGGGTGTGGGTGTCTGCGTGTGTGTAGTTTGTGTCAGAAGTGTGAAGAGAGGAGAGGATGTGTCTCGTGTCGGGGAGGGGGCACAACAAGTATATTGCAGGAGACAGGTGCAGGGGCGGGTGGACACTGAGTGGCTGGAATGGGGGTTTTGAAGGAGGGTGGTGGGTTAAGTGGCCGCCTATAGCCCTGGGAGTCAGAGTTGACACCTGCTGATGCCCTTAAAGAGTGTCTAATGTTAAAGCGACCCCCTGCAGAGAAAGACCCCACTGGTGGCTTGTCATATTCATCTGTGCCCCAAAGCCTGATAAGCACGTTTTCCTGATTCAAACAAAGCTGCACTTTTTGTAATGAATGGGGCTGTTTAATAATCATTAAAGCAGATTTACATACAGTTTAATGTCTGATCAATATTTTGTCATCAAAAATCATGACATGCAGCATTTTCATGTATAAGTAATGATACAAAGCCATGGAAAAGAAGTGCTGAGTTGCTGTATTTTCATGCCTGCACGAGTGCATGAATGTTCATGGAAGTTCAATTGTGCGCCTCTCAACTGAAGAGTGGTTCTTCCCTAAACCAGATTTGTCAAGACTTGTTGAGAAAGCCATTATGTAAAAGCAGACTCTTAAGTACACAAACATTTGTCTTGTCGGGACATTATTTGTCCTCTGTTCTCAGCGCAGACAGAGGTTCTGTGGAAATGTGGGTGTAGTTTAAACAAAATATGGTTTTGTTTTGTCAGACAACATCTGAGTAGTGCTCCTCAATATCTTTTTAATATGTGATCTATTTATAGGCTATTTTGTCAGAATTTTGTTTTCAGTTGAACTGGTTGGGGCAAATAACGCAACACACGATAGGTCTGGGTTGCATCAACAAAGATAAATTTTTAAATCTGATTAAATCACGGCTCAGCTTTAAATTTATGTTGCACCAAACTTTTAAATCCAATTTTAAACTGTGATGCAGTATCAACTTTAAATGTCACTTAGGTTTAATTTTTAAAATGACTGCTTTTTGAGCAAAATAATCAACATCCTCAAACGTTAAGGCTCCAGTTGAGCCATTAAAACATTATGCCAGTCTCTCTCTCTCTCTTTTTTTTTTTTTTTTTTTACTATGTTCACTTTTTCTTTATTGTGCTGTTGTCTGTTTTTAATCTTATATTATTTGGCCATATTGCTCCATTAATTTAGCCAACAAGTTGGCTAAAGAAGGAGAAATTAGAGATCCATGAGGGGACTAACTAGGCTAAGTAAGTTTGACAACCAATTAAATAATCTCCATATTGATTTAACTATTTAATTTCAGTTTACATCAACACATTTGGATTTTAAACCTAGTTTTAATATACTTTGATAAGAACTAATCTTAGATTCAATTCATCTTTGTGCAACCCAGTTTGAGAGTGTTAAACCTGGTTTCTGCTTTGAAGTTCTTTTGAAAAATAATTTATCCTTAGGCTACCCTAGATGTCTTCAAATTGATGTTAATGTGGAGCAATGAACTAGGAGAATATGCCGGGGAATAACAGCCACATACAGTAGCATGCACATAATGGAATATGAGCATGTGCCATGGAGCTGTAAGTCGAGGGGGAGGGGAGGGAGAGGATAATGGAAAACTGCTGGAATAGAGGACAGATGTGTCACTCAGAGGAAGTAAGTCAGAGGTCAAACAGCTAGTCAGTTCAGTTTCTGCTCTTTCACCTTGACATCCCAAAGGCTTTTCCCCCCCGCACGTCTGCTTTTTATTTGCCCAGTGGATATGCCACTTTGTGTCGCCAGTCAGTGTGGCGTCAATCAACCCCGTCTCCCCAACGACTGATAAGAGCAGGATAAGCCTAAATATTGTGCGATGAAGGCAAAACAAAGAGCTGATACTGCTCATAACGTGAGTTTGTCTCAAGAGGGGGCTTATAATGCTTTTTCTTAAGCTGAAAACCCCATTGAATGTTAGTGTAACACTGGTTACTCTAAACTGTAACTATAATCTTGATTGTCACTAAATGAAACTACTATCGGGCTGTGGGTAAATCAAGAGCACAGTGGCAGCTTCATCTGTGTAACCTGGTCCACTTAAATGTTCAACTTCAACAGTAGGACAGCTGAACACTGACTACAAACGTGGCATATCTCCTACTAGAAGGTTGCAACTAACAATAATTCCCATTATCACTTATTTTCTTGATTAATTGATTCGTTTTTTTAGTCTATAAAATGTGGTGAAAGATTTGTCAGTGTCCCCTAAAGCCCAAAATGACATATATAAATGTTTTGTTTTGTCCACAATCCCAAAATATTTTGTTTACTATCATAGAGGATTAAATAAACCAGAAAATATTCATATTTAAGAAGCTGAAAGACCTTTGAATATCTAATATTGAAATAGATGGTGATAAATTTCATACAACTAAATGATTTACAGATTAATCATTGCATTGTAGCTCTTACATGATATCGATGCTGGTCTAAATTGAGGAACAGAGTACAATATGTATACATGTACTTAGAGGGGTTGCAAATTTTGTGGTTTTTTTCTTGCATAACACACATTTTTTTTCTAAAAAAAAAGCTCCACCAGACAAAACAATGTCAAATGAGGCACAATTAATGCCATTCCTAGACTATCAATTAACATTAATCCATTTTTAATCGGTTAAATTCTTAGTAGCGATGAATCAATTGCTGATTAATCATTAACATTCCAAATAGTAACCATTATTTTAATTATCCAAATGATCTCAAACCAAAAGGTCATCTACAAAATAAGTTTTCACCAAAATACACCTCATTCTTTGCTTTATTCAGATTAAATAATGAAAGGTGATGGAGAATAAATCTCATCTTACATTAACAATGATGTCATACCAAAAATGTGTTCTTCTCAACAGGCCTGCTAAGGAGATAGTTGAGGATATCAGGCAGGGCGCTGGGGACCGTTATGGAGCAGAGAAGCTCACAGAGCTCTGCAAATTGCTGCCTGACAATGAGGAGGTAAATTGCCTTTTTTGGCATACAAATACAACAGTGACAACCCCCTCCCCTCCCTCCCTCTTCTCTTACTCATCATCTGGCTCTGGTTAGGATGATCAAAAGTTTGCCATTACACCATGTCGTATGATGTGGTCTGTTTCCGGAGAGGGACCACGCTGAAAGATATTGGAATTGACTGTTAACGGCATGTTGGTTTTAGTTTTCCAGATTCTTTTTTTTTTTTCAATCAAAGCTGTTTTCCAGATTTTACTTAGCATCTGTTCTCTCTCAGGAGTCTCGCCTGAGGAGGTTCGGTGGGGAGCGGAGCTGGCTTGGAGAGCCTGATCTTTTCATCCTGCTGTTGGTGGAAGTCCCCAGGTACACACCCGTCAGCCCTAGACAGGATACAATTACCAAAAATATCCCCAGAACTTTCCAATTGATTGTTATTTTCACTTTTACATTACACCTCTTACTTGTAATGCTATTTATCCATCTAGATTGTTTTGGTGTCAATTGCAGAGTTTTTGAGATGTTGACCAAGAGACTTCTGCCCAGCTAGTTGCTAAGTGCTATAACTACCTTAGAAATACCTAGAATTAATAGTTCCTACATGCTGAGTGCCATTTACTTCCATTATATTTGAGAGAAGACAGACATTTCTACCGCTAATACCTCTTAAATTTAGCAACTCACACCAAAACAATCTAGATGGACAAACAGCACTACAGGTAAGATGAAAAATATGTATTTTTGATTTGGGGGTGAACTGTCCCTTAAAAACATGTCTGTTTCCTGTTTATTTGTGACACACTAGTCCTGCTCACATGATTCACTTTGTAATGACGTGTGTTTATTTAACTGATGATTGATCATGAGTGCCTTTTTGTCTCTGTCATCACTCACCCCGGTCCATCCATCCGTCCGTCCCTCTCTTTCTTCTTCCATTAGTTTTCGGCTTCGCCTGGATGCCATGATCTTGCAACAAGAGTTCGACCCTGCTGTGACCTCTCTGTGTGTGGCAGCCAGATGTCTGAGGGAGGCGGCCAGAGGTAACGTTAACAGCAGGGAGTTGTGTACTAAACTATAAAAATCGAGGCCTGTGTTGGCCCTCTGAAATGCTCCTATTTAGAATAGTTTTTAAATGGTGAAATTTGGTCCCAGTATGCAAATGCAATGGTTGGTACTCAGAATGGAGAAACCTGCTATCAGTTATATATTTTGTATACAAGTTTAGTTTAGCTTGACTGTCAGTTCTTCAAAATAAAGTTGCTAACTCATTTAGCAGACCAACAATTCTCATGTTCTGTGAGGTGAAATTACTGATTTCACTTATGGAGTTTGGTTGGTTTTGAGAGAGTGATTTGTCTTATGTAATGGTGGTTTTCTGTCAGAAAAGGCTGTCTGACAGCAAAGTAAAGATGTGACGATATTCTAAGTATAGCGTACACTGAAACTGATATTTTTTCTCATTTGTTGCTGACCCTGTCCACAGCAGTACATTGCTCAGCTTCTGTGCTAGTGCCCCTCTCTGCTTCTGACTATCAATAAATACCCCAAACAACCCCACTTCAAATAATCCAAACAATCCATTTAAGCCCTTGATGTCTGCTGCATACACATGAGTACTTATTATTCTTCTTCCTTGAGGGACAATATTGAATTTCTGTCTCCGACTCTCACAGAACTGCTGAGCTGTCCTGAACTACACTCCATCCTCCGTTTGGTGCTGAAAGCAGGGAACTATATGAACGCTGTGAGTGCTTCTTTATATTATTTGTTTTCCTTTCTTTTATTCGGCCTGACAAAGCAGAATCAGGCCTTTTATCTGTGAATAATACACCAGTTGCTATGGGGTCTGGGTGTGTGTTCAAGGACGTCACTCTGACTGTGCACCTGGGTTTTGTATCATTGTTTGTTTAAAGTTGTCACATGCATGTTGTGAGTGTGTACGTATGTGTGTTATTCTGACCCTGTATGTGGTTTCTCAGGGTGGATATGCGGGGAATGCCGCTGGTTTCCGGATTTCATCGCTGCTCAAACTGGCCGACACCAAAGCCAACAAGCCAGGCATGAATCTGCTGCACTTTGTAGCTATGGTAAGATTTGAATTTGTCAACTATTAAATTGCTAACTATTTTGATAATTGATTAGCAAAAAAAAAAAAGTCCCAAGTCTCCAGTTCAAATGTGAATATTTGGTTTCTTTAGTCACCCTTGACAGTAAACTCAGTATCTTTGGGTTAAGACAAAACAAGACATTTGGGGACATCACCTTAGGCTTTGGGAAACAGTGCTGAACATCCTTTTATCATTTTCTGACATTTTATGGACCAAACAACTAAACAATTAATGACAGATTAACTGATAATGAAAATTATTGTATTGTGAATTCTAAAATATGATTCAGGAAAATAAATTAAAACCGAGACATCTGTCTTTGCAAATGAACCCCTCTATCAGAAACAGAAATTGGTGGTGAAAATGTTTCGAGAACAGTAGCCGATCATAACCCTCAGGCCAGACTGCTTCATAGAGCATATGATTTTGTCAACATTCACAAATGACGTGTTGCCTCATTTGAAACAATAGCTGGATAATCATTTGTGTTTGTCTCTGCAGGAAGCTGTGAAAAAGGACCAGAGTTTACTGTCATTTCCCAGCCAACTAGGCCATGTTGGCTCCGCCTCGAGGTCAGTCTCTTCTCAAAACTCAGATTCCATCGAATCCTACAGTGACTGTGTCTGAGGGAATATGCAAGCACTAGTTAATAACATTGATACACCCCAACAGGCTGCTAAAACAAACGTAATGTAAATCTATTGCATTCTGGTGTCAGAATAAGGCACCCAGCTGTTAGCAATAGCTCGCTGACTGAGTGAAAGTGGGTCATGACAACATTGATAGTCCAAGCCAATATTTAAGCTCTGCTGGAGAGTTTTGCTAGCGAGTTTCTCTGCAAGGTGCTGAGAAATGACCAGCATTATTCTGCTCTTAAAAGTAAAGAATATAATTCTTGCACTGCACACAGTTAAAAAAAACCTTGTCAGTCTGGATCATTTGCATCCATTTATTACCTGTTTTTGGTTATAAGACCTTTCTCAAGCCATGCTACACAGCCACTTCTGTGCAGTTCATATTATAATTATGTATTTTATGTCCTCTTATGCTCTGCAGGTTGTGTGAGGAGTCCGTGCAGGAGGACTTATCCAAGTTAAAAAGCAGGGTGGTGGCCCTCAAGGCAAACATCCAGACTGAGGCGGAGATTCAGCAGCATACACAACCTTTCCTAGAGGTAAAAACACAGCAGTCTGTCACATATTAAAACTTCATCTAATGGTTTACAATCTGCCAAAGCCCAAATTTGTGTTTAAGTGAGGAGTGTTTATGCTCAAGAAACCAAATGCAGAGAGATGACTGTGTGAACTACTCCTGTGTGCAGGTGGCTGAGGAGCGTCTGAAGGAGGCAGAGGATGAGGTGGAGGGCATGCGGATGTCTAGTCAGGCTCTGATGGAGTTCTTCTGTGAAGATGACAGCACGTTCAAACTAGAGGAGGCTTGCAGGGTCTTTCATTCATTTTGCCACCGCTTCCAAAAGGCTGTCCAGGTTAGATTTCGAAATCCATTACTTTTGTTTTTCATGAGTTTGTGTAAAAGGTCTAAGACTTCTTGTATGCATAAAAAAGGATTATTTCTCTCAAATTAGGTTCACAAATTTGTTAAAATCTGAGCACTTCTCGCCAGGATAAGCAGATACCAATTTTTTCCCAGGAGCACAAAGACACAAAGACGCAAAGAACTCTGCCTCTGATTGGGTAGTACTCATTACTTTCGTTAGCTGGGGTGGTTACGTTTAGCCATGAGGAGTGATTGGTTAGGGTTTGGGTAAGAATATCAAAGTAAGACAGTCAGAGTATTGCCAGTCATGACTTTGCCCTCCTGGGAAAAAAAGAATCCACTGAAGAAAATTTAGATCTTTTATTTCAGCTCACAAAAATTAGTGCATAAAAGTGTTGTGTTTATATTTTCGTTCAGCATTAAGAGTCACCAACATGATTCCTTCCCTTTTCCACAGGAGAATGCAGAGCGAGAGCTGAAGGAGCAGAAACGTCTGGAGCGCCAACGTGAGATGGGTGAAAAGCGTCGTTCTCTGGCTGTGTGTACAGGGCTTGACCCGGGCCTCAGCCTTGCCAGAGAGCCTCAGAGTGAGGAGAACCAAGACGAGCTGGAGAAACTCCTTGAGAAGAACTTGAGCTACACTTGGAGTCGACGCAGCCTGAGAAGCTCTGACTCACGCAGACTTTCCCATCACCTCCACAGCGACACCCATATCCATAACTCATCCATGCACAAGAACTTCCCTGAGCTGGGCAGCAGCCCAACTTCGACCAGTTATCACTCCAACAGCTCATCTGATCATGAGACCACCGCTGTGCTTTGTAGCTCCCCAGAGACTGATGGCACGTGTTCCCCCACTGACCAAGAACCTGTTTTGGGTAGAGGGAGCAAGTCTCGTGCAACTAATAGGAGCATGGATGCAGTTCAGGACTCACACGTTGCTATGTTTAGTCATTCTCAGCATGGGCAGCGCTTCACGGTCAAGCAGCATGGGCCTGAGAGCATTTCTTATTTGCAACCGAAGGCAACTGGACTTGAAAAACAGGCTGAGACTTCACATGAACACATTGTTTCGATGACCACTGAATCTTCACCCAGTGCCTGTACAAACACTGCTGCTACATCCATTGATACACCTGCCATCTGTGTTAAAAGCCAGACCTCCACTCATAGACACAGGTTTGGCCTGCCGATGACAAACAATAGTCGTCCTGTTCAGAGTAAATCAATCGGCTCTTGTTTTGATGAGTCAGGGCCTCACTCTCTTCATACAAGTGGAATACTTTCTCACAGCGACACCAGGGCTGGGTCATTAAGGTACCAGAGATCCGAGAGCCAATCACAATCATCTGTAAATGCTCCAGAGAGAGTCCAGTCACAACCACAGGATAGTGAGACACCCATACCAAGTGCTGTGATGCCAGATGTAGGTTTATCAAACACTGAAGGGGCGTGCACACCTGTAGAGGAGAACTGGATGCCCTCCAGTCTGCCAGAGTTCAGCAAATCACAGCCAGAGAAGTACTCTGACTTGCCAAGTCCTGAGACGGTGAGGTCATACTCCCGGGTGGGTGAAACGCTGGAGTGCCACACACTGGTGAAAGGCCTCCGATCCTATGATGCTTTGTCACCCCCAACCTCCCCACTCCCACGACCTGCACCAAGCCTCTGTTCCAAGTGGAGAAAAGAGCGGGAGGTTGACCTCCGGGAGGGGACAACTCCAGGGTCTCCTACATCAAAGGAGGAGGCTCGGACCATGAAGATCCCAGTGCGCAGTGGAATAGGTGCAAAAAGGGGACTTGTGACACGTGCAGGACCTTCCAACAGCACTGGGATTCCCAGAGTGCGCACTAAAACTGAGCCTTCAAGTGGAACCCCATCCCCTGCCAACCCACCCACTCCCAGCCGGCTCACTCCCCCTCGCAGCATATCCATGCGCTCCTCTCCTGTCACACGGCCTGCTGCTGTTCAGGCTGAGGTGAAACGCAGTAACAGCACGCGGGAGAGGAATGTGAGTGAGGCCCAGACCCCAGGAAAGCCAGCCTTGACCCGCAGGACTTCAGACAGATCCTTACCAGAGAAGGTCTCAGGCAGCACACAGCCGGCCTTCATCAGAGGAACTCCTCTCCGTGTGTCGAAAAGACTCGCCCCTAACTCCGAGACTCAGGTGCCCTCTCAGCCTCGTGCTGCCCACAGCCCATCATCCACCACAGCTAAGACCATTCGCACAGCAGTCATATCGGCTGCCCGAAATAAAACTGCCAAAACGACAAGCACGAGCACCTCTCCAGCGAGCTCTAAAATCCCCACAGCTTCACGGATACCTGGCCCCAAAATGCCTCGAGCTGCTGCTGCTCAGCCACTGTGGAGGTGATGGAAGGGGAAAAGTGCTTTTCCTGCACACTTTTCATGCCTTTATGGATTTTGGTCAAATGTATTCAGTGTGGGTATTCATGAAGAGTCAGATTTATGGTCTTAATCAGCTATAGGTTGTCTGAATTCAACTTTTATGAATTTTGTTTGTAGATCTGAGTGCTTAGGTTCTATATATGCAAGAGGGAGCTGCACTGGGAGCATTGGGGACACTTTATCTCATGTGTTTCACCCAGTAGCAGAGTAGTAGATCCTCCAAAGTCTACCTCTTTTTATACTCGTCTGTGTCCTTTGCAGGCAATAGGACGCCACAATATAGAAGACCCTTCTTACAGCAGCTCTTCATATGTAGAACAGGTTAATCAGTCAAACACAACCACATGACTCTGTGCCTTGTCTGTACAAGTGTGCTTTGAAAGAATTGTCATTTGGGACACTGTTTCAGTTTGTCTAGCAATGAAAAAAGTTGTTTTTTTTTTATTTTAGGAAATTGTCCAAATGTTTTGAATACTGTGACCCTTCCACTAAATGATCATTGTGTTGGTGGTCTCACAGTCTGAACTGATCTCGGTACAATATTGAACTGTTTATCTTCTTGTTGAGAGGCCTCATCATTCTGATGCACTTTACAAACTGAAGAAGAGGCTGCGAGGAGACAATTACTGTAATTTTTGTTCATTTTTATTTTATGTCAAAAGATTCTATAACTTTATTGAATAGCATTGTTATTATTGTATTATGTGGATTTATAAACAAGAGAAGATGAATAAAGATGTTGATTTGAATATTATTAGTGTCTGTCTCTGAGAAAGGTGTGCATCAGTTCTACAAACCACATTTCCAACGCGGTTTGGATGCTGTCTAAAATGTAAATAAAAAACAGCAATAATATGCAAATCTTTTTCAATTTATTCAATTGAATACAGTACAAAGACAAGATATTTAATGCTACAGCTGATCTTTGAAAGGCTCAGTCATTCACAAGCTTGAACTTTAAAAAGCTGCATGGGCAAATAGCCCCAACAGTTTAAGAACATTTTCTTAAGGCATAACTGTGAGAAATTTAAGTATTTCACCATCTACATAATAATAGATTTAGAAAATATTGAGAAATGTATGTGTGTAAAGGACAAGGCTTAAGATCAGCACTGGATACCCGTGACCTTTGACCCCTCAGGAGGCACAGCAATAAAAACAGACAAAATATTACTATATGTTTTTGAGAACATTAAGAAAAAAAAAAACAATTCATGGCTGCTCTGGGCCCAAGCTCATCTGAGATGCACAGTGGAAAAGTGTGCTGTGGTTTAATGAGTCCACATTACAGATCGTTTTTGGAAATCAGGAATGTAGTGGCCTCCAGGCTAAAGAGGAAAAGGACCATGCATGCATGTGAATGCACCATTAATGTTGGAAAGTTCAGAAAAGTTTTGGAGCGACATATGCTTCCATCTAGACAATATCTTTTCAGAGACATCTTTGCTTATTTCAGCAAAACAATGCCAAAACACATTCTATACATGTTACAAGAGCGTAGCTTTGTAGCAAGAGTTTGGGTACTAGTCTGGACTGCCTACAGTCCAGACCTGTCTTCCACTGAAAATGTGTGGTGCATTATTAGGCACCAAATACTGGAGACCCCTGACTGTTAAGCACCTGAAGTTGTATATCAGGCAAGAATGAGAAAGAATTTCACTTTCAAACCTTGAACAATTAGCATTATCAGTATGAACATTAATTGTCTTGCCTCTGTACTGTATTCAATTTAATATAGGTTGAAGAACACTTGCAAATCACTGAAGTCTGTTTTTACTTACTTTTTACACAGTGTCCAAACTTTTTTAGAACTGGGGTTTGGATAAAAAAGTGCCTGTCTGTGTTGTTGATATATATTCGGATCTGTTCTTCAGTTTTGTATTCAGACGAGCTCTTGCTTTGACAGCTTTCACTTCCAAGGTCTCCACTCATCCTCATCAACTACTGCTCTTGCATCTCGCTGTCCTCTGTCTTCTTGTCACCCTCTTTTTCTCCCTCTGAACTCCCTCTTGCTGCTGCATCTCTTGACATAGTCACCCCCATCTCTGTCAGTGGCTGTTGTCATGGAAATGCAACAGACGTCCCGGGGAATCTGCTGGCAGAATAGTGGGGTGCAAGGGTTGGGGTGGAGGGTGACTGTGGGTGTAGGGTCCCAGTGGGAATTCTCTCTTTATAGGCCGCAGTGACGCCAGAACCTCTTGGGAAAGGCAATAAACCGGTGCCTCTTTGTGTTCTTGAGTGTCCGGTTGTCGGTCAGCGCTGGCCTCTTAACCTGCCTCAGTGTATAGAGGTGACATCATCAACGGGTCTCCAGGGGCGCAGGACAGAGTAGTCAAAAGTGATCCCTCTTTTAGCTGCCTTCATGTATTCTGCATTGATCTGAAAGCACTGGCTTTAGTGAGAATAATGACTTGTCCAAAGGTGAATAAGTGATATATGGGCTTTAAGACCAGTGCTGACCAAAGACAGAGGGTCAAAAAGACAGGGGACATGAAAGTTTTATGGCCTGTTTGTATGTGGGGTATGTATGCATACACAGTGACACACTGGCATTTAATGCTGAGAGAGTAGTTCAACAGAAACGGTAAAGTCAGAGGACTAAGTCTGTAGGCATCCATGCATTCAGACTCTGCAATGAAAACGAAACGTTAACAGACTTTCAAAATCCAGGAACAGCCTCCCTCCCTTGCAGTGAGACTGACTGGAGTATTAGACGGATAGTCATGCATTTGATTGCACATCACGGCCACAGCTGTGAACATGAGCCCAATACATGTTGAGTGCACCAGTCAAACACCTCCCATACACCAGAATTATGGAGAGTTTGTGTCCTTTATCAGTCTCGTGGCTGTAGTGTATTACCAATGTCCATTTAATGTTGAAAACATCAGTCCTGGTTGGAGTTTGGCTGTAATTAAGTCCTAATTACTGTAGCCAATGGGTCACATTCATGTAAAATGAAGCTGTGTCATATTATCATTGCATTTCTGAAGGAATAACTGGTGTTTGTTGCAGGGGAAAACATCACATCAAACTCCACTTTTAATTAATTTGAACATGACCTTGATGAGCATGGCAAAGATGTGTGGGTGACTGGGCCTTTTTCTGCATAGTTAGGAGCACTGGTGGAAAGTAAAGTTACCAAAGTACTAAGTAGATGTACTTTAGCTGAGTAATTCCATTTGCTGGTAGTTACTGCAAGTGTAGTTTTTCAGATTTTATGCACACAATACAAGCTCATATAAAATCAGTGGTCGGAAGTAATCATGTACTCAACTACTATATATGACTGTGTATGATATGGCCTATACATAAATTCTAAATTAGTCATTAGATTATAAAATATTATGGATTGCTGTAGATGTACCTACCCAAGAGTATATCAAGTTGGGCTGGGTGATATGGATAAAATAAAATTCTAATGATATTTTTGACCAAGTACCGTGTTATCAATATTGTTACGATATAGGGATGACCATGGGTGTGTTTGTGTGTGTGTGGTGTGACAGTGATTACGTCAGATGAGAAGTATGGGGGGCATTTCATGTGTTTTTTCTGTCGTAAAAATTATCACCATACACTTAAATCTTAGAGAGAGAAACTGTAAAGATTACGCAACGCTGTTTTCCTGTGAAACTCCAGCAGTGTTTTGTAGACTAAAAAGTTAAACCTGACCTTCAGTCAGCATGAGGGTGAGTAGAAAATGACTGAGTTTTCATTTTAGGGTGAACTATCCCTTTACGCCAAAATCTGACAAATGATTAGCTAAGTTTGGAAATCCCTCATTTGCACATTGATGAATCACTAATTCTAATCAACACCCTGAACAGGGAAATTCTGCATTAGTAGGCCTACTTCATTTTCACTTTTGTTTCTACTTAAGTAGTATCTGAAAACAGGACGTTTACTTGTAATGGAGTTCAAGTATTGCTACATTTACAAAGATCTCAATTCTTGTTCAACCACTGGGTAGACATAACTTTTAGGCTGACAGACAAATGATGAAACTCGTCCAGTTATTCGGACATTATTTTCCGTCATCCCATCAGCAGTTACAGCCAAATCAAAACATTTCTTATAAATTTGCTGTTAGCTTTTACCCTTGACATGCTTGTCCTTGGTTGTTTTCAACGCACAGGTTCATGCAACATAGAGCAGCTTAACGCCGCCATCTAGCGTCGACAAACGGCTGATACAAAATAAAACTACAACTACCAGTGTGCATCGCTTCCGTATGTCGCTTTTTACGTAATGGACAGCTCCCCGGATGCGGCTGTGATTGACTATACCAGGCAAAAAGAGATCGAAAGCCAAGTGGCGGTAAGTCACAAAATCCTTCAAATTTCACCGTTACAGGAGATTACTACTTGTGAGGCATATATTAGAACTTAATACATTTTTTAGAGTCTCTTGTGGGAGGTCATCGGTCAAGAAACAGACTTTTTAGAGGAGTGGCGTGCAAATAAACTTTCAACTTGTTTGCTAACTAGCTAGCTTGTTAGCCAGCAAATGCGCTAGTTCCTTAGCTTGATGCTAGCCACTAGGGGAACGCCTAGTATCATACAGTAAGTGAGCAGTACGAAATAATAAACTCCAGAGAATTACCGGCTCACTTTCGATTCACTTGTTTTTCTTTGTTCATGTACTAATTCGAGAAACTTTCCAGATGTTGTTAATCAGTAGACGACTGAAACTGTATCTAACCTAACGTTAATTACGTCGATGTGCTAACGTTGGCGGCGGTTAGCTTGTCTGCTAATAGGGAGAAAAGCTGTATTACTGTAAAAAATACTGTCCCAAAGTCACTTTTACGTTTCTCATTTAGAGTTTAATAATTTGCTCCCTTTACCAGTGGTGATGTAAAGCTTAGATTACCCTCTCAGAGCATGGAACATTGCAATTTTAAGTTACCCAGGTGCCCTCTTTTCTGTTGTCAGGTGCTGCAGCCCCAGTGGTCGTAGGCAGGATGCAGACCATAAAGTGTGTGGTGGTGGGTGATGGGGCAGTGGGTAAAACCTGCCTACTCATCTCTTATACCACCAATGCCTTTCCTGAAGAGTACATTCCCACCGTGTTTGACAACTACAGCGCTCAAATGAGTGTGGACGGCCGCACTGTCAGCCTCAACTTGTGGGACACAGCAGGCCAGGAGGAGTATGACCGCCTGCGCACCCTCTCCTATCCCCAGACCAATGTCTTCATCATCTGCTTTTCCATCGGCAGTCCCTCCTCCCATGCCAACGTCAGGCACAAGTGGCACCCTGAGGTGTCTCACCACTGCCCCAACGTGCCCATCCTCCTTGTGGGCACCAAGAGGGACCTGAGGGGCGATGCAGAAACGGTGAAGAAGCTGAAGGAGCAGGGCCTGGCCCCGACTACCCAGCAGCAGGGCAACGCCCTGGCCAAGCAGATTGGGGCTGTTAAATACATGGAGTGTTCTGCTCTGCTGCAGGATGGTGTCAGGGAGGTGTTCGCTGAAGCTGTGAGGGCGGTGTTGTATCCAGTAACAAAAAAGAACACCAAGAAGTGTGTCCTGTTGTAATAAATGGTTCCCAGATTTGGACTGTGGAGAGGGATGATGGGAAAATCCACAGATGCAAAGGAAGGCTGAGGAACGAAGGTCATCATCTGGCTGTCTCCATACCACCTCCAGCACCTCCACTTCTTCCTTATTCATCTCCTGGAGGACTTCACTCCATTACCATCATCACCAAAGTGACTATGCCAAAATTGGGGCAACTGACCGTATCTCCTCTATTTTTCTTACATTTTAACTTTTGATATTTACACTTTTTCTTCCAATTTTACATCTGTTCTAGATTTATAGCTTCTCTGCTTTGCCTTATAAAATGCTGATCATGGTTGTCACAAGCCATAATAACATCCAAACCAACCAACCAAGCTACCCTGTTTGACTGGAGAGAAGAGATCTGCCTTTCTTCAGGTGGAGAAATAATGACTACCTCATGCTCTCACCTAGGTTGCATCTCATGAGTCTCAAGCAGCATCACCATCAAGATGCTTTGACTTTGCCTATTTAGATGTAATAACAGCCAAGTAGAGGGTGAACAAGTTTTTAATTTCAAGCAGCTTGAGTCCAGACAAGGTGTGATGACTTCCGGACAAATGCCAGTACCCCATAACCAATATACACAGATTAGAGGTTAGACTCTCGAGCTGCAGTTCCCCTTGTGCTCAGTCTGGCATGTTAGAGCTGTCTGGCAGGCTGCCCTTCCAGCCTCCTGCATCGCTCTCTCACTGCCACGCATGGAAGAGCCAGTAGGCCTTTGAAGATAAGCCGGGCCCATTAAAAGCAGCCGACCATTTGCCCTCTTCAGTTATAGAGGAGCAGGTGTCATAAGGGCCTCTGCCAAATTAACCCACGCTGGTACAAGACTCCTCGAGCTGACATATCAGGATGTTGTAGCACAGCTCTCCTGTCTACGTCTTAACTCTTGAGGCTCACTCCGAGTGCCATTAAAACATGCCTAAGAATTACTTTTTGCCAGGATGGGGGTCAAAGAGACTGTATTTTGTCTAATAATGTTGAATTTACTCTGTAAATGATTTTTTTTCTCAAATGTTTTTAACCTACGAGTGCGGTTATGCCCAAAGTTGAATATATTTTTTGTAATAGCTTATGTTTATTTGATCAGTAAGATGTTTGTGTTTAATAGTTAATACTCAGATTTGATAAACCAGAATGCACACCTTGTCAATTACATTTTTGCCTTAGATTTAAGGTCTGCAGGCTATGACCACTGCATAATGGATTCAGTATAGCAGCATATAATACCAGAATATGTTTAAACTGGCTTGTGCAAGGCTATATTCACTTATTTTCCTATACTTTCTTGGTTAGTGGATTATTAGGGGTGTCACAATTCTCCAAATCCACGATTCGATCTGACTTTAAATTTTAAGGTTTAAGTTCAATTTAAACATTTTTTCTTTTCACTGACAGCTACACTGTGCCGTCTTTGAAGGCAAGGGTAGATTGAAAAAAACTGGGACTGGGAGAAAAGCTTCTGCCCTTGATTTTGATTTAATATTAAAATTGGGACACCCCTATGGATTATCATTTCATCTTGGAGGAAGCACTGTGTCACAGCTGCCTAGTTAATATTTCAAGTGACTGACAATATAGAAGGAGCCTTTCATTTGGTCAGGTGCCTTATATGAAACCAAAGACCATAGCAATGCTCCTTTGTTAAATCCAAAGGTTCTCATTAAAGTGATGCAAGTTCCGCGAGATCTTTCAAAGGCAGGTCTGACCAACTCTGGGTTTCATTTTTGTAATTTTTCACAAGCTTTCTGCCTTACAGTAGTTCCTGCCAGTAAACACTCTTCTTGCAGCCCTCTTTGTAAAGACACAGGTGCTAAACTGACATCTTGCGAGGCAAGTCTGTGTGCATCTGTGAAAACAGAGCACATGAAAGGGAGTGCTCATGGCCCACATCTCTTAACAGATTGTGGTTTACATCCCTGCATTGCATGTTGCAGTGAGGGCAAGGCACAAGCAAAACTTGCACATATGGTTAGCAAGAGCTGCGTTGGTGGAACGTGCCTTGTCACATCTGAAGATTTTTATATGTTTTATAAAATATTTTTTTAGTAATGACTGGTTGCTAATTTGTGCTTAACAGCTGCCAGTAATACCAGCAACCCTTTTTACTATAGTTATTTTCATGTACTCACTGAAGCGGGGTGTATTATAAGTCAACCTAGATTGTGGCCTGTGTAAAGTCTAGAATAACCGAAGCGCAACACGAGCAGGAGATTTTGTGTAACAACAGTGATGCGGTTTGAGATCTGCCAAAGGATGTGTGAAAATTTCCCAGATAGGCGTGTGGAGGGTTGAATGTAAGTGCATAATATGTCAAACTGTCAACTGTGGTGAGTTTGTTTTTTTTGCCGTGTCCTGATTTCACTCAGATAATGCTGTTGAAGTGGAACATACACCTGTGGGCTCTCTGTCTGTGTCCCAGCTGTATGCTACCGTGTGCGTGGTACTACGCTTTTACACTGGGAACTTGATTTGTAGAAATCTGTTTGTAATTGTTTTATATATAACAAAAGCATATTTGTATAAATGAACTAACAGTGAGATGATTTTAAATTATGCCAAATAAAAATGGTGGTTAAAACCAGGCAGTGTTTGATGGTGGATGTTTTCCCTTTGCTGTTTTGTGACTTGACCAAAGCAGGGTTTTCTGCAGGTTTCAACAATTAAATTTAAGAATTTTTGAGACCATTATGAATGCAATTACAACAATACTGGCAAAAAATAGAAAAGAATTTTTTTTTTTTACGTTTCTACAACAAATTTTTGGCTATCATATACAGTCCCGAGCATGTCCGCTTTTAATGTTGGTGTAGATACAAATGCTGTCTTCAGGTTTCCTGCCAGAGTTGAAGGAGTTAATGCTGTTAGTACAGAGTAGGTCATGGTCGGGTCAGACTTTGGTGCATAGTTTCCATTAGTGTTTACTGGTTTTCTGTTGGTTTTGTTTTGTAGTTGTCACAGTTTGGTTAAGACAATTTAGACATCTGAAAGTGAGACTGAAAAATATAACTTAATAAAAGTATTTTTAGCAGAGCAATAAATAACTGCATATTCAAAAACAAGTACGCAAGTTCAAATAGCAAGTTGGAGCCATAGATGGTATATTACATAGGTTGAAATCCTATTTTAATATAATAATCTATAGTTGATGTGAATTGTTTCCCCCTGTCCTCTCCTCCCCAGACTTAAGGAAGCTCAGGCAGGCTACAGTAATACTGCAGGAGCGCAACATTGTAATTTGACTGTTCCAAAAACACACAGTCTAGAGTTTGAGTTCAGTGATCGTCTGCCTTACTGTCTGCCAGACTCATTGACATTTTGTGCAATTAAACCATTATAAACATCAACTCCTCCAAAAAGTTTGTTGATGATTTCCTGTGACTTATCAATAGACACTAACTCATTTGGTGAACATTCAGCATTAATTTGAACTAATAAGCATGAAACAAAAACAGCTACAGACCTGAATGGATATTATAAGTAAACCACGGCTGTAGTGTTACCAGAGTATTTCAATTTAACATGTTTCCTTAATCGCTGGTCACATGTCATGGTCATTTTGTGATTTTGTGTAGTAAATATATTACACATATTCAATCCAATCAATTTTAAGACCTGTCAAATCATAATGAAGTTATTTTAAAGGTCTAAACTTCAGACCGCACAGACACCCTGAGAAGAACTCAATTGTTCCACACACTCAGCACATTACTGCTAAGCTATGAGCAAACAATGGAAGAATAAAGTCATGCTGATGTCTACAACAGAACTGAGTCACACATTTACAGCTACATCCACAGCTACTTGTATTTTCTGCTCAGGAAACCACACTCTATTCCAGTAGCACACATTCTGTAACTTGGTTCATCTTCTCTTACATTGATGCTGTTTCAATTACCATGTCCGAACACTAGATGGACACAGCCCTCCAGTTCAGCACTGCATTACCCACAATGAGAGCCATTCGTCAAAGCCTGTTTTTTTTATTCTATACATTTGGAGTTAATGGTCTATACCCATCCGGATTTCAGGGCCATCATTCAACTTAGCAGACACCCACAAGTTCAATCAGTTGCGGGGGCTTAAAAACTCGGCGTGCTGCTTACTCTGAAAAATTCCCTTGACCTTTATGGGTGGTGGCTCTGACAAATGACAGATGTGTTGAACTCCACCAAAGGCTCATTACAGCATCACCGCAGCAGCATTTAGAGGCCATTTCCTCTGTGGTCTCTCTAAATGTTTTACAACCACAACAATACCGAATGTATGTTTACAGCCCGTAAAAGTTTTGTTACTGCCTGTGTGAGGGCTTGACGTGTTGTTTCAGTGAACTCTGCCAAGTATGTATTACTAGAGACATTCAGGAAAACAGTGGTTAGAGTAGTGTGATGTTTAAATAAGATGAGAAAGGATGAGCAAGTGTTGCTGTCTGCAATGCGCTTAGCCCTAACTAAGGCAGGCGGATTAATGAGACGTGGGGTCAGTTGAGGTGATCCATTTTTAGGTAAGAGGACTGCAAAAGGTGTAGCCTACTGGACATATTTCAGTTGTCTGAAAATCCCCTTTTCCCATCCTTGTTCCTTTTTCTTTAAAACCTTGTGCTTAAATGGGACCTGGGCTCCATTCCTTGTACGTGGATATTTGTAATGAGTGTGATTTGATTGTTGATAATTGGACACAAGCCCAGACTTTTCAGTTCTACAAAACTGGTTTAAAATCATCTAAAGCTGTAGTCATAGCAACAAGAATTTCAGTCCAAACTTGCTACAAATACCTCCTGAAAAATGCAAATTAAATTTAATTTAAAATAATAAATAAATTGAATAAATAAACTGCCCATTTTTTAACTCTTGTCCCTAGTCGGGCTTTTACATGTATTGTGTAATTAAGACAGTTTTCAGTATCGCTGTAGTCCATATCGGTCTTGGTTTCAAGACCTGACTTAACGCCACTTTTTGGAGGACTCAGTTTCATCTCGGTATCGACCGCATTTTTACTTGGTCTTGTCTTGGTCTCAGACAATGAGGACTCAGGGCTGTCACCCCTCCACACCCCCGTTCACATGAACTCCGAGAAAGTGAATGCAGGAGACAGGAGTAGAAGCTGTGGTTGTCTGGGAAGAGATGTCAGATCTTGTGTAATAAAATCTGTACATCTGCAAAACAGAGTCCAAAAGACAACACAGCTAAAATCTGTGTAAATTCTGCAATGCGGTGCTTCTTCAGATGGCTGGGACCACATCAAACTTTCATCGGCTCATATGAAGGAAGCATAAAGAAAGGTTAGTGTAAGTGATGCTTGCAATACTAGCTACATAAGTTTTGCTTTTGCTTGTGATAAACAATGATGAGACAGGCCTGGTCTCAACCCTTCATACAAAAATACAATACGTGAGATCATGCAGGTAGTTGAGAAACCATTATAATCTGTTGGTGCAATTATATACATATTTTTTCAGAAATATAAAGTACACAACAAAATGTAGTTTGGGTCCAAGCAATTAAGTCCAAGCAAAAAGAAAAGCTTCCTGACTATTAAAAGATAAATAGAACAAGAAACAAATGGCATGGCGCTATGCTGGGAATTTGTCATTTGAATACTAAAATGTATTAAAAAGCTTTTTACTTGCAAGCTGAATTAAACAATTAACTGTATATTATCATAAGTTTATGAATCATGTCAGTACTCAGGCAACGGAAAGGTGATCTAATTCAGCTAACAAGGTTTATTAGCTGAACTCAATTTTATAATTAATATGGCTGCATTTTAATAATTACATTGGGGAGAACTTCAACAATCTATCACATACATCACTAATGATATTTTATCATAATAAATAATTATATTGCATTAATGGGAGTGTGAAAACTATGCAAACATTAGGCAGCACAAAGCAAAGCACAATGCCAGCATTAACACTGAGGGAACACACATAAAGTCTCCTGTCCATGAGTGTGTCATCGTAGTGCATTCTGGGAGTCTTCCCTGCGTGCCAGCCACATATATGTGGTTAACTTTCTGCTCATGTAATACCGCACCGTTCAAGATAATATCATCCAATGAACAAATCAAACATGGCCCAGTACTCCACATTTGTACTTATCTGTTTGTGTCAGACACCAGCTGAATCTGTGTTTATTTTACTGTATATGATGTAAATGTAGATGTTTGTCGTCCTGCATAATCACACAGCGAACCTTGTGTTTGAGCGTAGCAGGAGATGAGATTTTCACCAGCAGATATCCTCTCCGTGAGTCATCAGCGTGGAGCGAGTGGGAGTGCTGGCCTCCGCCGGGACCTTGATCTCAACTCTGTCTATCGCTCCTCAATCTCCCTTGTTCCTTTCCTCCCTCTCACTGTCCGTTTGATGATGCGCTCGCTAAAGCCAAAAGGCCGGGCAGCTCCCGGCACTATTCAGTCAAGGAACTGGGGAGATTCCTCTTCTTCTCCTTGTCTAAAGATGAAAAAGCAAAAGGCCTTGATCTAATAGGCGGCCCGCAGCTAGACTGAGACTGAGAAAGCTGCAGTTCTGCATTCAAATCAAACTGTTCCAGCAGTGGGAGAGGGAAAATGAGATTGCAAAGGAACACAGGGGGGAGTGAAGGCCGTCGGCTGTGTTTGCAACAAAATAGGCCTCCTCAGAGCAGAGGAGAAAGAGCGTGGTGCTAATGGAAAGGCAGCAAATGGGCATATATAATGATCAGAGCGGAGGGGACAGGTTGTTTCAAATGTAAATTGAAGGACAGAGGATAAGTGAGAGGAGGAAAGACTGATGATAAAAGACAAAAGGAGCAAGGTGACCGAAAGCTTTTCTACTTCCTCAGGTCACTCACGCATGGGCTGAGTGGTTGGTTTAAAGGAACAGTTTGACATTTCTGGAAATATGCTACAGCGATCAGCCAGTTAGCTTAGCTTTGTATTATGACTAGAAACAAGGGCTCTCTGAAGCTGAGGAATGAAAATAAAATGATTTCTGACAATATTTTGATTTCCTGGTAACCTCACAGTAAAGACGAGATTCTAGGAAGTTACTGTGTACAGCTGATCAATAACAAATACCCCCTTATAAACTGCAACTTGGCCATTTTACTCTTCTGATTTTGTTTTTAAACAAAGGATACATTCACACTGCAAGCCTTTGTACTTAATTTGGATTTATTGTTGCCACCCGTTCATTTTTTTTAAACGTGGCCCATATCAGATCCAGTGTGAAGTGGTCATGATCTGCATGTGAAAAAGAACATGCTATATGATGTCACACATACTGTCATGCAGTGTAAACATGGAGACCACTGAAATCGGTGTTTACGGTTTCATTTAGAAGATGATGTTCAGTGGAAGCCAGCAAGTTCCTGAGCAGATGATAATAAGGATGAGGATGAGAATGAGGAGAAACATAGCTAGTTTTTAATTCTGGCTTTTTGTGTCACAATGGATGCTGCTTCTACATGGAGGTGTGTGTGGATGTGGAGTCACGGCCCGGAGTGGCTCTGGATGTCAAGAGCTACTTTTAACTACATCTGTCAGCAGCTCTCCAGAGTCTTGCAGAAAGACAATTCAGGCAAGTGACGTAAAGTCTCATGAATTCAGACGTGACTGTTTGGTCTGGGGTCACGTTGCAAAATAATCAGACCTGTGTCAGATTTAGGGCCATATATGAAGGATCAGATTTCATGTGATGTGTGCTGTTCATACTGCCATGAAAAAACAAACAAACAGATATGGTAAAATAAGTACTTAGAGAGATGCAGTACTTAGAGGGCTACCTTATATGAGGTATTTATCGATAGTCAGTGTATTAGCTACAGTAGTAACTAATACACTTAAAAAAGGTTGACCTAAAAAAATCTATATCAGTTTAAATGTATACCATATTTACAATATTGTCACTGCTTTAACTTACCATTAAACAGCTTCTGTTGGGAAACTGCTTTTTCCATATATTGCTCTTTCCAAACCAGCCAAACTCCACAGGCAAAACCAGTAATTTTAACCCGCAAACCACTGAAGTTGCTGGTCTACTGCTGCCTTGATCTGTTAGTTTGTGTTATTGTGTGACTGACCCCAAACTGTCCTTTTAAAACACAGACGTCGCACAATAACACAAACTAACAGATCAAGGCAGCGGTAGACCAACAGCACTAAATTATTAATTTTGCCTATGGAGTTTAGGTTTTTGGTTTTTTAGTTTAGAGAGAGAGATATTTAACGTGTATAACAGTGGTTTCCTGTCAGAAAAGGATGTCAAACACCAAAGTAAAGCAGTGAAAATATTCTAAATACAGCATACACTTCAAGTGATTTATTTAGGTGGACCCCTTTCCTATCATGCTAAGCTAAGCTAACAAGCTGTAGACTTAATATTTACACAAGTATGAGAGTGGTATCAATCTTCTGATGTAACTCTCAGCAAGAAAGGGAACAAGCACATTTCCTAAATGTCAAACTATTTCTTCAAATAAGCATTTTTTTGTGTGTGTGTTTACATCATTGTTGCCCACAGCTCTGGGGACGGAGCAGAACCAGTCCTGATGAAGACCTGTAGGCGCTGAACTATTATGAGAGCGTATAGAGAGAAGCGAACAGAGGAGCAGTACGGAGAGAAGAAAAGAACAGACACCCAGGTCTACTCAAGTATTAATTATGTTGGTTTGCAGCTCGGAGGTGGGAAACAGCTGCCTGGAAGTCACTGAAGTAACAGCGCTGGGAACAGACAGTCCTCAAGTGCCCTCCTCACATTATTGTTGCTCAAACCCCTCTTCTGAGTGCCTCTGAGAAAACAAACGCAGACTGAAACCAGGCTGATTAGATGTCCCATGTTATGTGACCGCCCATTGTTGATGCGCAATCCCTCAAAATCCACAAGAGGCTGTTCACACGCTGTCATTCACTGATGTCTCTATCACCAGAGTGGGGAGAGGCCAGATGGCACGGGGTGCCAGAGCAACTCAACTCTGACACTTTTCCGAGGCACGCTCACACTACTGTTGGAGTGATGAAGTGAGAAAAGGGAAGAAGAGGAAAAACAAGGAGAGATCTTGGGACAAGCTGTGGTTTATTGTAAGTGAAATCAATCGATGAGCTGACTTTGAGCTTTCCGGTTCTTTATTCAAGATTGGACGGGACAGACCACACACAGAGTCTTTTGTCCTTGCCAATTGCCAGGTTTTATGCTCTGTCTGAGCTATCATTACCCAAAAATGACAAGACAGCATGAATCCAAACACTGTTAAGTCCAAACAAGCCACATTTCTAGATTCCTTTCGTCCTCTGTCTGTCTTCATTTTGATTTCTGGTGTGCATCAGTGTCAGCTATCGGCTCTGCAGGATCTGTCAGCAAGAGAGCAGAACCTTTTCACAAACTTGTCAATTCTGGCTGTGAGCAAAAGGTCACTCAGCAATTTGGGCTGCCTGGCACTGAACCGACCCAAACGCTGCCAACTCTGAATGCATCTGCTAACCTCAGCCCGATGAGCCTGCAACTCAAAGGACGGATAGAGCAGTCAGATACTGCTCTTCTCTGGAGTCTTGATGCTTCATTGCAATGACACCAACCGCACCAGTACATATTTGTTTTAAAATACTATGTTTACGCCAAGTGTCCACACTACTGCAGCATTTTAGAACACCTACAATGGAGACATTTGGAAATGCAGCTGGCCCCATTTCAGTTTTAAAACTACAGGGTTGCGTTTCAGTCTGGACTGGCAGAAACTGAGACTTTTGGAAACGATGATGCAGACACCCACATGCACTTCCTGATTGGGTCTTATCAGTCACAGCATGCCATTCCCTGGTTTGACGCTGTGAAGCTGCTTGATTGCTTCAGTTTTTATGGTCTTTTATTTGCTTTTAGTTTTAATGCTCTTCTAAAAGTTTATGTCTCTGGATGTCCAGTTGGTAACTGATCTGTGTTTTAATTTGTGCCTCGATTACTCCATATAGGCCTGTCAGCTGAGTCAGCAGCTCCTGCAGCCAGTGAGCATTATCTGATGTTACTGTTGCTGGTGTTTTAGTAAGAAAACAGGCATTCATCTGTTATGTGGTAAACAACTGATCCATAACAGATTTACAATTCAGAATTACTCTTGAAATTACTGGTATTTTGGCCACTTAAAAGGTCAAAATCAATAAATCAATATCAGTTTAAGTGTACACTATATTTAGAATATTTTCACTGCTTTACTTACTACACTGCTGTCATAAACTAAATATTGGTCTCTTCAAACCCACCAAACTCCATAAGCAAAATCTGTCATTTTTTATTTGCAGAACAACGAAGTTACTGGTCAAAGACAGAGAAATAACACAATGCCATTGACAATGTCAAATAAAAATAGCATTATCTGGGAGGATTATGTAAAGAGCAGTCAAGTTTCTCTGCTTCGTCATTTTTGCCCAGTTTTCTGACTGTTCCTTGTTGCCACCAGTACACATACAGTACACATATGCTCTTTCAGGCGTGTTAGAATGGATGGAGATTATTCCCAAAATGCCCATCTGGATGGAGGTGGTTTATGGATGTAGCCTAAGAGGGAGAGTTGGTGTTCCTGGGACCGTGGCCTCCGTGTGAGTCGAGACAGAACATCCTGTGCTGCCTTGGTTACTGCTCTCCTGCAGTGCTGTGCCTGCTTTGATCTCGCCCGTCTCGTCTTTGAGGAGCAGGTTTTACCGTTCTGCTCACATCGAAGTAGATTGTGTGGTTTAACCAGCCGGAAAATGCTTTCTAGAGGAGAAGGGAGCTATTTTTCTTCCTTTCTGGACTTTTTTCTGTGGACAGAGGCAATCTCTTTCCACTCGGGATAGCTGCTCTTTGAAATGCACATCTCTCTTTGGTTCAGTTTCATTTGACAGGGTTTTGTTGTCATAGAGGATGACACTGTCACAGCACTTTCAGGTGCTGTAAGCTGTGAAGGAAAGAGTCCCAACAGTCCAAGCGTTAATCCAATTGTCTTTAGTCCCATGTGAGGAAAAGGGGATTGGGTTCTCTCTCTCTCTCTCTGTGTGTGTGTGTGTCTGTTTGTGTCTGAGATGTTTATGGATTACTGAGAGGTCAGCCTCTGCTGCTGAGCCTCTTCTGGACAGTGAACACGTCATTGGCATGGAGACTGTTGTACTTGGCTCTCGATACATAAACCTCGGAGCCTGCTGTCAGTGCACTCTGGACTCTGCATTTCAACAGAAAGACAAAATGAAATATGATCTGCTGATTCTAAAAAGCTGTTTTCCCCCTTGAGGAATAATATCTGACGTTGGTCTCATTGTGTTAAGAAACAGCTTCAACTGTGACTTTCATTAGAGTCTTTTTAAGCTGCAATTAGGTAGCCAGTGAGAACTACTTCAGATAAAAGAAAAATGCAGCTTTCCCAGGGGTAGCAGCCTCGCTCAAAGTAAGCAATGAGAAGTTTTTTTCTCCCCTCTTTTATTCTATCTCCCCCTGTTCTTATCTCTTTGTATCTGTCTCCAATGGATGCTTACTTCTGGCTCTGTTCATTGTGTTTGTCTCTTGTCCTGATTTTACTTGGAAGCCCAAAGGATCCAGACATGTGTGGGTGGATATTTTTATCCTCCTTGGTAGAATCGGTATTCATATTTTGAAAAGTTTAGGGGATGTAAACTATAGACGAGTCAGACGTGAGTCATAGCACAGCCAACAGAAAGACAATGACAGACATCTGCTGATAAAGATTATAAAATTTGATCGAAAGCTCCTGAACAGTTAATGGGATTATCACATTTTGACAAGGCTGTTTGCTCAAGCATTGTTTCCAAAATCAGGAATGAACTTTGAAACCAACATCTAAGCTGGACAAGAAGTCCCTAAAGTGCTCAGGAAAAAAAGGAAGGTATTTTTAACTCCACAGCAACCGGATGAAATCCATCTGCTGATGCAGATCATATGATATGATCAACAGCTCCAAAACAACTATTAAACTGAACTGTAAAGGTTCAATGTGTAAGATTCATGGGGATTTATTGGCTGAAATAGAATATAATATTCATAAGTTTGTTTTCATTAGTGTATAATCACCTGAAAATAAGAATCATTGTGTTTTTGCTACCTTAGAATAAGTACTTAATATTTACAGACAGAGTGGGTCCTCCTCTCCAGTCAGCCATGTTGCACAGCCATGTTTCTACAGTAGCGTAGGACAAACAAATGAAACACAGGCTTTAGATATGGTGTTTCACGTATTTCATGAGTTTCCACCAAAGGTTGCTTGGAAGGGGTGAGTAAAGGGAGGTGTGTGCAATGTGCAAGCTCACCACTAGATGACACTAAATCCTGCACACTGGTCCTTTAAGGTGAGATTGCTTCCTTAACAATGACACACAGAGCTAGTGAGTAGAGAATTAATTTAGGATAAAGTCATAAAAATGAGCACTTGACTTGGACTAAAGACTTTTGACCCGGCACAATCCCTGAACAAACTGAATATTTAATTATTAGGCCTAATCACTGAAGGAAAGAAAGTAAATGATGTAAGAATCATCACTAGTTAGACATGGTTGCCCTTGTTATTATGAGTCTTCATTGCTTACAACTTTCACCGTAATTTCTTTGTATCCATTTAGTTATGTTTGTGTATGCAAAGTTATTTTATAATTACTCTTATTTGTTTTTGTCTTTTTTATCTTCTGTGAACCATCTTTAATGTCATGTCATTACTGTTATTATTTGCTGTTGTCTTTTTGTTTAATTTTTTTTTAAAACAATAAAAAAAAAAATACAAAAAAGTCAGAGGAAAAAGGCTTTTCCAGCCAAAGACAGCTTTTAAATGAAGATGTCTATCTAGTAACATATGGATGGTCAGCATTCAGAAATCTGACAAACTGGCAATTTCTTAATAAAGACTTTGACTTGGACTTGTCCCGAAGGACTTGACACTTGACTTGGATGCACCTGAAAAGACTTTAAAACACCTCTGACTGTGCAGTACAGTATGTGTCTCATGCCAAAGGTATAATGACACCTTATAAAAACCTTACACCCATATGTGATTATTGAACATTTCAACGATCACAAACTGGCTGCAGGGATTTGCTCCCATTCAGCCATAAGAGCATTAGTGAGGTCGACCACTGGTGCTGGGTTATGACCTGACTCGCAGTTTTCTCTCCAGGTCATCCCAAAGGTGCTGACTGAGGTTATTCAGGCCAGTCAACGTCTATCACACCAAACTCTCAAAACCATTTCTTTACAGGCTTCATGAAATGGGGATTTAGCCATACGGTATAAGAGTGTATAGATGCACCGTATCTGTCTGTCTGTATCAAATGAACATAAGCAGATAGTCCAAAGACATTTAGAAACATTGCATCTAAATGAAATATTCTACTAATATCCATACCAAAGCATTGCAGTGGTTTCATTACCAAAATCCTGATGAATGCTATGAAAACATCTCATATCTTCGGCACAGTTGTTTTGATGTTTTTATCAGTGCACAAATACTGAAATTTCATGCTTCCTGTGCATGCATTTGAACATAATGTACTACATGGATATTGCACAAACAAATCAAGAGCTGGAGTCTGAAAAAAATGCCTCAAACACATGTACGCATCAATTGACAAAATGCACATCTGTTGAGATATTGACCCAAAATACGTCAAAAGGAAACATCATGGGACCCAACTTTTCCTGTGTCGTTATCTTTGCACAAAATTGGCTGAGATGAGCTCAGTGAGTGTCTGCATTTGTGTGTTTTCCTGTTTATGTTTGAGTGTGAAGCTGTGTGTAGATGGTGCATGTTTGAGTGCTGTAATAGATGGTTTGCTTTTATAACATCTGACATACTGAGACTGACAGCTTTTTCTGTGACCATGGAAACGGGAAATTAGCCCTGTTCACTACGGTGAAGCACTCAGAAGAGGGGTTTGAGCGACGAGGCTACGGTAATCTGCGGGCTGACACTCGCATCCTGAAGAGCGTAACTGAGGAGAGAAGACGGGGGCAGATAGATGGAGAAAGACACAAAGATTAGAAGTGACACTTCACATTGACATTTCAGTGTGCATATCACACTTTTACCCTCAATGCAACCCTCAGTTCAAATCACAGCTCCATCCCTGATTGAGCTCTTCCTCCTCTCTATTGAAGTCTATCTGAGGTCTGGTTGGCTTGACGAGGAAGATGTCTCCTCCAGATGTGGTATCTGCAGCTTAGTAGCATGTGGTCAGGCCCCCTCAAAGGCTTGGGAAGCAAGCTGTGTACAGTAATTGAAGCTGGCTCCCCTTGGGGCTCTGCACTAATCGCTAATAAAGTCTACCTCCTCCACACCACTGCCACCAGCGCCAGGCTGAGTGTGTTTGACCCCTGCCTTCCATCTCTGCATGGCCCCATAATGGAGGTCGGGATGACTGTAAACACTCAATCTCACACATGCATTCCACACAAAATTATACAGGAATTATATAAGAAGCCTCACTAAAACGCATGAAGATACACAGTGCCACAGAACATACTGTACACTGTAATTACAGTATGGAATAATGCATTAAACATTTGCGTGTGTTCAGACCCAGACATGCTGTTTGTGCATGCGTCACTGCACTCCGATGTACATGCACACATAAGGTCAGCCGCATATTTCCCCTCATAGTGTGCCCTCCAGGGTTTTTTTTTCCCACAGTTTTAATTTCACAGCTGAGGAGAGGAGACAACTCTGTCTACTTGGCACAAAGCGCATTGGTAAATGAACAAGATTTGTACTGAATAAAACATCTAGTGAGAATCCCTAATGCCCACAGTGCTGAGCTGAATGTAAGCCTTAGAGGTAAAAAGACGATCAAGAAAGGAATCTTTTAAGACTGTTTAAATTGGTTTCATACCCTTTAAGACATGGGTGCTGTGACCTTTGCTCTCATGTGGTTTAAAATATGTTATCATTCACCCAAACAGAAAACATAATGCATAAACAAGTATACATCAGTATAGATGTTACTGATCATAGTTCATATATGCTTAAATATCCCCATATATGTACAAATCTGTACATTAATGTACCCACATGTATAAACATGCACATCTTTGAAAGTAAAAAGGTCAAAATTATGTCAAAATGTTTAAATGCAAGATAGATTTTCAAGAACAGGAATGTATCAACAATATATTTTGACATGAAGTATACAAAAATAAAAGGCATGTTCAATGAATGTATAAATGTATATTGTAAATATCTTTGTAAATAATGTTTCATAGATTTGATTGTATTTTTGGTCAGTTTTGTGACTGTAGTAAGATGACAGAAAATGAGTCTCTAACCAACTGGAAACAGGGATGTTGAAACCATGAGCCAATGCCAGGATGCCCTGCTTCCAGTGAACATCAACAATATGACACAGAACAAAAGAGCGCATTAAAAATACATATATCAACAACCATACTTGTTCTCTAGCCCCATCCTCATCATCTGTTAACACATCATCTCATCACAGTTCACAGTGGCTGTGCTGGTGGCCCAGTGAGACTGCACTCAGGCAAAGCAGGTGCCGACATGCTGCTAAAGCTGCTAATTCAACAGGCTAACATGTTCATAATGACAGAGCACGTGTTATAGATGTTTGCCATGTGTCATTTTTACCTCTAATATATTAGTGTCAGCTCACATTTGCTAATTATATTGTGACCAGATGTCTCAGTTTGTTCGACACTGTTTCAAGCTAGCTAGTCCCAACAAATGAAACACTAAAATATCCCGGTTATCAATATTCACTTACATAATGTTCAGCTTTTCACCTTCTTCACCTTGTTTTCAGCACTGACATAGATGTTTATCACGCCTTTCTCACTCATTATTTAACCCGATATAAACACATAAACAATGCACCACACGTCTGAGTTCAACACTGATTTGTCTGTATGCGTCAATCAATCAAAATGTTATTGTCAAGGCTGCTGCCAGCTTATGAATAATGGGCAAACATCATAGGCTATGACGCTTGCAGCTCTTTCTGAAAGAACCTGTTAGTCATACCAAAGTGAAAATGTCTTTTGTAAAGAGGTCCATGAGAATTACTCCTTTTTTTAAAGTACAGTACCAGACAATGAAAATGCTGTATTGATGACATCCATGGTGTTGAAAAGTGTAAGTATGCTAAATGCTAAAATAATTGTCACCCATTCAATTAAAATGCCTATGGTATGAGCATAAGTGTATACATGCACATTTGCATAAATGTCAGTCACAGTTAAGGGTCTCAGATAGGGGGTTGGAAAATATGGTTAACCTGGCTAATTAGTAACACAGACATATTTCAGTTTGGACCACAGAGCTATGTTTGAGATATTGGACTTGAGTTGGACTTGCGTTGCAAAAATGAGGACTTTAGACTTGACCTGAGACTAAATGACGAACTGTGTGTAGTTTTGCCTTTTGGAGCTCTCCCAAGACATCATGAAAAATTAATAACATAATCAGGATGTGTTCAAAGTCACAATAACCTGATGGACACTTTGAGTTGCAACTGCTGGAACCTGAATAATATGAAAAAACTTTAAATTCAGATGAAAGAAATCAGACTTTTATCAGCCTGAACCAACCGACTGACAGACAACGTCATCCTTAGAATGCTGCTAATAAGACAAAAAATTGTCTCCAGTACTTTAGTATAGGTCCTGTTTTCCCGCCATCAAAAATCAGATATAGAGCTGAAATCATATAATATAGCGCCTGAAAAGAGCACACTCACACTTAGAAGTAAAGTTTTCAAGGTGAATAAATCAGAAAAGCTGACCAAACCATTTAAAATTAAATAGTTACTCTTCGATGAGTGAGTGGAAATGTACTCTTCACCAAAGAGTGATATTGGGCTGGGCATCTTTGATTCAATTGTGCAAAATGCACTTGGAACAATGAGGGGGAACCTATCATGAGGCATATAGCATGATGAGGGGAGATGTAGTTCCAGATGACAGTAATTACATGCTCAGCGTTGCTTCTCTCAATACCAAAATAGATTTATGATTCACCAACCCACGCAGTGTCCACACATGCACAGACACGCACGCCCGCAACGTGCCGCCACACAAACAAACATGCACACACCTCCCGAGTAATCAACTCTGATGGAACACAATTAATATCCAATTCCACCAGCTTTTGTTTTCAGCTGTGGATTTAAAAAGAAATGAGGGGCTCCCGGGGGAATTGACTCATGAAAACCAATATTTAGTGTGGTGACATTGTCTGTCTGAGGTCAGGGATAAAGGACTAAAGCGCTCAGGTCTGAACAGTCTTTGTGAGTGAATAACACTGACTGGATGCAGGGTAAAATGTACAAGAAAGCCAGCACAAAATACCCTGGACGGTTCTTATTAGGATGTGAGAGGTCTTTAGTATGCTGGAGGCCTCAGGTGTTGGGACACACAGAAGATTCCAATCTTAAGCTTCCCGTCTGGCTCTCGATGACACACCAATGGATAGCCGGCCGATTCATTCCCCCTGCTAGTCCTCAATCAATAACAGAAGCAGCAGGAGAGGGGGAGACAGGTATCTTGCCTTCTCTCTGTTTCCCCTTTAAATCAGACTTACTATGCAGGGAAGGAAGACAACCCCTTCATCCTTTATCTTGCTGGAAAGACAAGCCCAAGGAATGCCTCAAGGCAAACTGTGTGCTCTGCACTCTGCTGCCTGGCTGCCTCAGCGATAAACTGTGTCTTTGTAGCCTGCAGTGGAGTTATGTGTGTGTCAGTATATTTGGCCACTGTGGTTAGACATCACGATGGGCTGGTTTGAGGGTGAAGGACAACGAGATAGAGGTGGTTTAAAAAGCCCTTGTGGCTGTTGTAGTCTTCCTGACAAACCTGGGAGGTTTGACCCCGAGGATGCTCTGACAGTTGGACAGTTGTTGAGGTGTAACTTAATTTTTCTCTAATGAGAGCACTGTCATGTTTCCTGAAGAAAGATTTTGACCTGCAGTCCTTGTTTTTTCCTTTTTAGCCATGACAAAAGCATAGCTCTACGGACGCCAGTGTCAGTCTGTTTGTCCATCAGTCAGTCCACCACTGAGGTAGTGACTGAAATATGTCAGCAGCTCAAGGCAACTCCAAGGCACTTTCTTTTTTAAAAAAAAGACAAGCTCACAGTCTAATATATGGCTGGACTGTGAACAGTTTGAAATACTAAAAGGACTTTCCATTTGAAAGAGATATGGGAAGCAAGTGGATCAATAATCTGCACAGGGGCACGACTTTCTGTCCCTCACTGTAAGAGCTCTATTATAGTCCTGAACGGACACATACATGGACAGCTGCGGACACCTATTAGTTTTGTGAGACTACTTTCTAGAGAGCTTCAAGGATGCATTCCACACTTCCACAGTAGGTCGGTGTCTGCAGTGGCTGCATGGCGTTCAGTCCACAACCAAGTACAACTGGTCACAACAAATAGGGAGCCAAAGTGTCCCATGGGACCTTACCTAAGAGAAAATATGAACAGTGGTCTATAGAGAGAGACAAATATTTTGTTTTGTTCCTGTTTGAAATGTCCCACAAATGACACATAGGATGTTTGTTGATGTACAGGACAATTTTACAAGTCAAGACAGTCACAGTTTGTGGTAGGCTTGTCATAGTTTAGTTTAGTTTTGTGTGGAACAGTGAGACATATGGAGACTACATGTCTCCATATATCAATATATTGTCATTGTGAATATGTGAGCTTGCTGACGTTATCTTATAGCTCTAGGCCACTGTGCTTAAATACAGCTTCACAGAGCCGCAGGCATGGCTGCGAATCTTGTTCAACCATATCACGTATGATCATGTGTGTATATGCAGAGATTTTAATGATGCCTATTCAAAAGCAAAGACCTAACGTAGCTATTTCAACAGAAATGTTGCAGCACAGACTTTTACTCTTTGTAGCTTGCAGGCATCACATTTTGGGTGGTATTTTTCGTGTTTCAGCACACCAAAGGGAGATATTATAGGAAAGGTATAAAGAGATAGTCACAGAAAAAAATTTGATACTTCACCATCCATTCAACAAGACTAACTTAACAAGACTTTTATCTAGCCTTAAAGCCAAGCTTTTAGCTCTCGTTCAATATATCTGTCTGTCTGAACGCCCACTTTTTACTTTATCGTCCTCCTCTTTCCTCTCCCTTTTGCCAGGGAGATGGATGGCCACAGATCAGGATGGAGGCGGCTGCCTCGGACAGCCTGATGGGGAGCGTGAGTGAGCTATCACTCTTGTAATGAGGTGTTGGGACAGAAACTAGGGTGAGTGGGTAGTGAGGAGGAGGAAGAGGAAGAAGATGAGGGACAGGGGTCAGCCCATAGAGGTATGACGGGACAAGGAAGAGCATAAACACCGCAGTATTAGTGGGAGACAGAAATAGATGCTACAGGGGGCCTTCGTAACAGAGGTCCGGTTATGTGAGTGTGTTTAACACAATGCGGGGGGTGAGGAGGGGGCAACAGTTGAGGCAGGGACCCCTCCCAGGCGAGCACTTAAGGGCGAAAACGGTTGGTGTTATTGTGTGGATATGTCAGAGTCTGCGGGACCTACTGCGAGGAGAAGGGTAATGAGAGCAGTTCCAGTGTGGAGATGTTTGTTTAGGGGGCACTGGGAAGTATCTAATTAATGCCATCCCAGAGGCCCTGGTGAGGCCTGACCTTCTGTTCAAAGCCCGGAGCTGTCTCCACTGCCTCACCCTGCCCAGGCTGCCATCAGTGAGGCTTGAATTATTGATAAGACTGAGAGGAGACGCAGGAGAACACTGGAGGGACGGATCAGGATTTCTCCAGTGTATGTGTCTGTGGCCTCGCATGTGTGCGAGCAAATGAGCTCACAGGAAGTTGAACAATCTATAAAGGGAGGGTTAGATGAGACTAACCCCAAGGGCGGGCGTCTACAGGGAGCGGAGTATACTAAATAACATACATGCTTGAGAGAGCTGGGGTTAAAGGTGATGGGAGCAAGCTGCATGGAGGTGGAGGAGAGCAACAGGAGTGTGATGAAGCCGGGAATGATAGGAGGAAACGAACAGAGAGGAAAAGAAGCATGAAAGAGGGAAAAAGATTCATGAAAAATTTGTCCAAACATGAAGGAGTGTGCCTGCATGAAATGCAGCCCAGTGAGTCTCAGCACGATGGAGAGTGGAAAGGGGGACGGTGGAGGGTGTGCTGCGACTCCTAAATCAGGCTGATGCTTTTCCCAAATGCTCTGCTGTTATTTTGCCGCAGCTGGGGCTCGCTCACAGGAAACAGATGGAGGTAATAAAGCCGGGAGCTGGGTGGACTCCGCGATCCCACTGGGCTGTCTGCGAGCAGGCACACTTCATCCCAGCCGTGACACACATAAAGCCTGCTGAGGATTGAGTAGGGCACGAATGGCCGGCGGGCAAGGTGACCAGTGGGGCAGGGATTCAATCTGGGGGAAACAGGCAGTGTTTAAGGCTTAAGGTTTAAGAATGATTCATAAATGGACTCCAAAAGTAATACAAGGCCCAGGTCTTAAATATCAACTGTGAAGGGGCTAGAAACATGGCTCAGAATGAGTTTGAAGTTGCAAACATACTGATAAATCAATACACAGCACATGATGAATAAAAGAGTAGATTGACATTTTAGGAAATAACACTTATTGGCTTTCTAGTTTAGAGTTAAGTTGTCTATACACTGTGATTTTGGGCTGTCCCAGATGAAAGATGACCATCGTGAAAGAAACAGTTATATCTGAATGAGAGTTTTCACACCTACCTCATTTAGTCCAGACTAAATATATTTTTATAAAAAACATTAAAAACAATAAAAATACAGACACTTTTCAGTTGGTACTGCTGGTAGTATAATCATAATAAAAAAAAAAATAAAAATAATAATCATGATAACACAGAATTGTGGTGACAACAATGTGAATCTCTTCATTTTTCTCTCTCGATAAACAGCCACCGAAGTCAGACCTGCTGCCTGCTGCCTGCCTGCTTGATTGTAAACACAGTGACGAAAGGATGCAGTTTTTTCTAGTTTCTACAGCTGTTAAAGTGACAAAAATACTAAATAGAATAATGTGAATAATGAATCTTGATCAGTATGGAATGCCAATATTCATAAATGTATTTAGAAATGTTAAAATTAATACCAGCACTGAAGTTTTTCATTACAGTATGGTAATAAAATTTGTTTTACACCTAATACCAAAATGTTTAAGTGTGCAGTACATACAAAAACATGCTCTTATCCTCCCGTCAGTATCCCTGACTAAGGTGCTAAAAGACAAACTGTGTTTTCTTTGGAAAGAGTCATGGTATTGAGTTCACTCTGTTCGCAGTCTTTATACTAAGCTAAGCTAACCTACTGCTGCCTGCAGCTTCATATAGTATTTAGGAGATCAAATATGAGAGCGGTATTGATCTTCTCAGCTAAAAAGCAAATGAGTTTATTTCACAAAATCCCTCTAATTAATTAAACCTAAGCCTCAAGAATTATTTTGCACATCAAATTCATCATCTGGTCTCAAGAAGTCAGATGCACCAATAATTTGACAGTAATAAACAACACTGTCATTGCCTCAGTTACCTTGAAATCGCACAGATTGCATGGAATCTCTCCAGACTAGAAACCTGAACACTTTTTGCATAAATTTAAAAGACTAATTAGCCTTTGGTGATTAGCTGCTGCTCTTGCTTTTATTCCCTTCTCTTTTAATCCCAACCCACCCCTACACCTACGCTCTTTCTCAGCTAAGTCATTAACGGCAAACCTCCCGTGGGAGCTGAAGCTACCTGCGTCGAACAAAAACAAATACTAGCTTGTTTCATGCATCAGCCGCCAGAGCCCCTGGGATCAGCTGAGTATGAAGTCAGGCGACGGCTGCCCCCGCTAATGTATTTTTAATCACTTGTGTACACTTTTTATTCTCCCGTCCAGACAGGAGACAGATGCAGTCAGTCCATGTGTCACCTTCCTATTATCTAACATTATTAAAAAAGTATTTTTGGAAATGTTTTAACCTGGAAATAAGCCTTTTTCCTGCATAAACATTTTATGCAAAAACAGAGAAATGGAGGAAATATTGCTGCCAAAGTGCTGTTATATTTTTCTGTCTCTAAAATAAAAGTGTGCCCTTGGAGTCAGCAAGTGTAGTGCCAGGAAAGAAAAGGGGAAGGACAGTTGTCAGCTGTTCATCCACATGCACCATCTCCTGAATAAAGAAACACTAACTTGGCACGAAGGGAGAAACTTTGCCACCTCAATGAGATCAGAAGCAATCAGATCCCATTAGTATTACACGCCAGTAACTCCCTGCACACACACACACACACACACACACACACACACACATGCACGTGCATGCACACACACACACAAATCACAGTGTCGTTCTGTTAATTCAATAAACAGAGCTTGTGTTTACATATAGAAGCTTTTACTCTGTCCAAAGCAATTCATTTCTATCTCAGGCAACCTCTGGCCTGATTTTGTTTGGCAAGGCAGAGGCAATTTCAGTATATATTCACAGCCCTGAATAATGTAAACACTCACAAACACGAGGCTCTGACATCCTGTTTTCGTCTCACCTTCTCCCTCCCTGCGGGGCTTACAAGCTCTAATGTTCTCTGATCTCTGATTCAAGGTTCAACCTGCAGCTCTAACTGAAAGAAAGAAATAGAGAGAGAGAGAGTGCGTAGCAGAGAAGCACAAAAAGGAAATAATGTGATGACAGAGATAACAAAGATGTCGGAGCGAGGTTTGAGATTTTGCAGCAGCAGCAGCCAGCGAGCCAGATGTGACAGTCTGTATTTTGTCTTCCCTGACAGAGCGAGAGTGATGGCTGCTTTGATCCAGCACAGGATCTGACATATTCTCAGTTCATATCTGAGCACTCCAACACATCCCCACCGGCACGCAAAAAGCCCCCAAACACGCCATAATGTTCATAAGCAAAGCTGGAGCTGCGGAGCGCTTGAAACAAAAGTCCCACAAAGCCACCTGTCATGGGCTGGATGTGATGTGATGCGATTACAAATTGTTCCATTAGCTCTCATCTTCTCTGGGGTAGAAGCAGTGAGATTTCTCCACTCACAGCAAAGAAGATGCGCAAGGAGAAAAAAATTGTTTCCGTCCTTCTGTATGGGAAATTTATTGCCGCGTCTTCACATCACACAATGTTTTGCTAACACCCCACCTGCAGCTAAGTAAATGTTATCATTGCTCTAAATGGGCTGGCATGCATGTTCATATGGACGAGAGCTCCCAGACGGAAATCCACAGTTAAACAGCGAAAAGGCCCTCCGAGTCTCTGTAAACAGAAGATAGGTGCTCAGCCTCCGGTTAGATTTGGGAGCTGCTTTCACCTTCTGTTTGTCTCCTGGTTGACAGGCAGTATAAACTCTTCCAGACTGTAAGTAAAACAAGAATTAGTCCAGTTCTTACAGTGTGGTTCTAGCCCAGAGACTGAGACTGTGACTTTGTGACAGACTCTCTAATCCTCAATCTATGATATTGATTTAAGTACAGTTGAACATGGGCTCTGAGGGATATAACCCCAGACACTCCACTGTGTATCCCTCTATAATAATATAATGATATATAATATAATATGCATGCCTTTACATACATGATAGTATTCCTGTGAGCGTTCTCATTTATTCCAGTTACTGTGCTTTAACTGCTAATGCACTTGAAAGTGATGTGGTGCTGCGGCAGTGTCAGTCAGTCTGTCCTCTACTTTGGTCCAGACTGAAATAACTCACCCATTTAATTTGGTTCATACAGTCTTCTCCAGAAAATTAAACCAATTTTGGTTATCCCCTGACTTTTTATTCAGCGCCACCAAGAGAATGACTTGTGGTTTTTAGTGAAATGTCTCCACCACTTTTGAATTGATTTCCATGAAATTTGGCACAGACATCCAGAGGATCTACTACCATCATCAAGTTGGAATTTTTATTTGTCCATTAGTTTTGTTTATGACCAAATACCTTCAATTACATTTCTGTTGCCTCAGTCTGTGTCCTCCAGTATAATTCGGATCTACTTTCCAAGTCCCTCCTGTGACAAGATTATCCTGCCCTTGAGTTCACCGAACAGGCCTTCAGTTCTCGTCCTTCATCTAATTACATTTCAATCAGCCTCAGATTTATTTTGTGTTAAGTTCTAATTAGAATATGTTAGCATCCTGAGACACTAAAGTTAGCATGGTGAGCATGGTAAACATTACACCTGATAAACATGAGCATGTTGACATTGTCATTATTTGTAAGTGTTCATCAAGTTGATGTGTGTTTCAATCTCTAGTCTTACAGAGCTGTGAGGAGGCCTGTAAACTTTTAGTCTTGTTATACTTGGAAAGTCAATAAACATTTGAAATGTTTTACCTTGAGATTTTGCATACAAAACAAAAATAAGATATGATGCATAAGCTATGCATCTATGTGGGTTTAGTCACATCAACCACTGCTTGATATAATATAAATATTATAATAAACATAGGATACTGTATAATACGGTTTAGTGCATTGTTAGCCTTGGAAACAGCAATTGAGAAAACAGTTTCACCACAAAGCTCAATAGTTGTTGTGATGCTTGGCATCACATTGCATGATCTGCATCAGAGGATTTGTTCAGTGCTCAGAGAAGCATCTACACTTCACTGACAACTGTGCAAACTCGGTCTCCCAAAGACTGAAGAAAACAGAAAAGCTACTAAATGGACCTTATGGAGAGTTTTCTCAGATTCCTCTGTGATGAGCAGGGGTGGAGGTAATGAATCATTATCATCATTTTTTGAGGTACTTGTATTTGAGTATTTCTTAAGTGTGTAATTTTACTTTTATTTAAGAATGCATACACTTCTGCTTAGTTACTTCTAAAGCATTATTCAATGCTGATCAGGCCAATTTGAATTAATATCCAAACCTTTCATCTGCATGCTTTACAGCCAATGAGAGCCTAAATGGGCCAGTGAAAAACATTAATATGGACTAAAAACAAAACAAAAACAAAATACTGCAGCTGCAGCTTAAGTACAAATTTTTAGTATTCTTTCCACCACTGATAATGAGTGAAAATTAGCAAATTAACTTTTGATAAGTACATCTTTCTGGTAAGTGGTTCCTTGACTTGAATACATATTTGAATGCAGGACATTGTGATATTGCTACATTTAGTAGAAGATCTGAAAACTTCCTCCAGCACTGGTGTCTATGTTGTCTTTATTTTCATCTGTGGCTTGATGTTGCTGCACCATTAATCTGATTAATCTGATCTTGAATGTCTTTTTTCCAGGAACTGAAGTTATATTCTGCACATGTAGCTGCACTTAATCATAACGGCATCATTTTCATTTTAACAACAGCCAAGAGACTCGTTTTATGTCTAAACAAAAGAGTTAAAGGTGGTTTGACACTTAAAGTCCCTCGGTTATAACAAACCAGCTCTTGTGTTTATTTCTCTGTGTCTTGCTCTGTGATACTGAGACACACAACCTGTGGGCGTCTTAAGTGCCTCTTATCAGCAGCATTTGCCTCATAAAGAATCAAATTGGGCTGCTGATGCACGCACAGCTGATCCCTCACCCTAGGGGCCTGAACCAAAGAAAATGTTGCAATCGTGAGCCGTGGATTTAGTCTGGGTAGTGTTTATCCACCAATCTGTTTGGATTACCGAATAGCACAGCGGATATTGTTCAGATGCGGTCCCCTGTTGTGTGGAAGAGTGCTCAGAATATGATATGTCTGTCTGTATGCACAGACCATGTCTGCCATACAGAGGAGGACAGGAATACAGATGTATTCCACCCACACGACGCAGCGAGGGGACAGTTTCATCATGGAGTCACTGCTGTCAGAGGGTTATCAAATGTCAAGAAAATGTGTCGAAGTGGGAGAAACAGTATGGGATGAGATCTCTGCCACCTGGCAGTTGAACTCAAATCATGTCATCCAAATTCAGCAAACAAAAATAAACTTATTGACAAAGTATCAAGGCATTTTTTATAAGAGAAACATGTTATAATTGTATCCAGATTGTGACTTTGATTTGAGGAAAAAGAAGTTACCTATTGATATAATCAGACTGAAGCCCTGAGTGACAAGAAAATAAATAAAATTTATTCTTTAATTGTTCCTTTAATGTAGTAATGTTGCAGTGGATGTTTTTAAAAAAAATGTTTCTATCAATGTAAATCGTTTTAATTCAATTGCCAATATTCAGTTTACTGTTCTCTCAGAAGAAGTGGTAAAAGAGAGATGAACTTATAGTTCAACTAATGCAGAAAAAGTGGGACCACAATGATATGCAATATGTGATATAATATGATCTCATGTTAAGATGTCTTTAAAGGGACAATTCAGCCCCAGATAAAAAAAAAAAGAAATATATATATATATATATATATATATATATATATATATATATATATATATATATATATATACATATATATATATATATATATATTCATCCGCCCTCTAGGCCACTAGGTAGGTTGGTGTGAGTTTTGGAGATGTCGTTCATAGAAATGTCTGCCCTATCTTGAATAAATTAAATTCGGGTTGTGGTGATAAAATTGCCAAAAAACAAAGCAAAATCATTTGAAAAACTCAAAATCAGTGTCTCCATCCAGAAATCATCATTCACAGACCTTGTTGTGAGCAGTTTCACGTACAAACTATTTTCTTTCTGCTGAATTACACCCGCTAACAGTATGAGACGAGATACTTGTGACAGTGTGGAATGTAAACATTAATGGCATCTTCCTTGACTGAGCTGGAACATTGGGACCACTAAGCTAGTTAGTGCAGTGATACAACTGGTGGATGTAGTTCAGTAGAAAAAAAAATAGTTCCCAAAAGAAACTGCATACAACAAGGTCTGGGGATTATCTTGAGTATCCACATCATGATTTTTGGAAAGAGACGTTTTTTTGTGTGCTTTGAGCACAACAAGCGAGGGGAAGAATCTCCACAACTCTGACACTCACACAAATGTGTTTTACAATGGATCACTAAGGTTTGAAGCTCATTCACTCTCTAAGATCAGGTTTTCAGCAGAGCAGTGCAGACTTTATGTAAGTATTTATATGCAGAGTGCAAAGTTTAGTATTTTTCAAAAAAAAAAAAAAGCGACATATCATTCTAATCTGAATGAATAAATATTTGTGTTTGTTCCAGCTGTACAGTGATCACTGACTGAAAGTGAAGTACCTTGACTGGTTCATGAACCACACAGTTCACATGATGTTGTGACACCAGCAGAGGAAGCATCTCGTTCCCACCCATCTGTCCTGTTCCCAGTGCGCACAGCACAGCTTTCTGCACCCCCAGAATGTATCCAGCAGCCTGTCAGATGTCAAAGCACACACATCTTTTCCTGTTTTGACTTTTCCTGTCTCCGCTCTTTCCTGTTGAGCACTGCTCAACCGCTGTGTGTGTTTGTCTAAAACGCCTGGATGTGGGATGTTACATTTGCAGGAGTTGTCAGGTGTCGCCTGGAGATAGAAACAGGTGGGATTGTTATTGATTTTCTCCGAGAGCTGGTGCATGTGCATAAAAGATTTAGAGAGAAAGAGAAAAAAGTAGAATGGCCAGATGTGTTCATTGCAGCTCATTGGAGCAGAAGCTCTCGTCATGGAGTTAATCAGTTTCTCTGAGGCTGCCTCTATAACCTCCAACCCTGTCGAGCTGCACAGAGGCCGTCTTTCATTCTCTCCAACTCACCAAGACTTTTGTCTTCTCCAGTTTCATACCACATTTGCTTTGCAGCGGCTAAACGCAGCCACTTTTTCAACTGCTTTTTCTTCTCAAATTGATTTCTATTCTTTTTGAGCTCACCTTTATTTTTCTAGTGCAGGTTCTAGTGCATTTTTCTTTGGTTAATTAAGACATGCAGCTAGGGATGGAAATTGAGGGACTGGTTCCAGTTGACAACCAGTTCCAAATTCGCAAGTACATCAGAATCATATGCCTCTGACCTTATCATTTCCCTTTATGGATGCTGGCATGTTTTTCTGAGAGTTGTGCATTGCATAACAGTCATGTCAAACTCATGTGTCGATGCTGCTGTCTAGGAGTGATGGTGGAGAGGAAGACACGGTTGGCTTCATTTCACAAAGGAAGATGACAACAGAGCCAGTTGTAATGTCTGTAAAATTATCATTTCGAGTGACGGTGGAAGCATCAGTAACATGCCGAAACATTTTACAGTAACACAATATGGATCACAAAAATGTGACAGCTACTACGGAAAGAGCGAGAAATGAATCAGGAATGACCTAATAATAAATAATGAAGTGTTATTGAGTCATTACTGACACACTGTGATTCAAGGACCATATAGAAGATAATGATGAATTCACTAGAGAGCAGACTGGAAGATCCTGATATTAACAGATCATTAGATAAGGATCATTTCATAAATATAAATACTGACCACTTTCTTCATGAGTCATTCCTGATTAACTATGAAACAGCTGCTGACTCATTAATTACCAATTATTTAATCACTGGTTACTCTTTTTTGCCCTCCTCAAGTAAAATGGTACATGATACTGAGTAGTTACTAAGTAGTCTCTTATCATGAAGTATTGAGGAATCACAGTTACTCAGGAATCGCTCATTAATGCTTCATTGGTTTTCAGGCCTTTCTACACAAAATGGGCTTAAATTCCAGGAATACCATGCATTTGACACTCTAGTGGCAAGTTCCTCTGCCTCCCAACTGAGCAGCCTGTCTGTTATCAAAGAACAATATCGTATGTTATCATAGCATTAGCACCACACAGACAGGCTCATTCTTTGACTAAGGAAGTCAAAATGAAAAAGAGTGTTGTACAAATATTCTGATAGATGATGATAGACAGACTGTTGCTACAGCTAGCTCTCAGACTATAGTGAGCTCGATCCTCCCGTCAGCTCTTAACCAGCAAAATCCTGTCATACACTGGCAAGAGAAAATAAATCAGTTGTATTGATGCTTAAGTCCTGTGTAAGTGCACTGTTTTTCCACACAGAAAATTTATCAGGAAACTGTGACTTTTAGGGTAGTTTTGACAGGAGCCAGTGCACACTACTTATTTATGAAGCACACACACTGTTAGGTATACACACAACAATATATAGAACTCATAGCAGGTTTTGCCCCTGAACTAGCCATCATGTCATCTCATCACATGATCAAATAGAGACTTAACATTTGTTAACATCACTTCCTATTTTTAATGAGTGCTGTTCTTATTATGGCGAGGGGGTAGGTTGGTTTCATGGGTTAACAACCTCCCCTATTGACACCACCAGTAGTGGTGGTGTCAATAGGGGAGAATCTATGTCTATGCAGTATATGGTGTCCCATAGACTCACATGCAAAAGTGAAGGAACCTCACCAAGGGTGCCTAACCTCTCACAAAATAATTAAAATAAGTATCCCACTTGGCTTAACAACAGTACAAACTCAGCTGGACTCAGTAAGGTAACCTATGACAAAATAATAGGCAACAGGGAAAACCAATCCACAAAGCAATAGTTAAACAACACACAACAATGGGCAACTAAACTAAGAATAGTGGGCAAAACAAAGAAAGTCATACACAGTGGGCAAAACACTAAACTAAAGGTGAGCTAAAAAGAGGGCAAAGTAGCAGTGGTAAAAGGGGCATGAGAACCTGAAAGACGGGAAACCAAAATTAGCCAACACTTTGATGTGGTAACCTACTTACCACCTCAGGTGTGAGGCTCTAATGGCTATAGGTGGGCAGGAGGGTAGTCAAACTACGTACTTAGTCAGCCAACACATTACACTTGCTAAAGCAAAACCATAGGAAGCGTAATACAAGTTAAATTGCGCATGAAAGGTGTTTTTTGGTACATATCTGGTGCAAACAAACAAGAGCAGCCACAGCAAGGACAGGGCATGAGGCAGGATAGGGGAGAACAAAGGCCTGCAGGTGCCTTATATTGCCTGGCCCTGATTAGGAGGTTGACCAAGGGAGGAGTCAGTCCAGGACTGCATTCACCCTGCACACCTGTTCTCCATTATAGTGCTTTAATTAATTACATGTGATTACATACATACAAGAGACATATTACCCAGCAATCATCATCATTGTAAATCTGTATATGTCAAAAATACTAAAGAAAATAAGATATTATTCATTTAATTGATAAGTTTTCTAGAACGTATTGATAGGTTTTATATTTTATGTACAGTACAATTAGCATATAATTTAGTTCTAGATTGCTATTGATTATTGTTCTATAAAAAATAAAATCATAATGGAGATGGTTTTGCCTTTATATAGCAAATGGTGCCATTTTTAATTCAGTGTGACTCTTTCTTTGAACACAGGCATATTCTCAAGATTACAGGCCCTTTAACACACTAAATAATGGCCAGTCCTTTTTTTTTTCTTTTTGATCAAGGTCTTTTTTTATTTTCTAATGTATAAGGAAAAAAACAAACTATTTGAATACAGAACAGTTAAACAAGTTCCTAGCTTGTCAGTTCTAATCCCTACTCTCAACAAATTTGATTCTTGGAAACCTGGAGATCCGCTTTCTTGTTACTGGCAGCTTGTGTTTGTATCTGTGGATTTGCTGATGTGAAACAGAAAACTTCTGAATGCCTCCATTCTCGCTTCTAATTTATTAATTCCTGGCTAAAACCCTCTGGATGAAATGTTTCCATTGAAAAGACTCAGCATCAAAGTCTTTCGGCCGCCTCTCCAGGATATAGAGAGCTAGTTAGCAGAAGCCTCCATAGTAGCAGCAGCAGTGTGAAGGCATGCGTGCGTGTGAGTGTGTGTGTGTACAGTTTGTGTGAATTGATTCAGCATTGCTGGCAGTGCAGTGAGGTTCTGTGATGAATCACTGTAATTTGCGCAGCCTGCAGTGGAGGCGATGCCACGGACTATTAAAGACAGCAGCCCTGCATTGATTACCATAGCAGGTAATTGCTTGGTGAAGATAAAATCGGCGCTAATCCTGGGGTGTTGTCAGGTTTTTGAAACAAGAAAAACTTTTGATCTTCCCAGCGGGTATGTAAACGCCTGGCCATGCCAAAGGAGATAAGCTGAAGTGGACCAAATCAATTCCTGCAGTGGGTTAATTGCTTTTCTGTGCATGTCTAGCACATTTTAAGAGTGAGGGAGGATTGTTTTTATATTGATTCACTGCACAGGGAAGATTTTAATTTCCCCCAAACCTCTCTGGCAGTGCCGACAGTCTGAGGTTAGGAAATCCAATTATCTGGGCTCGGCCCAAAACTCAACTGAAACCGCAGGAGAACCATGATATTGAAATGACTGACATGATTCAATGGGCCTTTTGAAATTTTGACTGACGCAAGATAAAGATCAGTAGATCAAGGTCGCATTTATTGAGATAGGTTCAGCGAGGCTTGTATAGAGTGTGTCCTCTGTAAAAGACTTGTGTGAAAAGCCTGAGACATACTGTGAGCCACTTACATGGCAATGAGACATTTAGTGTTGCAGAAGTGTTGCATGTACCAAACAAGAATGCAATTTTATTTTATTTTTATGAGTTTACAATGTTTTGACGCTGGAAGGACTACATGAAAAATGACAACGAATGCAAGCATGCATAATAAGAGTGCTCTGTTTTTTAGGACACTATTTTCCTACAACACAATGTAAAATAGATATAGAAGAGCTGCCCAAAACTGGAAAATGAAATAATATTGGACACCGGCATGATGGCTCGGGCAGCAGCTCAATATCTTTTGTCTGACGCATAAGAAATACTGGGTGTGCAATTTTATCCAGCAAAAGCTCACAAAGCAGAAAAAAAAGCAGTCCTTTAAAAATGCTTTTTATTGATTTGTTTTTAAAATTGAAATTGTAATTTGAGTCACTGAGGTCTGTGGGAGCAAGGTCTGTACAACAAATAGATATTTGTTGTAAATGAGACAAAGAACTGACAAATAGATATTTTAAATTTTAAATACAATATTTCTCTCAATTTAACCCTTTGTCTCTGTTTCATGCCAGTGATTCCATCAGGCATGTCGAATCAACAGTGGAAACAAAATGCTGAAGTAATGACTTGAAATCATGGCTGGATCTGCTCTGTGAGAAACACTGTGGATTCTATGGCAAAAAAAAAGATTTTCAGGTAAGAAAGTAAACTTTTTTAGATTATTTTCTGCCTGGCATTCTTTATAATGTACATACATGAGTTTGACTTAGGGCACATGTCCACATAGAGTTTTCTTTTTTTTTTTTTTTTTTTTTCTGAGTGTCAGTATCTTTTTTCATTTGTTAAAAATGAGGAGAGAGCGTCTCCCTGGTGACCGAGAGTACGCCAGAGAAGAGAGACTCAGCTCATGCCTATGCAGAAACCTGAGGAAAAGACATTTTTAAATGTGTCTGTGTGTTCAGCTCTCAGTACTTTTGTGTCCAAATGCCTTTGTGTAAATCTAAAGTTTAGTTTCTCTTCTGAGTTGCTGTTTTTATTCTGAGGTATCTGCCTTATTTTACTTTCATGTTCATTTTCAGCTGATAGAAGTCGTGTCTGCTGGTGAAAACCCAACACTTTCTGATTTTTCTGCTTCATAATTAGTTTTAAGATAACAAAATATTGAGAGCATCAGAGCAGCATGTGGATAAGCAGCACTAAGCAGACGCTTGACTTAAGGCGAGCCCATATCAAGACACACTTTCAATTCCTACGACGCTGGGCTGACGAGCTGAGTCAAACCGAGAAATGACATCTTCCTGTTGGTTCTCACAGCAAGAAACATGTCAAACAAATAAATATGACTAGATAATAAAAAACAAAGTGGCAATGCTAGACTGTAAAACAATGGTGGTCATTGGGACTTTCAAGATATTTTTAAAAAATCCATGTGTAGTTTTTTTTTTTTTTGCCAGAAAAAGTTGCCAACAACCACTGTTTTACTGATGTTCAAATGAAATGTGTTACAACCATCCCCAGTCTCCCCTACTATGCCAAGGTAGCTTCAGCTCAAGTTCAGGTTTGTTTGTCATTTCCATATACAGCATATGTAGGAATAAAATGTAGTTTTTCACAGCCAAAGGTGCAAACACAAAAATACACCAAAATTTAATATAGATGCAGACATCATAGACACAGTAAAATACAATTAAAAATGTAAATCAGAATTACAAAGGTGTTTGACTGCTGGCATAACATGTGATGTGCTCATCTGTATGTAAATGCAGTGAATAATGTACATCAGTCAACACAATGAGCAGTGCGAACTTACGAGATTAAAGAAATATAAATAATACTGAACAAATGAATTATGAAAACAATAAGAATATGAGTGTAACAGTTACCGTGAATATCAAAATGTTTATTATTTGGCCTTTTCTTTGTATCCATTTGGGTTATTTGATTACACACAACTTCATCTGGAATTTTTATCCATGGGAGCAGAAAATAAACTAAAATACCTGAAGTACTAAGATTAGGTTTTCGACACAGGAGCCCTCTACTAGACAAAGTCACAACAAAGTATAAAAATGCAGAACCCATCTACATTTATACAGTATATTTCCCCAACACATTTACAATAACATTAACAACCAAAAAACAAATAACACACAGTGAACCCAGAGATTTGGGGCCCACTTTGTAGAAAAGTGTACAAAAGATGCTTGAAATGTAGATTTTGTACAACAACAACAACCAGGTAGTCTGCTTTGTGACCGTAATCTGGTACAAACCCTCAAATGTGGATTGTTCTTCTCTGTTTATTATCTGGAGTAAACTCACAGGATTTGTGTGTTTAAATGCAGGCTAAAAAAAGCTAAAAAGCTAAATCTCAAATGCATTTAGAGGTTTACAAGAACACAAAAGCCCTAAATGCAGTTCTGGGAATGTGTGTGGGGTAGCAGGCAGGAATTAGCATTTTGCTCTTTCAGCCCTCCATTAATCCATTAATTCTGCCTTCCATTAATTGGTTGCATTCAGCTGGAGTGTTTCGGTGCGACAGACTCTGATTAAATCTCAATAAGTCCAACACGTTCTGTTAGTGGTGTTTTTTAATTGAATTATGTCTGTACATTGTGGAAGCGGTGGCTGCAGGGGAGAGCGCTCTCTCTGCTCACCTTGATGTGTCGGAGACAGAGACACAGCCACGGGCCATAATAGAGACTTCACAAAACTCTGCGAGAAGAATACAGCAGTGTGATGATCACTTCAAAGCCGTCAGAGGGCCTATACATAATGGATGACACAAGAGCAGTCCGCTCTGAAGTGCATTGTTCATCTCTCCCAATTAATTTAGAGGTAATAATTCCTTAGGCACCTTAATAAGATGAGAGGCTGCCATAGAGAGGCCGCCGCTGCTGCTGCTGCTGCTGCTGCTGCTGGAATTAGAACACACATTGACAAGCAAAACTCAGATCACATGCCAGTCACTCTGTCAATCTTATTTTGTTGCCTCCACTGTGACCATGTATTACATCACATTACATTACATGGATTTAGCTAAAGGGACTTTAGTGCACTGAACCATGTGGATACAGTCAAGGAATCGCAAGACTCATCCAAGTACATCAACTTCATCAAATATGCTGAAATGCTTCAAGTGCTACAGTCAAAAACAATGCAAGATTTTTCTTTATCATGGGCCAAGTTGCAGTCTGAGCAGATGAGTTTTCTGTCTGTGATGGACGATGTGAGTTTCCGGTGTCCTGATGGAGCCTGATGTGGGTGGGGAGCTTGTTCCACCATCCTGGAGCCAGGACAGCGAACAATTACAATTTTGTTGAGCGATGGCCGCGCTGCCCTCATAGCAAGGGAGTCATAAATGAGCTGGCAGTAGCAGAACGTAGCTGACGGGCTGGGGTGTCCGATTTGACAATTTCCGAGACGCAGGATGGGCCTGAAACATAAATATTTGGCAAACCTCCCTGAAGAAAAATGCACTTACTGAAAAGGGTATTTCAATTGAGCTGTACGCTTCCATTAAGTTGGAGGACCTAAAAGAGAGAGATTAAAAAGAAGAATGGTCAAAACTAAAGCAAGCAGAGTCGAGATACCCTAACTTTAGCCCCCGTTTGTCAAGCTCCATAAATACAGGGGTCTACATTTCCCAAAATGCAACTATATAAAACCTTTCACGAGTCCCTTCCTGTCTGGTAAATGCCGACATCTTTCAAACTCCATATCACAAGTTCATAACACAGTCTTTCTACAAAAAAAATCTCAGGTTGAGTCACAAGCACAATCTGAGATAACCACGATGACACCACAATGACATCATCAGGGTTATTTTCTCAGACCTTGAAAAACTCCCCCCAGTCACTAGGACTGACCAATATCACTGCTGGTTGAGGGCAGAGGAAACAAGCTGGAAACACAATATTACATTTTGGAGTTAGAACGGTCAACCTGTTAGCAAAGAGACACAGAGCAACATTAAGCATTCATCATTCACCAGGAAACACTCTGATGAGAGCAGAGTGACTTAATCAAAACAGTGAAGTTGTGCCAGAAGACCAAAACAATGAGCTGAAAGATGTTAAATGCTCCATAGAGCTGAGGGGAACTGCAGAGTCTGGTGATAAACATTGTTACATATACCAGAGGCCACTTGATCCTTTGTTGATATAGAATATTAATTATATCCACTGTAGAATTTTAAAAAAAGCACTTGGTAAAGTCCTTTTTTCCTCAGTAGGAGTTTTTGTTTTTCCATGACATATTTTGAGGTGTGAACTTGTGGTGTAGTGTAGCGAGCGAGCGGCATCACTAATGCATACAGCTCATTCAGATGCAAAGAGAAGAGACACTGACGATGTTCCTGGTTTATTTGGGAACAGCAGGGGACTCAAGTGGGCTGTATTGTTGCCGCAGTGTGTTTGTTTGTTGCTCAGGAGTTTGTGGGGCCTCGTGAGAGACTCACAGACAAGACACACATACACACACACACACACACACACACACACACACAGTGTATGAGAGGGACTGATGATGATGTACAGCCCGGGTGTGTTGAGGAGCCTCCTCAGCACTACGCGATGCCAGGAGAACGCGGTGACTCAGGCTGACACAGCGGGAGCGGAGAGCCAAGGAAACTACTATCAGCTCCCAGTGCGCCACAACTCCTCCTCTGCCAGAAACAGAGCTGCTCTGCGGCTTCTGGAGCCCACTTTTCAAAGGCTCCTGGGCCTCATTGTTAATGGTAATGTTGTTTAATGTTGTTTATCTGCTGCACGAGACCATTAATGTTGAACATTTGCAATTCTGAGTTTTTATTTCATATGCTCGGCGTTCTCTGATAATCTCTTCAATTTCCCACGCTGTGCTAAATAAGTCAAAAAGCACATTTGGTCCTGGCAAAATAATTATTCAATTAAAAATAATAACAAAAGAGACTCAAAATTTTGAATGCTCGCCTCAGGGTGTAGCGATGAAAAAATAAAACAGAGGCTTTACGGTAATGACAGCAACAACAGTCCCTGTAGTGCAAGTCAAAGCGCTTCAAAGTCTCTGACATTTTGATGGGAATTCTTTTCATATATTTTTAATAATGTCAGTGTTGCACACTGGGGATTTTCTTTAGACTATAAGATCAGTATACACTGCAATCACTAAAGCTATAGGCAGTGTTTCTATCCCTCGCTTTTACAGTTGTTTGTCTCTAAAATATTTGGGACGAACTGTCCAAGGCCACATAAAAAATGCATGGATTGTTCTTTTGGTTTGACTTAATGTTCACTCTTAAACCATAACAACTGAACACTATTTGCATATTTTATGATTCTTCTCTTTCATTCTTATTCTTATTTATTCTCGTTCTCTTTAGAACATGGGAATACATAGTTAATGAGGAAAATAATGATTATGGATTCAGGTGTAGCATATAGGTGACAGCACAGCGTTTGACATCATAGATGGATCTTATTGATGAAGATCAGAAGGAAAACATCATCTGAAGTCGTCTTAATGCTGCAAATGAAAACTTCTGATGAGAATTTAGTCCAAAACATCCATTGAAGTTTCTCTTTCAAAATCCTCCTTAGTCTACAACTCTGTTATGTATCTTGCATGATTTCCCTTTTTTTTTTAAATGTACAATGGAGGCGAGTGAAACTGCATAAGGAAAATCTGCTTATTATACACTCGTGAAACAGGATTGTTTGTGTTGTTTGTGCTGAATGACAGATGAGACCCCAGCTAATGAGGGACTTGACGGTGAGGTTTAATGTTCTTAAAAATGTCATTAAAGGTGAAGTCATGTCAAATAGGATTAAGGGCTAATTGGTGTTTAAAAGGCAGCTTCCTCTCTGGATGTTGAGAATCTTTCCCCACGCCAGTACTCTTGTGTTTTAAGTACAATTAACAACCTTAAAGTGGTCGAGCCCAAGTGTCATATCACATCCTTAGACATGTAAAAGGGATAAGTCCAGTTATTTGATGTGGTGTTGTGTGAGGTACCATACATAGTCAGTATGTCAGGTTACAGCAGTGAACATCCGTCATCATCAGCCAGACTCAGGATTCATCTGAGATTTTAGTCACGCCCAGAGACCTGCTAATAAAATAGGAAGTCAGTTTTCATTCATACAGCAGGCCAAGTATTATAATGATCTGAATGGCATCAAAACTAATTTGCCATTATTAAAATTCATTAATCAGATAGTTTGGATGAAGTGAGGTTATATGAGGTACTTATTAATAGTCAGTGTATTAACTACAGTAGATGGCGGTTGGCACGTCGCCATTTTAGAGAAGCAGAAAGGAGCAGCAGCACAGGAGCACATGTACTGCTGTGGAGACGGTCAGCAATAAAAGGTATTTAAACTACTTCAAAAAAGGTCAGCCTAAAAAGTCAATATCAATTTAAGCATACACTGTATGTAGAATATGTTCACCCCTTCATCTTGCTATCAAACAGCCTTTTCTGATGGGAAATTGCTATTATGTCTCTATGGTTTTTGGGATGAGTTGTCCAAGGCCACATAAAAAATACATGGATTCTGTGATTAGTTTGACCATAACACTATTTACATATTTTAGTTTTTTCTCTTTTATTCTTATTCTTATTTATTCTTGTTCTCCTGAGAGCATAGGAATAAGTAGTAAATAAGGAAAAGAATGATTATGGATTCAGCTGCAGTATACGGGTGACAGCACAGTGTATGGAAATCAAATATTGCTCTTTCCAGTACAATCAAACTTCACAGGTGAAGTAATTTTACCTTGTGCAACACAGGAGTTGCTGGTCTACCACTACCTGAAACTATTATGTTTGTTTGTGTTATTGTTTGACTTTGGTGATTCTGAACTATCTTTTTAAAACACCAAAATCACACAATAGCACAAACACTAAGTAATTGGCATAACCAACTGTAGACAAGCAGCTCCTGCATCCTGTGAGGTAAAATGACCGATTTTGCCTCTGGAGTTTGGTTGGTTTGGAGAGAGTGATATTGAGCTTATATACTGGTGGTTTCCTGTCAGACAGTTGTCTGAAGGCAAGGAAGGTTGGTGAAAATATTCCAAATATAGCATAGACTTAAACTACTGAGTTCATGAGGTGAACCTTTTATAAGTGGTTAATGCCCAGTCCACATGTACACAGGTATTTTTGAAAAATGGCATTTTAAAACCAAAACAATCTCTGTCCAGACAAGCATTTTGGCACAGAATCTCGGTTCAACACACCTGACACTGGGCATGCTGCTGTAAACAAGAAGCAGACTGTATTAATGAGGCAGTGAAACATGACTGCTGTTCACACTATCCTCCGGTATAATGCTATTTTTATGTAAACATTGTCAACAGCATCTGTTTTTGTCTCTTTTCCATCATTATGAACTCAATGTCCATTTGTGTTTCTACATATACGTTTTATAACATCCATTTTGTCAATGTACTGTAATGTTCGGGCTATTGAGCGCACCTGAATATAAGCCGAACCAACTAAATTTAAAAAGAAAAGAAAAATTGTACATATATAGGCCGCACTTGTCCACGTTGTAACATGAGATATTTACACAGAAAGATCTTTTTAAATTTTTAATTAAATAAATGCTTTTTTCCGAACAGTGCCTGTAACACTGCAGTAGCACAGCAGTAAAACCACAGTAAAACGGCAGTAATACGGCTGGTTAAAAAAATGCCAAGCTTACGTGCAGCAGCTCTATTTCCTTCTTCGACAGCCAGATCGATTGCCTTTAACTTAAAAGCTGCATCATATGCATTTCTTCGTGTATTTTCCATGACGAGGGTGTGTGCATGATGCGCAAAATGACCGTTCAAAACACAATCAAACTGGCGTCTTCCTCAGCGCATTATCTCTTAAACCTGTCTGTCTCACTCTTGCGCTTCCTGCTAGAGCGCCCCCTGGAGGCTGTTAGTCCGTAAAAATCTATAGATTAGCTGCATCATTGTTTAGGCCGCAGGGTTCAAAGCGCTAATACTAATACAATATCAAAACACATACTCTGAGTTCATTGTTATAGCCAAATACTCATGTTTAAATTGTACTGTTTTAGTTGAGCTATTCTTTAAACAGCACTTGAATTGTATTTCTTTTGCAGCAGAATCACCTTTTCTCTTCAGTGTAGTCATATTATGTTATTATGGAACCAATTTACAATAAATTTGTATCTGGCATCTACAGTAGGTAGAACATCAATGAGTACCTCATACTACATCAAATAATTCGAACTATCCCTTTAAGTGGGTTAAAAGCCAGTGTTGTGTTTTTTTTTAAATAAAAAAATACACTTTGGCCAGTACAGGAGTACTGTGCATCTTGTCTTTACAGACATTTTCAACAAATGTCTTTGTACATCATCTACATCATTACCATCAGCAGAGTTCCTGCTGTTTACAACAATATCAATGAGGCATGCTTCTGTCTCCTACTGTTAGATATACTGTATATTTTTAATACTGCTTCATATTCAAAAACAAAAAAAGAACAAGAGGAGCTCCAGTGGCAGGATGTCTCATTTGTGTGCCACATGGTGCAGCGATATCTCTACAACTCATATATCCCACCGTGTTTCCATTGAGTTTCCATCCTGCTGTTTATAAAACACAGAGCAACAGGACCAGTCGGCGGACGGCACAAAGCAGACACCTCTGATCTCTGATGCTGTAGATTGAACTCATGTCAAGCTGCAGTCTCTGGCTCTCTCCCCTTCACGTTGATGGCAGATGGCCTGTAGGGTGACATGTCAGCAGGGCACTCATTGCTATGCATAAAAATGCAACTATCTGCAAAAGGCAGAAAAACACAGCGCAGTGATTTGCAGCAAGGACAGTATTAAAGTCCAACAAAGCGTCACGGGACGACTGATGAAATGACGTGGGTGAATTTTAATCACTCCAAATGATGAATCTCTGCTGTGTGGTTAGACCATTATTACAAGTTCTTATAAATACATTACCCTCCTGCAGGAGGCTTAGCCTGTTTGATATTTGTTTCTATATTTGGTACGCTATAATTCCCATGCAGAGCTGGAGAGGCTGTTCCAATCACGCAGCAGTCTATGCAAAACAGCAACAAGCCAGTGTGCCTCGCATTCAGACAGGCCATGTCATATTTTCCACGGAGAAAAGTAGTGAGCCAGGCACTTGGCTCGCACATCCGACTATCAGGCCATCTGCCGCGGCATCCCACAAATTCACTCTTTAACGTGACGCCTGGTAATCAAGTCATCTAATGTTTCCATTTACTTCTTGCTACTGCTCATCTCCACATGCCTGCTGCTCGCCTGCCATTACACAGACAGTGCTACCCATGATGCTGCTGTATATCCTCTTACATACCATTAATCATGTTCAGGGTTTGACAAGAATGACAGAGATGGCAGGAGGAGTGAGCATCGAAAACCTCTCCGTGAACACTTATCAAACAGAGGCATATTCATGTAGAGGATTTGAAAGCAAGTAAAGTGACTGAAACACTGGAAAATGGAAATGTGTCTGTGTGCGCGTGTGTGTGTGTGTGTGTGTGGTGGAGGTGCTCTGAAAGCTTTCATTGTGAATCTATGCAAACCCATGACTTAAATCACTGAGAGACACAGAGAGAGAATGGAAGAGAAGTACACTGTATGCAGAGAGAAAAGGGTGCAGAATTAGGAGATTAAAGTAGCTGCAGGATTAGGCCTCAGGTTTTAATGATGGAAATGGAAAAGCTGTGAACACAGTCTGACACATTCTCTCTGGCCCTCCTCTCCTCTTCACTGCCTCTCTGCAGAGCATGTGTCTCCTGCTGATTGCGTGGACGACCTCCGGGGAGAGACAGCTCCACTCTCCATTAAATGGCATATATTTGTTTAAGGAACATTTATGTGCAAGCACATGTTTCCCAAAGCAATGAAGCCGCTCACTCTGGTTAAAAGATAATATGTGGACTGGATTGCACATTTTGCATGGTGTGCAGGTTACATTTTAATAGCTTTTACCCATGGGTACGCACACTCAGACATTTCACATTTGCATTCAAACACTGTAAATAATAGGATTTAGGCAATAGTTTGGTTAAAGCACTTACATGATTTACAGTAATCAGACATCAAGAGTTTACATAATCAGGTTAACGTCTGGAGGGAAGTGTAGTTGCTCACTGGAAACATCTTATTAACACCACTAAATAAGCAACAGAGATTAGATAGGTTTGTTTTATGTTTTTGAATTTATAGAGCACCGTAACATGATCTATGTTGCTTGCAAGCTGCAATCTGAAAGTGTTTTTGCCATCAGCCAAAGAAATTTCCCACCAACCTCAGCAATGCTACTTTTTAAAATAAAGAGAGGCAATGCATTACCTTTGAGGATCATCCATAAAAATCAAATTAGACTGTGCATACTAGTTAATAAAGGACTAGATTAGAGCTGAGTCCAAGAAAATTCCTGACTCACAGGTTGCACAGAAAAACAATTAGTAACTTACCACAGTCATATGGTGAAATTCAAATATAGAGTTGGCATGTTAATGGTATAGTCCACAACAGACAGATGTTGGCCTAATTGTGCTTAGAGCTTTGAAAATGTGACTGCAGATTGGACAACAGGATGTTAGTGACTTAAAAAAAACAGCTGTAGTAACTGGAGTGTTGCATTTATCAGATGTATAAAATGATGAGAGTGCCTGTACATGTACCTTTTGATCATTTGAATAATAATTGTAACAAAAGCAGCTGATTGGGGTCACACTGAACCACTTACTGTATAATGAGGAAACTGCAAGCTGCTACATTTTTACACCATTATGAACTTACGAGTATGTTCGACAGCTTGACTGCCAGCTCCGCATTCCCATTTAAGGCGTAATAATTAGGCCTCAGTTCTCTTATCTCCCCGAAAGCCACATTTCATTAGCGTATACGTACCGCTTGCACACAAAGTTTATCTTTAAGTGTGAAACTCTTCCTGACTGCTGAAATACTAAAATATCCCAAGACCCTCGCTGCAGCGCTGTCTTTTACAAGGATCACTTTCAGCTGAGCTTTAATTGTCAGGAGGGCCGACTGTACTGAAGATAACTCATGCCCCGAAGAAATGAGATGCTAATGTATTGCTGGCCATTCGAAATAAATCTGCAAGGTGCTCTTTCATGCAAATGCAAGGCGCCCTGTGTGTCAGCAAAAAAAGGCAAAAATGGATATATTTGAGGGGAGAAGATGGAAGACTGTGTCCAAGACGGTTGTGGCAAGTTTCCTCTGACATTTTGTTCTTGTTGAAGGCTACTGTGGTCAATGGAGCATTACCTGAAAACAAGGGAGGGATGGCACTGTCAGTCCTTCCTTTTTTTTTTTTTATCACCCTATCCTATTCAGAATACTTAACGGTGTCATCAAGGTATGGAGGTAGTTTGTTGTTGTTTGTTGTTGTTATACAACACAGGATTGCACAGCAAAAAGAAAGCCTCCATGCTACACACGCATACCACATATACAGATAATTAAAAACCAAATTGTATAGAAAAATATTTATAATAAAATAAATTACTTACATGTAGCCTATACACCCAGGAAATAAATCTATAGTGCATTTTTATCCCTGCCAGGTGTAAGGATGGAGGGAATCATGTCATTACTTCTATGTGTCTGAGTGTGTGATCACTGGACCTACAACTACTGTCAGATGCTAGTGGCTTCAGCAGCCCAGTCACATTCATGACTGTATGCTGAAGGATCTCTGTGAGTCACAATTTTTGAAAAGCCTTATAAAAAAAAACAAAAAACTTTTATGCCTTTATGGTTTTCAGATGCTATTTTAATGGGTGACACTTTAAAATTGGACACAGAAAATGATTCAGCTTTAGATCCACCACTGTCACCACAAACTCACAGGAAAAGGACATAATCCAGTTGTCATCCTCGGTGTCTTGGGTACCCATCCCGCGAAAACTTTCGGAAATTACTTTAAAGACAGACACCATGGTTAGCTCTACCCCTGTCCAGTAATAATCACCACAGCTACGATTCGTAGTTTTGATCTCTCAGACTTAAATATTCTGTCAAAGAATGTTTTTCTGTCAGTCCTGTTCCCACCAGACATCTATCTCTTCATTTCAAAGGATAAGTATTCCCTTTGTTGAAGGGCTGAGCCTATCAGCTTCACAGATCTGATACTCATAGTGCATCCATAATCAGTCCAAAGGCCAGCTTCAGAGGGCTGTACCGAAAAAAGACAAAGGGTGAAAGAGAATTGAGAAGTGAACAGATTCTTATAGAGAAGTCCACATGCAAATCAAGGACTTTGGTTTTGGATAGGGATGTCTGTTTTGTCTAACAGGACTCCAACACAGCAGACTGCGCAGCTTCTGCCACAGTAAACAGGAATTTTAAATCAGGAAAGACTTGTTGTTTCAATCCTCTGCATGCATCCTGACTCAGGCGCGCTCTGACGACACTCCTCCGAGCCCGGGAGCCCGGCCAGCACGCTGTCGCTGTCCAAGCCAATGCTGAAAGATGAGAAATATGAGAAAAGGAGCTGATGAGGCAATACTCTCTAATGAGCTGCAAAGTAAAATCTTTTTTATGGATTTCTCAGCAATCAGCAGCCAGTTGGAGACGGCCTGAGTGTTGATGTCAGTGTGAAATGTTTCAGCAAAGATTGACTGCATGGCATAAATTGTCACCATCGTGTAGCTTGTGAGAGGAATAGCCTGCTGTTTAGAGGCTCTTCAGGACTATGACAAACGCTAATCTGCGGTTAATCCTCTACTCTGAGCAAGAGGAAATCTCTATTGCTCCTTAGTGGTTACCAGTGTGCCTGATAAAACTATTCTATTTGTCTGATGTTTAACAAGATAAAACTTCCCTCTCAGCCAACACTTGAGGATTAATGTCTTAACCTCAATACTGACCCTGGACAAACGCACAGCTGGCTAGGGGCAACAGCTGATAGAAAGCTCTGGGATAAAACAACATCGTTAGGACATCTAACCGGAGATGCTGCTGTGGACGGCCACCGGGCTCATTATGATCAAAGGCACAGTAGCAGGATACACTTTGGTTCTCAGGTCAAATTAGACAGACGAGAAAATAAAATGATCAAAACAGACACGATGAGACAACAAAACATCTTCAAGGTTGCAGTCAATGAGCCAGCGCTCTGTCAATCAATGACTGTGGCTGAGGATGTGTGTAATACTTGTTGTTCTCCAGAAACTTCATATGAAGCCAAAATTGAAAAAAAAGAAAGAAAACAGATATTTGATGGTTTCCTCCAGCGGAAACAGGATGCTGGTGAAAACACAAACGGGAAATGATCAAATAGTTTAAAACTACTGTGTCTAGAATCTCGATATGTCACAAAAGTTTGATGTCCAAACTGAAAAAAAAAGAAAAATATTAGGAAAGAGCCACTGTAGCAGATACATTTTGAGTATTATGTTCAGGACTGAATATCCAAAAAAAAGGGCACAGGCACATGTCACTTCTCACTCTGAAGGTGTTTAATTTTCAGTTTTTTATGGGACTCATGATGGATTGTCACTGGTTGTAAAGCTGCGTAAACTGACTGGTAAACCAAGAAGAAACTACTGAATACTAACTAGATGAACTAATTTCATTTTATTAGTTTCATTTAGTTGTTTAATTCAGTCCTAGACTTTCTAGGCAAGAGCTGGAGAAAAGAAATGACAGAACTGTCATGTCTTTCCATTTATAGCCCATTTCACACAGCATGTTCAAGGCAGGATTTTTGTCCCGTTATTCTGCTTCATCATTTTGTATAAAACTTACAAACACAGAACGGGGGGCATTGTTGTTCTGCCTTTAAGCTGGCAGTGGAAGTAGTGACAGAACCGAATCAACGTCTGTGTAAACAGAGATAGCCGCCAGAATGGGGACATGAAGATGATGTTTGGTAAGACCTTATATCAAAGTGCTTGCAATAAAATTAATAGGTAATAAGACAATTATAGCAAAACAGCACAGCGAAGTAATGAGAAAATGAGAGGGTAAAACGAGAGCTGCTGATGCAGGTGCCTCCACACATCTGGTGGGTCGTTGGTGATAATTGAGAGGGATTAGTCTTGTATGAGTCTATGCATTGTTTTTTTGGGAAAAGGTGCTTGGTCATGGAGACATTTAGCTTAGCCTTGCATAAAGACTGGAAGCTGAGAAAATAGCCAGCCCAGCTCTCTCCAAAGTTCAAAAATACACTTGGGACCAGTCCCTCCTTAAGCTCACAGATTAACACAAGTATTATTGTGTGCACAAACAGAAATCATGAAACAACTTTGGAGGGAACTATGTTAAAAATCACTGCACCCAGCTGTTTGCCAAGTACTGTTACTTTATATTTGGATTAAACAAATGACATGTTAGTAGTCAGATTTCCAGGTGCTGGTAGGACGGTATCTGAACTGGACAGAGGCCATCTTACTGTGTCCTCCTGTTTCCAGTTTTTACGTTAAGATAAGCCAGTGGTTCTCAAACTGTGGGGTGTGTCCCCCTGGGGCTGCAGAGGGGTGGTGTGGATGACCAAGGGAAAAATATGGAATGAAACTAAGCTGAATGAGTACGATTAATATGGAGGAAATAAGAAACAATTGTCTGCTGATGCTTGGATTCTTTTTTCATTTCTTGTTGCTGGCATTATTAATGATTGATTAAAAAAAAAAAGCTTTTCAGCTTCTGAAGTGGAGCATGGCAGAAGAAGTTTGAGAACCACTGCTCTAAGCTAAGCTAAACTAAGCTAACTGCTGCCTGGCTCTAGCCCTGTACTTAATGCACAGACGTGAGGGCAATGGTGATCCTTGCATAACTCTGTGGGAAAACGAGGAAGAGCATTTCCCAAAATGTCAGACTATTTGAGTGGATGAATACTATGATGTTGAGAATTAGATCACAAGGTGACTGAGGAGATAAAAGTGATTTTTCATTTTATTATGATGTACTGTATGCCACAGTTAGGACTAGAACCAGGTACTCACACACACACACACACACACACACACACACACACACACCTGGTAATTCGTTAGAGAAGCTGAATGAACATTTTATGCAGAGCAGATAGAGGAACAAATGGCACTGTGCATTGGTTCATGTAGTCATTATTGTCATTATTATTCCACATTCTGGCCGTCTGTAATTACCCACTTCACTTCCCGGTACACCGCATTCTCGTTCTGAATTCTTTCCATTGCTAGCTTGAAGATAATGTAATCACAAAATGAGCCAAACTGCAGAGCTTTTGAATCACAGGCGGAGAAGAGAAGAAAGGCTTTGAAGTCATACGGTTAATATTGATGAGGTGAGATATTTTAGATGATTAGCACCAGAGATTTCACTTCTTTCTTTTATTTTGCATCAGCAAGGTCAAATGCCTAAAAATTCACACTTAGCTTACATTTTCCAGTCGCTTGATCAGTGGACACAGTACAGAGAGCAGGGCAGAAATCTCTAATTAACAACATTACATATATTATCCTTTGAATGAGTGAAAAGAAAAATGATTGTCATGTCTCCAAATAGCTGTGTGAAAAAAGAAGTGTCGCTAATGATCTCTACAGGGACGTTTTCTTCTATGATGATGGGAAAAAACAAATCTCAGTGTTTTAATCATGTATATATGATTGATATATGAGCACAGCATAAACACTACACTTAAAGGGATAGTTTGAATTATCTGAAGTAGGGCTTTATGAGATATTTAGCCATACTGTATTAGCTACAGTAGATGGTGGTCAACAGTTTGGAGAAGCAGAGTGGAGCACCAACATGGAAGCTAAGCAATGAACTGCTTTGGACAGGGTCAGCAACAAATACTATTTTAGCCACTTGAAAACCACCTAAAAAGTTTATCAGTTCAAGAGTACTCTATATTTTCACTGCTTTACTTCAAACTTTGCCATCAAACAGCTTTTTCTGACTGCATAGGAGAAATCAGTCATTTTACCTTGCCGTACATGGGAGCTGCTGGTCTACCACTGCCTCGATCGCTTAGTGTGTTTTGTGTTATGACTTTGGTGACTCCCAACTATCCTTTTAAAACACCAAAGTCACACAATAACACAAACAAACGAACTGATCAAGGCAGCGGTAGATCAGCAACTCCTGTGTTCTGCGAGGAAAAATGACTGATTTCACCTATAGAGTTTGGTTGGTTTAGAGAAAGCGATATGTGGCTTATATAATAGTGATCCTGTCAGAAAATTTTGTTTCACAGACAAAACAGTGCATTGCTTAACTTCTGTATAGGTGACTTTCTGCTTCTTCTAACTTGGTGTGTGCTGAATAACATCTACTGTAGATGATCATGACTGACCATACCTCATACAACCCCTCATCAAATAATCAGAACTATCCCTTTAATCAAACATTTTAGTTCTGTTGACATGCAAAAGCTACAACATTAGAGGTTTAAGTAAACTTTCTGACAATCTTCACATAGTTTGACTCAGAGCAACATGAATATAAAGCTGGAGTCCACTGCTCGCAACATGTTCTCACCACTGGTATAAAATCCTTGTCAGCTTTGTTCATCAAAGCGCTCTACGCATTGTACTTCTTTAGCAAGTCATTTTGCCAGTGCCTCTTGCGATCTGGAAACACTCTGGGCAAGCGGATCTTTTTGTAGTCCTCAATGCATTTCTTCAGATCCTCCTCCAGCAGCTTCCTCTCCTCCTCATCCTCATCCACTCCCGGTGGGGGGCCACCGTTCTCCTTGACGGTGGGTCGTGGCAGCGTCTGTAGGTTGAGCGTGGTCGGACGCTGTGGGCTTTCAGCGGTGGGAGGCGGTGTTGGGAGAGGAGGAGGACTGGAGGTAGAAGAGGGTTTGGATGGGGGTAGAGGCGGAGGAAGGACTGGAGGTGACAGAGGTGGGAGGTCTGGGCTGTCTGCAGCAAGAGGAGGTGGAGGAGGGAGAGGAGGTGTCAGAGGAGGGGGAGAGTCCAGGGGCGGCGGGTTTCGTATGTCCAGTGATGTGCTGCCGGTTTCTGGAAGGCTTTGGGTTCGGCCAGTGCTGATGAACTGCTCTGTGGCTGGTACGGTGGTAGGTTCAGAGGTCTGCACCTCAGTGATAGCTGGGGGGTCAGAGGTCAGCGCCTTAATATTAACTGATGAACCACCTGCAATAGAAAGAAAGATGTACAAATTTAAGTGTATGAAATTTGAAACATTTTATGCTAAGTTACAATCACCTAAAGGAATAGTTTGTCATTTTGGGAAATATGCTCATTCGTTCCTTAAATGGAAAGATCAAAACCACTGTCATGTCTGAACTGGGAGCGTGAGCCAGCAGGTGATTAGCTTGACTTGTCATTAAGACTAGAAGGGTAAGGAAACAGCAAGCCCAGGTCAAAAGTTCACATTGAAGGCTCATTTATGCTAAAGTCAGGTACAGATACAGATGGAGCCCCCTGTCTGTACTCTGTATTGATTTTGTCTGTATTTCTGCATGTTTTCTGAAAGCTTATGGAAACAGATGAAATGGAGTAATCACTGTAAACAGCGTAGCAGTGCAGCAAATAGTTAAAGCGAGAATTACCACATGACATAAGGAGGAAGTTTTAAAAAATTTCACATCCAAATGCTGCAACATATTTAATGGCCGCACAGACCACCACCATCTAAACCACTTCCTCCTCAGCAGGTACATTGTTACAACCTCCTCCAGTGTCGCCATATTTGCTGTCGACAGAAACCTTTGACTCTTCTTTTTTGGGTGCTTTAATCCGTGTGACGTACTGGTTGGATTGCAAGTAAATGAGGCATGGGAGTATGTGGGCAGTGAAGGTCATGTTTGTTTCTGTTGTTTGTTTAATTGGTACAAAACTGAGGGACAAGGCCAAGCTAGCATTTTCCCTTTACTTCCAGTCCAGCTGGCAGTTTTATCTTTATATTTACTGGACAGACATTAGAGTGCTGTCAATCTTTTCATCTAACTCTCAGCATGAAAGCAAATAAGTGTATTCCCCAAAATTTCGAAATTTCAAAATGAATAAGTAACAGGATAGATAATATTCAAACGTAGGTGTCTGGTCTGTTTGAATGATGCTCTTAATTAACAGCGCAGTTTCACCGAAATTTGATTGCATTTCACTTTTTTTGTTTGCCTTATCAAAGTGTGCCAGTCGTGTGTGGCTGGCACCGAAACAAGCACCTCGGCTTTGAGCTCTACAGTTTTTGTCTCCAAGAGTACAAAAGTACACACATGCTGGCACAGGAGTCTGTAGGAGCATTATGGAGACAGAAATTAGCAGAGAAAGGAGTTCAACAGGAGAGGAAAGGAAGTGAGAGATAAGGAGAGTGGAGGACATTTTTTTTTTTAATTTTAGAATTCCCTTTACCTTTGCTTGGATGTACATTATCCTAGCAGGAATACTGTGACTTAACGGACGGTGCTGCAAAACCTCCTGACTGAAGTTTGACAAGCCATTTTTCACGGTATGTTGATTTTTCATCTCATCTCTGTGTGAAGACAGAGGAGGTTGCTGTGCTGCGACTTCTCAGAATAGTTGGAGTGGCACATGCACATTCTATTCTATTTGAAAGCCCATCAACCATTTTGAATTGCCTCCACTCTCTGTGCAAACAGCCTATTTTTTTCAGAAAGCAGTGAGCGGGTAATCAGCCTCTCTCCTTCCTTTGATTTTCAGTGTCTACATGATGGTACACAGCCCCAGATTGAGTAAGTAAGTCACAGCAAACTTCGCCCATGTCCACACTAAAGCGGATAAACTTCAAAATGTATCTCTTTACAGGCGCTCCATTTCTCACTAATCCTGGGTTTTTGACCACAGAGAACACACCGCACGCTCTTAGAAATGGCCCCTTTTGTGTGCTGCTTTCTGGATTGGGAAAATAGAGCCACACTCCTAGAGGCATGGATTTTGAAAGTTGTTCTTCCTGGGGGGGGGGGGGGGGGGGGTGAGGTTCTACTCTGAACCATTTCCTTTTGAAGAACCCTTTTCTGAAGAAATGCTTCATCAAGGGTTCTTTGTAAGACCATTAAGGATCCTTTTAATCCAAAGAGCCCTTTCTAAAAAAAAGAATTCTCCAAGGATTGTTGAAGAATTCTTTCGTCAAGGGTTCTTCATATCATAATATAAATGGGTTCTCAGTGGAACCTCCTGGGTGGGCTCTAGATAAAACCCTTGGAATATGAAAGGGTTGTCGGTAAAACCCCCTGTGTGGGTTCGAAATTAAATCCTTTGAAGGTTCATCGGTTGTGTGTGGAACCATTACATCAAAGAAAGGTTCCCTCGTAGGGGGTTTTGGGTAAAATCTTTCACAAAAGCTTCTGGGTATAACCCTTTATGTTCTGTTCTAGATAAAACTCTCTGAAAGAAGCCCACATTGAACCTATATAAAAGGTTCTACTAGGAACCAAAAAGGATTCTCTAATGGGACTAGCTGAGGAACCCTTCGTGGTTCTAGTTAGCACCTTTATTTCTCAGAGTGCAGAGCCTGACTGTAACATATGATTGTTATGTGTCCTCAGGTTCTCTTGGCATGTGATCCATTTTAAGGAACTGTGACATGCTCTGTTCTTCATGCCTGCTCTGTAAAAAATAAACAGCAAATCAAATTCAAATTGTTTCCGGAGGAAATAGTGCAACAGAGCAGACCTGAGCCTTCTCTTGTTGTTGTGGTGTTTAATGTGGTCACTGAACTTAAAGACAAGTAGAAAAAATTAGAAAATGCTCTGTTGACAGAAAAAAACTACAATACATAAACATTTCAAATGTATTTATCGGCATTAGTTTTGACACAGCCTTAGACCAAGTTGAATTGATGATGACAGTCCTGCATGTGCATGGTACTGCACTGAATCATCAAGGTGAAAACTACAGGGAGGCAGGGGAGACTGTGGCTCCTCTTAAGACCCATTTATGTCCCCTTTACATATGAAAATAGATAAATCTGTTTCAAAAGATCCTTCTGCTACTGAGCACTGCTCAGAGATGCAAGTTACCTCAAAGAAGATGAAAAGTCAAAAGTTTCTAACAACAAACACAGTGATGCTGAAGTGGGACTGTGTGGTCATTAAAGACATCATGATGTGAATGGATATTTCTTTCCACTAACTAACTGAAGATGAGCATCATTTCCAATACTTTCAGATTTTGAACACTTCTTTGTCGTGTTCTGTGGTCGTGTCTTGTTTGAACTATTGCCTACACTGATACACTGTCTGTCATGACTTCCAGGGGATGAAGCGTACAGTGAGTTTAACATAAATTAACCTTTAGTAAGACATGAGCTCCCCTGAAAATGTGATTTATGAAATTTTGGGGGGTGGTGATGGTGGTCGGGGTCTCTGCATGGTCTGTTTTGCCATGCATTTTTATTTTATCTTTACTCCGTCATCATGGATCACACGCAAAATTAGTCTATTATTTATCCATGATTCATGCAAGAGGGTGATGTTTTATTTGACCTATCCATGTCTTATTGGTCCTGATAAACTATAGAGTATAGTACATAACATGGTTTTGATACCTGTGTGGACGTTTGATGTGGTCACAGTCAGTACTCTGTTTGAGACATGTGGAAACCCCATCCCCAACATCAAAAAGTGAGCTCCCCCAAAAGCCACGGTATAGTTTGCACACTGTGCATCATCTAATAGAGTCACGGTCACACACATGCTCACACTGACTGTGAAGCAGCCACAAACAGCACACGCTTCAGTATATTAAAAGTTATATGAACGGCTCACTTCTCTCGCAGCCTCTCGTACGTGCTCATGCAGAAATGAGCAGGTGCAATATGTCGCACACACGGCAGAAGTCGCAAACACACATGTGCACAGACATACAAAGACACACAAGGCCCTGCGCTCTTTTCTTCAACAGGGCTCATCGTCACGGTAACCCATCTTATATAACAGGAAAAGCTGCTTGTGTCAAACGGAGGCGGCACAGAATATTCTCCCACTGCCTTGGCTTCCTGAATACCTGAATACAAGTGTGTATGTATGTGAATGTGTGTCAGAGTTTGCACAAGTGTGTGTGTGAGAGTGCTGTCTTGTGTGTTTGTGCATGCATGCGTACTGTAAGCATGTGTGTGTACTGTATGTGTAGGTGTGGGTGTTTTATTGCATGTGTGTGTAAGAGAGTCATTATATTCTGGGCATGTACTGGCATTTGAAAGAAAGACAGATAAAGACACCAAGCAAGAAAGAAAGATGATGATGGGGAAGGAGGGGTTGGCAGAAGCATGTTCTCCACTGTTTGTGTTTGTGCGTTTGGTGCATTCAGTGTCTCTCATAATGAATACATGTGTTTGAGGGCCGCCTGGACGTGGGAGTATGGGGGCTTAGCAGTGTCGGAGGAATAATCCACTGGGGGATGGGCTCCATGCTTTCCTCCACCACTAAGCCTTATGGAGGAGAACAGCGAAAGAGAGCACTCAACCCTTTTCCCCGGGCCACTTCTCCAGGGATATATGCAAAAGCCAAAGCACTTTCTCACACATCCTCTCCTCTCTCTCTGCCTCTCTCTCCCATCTGTTCAGTGTGACACATCCCTCCGTTGCCATCATTACTGCTATTAGCAACTCTAATGTGTCACTGTTGCCAGGGTTTAGCACCTCTCTGTCACAAAATGTCTCCGCAACGGTGTGTAATGTTCTTTTACTCCACCTGAGTCTTTATTTACTTGAATCGGAGCACAGTGTATACTATTTCACACTGACTAAATACAAGTGTGACAACTTATTGAAAAAAAAAACACTTGCATATTATTTCTGGAAAGTACAGAAAGCACTGTCATCCAAACCTAGTAAACACACTTGGTATTGAGGACAAACTGCATATGAAAATTAATTTTCGCTACGAAATCACTGGTGTTGGTTTTGACTTGTATAGCCTACTTTTTTGGTCAAAAGAAAATTTAGAAGAGAACAGAATTTAAGTTTCATCTATATTGTGCAGTGATAGCATGCCCTACAATGCTCTTTTTGGAGTCATGAATGTTTGGCCTACTGGTAAACTGATAAGTAGAATAGGCTGGCAGAACCTCAGCCAACTTTCTCTTTTTCTGTTTCCTCCATTTAAATATGGACTCATGTATGAACCAAATTTTGAAGACGGTTTAAAGATGTTGCTGGGGAATCTGTAAAAGTGACATATAGTCACATATTAAGTTAGCTAATATAAGCCAAAATGGCTAGCAAACAGTTGATATAGATTAGCAAGCTAGTTGTTTTTCACAATAACATTAGCTAACTTAAGATGTGACTAAGCACATAGCATGTAGCCAGAGGGAGGTCACATCAGTTGTCCCCCCCAGTTTCAGAAGTTTTAGCAACATGTTACTTGGCTGCCGGCTCCAAAATCAGTGTACAGTGTCAATCTAAAGTTCTAAAGAACACAAGAGTCTATTTCCAGAAATATTTAATTATTTTTTTTGACAGGATGATGGGTCCACTCAAATAATAAGTGCTGTAAAGCAGCAGATGTCTTAAATTGCTTAAGGTAATAACCAAAGCTACGTGGCCTTTAATCAATGTTTGTAAGTTATGCAGGACTATGCTTTGATGCTGTTTCCATAAATATGTCTGAAAATGGTTTAATCCTCTTTTAAAAAATAGCTGCAGTATCTTTGTGGTTTATATTTCCTTGCCCAAACAGTGTAAAAGAAAGTGTCATTTCAGTCTGACTTTAATACCTAACAATATATGACTGAAAGCAAGATAAAGTCATTAAAAAATAAATGTATTGGTTGCTTCTGAATTACTTTCAGTATGACCAGGTCAATCAGCCCGTGGGTACTTTTTAAAATTCACGGTGGCTGCTGACAGGTGTTGTGACCCGAGGATGGGGAGACTGGCAAACAAGAGGACAGCATCATCTCCATGGTAACACCACAATGATGTGCAGGAGCCGGAGCTACACAAATGCATAGTAATGCCTCAGAGAGCGAGAGAAGCCTTTTATCCGGAGTGTGAACTTGTACATATGGCTCTATCCCGCTGTTCTAAAGGGAGCTCACGCTACATAGTTTTGGCAATTACAGCATGTTTTATATCTAATTACCTAGTATTCAGCTCAAATTTCCAACATCTGCTTTGTGAAATGATCAGTATGGTGCCTAATGACAGAGTGGGCCCCACCACCTACTGCCTTTTCATTCATTGTCTTTTCTCTCTGATTGCCGTCAGAGCAAATACATACAGAGGCGTAATCAGACATGGTAATACTACATTCTTCAGACTAACTTTACTTGCCCAGGCATAACAGATGCCAAGATACAGAATCGCTGGAGTGTACTCACAAGTCTCTGAGCAATTACAAATCTGTCAATCTACATAATGTAGAGGAAATGCGTGACGTAAACAGCTGGAGACTGGGGAGCCACTGCCAAGTAAGAAAAGCAGAAAATGGAGCAGGGGTTAGAGGAAAGAAATGGGGGAATAGAAGGAGGAAAGAAATGCGTGAGGCAATCATCAATAACGAACCAGCAGATTCAATTCATTTGGATGTGGAAACGACTATGATTTTTATTTTTGCAGACATTTTGCACAGTTCAGCATCCGATCCAAGCATCCTGCTGATTCACCTGCTCCACGTGTCTCCTCTTTATCTTCCCCTGAGCTGCTGCCTGGCTACCAACCACCCGTAACCAGCCTGCCTAAGCACCCTAAAGCCCCATCCTGGCACCCCTCAGCCCCCGCAGAGCCTGCAGCCCCCCTGCCACCTGCCTCTTCTCTCCTGCCTCGTTCCAGCCAGAGACCAACCCTGCCCAGGACTGCAGCACCAGGCCTGATTGTTCAGATTACTGATAATTAGAGGAGCAGATTAGAGCCCAAGTCTCCAGATGGCCGAGGTGAATCCCTTCCTAACAAAAGCACTGACAGACACATTTACAACTCGCTGCTTAAAGCAAGATTCATTAGATCAGCAGAGACATACTGACTGCTCACGGTAAGTTAATGTACTGTGTATGTGTTACAACATTATTATAAGTAACTATATAAAAAAATACATGAAGTAGGTTGCTAAACTTTTCATTCCAAAAATGACATGTACAAACTCTTCTGTGTAAAAAAACATGACCTTTTTCAACCTGTCAGCGACTGATGGCATGCAATTAAAACTCATTAGATTAGAGTAATTTGCCATCTTGAGACATTCATTTGCAAAGAAGGAAACATTAAAAACTGAAATTATTGAAAATACCAAGTGATGAGCATCAGCTATAAATAGAGATGTGCACAGATACAGAAAAGCACCAAGTTCCAAAGTTCAAATTATTTATTCATAAAAACATACAGAGTTACCATCCTAGTCAACCAACTGCATTTACCAAAACACTGGAAACATGTATCTATAAAATAAAACAATAGATAAAAAACAACATAAGACTGCATTGCAAAATAAAAACTGTTTAAAAAAGTGAGGGTGTAAACTAAAAACCATAAAAGCATAAAGACGAGCCAGTTTTTTAAATAAAATCAAAAATATGACAATCCCCCTTACACAGAACTTGAATTTGTGATCATTTTGTGACTTTTTAGTGAATACATTTTATGTTGGCTTGCTGTACTATGCAACTATTTGGTCAAGGAAAACAATAAATTAGATATATAAAAATATATAAACTGTATATGAATAAAGAAATCTGGAGCAAAAACACGTCATTAGTACTTTGACATTTAATAAATGGCCTGTTGGGCTCCAACTGTCCAAAAGATCCTTTAATCCAGGTCAGTTTAATTGGTGGCCTGTTAGTTGAATCCGACCTTTAAGTGACCTCAACCCAGCCCTTTAAATCAATCAATCAATCAATAATAGATATAACAAATATATCAGAGTGATTTTTATTTAAATAACCTGCTAACATTCTAAGTTTATGTCTACATTACATGACAGTCCACATGTTTATTAGATGATCATAATTTGATTAGGCCGTTCATTGTTTATGTCTGTTGTTAAGAAGAGAGATTGTAAAAGGTTTTAACTCAGGCTGGTTAAGCAGATGGAATGAAAATAATTTTTTTGTAACATTTTGTTTATTATAACACTTTCCAATATTCTTTCCTGTACTTTTGTACATAGTGTTTCTTTTCCAATTATTTAATCAATCAATCAATTAATTAATTACTTAATTAAGTGGGAACAAAATAAAAAGGAGTATGAGTAATTGAATAGACCTGCGTTAATCCATCCATGTCATCAGCACACAATTTTAATTGCATTATGTCGTATTTGTAATGAAACAGTTTGCATCTTTTAAAATGCCAGTTGCAGCCAAGTCTGACGGGAAGTCCAACTGTCTTCCAACGGCTTCCTGAGTTGGTTATTGTCACAACTTCCACCTCACTTTGCCCAATCAGGTATTTCCCTTTTCCTTGCAGGCTGCTCCTGCTGCAGTCCTTGTGCTTTTCTTCACATAAAATGTTTACAGTCTCTATAGCACATGAATATGAGGAACTTTGCCCTTTGAATGATCCTTTTTGTTGCTTTCCTTTTTAATCCCGTAACTTGCTTCTGACTCACTGCCTTTATAACTAATTTCATGCTTCCTATCTTGCTTTTACTTTATTCTCTCTGTGTCTGGGAGCTTAAAAGAGAAAAGAACGGACTGTAAAGTCAGAGAGAATAATAAAGAGACAACATGGAGAGACAGAGCGATATGAGAAGATACAGCACTGTAAATCACTAATGACCTAACCTGCTCTTCTCCAGCTGCTAGGCCTTGTCCCGTGTTAACATCCCTCATTGTCTCCCCCTGTTGAGTATGCCTGCCCCCCTGACTTTGCATGACGGAGTCCCCGTGGTCTTCAGGGGGCCAATATGTTTTGTGATAGCTGCTCTCTGCAGGTGATGTGTGTGTGTGTTTGTGTGTGTGTGTGTGTGTGTGTGTGTGTGTGTGTGTGTGTGTGTGAACAGGAGTAGGAGGAGGAGCAGTGGCGGTACACATCTGACTCAATGCCTGGCTCACTATAAATAACCCAACACACAATGAGATAAAGCTGCCCCAAGCCAGCGCTACTGTACTCTGTGCATATGGGCTTACATGGTGGCGTGGGCGAACTGTGTTGTTGTCAAGGACAAACACAAACACAGCAGGGCTCAAGCTCATGTATGTACACATGTGCAAATTGACAAAAGCATCCAAAGCTCTTGGCTGATGTTCATACATAACATCCACACACGCCCTTCACATGCATACGTCACATATTGATGGAGAAAGAAAGCATTTTTAAGCCTCAGGCTGCTTCTCCACTACATCCTCCTACTGGCTGACGCTACACCAAGATAATTAGCAGCATGGACAGATTATGAAGCAATGGGCCCCTGGGCACAGACATGTAAAAGGTCCCCCCTTCCCTCCTGCACAGAAGCTGGTCCCCCAGACTGAAAGAGACACAAAATGATGTGATGCAGTTGTTGTTTGTAGTAGGGTTGGGCCAAAGGACGATATCAGCCCTCGTCCATCTTGTTTTTGACAAGTGGGAAAATGGAGAAAATAAAAAGAAGCTGTTGCTGCTGATCATTGCACTACACAGCGCAAGTCTCCATGTCCGTTTATGATTTTCTTGTTAAACCAGCCCTGTTAGACGAACCCAAGACACTTGGTTACACCGCTGACAGCCGGGTTTCTTTTCTGCAGATGGCATTTAGTGTTTCCATCAACAAAAATATTGTCATCCATCGCAATGTTTTACTTTTTTTTTTTTTTAGAAATCGCCCAATCCTAGCTTATAGTCATTTTATAACTTTTTGTCATAATTTTGTGTCTCTTTGTGGTTGTTTTGCTTCTCTTCATTGTTTTGTGTCTCTTTGTAGACATTTTGTTTCACTGTGGGTTTCACTTTGTGTCTTTTTGTGGTCGTTTTTCCTCTTTGTGGTTGTTTTGTGTTTCTGTAGTCATTTTGTGTCTCTTTGTAATTGATTGTGTCTCTTTGTAGTCATTTTGTGTCTTTTGTGTGGTTGTTTTGTTTCTCTTTGTAGTGAATTATGCCTCTCTGCTGTATTTGTTTCTCTTTGTGTTTGTTTTATTTCTCTTTGTTGTTGGTGGTCTCTTTGTAGTAACTTTGTGTCTCTTTGTTGTCATTTTGTGTCTCTCTGTGGTCATTCTCTGTCTCTTTGTTGTCATTTTGTGTCTCTTAGTGGTCACTGACACCTGACCCCTCAGGTACCTGGGCCTGTGCTCGGTGTGCTCACTCAGTGAACCATCCATGATTAGCAGCAATGAGGCTTTTCTACATTAGCACGGACTTCTATTATTGCTGTCAAGAGAGGATGAGGGAGGCAAATGGCTTGTTTGCCTGCTAATGCATTTTTAACTGATCACAAAGAGGAGCGAAAAGAAGGCAACCAATTAGATCTAAAACCTCACAGCTCCGAGTCATTAGCCTCACACAGGAGGGCTGTTGCATGTCTTCTCCTAGCAACTTCCCTCCCTCTGTGCATGAGTGTGCCTGTGTTTGTGTCAGTGTGCATTCGGAGATGCCAACTGCCTGCTCAGCATATTTGCGAGACAGGGAGTGTGCCTAGTTCGTTGCCCCCCGTGTGGCCCCCGTACCAACCCAATGCTGGCCCACCCAACACGGAGGCCCAAAAACACTCATCCACCCTCTCCTCCAAACAAGCAAAAACAAAACAGAGCTAAAATATACTGGCATGTAGACAAGGTACCGAGGCTGAGACGATATAAACAAGCGCAAAGCCGCAGATGGTTGCAGCTGAATGAGCAGGAACAGCAGACAACATCTGATTGTACACTCAGTCGAAGATGTTGAGGAAATGACTCACTGTAGTGTTGTTTGTTGTCACTCTTAATGCATGTGGTATGTCTATTCATAAAAGAGGACGCAGACAGGGAACCTGCGCTGCTTCTAGTCAATTTTAAGACACAGCTTGTGATTCACATAAAGATGAGGCAGAAAATACCACTTTTTATGTTGAAAAATATCAGTTTCCACCCTTTTCTGTTAACGTAATCGTACTACAAATCAATATTAATCCCAACTACCGTGTGGATCTGTTTCTGCCTGGTGTAACTGAATATCTGTATGTGTGTTGACAGAGCAGACGGGGCACAGAGGAGCACATTACAGCACGGCCCAGTGAGGGCTTTGTTTGTCAGGGCAATCCAGCACCTCTTCGAATAACAGGACACTTCATGCTGGAGTTACTCAGGAAAAGAGATAAGACGGGAACACCAAATCCTTCTCGCTTAAATACTCTCCCGGTCTCATCTCACTTCCACCAGGTTATCTGTCTCACTGTCTCTCTGCTTCCTTGCCCCATTTTCCAATCCTTTTTTTTTTCCTTTGACGTACATCCGTTCCTGTTCTCCTTCTGCTCTCTTCCTTTCTTTTTTCCAAATCGGGGGAAGCGATGACCCAGCTGGCTACAAGACAAGGGGATCAAAGCAGGCCGAGCCAAGGCATGTTGCCACGAAGAGCTGCCTAAAGTAACAATAGCACCACAGGAACGTAACATGGGTCAAATCACTGCCTCAAGGAGGAGGTAACAGTCTTGTGCTCTCAGGGCACATCTCTTTTTCCCTTCATGACAAGAATTTAAAGAGATAATTTGCATCATTTGATGTAGGGTTGTATGAGGTACTTAATGATTGTCATTTGGGAGAAGCTACAGTAGATGACGGTCAGCACACCACCAATTTGAAGAAGCAGAGAGGGGCACCAGCATGGAAGCTAAGCAATATGCTGCTGCTGACAAAGTCAGGAACAAATCATATTTTAAGTTCAGCTAAAAAAAAATCTCTAATTTTAGAATATTTTGACTGCTTTACTTTGCCATCAGACAGCCTTTTCTGAAAGGAAATCACCATTATAAAAGCCAAATATTGCTCTCTCCAAGCCAACCAAAGTTTATAAGCAAAATCTGTAACTGTACCATTGCCTCAGTTAGTTTATTTGTGTTATTGTGGGTCCAAGGATAGTTTGGATTCACTGAACTCATACAACAACACAAACAAACTAAAAGATTAAGGCAACAATAGACCAGCAACTCCTGTATTCTGCAAAGTAAAATTGCTGATTTCATCTCTGGAGTCAGGTTGGCTTGGAGAGAGTGATATCAGGCTTATATAATGGAGAAAAGGCTGTCTGACAGCAAAGTAAAGCAGTGAAAATATTCTAAATATAGTGTACATTTAAACTGATATTGTTTTAATGTGGAACTTTTTTTTTTTTAATGAACTGCACAAGCTCACTGAGAAATTTTATTAACTTCAAACCTCGTGGGAGAAGTATAAATATATGAATAAATAAAGTAAATTATTAAATTAAGTTTCATGTGTGGTGAGCAAATAATGCAACCTGCTATTCTGGATTTTTCCAAAAGACAGAGAAGCAAAAAACTTCATGGTAAAATATCTTTATTGTAACGCTCTGGATAGAACAGACATACCACTATGGTGACACAACTAGAACCTGCTTCTTGTATGAGCAGGCGTGCTACACTTTTCAGCCACAAGTTTCACAACGGAGCATCAAAAAAGAGGGAAGAAAAAATAAACCCAAGCAGCTTTTCATCACAGCCTGGCCCGCGCGGACCTCTCTGCTGCTGCTGCCGCTTTTCAATGTCGGAGTGTCAACACTTCTTACACATTTTCTGTTGAATGTTGAGTCTCAAGGCAACTCATGGAGGTAAAGAGCCAGAGCGATTTGGGACACTGATGCCTGAAATTTCACACATGAGGCGTGTCTCTCCATGCCTGTGCTAATGACTGACCTTGGCGCTCCTGTGTTGCAGTAGTGTGTGCCGGAGGACAGTGACAGAGGAATGCTGTCTGCGCTGTGACTGTGTTTGTTTGGGCTGAAGAGCCACTGCAGGCGCGGTATTGTCCCACTCTCTGAGGATTCGTCATGCATTCCAGACCGCAACAAAAAAAAATCATCTGTTTTCCAGGAAGGGAGCCACATAAATTTTTCAACAGTTTTTTGTGAAGCTCATCAGCTATGCTTTTATCTAGGCCAGGCTGAGATCAGGTTTAGAGGTCTTATACTAAGGTAATTAGCATGGGATAATCTCTTGGTAAAAAACTTATATGAGTCAGAGTTTATGAAACAACATGTGACTGCCTCACTTACATAAATAGAACCTTCAATGTTATTCAAGTGCAAATTATGCCGATTTGTCTGTCTGTTTTTATTGATTACAGGCAAAAACTATCTCTAATCTTGTGAAGCCTTTACAGCTACAGTATTTCACTGTCCTGGATTTTTCAAGATTTTTACTGTAAGTAGTAATTAGGTCATTTATTGGCAACAAAATGAGGGTTTTGTACTCTGCTTTGACAGAGCCTGTTATCTATGCATGTCCTCATTTCTATCCTGGCTCTGTTTTCTGGTCAACTGCTCAATACAAAAAAGAAAAAAGAAGGAAAAATGTGGAGAGAAAGTGGAAAAGCAGATGGGTGGATGAGGGGAAATGGTGCCCAAGGGCAGAGTGTTGAACATTTAATATGAAATGGAGTTTAAGTCCGTGGACATTTCCTTTAATGGGAAATGTTGAGATGTGAATTTGAATTGGTTTTTCTTGTGATTGAGTTGCATTGTCAGTGTAAATTAAAAATTTAAACTGCACCATTTTCCTCATAGATTCTACTGAATGCCATTCAATGCTGGGAAAACATTTTGTCATGGATGGAAAATACACCCCGAATAGAAAGAAAACATCTTTTTATTTGACAAATCAATTTGTTTTTTCGCTGAACACTTTTAATTTCAGTGTCGTCTTCTACGCCTGCTGCGACACACTGCAGCAGGTCTAACATATTGACTCAGATGTCAACAGCACTTCATCACACTGAAACACACAACATTGCGGTTTCTAGACATTTTCAGAATACATTTATTATCACTGTCAGACACTCTGCCAAAGCTACAACCTGACACCTTCGAGTTCAGGAGAAATCCTGCACTATACTGCCTCGTGGCTCAAAACTCATTCTATACTCAACCTCTTATTCATCAATCTCACTACAGCATCTACATTTTGTTTTGTTTTTTTCCCCTGACTGCGTCTGCATTTTCACATCATCAGCTGGATGTGGTGTTGGATTTGTGCCTTCAGTTTGTGTTTTAGTCTGAGGTATATGGTGTGCAGACCGGTCCTGAGGCTGTATCTGGAAACCTTTTTCTTAACTAGCACCTTTATAACTTAAAGGAGAAATATGTAATATATTCACTGCACTAAATCATTAACAGACAATTATGTGTCAGCAGAGATTAATGAAACATACCAAATTGAAATATTCGATGCGACAGCCAGCATGTTCTCCTTTGGAATTTCCACTCCAGGCCAGAATAACTGTTATTGTTTGTCCATGTCTCAGTTATTGTTAAAATTAAAGCCAAATGTTTGCCAGATGAGTAAGTGTCTGTTTATGAGTCATAAGAAATCATTAATAATCTGTTAGAAGGAATAGATGTTTATAATGGTTAGATTAAGCAAAATGTTGCTGAAATACAACTCCAGAGTTTGTATTTTCAGAGTATTGGGCTTTTGTTTTCAAGGTAACAGCTTGCCTCAACCATAGATCATAAATTTAAAAGGGATTCAAATTATTTATTATACAGTCAGTGGCTCTAACTTGCTATCTGGTCTGTAGTCCTCATTCTTCAGTGTTAGAGACTTACATATTTCTCATTTAAGTTATACCTGCTCACTATAAACCACCCTCACATCACCCCTGCTACAGTGCTAAGAAATCATTGGGCTACAGCGTAATCTTACCCTTTCTTATGGGTGTTCATTTACAGTGAGTGAGAGCGATCATCAAATATGCAACAGCTTCAACTAATACTGAACTGAGTATTAAGAATAACATTATTGTTTACAGAACACTCAAAACGTGATCCACTAAAGTGACTACCACTTTTTTCCTCTTTTTTTGGAAACATGTAGTCATGGTGTAGGCCTCCACTGTCAAACTGCTCTTAGATATGCAATTGAGCAAATAAATGTCAAATAAGCACAATGAGCCAAAAAAATAAAAAAAATAAATAAGAGCAGTGGGCTGCGAGTGATGTAACACCTTCCATCTCCTCTGTCGTCCCAGCGTGGGTGATTAAAATACTGAAAGCTCCTCTTGCACAATCAATACACACACTTCATCTGGCGTCCTTTTTTTACTCTTCCTGTCTGGGATCTCTTGATATTTGAGCTTTCATCATTGTTTTTTTTGTTTTTTGTTTTTTTAAATCAAAGCCAGTTCCTTGTTGATTTGCCCCACAAACACCACATACCTACAATCCACTTTTGCCCTTCAAAATAAAAAACAAAAATCAATGCATTTTTTCCCACCTGTCCATGTGGCTGTATCATCACAACCTTCATTCATTCATAACAATGACTGCACAGATAAATTACTCAATGGCTAGGGCTGGGTATCAAACTTTGATACTGTTATGGCACCAACTGAGTTGCTTCAATACGTTGAAAAACGCTTTGCCATTTTACACCAAATTTTGAAACCTAAGGAGTAAATCTCATCAGCATCAGTGAGCCATTAAGCCCACAGCATGCTTGTACCAAGATTTTGGTGACCGGATTCCTAATGTTATACATCGTATAACTTTATGCCCAGAGATGGTGATCATTTTGTTGTTTTGAACAGCTTTCTTTTAAAGTGAGTAATTATACCGCAATGCATAAAGTAATTTTCTTTTTGTTACAACAGATTTGGTACAATAAATAGTATCGTTCAGGAACCAGTAGTGATGCCAAGGTATCATACCCATAAAAGTATCAAAACTTTTGAACACTACCCAGCCCTATCTATGGCACGTTCCCAATCACATGGTACTAGACACATTTAACAAAAACTGAGGGAAATTAGACTTTTTTTCTTGTGCTGGGGCTGCTCATGTCCCTCAAGGCTGATAAGATGTCCAATTATTTGGTAATTTAGTTCAGAGGAGCAGGAGAGAGTCCGATCTGCAGGCAAAGTATAGCACTGTACATCACGGCGTCTCTTTGAAGCCCTTTCCCTTATGCCCCCTGGTTCAACAGTTGGATAGACACACCAGGGCGCTTATTTTAACAAAATTAGCTCTTGGATACAGTATTGTGCTTCACCAAGGCAGATGCAATATATAGATTACAAAATGGAAATAGTACATAGAAGGTGTCAGTCTCTGCAGGAAAGGCGGTGGGGTTTTCTGTGGTTGAAGGACTGGGGGACTACAACTAAAAGCATAAGCTGGACCTGAGGATGAGGGGGGGATGGATCTGGGGTTGAAGGGGGAGGGGGCTGCAGATTGGACCTGCAGAAGAGTCAAAGCAGCTGCTGGGTTCTGTTCATGGGAGAAAAGCTGGAGGCTGCAGAGAGAGATGGAAGGGCACAACATCTACGGTACATCTACTGGTGCAGGAGCCGTCAGAGATAGGAGGACAGGATGGCTGGAGACGGGGTGGGGGACCGGGGGGATAAAGCCGATAGTCTCACTCACGGTAGAATACATATTCAGTGTAGCTGGTCCAGATCTTGTCGTCCGTCTGCTCGTGGGCAAAGGCGCAGGTTCCTGTGGAGTTACAGGCCACCATGTGGAAGCCTGCGTCCGCCAGCTTGTCAAACGCCTGCTCCAGAAAGGTGAACTTGAGATAGTAGCGAGACGTGTAGCGCTCAGGGGGGCGGTCGGGGTCGCGGCTCTCATTCAGCGTCTCCCCAAACACCTCTTTGGCCAGAGAGGTCTTCCCACACACCATGATCCGTGCCACACGCCGAAATTTGGCGTCAGTGTGGCTGTCACGGCCCAGGGTGTACGATCCGCGGTAGCCGATAGTGATGAACCCAGAGCGTTTGCTGTCCATGGCACCGGGCACCAGGCTGGCACAGGCGGCAGCGGCAGCACCCAGCGAGCCGAGGTTACGGGCCGTGTCAATCCCAGGCGAGGAGTCCTCTGGGTCGCTCTGACATCCCTCGTCGCCAAGCGAATTCTGCTTGCTGATTTTGGGCGCTAAGAGCTTGACGAGCTCAGGCAAGTTGAAGTACTCAGCCTCCCTCTGCAGGCGCCCACGCTCGGGGAAGTGGTCCGGAAGAACCAGCTGCTGGTCCCGCATGTAGTCCAGGATGTAACGGAACAGGAAACCATCACGGTCCACGAAGAAGCGACCCTTGGTGTCCCTGGCCAGTCCTTTGGTTGACTTCCGACTGAACATCTCCCCCAGCAGGGAGTCTGGCACACTTGTGAGGGTAGAATAGCGGGTTATGTACACCTGGCCACCAACATTGAGCTCTATGATCTCTGGGAAGGGGACTTCCTCCCCAGACATGCCACTATCTGGCAGAGCCATGGCTTACTCCTGTTTCACTCTGATGCAGGTTTAAAAACTCTTGCTTGTAGTGAAAGTTCAATTAATCAATCAATCACAGGAGTTGGGGAAAAAAATGCTTTTCGGTTGGTTGGCGAGGCCTGTGCCTGTCAAAACGTTCAGGTCCTGCTGCGGTGGATCACCTCTGGTAACAGCAGCGCACAATTGGTATGCGCGTAATAAAAAGCTGTCCGCCACTCTCACGTCAAAGCCAGCAGCAACAAACCAGTCACACAAAACACTGCACCCTATATTCTAACTACAGCTTTCCTCCATAATTACTAAATCATAGCGCTCAGTGTTTCAGGCAGTGGCGAATAATGGAGCCGTGATGTCCAAGTCCTTTACGCGCACACAGACGAAAGATCCTGAGAGTGAAATTCCGCTTGTCACACCAGTTCTCTGAGCAGGAAATTTTGCACAACTGTTCATAACGGCTTCTCTTACTCTAGTGTCGCTCGGTCGTCCTGGTGCAAACAGGATCAGGTGGCCCAACTTCAATTAGGCAATCCATAGTTGGGGACCTCCACGGGCACCTCGATGGAGAAGAGCCACGAGACGAAGACGACGTTGAACATGTAGTGGGAGGCGATGAAGGTGAACAGAAAGATCTCCATGGCCTCCATCGCCCGCCGTTCAAATGTGGTGGTGGTGGTCAAGTGTTCGGTGCCTCCGCTCCTCTCTCCTGTCTGTCAGACTGTAACTCTGCTGCAACGTAACGGAGGATACAGCGTTATTCAGCCCCGGTTAACCACGCCCACACGCGGTGACGCGCCTCTGCTGTGATCCAGGTCAAAACATCCTGGAGATGATCAGGTCCTTTACTGTATCTGCTTCAAGTGTGCATGTTTAATAAAGTCTCACAGTTATCCTTAAAGTTTTACTGAAATCCTCACCTTTATACCATACATGCCATACAAATACACAAAATGCATTTAAAGGAGCCTCATTCTGGGAGTTTGTTCCTCTAATTTTTTTAATTCATGCATTTCATAAATAAGCCATCCATACATGGAAGCACAGTAACCAATCCTGAGGTCTCAGCATCTATTCATGTAGTTTTTGCTTGTCAGTGCACACACTGCACTGAATAAACAGAAAACAACACTAACTGAAAAATAATAGTGGCCTCCTACTGCCAAATTCTTATTTAGCTGGAATCTCTTTATAAGACAGGCACTGACTTAAACATAGGTTTGCATTTAATTTTGATGAATTTATTTTGGGGAACACTCTCGGGGATCAGTGCAGTCAGTGTCTCTCAGAAGAAGAATGGGAGAACAGTGACATCTAGTGAATACTCAAGAGAAAATGATTTTCTCTCACATGACATTAATAACTATGGATTATCCCTGATATATAGAGTTATCTGAGTATTATCTTAGAGTACAGCATTCTAGTTAAAGTTGAAGCCCATTGTTAATATATACACATAACTTTTAATTATTTATGTTAATATTTACTTGTGAATTTATTTTACTTACTTCAAAGTATGCTGATATTTTTTGGTACTGTAATGTTTCTTATTAATATTCTCTATATCATTTATTTGGCTATAGAGATATTGGAAGGGGTAGGTCAATGGGAGTTATTTATAATAAGAAAATGTCCTAAGAAATTTCTCATAATCTTCATGTTATGACAATGTTGGACACAAATATCAGTTTAAGAGACACAAAAGAGTTTAAGACATGTTCATACATGATTTTGTGGCATCACAGCTGGTTTGGAAGCCAGTCTTGGTCCAATATTCAACTTGTATAAGTGTGATGTGGAAACTTGAAGACTCCAGTACACATGCACTTATAATGGACCCTCAGAAATAAGCCATGTGCAGATTTGAAATGAAAAATAACTGCATATTCATAGATTCTGGATCATTCAAGAAGAGAGGAGTAGATTGAATTTTTAGAATTTTTAACTGGTTGATTAATTTTTGTGGAATAACCATGTTAAATACAAATTATTACTCAAAGCACGAGATTTTTATGCATGTCAGGAGGAGGGATCTTCAGTTTTTGTTCCCATTTAGCATTTATGAGCACTATATAAATAACTTTATATATATAATACTACAGTCTAGATGTACACAGATATGTGCATGCATTTGTTAACAACAGTAACTCCTCTTGTTATGAGTGGAGGCTGATGGAAAATCAGATATTTTTTATTTTTTATTTATCTTTCTTTGACCGGGACAGAGCCATTAAGACACCATATCTCTTCAGCTGGGGGAGTCCTGGTCAAGATGAACAGCAGTAAATACAAGTAGAGCAAACAACAATCATATTAAATATACAACACAAAAAACACAAGAAACACAAGAATACAAAATATACATTGAAAAAACATATAAACACACAAGAAACACAATACAAAACATACATCACAAAAACATACAGAGACACAAGAAACAAATACTGAACCTTCATGGATCTGGAGCTAAGAGAGAGAGAGGGAGAGAGTTACCCAGTTCATCAGTTTCTTCTGATGATCTTGTGTTAAAGCTACTGGAGTAATATGTCACTGAGTTGCTGTATACTAGGGTGATTTACTGAGTAAAGATGAATGGAAATATAGTAAAACACAATTGTAACAATATAAAAGATGAAGTTAGAATTGTTACTTTTGCATGAGCTTTCAGCTGTATCACACGGTCTTCATCAGATGATTCTGGTGCGGTTGTCATGGAGACACATCTGTTGGACACAATCTGAGTAGCTGTTATGATTTCATCCATAGCACTTTTCAGGCTTGAAAAGTTCATAATGAGCATTAATTCTTGATATTAAAAAAAGCAGTTTGACAAGACAATCCCACTTACTAACTTCTGAGAGAGATTTTTCAGATTCATCAGATAACACCTCCTACAGCCAAAGTGTGAAATAAGCAGCACGGGTGAGTCAGAGAGACCTGTACAGTCAACAGGCTGCTAGCTATTTATGCTCTATGTCCTTCTCTTTCTCTTCTCATGTGCAGTCCAGCACACAGTCCTTTTTCCAACTAATCAGCGGGCCAATTTCGCCCATCTCTGAGCATGCTGGCACTGATTTCCCTGAGGGCCCCGCAGTCTCCAGCTGGCTGGCAGCACTGCAGCCTGGCCATCGACAATCTGGATGGGACGACTCTGGTTATGTGGGCCACCACAGGATCTGGAGGTAATATGGCAGTGCTGTCTGCCAATGAGATGAGTTGATGACACAGTCCCAGCTCCATTTGCTGTTCCCTTTACTGAAATATGCACGAGCAATATGCTCTGTAACACCAGAATCCTGCGCAGTCCAAAACAAAACATCCAAAATAATAAGCTCTGGCACAGAACCCTATCTAAATATTTGGGATTATGGTCAACTATTAACTCATGCCAGAGATTTAAAATGATTAAACTGGTGAAATATTTGTGTTTGAATCATCACCTTTTTTTACTCTGCACATCAGCATGTGACTCTGGATTTTACTTGCAGTTTCATCACTCTAATCACATCCAGACCACAGCCCATTGATCCTCAGAAATATGGACAAAACAACTACATCAAATAAATTAGTTTGACCTTCTGCGGTGGCTGGATTATCTGTGTACGTCTGTCAATTCTCATCACGGTGATGGCCTTCGGAGGCTGTTAGGTGTTTGATGCGCCGCTGTTTCAAAAACTGTAGAGAAGAGGCCTGCAACCCATGGGAGAGAGATAGTGGCTCAGCACACTCAGACAGGAAATGGGAAAATGTACTGACTGCTGTTGCTAAATCTGCATGTATTCAAGAGAAAAAAACAGCCAGATGCCTCATACTAAATTCTTGAATCACACAGGGAGAGAGAAGGGTTACTCAGGGAGGATTTTATGGACATGTCTGCATATTGATCTCAGCAGTTTGTGCTGACAGATGCACCAGTATGTGATTTATGAGATGTTCTGCGGGATCAACAAAAATGAACAGGCTGTTGCATCTATTTTCTCAGGTGTTTGCGGTGCCCATACGAAACCACCTGCACAGCCTCATTTCCCTCAGTATGATGTATCATACATCTTTCAAGACAGGTGACATGGAAGGGAAACAGGACATGACTGAAACACATTTTGTTGAAAGAGTCAAACCCCCCTGTGAGCGTTGGAGTGGAGGGAAAAGATGCAGATGTTTATTTAATAATGAGACTGAGTCGGCGTCGAGAGCAGTCACTCTGACAGATGTACAGCACAATAATGACATTAATGTGGACGTTTAACCAGGAAGCTCGTCAGCACCCACGCGCCAGCATTATTACTGCAAAGTTTTAAATCAAATCAGTTTATTCCACTTTCCTCCTGACTCACTCAGTGCTTTTCCTCTCTTTCTAAGGTTACACCCAACACATTTAACCAGCCTGTTTGTTTTCTCCCAAGCCACCCCAAAACCAATCACTTCCTCCCTATAAAATAAATAATGTATATGACTTTAACAAATGTGGTTCCACACTCATCGCTATCTCTCATATTGATCTTTCCCCTCTTGGCTCCAACCAGTTCTGAAGGCTGTGGTTTGACTTTGAAGTGATTGCATTACTGAAACAGGCTGTTTGAACCTGGGAAACATACTATTTGAAATGTAGGTTTTCAGTTAAATTAAAATAGAATTCTGTTTCCAGATTGATGTCTGCTATAAATGGCCCACAAGCCACGTTATCAGTTTGAAAGCTTCCAGTTTACCAACTCCAAACCTCACGTTTACTTATGCGTTTTGACCTCTGATGGAGGTCTGACTGGAATTAAAATGTTGTCTGTTTCAATGACTTTGTGGTTTGTAGTCAGTATGTAGGCATCATTCTTTTAATCGATGCTGTTTTATACCTCTGCATCTTCATGTGATGTGTGCATAATTGGCTTTTATTCACAGAAAACATCTGACATGTCACAGGAGGAAAAGCAAAGGTTTAAATAATCAAATTAATGACAGCTGAATTTTGTTTAGCTGCTTCAGTTTCAGGGTCATGGTATTGTAAATGCTCAGGTAGCAGTAACCTTTAATAAACACAAAGCCATTTTTGGTCAAAAAATTAGAAAAAGGAATCTGTCTGAAGCCAGAACTATTAAATTCTCTATTTTCCTCTGAGACTTGACTTTTTTAGATTTGGCATTCATAGCCTCATAGAGACCCTGGACTAGCCACCAGCTACACTGATCAGGCATAACATTATGACCACTGACAGGTGAAGTGAATAACACTGATTATCTCTTCATCATGGCACCTGTTAGTGGGTGGGTTATATTTGGCATCAAGGAACATTTTGTCCTCAAAGCTGATGTGTTAGAAGGAGAAAAAATGGGCAAGTGTAAGGATTTGAGCGAGTTTGATAAGGGACAAATTCTGATGGCTAGACGACTGGGTCAGAGCATCTCCAAAACTGCAGCTCTTGTAGGGTGTTCCTGGTCTGCAGTGGTCAGTATCTGTCAGAGTGTGGGCTGATCCAACAGACGAGCTACTGTTGCTCAAATTGCTGAAGAAGTTAATGCTGGTTAATGCTGCACAGTGCATCACAGTTTGTTGTGTATGGGGCTGCAGCCTCAAGTTGCAGACCCTGATGCATGCTGGCTCACACAATCACTATTGACTGCGTCAAAGCCAGTGAAGCTCTGATCTCTCTTTGAAGCACTTGAAAGACCTCTGCTTGTACAGTATGTATTGAATGTACTTCTTCAGTTGGCGATGCTCTTAGTGTTGCGGGATTGCATCATAGCAAGTCGAAAAAATATTCCAAATATACCTGCATGCCAACAATGAGTCAAACTCACAGTGCAAAACTTTAGAAGACTTTGTGGTGTCTGGAGGCTGGAACTTTGAGATCGAATCAATTTCATTCTTTGCCAGCTGAACTACTCCGTCTACTGAGATAGTGCTCGCAAGATTGAGAAGTGCCACTCCGCCTCCTCATACACTAAATTCTACATCTATGCACAAGTGTCTGAGGATAAGCTGGTGATCAAGTGAAATGTTGACTTCCCTTTCACTGACCGATAAAAAGCTTGCTGATCACAGCAACCTCAGTTGCTTAGGCTGACTGGCATATTTCATCACTTTTCAATGGTTGGCTTACATTGTAGAACTACAACAAATGTTGAAATTGTGCTCCAAGGATCACTGTGTGAGCAGCTGTCTTGCTGAGACAAACTGTGAAGAAGAACATTTCGAGCTCCCAAAGACGATGAGGATGATTTTTATCTGGCCTTAACAATTTCACTGATCTACAGGGAGGCAAAAGGAGTATGGAAGTCATGCAGAGTAGAAATACGCTGATCAGCCACAACATTAAAACCACCTGACTAATATCGTAATATTGTGCAGGTCCCCTTCATGCTGCCCAAACCGCTCTAACCCATCCAGGCATGGACTCTACAAAACCACTGAAGCTGTCCTGCAGTATCTGGCACCAAGACATTTGCAGCACAATTCTTTAAGTCCTATAAATTGTGAGACAGGGCCTCCACATGCCCACTGTCTGCTCTTTCACCAGCAGACAGGTGTCACCATAGTCACTCTGAATGGCCTCACTCACAGCAAGCTGCAATGCACTGTGTTTTCTGACACCTTTCTATCAAAGCCAGCAAATTTTTATTCAAGTATCTCTTCTGTGGGATTAGACTGGACGGGCTAGCCTTCTGTCCAAATACACTTCAATGTGCCTTGTCACCCCTGACCCTGTTGCCAGTTCACTGGTTGTCTTTACTTGGATCACTTATGGTAGGAATTAACCACTCCATACTGAACACCCCACAAGACCTGCTATTTTGGAGATGCTCTGGCCCAGTCGTCTGGCCATAACAATTTGAGTCTTGAGCCAAGTTGCTCAGATTCAGTTTTCCTTCCTCCAAAACATCAACTTGAAGAACTGACTGTTCACTTGCTGCCCAATATATCTCATCCTGTGCTACATACCAATGTAAAGAAAAAATCAGTGTTGTTCACTCTACCTTTTAGTGGTTTTGATGTTGTGGTTGATTAGTGTAGTTCAAAACAAAAATCCTGCTTGATGCCCTTGAATCAGATTGGCCCATAACCTACTGTATGAATACGGGTGCATGGAACAGTCTCTATTCTGTCCATTCATTAAATTTAAAAAACTGTCACTCATATACAAAAACACATTTCATGGGGTGCCTGGACAGCTCAGTTGGTAGAGCATGTGCCCCATGTACAGAGGCTGAGTCCTCTACAGCGGCCATGGGTTTGACTCCCACCTATGGCCCTTTGCTGTGTGTCATTCCCCCACTCTCTCTTTCCATTTCCTGCCATGTCTTCAGCTGTCCTGTCATTAAAGGCATAAAATGCCCCAAAAAATATTAAAAACACATTTCACACAATCAAACCTCTACAATTACATATTTGCATGTACTTGTGTTAAATTGTGATAAAAATATAAAGATGATTCCTTTTTGTAGGACAAAGGACAAAAGGTGTAAAAAGATAATTGTTTATTTTGGTTCTTCCCCACCAGTAGTTTATCCACAATCAGACTGAAAGAAAATATAGACTAAGGTACACGAAATGCAGGGATTTTTAATATATACCACAATTAATTTCATGGAGACAGCATATGTGCATACTTTAAAGACTAATGCCAATATGATGACCACTGACTTCAAGGGAATAATCCCATGTTTGGGATTGGGTTGGGTTATTTAGGACTGGAGAACGAGGGTCTGGGAAACTTGTTAGTGAGCACAAACAAAACACAAAACCCAATCACTTATCCATAGAACAAAACAATAAATCTTTTCCACCCACCACTGTCAATGACAACTCAGTTTTGATGCAGTAATGGATCGTGCCCACTGGCTAGCGATTACACTCAAAAACGATCTTTACCATTACCAACTCACAAAGCTCTGTAATTGTTTATTATGTAGGGTTGCACACATGTAATTAAAATACAAAAAAAATGTTATTAAAGTGCTTTCTACTGACTCAAACACACAATCTCTGAGAGAATGGTATTGATACAGCATGTTTGAGAGTTAAAAATCACTTATTTTCTGATTAGTTGTGTTCATCATCAGTGCTTCAGGGAAATAGACCAACAGATGTAAGGCATGATTGTAATCAAATGGTTAGCTGAGAGAGCGCATCTGTGTCATAGGTACCACCACACATACGCAACTTACAGTGGCATTCAGATATAACAACTTCAGGGGTTATCAAATGTGAAGCAAACCATCTGTCAAGTTCATTTAATAATACACCTGTTAATTATCGACACCATCATGGCCGATATAATAGCAGATTTCTGTGTCAGAAATGTGTTTTGTACACTAAAGGGATATTCTACTAATACACCTATGTGCTGTTTCTCCTCCCTGTTAGACGCCACTGATCAGAATTTCTGACTCAACTTTTAAGACATATTTAACGGAATATAGTCTATATTATACATGATTAATTTAATGGAACCCCAACATCCAAAATATTGGAAGTTCAGCAGTTAGATTTATTGAAATATCTTTTTTTAAGGTGCGTAATGTGTGTCTACATCGTTCCAAACCATTTCTGAACTGATGAATGGTCTTGCCCCTTAAAGACCAAATGGCATTGAAAACATGTCAGGGTAAAAGCTGGTTAATAAGGGAAAGAGATACTAGTTGGTACTGCGGAGGCAAACATCTCTTATACTCATTCCATATCATCTGAAGAACTGGCATGACGTTCACGAAGCACCGCTTTCTGTTTTACAGGACACAGTCATCATCTTGCAGCATTTCAGCTGAGTGGGTATAAAAATATAGACATTTGAGACCCTGAATATATGTTCATATGTGATTTTCTGCAACAAAACAAAACACAATTTACAACTGTCCCACTCAGTGTACACACTGTCTTTTTTAGACTTCACCCCCATCTAAAATGTGTTCTTGCATTAGCCCTGGGGGAGGAGGTTTACACCCATTACAACACAGAACACATAACGGCAATTATAATGTCGTCTTTGTCAACAGCCTACTTCCATCATTTCTTTGTTAATACACTAAAATTACCTCTGGGTGTGTGACACAGATTTACTCAGGAAAGAGTAGTGTGTTTGTGTGCGCAATGACATTACATCAACATGTCTTTGTGATGCCTGGCTATGTGCTGGCTCTTCTCCGAAGGCCTCCTAAAGCCCTTGGTGCAGTAGTCGCAGCGGTGGGGGTAGTCCTTGGTGTGAATGGAGATAACATGGCGTTTGAAGCCAGAAGCGTCCGTACTGTTGTACTCACAATACTGGCACTGATAAACCTTTCTACCACTGTGTGTCTTCATGTGCTTCTTCAGCTCAGCCGGTTGCCGGAACCCTCTCCGGCAGCGCTTGCACTTAAAAGGGAGATCCTTCGTATGCAAGGACAGGATATGGCGACTCAAGGTAAAGGTGTCGGGAGCGTTGAAGTTACAATGCCGGCACTGGTGCACCTTGTTGCCCTTGTGTGTCTCCGCATGTTTCTTCAACTCCGAGGGCCTGTGAAAGCCTTTCTCGCACACGTCACACTGATGAGGGAAGTCCTTGGTGTGCACAGAGATAATGTGTCGTTTCAGGTCACTTGAGTTGGTGCTCTTGTGCTCACAGTGTGGGCACTGATGGGTCTTGTGGCCTTGCACCATCTCTATGTGACGCTGGAGTTCCCGTGCATCAGCGTAGGCTTGAGGACAGTGGCTGCACTTGAAAGGCAGATCTGCACCATGCTTGCTCTTGATGTGAGTCTTTAGGTTGGACTGATCTGCACAGCGGAACTCGCAGTGCGGGCAGTGGTAGGGCTTCTCGCCTGTGTGGGTCCGCATGTGTTTCTTCAGCTCCGACGGGTGGCGGAAACCCTTGGCGCACTCAACACACACATGTGCGAAGTTCTTACTGTGCACAGCAAGCAGATGACGGTTGAGAAGGCCCTGTTCAGCTGTCTCATAATCGCAGTACTTGCAGTGATGCAGTTTGGGCTCCCGATCTTTGACGATGAGTTTGTCGGAGCCCAGCGGGCTGGACTCGTGGTAACGCCGCGTGTACTCAGTGTATTCTGGAGAGCGCTCGCTGTTGTGGCTCAGCAGCTTATGACTTTCCAAGTGGTTGTGGAAACTGACCTTCTTGTTGGTGGTAAAGTCACAGTCTGTACACTGGTACTTCTTCTTAAGCAGGTGGTCCGGGTGGTTCTTCATGTGGCACTTGAGGAAGCCTCGTGAGCGAAACTTCTTCCCACATATGTGGCAGGGATAGACAGTCAAAGGCATGCCATCTGGTCCAATGATAACAGCTGCAAGAGAGGGTTGGAAAACAGAAGAATTTAAAATAATGTTAGCAACCTTTCAAAAAGTGTGAAATGTTTATTAAATGTTTATTATCAATTACAATTCTGTTCATCTGACACAACACAAATGCCAAATGACATAAAGTTCCTACAGGTTTCAACAAGTTGAATCTAAGAAAGACCATTATGAATTCAATTTAAGATCTATTTCACATTTATACCAGCAAAAACTCTATACTAATTTTAAATTATATTAAGAAATCTCTTCTTTCATACTCACAGCTCACCTATGTCTTCAGTGGTCTGATAAATTTTTAAATTTTAATATTTTTAAATTTGGCATCAGTTGTCATTGAGTCCATGCTCGTTTTGTCACGTAGTTGTTATAGCATGATCAATACAAATCTTTCCAAAAGTACATTCAACAGCAAGGCAATTCTTAAAAAGTAACATTTACTTCATAATCAGTTAACAATCAATTTTTAAGACCTATCAAAATTGCCTTTAACATGTTTTAAGACTTTTTAACCCTGTCCCTGACTTTTTAACTGTAACCCTAGCCCTGATCATCTCAGAATGTTATGCTGTTCATACCAGTCTGACACTGCCGCGTGTCTCCTTTCTTCTTTTTTTTAGCTTTAGGTTTGAGGGCACGGTTGGCGCCCATCCCCTCTCGGATTTGCAGAAATGGTGTAGATGCTCCATTCTTCACCTGATCAATGGTATTACCTGCACACAAAGTTTAAATTTAGTTATCAACAAGTTAGAAGACACATTTTTTATTGTGAAACATGCTGTATTATTATAGTGATAAAAAATATACTTTAGGTTATATTAAAGCTGCTACGAGCAATTTTGGAGAAAGGTAGTTGATGTGTGAGGTTCATTCTGAGGTCGTCAAATACCAATGTTCTGGGTTGGCGGCTTGCCCCGAGTTGGCAACCCAAAACGTCTGTATTTAATAACAAGAAATTGAGACTCAATCAACTATAATTTTTCAGAAGTGCTAGCAGCAGCTTTAGAAATAATGCTTTATCTATAACTCTCATATTATAAACACTTTATATATACAAGTTGTGACATTTGTTATATAACCTGTTCAGACATAGGCAAAAAACTCTGTTGTTGAATAAGTCATCTAAAAAAATGTTGAAGTACTGCAGCCACCTCTTACTGATCTCCTCACCAGTCAAAGACTGAGGGTCGACACATTCTACTTATTTACAGCCAGACAACTAGTCTGGGAAAACAGACTAAAAACTATTTCACAGAGGAACATACTGATGTCATCATCGTCATCATCATCACTGTCATCCTCATCATCCTCTTCTTCTTTTGGATGGTTCTTCACTGCCATGTAGACCATCTTGTCACGGCCAACTCCCAGTCTCCCTGATGATGCAGCTTCCAGGTCAGGATGGCCGTTCTGGTAATCATCCTCTGTTATTACCTCAGTTCCACCTGAGAAGAAAAAAAAAAAGAAAAAAGAAACCAAACAATTAAATCACAGCCATAATTCAGTTCAATAGGGAAGAATCTACAGCTAATTTCTTGTATTGCTGAAAGTGCTGAATGAGTTTCAGTTACTTGCCTAAATCATCATCTGCTTCAGCTTTGAAAATGTAGACTTTGATGACCTCTGAGCCATCTTCCTCTTTAGATTCCTTGTCTTCCATTACCTCAGTGCTGATCTCAAGGGGAGTGTCCCCTATGTCCAGTTTTTCTCCCACCTCATCCACTAGTAACACAAACAATGTTAGTTATTTAAAATCAGCAACGATAAAACATGACACTGCATAAGAACAGTGCTTATTAATATGAGTTATGTTATCAGAAGAAAGCCGTCTTACAGGAGATCATGAGGTAATCCTCAGAGCTGCTTCTTGCATCATCGTCCTCATCTGTCTGCAGGGGAACAGCCTCAGTTGGCAGCTGCTCATGGATTATGGTCTCGGAGTTGGCCTCTGTCACCATCAAGCCTTCTGACACAAGCTGGTGGTCAAGAGTGTTGTCCTGGTGCTCAGAAAGCAGCTCTGCCACAAACACCTGGTCTGGCATGTCATCGTGGTGGTGGTTAGAGTCCTGGATGAGGTCTGAGGTCAGCACATGGTGATGATGGGGGTCCAGTGCTTCTTCTATTGCAACTTCTGTGCCCAGAATATTATCAGGCATGATAACACTGTGTTCTGAGGACACCATGTCTTCGCTGGACATTTCATGGGCCTCTACCCCTTGTGACTGCAGACTTTCCACATCTACCTCAAGACCTTCGACAACCTCAGCTTCTAAACCCTCCACTTCTACTTCCTCCTCAAGGCCCTGAACAACATGAGCTTCCAGGCCCTCAACATCTACCTCAGTTTCCAGGCCCTCCACCACCTGCGCCTCCAGACCCTCCACTTCTACCTCACCCTCTAAGCCCTCGACAACCTGAGCCTCCAGCTCTACCACTTGTGTCTGTAGCTCCTCAACCACTTCTGCCTCCAGACCCTCAACATCTGCATGTAAGCTCTCCACCACTTCTGTCTCCAGTCCTTCGACCACCTCTGTCTCCAGGCCTTGAACCACCTGAGTCTCTAGGCCTTCTACCTCGAGCCCATGCTCCAGAAGGATGCCCTCGTCCGTCATCACATCAGAAAGAAGCATACCCTCAGGCACAGACACCACAATGTGCTCTCCATCAATGTGAGCCAGACCCCCCATGCCTGCAACTGTAAACACAAGATGCAGAGAGGGGGGCGTGATTAAATGTTTCAAACTACAAAATGACAATTTAAACAGCAACCAATTTGTATTTGCACAATCTATCTACAGTACAGACATCACAGCATCATGTCAAGTTTGTGAAGATGTATAAGATTCTTATGGTAGGTATACAGTGGAAATGTCCAAATTTTAAGAAATTACTGGACCTGCAACAATTAGATGATCACCACAGAACACAGACTATTGTGAAAATTTGTTTCATTCATTTTTCAAGCAAAAATGTCAAACATTTGCTAGTTTCAGCTGCTTAAATGTAAGGATTTGCTGCTTGTCTTTGTCATTTATGATGGGAGATAAAGAGGCTTTGACTTTTGGACTTTAAAGACGTCACTACGGGCTCTGGGAAATTGTCATGAGCATTTTTCACTATGTTTTGACGTTTCATAGACTAAACAATTTATCATGAAAATAACCAGCAGTTTGATGGATAATGAAAATAATTAGTAGTTGCAGTCCTAGAAACTACAGATGTCATCTTGTGCTTTACTTATTTTCACTTGTGGGGGGGATTTACTTCAAACTACATGAGGCATGCTGAAATTTAGTACCATTTACAACAAAAGAGATGTCATCCTGTCCTGCTTGATCACCTACCAAAGTCTTGCATGATCATTGCGTGGGGCATCTTCAGCTCCTGAGTGTGTAGCTCCAACACCCCCCCTCCTTGATCCATGTCTTCACTCAGAAAAAAAAGACTGAAAATTACAGAGCACACTGTATTTAACGGTTTTCTTTCACTTTGTTGGTGTACATTGCTAATAATGAAAGTGAAAGCAAAACATTGGTATTCAATACATACCTTCACATTTGATGACAAACCCTTTAGAATAAAACCAATAAGATATCTGAGGTGTTTCCTTCCATCAAGGTAACCAATCCCTCTGACAAGGAAAAGGAAAACAAGCAATTTGTATTTGTAAGAATTACAGTGATAATAGAAGAGAACACAAAGAGGTAATGAGTTAGTTAACTGTAGTCCAAGAATGGCTGGGGAATATATTGATACTGTGATATGAGACTAGATATTAGTCTAGACTATTCATCATTAGCAATGATAGTGTAAGCACTATTTAACAAGGATCCAAGTTGAATTTTAGTAAAATAAATGTCAGCATATCAGCAAATTAAATTATTTTCCCTACATAAACATAATGTAGTTGTCATTTTTATATTTATTCCATGAAATTCAAGTAATGAAATGGACAGATTCACAATTTACTGAATTTCTTTGTTCTTTGCAAATTTACTGTATTGTGCAAAATTTTAATACACTATAATACAGCACAGGGCAGTATATAAAATATAGTATACTTTAGTTTTACATCACATTGGCTCATTTTTGGAAGTCTGTCACACACTTCAAAGACATGATATTTTTCATTGAGAGAAACTGACTCTTTTCTGTAGTGTAAGTGTCATGGGGGTAAGGTTCAAAAAGATTTCCGTAGTTTAAAACATTTCCCATATGTTGTCATGAATGAAAAATCCCAAGTCAAACAATATGAGCGGACCACTTGACAACTCTAAGTGTATTATTTAAACAACACTTATGTAGAAATGGATCTGCCCAAAGCTTTTTGATCCATATAGACGGTTGATCGCTGTAATTGTTAACAAGAATAAGCTGTTTCCACAGTATCTATCAAAGTATTTGGTCAAATATATCATGATATTTGATTGCGTCCATAACTCTCAGCACCAAATCCAAGTGTTATAAAGATTTAAAAACAACAGTTCTACATGGGTTCAGGTTCATAATAGAGGCACTGGTGTTGTCACAAATAGTGTCTTCTGTATGAATAAAATGCAAAATGTAGAAAAACTGTCTGCTGCCATTGAGGAGGAGGACAGTTGTGTTGTTGACCAGTGGCTCCATCCTTTGCCTACCGGGAGTACTACAGTCAGTCTCAACCTGAGGACATGTACAGCTATACACCTGGAGCTGTCTGAGCCTGATGGGTGAAGCCCAGCTGAGACAAAGGGCTGTCCCCTTCAGTGTGCAGGAGGACCAGCTCATACACATCGGCTCTGATAGCTCGTGGAAGACGAGTCCTGCTTGTTTTTGAGGGAGGAAATGTATTGCCGTCACATGACGATTCAAAATAAGCCAAATATGTCATGTCTGCATGTCCGTGGGTCCCTGATTTCCACGGATATATAATTTTGAGATCAAAGTAACACTGTACTATCAAAGCTTTTGTTTTAAAAACGTGCTGTATTCCTGACTCTTTGCACAAAACTACACATGCTCAGAGTTTATGGCCGCCAATGAAAGTACCGCAGACGTTATGCAATGCATACTTGGGCGGCTACCGCCCTCCACCCACCGAAGCTAACTTAGCAAGCAGGCTAGGGCTGTTCCGCCGAGCGCCATTTTGTTTTAGCATAATGGCTAATTCATGGAACACAACAACCACTCTTATTTGACCATTCAAGCATCACCTTCACACAACGTTACAGTATTAACAACGCTGCAAACATAAGCAACAAACCAGTATGTCTCATAAGAATATTTTTATACATGTCGCCATTATCTGCGCGACGACAGCGGTCCGTTCGGCTAGCTAGCTTGCTAAGCTAGGTGAAGCCGCTTGTGCCGCATTATCTTCCATGTTGTTTTTCCAAAAGGCTGAAAGAGGCCCGCTACGGCCGACTGGGCCCTCGCGTCTTATTCCACATGCCTTTCTGACCGATTCAAAATAATTTTACCTGATAACGTCGTCTCCAGACTCTATCGGTGTTTCTCCCCCTTCTCAGTTTTGTCTGTTATTGTTTTGGTTTATTTTTGACGGTAAGCTAAGTGCGGCCTGCAGTTTTGGATCCCCGGGCACCCTTTGCTAGGCCTCGGCCAATCAGCTTGCTTCCTGACAAGCAGAGGGAGGGCGGGGGGCAGACAATGCGTGGCCTCGTTTACCGCTGATCCCTTACTATTTGCGTCATGCATAAGAGAGCAGAGTTACATTAACACAGACATTCTCTTAATGGGAACACGTTTATTTCAGGCACTGAGGAGCAAAATTCAAACATTATTACACAAAGAAATAATAAAAATTTTAATGTGATTGCAGACTGAGCTCTCAGACTTTGTATGCGCAGATGAGGCCTGTAGGCCATTTTGTCAGAAGGGGTGGGTAGCGTCGAGCATTCATTTGTGAAGCGTTTGGTCATGCACCCAGGAAATATCCGGGACATGATGACGGTACTGCTGCTGCTGCTGCTGCTGCTGCTGCATAGTATGACTAATTAGCCTGTGATGCAAACAGACCTCTACTTGGCATGCATGGATTAAAATAAACACAAATGCTACAGTTATAGTTTCAGGGTAGACTTTATTATCCTTTTTCATTACAGCTCCTAATTTTCAGAGGCACTCTTCATGAGGGTGCATAGCTGTCTAAGGCACATGGCCTTCGTGCATAAACATTTTCTTTATTACAGTGGTATCCAAAAGCAAACACTCAAATCCATCTCTTAGATATGCAGTAAAAATGCCTGGAAAAGACTGTACCATAACAGTACCTTTAATGAATCAAGATTACTCATTAGAAAGAGTGTTGCAGCTGAAATGCACCTTGGCACAAACCATATTTTTCCATTTTTGTATTATTTATAAGGGCAGTGTGGTTTACAGGAGTTGCATTGCTGTGTAATCAAAGAGTAAAACACAAATACAACACAAATCTAATGATAATTTCACAATGAACCAATCAGACATTCATAAATTCACACAGAGATCTTTGTGGGACACATGGAAAATTTGTCATATTGCAGTTACATAATGTTGAAAAGGCTGTAAGGGATAAGGAAAAACAACAAAACCAAGCATGCAACACTCAGCACCTTCATCTAGTAGGAATTCACACAGAAAATAATGAACAGACCAGCAATAACTTCATTTAAATTGTCTTCATATCAATTACATCAGAACAGTAATACAACCCATAGTATTCCAGCAGTTCCTCACAATTAACCATAGAAAAATAAGTAAAATTGACACAAACAAATCTTCTGGAAGCTCTGAGTCGGTCCATATCACAAGTGGAGTGTGCATGTGTGCCTTCATGTCTGCCTACACATCCTCTCTGTGTGGGTTGACAATGTTTCATGCGAGGGAAAGAGATGAGTCTTTAACTACTAATCCAGTGCAGCCCCAGCGCTCCAGTCTGAAATAGGGGGACCGAAAGGTTGTACGACACATCTGTCGTACAGCAGCTGTGTTGTTTGTACTAGGAGAAGTAACAGGGAGAGGTCAGGTGAGCGTTGCAGCAGTGAACATCCTTCATCACTGGCCAGACTCAATAACAACCATCTTTCCAGGATTCATCTGAGATTTTTGTCATGCCCAAAGACCTGTCAATAAAATAGAAAGTTAGTCTTCATTCACACAAGAGACCAAGTATTAATTCGATACTTGGCCTAAAAGACACATTACTTGATATCCAAACATTCCTTAAAGGGATAGTTGAGATTATTTGAAGTTGAGTAGTATGAAGTAATTATCAATAGCCAGTGTATTAGCTACAGCAGATGCTGTTCGGCAACCCCCCCCCCTTTGGAGAAGCAGAGACGAGCACCAGCACAGAAGCGTCACAGTGAACTGCTGTGGACAAGATCAGCAACAAAAGGTATTTTTGGCACTTAAAAAGTACATCATCAAAAAAAAAAAAACATTATCAGTTTAAGTGTACACTACATTTATAATATTTTAACGGCTTTACAGACAGCGTTTTTGACAGGAAACCAATGTTATATAAGCCAAATATTGCACTGAAAATATTCTAAATACAGTGTACACTTAAACTGGTATTAATATTTTTAGGTGGAGCGTTTTTTTGTGGCTACAAAAATTTTGTTGCTGACCCACAGAAGTTCATTGTTCAGCTACTGTGCTAGTGCCCCTCTCTGCTTCTCCTAACTGGGGGTGCATCACAATCTACTATAGGTAATACCTCTTGTTACCCTAAATTATATAATCTGAACTATTCCTCTAGTATCTTTCCATTAAGCACTCACCTCCTTGGAGGCTGTGAAAGTTTACTCCTGGTGGATGCCGATGTCACAGCCTGTCCTCGGCCCACGGCGTGCCCAGTGGACGCTCTCCCAGGTATGTAACCCCCACCATTGGCAGAGCTTGGGGACTGGATCCTGCGGCCCCCTCCTGCAGGTGGTCCTTGGATAACAGGCAGACCCCTAGAAGGCTGACGACCATGTGCCATGGAGCCCACAGGAGTGACAGCCTTGACTGGAGTCCGCATGGAGAGAGGTGACTGGCCGTTGCTACGCAGCCGACTACAAGCCATACCTTGAGCGGAGGAAAGGCACAGACAGTGATATTCTAGAATCTCAACCAGCTACGTCTTTCAGACAAGTTGGGGAATCAAATAAATATTGTTAGTATACACAAACACTAAATCCAAACCCCACTTGCGGCATGTAGAAGTTGTAGGCAAGCTTGGGAGGAGCAGGATTATCACGATACATCTAGAGCAAAATAGTGCAATGATCATGTAGCAGGTGAGTGAAAGGAGGGTTACCGCTACAACACCTCAGGTATGTTGGAGAAGATGAGAGGTCAGGGAAGGAAAAGGGAAAAATTTGGGATGGTTTGAGAAACTCCTTTAAGTAGCTGTGACCCATACATAGTATGAGTTTGTTATAGATGAAGACTTGTGTGGGGAGACTGTCGAGGTTAGATCGATACATCTGTTTTGATATATCATATTTTTTGGGGGAGATAATATCAGTGTGTCAATGTCCTACTGACAATGCATTAAAAAAATAATGTATGAATATTTATTAATGTATTTACAAGTAAGAAAAAATGGTTTGCATATACACACAATTATATACATATGTTTATAGTATTTTGCTGGATGGATTTATTTGGCGAAAAGTATGAAGTGCACATGACACCTGTTTGTATATTGACAGTAGCATTCAGGGCATTTTTGTTTATTCGTTTTATCTGGACATTTACATTTATTTGAACAATATTAAATTATTCTTACTCAAAAGATCTGCAAAATAGTGCCTATTGGCTGCTTAAGTTTAAATAATTACAAGGTACCCTGTGGAGTTTTCTAGCAAATGAATACAATATTTCTGTTTAAAGTTAAAACTCATAGCATATATCTTTAAAAGGCCCTCGCAGCAAACAACCATACATACCTGCAATAGACACTTCATCAATAGCAGTAAGAAAATTGTTCAAAGGTTTCACTTAAATACATTAAATGCAAACGGCCATGAAAGCACATGACAAATGCACCCTGACTCATAAACAGCCCGTCATATCTCCTCACGAGGTAGTAAAAGTGACACACAAAGAGCCAATCATTTAACAGGTGTGTTATTAAGTTGTGCCATCAACATGTGACACTACAACAGAAACAGATTTAATTAGTGCAGGCGGTGTGGAAATAGTTGATAAAATAGGACAGGTCAGCCCAGCAATTTCATTTTATTTATTTGTGTAAATGTATTTATTTTTATGTTTTCTTCATTGTGTTAACAATAAAATAAAAATGGCTCAATCTATCTATCAGAACTGAAGAAGCTTCTTGGATGAGAGGCGAAATGTCTTCAAGAACTCTATCAAGGCCAGTTGCCTATGACAACCCTTACTACGAATACCATGACCTGGATGACTGAGACACGGCTCTATCTCTAAACCCTAATAAGGTCTAAAAAAAACATGTTGATTATATTTCCTTCCTCATGAAACAATTTGCAAGGCCCAAGTTTTGGAAAATTCACTATCACTATCAAAATACTTTATTGATTTCTTATTCTGATTTAAAAAATTTCCAATTTTGAAACCTGCATTTTATCCATGTTTGTTTGCCAGCAGTCGCCTTCTTCGCTGCCTTTGTCGGCACATTGCTGCCATGTGCAGATCAGGGAAAAAGTGTGAAACCACTGCCAAGAATGTGTGTCATGTCACCCACACATGTGCATGCTTGTGTCCCTGTGCTTGTGTAAGACATACGCAAAATGAGGACCTACCTACCAATAAAAATCTACTCCATAGAGCTAGTAGTCAAATATTCCACAGGGTACCTTTAAACAGAATCTTCCTGAATATCGATCAAACCTTACCTGTGGTCATGCAGAGTTGAGGTGGAAGGAGGTTAAGTGGTAGGGTAAGTGACAATACATAGAGCACTACAAGGCAAATGTAGGAGCCACTGTATTACAGGGACGGTGTGGACCAGGTGAGGAGGGTGGGGTTACCTGTGGAGGGGGAGTGAGTCAGGTGGGACATGCGGTTGCCAGAGCTCTGGAGGTTAGCCTCCATGCTGCGGCTGTTTCTGACTGCCTCCAGGGAACGTAGGCTGGTGCGGGGGGCCAGATTAGGCATGCTGTGCCTCAACTCCTCTGGAACCACACATACAGAATACACTTAGCAACAGTACAGTGTGTATCATTACAGCTCTCGAGAAGCTGTGACCGTCACTTGGATCTTCTTGACCTAGCTTATAAACGCTGAGTTATTACTGGTTATAGCCTACCTTCACTCTTGGCAAATTTCAGCAGCTCTGCACTGGGGCCCTGGAGCGATCGCCTGGGTGCTCTTGTGCGTGGGGCCCCCAGTCGGCTGCTGTATTCCTGACCGTGGTTGGAGGTGGAGGGAGACAGGCACCGGGGTGAGCCTAAGGGCGAGGGGGTGAAGCGATGTCGTCGCTGAGGCATGGAGCAGAACTCATCTTCTTCATCTTCCAGGCTGTAACTGTCAAATTCCTGATCGCTGTACGTGCCACCCCGACGCAGGGACTGCAGAGAGGCTGTGGAGCTGCGGCGTGATGCAGATGCTGAGCTGGAGGCGTAATCCTGCCTCAGACCTGATGCCAAAATACAAAGTTTAAAAAGGAAACTGCACAGATTTAAAACAGTCAAAATATCTATCTGATCTACTGAAGTGTAAGAAAATGTTTTCTCTAAGGTTAACTTTGCCAGTTTGGTCTCCTTCATTAGCTTTCACCAGGTTGTCTACATGTACCAGCAAGTTAAAATACAAGTCCCTTTTAGAGTTTCTTAATATAATATAAGGCTAGTTTTCCAAAAAAAACTAAACATTAAATGTAAAAATATAAGTGTACTATTTTAAGCAAATACATACTTTGTCAGTTAAAAAACATTGTTCCTAAAGCAGTCCTGCAAGCAGAATGACATTTTCTATGCTGAAAGTCACTGATATTACCCAAGATTTACTGTACAGGCATTTGGCGCTTGAAGTGAATTTTAGACCACACTCACAAACATTCAAAAAAATTAAAATTTTACACCTTCAAAAACAGAATCTAAGACTATTTAATACTTTTAAGAGCATTCTCAGTAAATGTGAATTTCAGACATTTTAAGACTTAAGGATCTGTAGCCATAAACACATGCATAAACAGTACCTGACTCTTTGGAAACAATTAGACGTGATTTCCAACACATACAATGTGCACGACATTTCTACTCACTCTCTTCCTGTAGGCGAGCCATGATCTGGACATCAGTGAGATCCTGCAGCTTGTAGCCCATAGAGATTGAGTCATCCGATGTGCTGAGCTCGCTGTCTATAGACGACTGTGAGCTCAGGGCTGAATGCATGCTGGTGACACCTGTAAGCACAGTAGGATATCTGTTAAAACAAGGTGCATCTCTTACATGAATGGTAACAATGTTAAGCACAGTTTTTGCAAGTTATTTCCACTTTTGTTGGGGAGAATTCCTTTAAATTCTCAAATATGAGCAGGTACAGAAATGGCCATGTGGTCTGTGTAGCTGATCATGTTTCGTCTCTGTTTTTATTTTGTATTGCAATGTGATTCTGTCGCATGTACAGGAACCACATAAACTAATAACAAGATGTTTTTCATGTGATTACAAGACATTGTTAACATTATTACAATATACAAACTTATTACATTATAACAAGAAATTTTTCTTGTTGCAACAATATTCTGTTTATCTAGTCATATGTATAATGTGATAATTATACATAATATAATAATGTTATAACTTTTCATGTACTATTTATCTTGTTACAACAGGAAACATTTCACATTATAACACCATAACATATATATTGTTATAACATGATGTTAATATAAGTTATCATGTTATAACAATATATATAATGTTATAACAATAAGTAATCACATTATATATATGCTACAAGAAGAAGTAGTAGTTTCCTGTAATAATGTGATAAGTTTATATGTCATTGTATGAAATGAAATTAAATAAAGGCCAGGGGGGGAAAAATAGGAAAAAAGAAACTTCCAGGACCTGCATCAGAATGGTTACAGGGCAGGGCTCTCCCAAAAGGAGGGTGCCACACCTTCATAGTCATTTAAAGCACTAATCATACTACAGCAAGTATTTCAATCTGTCATTTTCAAAACTAAACATTTTGCATGGATATTCCATATGAATAAAAAGTGATTTTTCTCCACAACCACAGGACAAAAACATCACAGGATGATAACTACGTGGGCCTCATATCTGTGAGGCAATCATGGTTTGAAAGCTAAAGTATTGTCTTGATTAATGGGCCCCTTTCACATCATAAAACAAGTATGACAAATGTTAGACCATCATCTGTGCAGTAATGTGGATTAATCACAGAAGATTAGATGCCAACAGGATCCGTCAGACTCTGTTCAGTAGACAGATGACAGGGACCAATTGATCAGGCTCATACAACTGTATTATTGCTTCAAGGTAATTAAGTAGTAGCGCATCATAGTGTTGATGGGAAATGTTTTTTTGTTTTTTTTGATTTGGGAAATACTGAAGAAAAGCAGCTCCATCAGTCACAATCAGCTGGAGGAGGTGTATCAAGTAAAACTCACCCTACCACAGTTAACATACACATAACATTTAATATTTAACAGGTGGATGAGTATTTTACTTGAATTATCAGACCGACTCAGCCAATATTTGAGAACTTAAGGCAGACAAATCTTTGTTTGACAACTATATTTGGCATGTTTAAATGAACACGTCTCTTCACCCTGACTTCACTACAGCCTTGCAGCCTTGTCTGGCAGCATTACTTTAGAAAGGACAGTCTGCTGCTGATGCCCAGGAAAGCTGTATGCAAAGCACCCCCCACCCCCCCACCCCTCCCAGACATGTCTGTCTGACACCGGCCTAACCCTCAGACTGAGACAAACAGGAAATGACAACAGCATCCAGGGGCATTTGGTTACGTAAAAAGTCTGGGATTAGATTGGGACACCACCCACAAGCCAAGCATTTACAAGTTCATGCAAAGATGTGTTATTTACACAGGGTTTTCACAGCAACATCAGCATTGTTGGTCTTTGTATTGTGAGACAATGTGAGGAATAACAAGAGTGCAAAGTAACAACAACCACAACGTAAAGATCACCAGCATTATACATTTCACACAGGTTAGCACTGCTGAACAACTTTAACATATCTTCTTTCCTTCCACTGAAGTATAAACCACATACTTTACATAACTGCTGACCATCTGCCAGACTTGTATCTGACACTAGTGTTACCAATGTGTTTTTTTCTGCCAGGCACACAGTTTTCCCACTCATTTCAATACAACATGAAGATCAGCTCCAGCTAACATGCTAGTGATAGACAATTCATCACAGAGAATATCATGACTGTTTTTTTTTTAAATATATTTTAAATTAATGTATGCGATCGCTGTACAGTGAGGAGGAGGAGTCTGACCAATATATTGTTTGGCTGATATGAGCCTGATTTGGTCCTGTCACAGATATATCGGTTTCAGCATAAGTGTTTTCCGATATGCATTGATAAAAAGAACATTTAATGCAGAAAACAAAGCTTGGGGTCATTCAGTGTTAGCACAATTGGGAACATTTATGAGGAGAAAAAGAGCTGCCAGGCATGTGTAGATATTGATAAGCTATACATATTGTTTCACAACATGCTCAAAATTCACCATATTGGCCACTAAATCAGTAATCAGCGTATTGTTCCCTCTAAAGTCAGCCTCAAAATCCTATATCAATTGGGCTCTATTTCAAAGATCTGTGTTTGTGATCCATTCATGTGCTGTTCATGTTCAATTTATCTGCCACACAAGGACCGACAACAACAACAACCTTTGCAATGCAAGAAGTTACAAATTATATATGTCCTTTCATGACATTTGTATTCACTTTATTTTATTTTTTGACCACATGGTCCTGAATTCACTGCTGTTCCCCAGACAACAATTTATCATATTGGACCTTTCCACAAAAATGAAACTATACATAATGTTCACTGTGATGAATTGCCTTTAAGTTTATTGTTTTTTGTTGTTTTTAATACAGCACTAAAATGAATGATAAACTATGTCTCCTGGTAGAAAGTAGAAAATCATCTATAAACATATGATATATTTTGAAAAATGGTTAACAGTATTGTGCAGTATATGTGACATACAGCAAACTAGGTAACATGCAACAATTCCAGAACAGTCGATTCAGATCCCCAAGAGGACACATTGTTGATACATTAGTGCACACGTATCAACTGACCTACATCCTTACAATAACTGACGTCAGTTCCACTGTTGTGTTGAGCAGAAACTGAGGAGGAGCACAGTGTGTTAATGTCATGCCATACCTGAAGTGCCACAGGTTAGTAGGGATTTGTTAGTTGATTTGTGGTACCCAGGAGAGATCAGGCCTGAGCCTGCCGAGCCTGCCTCTGCTGATGGGCTACTGTACATGTTCCTCCATCGAGATGCTGCAGGGAACAGGAGAGGACACATTAGATATTCTCAGAGAAGACATACACACTATAAAGGGATGAAATTAAGGGGAACACATGAGGAATAGCTAAGTATGGTTGGGATCAATCTAAATGATGTAAACAGCAACGTTTTAATTGTGCAAGCACAATGGCAACTGCAGAGTGATAGGTCTTGGATGCATGGACTGTGTGGGTGTCTCCAAGTGCACCTGCTGTTTTAATTCATGTAGATACAGCAGTGCAAAGTGCAAAAGGGCTGAGTGAAGGTGAATCCCGATTTGAGGGTGTGGTGATTAATGAATAACTAATCTCATTGCTCTGAAAGACCTGAGCCCAACACAGACACACATGACAACAACAGCTCAACATATGAAGACTCTTCATCGCCAGCAGATCATGTTGTTGTTGAAGCCATAACTGTATTTCACAGAGCAAATTTCGACCTCATGTCTTTGAATAGGACACAGCAGTGTGTGCTTCCTAATGCTTTAGAGGAATAAAACATGAGCGGCTGAATTTCTTTTAAAAAATTTGGAAAGGGGGCTGCTAAAGGAGGATTAATGTGTTATGGTAATCTCATGGCTTTCACATAAATAGGCAGAATTCAGAGTTGTAAAGGACTAGCCTGTGTGATTTGCATGTGATTTAATCAAGGTAAACACACTGGATGAGTGTGTGTTATGAACTGAAGGAGAAGCTTTCCATACGGTACAAAGTAGCTGTGCACAACAACAACAAATAAATGCAGACAGATATAATGACATTCCTGCTTTAACCACATAAATTACACATTTTTATACTAAATTAAATTCAGCTATTGGTTGGAGAGTGTTTGATTAAAATGTTGTATTTACATTTTCATTTTTCTATTATTTCTGCACAAGGTATTTAGTTTGGAGGCAAAGCAATGTTCTCAGGCTTCCACCTATTTCACGCTTCTCCACATGTACACTGTGCACCAGGCAACACAACAACATACAGACATCATCACATTCACAAAAAAAAAAAAACAAAAAAAAAAAAACAAAACTGTCAGAGTGCTGCTTGTCCTGGTTGCTGTACTTCCAAAAATAGGGGCCCTAGATGTCAATACAGAATGGAGTTTTACTTAATATTTAGGTGTAGGTGTAAATCATTTCACATAAGAGCTTTGAGATTAAAACATTGCAATATTTGCGTTCATGCAAGGGTTTTATGATTGCAATAATCTGGCAAAATTATATATATCATGATGTACGGTTTACAATTCAATGTAATATGATATACATATATAACAACACTGCAAGTAAGGTGATTGACATAAAAATGTACTTTTTATGCAATTAGAACAGTAAAGATAGAACGCAATCTAGTGGTTGAATATGCAAACACAAAACAACTTGTACAGATCTTTTGAGAACTGATACAATATCACTTAACAAAATATTGTAATACTTCAGTGTATCAATATTTTCTTTAGACCGCTAATTCATATTGTAGCAAACAAAAAATATGGTTATATGGTATATAGGTTATATGTTATAATATGGTTATTTAAACATGTTTTTTAATATGTTTCATGAACCTTTACTGTAACTTTATAGTTTCTGCAGTTTGGACAAAACAAGCTGTCTGCCACCAGGCAGTTTCATGGGCTGGTGCTGCCGTTTAAAAACGAGAGCTGACCTGAGGGGGAAGGTAACCCAACCCTCCATGTAGTCATTCAGCCCTGGTGTGAATAGCTTTGTTGTTCAGGTTCTGCAGTGTGCGGGAAGTACGAGCTGTGAGCAGGATAAATAATAAATGTGGTCTGTTGGATCGGACAAACTTCTGTCCACACATAGAGACGTACACAGCATGTACACACTCCCTCTGGCTTTGTCATACGACTAAAACACGCAGATCTGTGCACACGCACAGTGGAGGTGAGCAGTAAATAAGACCTCAGCACATTCACAGGAGGAGGTAAGACTGTCTCCCTCGGCTGAATTAGGTGCTTAATTTAGGCCAACCACCTCTGAGGCAGCAACATGTGACTCAAAGACCTTCAGATACAAACATTTGTTTCTCATTTAGTATGAAAGCTGTTGTTGTTTAGCATTTGTGATGGACTGAAAGAACATTAATCTTCAGGCCTGGATAGGGAATGAATTAAAATGCAGATTAAAACGTACTTTCGTTGAGGCATTTTAAATGCGTTCATGAAGTGCTTACTCTGATCCAAACGGCTGATCAGGGTCCGACAAGCCATTTCCGTCTCTGGGCTGCGGTGGTCAAGAGCCTGCCGACACCACTTCAGTGGAGACTCAGGGCCTGGATCTGCTACTTGCTTTTTTGGAGACACATACAACCTGAAGAGATGAGGCAGACACGAGGAACACATTATTACCAAGGGAAATGAGAGCAGTGACAAGGAGTAGAAGGGATTGGGAAAGTAATACAGAGATGAGAAAACTGAGGTAGAGAAAAGGCAGGTCAGGGCTAGACACACTAAGCCTAATCTACTTTTTATTAAACATGGTTGTCAGAAGTGCCTCTAACTGCAGAGCAGAAGATTTGAATAAACACAAGCTGCAGATTAGTGTGAACCGCTGGCCTGTAAGGTATGCACTTAATAGTACTGAGCATGCCATGTATAGTGAGAGTGTTTCTCACACGGCTGAGCACAGGCAGAATTAATGCCCAACCGCTGAATAATTTTCCAGCAAAAGGACATGGAAGCAGCAAAGATCCCACATCAAACAACCGAGCAAGTTTTTTTTGTTTAAAATGAATGATGTATTCAGACCAAACAGCGAATGAGCAAATACTTTAAATCCTTATCACAACCTCAAACTGGTTCTTCTCAGATAAACAGACAGTTGCCTCAGCTACATCTGCCTCACACATCAAGCTCACTCCAGTCTACGCACTAATGGGTCATACCCATAGTACATCCACACAGTCGGGTGGAAAAATCTGAAAACACATTTGACTTCTGTCCAAGTCTTAAGACAGCCAAAACAGATAAATTCAAGGTTCCTATGCCTTCTCCAAAATCAATTTCAAGCATTTTCAAGCTTTTCCAGCACCTTACAGCTGTGGTAACTGACATACTTATGCTCAAAATTATTATATCCCATTTCACTTCTCTGTCACATTAAATCATTAAATGTTACTGTGTTATAAACAACTAAAATTGTGTTTTGTGACAGCATTCTACAGAAGGATGACAAATTAAAGGAAAACACAACAAAGTCTAACTGTCGGTTAGCCTCGCACTCACTGCTCCATCAGAGGGCACACACTGACAAAGACCACCAGAACACAATAAACATAGCTACACATGCAGAGCGGCAAGCAAGACTCGAGCGGAGTCGTCTTCATTTTGTGCAAAAGGCAAAAGCGATTAGGCTCTCTGATTATTTTTTTTTTCTTTATCTTAAAGCGGAAAAATTCAGTCCAATAGGAATAACTTATGAAAGTAATGCAACTAGAAGTTCAAGTACTTTCAAGCACTTTATCCAAAATCCATGCACTTCTCACACTTTGAAATCCTGTTGAACGCTGTAATTTCCACCATGGTGGTCACAAAATGTTGCCATCTGACATCAGCACATGACTTGGTGTTTCCGGTGCCTCCTCTGAGATGTGTCCAGCGTTGCCTCAGTGAAGGCAAACAGCCATTAGTTCACCACAGGCTTTGAACTGGTGGTCACATGGGCTGATCCTCTGAGTCAAACACAAAAGGCCCGGACTGACTGGTTCTGGACCAATCAACTACAAATCATCTTCCCATTGGGCAAACACAAAGGGAGCCATTTCCCACTGGAATGAGCAACAATGCAGAGAGCAATATTCAGGTCACACATCCTGCCAGAGAGCACAGCTCCTGTGTGTGTGTGTGTGTGTGTGTGTGTGTGTGTGTGTGTGTGTGTGTGTGTGTGTGTGTGTGTGTGTGTGTGTGTGAGAGGGAGAGGAGCTCCTTCTTACATACACAAACCCTGTGTTTGATGGGGAATAGTGACGTGCACTCTGACTGCATTTGATCCATTCACATTCGAGTTTCGGTCACAGGTTTAACACCTGGTTGTTGCCAGTCACGCAAGACAGGTCTGCAACTGTAGTTCCATTAACATGACTACACACCAGACCTTGTATAAATACTTGTGATATATATTTAATATCTTTTAATTTTACAGTAATTCCATGACAATTTTAATATAAAACCTATTGCAGAAGTGGGAAGTCCGAGAGAAGGCCCACAGTCTCAGACTTTGAAAACCCCTGTCTTGTAGTAATTCTATTGTTATTAACACAAACAGCCACTTTCCAAGTTAAAACTGCAGGTCTGTAGCTCTGATTTTCCACTTACCAACAGTATTTAGAGATCACAGACAAAACCCCCCCAGATTAGAGGAAAATCATTGTTTGATCACTATGTGTGAACTGTTCAAAGATGATCTGCTGGACAGATGTAAGAGCACTGGAGCAAGAATAGCCCAAATATTTCTTTAAAAAAAAAAGAGCAAAAGGTAATTATAAATTAGTAGTTATAAAGCTATAAAGTAGTTCAAACTAGCTCTAACTCCAGCAGCTGCTACAGAAACATGCTGCACACTGATGCTTCAGTATCAATCATCTAATGTAACTTTTTGTGTGCGTTCTCATGACAATAATGTAGTTTGGGGTGCAGACAGATTTGATAGATCTTGTAATGAGTAACCCCCTGTCATTGATCAGTCATGTAGTGAACAAGTCTGACCACAGTTGGCCTGGTAGGGTTGAAACATTGTCGGTCAAGTCTAATAAAGTCCGAGAGCAATACTTCAGAGTGTGGATACCCTGTTTTTTAAATCATGAGATGTTGTCTGCCACTGACAATCTAATTTTGCTCTTATACAGAGTTTATCCTCGAAACCCCACAAGAAGAGCTCGTGCAGTAGCTCTCAGCTCTAGGGCTTTGGTCCCTGTTGCAGTCTGGCCACACAAGGGGGGCCCTCACGTCACATGCTGTCCAATCCCACCCAAAGCAGTTTAGCCATGTGGCAGCATCCAGCCCAGAGCAGAGCAGATCAGATTATGTCGCTGTTAGGATTACTGGATGTTTTGGCTATGATAACCTCACAAAGCACATATGGTATGGCTAATGATGTGAAACTGAAAATAAGTCATGAATGGTCAGGCTGTTAAGCTCCATGGCTCAGCTGCTAAAGTAGCCATCAGGAACGTAATATGGTACCTGTTTGAGGCAGAGCGACGTGCACAGCATAAACAAACACATCTCACCTGATATCTGGCATAAAATTAAGATGGATTATGAGCAATTAGCCCTCTATTATTGCTATTATTTTAGTTATGTTAATTATATTCTGCCAATTAAACTGGAGGAAATGTGCAAAGTTCATCTGGCTGTTTTTAAGCTTCACCCTGACCTGCATTCAAGAATGAACTAATGCAGTTATAGCTTTGTTGATCTTTAGTACATTATGTAACAAGACTAATGGAATGCAAATCTATGAAAGGTCAAGCAAAAAATTAAAATAATCATTATTATAATAATTTTTAGGGATGCATCATAAATATCATGCCAGATAAATTATCTGCTGATAATAGGGAATTTATATTATTTCAATAATGAAATTATAGCCAATAAATATCAGATATAATAATATCTTATTTCACAGATTATACCAAAGCATTTAATTTGAAATCTTATGCATTTTAGCATCAACATTTGAAAAGTCACAACTAGGGCTATCACGAAGGATTATTTTCCTTGTATGTGTCCATCATTTTCGTGATGGATTTAATTTGGTCCATAAAATGTCAGAAAATTGGGTAAATGTTGATCACTGTTTCCCAAAGCTCAAGATGACGTCCTCAAATGTCTGATTTTGTCTACAACCTAAAGATATTCAGATTACTGCCATAAAAGACTTAAGAAACCAGAAAATACTCATATTTGAGAAGCTGAAACCAGTAGCAGTGGACAACTAACTGAGTAACAGACTAATTGTTGCAGCTCTAGTAAGAACCGTTCTTTGTTTTTGTTGTACTAGTTATGTCAGTTAGATATGGTTTAATCACTACATCTGAGCCTTTCTTATCCTCCGGAATGAACTTTTGTGAGTGAAAGTGGAATATCTCATCTGTATCAGCCTTGAGAAGCAGGTAATAATCAGTTATTGTATTGATTGTATTCCTAATAACCCTTGTTGAAACATCTGGTGCATTTAATTAATTCTTTGTTTAGATGCGTGTGAAGGAGAATACAATGGTGTGTGTTCACCATAACTTGCAGAACAGGTAGCAGATAGGTGATGTTTTTTGTTTGCCAAGGCCAGAGGGCTCAGAGTCAAGTTAAAGAGACAGCCAACAGCCTCTCACTTCTGCATTCACATGCCAGCAGCTTCTGAAATTATTCTCTCTGACTGGCCACTCTTTCCTCAATCCAGTGTCTTTCTCTTCTTTTCTTCATCACTGACACCTTATAATGTCGTCTGAATTCTGGTAAATATTAAGAATTGGTAATCAAAGTTTTTGCCACTGTTAACTGCAGTTTCTGCACTGGCAAAAAATATATCTCATTTTACATCTTACTAACCTAATGCTACAGTAGAGTATATAGTCACTGCCCTGTGGGGGAGAAACACACCTTCAAATCAGAGAATAAAACGAAAAAGCACAAGTGACTCATTTGGCTAAGGGACTCCTCTGCCTATACACAGGCCAGCCTAACATGCAGAGTTTACATGTGGCATCCCTATAGTCTATATTGCCAGAAATCAACTTCCCTTGACTCACACGTACTGCTACATATTTTGGATATTAGAGCTGCAACGAATAACTATTAAATGAGCCACTTCTTTGATAAATGTTCAATCGTGTTGAGTCTTTTTTGTTTAAGAGAAAATGTCCAAATTCTCTTATTTCAGCCTCTCAGGGGTGAATATTTGACAGCAAACTGAGTATCTTCTCTGTGGACAAAACAAAACATTTGAGGATGTCACCTGGGGCTTTGTGAAACACTGATCAACACTTTTCATCATTTTCTTTTTGGACCAAAAGAATCTCACATTTGCAGATGTTTAGGCTGGACACACGTGTCCAGTAATTATAGAAATATAGGTTGGATAACCTCAGATAATAATAAAGCATACCAACTGTCTTCGTCCTCTACTTCTGCACACTCATCCTCCAGATCTAGGACATCCACTTCATCCAGTGCTGTTTGGTCCACCCCTGAGTCGCTTTCTGCCAGTGTCTCTGACTCATAACTGTCCTGAGAGGGGCTCTCTGGCGTCTGGCTTTGCCCTCCGGACTGGCCCCCTCCGTTGCTGTAGGTCAAGGTGAGAAAGCTCCCACATGGCCCCTGATCCTCCTCGTCCACCTCCTCCTCTTCGTCCCCTTCATCCAGCCTGCTGGCCCTTGGCAGAGGGGACATCTCTTCACCACTGCTGCTGTCCTGAGGGGGTGACAGCTCAAGGTCTGTGCTGCCCAGCTCACCACTGTGCTCCAACCTGAGGCGGGAGTTGGTTACCCCTTCACAGGTCAGTCTCTCGTTGATGTTGACAGTGGCGGTGAGGTTGCTGTTGTTGCTGGCTCCTCTGTGGATGATGGTCTTCTTGCTCCCCCTGTTGCGCAGGGACTCATTCTGGACCTCCAACCTATGAACAAGCTCCTGCAGCTTTCGGACCTCCTCCAGCTCCACCCCTGCCAGGTCTTGACCCCCCTCCACTTCCTCCTCACACCCAGGATTAGAGCTCTCCATGAGGCCAGTGGGACTGCCATTGCCAGGCTGGGGGACCACGCCAGCACTATCCGGGACCACCATGCTCCTACTCTGTTGAAGGGAAGAGAAATATTAATATTTGGATGATGAGAATACAGAGCAAGTCTGTATAGAAGGTTTCTGCAGGCTTAAACACATTCAGTCAAAGACTTCTGAAGACCTGTGTTTCATGTCTACATTGGCAAAAAGAACAAATGATATTAAGGAAAATTGGAGTGTGAGAATTACTTGCAAAGTAAATGAATATATTTACTTTATTGTATTTTCAGAGTATTAAGACAATGCTCAAATTAGCAAGTAACATTGACAGAAAATATTTTTTTTTACTTCTAGAAGGAGCTATATTTTGATGAAAGGAGATGCCACTTTAGCCCATACACCACATGAGAACATACTAACTCGGTGCACTCTGATTAATTTTATTGGTTTTGTTTCATAGTTGTTAGAGCATGATCAATCCAAATGTTTACCATAAATCAACGCATTTAAAACTGACAATTATGTTAATGCAACTTAATAAAAGAAATGTTACCATCATCATCCAATCCAGTATTTATGAACTTTAAAAAAATGCATTAAAGACATTTTAAGGCCTAAAATTCTAATTATCGGAAATTAGCCTTATTAAGGACCTCCAGAAACTCTGATATATTAATTGCGTATATATTAAGTGATCAGCTACATGTAAATAGTGGTGATTGTTAGCTGAAAACAGCTAGTTAACACACCAGAGACTACCACTAAAAATAATCTACAGACCTTGAATTGAGTAAGAAATATCTTCTTGTTACCAAACTACACCCACCAACTGTATCACTACACAGAAAGAAGTGTGCATCTACTCTTGGATGAGAAATTACAAATCAGCTGAGGAGCACAACATAAATGTTTACATCCCAGCAAAGAGACAAACACAAAGCTCTTGTATGTGAGTAGATGCATGTTTGTTTCTGCACAGTGATATGGTTGGCTTGCAGAAAATAGCTCCTACATTAACCTGCTCACAACAGGATCTGTGGATTTTGTTGAGTAGCCAGGTCACGATTTCTGTTGACACTGCTGTTGAGTTTTCTGAAAAACATATTTTTTGCCCTTTGAGCACCATATGCCATGTGCCATCTACTTTCATTATGTTGGAGAGAAGTCTGTCATCTCTAAGCTCTGCGAGACACACTAACATAATCTAGATGGATAAATAGCTTCACGGGTAAGAGGAAGAATATTTAGTTCTGATTTTAAGGTGAACTGCTCCTTTAAAGCAAATTCATGTTATGTTACTGTACACAGCATTAGTGAATGGCCAGCAATTCAACATCAGCAACAGCAAAATACATGCAGTAAAAATATTTTGTAGCTTACTTCAAACAAGCTTAATTGTGGTCATATTAAGTAGCATGACTATCAACACGTCTCTGGTTTGTTAACTAGCTGGTTTCAGCTAACAATCGCCACTATTTACATGTCGCCGATCACTTTTTGCTCGTTGCTAACTCTGCAACTGCAATTAACTGCCGCTGCAAGAAGCTAGCTGCAAAAGGATGTTGTACACCATCATATCCACCTCTAAGCTCTGGACCTACAGCAGCTACAACACAGTATATCGGTCATATCTATAATTTGAGCTCTCTAGTTATTGTTAGCTCGGTTAGCATGCTGCTACCAACACAACAACCGTACCGGTGTGTAAGCCGTGTTGTCCCAGTTGTCCCAGCGAGCTGGTGACCGAGCTTGCCCGCCACTCGCAGCTCAAACTCCTCTGTGCTCCAGCGACCGCATGGATGAATGAAGCTAATTAACTACAATCAGCCGAAACGAGCTGAAACAGCCTGATAGTGATTGTCAAGGCACCAGGGTAACTCTCAGTGAGCTAGTCCATGTTCTCCATCTGCTACAGCATCACTGGTAGCGCTCACCATATTGCTCGCTGCTAACTAGCTTGTTGATGGACTTTAGTTAGCCCTGTGAACAGACCTGCAGCGGCGGTCGCCCCTCCCCCTACCAACACGGCTTTCCCCCTGTTATCTGGCGCCCTCTATGAAAGAGATGTGGCACTGCAATGATATAATTTTATAGTCTCTTTTGTAGCCACTGGATGTCGCTGTTTACACGATGCTGCAAAACATCACTGCTAAAAGCAAGGAACCCAATAAACGTTTTATCTGCAGTGATAGTGGCAGTCGTTCTTCAACAGATAGACATAAAGAATAAGATAAGATCCAAAATAAATATAAGTAATAGAATTACTATTACTTCGATGTGCAATGTGCAACGGTTAATATGCATGTTCAATATCTCAGTGAAATACAGACTGTTTATATACATGCAAATATACATGCAATAACTGCCTGAATGAGTGCCTAGGACGTCATGGATCAACTGGGAGAGAGCAATCAGAAAAATGGACAAAAACACAACACTCATGTTAAAGTAAGAAGTAACCACAAAATGATTAAAAGAAACATTGAGCTCATGTCTGGTTTCTACTAAAATACGTTTACGCACACAGCAAATTCTGTTTCTCTTAAAGGCCACAGCTGCAGCATCTCTAGCACCCTCTGTTGGGAACGCACAGTCTTAGCTCCTGTCTCTTGAAAGAGACATTGCTGCTGACTTTTTTGAAAGTATTTTTTTCCATGCTATTAGTTCCACAATTTATATTTTACTCACTCCTTTGGACTAGAGTGAAGACAGGAGTATCAGCAGCAAATACCTTGGCAGATAACACTGCAAATAGATTCAACACTACTTTATTAACTGATAGATAAAGACAAAGAAAAGACAAACAATTGTAGTATCACAAAAATCAGAACATATAGAGAGCAGCTGACATGTGTATGTATATGTGTCTGTGTTATAACATAAGAAGGTGATTCTTGTTTTTCTGGTCAATTATTGTGTTGAATATAAGCCGGTCATTTAGGCTCACTTTTATATGTGTGACTTCACTTAGCACAAAAATGCAGCTTACCGTAAATTCGAAGAGGAAAGATATTACGTTGTGGTATTACTAACTGCTGCAACTGACAAATTATATTACACTGTAGTTTATGTGGTGGATGCTTTCCCAATGTGGTTTTCTCAAATTTGTCTCCATTGTCCTAATATTGTTCTGTGTGCTGCATGTTTGTCTCACAATGTTTTTGTAGGACAAGGTGATCTTAAGGAAGTGATGATACTAAAAGTACCTGTCTAACTTGTTTTTGGAGACACAGTAATCATGTGCACTTGTCAGAATGTTGACACAGTGAAATTGAACTTGGGGGTAATAAAAACACAGTGCAGTGCAGTTAATAAGTAGTTTACCTGAGGTAATAAAATTCTGTGCATAAGTCACATGTAGAAATTTTGTTTTACAGTGTAAAGCTTGAGGATGATTTAAAGTCCATCAGTTAGACGTGTTCTCATGTGCTCTTTCTCTTGTTGTCTCTTGTTGTAGTGCGCAGAAAGTCTGATCCTGGAAGATGACTGTAAAAGAAAACACCATGCATGCATCATTTTTTTCACAGATTCACGAAAACTTTCCAATCATTCCCTTAAAAAGTAATTCATTTTTCATTATCTCTAACAGGCATCCATACAAAATAAGGGAAATTGTAAATCTGCAATAACTTCATGATCATGGTGACTGAATTCAAACCAAATCCAGTTAGATGGTATAAAGTAGGTATGTGCTCTCATGTATTTACATGCAGCTGTATGAGCATGTTTCAACAGGCTTGTTGTGGAAAATCACAGCCTGCACTGTCTTAAGCAATCCACACACAGTCTGTGAGAAAAAAAAAAAGCTCAGCCACTCAACCATGTGATGTATTTCTCCTTCCTCAATCATATAATACTGCAAAGACTCAAGATTAACTTGAGCATTTTATACACTTTTTTGAAGTGTAAATGTGACACCCCTTCACATGTATACTAAATTAAAAATCTACATGGAGGAGGTTTTCACTAGGCACGTAGGATTCACTCAACAATTCAAAACTCAAGTCGAACATGCCTTATGTAGCTCATGGGCAGCCAAGGCAAACAGGTAGCAGGGATCGCAGTTTTATTATAGGAAAATTAAAGTTGGACTTCACAAAACAATCCCATTTAGTTTCTTCAGTGTGCCTACATAGTGGAGCACTAAAGCTGCCCAATTTTGTCCCCCTGTGTACTGAAGAGAATGACAATAAATTCTATCTGCAGTCTCTGCAGACACTGACTGTGACTGTATAATTGTATTTTTTATGGTTGTATATGTCACAGTAAAGTTGACCTTTACATTTACGAACACATGAAGACATCAATAATTATAATCAAATAACATTATATATTATTCTGAAATGGGTCATTCTGTGCTTTTGGTACTAAGTTGATTTTGGTAAGTATAATAATAGTTTTGTACTTTTACTTTTGAATACATGGCCACTGCACTTTTACCTAAGCGCTTTGTTTACTTGAGCAAACGACCTGAGTAGATCCTCCATCACTACATTTAAACACTATTTTACAAATCATACATAATAATCAGTGTAATTAAACTGCTCTGAGTTTCCTGTCTGACAATTCAATCAGCAATGTTACATATGACCTGAGGTCTGGGGAGGGAAAATGGCAACAGTTTTGCAGTAACTTAGCTTTTAAGAATACCTGAGCTTTAAATGTGACAATTTTCCTGTCTGTTTTCCAGTCATGGTCGTCATGGCAAAGCTGTTCAACACCTGACGATATGCTGATGGTCCTTTCAGTGTAGCTTCTATTGTGTTTTGGTGTAAGTGTGCTTTAATGTGTCCTGTTTAGCTGTGATTTATTATATTATAATGTACTAGTCTTAAAGAGCAGTTTCTTGCACATGTAAGCAAAGCAAAGCAGTTCTATTCTATTCTATTCTATTCTATTCTATTCTGTTTACAATCACTCAGACCATGTCCAGCTTACGCCAGAAACAATTGTTCTAATATGGTTTCAATAAATAAGATTACTAAGACTAAAGTGATTTAGCAAGTCTGGAGACATACTAAATGCAACTCAAGCAAATCATTTTTGACACATCCATTTTTATTCAAGCAAAAATATCATTTTATGTGTTATTGTTTAGACATGTTCTGGATGGCACCATTTACAGACATACAGACATATTTATGGACATATGTATGGTACTCACTGATAGATTTCCATGAATACACTTAATTATGATTTTTCTCCTTAAAAAAAAAAACTCTACCCTGCCAAATTATCTAGCTCCATTCAGCCCATTCTTAACTGGAAAGCAGAAAAACTTATATCTACTGTGTTAATTTAGTTGGGATTACAGATATTTTCCCATAGCATCAGGCCAAACACCATTATCACCATTGTCAAACATGGTGGAAAACAGAGGCAAGGCCGCGATGATGGACAGGGTTCTTAAGAAGAGGAAGAGCACGTGGCAGGTGTCTGTCCATTATTTTCCTCTTTGGCAGCTTGCTTCTCCTGGTCAATTACTGTGAGATCACCAGAAAGACAGAGACAGAGACCAACGATTAGCGCTAAATTGTTGTTAGGACAAAAAAAAGACACAGAAGATATTATACAATTGTTTGCACAGCAGTGAATATAAGTAAACTTTACTTGCAAAATCTGTGGAGGGCACCTTTAATGTAACGTCTAATTATGACTTCTGCAGCAACGTACAAGATAACATTAAAAGTAGAATGTGTCAGGGTGTGGAAATCAACTCTGAAATGAATAATGGTATGATTTCATTTAAAATAATTACATTTTATTTCAAACACTTCTTTGTTAAAATGAGCAAAATGTTTGATATACAGAGTCATTTACAGAATAACGGTAGAACCCAAAACAACTTCTTAAGTCTCGCCCCTTTTTGCTCTTTGCACTCCAATAACAGAGCAAGCTTGGTACCTGGCCAAACCTTCGTCAACTTTACTATAACGATCAAACAGAGTATAAAGTATAATGGTAGAGAAACACTAGCAGAACGGTTGATGGAAATTACCAAGCTAGTTAGCTTTCATTTGGTTTTCTTTTCAACACAGTCAAGTTCAGCACATTGAAATGTAAATAAGAAATGGAAAAAGGAGAAAATTGACAGAGGTTTCAAAAGGAGAGGGACTAAGGAATGGTCAGTTACACAGAAACTCCCATCTAAGTTTGTATTAGCTACCATAAGCTACTGGTCATACCAGACCAAGTAAGGCAAAGTGTATGTTAAATTGATCAAGGGTGTGTGTCATCGCTAATGAATTTAACTGTTTCTTCTTTCAAAAATATCATAGTCTAACTTTAATGTTTGAAATTCAGGATCAAACTGGACGGTAAATGACCCACTTTGTGCACAGTGCAATGTTGGACACAGGTTTTTCCTTCCATTGCAATAAAGCGTAGCTCTCCTAAGACTCAAAGAGCTGACATGCACCAGCAGCTGCCTCTGTGGTAAAACTGAGGGTGCCTCCCCTTCCTGATGCTGCATGTCACGCCAGGTCTGAAGTGAATCTTTTTTACTTTTTCCTCCTCACATTGCAAGATATCATGAAGCTCCATTTTCTTCACATTGCCTCTCAGTATATCTGATAAACAGATGAAGGTGCGGTTGAATAGGTTGGTGAGGAGCTGTCAGGTAGTTGGGTGTGTACCTGCAGTTGATCAGCCATACAGTGTTTGCAGGAAAGAGTTGAACTACTCAGAACAAGAAGCTGAGGTGAAACCTGGATCAGGAGTGGCTGAGATCGTTTCACTTCTCTCTGAAATACCTACTCTCCTTGGTTGGCAAAGGGTTTTTTTCTTCCGTGGAAGCCCTCCTGAGGTTGGTCTTCTTAAAGTTCCGCACCTCCTCCTTGAGTTTATTGTTATCCATTTTTAATGACTTCTAACGGGAGAAATGGAGAGAGCAGAACATTGTGATTCAAATCAAAACACAAATTCTGACTGTTATCAGGGCCTGAGAAAATGCAAAAGAATGCATGAGAAAACATGAACACATGAGCCCATTGTCTGTTCCATCAGTGAAGAAGGGAATGTCTGTACAGGTACACAAATGAAGCCCCACCTCAGTTACAGAAAGCAGTCCTGAGCTGAACTATGGAATTATGTAATAAGGCACAAGAATCAACATGTACCTATTTCATAATCTAACTGAACAGCCCTAATGTGGTGTCACGTTACAATGTGCTGTTATTTGCAGTACAGTGAACATGCTGTACTTGTGCATTGATTTGCATTTATGTGTGATCATTAAGGAGATATGAAATGCACACCAGAGCCAAAGAATCGACCAGCTGGGATGTAAAAAACGTGACTGGAAAATGATGCTCCTCAGTTTTGCAGGGAAAGTGAATCTTTATGGGAACAAAATTTTGATGAGGACATAATTTTTTTTTCTAGGAGGTAAATGATCATGTTTTCTACAGTTTGCTGCACTACAGTGTTGGAGAAATTCAACATGGAGCTTGGAGTAACAGTCCACACCCACAGAAATACTTGATAACCTTGAGACAAGTCAGGGGTTTGGGGTAGGGTTGCAAATTTTGTGCATTTTCCTTGACCGATAGTCGAAAACACTAACACATGATTAATCGAGTAAACATTAATATTTTTTCTGTTTATCTTTTTCCCATTTTTTCTCTCATTCTCTCTTTTTTTAATTTAAGTTTTAGTTACCTTATTCAATAAATGGTGCCACCAAACAAAACACTATCAAATAAGGTGCAATTACTGCCATTCCTAGACACATTTTTAGAAAGCCAAATTGTTAACAATGATTAATTGATTAATGATTCACAATTAACACAATCCCTTGTCAGAAAAATCTAGTCAGAGTTTCACAGACTGTTTCCTGTATTGTGGTGACTTTTAAAGAATAAAAATGGCAAAATAAAAAAAATAATTAGCGTGCTGTTTTTTTTTTAACAAATGTTTTTCTAATACAGATTGCGCAACCTGCATAAAAAGGGCTGCACAGTTTTATATTTAACATTACAGTTAGGATGTTACACAGACTGAAAACAAAGTTATGTAGTGATAAATACAGTCAAACAACGTGTGTGCGGAGGAATGCAGCACTGCAAGTATCTGTACACACCCTACAACAGTATAACGGAGTGATCTGTAACAGAAATGTTTGTCACCTATAAAACTTATACATAATAATACATATAAATAATATTAATTATGATGTTTGCGTTTCACTGGATTGCAATAATCAAGCATATTTATTGAATATGTAATAAAAAGTAACAATTCAGAATCATTTACCTGGTGCTTTGGTGCGGAGTGACAATGTCCTTCACAGGTAAAATGCGTCTGTGTAATCTGTGCAAAGCTCACGGTTTAAATAAAGTCAACACGCCCTTTTGCACGCCACCATGGACATCGATGCTCTGGCTCTCATTGGCTCCTAGAGTTCAGGGGAAGACTTTTAATTGGACACATTTGATGCAGGACTTTCCCTCAGATATTACAGGAAGCCTCTTTTTTGGCAGCAGCTGCTGCCTATTTTTGTTGTGTAATTATGTGTCCCTCCCTGTACCTGCATGGAAACGTACTGACAGAGATCCCTCTATAAACCTAGATTATGATGTGGAGGATTTCATGTTTTTAGCTTGAACACAGCACCATCTAATGGACTGATTAATGACATGACATTTTCTGACAAAAAATCATTAGAAAAGTGAGAAAACAGCAAGTAAATAATAAAAAACACTTCAATGCACGACTGGTTAGATTAATTTATTACACAGTTTGAGGGAAACGGTGTATTCTTCAATAATTATCATTTTATTTCATTATCATCATTATGTGTTAATTTCACAGGTATGTATGCTGAGGTTACAGATAAGACATTTTCTTTCCCAGTCAAGCCAAAACAGTTTTAGTAAATAAGCTACATTGTGAATAACAAATTTATTTATCCCATCCATTAACTTGCTCTGATCACAGTGGAGCTGGAGTCTGTCCCACACAGAGGCAGGCTTAGACCCAGGATGGGTTTACAGTAGGGCTGTGTGATATTTGTTTTTTGCTGATATTTTGCAATTCATTTTGGGCAGTGCTGATGCCTATATCTATATGCACATATTTTGTTCCACCTAAATGCACAGGACATCAAGTCTTTCCTGCAATGGCAATAACACATTATTATGCCTACTCTTATCATGATGGCCCACTGGCAGATGCAGACACCAAAAACAACACTTTTCAAGACATTCACCTTCACTGGGCAAAAAGGGAAAACTGTTGGTGGCAGTTTTTTTTTCCACTGATGCCTGTTTCTCTTTGTTCTTCACATATTCATCATAATGGTCACAATGACTACTCTCTGACAAGAGTCGACAATTAAATTTTAAGTGCTGAAGGAATGCGATTTGAAAATATGGATGATACCAGTTCAGCCAGACCCTGCTGGGTATATAACCATGTTTTATAAATCCTCATCCTAATTTGTGACACAGGCTTTGTATTTTAAGTGAAATCTCTAATCTGGGTAAGTCCTGATGGGCTCATCAGAGGTTAGGAAACTCCATGGGAATCTGGGTGGTCTAGGTATCTGTGTTGCTGATCATGTTACACAACTTCCCTTGTTCAAGTCTGGCTAGTGACCTATACTGGATGTCATTCCATATTTATTCTTTCTACAATGTTAAAGACAAAGATTTCCAACAATGCTGCTTCAGAGCCACCGAGAACATTACATGACTGTTTGCACGGCATGGACACTGGAAGTAGGGGTAGTGAGGAGGCTGCAGCACCCATTAAAATCAGTCATAATAACTGATGACTTCGTCCTTTTTCACTTTGATTTATATGTGTAACACACTACTATTTGTGACAGGAAAGAGGTTTGACTTTGTTTTTTATTCGTTATTATGATTATCTATAATCCAACCACATTTCCATCCCCAATTAAGAGAGGCAAAGCAGGTCACAACTATCACACAAGAACGCACTGAGGTATTTTAGGGGAATTTAAAGTGTCTCACTTAATCAAAGTAACCAAACATGTCACAGCACATGGTCGCACAGATCCAGAGGGTTCAATAGAGCCGGCAGCTACAGCACACAAGGGAACTGCAATTTCTGCTACTGTAAAGTAATGGATATAAGCCATTAACACAACAGGATGTGTGATTGGGTTATGACATATATCTCATAACTAGAGCATGCTCTAATTTTTTGAGGTTTGGTAGGTATTACTTAATAATATTTAAATGTACTGTACTCCCCTGAGGAGAGAGAGTGGGAGAAAGAGGCTGTGCATATGGACAGAAGTGGAGATACTTAATCAAAACTGCTTATTATTATTATTATTTGATCATGAAGCCTTATATACCTCTGTATATTTTTCAAGCTAATCAGTTTGAGCTACACGGCAGATTTGAGTCTCTGTTAACAGCAAACACAGCACCTAAATCTGAATACATTATTCCTCTATTTTTGCCTTTTCTGCCATTTAAAGTGTCTTTGAGTACCATTTAAAGCACTATATAAACAAATGTCTCTTTCTTATTCTTATTTTTATTATCATATAATAATACAACTTATTACACAAAGTTGCATCTTATTAATACGGCAGAAAGTACAGTATGTGGAAATATATTTCATAATTAATTATACGCTAATAATAAATGAACTTGGTGCTTTGAAGGCACAACAATTGCATTACCTGAATATCTGGTTAGAAAATACAACATTTACATGGTTTAACATGACGTAACATGCAAAACTAATACAAATACAGATACAGATAATTTTGTTGGATGAACAGACACAGACACAGATAATGACACCTCTGTGCACCTCTAATATAAACGGGTCCACTGTTGGTTGAAAGGGCATCCACAGATCCATATATGCTCATCAATGTATGAAATGTGCATTAAGGTGCTGTCTCACTCCCTCTTCCTTTAAAAAAAATGATCCTGGCCATTCAAATGAACGCACAAAAACATTAATCTTCACAGCAACATTTTGTATGACATTTCTCTAAGCAAATCCAACTCTGACTGATTTGAAGCGTCCTTAGACCCGTTTCACAGGCTGAGTAGTGCTTACCATGATGAGTAAACTGACTTTGAGGAGTAAAATTGGTGACGTTCTCCTTTAAGACAATAAAAAAAAACAAGGCACCTATGTCACTAGCACCATATTTATATTTCTAGCACAAAAACCACTTTTGGTACATAAATACTCGCCCATCACCAAGTGATGGATCATGTTCTTGCGGCTGCACTTTGTGTCACTTAACACGTTTTGATTTGTCACAGTAGGAAAAACACAGGTTTAAATAAAATAAAATTTAAAAAAAGCTGTTAGCTACTTCAGTTTCAGGATCCTGGTATTGTTCATGCTGGCTCCCTGCGACACTATCATTGGCTTACTGGAAACCTGAAATGGAACACAGGCATAGTTAATGTAATTAGTAGCTAATCTGAAAAGACAAAGTAATTTTGTAATGATTCAAAACAAACAAACTTTTCTAGTCAAATAAAAGCAAATTAATTCAGTTGTACTTGAGAAAATATGGTAAATAAGCTTAAGATATTAAGTTGAACAACTTTTCACATTGATGCACAATAGAAACAAATTTGATTTCCTTTTACATTTTCTCAATTTGAAGAGTCAGTTCTTCATTTCACACTTCAAAGAACTTACAAAGAACTTCAGCTGCTTATGTTGGAGCTTTCCAGCACTGGCACAAAGACAATATGTGACACTGCTCCCTGTAAATTTGTTAAATCTTAAGTAAAAAAGGGACTGAACGCAACACTAACCTTCATCATGGTTCACATGATTTCAATATTTTGAAAACAAGCAACCATGACTTACTTTAAATTGTATTAGAGACACACAGCAAGTTTTCATCATATATTTTCTTTTCAAACTAAAAAGAAGAGAGAGAGTTTTAGCATTCAAACAATACATAACGGGATATCTGCTAATATGCTGATCATGTTTCTTTATATACTTAATGTGCTTAGTTGATTGAACTCTGTACAGTACATTCATCTTCTAAGAACTCGTGTTCATGAGCTCTGAAGTGTTCTGAAAGTAAAACCACACATTTTAGGTTTGATTAGCTTGAATAAATAACATTAGTACTGTATATTTACTTTAAACTAATGAGGAAAGATAAATAGATTCCACTAAATTACACTGTGATTTCTACAGTGTGGTTTTCCTACTATGACAATTTGTTCACTGTTAAAAATAGTTAGGGTACCTGCCAAAAGCCGTGGTTGGGCTGATGAATGTATACCGAAAGAACAACACTGGCTGTTTACTCATCAGGTGAGAGGTAGCAGTAAAAAAAAAAGAACACAACACAGGAGGCCAAAATACAAAACAAAAAAACTATTTTCAGCATGTAAAAAAATGTAAAATAGTTGCTGTGGTTTGGAGAATAAATTATGCAAATAATAAAACCAACAGTTTTTAACAGTGTCTCTTCAACTTGAGCCTTTCTGCTGCCTGTCATAGATAGCAGTGGTGATTCCCCATGTAATGCATGATCTCAAAATAACCAGAGAGCCTCCTCGGTACAGCAGAATCACGCTCCGCTGCCGAGACTGCCACAGCATCCTCCAGCATGCCGAGACCCCTTTCACTTCCCCTCCTACCTGTGCCTGCATGTTTGCCACAAGCACAGACAGTGGGTAAAGAGCCAGGCTGATCGCCATGGAGGTCAGCGTCCCTGAGACGAAGGAGGAGACCAGCGGGGAGAGCCCCTGTCCTGCCACGACAGCACACATGGGCCCCTTCAGGCCGAAGTAGAGGGAGCTGCCAAGAGCGTTGCGGGCCGTGACGGGCAGGAAGGCTCTGTAGAAACCTGGGGCCAGCCTCTGAGCCTTCAGAGTGACAAGAACAGTCTTCAGGGTGGGCAGGCGCCGGTCATTTTGGCCGTTTTGCAGCACATTCTGGACGCGTTCAAAGGGGGTTAAAACCACAGCTTCTACGATACCTGCACCAAACCCAGCCAGAGCAGGCAGGGCAGAGGCAGAGACGACATTCTGGAATGAGAGCTGGTGGAGGAGGGTGTCCTGGAGGCCGAAGAGCAGCGTACCATTTAGCGTCCTCATCAGTAAGGGTGGGGCCACTCCCCTGTAGAGCTTCATGGGTCCCTCTTTGTAGAGCTGTCCCACCGCCTGGTGAACCGGGGTGTTGTGGATCTGCTGACGGAAAACAGTCTTGTAGACGGGAAAGACGATGAGGGTAGGGAGGGTGGAGAGCAAGCTGGAAGTCCCTCCATGCAGATAGCTGTGGAAACGAACCATTGGATCCCCAGGGTGTTCTTCATCTGGTTTATGGTCAGGACTGCCTGCCATCCTGGAACTGAGTAAAGATGGAGTCACAAATCAGGAGTCAGGACAGTCACACTGATACTGAAAGTAGCAAAATGAAACAGAAAACACAGGACAGAAAGACACAGCAAAAGAAATTACAATTAAACCCCATGAATTATCTGTTTGTGGTCGACATTTAGGACAAATCAGATATGAAATTTATGGCTTGAACACTTGCAAGAATTATGAACCCCCTCTTTGTTTGCGTATGATGCTGCAATTGTAATGCTCCTTTATTATCTGAACTTTGATTATTACATGTGGGGTTTTATTTCAGTTATTTATTTCTCTTCACAGAACACCTATGCATTGTACTGTTGAGGTTTCTTTTCTTAACATTATTTTTCCCCATCTATTATTAATGCTGATTGTGCAGGCCTGTTATGCTGAGCTCTTCTTTACTTCCGTTTACAAAAAGGAGAAAAAACTCAATTAACATACTTGAGAAAAAATAAATTAAATGTACTCACCAAGTCAGCCGTCACGAGGCAGAGGAAATAGAAAATGTATGGTGTCTACTTTATTTTTCCTCCGTTCATTATTGGAACTTAACAGCAACAGGGTTTTTTTTCTCTCTCTCTCTCTATCTCTATCTCTTTCACCTCACGACACATGGAGGTGGCTAATTACTGGTTGTTCGTCGAGTTACGATAGGAACATGTTCTCTATCCGAACACAGTACAAATGATGGGCAACGGCGTCAGGATAACAGATGCACCGAGCATTAATCTGCCGGTGTCCCTGATTGGCCCGCCTCTTCCAAAATAACTATTGGTCAAGACGGTCTACGTCATCTAGGCGGCGATTGGTTATTTTGCCTGTCAATCAAAGTATTTTCCTTGGAACAAGGGTGTGTTCACCGACAAGACGCTGGCTGTAAATTAAGATATCTTTATATATCAATGGTGAAGAAATATATATTGTAATTGTTGTTCTTCTTATAATAATGTCATGCAGGATTTTTTTTACTTCGCTTTTTTGAGTCTACTTGCATATTGCAATATATGTGGATTTTTAAAATTTCATATATTGTCACTAATTTTTCAAAGTCCACATAAATGCTGTCTTTGCACATTCTCAACACAGCCTAATAATTAATTCTGGCATGGAAATTCATCTCAGTTAATGTTTGTAGTATTTTTTGTTTTTAATCATTGATGTCTCAAATAATGTTTGTAGCGTTTATCTGACTATATGCTTTATCTATGGCTTTATTAGAGTACAGTATTTTGTGTTTTATTCCTTAAAAGCCTATCCGGGGACAAGGACAGCAAGTCAGCTATGACCTGAAGTCTTATACATTGCATCAGTTGCATTTTATTTAAATGTAACAATGCTTACATGTATTGTCTTGTATGTGTGGGTCTGCGACAAGATTTATTTTAGCCAACTAAGAAAAACAGAAAATCCAGAGCAATATCAGATTGAGTGTGCGCTATACTTGGAATATGTTCACTGCTTTAACTTGCCGCCAGACAGCCTTTTCTAAATATTGCTCTCTCCAAAGCAACTAGACTTCTTTGGCAAAAACTGTATTTTTTTCCTCACAGAACAGGGTCTGCTGGTCTGCTGCCACCTTGATCATTTAGTTTAAATTCATTGAAGACACACAACAACACAAAATCAGATTGAAGCAGTGGCAAACCAGAAACTGTCATGTTCCACAAAGAATAGGTATTGATTTTGCTGAAGGAGTCTGGTTGACCAAGAAAAAGCAGTATTAGTATTAACAGTATTACGTTATTAGTTGGTTTCCTGTTGGAAAAGCCTGTCTGCTGGCAAGATGGCAAAAATATTCAAATATAGCATACACTTAAATTAATAGATTTTTCTAGGTAAAATCTAATCTAAGTTATCTCTTTAATACCAGAAATAACACAAAAAGTGCCAGGTTTAAGATTCTGCGCATATGTAATTTTAATAAGAATGCATCCTCAGATAATTGGCGCATCCAATCTACTGAAAAAATAAAACACAAATGTTTGGAATATGCACATAAATGACGACTCCTCCCTCCAGATGTACAAAAAGACCAAAAAGAAAAGAAAAAAAACAAACAAAACAAAAACAAAACAAAGCAAAAACAGCAGGTGAACATTTCTGACGGAAGCTCCAGCCTGCAGAGACCCCAAACTAAAAACCCGATAGCTTCTCTATAGAAAGACCTTCAATGCAGAACCTCAAAAGGGTTAAACCCTGGACACTGGGCAAACCCCACTCAATGAGGGCGCCTCAAAAGTTGAAAGAAACATTAAAAATAAAATCTTCTGAAGCCTGATAAGATGTGTGAAAGTTCTTCATCCAGTGAGAAAATAAACACAGCAAAATATTAGGGTAAAAAGTAATTTCATTTCAGACTGTTGAGGCACTCTTGGTTGAGTGGAGCTTCAGTGGCACTGTAAACTAGTTCAATACACATTCACTTCATTATATATAATCTTTCAAACAGCAGAGGATACAAGAGCAACATGAAAAACTGCACTCGTTCATTGTAACAAAAAGCACTGTAACAGCTTCATATGGCAGAAGCTTCTCCTGACCACTGGAACCTGCCAGGGATATTTTTATATGAGCGCTTCGACAACAGATCGAAAAGACTCCCGGAGAGGTGAAATGGTCAGGAGAAACTCTGAATATCTATATGTTATGAAAAGGGCGGGACAAAATTCACAGTGGATAAACACTTATTTACCCAAGTACAATAAATACGCTGGCCTACATTGGTAGCTTGCAGTTGCTTTGGTGCCCCAGACATGAAGGGACACTGCTGAAGAGGGAAGGGACTTGAGTGATTAGTAACAGACATGACAGTTCATTCTTTTTTTTTTTTCCTCAATGGTTAGTTAGCATTGCTAATGGTTGTGTTTGGGTTGGGGTATTCCCTCTTCTCTTATTTGGTGTAACAGCACAGTGGATGGAGGACATCATTTGTTACAAGGGGACATGGCTGAACAGATATGAGACAGATTCGCCGTTGTGAGTTCTGCGGATGGCCTCTGCAAGGATCATGGAGATGTCAATAACCTGGTGGGAGATGAGATAGGATTCTTGTGAATATAACTAGACTGGATAAGTTGCTTATTGACAGGAAATGAATCACCGTCTCTCATTTCACTTTGGGAAGTATTTTTAAAATGATTAGTTGCAACCTAACCAAGGAAAAGGTATCCTGACCTGTATTTTGGGACAGTGCTTCATCTTCTCCTCCTGAGGGATTGTGTTGGTGACAACCACAGCTTCAAAGCAGGCATTGTTGATGCGTGAGATTGCTGGGCCGGAGAAGATGCCATGGGTTAGGATGGCGTACACCTTGGTGGCACCAGCAGAAATGAGTCTTGAGAGAGAAACAGTAGAATGCATTACACATCTCCACATGACTGGATTAGGGCTGGATGATATGGACAAAATCAAATACCAAAATATCCTTCACAAAATACCTTGATATCGATATTTCCATAATATTGTAGAAAGACTATTGGTTCTTTCAAAAAATATTAAAGGTTCTACTGATAACATTTTATATACACGAATATAAAAACAAATACACCATCTGAATATTAACATTGTTATCAACAGAACTTTTACACATCATTAATGTGGATATAATGACTAAGTTGGTAAAGGAAAACAATAGCACCCTTTAAAACCAGGAAAAGACAATACCTCTGCCATGTCATGACACAACGATATATATATATATATATATATATGATATCATAATATCAATATAATAGACATACTCCCCAAGACTAGACTGGATATATCCTAAAACAGAGGTCTCCAAATGGAATTCAGTAATGATAGCTTTTTTATTTGGTTTGACATCAGGGCCATAGTAATCAAAGTAACCAATTTGCCTGTATTCAAATCTTTGTTTCAAATGCATTTACCACAGAAAGGTAAATGAGGGGCTTACTTGTCAGCAGCATGGCAGATTGTGCCACATGTGTCAGCCATGTCATCAACTAGAATGGCAACTCGGTCTTTTACGTCTCCGACAAGAACCATTCGGTCCACCTCGTTTGCCTTTTTCCTCTCCTTGTGAATAAGGGCAAAGTCCACATTCAACCTGTCTGCTATTGAGGTGACCCTGCAAAGGGAAAGCACAAAGTCCATGAGTCACAGTTACTGTGTCTGCTTAGGTGTGTACAACTGTGAATACGTCAAATGAGAGCCTTGTCAGTGATAAGAGTTTAATCTAAAGTAAATTCCAGAGTAGATATAGTAAGGGTAAACTATGCTCAAGGTTATAACATATACAACAAGTGGCACTAGCACACCTCTTGGCTCCTCCTGCGTCTGGTGAGACAATGGTACAGTTTTTCCATTCAGGTATGTTCTCTTTGATCCATTTCAGCACAGCTGGCTCTGCATACAAGTTGTCAACAGGGATGTCAAAGAATCCCTGGAAAAAGATAATAGGAGTATTAGGGCTGGTGTCACAGGAACTGAACATATACTACCCTGCTGGAAGGACTGCTAAAAGGCTCCCTTTGTCCTTTGTTGATATCTATATGAACACAATGCTATGACAGTCACGTTTCTAATGCAGCTTCTCCAAAATCAGCCACAAATGGGTTTATAATGTGGTACAAAAAGATTACCCAAAAGACACTATAATGCAGTGACTGAACACTTTTTTGGACGTCTCCCATCAGAAAGCAAAAAAGTTTACATCCCACATTAAATTAATTATGAACAGAGATAAAGGCAAGCAACTAATATAAAACATTCCCAGTTGCATTTTAGTGAAATAGAAGTCATAATGACATCAGCAAACTCTTTTGTAATTTCCCTACATATATCATATTCCTTTAACTTATTTTCACTCCATATTTTTCCCCTGATGAACTGCCCCACAGTTTGAGAACCACTGGATTAATGACAGGATAGTGAATAAAATGCACTTCTGTTTGGGTTGGTTTTCATGTGGCTCACCTGTATCTGTGAGGCATGCAAGTCCATAGTGATTATATGGTCAGCACCCGACACTGACAACATGTTGGCCACCAGCTTGGCAGAGATAGGAGCGCGGCTCTGCAATGAAAATAGATCTCTTCAGTCACATGAAATAAGTGAACTGGCAAGCATAGCTTGTTTCTAAAAATAACACCTAACTGAGAGCTTAGCCATCAAGTAAAATTACACTAGACAAATATCACAATCTTTTATACTTCACTGTAGAGCTCAATAATGGTAATATTAAAATATTTTTGAGTTTTCAATTTATACTCTCAACATTTACTATATACTACAAAAGGTGATATGCAAAAATCACCAGTATGTATATATGCTGGCTGAGCACAGAGAGGCAGCATTCAGATTACATTACCCTCGGCTATAATAGTCAATTAAGTTCAAAATGAATATGTATAGCTCTACTGCAATATGGCTGTTGATACAAGAAAAATACTAGGGCTGCAAGTAACAATTATTTTCATTGTCAATTAATCTGTTGCTTATTTTCTTGATTAATCGATTAGTTGTTCCACCTACAGAATGTCAGAAAAGGGTGAAAAAATTGATCAGTGTTTCCCAAAGCCCAGGATGACATCAGCAAATGTCTTATTTTTTCCACAGCTGAAAGATATTCAGTTTACTCAATAGAATAGAATAGAATGGTATCAAATAGAATAGAATGGTATCGGGTGTGATAGAAAATAGTTTTCTTTTAATTTAATAGTCGACAACTAATCGATTATCACAACTCTACAAAAAGAAATACACTTATTCTATATAATAAACTTATTACTTGCATCACAATAATAAATAAAATATATATTTGGTAGTTAAAAATGCAAAACATTCCATTCATGCAAGATGACTGAAATGTTGGAATGAGAGTAAATTATCAGGCAAACAGCTACACAAGAAGTAATAAGATGGAAACTGCAGTTGACTCAGCAAAGCATACAGAATGAAGAAAAAGGAAAGCAAACAGAAAACGAGGGCAAATATGTTTTGTTGAGTTGCTGTTGATGGGCATGGCTGCAGGCTTCTTGTCATGATGCTTGATGGGAAATGGCATGACAGAAGTAATTAGACAGATATCCCTCACCCCCACCTTGTCCTTCTTGTCTTGCCGGGCGTACGGAAAGCAGGGGATGACAGCTGTGACCCTGGAGGCGGAGGCGATCTTGCAGGCGTTGATCATGATCAGCAGCTCCATCAAATTGTCGTTGATCTCGCCACAGCCACTCTGAACAATGTAGACATCTTCCCCACGCACGCTCTCGCCGATCTCCACACTGCCAGAGGACAGAGGTAACAAGACAAACAGCACTTAGTGTCACTGAGTTAACACACCATGGAAAGCTAGATACGATAGATGAGACAGGGTAAACAATGGCTTCTGTCCATGTATGATCTGATCTGAACTAGGGCTGGGCAATATATCGATATGATATCAATGTTTTGCGACTACATATCATCTTAGATTTTGAATAACATTATATTGTGTTTATACTGGCTTGTGTTAACGTTGCCTGTCTGGCTGCATTCAGACAGAAACAGGTGTTGCAGTGATTAGCTGTAGGGTTGTGCAGCAGTGTAGGGGTTATTTGCTTGAACATAACTACTGTGAAACAATATGAAAATGTTTTTCACTATTCACTGGTCTTCTTGCTATCAGTACTCTCTAATCTTCTTCAGTTTCTACCTTGATAACCCACAGCTGCAGGCTCCCTCTCTTTCTCTCTCCCTCAAACACATGGACACAATCCAAAGGAAGGTTCTTGGTGTCAACATTTTGCTGCATAAACTACAAGCCAGACCCAGATGTTGAAGCTGGGTACACAAATTAAACCCAACTGGGAGAGTATCATTGTTTGGTACATAAACTTTTACATTTTGTGTCGCAACCCGTTGCATTTTTTGCATACCCAGCTGCAACAATATTCTTGCAATGTCAATAGAGTTGTTTGGTAAAAAATACTATGTTACTTGTTTTTTTCCCCATTTTGCCCAGGTTTGCACTAAGGCCCACACAATACCACACAATATTAAACCTTTGGGGAAAATGCCAATACTGATATCAGGGGGTAATAAAATTCTGATACAGATATGTCAGCTGATATTCTTTACACAGAATATAATATACAGAATAGAGAATCTATTCATTTGCACACATTTTAGCAACAATCCCCCAAAAGTGGTGACAAAGATATGTAATGGTGGCAGGATTTTTGTTATTATAGTTTAACATTAAATGTTACAGTCCAAAATTATGCCAGAACAGCATTTTTAATAATTAACCTGAATTAAGAAACAGGGTTCAAATATACATAAAAGGCTGCCTGTAAAGCTGTCAAATAAAAATGATCTATATTATGTTCTGTTACATAAATTCAGGCATATATTTATGTAGACACAATATAGACCGATATAGCTGTAATTCAGCAATGTCATTGACTGGTTGATATATTTAGATCGTACGATCTGAGAATTTATACTATATTATTTTTGAAAATATGTGTATATCAAGATATATATTGTATAATGCAGCATAGCCTAAAAATATAGATTCTTTATAAACCATGTCTGGTAGGACTAATCTGAACGAGGGTTAAACTGGGCCGCATGCTGAGTCAGAAAATGACAGTCTCAATACGTTATGCGATATGCCATTGTAATTTCAGTTTACTGAGGGAACTAATGTGGTTCTGTTGCTTAGGAATTGCCAGCCAGGTTGTTACCATGAGTTCTCAGCCATGCGTGGACTACAAGTTCCTTACAACACTGCGCGGCAATTTCATGGTGACACCACGTTTCTAATTTAATACATGTCACTAGGCTACAACATTTGCATACGAGGCTGCCACACGTCTGATTATAAGCTTTTTTTTTACAGTTGCCACAACAGCACACAACTCACCATGTTTCTTGGTTGCTAAATTTTTTCGTAACAACCTTCCCCAGCTCGAGACCCAGGCGATCTGCTATTTTCTGAGACAGGTCCGGGTGTGAGCTACCGCTGAATATTTTGATATTCGGCATTTTCTTGCGGTCCAGGGCGTCGTTGAGTCCGCGCAGGCAGCGGCAAAAAGCTGCTGTCGAATCCGAGGAGGTGAAGAGTCCGAGACAACCACTGAAAATGGATCAACAGTTGATGAGCTACTCTTACCGAGCTAAAGTATGTCCCTACCTATCCACCATTATGTCCCACACATCACGCGTGCAGCTCTTCCTCCCCGTGACGGCGGGCACGCTTCCACGTACGTTCTGACGCAATTACGTCTTTCCGGCCAGGGGAGCCAACAACACAGGCGCGTGAGCAAGCAAGGTACATTAATTTAAACACTTCACGACTGTGAGATATATTAACGGAAATTAAAAGCGCAAACGAGCGTAAAGTGAGTTATTATATATTTGTACGGGTAAACCGAGTTTCAGCTACCTTTTGTCCTGGAGTTTTACATTTTATTGCCTCAAATAAATGAGATATTTTCTAAATTGCTTAATAAACAATATTGGCATATAGGTAACGTTCATTTAACGGTCCAACCGTTAACATGCCTCCTCTAAACCGCAATATTGATTTAGTGTCTTCCGGATATTCGCCGGCATGTGGCAAGCACTGCAGTGCACAGTCCATATTAGTTACATAAAAAATGTTTTTGGATATGATATATGCAAAATGATATTCAGCCTGTCCTTTCTTAGGCTAAGAAGTAACAAAACTGCACCTTGCTCTTGTTTTGTTATTAAAGCTAAGCTAAAGCTAACTATCATTTTGGCAGAGATGCCTGGCAGGTGTTTGGCAACTTCTCTCAAGACTCCAGAGACAACAAGGCAAACACAGGAACTTTAACAAATGTGTCTCACCAAAAGGCAGTCTGTAAAAGAGGTAAGTAAGCCCTTTTCACAGCAGACGTTTTGACCTGTCATAGTAGGGAAAACACAGCTGTCAGTAACATTAACTATGGCTCTATCCTATTCAAGTGTCCCAGTAAACCATGAGATGTGACAGTGAGCCAGCATGCACAATAACTGAAGCAGCTAAATGTAATTCAGAAATCATTAAATTTATTACGTACATCTGTGTTTTTTTTTACTGTGGTATGTCAGAATGTTAACAGCCAATTAACTATGATAGTAGCTAGGGATGAAATGATAATTAGTCTCATGATGAACCACAATAATATTCCTGGCCATTAATATTATGGTTTCAAATTTTAATTATGGTGATAACTGTGTTTGATGATTACGCTCTGAAAAACTGAATACTGTGCAGCATCATCCAGAGTTAGCAACAGTCTCCCAGGTGCAGTCTCAGCAGTTTTGCAAAGGACACGATGCCATTTGAAGTCATTTAGGGGTTTCAATGTGTGTATCAGTATTTGGTGATCATTTTCAGTACAGTTTAACAATGCTGTGATAATAATGATAACCATGATCATTTTGATCACTTAAATCATGACAAATTTTTGTACCATTTCATCCTAAACAGTGACATATTCCTGTATGTCTAGGCTTGAGTGTTATAGATGTCCAACAACCACAGACAGTGGTATTTTTACTGAATTATCTTTCTTGTTGTGCAAATGAATATAACCTTATTGCGACCCTGACTAGCAGTTACCTCAGCTTTGACTGGCTCTTCAAATGCTTAGCTATAATACGAATGACACAAAAACCCCACCATAGGTAGTCTTAAGTGTCAACAACACAAAGCCATTTTACTGTCAGTGGTTGGTGTTGTGTCAAGTCAGTGAGGCTTGCACTGTTGAGTCAACAGTCAATGAAGCAACCACAGCAGTAAGAATCTGCTGTCGGTAGCAGCAGAGACATTTCTAGATAATTTATCTTTCACATGACGTCATTTCTTTAAATGCATAATGGACACCCTGTCACTACCGCAAGTTTACTGCATGCAATGTCATCTCCAACTTCTCTGAAAGAGTTTATATAATATACTTTATTGCTCTTAAAACATGAGATAACTTTGTACACAGACAGAAGACCACAGTGACGACAAGATCATTGACAGTAAATAAAGACAGGAATGAATAGGTGCACATAAAGAAACAATGGATTAAGCCATGGTGGGCTCATCGTGTGAATGAAACACAGACAAATCCACACAGTTTAGCAAAGCAACTGAACAATGACAACCACAGAAAATGTTTTATCATAATGTTAAAATGTCCAAGTGCTGATGCAAAAACATTGTCTGATATTTGTTTATAAAAATAAACATGTCCCATGCTTTATACTCATTATATACTCATTAAAATATATGTTTTGCTATTAGTCTCTATGTTACATTACTACTATAAATAATTACCTTACAGACATGTTTTATCTTTTCATTTTTACAAAATAGTGAAGAGTTTGGATAAATCTTAATGTTACAAGTAATGTTTTAAAAGTGTTTCTTATTCTCTCAAATTTTTTATCTATCTTATTTACATTTACAGTGTAGAATAATACATTTCCATACTGAATATCGTTTGCAAAACATTAACATATTGCCACCATGGCCTTTCATTTTTGCCTGGATTTCCACTTTAGAACTGGAAAAGTATCTGTACAAACAGTATCATCACCTTCAATGGTCATAGTATCTGCACCTGAAAGTCTAGTACGTTAGGGAAAACATGCAGTACAGTGAAAGAGAAAACACTGCATATGATTATGGAAAATGCCACATCAACAGCGAAGAACAGACCGTTAAAAGAGAGTGCTTATCAACACCACAAATGTGTCCTGAAACCAAGGAAATAAGTGCAACAAAGCTGATATTCTGCTTTCCCTTTTATACTAAAGGTCAAACTGTCAGTGTAAAATGAGAAATGTTATAAATAGGCTGTATTGCTAAGTTATAATCTGTCCCACGAAGACATATTAATAACTTATAATCAAACCTGAAATGAATAAAAAGTGGTAACTTATTCAAATTAGCAGCAAAATGTTTCACAATAAGTTGCATTTAATTGATTTATGTTTGTCAAATACTGATTAAGTGCAAATTTATTTGCATTCCGTATCCTTAAATTAGTTTATAACCACCAAAGAACTAACCAATACATTTTGTGCAAGAAAAAGCCATATCACATTTGTTGACTAGGGGACAACAGTAGGGGTGTCACAGTTTCAACATCAAATCGAAACTCTGTTGAAATTAGCTTTCAGTTTCAATAATAGAAATCAAAGTCAAAATCACCAATTCACCCAATACTTTTTCTCTCCACCTCTGCCTACTTGAAAAGTCTTATGGGTGTCCAAAGAAAAAGCAACACTTCAAAGACAAGACAGCATAGTTTACCAGTCATTATATCACACCTGATAACATATTCTTCATTGGCTGATACTTTTCTTTTTAAAGAATAATTTGAAAATGTAAATTACACTTGTCACGGTATAAAACCAAAGATCAGTTGATCTTTACAATCAAGAATAAATAGTCTAGCAATGAAAAAAAAATAAAAAAAATAAAAATAATCAAATCGTTATCTTAAAATCAAAACTTATATTGAAATGTGTATTTGGAAAATTGTGACGCCCCTAGGTATTGTGGCAGCCCAGTTGTCACTATTAATTTGGTTTCACAGCACTTTCTTTTATCAGTATGTTCAGTATACATGTTAGGCCAGCACAACTATAAAGCCTCTGTGATTAATTTCCAAGAATAACAAGAGGATGAGACACAAAGAAGATTTCAGACAGGAAACAGATGTGTTAGTTTTATTAAAATACATAGAAAACTACTTTGTGTGTTTCTTATATATTTGCTAGATTGCACAATGTATAACAGCACATAGAAAGCAAATTTGTTTATACTGTATCTGAAAACCTGAATAAAAACAAAGGATCCTTTGAAACGGGTAAGCTTTAGCTTTGAGGAGATGAATTATGTAAAATTGGTGGTGTGGACTTGAGTGAGTTTTTCAGCAGCAGAGTGAATAAAAAACACTTGATCAAACATTAAAAGATACATTTCATCTTCAGAGCTAATTTCAGAGGTTGTGCAAAACTCTAGTGATAAGCTTACTCACTTGCAAGTGGATGGCTATATTTAAAACTATGATTCACGACAAGTGAGATACAAGTGAGCCATGGATCAGTGATGGTGTAAAATACACTCTGTGCGTTATTAAGTACAGTGTGGGTATCCCTTCTCTACAGTCGAGTGAGGTAACAACACTCATTACTGTGTAGTGGATAAGACGATGACTTGGGTCTCTGCTACATTGTCTGCCCTGAGCAGGTGTGTTTCATACCTGCACTGTTATAGTGAGAGAATGGGCCTCTGTCAGTCAGTATACTTTAAAATGTCATACTTGTCTTTTAGTTGTGTTCATTTTCCAACACTGTCACTTACACTCTTGTATGTCAAACATAGTCAACATAGCCAACAGAGATCTCCATTTTGCATTACAACAGTTAGAAAATTCAACAAACACACACATCACCATCTAACCAACCAACGCTTTGGACTATGCAATTAACAGAAGTCGCTACTTGACGAGATCTCTGAAATATTTTGCCCAGAGCATACATTTATTTCTGATGATTTATTATAATCTTTATATTTCTCTTAACTCAATACATTTCAAATATACTCTTCACTTTTTTCTTCACAAAACTTTATATTATTTGCTAAGTAGACACAACTCAAATATACATTACATATAAAATATTATACTATAATGACTTATGTATATTGTGAATGTTGATATGAGGTGATTAGCCCTGTATCACCCAGTCTGTTATAGGGTTCTTATTCCATTGTGCATTAGTTTGGTGTATCTTTATATTTCGAAACAAGATCCACAAGGCTACCTCAGGGCCTGTAAACATGGGATGGAACAGCTGCATTGCCATTTTTACCGAAGATGGTTCATTGCATGACTTGTAAAAAATGTAAACAATAAACAAATAATGAGTTTGGATAGAGTAGCCACCCACATTCTGGACGGTTTTGATTACATTCCTGCCAGATTTGTTCTTACTGGGCAGGCAGAGTTTTGATGGGTCGAGTGAGTGAGCTCATGTTATTGGTGTTGGAGGAAACTTGTGGGCTCACAGTCTTTGTTGGCAAGCTGCTTGAGTGTCCCATTGATTCCTCTGCTGCACGCAGAAGCAAAGTGTAGTTGATAGCTACTTCCTCAACTTTCCTCAACAGCTGCAACCTTTGGGTTTCTGAACGAACCCCTCTGACCAATTTGATGAATGTCTGAGTTAGTTCACACAACACTTGAAAGCTGGCTGTGACAACAGCAAGCATACGTGTTGGGCTTTTTTCAACGCTTGCCACTCGTCGACAAGATGCTCTGAATTCTTTGAAGCGCACCGCCAGCTCCTGTTTGTACTCTGCAATCTGTGAGGGCTGAAGACGAGCCTCACCCTCAGCTTGTGGGCTGTTAGCACACTGACGCAGGATAGCTAGCAACTCATTAGCATCCAACTGGGCATTTAGGAAACCATCAGGCAAGCTGAAACTTTTTCCCTGTAGAGCCTGTACTCGTGCCAGGCTTCCCTCCAGTGTACTACAGGCTCTCAGGTCAATTTCCTGTGTTTGTGGCTCCTCCTCTTCCTCCTCCTCTTCCTCCCCACTGCAGTCCTCTGCATTAAGAACCTGGAGTGTCTTGCTTACTACAGGAAAGGTACGTGAGTCAAGCTCCATGCCTGGAAGGACCTGAAGGGGTATAGAGTATGAGAGCTCATCCTTCTCACTGCTTTCATCTGCTGCCTCACACTTTCTGTAGCAGAAACAGAATGAGCAGCATTTATCTTTGTCATCACTGTCCTCACTGGGCAGGGTCAGCAGCACCTCACCAGCCCCATCTTTACTTTCACGCAGTAGCTCTTCTCCCTGAATGAAAAACACACCCTTTTTACCCTTTCCTTCTGCCTGGTGAGACTGAGTGTGGACTGGCTCAATTGGGGTGGGGAGCCTCAGCCCTGTGGCCCTCACTCGCTCCATTTCCTTCTCTAGACTCTTGGCTTTTGGCTTTACCTCAGCATACACAGGTGTGCTAGTGCTGTTATCCAGCTCTCCAATGCTGTAACGCCTCTGGAGCTTCTTATACTGTGGAGCTCCCATGCAATCTGTTTGAGAAGTACAGGTGGGCAAGCAGGAACCATGCTCTCCCCTTGGCTCTCTTGACTCAAGGCTGGTAGAGCGTATTCGTGTGGTCTTGATCTCTAAGGTTTGAGGTCTCCTTGTAGCACCTTGGCCATGAGGGACTTTAGATACTGCTGGAGGCGTCTTCGAGATAGTTCTCTCTCTACCTCTGTGTTGTGTCTCTGTTGCGGAGCCAACTGGTGTGTCAGGTAGTCGCATTCCCCTACACATTCGCTTACAGTCGCAGCTGCGTCGCTGCTCCCTGGAGATACCTGGTGCCTTTAGGACGGGGCTGGTGCGGAGCTGGCAGGCACAAGGAGTGCCTGAGGGCACAGGTGAGGATCCCTGGGGCAGAAATTCTCCCTGGGATGACTTGGGTTTCAGCAGCTCCTCTAAGAACTCTAGCTCATACTGACGGACTTTCTGCAACTGAGCCCTTCGCTCGTCTGTTTCTCTTCGCATTCTTGCTGGGAACGTGGCTGAAAGAAGGTTTCTAAAGCTCAAGAAAGGGGCGCTACGCTGAGACTTCCCCTTACCACTGCCTTGCTTCTTTGAGTCTCTGGCTGGGAGAGTGGAGACCTTATCTACAGAAAGGCTGGGTGTTGTTGGATCATCTAAGATAGGTAAGGATTTTATGGTACATTTCTGTGAATCAAGGTGGGATTTTCCCTGGGCACCCTCAGCTTTGTTTTCAGCTGCTTCTTTTCTCTCTGCTTTTACAGGCAAATGAGGGGAGTACTTGGTTTGTATTTGAGGGCTTGGTTTTGCCAAACCAGGATCTGCTCCTACTCTCACTGCATTTTCTTTGCTGTTAGCCAGCTGGAGGCCTTTGGCCCGAAGACGCTCATCATCTGTTGGAGAAGAGGATTGAAACACTACTACCTTCTGAACCTGTGGGTCTTTTAGTCTTAGTTGAGGCCCAGGCTCCTGTTGCACTGGGCATGTGCAGAATAGGTCATCAACTGGCAGAAGTTCTGTAGAGCTTGAAGGCTTCATGGTCTCGCTAGAGGCAGTCTTGGCATCTTGGCACATATTAGTGGGAGAAATCTTGGCGGAGGCAGTTCTGTCCACAGGCAGGAGGATTGGTAAGGCTTTGTTGCTAGAGTCTGCATTTAGAGGTGCTGTTGTCTTCCCCTTTATACCGTCAGAAAGATTTTGGCTCAGTGTCTCCCCAGAAGAATTTGATAACTTCTGATCTTTACTCACATGACCTGTCAGTGAAACTTCAGACACTTTAAGTTCTTCAGGTGACTTAGAGGGGGGGTCAGGGGTGTTTGCTTTGGTGGACTCAGAGTTTGCTTTAATTTCTGCTTTCTGTTCAGTCTGAGAAGTGTCTTGATTGCCCCCCTGCTCTGTCACAACGCTGAGCACTGCTGAGTCTTGACTGGGACTGACTTTAAAGGGAACAGTCTTACTGAGGATTACTTGCTTGGGTGGACAGCCAGCACGGATCTGACCCACAGAGAAGGCCCCAGTCCCAATGGTCTTTGCTGTGCAACCAGGGATAGCCAAGGGAAAGTCACGGCGGCAAAGGATACGCTCCTTGTTGATATGGTGAGCCAGCAGGTAGGCCTGGTTCTGGTTCTGCTTCATAGCCGAAACCATCTCAGAAACATCTGTCAATTCAGAGGAGTTGGTCTCATGGCCTGAGTCCAGTGATGACTCAGGTGTAATGGCAGCTAAGACAATCAGCCCTGAGGAGGAGAACACAAAACTCTGTTAGGATAATCAAGACACAACAAATATTAATACAATAGAAATATTTTTTTGTTAAATTTGTATTTTACTGTAGTTATCAAACCAGACATTTACTGTTGAGTGGATTCATCTTGATCACAAAACAGCAAAATAATTTGGGAATAGTTTTAATTTGCTCCCAAAACCAGTGCTACGGGAACCCTTTACAGACTACAAACTATGTACAAGTGGCATTGCCTCACCCAAATTGAAAAATACTGCACGTTTTGCATACAGATGCATTGCAAGTGCTTGAGATGTGTGTAAAGACTAGTAAATTTATGTTCATGAAATCTAAAAGAATGTTTCATTAAAAATGTTTATTTTTTGAAGTTTTTAATCTTTTTAAGACACAAAACAGTTTGTAATAATTAGTTATTCTTTGTTATTGCTTGTTCATTTATGTACAACCATAGTCCATAATATTTTCAGCTTTATGTTAATATTATTCTTGTTTGGGTTAATCGTTCAATTTGATCAGTATTTTGTGGATTTCTTTAGTATTGAGCCTTCTACCTTAATTATATGTCATTTTGCAGTCATTATACATGCGTGGCTACAATAAAATCAAGAAATTATAGAATTATCTTGCATTTTACAAGGAAATTTAGTAAGGCTTCAGTAACTAAAAGACAGTGTACTGCAAATGCACTGTGTAATATTGATTGATAAAAAGTAACATTTAGTTGAATGAGTATTATTGTTAATTTTGTGTATGGGTTGTGCGCTGTGGGATGACTGAGGCTGATGACCTGCAGTCTGTGTTGGCTGTTGAGGGTGATGGGGGTAGTCCTCAGAGGCTGCCAAAGCCTCTAATGCCTGTAATGTGGACACCAGAGCATCATCAAGCTCCTGGGCATGATCTCGGACTGTTCTTGTGGAAACATTATCAATCAGTGTCACAGGCACATCCTCCTTGGCTTGGGCTAGCTTCCCAGAGGCAACCCCTGGGCTGGCACTGGTTCGAGCCTTCCTCCCTCTCTTTGTATCATCCTCATCTGAACTGTTGTCCCTGAAGCCAGGTGGTGGGGCAGCAATAGCATGTGGTGGTGGTTGCAGCTTCTCTCCTCCACCATCTACCTCATCTTCCTCCTCATTTCCTGGGGGTGGTAGGGCCATGAGGTCAACAGCGCCTCCATCTCGGGAGGCACAAGCACCGGAGCAGTGTTTCCCCGAGCTCCCGCTACCGTTCACTGCTGTAAGACCCTCTGCCCTGTGTCTGGCTTTGCAGGAGTCGCAGAAATATCGAGAGGATTTTTGGGATTGACCCATTGTTTGGGCTCGGATTCTGAATCCTGCATTCTCTGCTGCTGGGGTCTCTAAAACCTCAGCTATTTCCTCTGTACTGTGCTGGGTGGGGTCTGACTTGGTGCGGGGCCGCCCAGAGGGCTCCTGGGAAATAAAGTTCTCATTGATGTCAAGTTCAGCGTCAGTGCGTGTTTGGAGCTCTTGAAATTGTTGTTGTTCTCGAAGGTGGACATGACACAGGCCTAGATGCTGAGGCTCTGCTGGAACTAGGGCCCTTGCAGACCCTGACTCCCTGTGTGAGCTTTCCCTCTCATCCCCTCGCCGGCCTCCACTTGACAAGCCGGTTGCACGTGGGTGGGCATGGTGGGAGCTTCTGTAATCTAAGGATAGAATTGTCAGAGCAGTGGAGAGTTTGAGGTGTTAAGAACTAGTGGGGATGGAGAAAATCCTGATGGAAAAGCAGAGGCGACAGCTGGTGGTCACATGGGGATTATTTGTTATTTCAGAGATGGATGTTGAAAGTTGAAGTTTGTTTGAGGTTGGAGGGTTAGATTCTGGTGGAATGTGATGGTATGATGATCCTTCTTATATGTGGACTACAGTTTAAGACAGCAGATGGCACAGGATCTGTTCATGTTTAAACAGTTAAATGGTGATGATTACAGCAAAAAGGACAATTCACTGTAAACTTCCATGATGTTGTACTTAGAAATGTGGAGTATCCCATTCCAATGAGTCAAGATTGAGATGAGAGGAGAGACAGCAGAGGGCGCCATGGGATTGTAGTTCCAGGGTACCCTGGTTACTACAGGCAATGGTATCAGCCAATGAAGAAGCAAATCATGTAGACTGAACATATAATGAAGATTGCCAAATATTGCCTGACATGCAGTGTGTTATATGATGCTGAAAGAAAGACGCTTTCTCATATACAACTCTGAACATGTGATATGAATGTTTAATCTTAAGCCTTTAAGTGAACAATATATTACATTATTATATCAATCACATTTGATGTGTATTGTCTAATTAGAGCATGTGTTTAAAATTAACCCCTAGAAGTCAAGAAGATTTCTAACATACCTGCCTTGGTCAGCTGAGACTGACCAGGGGTCCGGAAGTAGATGGTGCGTTTAGGGTCTACAAACAGCTTGTAGTAGCCAGAGATGAGACATGCAAAGTTACTGGCATCCGGCCATTCCATGAGCAGGACCAGGGGCTGCAGAGGGTGGGAGGGAGGGGAATTAGGAGACTATTTAGAGGACAGGCAATGTGCATTGCCTGCTCATTTTGTAATAACCTGTTGAAATAAAACTGCTGAACAGTTTTGTTCTTAATAATTCTATTATTTGTAAAGTTAAAATGGAAACTGCATCTCTAAAGAGATGGCATGCAAAATGCATATGTTTCCTGTTGCAAATGTTGTGTATCCACAGTGTCGATGTAATTGTAGTGTGCATCTTTCGAGACTGTGTTGTAATACCTTGGCCTCATGGATCGTCATCTCCACACGAGCCACTCCTTGGCTCTCTCGGTAGAGCTGGATCTTGGCAACCCTACTGAACTCAGCAAGAACTGTTGTGAGGTTGTTTTTCAAGTCAATCACATGACTAATGCCATGCCGAGGACCCACCAGTAGTGTTGTAGCTGATTGTTTCTCATCCTGTAGAAGAAGAACACAGGGGGTCTATTTGCATGTATTTATTATGTTTGAATATCATATTATACCTTTGAAAGGCATGCTCCCTGTTCAACTATATGCACAGCTTTGAAGTCACATAAAGAAAATAAGTAGAGCAAGACATATGTAAAAGATACACACACACATATATAAATATATATACACATATATATGTCCTGTTCATTCCCATATCCAAAGATACAAAAAGTTATTACCAGTCCAACAGTGTGGAACAGTATTCCACCAAAAGGTGGGAGGTCATTGAGTACACGCATGTACTGCAGCTTTCCTTGGAGAGGAGGGACCTGTCAACAGAATAATAAACAAGGAATGTTCATGTTTGAAAGAGGAATCCTCCTCTAGCACCTCTTATGTCCTCTTGGGGGCACTGTTGAGCCACAGATGTTGATCACAAAGTCTTATGCAACAGTTACATCTATAGAGATGAAGGGCTTGTCCTAAGATAAAGGACCAGTTATGAGGCAGACATAACCATAGAATACAATAAATTAAAATCTCCTCAAAAGAAGCAGCAAGGTGTTGAGTTTTAAATGTTAATATTAATCAAGAGTATGGTACTTTGGCAAGAGGTCTCTGTGTATTTGCAGTTCTTATAAATGTGTTCTAATCTTCCATAAAGAATAGTCTAGATATTTCAATCACTGAAGTGGTTATAATTAACAGTTAGTGTCAAATTGTTTTATATGGAGAAAGAAACCTTGTTGCCTGATGGTGGTGGATGCTGGTAGGTCTTCAGCAGCTGAGACAGGCTCTTACACACATTCTTCTCCTTGACTGTTGGCAGCAAAGTGAGGGGAAGGAAAGGCTCAAGTCCCCACTCTTTTCTGTGATCGAGAGCAAAGGGAAAGATGGCAGAGAAGTAAATACACAAGAAAAAAAACAACAGGGTAGTAGTTAATCAGAGTCCAGGAAAAATGACCCAACTGAGAAGGCAGTGGAGTTTTTTTTCATCCCATGGGAAGACAAGGTGAGCCTAGCTTACATCCACCACAACTCCTGGCTTGACATGGCCATCTCAAGTCTATTATGTGCACAGCAGGTCTGTTATGCTTCTGTGGTTGTGATGGCAGAAGCTAATTACTTGCTAGGTTGAGGTTTTGAAGAATATATGAGCAAATTGAGGGAGAGATGTAATTTCACAAAGCAATGGATTTCTTTGCTCATAACGACCTAGGGAAAATGATCCTTGAGTAATTTGAGTTTTTAATACTATTGGGATTAATTATTAATCATTTAGATATTATTGAATGAACAAACTTCGCCATGGGACTCACTGGTATGCTACACAGATTGGTTAATGAGGTAAAAAATGCAATACATCAATTTTTGTCTGTAATTTCTCATAAGTTCATTTGAAAGCTAATTTAGTCTGCTAACTTACTCGACATGCTTCAGAGAGATCTTCTGATTGGGCCGTGCAGAGGACACAGTGATGTAGATATGGAGAGCAGCCAATCGTAACGTGACATCAGACTTCCAGTCCATACCAAAGCGCTCCTTGATGACGTCATTGCGACTCTGTTAGAACAAGATGAATTTTTTTGTGCACAGCTAGACAGCTTCGACAATAATAAGGCTATCAGATATCTGCAGTTGATGTGGAAAGCATTTTTTGAGAGTTAGCAACAGTGCCATTGTGTCAATCAATCTGAAAAGTTAAAGGTAAAAGATAAACATAATCTGATGGAAATAGTAAATAAAACTAGCTACCTATAAGAACTTCTAATCACTGGCCCCACCCTCTGCATCCTTGCTCCTCGAGGTTACAGCTCTCCAACAGTATCATGAGATTGAATGACATGTCATGAGATTGAATGACATCTTTTTAAATCCCCCTTTAATCTCACCCTTTACCTGTATATAGAGGTACTCAAATGCGGCGGGGTCCCTTCTCAGCAGATCTGCAGGGTCCTTGGGGAAGAAGCAGATGCGGAACAGACACTTCATCCCTTGGAAATAGGTTCTGTGCACCACCTGAGGGAACAGAATAGTATCAACTAGACCACCAACTAAATCTTTGGGATAAGTCACACATATCACAGTATCATTTTCTATAGATGAACAGAGCAGTCTGCTAGTGCAGTCTGTATGCACTTGCAGTCCTGTGTATGCTGTGATGAGTGTGTAGAGATTTAGTTTTGTCCAAGTGAAGAAATTGATAGAAATGTGGAGCTACAAACCAACAGTCCAACATAAATATCAAATAAGACAGCACTGAAAGGAATGAAACCACTAGAACTGTGATCTGACATCCAAAAAGGGTTCAGTGATCAGAATCATTGGAGTCGAAATGATTTTAATTTCAACTTTTAGGTAGTTGTATTGCTTGGATGCTCATAGTATTACAGGTCACAGCTTGTCCTCCAGTGTTCTTGACAACATGACACTTAATCTAATCAGTAAATGGGCAACAGAATCCACACTAGAATTGGGCAACATGTTAAAATTTTCCAATCAGCCACTGTCAGCCCACTAACTGGCAATTGCTGACATATCCACGTACCTCCTCCCGTCCTGACTCCCAGCTGGGAGGCGAGTTTGCCACTGTGTTTGCTACGTCCAATAAATAAACAAAATAAACTCACAAAGTGTAAAGAAAAGGAAATATTCCTACCTGTATACCTTCTGAATCCAAGTTGTCTTCCTTTACCAAACTAAGACGCACTTGTAATTGTCTTAGTAACTTGTCTTTATACTGTTTGATCAAAATGAATCCTTAATTCACTGTGTGAAAATATTTCGGCTCTACAGGCTTTTTTCCCTCTCACATGCCCTTCAGCACAGTGGGGTGCATACTTCGCTGCAAAATGAGAGTGAGCAGTGGCTTTCACTCTGCAGCCCATTGAATTAGCAAAAATAAAAGGGCAAAAATCACCCAAAAAGCTGACCCAGCAACACCCCACCCCCACCCCAAACCCTGAACATTTGACCAAACCACACTGAACCCAAACCAAAGACAAGGCTGTGAGTTTCAATGCAAACCACATTTTTTTTCCAGTTCTCATTTTAGCACTTATATTGATAATAGCTTGGAGATACTGTTATTGCTTTCATACTGCAAACATATCCATAACTCCAAACAGCGTTTTACACATATTTTAAGCTCATTAAGCTGTTTTTGGTTTCTTACATGTGTCAGAGGCTGGTTTTCCTGCAACAGATGTAACCTCTGATTCTGGTCCAGACCACCTGCCTCCAGCACCAACGCAAAGTGCTCAATGTAGCGAAGGGAGAGGCGGTCCTGCAGGGAGGAGATCACATCCTGGAAGAGGAGAGATGGAAACAGATTAGGGACTGAAATACATTCCCACAGTAAGAATATGTTCTATCGCAACAAAAAGTATATATTTGATGTATGGAGGCTATTTTCCCCCTGAATTCACTCTGTGTTTGTGTAGGGTAGTTTGTCAAATTGATATCTTTGAGATCTGCTTAGGCGCTTTACTTTGATGTGATATTTGTCACTTTGTGCCAGGGAGAGCTTCCATGGATATTCTTTATTCTGCACAGTGAGTGCATCCTATTTAAGAAAATAACATCTGCGTGTCGTTGTCACGGTGCACAGGGCAAACTTTTGCTCTTGTGCAGATCAGTATCTAGAAATGATACAGAGCTTTTCTCATATCCTGTCTCTAAAATGTACAGAGAACACTGTCAAAGGGGAAATTCATAGTTTATCATATCTTACCGTGGGCTATGCCTGAGGATAAGGTTTCATTATACCTTTGCCCTCTAAATATATTAGAGGCACGGACATCAAAAACAATTCCATTGTAGTAGTGACAGTGTAGTTTGTAAGCCTTAGAATGAAGGCTCATTAAGAGCTGTAAGTTACATACACTAATGGTTTGCCCTCCATAAACAATTCAATTGACACTCATTGATGTAACCTAAGCAACAGCTGTCTCTGAGAAACAGGGATAAGCAGTTTTAACAGTATTGACCTGTGCGGTTTACATTAAATGACGCTTGGGGAAGCCAAACAATCAAGAGAAGGACCCACAGAAGTCTATAGATTGTAGGCTGAAATACTGCAGGAAAGCTTCTTTAGTTGACAGACACTCTAATGGGCATAGAACTGGGCATCCTATTGTGCCATTGATTTAATCCGTGGTATTGTTTTATTGATCTGAGCCTTCTTATTATGCTGAAATTCCATTTAATTAGGCTGACGGGGGAGAGCTTCCTCCAGCTCTACTTTAAAGTGCTGCTGTGTTTCTGCTCTTCTCCCTCACTCTCCCTCAATGAGCAGGGGAGAGATTTGTGAAATCTAATAGAGTCTGTTTAATGAGTCTGCTCTGAGATGTCAGACCCGTCTTCGAGGCTGACATAGAGACAGAAATGACCTCTGTCTGACTGAATTCATTTGTTGCTTTATGGCCTTAATCGTTTTACTGGGATTTTAAACTCCAAAAACTGATATGGTGAAGAAAGGAAATTAAACCTTCTTTTACTATTTGATTTTTTTCGAAGCAATTACCCATTAGATATAAACATATATGAGAAAGTGCGCCTCGGTTGTATTGATAATCGCTCCACATTAAGTTGCAAAATAATCATTATATAATACAATTAAATTTTCATAGAAATTCGAAATTAAATCATAGAAATGCCTCCAAAAATCATCAACAATGGTTTGCTCATGTTTTGTGTTACGCTTAATATTAAATGTATTGTAATTGATCTATTTGGCCATTTGACTGGTCCCTTTTTAGTCTGTGCTCCAGTAATAGTTGGGAAAGCTTGGTAGCCACTAGAACCTTGGTGAACTTAATCCTTTCCTCCCTTTATGCTATGTGTTAGGCTTGTCTATATTGAAAAGAAAAACGAATTTTGGAGATGGTGAGATGTAGCTGGGGGACCTGTAAAAGAAATATCTGGGGTTAGCAAATGTTAGTGAAATGCTAGCTAACCGGCAAGCTAAAGACTGATGTAGATAAGCTAGCTTGTAAGCTAGAGTTTTGCTAACATTAGCTAACCCATGATATGATTATGTATGTGGCTTTTACAGGTCCCCCAATAATAGCTGTTCTGGTTTTCTTTTCAACATAGACAAGCCTAAAACATATCTAAGTACAGGAAACAGGAAAGGAGAAAGCTGGCCGAGTTTGTGGCAGCACATCAAGCTGAAAACACAGTCATGACACACACTTAAGAGCAAGTTGATAACACTTGCTATTTTGATCACCTTCAGAAAATTAAGTAAATACAACTCAAATGTAAGAAGATAAAAAGTAAACATAACTTGAAACAAGTTATATTTAATAACCACTGTAAAGGTGATCAGTTTCCTAGATTTTTTAAAGTATGATCAACTTTGCAGATTTCACACTGATCACTTTGTAAGTTGTTTATTCGCCAACATTGCTTAATTACACATCTAGCAGACCGGGCAAAATGTTATCATTCATTTGGAGTCGTGTTTCTGGCCGTCTTCTGAACATTAAATCCAATATTCGCTATCCTTTGCTCTGTTTTGGTCTTTATCAGCTTTTTGGCTCTTTAGGTGTTAAATGCTCCATTATGTTCACAAGTTAGTTGCTAACTTTGTCTGTCCACCAGTTGGTGTTGTGCTACTGTGCAGTTAGTCTTTAGAGTATTTTTTTTTTTTTTTGACTGAAAACAGATACTGGAAAGGCTGGAAAAGAGTGTAGACTTGATATAGTGAGGGTGATAAAAATCAGAAATGCTGACTCTGATCCATTGTTAATATGAAAATGGGTTATAGCTTTTTTAAACAAAAGTCACAATGTTGAAATTCAGTTACTTTACCCATGTGCACATCTGTAGAAGGAGGGCAGTAGGGGAATACATACCCTAACAGTGGTACGGCTATCAAATGTAAAGGACTTAATCTGTCCATTCTCCAAGAACACCTTCAACACATTTGGTATGAGTAGCAACGAGTCGTCCTTGAGCATTGTCTGAAAGAGAAGGAGGGAGAAAACAGCTTTGATTTAGTGACAAAAAATGATGGTATGTGTAAGAATGTGCCAAAGAGGTAATCAAGAATTATTTATACAGCACAAACACAATAGGCTGTAATGGTAGGTCTGTGCTTTGTTATTGAGACACAAATAAAAAGCAGTGAAGAAGGAGGAGGTCCCTTTTAGATGAGTGTTTAGAAACAAAGATGCCTTATGTGAACAACGGAGAGATACTTTAACTGAACTCTGGACAGTCAGAGAAGAAGTAAAACGCTGCCTTAGGATGCCCACCCCATGCATTGTATCAGGATCAAAGAAGGGCTTATTCAATTCATCCATTCAGTATGTATACCACGCAAAGAAAAATTGGATGGTAGAATTGAAAGTATTCACCACAGAGTTTCATGAGTGGAGGCGTAAGAGGAGAGGCCTGATTCAAGGTTGCTGCTTTTACTCAAAGCACTCGTTAGAAGAAAATTTATGATATGCAGTGCAGCTCATTCTTGCTAGAATGTGATGTGACGGACACTCTCCCCTCCCTGGCACTGTCTCTTTTTTCCTATATTACTTAGGGCCTTTGTTTTTCCTTTTTCTTTTTTTTTTTTTTAAGAAAATGACTCATTCTCATTATGTAGTTTTAAAGAAACAGAGTTGTGATCGGAGGGAAAGATGATATGTAATGTAATAAGATAGAGGTAGGAGTTTTATTGTGACATGTGACAAGGATGCAGAGGAAAATCCTCCATAATTTTGAGCCAAAACAAAATCAGTCCTTATCTGTTTCCTGTATTTGTTCCTTTTTTTAATCTAATGATGAGATTTGTACAAGACAGTGGGCAGGCATTACTCATGACAGTAAAGGGACATGGATTCATTGCAACAATATATATCAGAAAATGCATTTAGTTGAAATGGAGAGCTGTGTCCACAGCAGATGCCCAGCAGTCTGTTTTTTGGAGAACTTAAGTATTCAGAAGGCTCAACAAGCTGTTCTTCTGTGCAGATTGGAAGTGAGTTATGAGTGAACAGATCCATTTCCATACTGCAGCTTTAAAGCTAGGGTGAACCAGTGAAGGGATGCCACAAACAGATCTATCACTTCCCTTTACAAGCCACTACCTTTGTTTTTGTTAGTGAGGCTGAGCTAGAGGCCGCTTGTCACATGCAAGGTGGTAAACACCAGGCTAGGTGGCTAAAAGTGATAAGGCTTCTAATGATCAATAGCAGCCTGTGGCTCCTGATCATTGAAGAGAGAGATTTAGAAACATCTTGCAATGGGGATGGTGGCTGAAACATCTGATTATTGCCAATCATAGCAACCCCGTCCTGTCTCTGCATTGACAGTGCCTTGTTCTGTACCCTGAGCTCTAATCAATTGGAGTCACAGTTCTAATCCTGCAGTATTGCTCAAGCCTGTTGTAGAGCTGAGGGTCTTTGCTGGTTTATCACTTTAACTAGTCTTAATTTAGGTCTAGTATAAGGAAATCTCTGGGTTGATGACTGGCACTGCTACGCGGGAGTGAATGGTAAAATCAGCTGTAATAAAAATTGAGTTTGAGCTGTCTGCCTAACGCTCCAGAGGTTATCAGTGACCTGCTGGTCCATGTGATGAGCAGTCCTGTTCTCTACCTCTTCCATTAAGTTCAGATAAATAGAAAATAGAATGATGAAATGCCCTTTACTCCAACTTCTGATTCTTTATTGATTGTCCGTCATCTTCATGCTCCCACTTTATTTACAGTGTTAACCTCCTTTAACCCCCTTGGATCCTTGATTGATTGCCAGGCATAAGGTACTGTACAAAAATTATTGTAGTGGGGAGGAATGCTGAATTGTATGTTTCATTTTATATAAAGCAAGGTCCAGTGTAATTAACAGCCTCTTTTCTATACGCATGTGCTGGCTTGGCTTGACCCGGTTTGTATCTCAGCAGGGCTACCTGCTTGAAGGTGTGTCTTTTAACTGACAGCGTGCTTATCTTGAGTCGAGCAGCTGTAAAATACTGAATAAACATGTTTTATTTCCTATAAAGTCTTCACAATACAGGTTCCAGTTATTTTGGTATTTAAAAGCTTTTATTATGAGGAAGCAAAATCAGAAAGTGTTCAGTGTTTCATTGGCAGGAACACGACAAGAAAGATGACAAAAGACAAGTAAAATAAAGCAGATTCCTGAAAGTATTAACAGCAACACAAGAGAGAAACTAAATTTCATACCACAGGTATTCAGATTCAGAGATTCAGGCTACAAAAGTACTGAAAGCTGAGCACACAGATACTTTTAAAATGTCTTTCTCTCTGATCTTTTGTTCAGACATGAATTCAGTCTTACAACACACAGTTGTTTGAGGGGGAGTACGAGGGTCATCCGACGTTGGCCGCAGTCAGCAAGACGTCATTGCACCCTGCTTGGAGGCAGGTCGGGCTCACTTTGGCCCCACTCCGCAGATGGTCCGTCTTGGGTGTGATTTGAACATAACTCACTACAGCTTAGTGCATTATAACTGATAATGGAATTGGAAATCACTGTGTGGCTCAAAGTGCCAATTGAAAAGTCCTAAATGCTTTCTGTGGACCCTCCCCCCACTTAGGTCCAGGCTGCAAAATGCTTTCTCCCTAGACTCCGAAAGTAATATATTTATGGCAAACATAACACAATAGTGAAAATACAGCCACTCAGTATTGTTAAATAAAGAGGTTAACATTCCTCTATGGGGCACATGAAAAACATCTTTCTGATGTAACTCTTTTTAAGATATAATTTCATTTCACAAATATAAAATTGGAAATAAAAATGTTAGAAAACCATCCATTTAGCAACAATTATAATTTCAATACCTTTTTTCAGACCCCCCTCACCTCCTAGAAATTAATTTGTGTATAGTCTCTTACCTCACTCATGCACTACACAGTAGGTCATAATTGCACAACATGTAGAAGTTTAACTTATGCCACATAAGTATTATTTGTAGCCTGTAGATGTTGAATAGTCAGGCAAAAAGCTTGGGAATGTGATGTGTGCCAAGTGCAACCAGCTAGGACTGGACACAAACAACCCCGAATATTTCAACATTGCTCTGTGATATTGTAGTTGCTTTTTCAGAATGTTTGTATGCCTGTGAAAAGAGGTTCAGGTTGCTTCTGTGAGAATTCAAATCACTCTGGAAAGTAATTTATTCAAGGCCAAACTACTGGACCAAAGGCTCACACATACATACACACACACACACACACACACACAGGAGAAGCTCAGACTGAAATAAGAGGATGAAAAGAGGATACTTGAAGATTTTTGTGATTGCTGTTCAAACAACATGAAATGTTTGCATGTGTTTGCATACACAGTGAGACATGACTACAAGAACTTACTGAGTCTGGGTCGCTGATGGACACTTGCTCTGAAAAGCGCACTTTAGGCGGGTTGGTTCGCAGGCGGGCCTTTTTGGCTGCACTTATGAAGGCAGACTTAGGTGACTGAGGATGAGAAGAGAGAATGAGAGAGGAACTCTCGAATCAGCTTGAAAGAAGAGACTTAAATGAGAGAAAAGCCCCTGTGACTGCCAGCGCTAAAGAGACGTGTGTTGGAGAGCCCGCTAATGCTGCTGCAATGCGACAGCTGCAAACCTGCTTTCAACATGAAACTCACCTGCTAAATGTTTAAATATTTTTAAATTGTTGTGCTAGTTGGCATGAGCACAACAAATGATGTTAGCTGCCACGAGACAACCAATAGGCCAGTCCCTGCAGGACTGCTACATAATTCATGAGTATAGGATTCTCGGTTCCAAATTGTAAAATAAATCAGATTTAAATCTATTTACATTTTCATAGCAGTATTTCATCTTCTAAAAATAAGCAATATATCTCTATTTCCTCTATATGAATGGATGCATACACAAGATTTATTTAATAAAGTCTCATTTAGGTGTGTGTGCCTACATGGAGCTGTTTTGAACAGGGTCACCAGGAAAAAAATTTACTGTAACGTGTAGGCATGGCCTTGAATACTAATGTATGCCGACTATGTTGGAACAGAATCCTGTATGTGTGTTTCTGTATGATCCAGAGTGACAGAAAAAGCGTTAAGACTGCTGAAGAGTAAGAGAAATCCTGAGGGAGATGAACATGAAAGAGAGTGAGTGTCCCATTATACTACCTGATGGGGCTGCAGCACAGTGAGAACTATAGTGTCTTTGCAGCGTCTATGGAGAGACAACAGAGAGTGGAGTGGGTTAGATAATGCCACGGACAGCATGGTATTTGGAGAGCTTCTCTGGGTTTATTTCCTCGCTGTCCTTCAGCTGCAAAAGGACTGACTCATCCACAGGTATGCGTTGATGTAACACATCGGCAGCAATAAGAAACATTTTCATCCTTTTGATCCACCCTTTTTTTACCCGTGTCCTCTTTCCTCCCACTTGCCCATGTAACTGTTCCCCCAGGCCCGTACCCTCCCTGCGCCCCCTCCCTCCCTCCTGGGACAGTAAAGGGTGTTACCTTACAAGGTCTATGACTCTCTCTCGGGGCGCGTCGCTCACCGTCTCCTCGTTAATGGCCAAGATCTGGTCTCCAGGGAGAAGCTTGCCAAAAGAGGGGCCGTCTGCAGATAAGATGGGACATAGCCACCATACACAGTCATATACATCCAGTAGAAAGGAAAGTTTGATTTGAGTCATCATTAGCGTTCTTAACAATTCTCAATTACAGCTCTTTGAGTGTCCTTCATTCTTCACAGCAGAGCTGTGTGAAATGTTAGCAGAAACACTGAGTTAAGCTAATGTTAGGTAGATAACCATAACAACAGTGTTTTCTTTTCTGGTTTCTTGAATATTCTGAGTTCTACTTAGGCTACTTTACTGTGACCACAGAAAGTGTCCTGTCCGTGTAAAGCATGTTGTAGTATAGCATTTGCTAAACTGGAGTGATTCTTACAAGACTCACACAGTTCATTGTTATTCACCTGCTAGTCAAGCAATTTGGCAACAACTGAGTACTTTAACTGAGAATAATGCTAGACTCACAAATAATGCTAGCCTGATGATGAAGACAATTGCATGTTTGTAAGCCCAAACAGATAGCTGGGTCCATATATTCTTTGAAATCATAATTTTGGAATCAATTCTACCCTACTCAACCCTAGTCATCATAGGATCTACTGAAAGTGCCATCACTCTGCCCGTATGGTCTAGCTCTCTTTCTAACATGCACACACACACATACATACACACTAACCAGCAGAGACGGAGCGTACAATGACAGGCCTCTGGCTGCCTGCAATGAAGCCGAAGCCTTGAGTTGGGTGGCGCTGGATGGTGACCTGTCGAGCTGAGGCAGGACTTAGGGTACCACTGTCCATACCATCCTGGCTCTCCTCTAACATTTCAAAGCTGCAGAGTACACACAAACACACAAGTTCATGAAAAAAGTGACAAAAAATATTGATGTGCATATTTTAAAATGAGGAATATCCTTGTTTCAAGGTCATGCAGAGCACTGTGCACCTGTCACATGCGTTCGTGTGTCCATCCTGGACCTTGGCCATCCCCTGAGAGGAGGGAGCAGCATGGGACAGGGTCGCACTGCAAAGGCCGCTCTCTGTTTCGCAATCATTCACCTGCACAAGAGAAAAGAGAAGACAAAAAAGAAATAAGATATCCTTTCAAAGATACTCTTTTGTAGCATTTTGGTCAAAACTGCAGCATGTTTGAGCCATAGAGAGTAGAATAAATGGTAACAGCTTCTGGGTCTGAAATGCAGGAAGTGCATCACCTTGGGAAACAGTTTTCTAATGAGTTCATGTTAGGGCTGCACAATTAATCACAAAATTATCAAAAAAGCAATGTAGCCAAGTGCTATATCCAAATCACAGAACCAGAACTAAATTGCAGTTTTCTGAACTGTGTTTAAAAACAGCATTATAATACTGTAGTGCCACATATATGCCCTGGCCTAAGAATCTTGTTCTCCTGGTGAAAGAAAACATGTTCGATTAGTACAGACCCCAACAAATATCATTCATTTATTGTTTGTAATCGCTTGAAGGGTCGCAGGGGGCTGGAACCTATCCCAGCTGACATTGGGCGAGAGGTAGGGTACACCCTGGACAAGTCGCCAGTTCATCGTAGGGCTGATGCATAGAAACAGACAACCATTCATACCTATGGACAATTTAGAGTCACCAATCAGCCTCATTATTGCGTGTCTACAGTACCTGGATACAACCCACGCGGACACGAGGATAACACGCAAACTCCACAAAGACAGGCCCTGGCTCAGCCACAAACTACTCAACCCCCCAGCTAGCTAGGGGATTCAAACTCATTCAAACTCAGTGCTAACCACTGCACCACCGTGCCACCCTTCCCACAAATATCACATCATCCCAATTTTAATAGTTTGTTTTTTTCAGTAAAAATGAAAATTATAATGCATAAATGATTGTTCCCACTAAGCCACAATCACAATTTCAGTCAAAATAATTGCAATCTGACTTTTTTTTTTTTTGCCTTATCCTGCAGCCCTAGTTTATATTCCAATGCCTAGTTTCAAGTTGTCTTCTATACTGCATGATGTTTAGAATAAATGAGACTTTGTGCTTTAGGGCTAACATTAGACTGACATTCTCAGTGAGTCCACCCAGAGCAACACACAGATTTCACGAAACTGTTAAACAAGACAGCATCGATAAAATAAGAATAAAGACTCTGTTAGTGCATTGCTTATGTCTTGCCTAAGATGTTTTCATAGTGTTTAGCTGTAGTACGAGAAAGATTGCAACCAGCCAGGCCTCCGTTATGTCCTGCTGAATGGATGAGCCAAAACCAAGCTCCACAGTCTTGTTGCTACTGCGTGTGCTGTAGTTGCAAAAAGTCAAGTTGGTGAACCCCGTAATCCACCATCAGAATGGTAGGCAACAGACCAATGGGTGATGTTGCAGTGGCCACTTATTCTAGTGTTTATGGTCTGAGCACTTCTCGAAGCTGGAAACTGTAACATTCAAGATTACAATCCCAGATATCTTGCACTGTCAACAAGTTGCGTTTGGCTCCTCACAAGTTTCTATACTGTGCTAAAAAAATGCTGAGGAAGGGAGCAAAACTGTTGGCATTTTCCCTGCTAAAAGCATCTGACATTTGAGGCCTGCCTTTAGAGAAACTGCAATTATCAAGGACCTATAAACCAACGCACAAACAGTATGTAACACATTAAGGTCTCTGAATCTGCCAGCCTCTCCCAGTGTGGACCAAGCTACTGCTGTGAACCACACATGCTCTTTTACAGATGCCTGTGTGGGAGGCAGTGAAGGCAAGATTACTGAAAGACTGAAAGAGTGTGAGTGTGTACGTGACACGTGGGCGTCTGTGTTTGTGGCAGAAACTGACTGAAAGAGAAATGGATGGAAATGATTGTGTGAGGGAAGGAAAGCCAGATATTTATGCTCATATCTGTGATCTAGGATCTAGGATGATGATTGCTGACTAAAGATGAGACACTGATTGTGATGATGGCGCAGATGGGCTAAAACAGAGAGAGATGTATAAAGAGCATGACAGCACTGCTCGGTATTATTATGCAGGGATACAGTGTTGAGAGCAAATACCTTTCTGAGTGCCACAGGCAGAGAACAAACTGTCAGTAACAGGAGGCTGAGTCACATTAGTCAATAGTTCAGATTCATATTCTTGTCACTTGTTGTTTCTGATAACAGTGGCTTATGTGGGAGCACGGCTCATTTACAATTCCAGTGATGCATTACTGATCTCTACCTTGTGTCATGCTATCAGATGAGGGTTGATGTCTCATAGATAGGCTTCATATTGAGCTCAGTCCATGACTAAAAATCCATTACATTACGTGTGCTTTGAATTTCAATTATACTAATCATTTAAAAAGATTAGATATGAATAAAAATTTCTGTATTCAATATTCAGCTGACTTACAAAGGATCATCTGTCTGTATCAAAGGTGCACAGCAGTGACAAATGATGCTACACCAGCTGGTTCTGCCTCTAAAAAGGATTACGTGTTTTTGATTGAGAATGATTATTTTCTCCTTTGATTCTCCCCATGGATTCTGACAATGTTCTCCCCATTTTATTCTCCTTTTTTTCTGTCCCTCTAATGTCTCTTCCCCTTTCAACCATCTGTCTCCCTCTCTGGCTGCTGGGAGGACACCCAGTCTGTTGGATCTTTAAGGAGGTGCCAATGACTAGTCGTTCATCAGGTGTGTGTGTGTGTGTGTGTGTGTGTGTGTGTGTGATTGGTGTGTGTCATTATGAATGTCAGTAACTCCTCAGCTCCTCTTCTCCAGTGCAGAGGCGCCAAGATTTGTGACCTCAGCAAGGACACAAAATAAATATCCTTGTTGTGAATAGCCTGCACTTGCACCATGTCCATTATTCACAGACCATTTGTTGTAGTCTGATAGTCCCTAACCATAAAATTAGTTCTAATTAGAGTTTAGCAAAACTAGGTTTAAAATGAGTAAATCTAGATTTAGAATTAAGCAGAGCTCTGTTGCACAATTAAAAACCAATCTCAGTATAGTAAATCCAAATTAACTGATATGAAGTGATATAAGCCAAATAAAATAAATAAAAAATACAGCTGAGTGCTGCTGTGACCTGTTAGGCTTAAGTATAAAGGAAGGGGAGGAACTGTTAACTTTTGACTGCTCTGTATTTCTTAACAAAACATTATATTGTTTGCTAGCTAGCTAAAAGGTTAAGAAAATGTTACATTGTTTGCTAGCTAACATAGCTTAAAAGTTAAACATTGAATTGTTTACTAGCTAACTTGGTCAGTTATAGCTAAAACTATAGCTTGTTGTTTCCAGCTATAACTAAAAGGTTAGCAAAAAGTTAATTTTTTTTGCTGGCTAGATAAACAGTTAATTAGCCTAGTTAGCCGACTCATGATGACTACTCGTGCACTTCATTTGAGATAAACTTGTTGACTCAATAGATGAATCATATGGCCAAATAATAAAAATTAGAAAAAGACAGCTGCGCAGACAGGAAAAAAGAGACTACCTGGTAGCAACTGTTTTGACGGATCAACAAAAGAAAAGGCTGTCTATGAGGAACTTGATTATTTTGCTCAATCCAATCCATCCAAAAAACAGCCATTTTAAAAGTTAAACCTCCTTCAGTGTAAGTTTAAAGTTAAAACTTAAATTTTAGTTTAAAGATTTGGTGCAACACAAATAAACTTAATCTAGGTTGTAAGTTAAAACTAAACTGAGGTTATAGGAGAGGTTTAAATGTAATCTTATAATTTAAAGTTAAATCATGAATTAATCTCGATATTAAAAGTTAATATCTGATGGTCCAACCCAGCCCCTGAAACTGTATGTACATATCAAGATCAAATAGGAAAACTGAAATACAGCTGAAAATTGTGCAGTACCACTAACATCTTCATTATACAAGAATTAGTAACAGTTATTTAATTGGAAACAGAGGAATTCACCTTCGTCTGTCTGATTTTACAGCTTTATAATCTTCACGTAATTTAGAGATGAGTTTTGGCATCCAAAATAAGTGGTGAGGAAGAACTGAACAGAGGGAAGAGCGATGAAGGTAGCCGGGGGACACTGAAGCTTACACGTCTGCAAAGATAAACAGCCATTCAGCAGAGGGGCCGACCTTTTACTGGGAGAGGACGCCGAGGAATTCTGTCAAGAAATGATCCCCAAGGGCATCGGCAGGCCTGCCCGTTGCTATGACAACAGCTCTCGGTAGCTCGTTGATGCTCGGGCGGACGGAGGAATAGTGGGTGGATGAGAATAGTGATGTGGCAGACGCTCTGCGATCAGCCCGCAGCCACTGTGGCCAGATGCCAACATTTCCTCAGGCAGCAGAGGTCAGGGCATCGCATACCTGCCCCGCTCCAGTGTCCCAGACTGCCGAGGCTCAGCGGGCCTCGGGGTCCGGGAAGAATGACCTTTTACTTATTATCCCCCTGGGCCTGCATTCCAACAGGTCTATCATTAGCTTGGACGGACACTGCTTTTCATACAGCAGCATCGTTGTGACACTCACAGGTTCATTAGTGGTGTAACATCAGACACAATCCAATAAATTTCAAGATGAAATTTACCACATAGTCAGTGAGGTGTTAATGCAACTCTTTGGTTATGTTGGTGGTTGTAGTTTGTGGATATGAATTGCACAGTGTTTCTAATATGCACTCAGTAGAGCACAGGTCTTTGCCAGGCTCTAAAAAATTATAACAGACTACAATTACATGTAATATTTTCTGTACAAAATCATAAAATTATCATGATTTGATAACTTTTATATCAGAGATTAAGATGGACACATGCTATGTTAAAATACCTGCTTTACAATGCTACTGCTGTGGTGTCCTCCTTTGAAATTCCTATTTTGGCCTTTAAATTGTGTTATTGTTTGCCCATATCATGTTTATTAGACTTTAAAATAATGTCGATAAGTAAGTGTTGTATGACTTGTAACAAATCATTAATAATCTTTGAGAGGGCATGGATATCTCTAATGATTAAATTGAACAATATAATATTGGAGTCTGGCTGGCAGAAGGCAGGTAATCTATAATTTCATACTTAAGGGTTTGTATATTTTCAGAGCAGTGGGGTTTTGTTTTCAAGATAAAGGCGTTAACTGTACAGTGACATGCTAATCAGCATACAGTGTGGGACTCATGGTCACTTGTGATTGTCCATTCATCTTGTGCTCCTGCAGTGTTCCTGCAGTTACTTGTTGCTCCTTTAAAGGTTAGGCTTGTTTTACCCCAGCAGTTGTTGATGACTTTTGGTCCTTCCTGGCTGGTTAAGAGGACTGTGAAATCAGCTGTCAGTATAGGCTACATATAGGTTTTATATAGGTTTATCAAGGTTTAAAGAAATGTGTCATAAATTATTTTAGGCTGATGGGTCCAGTAGTATGCAAGATTAGCTGTGGACAAGTTCCAGCCCCATCATTCACACACACACACACACACACACACACACACACACACACACACACACACACACACACACCTAATAATCAGTGAATACCAGAATTATAGAAAGTTGTGACAGAAATAAGAGAAATATAACAAGAAAATGAATGTGGCGGATTAGTATAAATGTTTATTGCAAGCAGTGTGTTGCTGCTGTTAAAGACAAAACCACATTAGACAGGAAAGAGCAAACTATATGTATGTTCTTTAGGCAAATTATTTCAGGTAAGATAAATACACAAAAGCAGCTGAGTAACACAAAACTGTAATATCTTTTCTTTTCTCTCCTTTCCTTTCTCTTGTGTATTTTCTTTCTTTTCTTTCTTTTCTTTTTCTCTGTCTTTGATTCTGTCTCTATTTAAACCTAATATTCACAATGTCTGTCTTGCTTTTCCAAAGGTTTGGTCCGTAATGGCTGAAGTGTCTGTGCAAGAGTAAGGAAACAGCTACTGGATCTGACTATTCTTATCAGACATGCACTTGGGGACAAAAGCATTTTGTGTTTTATAAACCAATAAAAAATATCTTAAAAGTCAAATCCAATTGTGACAGACAACGAGAGACTAATTTGCTCTCCTTCTGGTCATTGTTAAAACACTTGCAGCTGGGTTTTATCTTTTGTAGTTGACCTGTGGCAGTTTCTGGGTAAGATCAGAGAGGACGGTGTTACGGTAGAACAGACAGATTGTCAAAGTCAATTGAGAATTAAGTCTGAGATGAACCCCAGATTTTCCATGACTGAAAAAGGAAAAAAAAAAGGCTAATGGCCAAATGTTCTTTGCTACACATAATTACTTAAGTGGAGCCCATTCAAAAATGTTTTTAATGTTTCTGAGGGATTGAAGAAGAGAATAAGAGCCCATAGCTGCTGTAGCTGCTGTGGAAGCTGGATGGGCTCTGCAGGAAATTTGCCGTGAAAGGAGGCAAATTAGTTTAGCAATGAGGGAAGATGAAGGACATCTTAGCCATTGTGAATACAAATAGTAAAGGCTCAAAGCTGCAGTCCTGTTCAGGAAAATTAGACATACCACTGAGAACCCTCAAGGAGAGGGTAAATAAGTTGCCTCTCCTGTAGCTGTCCTACGCTTTGTGTCAGACGGTGCACACTTGCAGTCCTGCTGCCAGCAAACATATTTGCTCAGTTTACTCAGCAGTTTAACTTTTAGTTTAACTTAATTGTCAATTCAATTTATTACTGGAACTTAAATCTTTCTGTACAAGTTGTTTCTCCATGTCTAAACAGTTAATGTGATCCTCGGCTAATGTAGGATGATCCTAAAGAGTGCTGTCAGACAATTATCTATTCAAAATGATAGAAATACTTTGCTGAGACCGTGACGATACATGCATGAATGGTTTGCATTTATGAATGTTATTATAGCGTTAATAAGGATATTGTCAGAAAATATGGATGTTTAATGTATTTAATTATATAGCTAAGTTTTTAACTGACTTGTTCATATGGAGGACATCAATTCTGGCAACAGTGATTTATGCATTTAGGGTAAATGAATGCAACATTATTTCTGCTTGTGCAACATTATTCAGACGTAATTAGTTTAGCCTATTCCCATGCGCAGGGGTTGCGGCTTAGCCCTTTGGATGCTGCATCTCATATGTAGATTCTTAATTATGGTTTAATAGGAATTAAAGAGTCCATTCCAGTGACAATTAGCATTGGAACTTCCACATGGCACTCTGAATTATCTGGCTACTTACCCCGTTGATGCTTGAGGAATTTTCACTTATTTTACTGTTGCACTAATTGTTAATCTCTCTGATTAACTGCGTCTGGTAAATGCCTGAATTATAAATTATAATTTGAATCAGAGATGGAATCAACTGCAGAAACTTGGGAGTTGTGCAGCACTAATTGGAAATTGAGGAGAGTCAGAAGTGACTGTATGTTATTGGATCATTGCCTTGAGAAGCCAGACAATAGGTGAGTGAGTCCTATCTCAGTGATTATTTATGACTGACTGACAGATGAACTGGCCAAGTTTATATCCTCTGGCTGGCTAAATAATTCATGAATGCATCAGAATCGTCATTGGAATTTTGTGAATTCAATCTAATATTGGTTTTCCTTTGTGAATTCTTTGCACTACTGTAGTTGTGTACTGCTCTGTTGCTCTGTTTGTGGTAATGCCGTGCTAGAAAATTATTCTGAGTGGACTTTATTTAATTTTGATTATGTAAACTGATGCAGCACTGATGCCCCATTGTGGTCAAAGCTTCTTAGATAGCCCACAAGGTTTTATCTGTACTAGTGATGTGGCTCTATGGTTAACACTGTCTGTTGGTCCATCCTCCACTGAAATCTCTCAACAACTACTGGATGAAATTTTGATCAGTTGCGCTGCTATTTGTTTAGCGGAGTGGACACGCTTAAATTTAACCACTGCTATTGAACCACTTCCAACCACTGTTCCTACAGTGACAAGTTTACATATAATAGTCAGCTATAACTGACCAGACAGTCAAATGTAGACTGACTTTATGAATAGTTTCATCTTATTCAACATAATAAAATGATTATGGTGTAATTTTTCTGGGCATCTGTACCAAACACATATGTTTTCTTAAGTTTGTAGAATACAGTGTAGGCAGGGACATCTCTGTAGCACAACAATAATATTTTGAAATGCTATTTTGACACACATTTCACCTTCAACAAACATTGTGACCACTGCAATTTGAAAATGCAGTAGGCCATATTGCAGTTTCAATAAAATTTCTATCAACTGTTCAGTCCTACCACAGTCAGTCCACGAGTCGTCTTTCTCTCTCTTTAGCTTTCTCTCTCTCCATTGCATCTGCGAGTCTGCATCACACTTTTCTCATCAACAGTAAAACAACTGGGAAAAAAATCCTCTCATTGCAAAAACAGCACTCTAGCATGTTAGCATGTTAAACTAAGATGGTGAATGTAAGCATTATAGACCACCTTCAAAACATCAGCATTAACATGCTAACTTTAGCATTAATTTAAAGCACCGCTGTGCATAAGTACATTTGTATAGTGGCAAGTATGTTTGACAGAGGTTGTTGTTTCATAGTGGCTCAGTCTCTCTCTCATTGTCTCTCTCTCTCTCTCTCTCTCTCTCTCTCTCTCACATGCACACATACACACAAATATTCCAACATAGAAATAAATAGTCTATAGTTGCAATATAAATAACAAGAACAATAAAAAGATTTTTGTGTCATTTAATATATATCTAAAAAAGTACCATATTAAAAGTGTAATTAGAAAGCCCAATCAATCATCAAACCAATAGTATCTTCTTGGATGCTTAAGCAGGGTCAAGGGTTCAGGTATGAATTACTGAGACTGGAATATGGCCAGACAGCAATAGAGGACAGTATCTGTGGTGACTTGCGCAGTCACACACACACACACACACACACACACACACACACACACACACACACCGCTCTCTGAAACATGAACAATTGAAAAGTTATCCTGAGGTTAGCACTCTCTCTCTCCCAGGGGATGGTTTCCTCAAATGTCCGACAAACACGTGAAAAAATGTTACTTTAAATTTTTTACCTTCCTTAAGTGTAATCGCTCTTGTGTTACATCATGGATGATAGAGAGTGACACAGCTGGACATACTGTATATCTGTGAAAATTCACAGTATCACATTGCAAAAATACCAGAATTGTTCAAAGCAAAAACCTGACTGATTTATTAGCCATATATGTATGTATTCTGTATGTATTTAGCTGCTGATTCAGACAGTTAGAACAAACACATATAAGGAGATAATCAAAGTAATAGCAGTGTTAAGTAGCTGATGTGTATCAGTCATGTGTCAAAGTCAGATTTACTTCCCTCTCTTGGGAAGGTCTCAATAGGAGAAAACTGCAAGGCAAGCAGCTCTGCTCTGCTCCATGACAAGATTCATCTTAACTATAGCTGAAAATATGTTGGACCTAACAGAAAAGATAATGAGGTATAAAACTAGTAGATCTTTTGGTTTCAATCACTGCTATATCTAATTTTACATACATTCAATATTTATATGAAGTCATGTTGCATACTTGTATTTCTCATTCAATCATCTGTCAGCTCAGACTGCCAACATTTCATATCAAATGTAGCAAATCCGTGAATCTGCAAAAATCCTGTTAGGATTATGAAAGAGGCGACACAATAATCTCCCCAGTGTACTGTGAAATGAGCCTTCCTGGACAAAGATACTCTGCCTGTCACATGTCTGGCCTCTAGGAAGCCGCAAACATGAAAGTCATTCTGGCAGCGTGGTCGCCACTGTCTTCAATCTGTTTTCAATTGCTGGCTGTGATAAAACCTCTGCTAAATATTTATGCAGTTTTTTTTTTTTAAAGGATTTGTGGTTTTTGACTCGTGGTGATAGACAGGCCTTTGCACTGAGAGAGCCAATCAAATGAAGCCATCGGCACTGGGCCTAATCCTTTCTGTCACTGCAGGCTGCCCTGGCCAGTCACACAATTCATTCTGTGGGAAGAAAGTGAAGGGTGATATGTGAAAGTCAGTCCTGGACTTCCATACTGATAAACTTTTCATTGTGTATTTTATCTTCAGAATTGGATCATTTAAAACCTGAGGCAGCCCTTTAGCTAAAAATTGGAAGTAGCTCACATTGGTTTTCTTCTTCTTCTGTCCTTTGCCATAACTATGCTGTTTTATTAAGTCTCTCATATACCTGTGCACACACATTTGCACACACATACATATGTTTTTGATTACATTAACAATTGCTTAAAGGGCCAGTTAACCTCAAAATCAAAAATACATATTTAGCATCTTACCTGTAGTGCTATTTATCCACCTAGATAGCTTTGTCCTGTTACTCAGGATTATCCATAGACCTTATTGTGAGCAGTTTCATGTGAGAACTACTTTCCTTCCTTTCTATAGCAGTACAAAATAGTTCTGGTAGATTCTACTGCAGAAAGAAAGTAATTTCTTCATGAAAACTTAAACAGGTCATGATTTTGGGAAAGAGACATTGCTGTAGAGTTTTTCTTTTTTTTTTTTCAAGCACCACAAGCCGAGCCACCATGTAGTTCCATTATAATAGAGAGAAGGCAGACATTTCTATGGCTGATATCGCCAAAGCTCGCCAATTCACCAAAACTATCTAGATGGATAAATAGCACTATAGGCCAGAGGAAAATAAGCATTTTTGATTTTGGGATGAACTTTCGCTTTAAAGGGATTGTTCTGATTATCTGAAGTGGAGTTGTATGAGGTACGCATCAATAATCGGTGTATTACCTATTGTAGGTGGCAGTCGGCGTCCCCCCAGTTTGGGAAAGTAGCTGTGGATTAGGTTATCAGCAAAAAGTATTTTAGCCCCCACAAAAATCAATAACAGTGAAATTGTACGCTACATTTAGAATATTTATAGAGTTTTCTAACAGGAAACTGCCTTTATATAAGCTAAATACCATTCTTGTGTGACCAGACTCCTTTGGCAAAAATCTGTAATTTTACCTCACAGAACACAGAAGTTGTCTGCACCTTCAATCAGTATCAGTATAATATTTGGTTTATATCATGGTATTTTCCCATTGGTAAAGGCTGTCTGATGGCCAAGTAAAGCAGTGAAATACACACTTAAACTGATGATGATTTTTTTAGGTGCCTAAAATACATTTTTCTGCTGACCCTGTCCATAGCAATGTATTACTTAGCTTCCTGCACTGGGACATAGGCCATGGATAAGTACCATCCCCTCTTTAAATAATCCAAACTATCTCTATAAATCTTTCCTCACTGTATCTCACATCTAATCTGCTTTCTCTAATTCTCCTCACTCTTGCAGGTAGATTCTCCAGCCAACTCCTCTCATCCCTGCTGCCAGGTAAACAATACAAACTCCATCTCTGTAAGCCTCACTTGACATGCTGGCTACCTGCATTGCTGTCACATGAAATAAAGATGCAGACTCAAAGATTTGTGCAGCTGCAGACTCATCTATCTGTCTGTCTCTGGCTGTGTTCACCTGCTGGCTCGCCTGCCAGCATGGCTGCATCCTTTCCTCTCTTTACACAAATGACCTCCCTGGTAGGGCCAGATGGCATCCATTTAGTGAGCACTACTGACTGGTTTCTCACTTTCACTTTCTGAACTTATTACCCACATATACTGTTTCTTTCTCTGTTAATCTCTTTGCCCTCCCCTCTCTCTGTCACTGTCTGTCTATCTGTCTGTCGCCACCTCATCTCTCTCCTCTAACAGCCAAAGCTGACTGCCTATTTGAAAATGGATTGTGGCTGTGGGTAGAAGTAACAGCTTGAATGGTGCTTGATGCAGCAAGGAGAGAGAAAGCACTGGCTCTACGGACTGTAATTTGAGTAGAAAATGTCCATCGAACGTTCACAATTGATGACTAAGTTGTTGAGCTCCAGACCTTTCTTGTCTTGCCAAACAATTAGCCGCTTTCTTTATTTGCACTGTCCAGAGTTGGACCAGCATGCTTAAAGGGTTGGAATGGTGGATTAGGTTATGATTCAGTAGAGAAAGTTGTTAGATTTGAGATGTGCACCTGTTGTGGTTAGTCACACAAAAAAGAGTGTTTTCAGCATCGTGGGTGTGTATGCATGGCCATGCCTTCTTACAGTATGTGCTTATGTGTGTTTAGTTTCACAGTTATGAATATCTGAGTGTCTCTGAGCAGATTGTGTTCTGTACCAACAATGATATATAAAAAGATTGTGGACCTTATTTGAGAAAAGAGAAATCATAATTTCATTTTAAAATGATATATACCATGTATATATACATTTTAATGTTTGGGAGGGAAATGAACACAGAAATTGGTGTAGGGGTACAATAAGCTGTCTGCACCTCCCACTAATCTGAGTCAGTTGTAACACCTTTAACACCATGTAATGGAGTTAGCAGGACAGCAGAGTCAAAATAGCTAAAAATATTAGATAACTATCCTCAGCCATTCCAATTGTTCATATGAATGTAAACGTGATCAAACCTAATGAAACAAATAAAAACAGGGAACAAGCATTGGCTGTGACAATTCAAGGATCATTGTCTGTAGCATGTAAAAAGAAAAGTGTATTTGCACCCCCAGGTCTGAGCCCAACTCCACTCACTGCAGAAGTTTGAAAAATCTTAAGTGGGCAGTGAGGATGAGCAGGAGTGGCGGGGTGGAGGAGATGTACAGGACAACCACTGTAGGTAGTCATGAGGTGTGGCCTCGTGACAATGTGGTGTGTGAAACAGGCAACACATCCTCATGCAGGACAGAATAGGTTGGTTACCAATTACTATTTGCCCTTAGGGCCGTCTAGGCTGTCATTTCTGTCATTTAATGATTAGGCCAGTCTCTTCTAATTGTAATTGTAACCTAATTTTGTGTTTGCTTTGGAAATGAAAGGGTTACTGTTTTGAAAACAGTAAAATAGTTTGTTGTCCAATCAGATTTTTTTGGTGGCATTTCTAGGCTGAGAACGGTTAAGGCCCCTACACATGACCAGCGGTAAAAACGCTTTGCGCTGGCTGTCCCATTATTTTCCTATGGAGAGAGCGGTGGCGCCCAACCTAGCGGCACCACTTGACATGGTGCACCGCTCGGATCTGCCGCTCACCGCTGTGCCCAAAGTTCAAATTATTTGAACTTTGACCTTGTTTGCTGCTGACCTTTCAAAGCGCAACCAATGAGATAACAGCTGAATGTGACGTAGCCAGAAGCGACACATACAAAAAAAAAAAAATGGAAGAAAAACTCATTCTCTATGTTTCCGAGTTCCCTGAACTGTATAACACCACATTAAAATCATACCACGATCTCAGCAGGAAGAGTATTGCTTGGCGAAATGTCAGTAGTCAGATCAGGCTACCAGGTTTGTGATTAGGCAGAGTTTATAAGCTACCGTTAAGCTAAATACAGTGCTAACGTTAGTTTAGCTGTTTGTGTACGTTCACTATTCCAGGCAGACACACTGACAGGATCAGTGCTTTGTAGCTAGATAAACTGTCGTTTAGCACAGTAATAGTAAATCCTACCATGTTGTTACATAGAGCTGTGGTTTGTTTTTGCAGAAGAGGAGTGTGCTTTTTCCTCCTCGTCCCTTTTCTTTCCAGAGTGACAAGTAGCGTTTGGTGTTGCCTAGCAACAGTGAATAGCTCGCACTTGTTGATGACGTATACCTGAGCTCCACCGCGTCCGCTCGACGCCTCTGACGGTGAGCGAAGAGCAAATTTCTTGTCATGTGAAAGCCCCTTTAGAGTTAACTTCATCACTGGGACAGAGGATGAAGCCTGTGGGTTGGTTTAGAAAGTGATAGGTGAATTAACCCACCACACTTTGATTTACAGTGGGTGGGACCAAAAATCATTCACTCAAGGCTTCCCTGAAGGCCAGCAATATATTGCTTGTAGTCTGGGGAGGAAGCATGTAAAAGAAATGCTGTGGCTTGGTGGCTAGCTTCTTTCAAGGCTTTTAGGTGTAGAAGAGGATCTGCAAAGGACTGTAGTTATTTTTGAGACTGAAATTGCTTTCGTCCCCAAGTCTGATTGCATTCATCCTCAAGTCTGTCAGAAAACAATTTTCAGACACTTGAATCTTATTTATTAAAGCGACTTCCAATAGTGCAGTACAGTAGACAGAGCTATGTTGGTAAACAGAAATAATATTACTGGAGATATGTGCTCCATGTAATTATGTGTACGTGGTACTGAAACTGAGAAATAAGTGATAAAAAAAGAAACTCAGAATTGATTTATGTTGGTTATCACAGCTCTTACTATTAAACACAAACTTAAAATGTATCCAAATGGATAGTAACAGAGTAAATGGAATGAAAAACATTGCTTCTTCTCCTGTCATTGTATGGTGCCCTCTACTGGGTTTGACATCCGACAGCTACACACTACAGACACCTGCTGTTGTCACAAGTGAAAGCCACTTATTCCAGCAATATCTTTTGGCCCTTTGCTCCTTTTTGGTGTGTCTGGCTAGGTTTTGGCCAAACTGAAATCCCAGCTCTAATAGTCACCCTTCATCACTAAAAACATTTGTTGCAACACATTTACTGGACCTTAACTGAGTTAAGTAAGTCAGGTGACACAACTTGTGACATTATACACATGGTTTACATTGTAGAAGGGTCACAGTTTGGTTAGGTGTAGCCATAAAAACTGCTTGGGTAGTTTAAGGCAATGATCTAATTTATCTTGTGTCGCACCACTTGGGCGAGAGCTTGTGTACCTGCTTCAGGTCTGTGCACAAGGATCAGGTCTGAGAGGCTACAGTTGACATTTAGGCTAAAAACATGGTTTAAATTGTGTCTTTTGGGTCAAATTTTAATGTTGCGGCTTATGGACACTTGGATTACACCACACAAGCAGTATGGAGACATTTTGTGGGGTTTTTTGTGTGTTCTTTTTTTACATTTTAAAAGTGGTCACAATTCACTTGAATTGTACTGGATTTGGCTGCAACGCTGTTTTCCACTGAAGCTCTGGAAGTGTTTTGTGAACTAGAGATCTTCACCCATCCTCACATCAGCACAGGGGTGAGTAGATATTGAGTGAAATTTCATTTTTGGGTGAACTATCACTTTAAAACTTTAAATAACTCCATGTTTACATTTTGTTTCACACAGGACTTGAATCCCAGTCTCCTGGGTAAAAGTCCTGTTTGTTTGTGCCGTCCATTCACTCCATCTCCTCTGGATTTTCTCACTCTTCATACTTCTCCTACTACATACTCTCTATGCCCACAAGAGATCACCATATAACAATAAATGGACATATGGGTTGGAATAACCTGCTTGCAAATTTGACCTACATGCACATTATTCTGGTGAGAACGGACTGGATGGTAACACCGCTCAGTGTAGCAGTAACAGCTAGCAGTCAAAGCTAACCAAGCATGAACCACTGCTGTCATATTCTCTGTGTCCCTTGAGAAACACTGAAAACACAGGGAGTCAGCTGGCACTTTGAGAGTCACTAGAAGAGCATTTGGAGCCCTTTTTGAAAACGTTTTTGTATTGTAGCTAGCTGAGCTAACGCTAACGCCTTACAGAGGTTGCTGTTTATCATGCAATCATCATCAAGGGATAGAATACATTCTGGTGGAGCTTCTACTGCCGTCAGAAGTGCCAAGATGTAAAAATACTAAGGATTGTCAAAAAAATAGAGTACACTGTGAAATTGATGAGTCTCTATCAGCATAAATTTGAAAATGACTGAAGTTTCCCAGATTGTCATTCGGGGGCTTGGGGAGGTAGGCCATCCAACTCTGATTAGAGGACATTACCTTTTTATATATATATATATATATATATAAATTTCATGACATAGAGCAGTACCAAATGGTTAACTCTATGTCAGCATTGGCCTTGTAAGGTTCAGTATTAACGGTGGGTATTATTTTGAGCCATTTTCAACCTGAAATGAAGATTTTTCTACATTGATTAGGAAAAGTCAATTTTGTCACCAGCGTCATCACAGTACAGTAATCAATCATTTAATTTACAGCTCAAGTGTGCAGAAACAATATTTATTTTTGTGTAATGAATACTGTTAAAATATCCATTTTAAATCAATTCAAATGAATATATTTGGAACATGACAGCTGGTGCTGATTAATTGATATTTGAGCTCATCTGCCAGAGTAGTCTCAAACTGGCTGCATCAGAAAAACAGTTTGAAAGCCTCTGTTCTATAGGATCAGAAAAATAAGCATATTATACATGGCAACAAGAAACTGCTGCATCGGCACAATTTGCTTGGTTGTGTTCCTCAGAACTCTCACTCAACTGCTGATCACCAAGTGTTCAAATAACAGCAGCAGACACCATGTGGACTGAAACTCCAATTAAGATGCTCCGAGAGCAAAGAGAGCAAAAGATGATGAAGATGTTGGGAAAACTTTTGGATGTCAGCAAACCTCAGGAATGAAAAGCTGTCACAAAAGAATGATATACGCTTTTCTGTGTGTTTTGCTTGTTATTTTCTTGGAGATGGGGATGGTAAAACGTGAACAAGGATCTGAAAAAGTGAATGGGGTTTGGAGTGGCTCTGACTGTATCACAATGGAGTTCACAACCTTGAGGAAGACGCAGGAAGTAATTTTATTTTCCTCTCCAATTTCCATTAAGCAACACGTGGAAAAATGGGAAATAAACCTTCCTCCAGAAATGGATTTCAGTAGAAGCTGTAGCTTTGTTAACACACCGACTTCCCATCATTCTTAGCTGGACTGAACCTCCCCTACATCTCTCTCCTGCCTCCTCTCTGAGTCACTCTGTTTTCAGTAGCACCTTGACCAAGACAAATGAGGATGAATGATAGTGGACAGGCTTATAATTAAATGTCCTGTGTGTTATCTGAACAGTATAAACAGACGTATCCACAAATGTCACATTTGTGATTAATCCATATATACTGATTGTATGAGTTTAAATCTTTCTGTTCCTTTACAGCAGGGGTTGTCAAAGTCTTGATGACTGAGTACAAATTTTAGGGAGCCAGAATATGATTGAGGTCTGTACAGGAAAACCCATGATCTTTTTGGTGATTGGTCTCATAATGATCTTTAACATTAGATTCCTTGAGCACCAAATTCATGTGTTTGCAGATAAGGCAGATCACTTTATCTGTCCCTCCTTTTCTGTACCTGCATTTAGATATACAATGTGCTAGGCTTATGTTGAAAAGAAAAACACATTTGAAGATGGTTAAAAGATGTTGCTGGGGAACATGTAAAAGCCACATACAGTCACATTTTAAGTTAGTTAATGTTAGCAAAACACTAGCTAGCTAACTAGTTAGCCAGTGATTGATGTACCCTTAGCTAGTTAGCTAGCATTTTGCAGACCTTATCCATCAAATAACTAGTTAGCTAATATTTGATGCTGATTAGCTAGCTAGTGAGCTAGTGTTTTTCTACAGAATAAAATGATAGCTCACTAGTTAGCGAAAGGAGAAAGTTGACCGATATCCCAAAAAGTTAGACTTGGGAAGGGTCAATTTCTGCGACATTTGCAAGGTGTCACTAGTTGCCATGCAACCATTTGCTTTCTACAGCTTGTCGTTGACTAACCTGACAGACACTTGTTAGTGGGATGCAGTTTGATGCAGTAGCTGAGTAGTGTATTAAATGTAGGTTATTGAAATTGAATTAAAATGGACTGCAAATGATTAAAATATCATACGTGCAATTCATGACACCCCTGCTTTATTGAGCCATAAACAGATACAGAACATCAGTAGTATACTGGCTGTATGATGATGACAATGGTCATTTAATGTTTTAGTACACTAAAGATATTACATATTTCTCATTTAACTCATACAACATTATTTTTTGTCTGACCATTCAAAGGCTAGACTTCAGTAGTTTGCACTCTGTTATTCTCACTGTGGATCCCATGAAGGGAAAACAGTCTCTATCAAGCACACCCTGATAAAAAAAAAAGAAAAGAAAATGCTGAAATTCAACATCTGCTTGGCCAAATGTTTAAGATTTCCTTGGTTCCACTTGACTGGACTTGGGTGACCTGTTGGTCTTGGGCTCTCTGCTCTTCTGACTCACTCCTGCATTATTAATGTGATCAAGGCAGCACATGACCTTCACCACAACATGGGGATTAATATCCCACCTTCCAGAGTGCACAGAGTGCAGACCATCTTAACCCCACAACCTCTCTGTTAAAATGCTGGCGCCAGCCAAGAGGTTCTCTCTGACAGGACCAGAGGTTACAGTGTATGTCTACATCCCTACTGCTGTCTGTGGATGATATGGGTGAATTTGCTTTCTTATTATTTTATTGTGAGGACAAAGTAAATACGTAATTCTGACTCGGCATACTTTGTTTTGTTGTGGCTAATGTAGGTCTGTTGCCATTGGTCAATTAATCAATATAAATTTACTATTTTAATAATCCTTTAATTGTTTCAGTCCTTTTTCAGGTGGATATGCCAAACATGATTAGATTCCAGCTTCTCCAATGTCAGGATCTGATGCTTTTCCTTATCATATGAAATGAAATATGAATCAGAGTATCTGTGGGTTTTGGATGGATGTTTGGCTAAAGCAGAGGATCTCTCTCTGGATAATTATAATGGACTTTTTTCTTTTTTTAATATTTTCATTCACCTTTAATACATAAAAACAGTAAACTGGTTCTAGAGAATCAGCAGTTTAATTGCCAGTGGAAAGAACTGTCAATTGCAGCCCTAATTCATAGTAATATTTAGTGATCAGGAGGTAAAAACATGCCACATTCTGACCGATCTATTATCATCAAACATTGGGCAGTCTGTAGGGTTTGTATCAGAGCTAAATGATATGCCAAAAAACCATATTGCAATTATTTTGACACATATTGTGTTTGCGATATGAGTCATTATTTCAGTAGGAAAAGTAACTTTTGCATTTCATTTTCTCCGAAGAAAGTATAAAAAGAATAATGATGTGATTTTTCACCGGGGTCTGTACCAAACAAGCATGTTCCCTTCTGTCTGGAGAATATAATTGACAGGCTGGGGCATCGCTGTGGTACCACAATTCTTAATTTACAATGGATAATGTGATACATTTTACCTTCATCAAAAAAATGCAGCTCCTGTGATTTGGATATAGCTGATGGCTACGTTTTGATTTATTAGGATAATATTTCGATTAGTTGTTCAGCAATAGTTTTTATTATGTCTTCCCCCAGGTAAAAATTACAAATACAAATGAAACAATTACGTGACTGATAAGTTGGTGACAGAGAATTAATTGGTAATAATTTTTAGATTCCATTAATAGTTTCTAAACATTTTGTGAGCAAAAAAACCAAAATTAATTTCAGTCCCAGCTTCTCCAATTTTAATACAGTATTTGTTGGTTTATTCCATGTTATATTAAATTGATCATGTTTGGGGTTTGATCTGTTGGTAGGACAGAATAAGACATTTAAAAAGGTCAACTTGAGCTCTGGGACATTGGGATATTTTTCATGTCATTTTTACATGACTCAAAACCATGATCATATGGTATGGAGCACAAACAGAACATGAAATAATAGTAAAATGGTATACCTGAAGTACGACAAATGTTAATTAAACAAAGGAAGGACATTATTGAAAAAAAGCATGCATACATTTTTTTTTTACTTTTTGTTTTGTTCAAACAAAACATGAACATCTGCCACGAAAATATGACACGCACAAATCCTCTCGTTTCTATCCATTACACGCTATCCTTTATATCCAATGACCTTAGAAATTCTGCTGTCATTCATTTTAAAATTGGAAATGGTTGGTTTTCATACAAGATATACTTTTTTAGTTTGATCTCTTGTTTAAATTCTACATAAATATCACACATCATACTTTTGAGCTGACTTTGCCGCCTTTACATCATATATTCTAGCTTGTCATAGACCAAATGAGTTATCATTTACTCAAGATAATAACTGACAAATTAATTAAGAATGAAGACAAGCATTAGTTGCCCTGTAAGCTAATGTAACTATTAACTCCCAAAGGCAGAGGGACGCTATAGTCCTTTTCCCTATAGTGATGCAATGCTTTTTGTGTCTCATGTGGTCACTATAGGCTTCTGTAAACCAGCTGTTGCTCAGTGGCACAGTCCCTGAGCAGAGTTATCAGAACTGAAACAGCCAGTTTAGCATTAAATCAAGTGAATTGTTTCTTTTGGTGCTTTGGGTTTTCATTCAGAACATAATTTAGCTCCACCAAGCTGCATTATTAACACGGATAGTCGGCCCCACACCTCAATGCAGACCTTGTCGCTCCGTGACAAAACTTCATCTGACAGCTGGTTTCTCCTTCAGACGGAGTCAGTTAAAACATAGATTTGCTGTAAAGACCTTGAGCTTGCTTCATTGAGTTGAGATCAATAGCCCAGCCTTCTCTCTGGCGTACAGATGGACAGACAGATCTGGAGAGGAGGGACAGCGAGCTGTGATGGATCAGCGTGGTAGTTAAGAGCCAGCCTGTCATGGAGGAGAGATGGGTGGAGGAGGTTAGCCAAACAGATGTTCAGCTCTGACGGTCTCTGCGGGTCACTGAGCAGGATCTTGGTTGATAAAAGGCGTATGAGGTTAAGAAATGCAGCTCATCCATGTAATGGCTTGTTACGACTTTCCCTCACTTCCATGGCCATAAAAAATATATTTATAGAGGGTAAGGGGCAGGCTTTAATGCTGTCCTGAGACTGCGGTACAGCCATGGAGGTCATAAGTATTAAAGCAAACATGACGACGCTGTCTGATGAAAGACAAAATGATGTAGGCATTCTTCTTGCACTTTTTATTACTCCAAGTCTAAGTTTTTCAGAGGTCGTTTACCATTTTAACTTGAAAATTGAGGATGTTTTGCATACCTGCAATGCATTACATAATGTAATCCAATATGAGCTGCATCTCAATGCCAGCAGCAAGAACAGGCAGTTAAACTGAGGGAGGTGGAAGCAGCCAAGTGTAGAGATCTCTATAGCACTGGGGTTTGGCGGATACCACAAAGGCAATCTTCTTAACCTTCCATTTGGGTCCACTTTACCCATAAATGAAACAGCACACTCGTTACTCTGCTGAAGGTAAAATACCGGTAGAGGAGACTTGAGATGGATGTAACACTTTGTTTGAGCATCAGTAACCCAGTGGTTGTTGTCCTAGGTGTCTCAAACTTTGATAGACAGTAACCACATTCGTCTACTATAAATAAAACTCAAATGGACCTATACAACACTATAACAGATCATGTGAGTTAATGTCAAATACATAGAGTTCCATTGTTACAACCTACCCTACTACATGGGCGAGTTGTAACAATAGCTGAGGATACATGTAACAATGAGAGATAATTTGCTTATTCAAGATCCACTATATTACTAAATGTGCATTGATCACGTAATAATTCAATCATGTCACAATTGTGACAAATGTAGATGGTTACCTCTGGGCTGCAGGCTTTGTGGGCTCAGCACTAACAACATACAGTTCAAGGTTTTTTCACTTGTTTGGTTGGGCCACTTGACCAACATTTTTTTTTTTTTGCCTTCAGTTTGTTCAGGGTTCCATGAACATAATGCAGAAATTCTCATCATTTTAAAGAACTGTTACAGCTCTCCTCACTCCAAGTGGCCATTACATGGCTAATTGCATTAGCACGTGAGCTTGAAGGTAGCATGACAACAGCATTACAACTCTTCCCACTCTCCCTTACATACTAGTGCCAAAATTATGATTTTGATATGATACCTGCCTAAAATATATACGGATGCTGAAAAAATACCACAGCAAAAACCTAAAACACCAGAAAAATAATATATAAGATTTTATATATAATATTAATATATCATATATTATATTAATATGTCGGGTAATCTGGGATTCAGCCATCAGTTTTGTCTTTCCTGGAATGTGAACTTTAATATTTCAGTTTGATATAAATATATAGATATAAAAACAATAAACATACATGACACTAACTGTAAAGCAGGCACTTCATGATGGTAAAAGCTCAAAAGTATCGGTACTAATAAAAGATGCTATTGTATCCTTTTCAAGAGCTGGGTACTGCAATACCTTTCTAGTATGAGTATACCGTGCCACACTACTAGATACACTATATGGAAGGCAAACAGAGATTCATTGGGAAGTACTGAGTCAAATGTTTGTTTGCTAGTCTGATGAGCATGAATAAAAATTAAATGAAAAGGAAAAACAAATATTATAATGAATTATTGGAAAAAAAAAACTATTTACATAATATGGTTACTAGTATTAACACCCAAACTCTTATATTATCTCTACACAAAGACTGTACAAATATTATTGAATGTGTTTGCTCACTTTTAAATTAGAGTGTGGTGGTGGTGGTGGTGAAAAAAGAGCAGCAATAGAGAATTAGTTTAAAAACTAAATAGAGCCACAGGGCGGTAAAACAGAAATATGTTGAATGAAATATAGAGCAGAGAAATAAGAGACGAGGAATATTTCCTAAGTGAAATAGTGGTGCAGGGAGAAAAAAAACAGCTGTCATAGTTCAATAAGCTTCCTTGGATAGCAAGGCGATGCAGTTTCCCTGGCTGGTTATTTGAAATCTATGTTCTCAGGCTGGGAAGGTTCCACTTGACTACATTTGATTCATCAGTCATGAGCCGAAAGAGAAAGCCAGGCCTGTGTCGCGTCATTCTCTCCCTGCAGTCTACAAACCAGCCTGGGACTCTGCACCGTACAGATTGTGTGAATATTTTAGCTTTAATTCCTGGTCTATGTCTTGTTATTTACCTGACCTAACATTTCAAGATGTGTAAATTCTGTAAATAAGGCAGAAGTTTTAAGTGTTGACACCGTGACCAAGCTAGTGCCAAAGGCTAATACACCTGACCTTTACGAAATTAATTCTAGCCTCCTCTATGCGCCGTTCTGTAAATGAAACCATTAGCTAACTTAACAGTTGGCTTTGACTATAGCTTTCACATACATAGTGAAAACGATGTGATTATCCACTCACGTCCAGCAGCCTGCAGCCAGTTCCGCCAGCCAGTCGCCCACAGCTGAAAACTGAGAAACAGAGTGGCCGTGACAGCAGCAGTGCGGCTCTGTCTCTTTGCTGTCACCGTTCAGTGAAGCACACAGCTCTCAGCAGCTCGCCTGACAGCGGAACGACACAGAGTGACACTCATTCTCTACGAAATACAGCATGGCTGCTGCACCCTCCTCCTCCTATCGCTGCCACCCATGAGATATCACCCACACGGACCTCCCAACTCCGCCCTTTTGTGATTTCCAATAAAGTGGTCTTCTCCTGCAGCGTGCAGCATTCAGCTCATTACCCACACCCTCCCCATCTTCTGTATTTGGGCTTCTGACAGATATTCAGCTATGCATTTTGCACAGTGTAAACAAATTTTCTGACTCAGACGCATTTCCACAAACTCTCTTTGTACAATATGAATTCATTAATTGTGTACAAACATTGATGTACATATCTCTATTTTCCTCCTCTGTGCATTTCCACACAGCAACACAAGAAGCTGTAGGTAGAATACCAATAAGCTTTGCTGTAACAACAGTTAGTATAACAGTCCTGCCCAAATCTTTCATTAATAATGACAAGGTGTGGACACACCAGCACAACACCTCATTAACCACAATATCCAGTCTGACCTCGCTGCTCTGCCCCAATATTACATTAGGAATGCATACGGGTGCCCTTCAGTGGAGAGAATGCAATGCAGTGCTATATAAGCTGCCCTACATGCTAGAAAATTGCTTCTTAATGGTTAAATACTTCCCCAAGGTCTAGAAGCTATAATTTAAATCTGAGTCACAAGCATACTCTTAAACAGGTTTTAGAGCTGTTTCACCATAAATACGTTACAGCTTTCTGCAGGCTGGTCCCTAGTTACCTGCCTAAAGGTGTCCAAACATGATCAGTGGTGAAGCCACTCTGCTGGCTGTGCCACTGTTTTCCTGTGGGGAGAGCCGCTGTGCCCAACTAGGCATTACCTTCGGTGTAGTGCACCACTTGAAATTGCCAGAGCACTGCACTCAGAGTTAAATTATTTCAACTCTGACCTTGATTGCCACTGACCTTTCAAAGTGCAACCGATGAGATGACAGCTGTATGTGACGACGTAGCTAGGAGGTGACACATAAAAGCAGGAGAGGGGAGAGTGATGGAAGAAAAGTGTTCCCTGAACTCTATAACACAACTTTAAAAACACACCACAATCTCGCCAGTAAATGTAATGCATGGCAAAATCTCAGCAGTCAGATGGATTTATGAATAGGGAGGTAATTTACAAATTTAGCTAGATCACTGCTTAAGTTAGCTTAGCTGCTTGTATACCAGGCAGACATGACATGTAGCGCTGTCCTTTGCCCCTGCTCCTTTGCTACCTTGCAGTGAGCCAAGAGCAAACTTCTTAACATGTGAAGGCAGCTTAACTTAGACTGCTTTTCTTCAACAGCTTCCTGACCAGGACAGTTTTGTGTTTATTAGTAATGTTCATCGAGACTAATTTCTCTGTATGTTGAGAAACAAATTTTAATTTAAAAGTCATTTTCTCGGAAAACAGTCAAACTTGAGCACAATTTATTATTTGATAAGGTTTAACATTGTCGGAAAAACTATTGCATGTATTAAGAACCATTTCAAACAGTTAATAACATGCTTCAGTAACCAAATTTTAACCTGCCACTGGAATGTCTGGCATTTTGCACCAAGTATCACAGCATCTGGAGGCATATTTTACTTGCTAGTACGTGCTAGTAGTTATTTGCCAGTTTATTCAGAGACAGCCAACATACTACGTTTTTTTCATTTCCTAGATCAAAATACTGACAAACATGTCATCTTTGTCTCACCCTCTGCTTTCCACATTTCTGGATTACAATATCGGTCTGTTAGCATAAGGAGAGGGGGGCTGCAGCCCCGACTAGCGGCCGGTGGCTGTGTAGAACCTTAAAGGCCACAGTTATCAAGGGCTATACATTAATAAAATATTAATGAGGACTTTAACCACCTAGTATTTCTGGTGCTGACTAGCAATGGTAGGAATGTTTAGTCATGCATACATCTGTGGTGTTTAATGACATGACAATATGATTCCACTCATTCTGAAGATCACTAAGAAAAATGTAAGATGTGGTCCTTCAGCGCAGCGTGTTGGTTTGTCTGTCAGAGAGCTCAGGTTCAGACCACGACAAGGGGTTGATTTGTAACTCAGCCTCCAGGCTGTCTGGGTCTGGCTGGTCTCCCTCCCTTTCTTTCCCTCTGTCTCACTCTCTTACCGCAGACTTATCTAGTGCTGGTATGTTTTAGTGGGTGTGCAGAGAATACCAAGTGGCTGCTCCATCAGGGTGTGTAATTATCTGGCCGGCTGGGCTGCCATGCTCCCGCTGCCTGCCTGCTTGGGTTCGGCCAGGCCCCACTTGTCCCCTGCCTCAGCTTGGACCAAAGTCCACTGCTGTGCAGCAACTGGGTAGCTTTTGTTCTCTTTGAGGTTTTCTAATGTGTTGCCACAGTTGTTTTCGAAACCATGTAGTTCCATCTGTCTATCTATATAAAGTGGTGTCTTTGGGAAGGGAACTGTAGTGCTGAATCATGTACTATCACTTCATGTTAAATGGATATTCTTACACAATTTTGACATTCACTATGTATAATACTGCTGGTAAATAGTGCCAGCCAGTGTGGTAAAGGTGTGAGACCTCAGTTAAACCATGTGTGCAGTAGACTTAATGTACTGTATCTACTGACTGTAGTCTGGATTACTTTTCCTTCTCAGCATAAATGTAAATATCAGATAGAGAACATCTGCAGAGTGTTCACCGCCAACACAAAATGTTTATATTACCGAATCTGCAGAACATTCATTGTGAATGTGTTTAATTTGGTTTCCTTATAATATCCCCTCCTAGACAGTAAAACACGATTGTAACTTTTACTCAAAGCTCTTGTCAGTGAAAAGATTGTGGTTTTGGTTCAGTTTTTTTGAAAAGTCAATGCTGATTTGAAACATGAGACAGGATGTGTTTTAGAAATATTTAGGAGCCAAATGTGAATTTCACACTAAAAACACAAAAAAGTTTGACGTGGTGCAGAGCAAGGCTGTTATTTTCAAAGGAGTGATCGACTGTCTGTGATCTGTCAGGCAGCTGCGCAAGGGTGAGGGCTTTTTTTCCGACATGTTTTGCTAAAACTAAATTGAACATTGACTCCAAATACACTGAGCTCCAAAACACCTATCCAATCAGATTTTGACATTGACAGGAGGCAGAAGTTGTGCAATTTTGCATTCTGAGGTAGCAGTTAGCTGCTTTATCTGCTGTTTTCATTTTATGTTCTACTTCACTGAAACTCTTCAGTCCCTAACAATAACCACAAATTAGATACCAATGATACTGATAGATTGTGATGAATGTAGAAAGTCTGGGGAACCCACAGGCAGTTATTTGACACAATTAAATAGAATGAATCCCCAATAAAATGTGTTTTTTTTTTTTTAACATACTTTAGTGTTATACTTGTGTTTGATGTTATAAGGTTATAATTATGGTTATATTTATGCATTTTGAAAATGTATCTGAAAATTAAACAAATAAAATCCCAAATATGAAAACTTTATTCACAAAGCAATGTCCCATAATCACAACATACTAGTCTACAAAATTCAAATAAACACTGTAGCACCACAGTAACACCAAAAACAATTAACAGATAAAAGAGGAAAAGTGTTTGTTGGCCAGCAAAATGTCTGATCTTTTACTTTGGTGGAATTTTAAAACCTTTACCTTTCCCTGATTGTTTGGGAAAAAAATGATCTTGTCTTGCATCAGAAATATACACAGACGATAAGAAAATGACAGACAGAAAATGTCGAAGTTTTTGGGACTGTCACAGACATTCTTGACAGTGGCCATGTAAGTTTCTTTGAGTTTGTAGCCTTGATTGTTGAAATGAAATCTGTGTGCTGAGGTTTGGTCTTTTTCTAGCAAAAGGGGCGTGGTCAATGAACTCGGGATCTCACCTACAGATGCACAGATGGTGGAAAATGGTGACTGGTGGAGTTCTTGCAATATCGAGGGAAAATAGACAGCATTCCCCAAACGCAACAGTAGTGAGTTTGCTGCATCCTTTCGGCTTTTAAAGCATCAGAGATGCAAGGTGTATCTAGCAACATGACCTGTATTGTAACATTACCAGTGAATATAATCCAGGCAACAACAGCATTTGCCAATAAAAATTGTTCTGTGTTAATGTAATTTGTAGGAGATAGGAGATGATCAAATGCTGTACTGTTAGCATTGTGTGATCATCACTTAAGTGACTCTCAGGTGTAGAAATAAAAGTATATTACAGTGATGATATATCATTTACATTTAGGAAAATAAGACACTATTGTGTCAGTCAAGTTGCTTGAGTATTATTCTATTGGCATTACACTGCATACTGATCCAAAGATCCTCAGTTTTGCAAATTTAATGTGATCAAGTGTGCAAAAATACTATACATACAACACAGGCTCTCATTCTCTGTGTTTCTAATATATGCTTATGCCATGGACCCCAGAGATAAATAATCTCTTTACTTTCAAAGACGTTTCTTGGCCATTATATTTTAATGCATTGTTACTCATATCTTTTCTCCCATATGAGTGTGGTGGTAACTCCTGCTTACGCTGGGCAAAAAGCAAACAAACTCAGCTGTGTTAAAGCTGCTTAATGAAGAAGATTGTATCTCCTCTAAAGATTTTAATCTTCCGTCTTTGATTTGGCAAGATGGTCCAGGGACTTTGTGACACTCCATAATATGCTGTCTGCTCTCTGCTGCTCTCACCCTCACTGTGGAGGAAATGAATATATGGTTGGCTGCTCTTAGTGCTTTAATCCATTTAATGCACCCTGGGCAAAGGAGAGGAGAGAGGAATATGTAGCCTGCTGTGGTGCACATATCTAAAAGGGCTTGACTATTGCATTGAAGCAGAACCGCTGACTGCTTGCAATTCTTGTTGCGGTTGTCATTGTCATGTGTAATTCGTTTGCTAGCATTAGTCAGGGTGTTCAATATTTGAGAAAACGGTTTCTTGGTATCTTACAAAAAGTAAATATGTATGCACAATGAATTTCGCTTAGAGCCAAGCCACTGCTTTAATCAATGACACTGTCCCACTGCCACCATGATATATTGACCATTTTACCAACAAATGTTCTGCTTGTTGGTCCAGCTGGCCAGAACCAAGCACGGTGAAATATACGCTTTTATTATTACTTCTATAGGCATTCAACCAGTGCAATTAATGGAGAGAGCAGAGTATAAAGATTTTCAGAAAATAGCATCTCACATCCTTTCCTTTTTCCTTTTTTGTCTTGTTTTTTAACAAAAGTCGCATATCCCAGGTCACACTTCAGCTCAGTCTAGGGAGAGTCTATCAGCATTCATGCTCTTTTGAAGTGTACCTGTGCACAGATGTTTATTCCAGTTGTAAGTGTAGTTGGCCCATTGAGTGATGGCTCCACCATGAGTTGTGATGAATCAGGCAGCAACTGTGCACTTTTATCCCTTTTAATGGGCTGCGATCAATAATGTAGCTCTGAATCAGCAACCACAGACTGATAACTGAGTATGAGGGGGGAGGGAGCCACATGATAATCGATGTGAATGTGGAGATAATCAACAAGATTGCAGGTAATGCTCTCGGTGGTCTGTCATATCGAATCTTTCGCAGGACCTTTTGAAGGGATCGATCAGTAAAATTGTCTCTGTTGCATAAAGAATTGTGCACAGCACCCACAGTGCACTGGGGAACATTTGTGTCATGATAGTGAAGGCGAGATATAGGAGAAATATGAGTCTATTTAAGACACGGATAATAAGCGTGGGTCTCTTTTGTGTAAGCTTGTCATTTTGTCGTAATTTCAGCTGTTCTTTGACTTGGAAATTTTTCCCTTTCTACCTGACAAACTCTAAAATGAATCCATCTTTTTATAATTAGGTGCAAAGAAATGGTGGAAGATGCTGCTAATGATTCATCTAATGTTACATTTCACAGTGGAGGACTTGCCGAGGACTTTTGAATGTCCCTAAGGTGTTAGAAGTGTTCACTCGCTGCTCATTGCCTCTCTCCTTGAAGCCCTGTCTCGGCTAATCGTCACCACTCTTCTCCTCTCCTCTTTGCTGTTGTGTGATGGTGAGTGCTCAGCCATGTGTGTGAAGTTTGAGAAAGCAAAGTTGATTGCAAAGTGGTGGTGTTGTGACAGGGGCAGTGAGAGGTTAGAGAAATACAGCATTTGTTTACATGTATGTGGATGTGGGGGTGGAAAAGGGAAGGAACAGCAGGACAGTAAGGGCTTGGGTGGGTAAATTACTAGATGACTTTGGTTATACGGCGTGTGGGGAGCAAAGGAAGTTATGCTGGTAATTAGGGCTGCAACAAACAGTTATCTTCATTATCAATTAATCTGTCGATCATTTTCATGATTTATCAATTAGTTTTTTGATCCATAAAATATCAGAAAATGGTGAAAAAATTCTGAAAGCCCAAACTGACATCCTCATGTTTTGTTTTGTCCACAGACCAAAGATATTCATTTTACTAAATAAATCAGAAAATATTTACATTTGAGATGGTCAATTTGAAAATTTTTATCTTTGAAAATGACTCAAAATGATTAATTAAACAATATTACATGGGGAATCATGGTCCTGACAGCATCGCTGAGGTGCAAACAGTGACAGTAAGGCTGTATTCATATTGTGGGGCTCTCACAGTACAAAACTTTTTGTTAGAGTTATCTCCATTTCCCTGGAAACACATCTGTCTAATAATTCAAAAATAATCAGTCAAGTCAGTAGAACTCCTATATAATCAAACCTGGTCCGCTATTCCAGCAAGTAGACCAACTCTTAGTCACCTAGCAACAGAGATTTCTAGTCCTTCAGCTGTCAGCCAGCCGTTTTCTAGAGACATGGGATTTAAAAACTAAATAAAAACCGTACATACAAACACAAAACTGCTTTACTAGCTACTACGTCCACAACACCATATGTATTTTTAAGCTCGTAGCACCGTGGCACAGACTCATTGGAACAGCTGATGCCGCTAACATCAAGGCTGAACAGAGTTTCTGTGTGATCCAAACATTTCCAACAACCCCAGAGAATTATAAAGTTCAAAAGCCAAAACGTATTATAAAAAGATAGATGTAATAATTTCCAAAATGTTCTCTTGTGAAATATTCAGCTTTGACACATATTTGTTGGCCCTCAGCGTTTTGAAAACAACATTTTCACTGCAGTCACAAAACTATCACAAAGAGAGGCGCACACCTAATGCAGCAGTGTAACACCAATCTAACAGCACCATAAATAATATTTATCAAAGAAAGTAGATTGAATTATTCCACAAATCTTACTTAAATAGCTTCAAGAACTAGCCTAACAGGAGGTCATAATCGATAATGGCCCACTGTTTTTTAATGAATAAAAACACTTTTAAAAAGTTTTCCCCCCTAAGAAGTAAGAAATTAGAAATTAGTAATTTTTAGTAATGAGCACAACATGCTGTCATGCTGATCTGGGAATGCTGTAAATATCTAGTTGATTGCTTGGTCGAAACTACCTGTAATTAATCAATAAATCTATTAGGCTAATCGGCTCATCCTTGCAGGTCTACTTGGAGTATCAAGTTAATAAAATTATAGACAGTGGGTTGCAGTTAGTGGTAGCATTGGCGCACTAAAGCCGGAGATGTTTTCAGGATTGTGAGCATACACTTGAGCCTTTTTCTCTGAGCCCACAGGACGAACAAATGTCTGATTGCATTAAGGTAATTAATGTCTGAGCTTGTGATACTGCGTATTAAATGTCATTTACAGCCCTCTCTCTGCTGCTCCACTGAGCCGCAGAAACAAACCGAACCAAACACGGTACAAACAGTGGCTAGATTTTTACGGATTATGTGCTTATGAACCATTCAAGATAATAAAGTCAGGTGCTTCAGAAAAGACAAAGGATATTTATAGTGTCCCAGTAAAAGGAGCTGTATGTGCTGGGAACACATGATCAGAGTTGGCAGGGCCATTACAGCACAGGTAAACCAGGCTGAAAGGTGTGTAACTGTAATGACAGAAGCTAACTTGTCAGCAAAATCACTGCAGCACTTTGTCACAGTGTGACAAATGGCTTGTATGGTTCAGACAAAATTGTTTGTTTTTGAGACTAGGGGCTGTTTCATCTTGAAAGCCACAACTTAACTGCTGTCATCTTTCTTTGGGATTGATCACATGGTGAAGTCAAATCAACAAATAATGAAAATTCAACTCTAATTTGCTGGATGTGGTTAAATTTCTCAGCACGCGGGGGTTGAAAAATGCAGTCATCAGGAAAAAAAAAATCGAGCTTTAAAGTCTGCACACTCCACTTTATTTCCTCATTATAGTTTTGGGATTTTGGCCGTGACAATGAGAGGGACTCCACATGCAATCGGCTTGTGTAGTCAGTCAGTCAGGAGGCAGGCGGGCAGGCAGGTGCTGAGCACAGATATGTTTCTTATCGTCGAGTTGCCTCCTCTTGGCTCATCACAGTCCAGAGCACATCACACACACATGCACACATCACACACAACAGCATCACACATCCTTGGGTGTGATATGGAGGCAGAGGAAGTAGAGGGAGGGGAGAAGGAGGAGAAAAGAGAATCTATTTACCTGTTTGGAAAAGAAACTCTTGGGGAAAATGTTCTGTGTTTTGACAGTCGATACCCTGTATTTTTTTTCATCATGACATTATTATGGACAAAATCACATTCTTGAGTTTATCCGTGGGATTACAAAATAATGACCCGCTGCTGCACGACAGAGCCCTTCCCCCAGTGTATCTTATTAAGAGTATGGCCAAGTGCTGCATTACTCAGCCTGCGCCTCAGCATTTTACTTACTTACCAGGAGAGACTGGAACGGTTGCCAGAAGCTCTGAGGTGACATTTATGATTTTAAGATGAGAGTTGCATGTACTTAATTAAGAAATAGCAGGGGACATCAGCCACTGTCTTCTTCACTGTTCCCTTGGAAAGCTTATTTCATGCTCCAGAAAGCCTTCACATCACACACGTGCACAAACATGTGTGGGTGTGTGTCTGTCTGCGCGAGAAGTACACACAATAATTGAATCCCAGATTTTAAGTCTTAGCATCTAGATGTGTGCAAGCACAAAATATATGTCTGTGCTATATGTGAACAGTAGTGCGTGCAGATACATTAGGACCCTTTATGCTTTTGGCCATGCTCAGGGTATTGCACTGAAATTATAAATTGTTTCATTATTTTTACCCTCCTTATTGTTCTTGTAGACACACACACACACACACACACACACACACACACACACACACACACACACACACACACACACACACACACACACACACACACACACACTTTGCACCTCCAAATTGCGTGTTTGATTTAACCAAGCAGCAACCTCTAAAAAATGAAGCCAACACTGACACAACACTATAGGCTGCTATTTTAAAACACCCAACTTCAAATAAAAACAAACATATATAAACATGTTTACAGCACGATTTTTATATAACACCTTATCACCCTAGGGTTGGACTGATATACGATTATCCATCACTGACAGCTGTCAGTCATTGACCACTGTAACACTCTACCATTGTAATCTCATGATCCATTTTTAATGTGCTGCTGGTCATTGCATGTTACGTCTCCATGTCCATTTTATTATTTTCTTATTAAAATGGACTAGTTAGGCAAGCGAGACGCTCGTTCTTTCCTCTCTGTGAGTAGCTTAGAGAGAGAGAGAGAGCACACACCTGTGGTTGTGCAAGGCAGGGACTGAATGAGGAGAGGAAGCTGTTGAATTGTAGAAATAAAACATTAGTTTAGATTATTTCAGAGCGGTTATGTTCTAAGTACAAATAAACACCCACACACACCCCTGCATGCCCCCTACACCACTGCACAACCCTGTGACTAAGCACTACGATGCTTGATTGTGTCTGTGTCTGTCAGTGGGAAGCGGTGATGACTCCAGGTAGTGAGCAAGATCCCCCCATCATCATCCCATCCTGCCTCTATTAAGGCTTTAAGTTATACATAATTAAGGGCGTTTCTGCTTTGAGTGCCAGGTCGGTACCTTAACAAATGGCTAACTGCTAGGGAGCCTCTCTGCTCCACCCATGCTCCACTTCATTTTTGTATTAGATGGAAGATAGCTGAGTCAGGCAATGAGTTGAGATGGTGATGGCCAGTCAGTCTGTGGATTAAACCATTAGCCCAAAAGCCAAATATATTGCTTGCTATCAGAGATTACTTTAAAAATGGCAAATAGTCACATTTGTCAAGCTGCAAACTGTTATTTTTCCGTATTTTTCTTTCTTATAAAATTCCATTCAATTAGTTGAGATTAATTTGCTGTGAATCAATTAATTTCCTAATCATTTCAACTTTACCATTGAACGTCTTGTACTTATCAGTGTTGATGGCAGACAGACGGTGGATATACACTGGTGTTTCATAGAACTATCAGGGAGTTTATGTGATCCATTCTGTCACTATTCTACAAAAAAAAAAAAAAAAAAAAAAATTATAGCCTTCACATTTTTTTTCTGACATACCTGAGGTCGGTTGTGATTTACATATTCCTCAGGTCAGTGATCACCATAGCAACCTGTGGAGCAAGGAACATAGTATTGTCTCTACAGTGCAGCAGCTGTAAGCCTGAGGGCTGAGCAACGAAGAGAGGTTATGAGTAAGACGATACACTGTACAAACCCCCGAGACTACATCTACATGTAGCTCGACATCCACATCACCCTCTTACTATTGCTGGTATTTAACAAAGGGCTCTCTCTCTCTCTCTCTCTCTCTCTCTCTCTCTCTCTCTCTCTCTCCCTGTCTGTCTTCTGCTCATCCTTTATCTTGTGCAAAAATGTTCAGTATCAAGACATGTCACTCTAACTGCACATACTTGGAGGCTTACGTCAGTTAGTTCAACGTATGTCACTGACTTTGCCGAAATACATAGAAATGCTTATGTAATTTTTTGTGATTTATTGTGACTTCATGTATTCAGTGCTAATGTGCACATGTGTGCATAGTGATGTAAAATACTGTATAATGAAGATAGTGTCTGATATTACTGTTCTGTGTATCACTTAAATGATATCACAATTGATTCAGAGGACAGGAGATATCAATATGTGTTTGTTTGCACATCTAAGTCATTTTGGCATCTCAGCATGTATGCAGCTCTATCCTTAATCTTTAGTTTCTTTGTATTCTGCTAAAAACTGTCTGTCTGGGATTTAATTTTTGTTTGTTTCTCCACTTCACTTGTCTCTCTCTATCTTGCTGTCTGTGTGTTAATGTGCACACACACGCATATGAATGGGATTATGAGATTTTTAATCTCAATGAGGCTTTTACCTGGTTAAATAAAGGATATATATATGTATGTTCGTGTGGATGCCTCTGCCTGCTGTCAGGCTGATTTCAGAGTTAAATAAAAACGTAGCCACAAATAGCATTTGGCAGGTCCGAGTGCTGTGGGAACTGTGGATCAAGTGGAAGTGTAGTTTTATATTCGCCAAGTTTTGCTGAATTTTGTTTTTACAAAACTGCCAAAAATATTGAATTAATAAAAGTATTATAGTGGAATTGAACAAATCTGTAAATTTGATGTGCTGAGGTAGAATTACTAATGTCAAGTTTTTATGTTTCTGCACTGGTGACAGTCATGACTGGAGGAATTATGTTTTGGGGTTTTCTGTCCATTTGCCCATCTGGCCATCCCATTCTCATGAACTTGATTCTCTCAGCAACCCCTTGAGAGAATTTGGTAAGACTTTCTATAATGTCTTTTATACTATTAGACTGTTATGGTGTATTTAAATTGCTTCATGACTATACTCATAAACACATACACACAATAATACACATTATTATTTAAGATGCCTAAATGCAGAGAGTTACTAGTAAAATCTGTCTACTTTAGGAATAGAACATTAAGGTTTATATGATGTATTCAAAGCAAGAAAAAGACTAAATACATTTTTGCACATGATTATAAAACACCCAACTCATTGCTTTCATCCCACAGTTTGACTATAGGTGAGTTTGGGTTGCCATTATTAATAGGTCTGTTTTGGTTCTCTATAGTTTAAAGAATATTAAAGGGTCAAGACAAATCTGACAGAAGGGCAGTACTTGAAAAAAAGTCACAATTAAATATCTGTGTGCTGCTTCAGCACCACAGACAGGGCCATGGATTTATTAATACACATTACAGTGAAGCTACTGATAATTCACAGGCATGCTCAGGGACAAAGATTGTAACTTACAGAAACATATTCACCTAAACAACACCTCTGCTGCTGCACTCCCTCTGCTACTAGGAGATGAAGAGGGGGGATGACAAATTAACAAGGAGGATGCATTTTGGTCATCTTGCTAATAATTGGAATGGCATCACCCCTCAAATCACTTACTGGTCATAATGCATAATTAGCTCCGTCAGTCAACCTCCAGTTTATAACTTGTCAAGAGCATCCATAAGACACTAGAATTCATTTTAAGTCACATCTCTCATGTTTTATGACTGTGGATATAGTGCACATCCACTGATAAGGCAGCATCGATCCTTTTAATGCATTAAAATGCATTACACTTAATTTACTTTTCTTACCAATGATGAAGCATTATGGAGATGGAGCATGCATTATTATGAGCCCTCTACAGTTACTTTTCAGTCTCTAAGTAAAGACAGCATATTTCTCACTGGAAATTAATCACTGAGATCACACATGTCAATATGGTGATAACTTGCCAAAAATACACTTAATACATTGTATATGAGTCTGGACAGACATGGATGTAAACTGCAGCTTGACTGGTTGGCGGAGACATAAAACCACGAGGGCGTAATTCCAGTTTGATGCCAGATTGAACTTTGCTTCCATAAGTTCAGGCTCATTTTGTTGGCCCGTGGTGGTTAAACGTTTAGAAGTGCCAACAGACTTTTAATAACTTGAAGTCTTCGGTTTCCAAAGATGATACATGCCAAATTCAGAGATTACTGGATCAACAGACTTTGTAAAAACAGAGCTGCATTTCAGTCTTTTGTGTTCATGCATTCAGCCTGCGCTCTGCATCGAGCGTCTTCTGTTCATTTAAATCTTGGAAATGAAGATCCAGTTGGACCAAGAAGAGGCTGCAATGGGAATATAGTATGTTTTTCTTAATCTCGGAAATTCCAGACAAAAAAACAAACAAACAGATAAAGAAACACTGACTATTATCAAACCATAGAGATCATTTATACAAACTGAATATAATTGTATTTTAATTACTGTTGTTCAGTTGGGAATATTGAGTAATTTTCCTGTTTGTTTGCCAGAAATGTGGAACATGTTATTTCTACATATCTTTGTGCCCTCAGAAAGATAACATATTTTTCTATATACAGATAGTATACCTGTATATCTATATGCATTTTATATATAGGGACAAGGTAACTAATTACAAATACTCAAATTACTGTAATTAAGTAGTTTGTGGGTACTTTTATGAGTAGATATTCCAAGCTGTACTTTTACTCGTACTTAAGTATGAATTACACAATGTAATCTACTTAGTTACTTTTAAAAACATAGTTGAGTACTGAGTACACGTTGACTTACATCCAAACATTTCATCTACATTTTAGTAGCCAGTAAGGTGATCTGATAGCAAACAAGCCAGTGGAAACAATGACATACAAATGAAAAACATGCTGCAGCAAGACATGTTTAGAGTAAGGATGTTAATGATCAATCATTAATTGATCACCATTAAGAATTTAACCAATTAAAAATGTTTTCATGGATATTTAATCAAACGTCATGGCAGTAATTGCACTTCATTTGACATTGTTTTGTTGAATAAAGAAACTTAAACTTTAAATGAGAAAAAAAGAAAAACACAAAAAAAATAAAATGAGGAAAAAATGTGTTTTGTATCATATAAATCGTTAATGGTTAATTGATTGTTAGCATTTTCAACTACTGGTTAAGGAAAATACACAAAATTTGCAACCCTAGTTTGGAGAGGTGACTGTGACATCAACAGTTAAAAGTAACTACTACTAAATTACTACTTGTAATTGAGTAATATTTTAGCAATGTAACAGTACTTGTTCTTGAGTACAGATTTTCAGTACTCTATCCACCACTAGTAGTATATACAGTATCTATATATCCATATATTTTGTCTAATCATTATGTAATATGTATTCAGTTATTCATATATCATTAAATTATATGTAATCAAAATCCAGTCCAATCTCTAATTAAATCAGTGATTAAATGGGAACTACAGTGATTTTACATATCAAAGTCAGTTTACAGTTCTTCTGCTGAACATGTGCAAAAAGTGGCTGGCTGTGTAAAGTCCAATAAATTGACTCAAGTGAGGTCACTTGAATCAATGTTGGTTGACGCTGAAAACTACAATTTGAAAATGAAAACGTCTGTTGGTTTGGAGACAGAAACAAGTGACCTCTGCAGCCCACTCCTCATTTTTCTCACGTCTGAGACTGGCGACTTAAGGCTACATTAGCTACTGCAAACATAACACAGCTGTTTGCGTTGCATGGTGAGTAACGTAGGTGCCAGATTTTAAAGGGAGAAAAATATGTGGAAAGAACAGGAAGACATTTTTGCTTCTGCTGCATCAGTTTTGATCCTTTTTTTAAAAAATGACTATTATGAGTCTGGAAGTGTTATGGAATCACAATTCTAAATTTGTGGAGTGCGTGTAACTCAGTGTAGTGAAGGAAAGGTAACCCTCATATGAAAACCTCACAAATGCCCAGATTGGACCACATAAGAGATCATGACATAAACTGACACCTACAGACTGAAGCCACATTGTGGGATATTTTAAATCTCTTGAGAGGTTTGTGCTTTGGGAGGTATTGTGTGACTGGAGCCGAGCTTGGTCCTTTTTTAAGGCAGACAAAAGCAAAGAGATAGAGGGAAGGCTCATAGATGTTCTCATAATATACGTTGGATAACTTGTAGGAAATTCATTTTGATCTGCACACTGTTCCTCAACAACTTACATACTTTTATGTGAAATGAATGCAAGAATTCAATTTAACACAACCTCATCTCACCTCATCGCCTCATAAGTAGATGTTGGTTGCCACTAATTATGTTTTACCATTTCTCAAAATCATCTTATAAAGAAGATTTTATCTTCTATCTAACACCCGGCACAAAGCTGTGGTGCAGGTGGATTTGCTATCTTACACTGCCGGAGTTGCCATTTTTGCCACGTCTGCAAGATGGCAAATGCATTTGCGCCTGGTCTGTGTGGGAATGGGCGGGAGGTCTGAAAATGAAGGCAAAACGAGGGCATGGCCAGGCATATTTGCTATCTTGTGCTCGGCGCGTTGGAGTAAAAACCACTTGCACTTAAGACGAGCTGAAACTTGGTTAAAGTGTAAAGTCTGTGGCGCAGTCAGTCTGTCTGCACAAGATCAAGCACCTGGCGCCTTTAGCCAAAGCACACACACACACATCCAAAACACAAAACACCTTAATTTATGTTAAGTCTTTTCCTCACACTGGAGTGTGGATTAGTAAATTGTCCTTTGAACATATTTTCTATGAGCTATAAAGTGTAAATATTGAAGTTAAAAGTGTGTGGGGGTGTGTGTCTTGTGCTTGACTAAGGCACGCACACACGTCTTCACAATCAAAAAACACCTTTGATTAATGTAAAACAGCGTGTGTATGTGTGTTTGTAAAATTATTCTCACAAATAAGGAATCAGTAATTCTTCTTATCATAATAAAGCCCAATAAATCTCAACAGACCTGTGAAGTGTGCACAAGACAGGATCACAGCTGTCAGATCGTCTTCAACAGATCAGTCACATGACAGCTGGTAGTTTCTGCTCCACCACTGCTTGCAGCTTAAGAACAACAACCGTGTGTGCAAGCATGGAGTCAAGTCTGTCTTCATACCGAGGTGCTAACTAGATTGTGTTGCTGGAAAATTAATAAACAATCACCCTGTCATTTTACGTTGTAATTACAACTCTAATGTAACCTTGTCCCTGATCACTGTAATGTCACTCCTGCTTATCACATCTGTTAGCTATGTTAGCGTTGGTTATTAAGCCAGGTATAGCTTTTCAGTAGCAGAAATGCAAAGCCTCATTTTGATTCACTCACGTTTGCCCCGATAAAGTTACTGCATTACTCAACCCAACACTTCCTGTATCTGTTTCAAATTAAAAGCCCTCGTGTGTTTCAGTGGACAAAAGTCTTTCATTTCTTAGCAGGGCACTTATTGTGAAACATTTGCAGGAACATGTTGTGAAAACTCACTGACTTCCAACTCAACTCTCATTCATTGGCTCTTATGTTCTACTTGGGAGCAGCTGAGTAACGCCTAGTGGTAAAATTTGGTATTACGTGTTCAGTTTGGCTTAATATCCAACTGACCTACAATATTGCTATACTAGCTGCTATAACAAAACAAAAAACAATCTGTATTGGCCTTTTATCAGCTGACAGGGCTTATAGATGATTGGCAATCAGGACCAGTAGCAAAAAACATGATTGTGAGCTTCCCTAGAACATCCCCTAGAGAAACAACAAAATGTGCATAAAGAAATACAGTACATCCAGTACTGTGTCAGTCAGCACAGATATAGAGAATGTTTTACTTTAGCCGTCAGCACTGGCATTGTTTATGAGGCTTCATGTCCTACTTTAGAAGCAGACAACAATAAAACAAGTGTCAGTCACACGGAGCAGCATGTATCCTTTAATTCTGAACATTGTAATGAGTACCTGACCTGTGGATGCAGATCCGACTGTGACTGTGATGTATGTAGTTCACTCAAGGGGTAAAGTAGGACTCAAGCACTTCGTTCTTGAATTCATTAAGATAAAGGGCAAGAAAAAAAAAATCCTGATTGATTTTCAAGAGGTGAGACAAAGTTTACAACACTAAGTAGGGAAATTACATAAACACTTGCAGAGACGGACTAATACCTTTCATCAACCGAGTCCTGTTCACAAGTATATTTCCATTTTTGCTAATCCATTACCACTATGCCTTTAAGCCTTTCACGTGTATTTCTGTATCAGTCACTTCTTTAGTGGGAAAAGTGGATGTCAAGATGAAACTCTCAGAATACATAATGACTTCATTAGTGGTCCTTCTCTGTGATTAATTGGAGTGCTGTGTCACCCAGTGTGACAGAGCCGCTCATTGCCAGACAGTGTTGTGACAGGAGACGAGCACCATGTTGATGAGTTTGGAGATGATCACACACACTCATGTACACTTGTAAGACACACGCACACACAAGAGTAAGCAGCATCGTCATACACATCCTGCTTATTTAAGCATGAAGATCCCTCCGAGATCGAGTAAAGGATTGCGGAACAAGACGTGGCCTAAATCCAGTCAGCTTCTCAAAGACAGAACGATGTACCTGTGATTGTCTGATTGCACTTTCACTGTTTTGCCAGCAGTGATTAGCAACAGCAATCTCTGCTTCAATATTTACCACGGATGTTGATATCAACATGTTGGCACCCACTCAGCTGTGTTAGCACCCTAAAGAAACTGGCATCTCTGTATCTGAACAGTAAAAGACAGAAAGATATCCGTGGGGCCTCAGAGCTTCTGTGCTCAAGGGGCCAGAGATAAGAAAATCCACTGCGTTTGAAGGCTGCTGTAAGCTCACCATCACAGAACATTCATCTACAAGGAGCAGGAGAGAGAAAAAAACAAGCTGTATCCACTGTGTACAGAAAGCAGAGAGAAGAAGAGATGGAGTAGTTGAAGCAAGCGCAAGTAAATGTTACACAGAGAGGCCAGGGATAAAGCGAGACAAGGGTCACAGTGTCGAGATAAGAGGAATCTAGCAGAGGCCGAGGATCAGTCTGCTGGTTTTGAACTGGTAAATGCTCCCCACTAGGATATCCAGCCTGGGCTTTGATGGGTTTGCCCGATTGATGTTGGCTCTACAACTTTGAACAGGGTGTCTGGAGTTGGTACGGCAGGGAAATGCATTGTGGTCCTGCAGTACAGATCAGTTCATTGACTAGAACTGTTATTTAATCAGTTTGATCAATACCACCAGTGAATCAGGTCACCACATGTATTAGTAACAGAGCAAAAATGTAAAAGAGAGCTCTTAACTGCAGGGGATTGATGTTTATAACTTTGACTCAGTGTTAACCAGCAGCTTCACTTTATTAAAATACATCTATCTTTGATGGGAACCTTTGAAAATATTTGAAACAGCCTCAGAGCAGGTCTTTAACCTGTCTCTGGGTGGTTCAAACAGGTCGGTGGCTCTGTGGGGTCCTTGTTAGCGTCCATTAGCTTCTTATGTCGCTGAGCCTTTTTTGCAGGTAAATCACACATTTTTCCAGATTTGGTAAAAGCGCACACACTCTTTAGTCAAGTAGAAGTACAAATTTTTAGGTAAACAGGACTGGTAAAGGTAGAAGTGCTGATTTAACTTCTTTACTCAAGCAAAAGTGGAAAAGTACAGGCTCTGAAATGTAAACGTGAAAGTATAAAAGTAAAAAGTAGCCCTCTGACTGATATTTCTACCGGCTGTTTCTGTGCAAAGCTAACTGAAACTCACATTTTCTAGACAGTCAAGTCTCCCTCTCTTGGTGTATGTCTTGTTATGTCTGTCAGCCGTGATATGCGCTGATGGATACACCAAGGAAGAATCTTTTCTGTGTGTTATTGTCCCGTTCAATTAGGCTGAAGTCGGTTTTGATGTTGGGAAGGTGCTGCACAATGATGCAAAATAAAAATAATCAGTAATTGCTCTAAAATGCATTAAAACTAAAATAACAAGCCTACAATAATCAATATTTTTTTAAACAATTAAAATACCTTTATGGTCATTTTAGACCTTAAGTTATTTGTGTACGTATCAAAAGTTGTGCAGCCAATCAGCATCCTAGGAGGGACTACAGGCAGCTACAGGTGTGGTTTTAGGTGTGATGACAGTGAGAAGGGTCCATGGAAACACTAATCTGATTGGTTGAAGTTAGCCTATTGTAGATGTCATAGACAGATGATTCATCCAATCACCTGCCAAGTGTTTTTTCAAAGTGCCTGCACATTTCGTAACAGTTTCTAAGGATGACTTCCAGATGGCTGTGTGTAACTAACCATGCAACGTGTAAGTTTAATCCTCCCCGTTCCCCCCAGTAATTCTTACCAAGGTTATTGTCACCCCAAACATGGTCTTATCCTAAACCTACTCAAGTAGTGTTTGTGCTTAAACCCATCCAAACCGTTAGTGTTTTGCAGTGTTAATTATGTGTTAAAAATGTCTTTTGGCAGCTCAGATACATGTGCTGAAGGGTTCCCTGCACTTCAGTATCAGACGCAGAGGGGTGACAAATTGTCAGCATGTGATGAGTTGGTATGAGAAGTGGTTGCAGTGAGAAATGAGCTGCAGAAAGTAAGGTTAGAGTCCAATAAATTCCATCTTATTCACATTTGCATATTGTCTATGAAGTGTTTCTGGTGATGTAACAGTGGCTTATCTGTACCTCAAACTTAATCACTACCTGATCTGACAGTCTGAGCTATTCTTTGTCACCAGTATGCGTTCACATACTTTCAGAGATCATTAAAAGCGCAGGTAGCAGATCACATAGGAATTTTCCAGCAAAAAACATCAGTATGCATACCACACACGGAGACACGGGTTGAAAACAAACTCGCCTCTCTTTGCCTGTGATAGCAACACCTTCCATATGCTTGAATAGCTGTTTATATTCCCCCTGGCAGATCACACAGGATTTTTTTTTTCTTTTTGCTGTATCTGTGTTGTCTATCCCCGGCATGCCAGGTCCTCTGTGGCCTTCTCCACTCAGCACAGTTTGCTCAAATCTCTGTGAAGTGGTGAATGACGCTGGCCTCTCTCCTTCAGCAGTAGTACCGAAATATTAAGGAGTGGCACTTTCTTTGTGGAATGACACAATATGCAATTAGCTGTGAAACTAGAAGAAAAAGTTTATTGTGTTTGCTTAGAATTTACATGAAACTTTTTAGCTATGCAAATGGTATGCCACCACATTGGTCCACAATGAAATATCTCATACTTCAACTATTTGATGGATAGCTATTAAAGTTTATACAGATTTGTGTAGGGATGTACCAATAGACTGGCCAGAGGTTCTGCGTGACTGTCCCTGACTGGTGATCGGTCAGCATCACATACCTGATTCTGTGCTCATCATATTCACACACACTGTGCACGATGGTCACATCATGCGTGCAGCAGACACTGACTATAACGTCACACCCACAACAGCGCTGATCACAGCAGCACACACTCAGATACATGGTTGCGTGAAGTCAGTATTAGCAGCAGATTCCTAGAAGAGGATAAAGACAAGACAGACCGCCAACAAGGAGACAGAGCAGCTGACAGTGTCGCCAAACAGCGGTAAACTTTCTAGCTCTTCAGGCTAATGTTAACCAGCAGCAGACTACTGCTCACAGACTGACAGCTAAAATCTCACCTCCTGTTCTGGCTGAAGAATAAACACCCTGTGTTGATGTGTCTCCTCAGACACTTTCTTATCCTCCTTTAACTTCTGCTTCTGTTTTTCTCACTGCAAAGTTTTGCTTCAGCAATCAGTTGCACCGTGTCAGTGTCTGGTCTCTTTACATCTGCCTCCACACGAGCTCACATGAAATCATGTCTCGCAGGATCCTATGAAATTTTGCGAGATTGTGTTCCTTCTGGTACATAATATTAATATAACAGTATAATAAGGCTTGGCTGTAATCTGGAGCTCTTTTGGAGAAAATGTATAAGTTATTTAATAGGCAGTTTTTTATAATGAACATCCAATTTAATTTTATAAGAAAAATTGCAAAAATGGTTGTGAATGCTGCCAATTATAATTATTGGAGAGACTGAAAATCAGAATCATCCAAAATCGGAATCAGCAGGTCAGACCCTTAAAAAAAAATCAGAAATCGGAATCGGCCAAGAAAATTGGAATCAGTGCATCTCTAGATTTGTGGTTGCAAGTCGATAAACCACCAGATCACTTTGCTGATCCTCTTACTTTTTCTTCATCATGAGCTCTACATTTATGATTTGAGTGAAATGTCTTAATGACAGTATGATATATTGTCATAAGTTTTGGTATAGACATTCATGTCCACCTCAGGATGACTTCTACTACTTTTGATGATTACTTGAGTGTCATAGCACCATCATCAGGTCAAAATTTCCAAGTGCTACTCACAAATTAAGCTAAGGTGGTGAACATGGGAAAGTTGTGGAACATCAGCACGTAGGCATTGTTTCTTTGTCCTGTGACCATGACAGCATGCTGATATCAGCATTTAGACACACACAGACACACACAACCACATCAAGCAATTGCAAAGCTGACAATTACTATTTCACCACTGAGAAGCTGACCATGCAACTCCCATTGTGCAAACAGAGTTAACCTGTCAATGCAAAGACAACATAACTGAAGTCAGGATTTCCCCCAGCAATGATGTTAGGCTTTGTCTTTTTTGATCGGGGCCCTCTGTGGGCCAGCAACGGATGGATGGAGGCATTAAGGTGGGCCCTATACTTTCTGTGATGAGATAATCATGGGTGGAATCACAGAATTTAGATTTTTACAAAGCTGTAACACAGGTTTCATAGTACCCCACATTAAGTCAGTGTTAAAAGCTGAAAAGATTCGAAAATAAATTTCTCTAATGCTTAGGCTTGGTGGGTGGTCAGCTTAGGCCTGATGGGCCACCAGGCTTGCGATTCACAGGGGGAAACCCTGCAGCTGCCTATTATAACAACAGTTTCCTCATAAATGCGTGAGAAGCATTTATTTACTACCTGACAACAATTAGTCCTACCTATGTTTAAAAAGATAGATGACGGCCATGATAAAAATGCCATAGAATAAAGACATTTTTTTGACTGTACTCTATGTGCTGCTGCTGTCAAAGCTGTCTGTCACTCAAACATGCCTGCACATTTTGTCTCCTTACTTTTATCCAGAAGTGGGAAACTGGCCACCAAAATCCAGCTTGTGCCCAAAATATATACATCCTGTCCACATTCAAAACAAATGAATGCCATACTTTGGTAGTCACACAGTATACACACTGAACTCACATTCACTGTGGGTGCTCAGCCTTTTCAATGAGTGCTCAAGCACCAGAGTACCCGTGTGATTGGAGCCTATGGCACAAAGCTTTGCTGTCCCTAATTACATCCTCACAGAGCTTCTAGCATGGCTGTGAACTCTTAGTTTAGCTGTGCGATAATTACAAAAGTGAGTTGCTTGGGCTGTCTGTGGGAAGTATAATTAATTCTGCAGCAGAGATAAACATTTTTACACATAACCACCCTGCCAAGTTACACTGCGAGTGCTCTGTTTTTTGACAGGTCCTGATAGTAAATATTAATAAATAAAAAAATCTTAACATCTCCCAAAGATGTCGTAAGCTCAGCATGCTGCCCACTCTCAGCTAAAATGGAAGAGATGCAACAGGGTTTTTCATTCCAGTTTTGCCTGATACTGACCCATATTAATTTGTTGAAAAGCAAGGTGATAAAATATGTGGCAGTGATTCAGCATGGAGGAGGTCTTAACAAGCGTAAGTGGCCACCTCTCAGAGACAATAAGTGGGCCCATGAGCTGATTATAATCCCCAAGTGCTGTGGGGATAAACAACATGTTTTTGATGTTTGTGAACATTGTGTTTCATATGCTAATAAGGAAAGCTTCCAATTGTTTGTGAGCATTTCTTTTTTGCAAAATACAGTGTTGAGTATATTGTGCTGCATTGATACAATGAAGGAACAACTCTGGAAGATATCTAATTCTAAAATTGAAAAAGCATTAAGATTAAACATATTTATAAGAGTATTTTAATTGCACACACAGTACATTTTCACACAATAGCTTGTGACTGCAGCAAATTTGATTACTGTATTGACTGCAGTCATTTGCTCTGCAGCATTATTAAACTCCCTCACACACATCCTGTTATGGCAGTAGCCACTGGCTGATGTACCTGGCTACAACAGAGGACCCACCACTCTGCATCAGCTCTCTGCTCACTGGCATGGTTTCAATGCAGAATTGCAGATGTGAGCAAAAGCTGCAGAGGACACACAAGACTCAAACAAACCTCTGCTGCTGCACGTATGTGATCACACCTTCACAGCGATATCATGACAACAGAGGCTTCCCCTGCAAGACAGAGTTCATAACCTCTAAGAGGATATAACTTATGTTTCTTGAGAAAGACGGAGAGACTGAGAAGGTTAGAGGGTAAAGCGCTGGGAATAATTATGTGTGACTCTTTTAAATAGACCATTAAAGCAGAATGATCAGTCAGCAAGAAAGAGGTTATGCTTTTAAGCAAAATTTAACTCTATAGCTTTTGCCTATGGCTCACATTGATAAAGGATTTAGTATTTAATCCTTGTAAGATGAGGTTTTATATCCCTTTGTTGGATCAGACTGAAACGGAAGGAGTTTGAAATCTTTCTTCACACGATTCATGTTCCATCTAATAGTCCTTTTAGCTTTGAATTGGGTTTAGCTTTTCTGCTATATAAATGATCTCACTGTTTGATATTAACGCAGGGATCCTTCAGGAACTGTGCACAGCTTTGGGTTCATAAAAATATGAGGAAAAATGGAAGGCAGAAAGTGTACTTACAATCTCTGAATGCTGACTTGTGGATAGGGTTGTTTTTTTAAGCAGAGATCTCCCTCACACGCACGCACACACATGCAAGCGTCTGGTCGGTGGTGTGTGTTCCTGTTGAGAGACACAAAAACACAAAAGAGTTTAATGCTCACACACTACAGTAGATGCTGAGCTTGAGTGTTGGTGCATAAAATGGCCCTGTGAGACAGAGAGAAAAACAGGAATTACACAAAAAATTTACATAGTGTTTGCTTTGAGTAATAGATTTGTATTTAAATACAAGACCAGAGTGTATCCAGTCTTTGAGGGTTTGAGGCCATTGACATATATTGAGACAATATGACAGCTTCTAAAAAGTGAAGCCAAACATCTCGATTGCCCCTGGTGGCTGGTTGCAGTATAGGTCATAAACCTATTAACTTCTCTATTTTAATAGATAGGACATGGGCCAAAGTTTGGTTTTAATTAGTTATTTGATTATAGAAAAATGGGGTTTCATGTCATGATTGACAGCAGGAATGGACATGAACTCGACAGCTCCAAACACTGGACACTGTGCAGACAAATGACGCCACCAGAGCAACAACCTACTCAGAGTATTAGTTACTTTTAAAGATTGAAGTCACATTCACCTCTCCGGACTAGGGTTGCAAATTTTGGGCATTTTCCTTAACCAGTAGTTGAAACCAATTATTAATTACCAGCAATTATTAATAATAAATAATAAGATACAAAACATTTGTATTTCTTTCTTAATTTTCTTTTTTTTTTTTCATTTTTTCCCCCTAATTTTCAGTCTAAATTTCCTTATTTAAGAAATGGCTCCACCAGACAAAACAACGTCAGATGAAGTGCAATTACTGCTATGAAGTTTGATTAAATGTCCTGCTGCAGCATTTTGTTTTGTTTTTCATTTGTACGTCATTATTTTCATCGGCCCATTTCTGATCAGATCACCTTACTGGTGACTAAAATGCAAATGAAAGGTTTGGATATTAATCAAACTGTAGTGCTCAAACGTGATTTTAAAACTAAAAAGTTGGCTGCTTTGCTGAAATTCAGTTTCACAGGTGTGTTTTTCACATTTGATACCACCATTTAAACACCACCTTGTTTCACACTCTTTAAATTTTATTGCTAATAACTTGAAAAACCAGTGTTGTGATATATAGTTTATTAAAACTAGAGTGTAAATGGTGTTTGACTAGAAATTAAGTCTGTTTTGCATGAAGTGATAATAAACTATAATTATACTATATGTGGCTAAATGCTGAATTTTCTCTTTGGCGCTATATGGCTCTCCCTTCCTTCCTTTCTCTAATTAGAAATGAGATCACAAGAATATTTTCTAATAAGGGTGTTGACCCTCACTTGGATAACTCAGTAGCTGTTTATCAGGCTGTTTGCATACTTTCATGTTTCAAAGTAATTTATTCAAGCTCTCCTTTACTTATTAGAGGACATAAAAAACTATAACCTACGTGCCTGACCACTTAAATGTTCACAAAGGTCTTTGTGCTCAGGGCACAGATTGGTGTCAGGACATCAGTGCATAACATTATTACACAGATGACATTGTTTCAACAGAATATAACCAGTCAAGTGAATTAACAATGTCAATAACCAGACTTTGAAGGCTGCTTATTAAAAATCAAACAGTGACTCAACTTATTGCTCCCCATTAACCAAGAAATCTGAGAGGTACTGGGCCGTCTTGACACTGTCCTGCAGTCAAACCTTGTGTTTTCATTCCATCAATCCAGTGTGAATGCAAGTGTCTGGAATGCAGCATTGCGTCCATGTTTATTAACTTGCAGCCTTTTTCTTCCCTGCTTTTCTTGACCCATTGCTGCATTCTTTGGCGCATTACCACCATCTGTAGATCGGTGGAATAGTTTAAAATCATAAGCAGGAATGTGGGCCGTGTCCTTGGGCATGTGCACGAGAACAACAAAACACCAACTTACTCATGAAAACATATAATTGGTCAAAAACGCCACAGGGCACCTTTAAGCTTTGCTCAGTTAGTGAAAATGAGTCATTCTCTTCATATAGTAATATTTACCTCCTGTGTTATCATTATTCCACAAGACCAGATTCTTGCCAATGCCGTTTTAGTTTTGTTATCCTGTTTCCTGGTCTGCGTGACCTTGAGCATTCATGTTGCTGTGTGTCTGTTTGTGTGAGTGGGAGGAAGCTCATAAGTTAGTCTATAGTGTGTATCTCCTTTCAGGTTGTGGCTGCAGCTGGGCAGTATAAGTATCCTTTGAGGGTGAAAAATCTCGTTTGTTTATGCTGAAGATGCGAGCCAGTGTCCATAGCAACTGAAACATTATGTCCCTGCGCTGATGGTATCCTGCTATGACAGTTATGATGAACATGATGGAGACTAGTTGATCTGAGATTGAGATATTTCAAGTGTTCTCCTTGTTTGCATGTATTTTGATTATACTGTCATGTCTCTGTTTTGGTTTTTGTTTGTCTGCTTTAGCACTCATTGAATGTTTGAGGAATCCTTCTCCTTATGCTGCCTTTTCTAACATTATTTCACACATTTTTTCGAATTCTTATAGTGGGTCTCTGCGTGCTGTTTTGGGCGTTCAAGCAAACTCAAACTGAACTATTTTAAAGTCTCATGATAAGATTTTGAAATAACCAATGACACTCCAATCACTAAAACATGCTCAAATTGAATATTTCATCACATTTTTTATAATGACAGGCGAACTGAAATTCTCCGCTCTTGTTGAGTATAGTGTTCCAGTTTTAATGGGCTGAAGAACATCCACACTCATTTCATAATTGCACAAATGATACGTTTCAAAGACAGGCTGCCTGCAGCTTTGATCGTGCGAGGCAGAAAGAGATGGAGACTCACTGGAACCTGGAGAACTCATACATAACAGTTTCCCACTGCTTCTTACAACTGACCCAGGAGGCTTCTTTTTTTTTTTTTTTGGCACGTCGAATGGAGAATCCAAGATAAGAATCAGATCTGACATAAAAGTAGGAGGATATTAATTAGCACCAACTAGGCCCAGTGGTGATTCCTGTAATAGTAAGTAAACGTTTCATTAGCTTGCATGTTAGCAGGGTCCAGTTGCCGCAATGGACACCAAAGCCGATCTGTTTGTCCAGAGGCGCTGAGGCTTTTTTTAGCTGCAAGTGTCAAAAGAGCACTTACACAACACAGAGCTGGACAAAGCAGTGGGAAGAAAATGTGGAAATGCTGGACACAAAGGGGAGTGACAATTCACAGGACATTTGCATACATTGTTGACCTCTCTCTCACCATTCATGTATTTAAACTGAGGCACAGTCGCTAATCCACAGATAATTCAAGCAGAAAATAGCAGATAGAGTGAGAGAGAGAAAGAATATCCAAAGTTGAAGTTGGATAAGCCTATTTATTACTCTGTAAGTAGGATTTGCATTTTAGAACAGTTTTAAAGTTTTAAAAAGTATGGAAAAGGTAAAGAAGCTTGGATTTTTCTTTCTTTATTTGTCACCAGATATTGACACTGGAAAATAAAAAGTCATAAATTCTGATCCACAGAATAGTTGACTATATATCGCTCACCAGGAAGCATGAAGCCTGATTGCATCATGTGGAAGTTATGACATGTTGGGTTTCAGTGCCGATGACATGCCAATTTATATTTTGTCTCTGTCTTATTTTTAGTCCTCATTATAATATCATCGTCATTATTTTTATCTCCTATCTCACATTCATAAGTCATCCCAGTTGCATCATAAATAGCATCATTGGTGTCTAGAAGTGTGAAAAAAGTGTATAAAATTGTACTGCTGGAATATATAGTTGAATAGAATGTGTTGATTATTGAAAAACAAGCAATCAATTGTGTTTATTGACTTTCACTCATAATTACACTGCAGATGTTGCAATCAGTGACCATTTTACATGTGTCTGTCGTGTGTACTCCATCTCCAAAGCGTACAGACAGACTTTTATCGACAAGTAATCACCAAAAGAATTCATTTTGCTGTGGGTTCTGGTGAGAGGCTCGTGCTCATGACAGCACAGGATGTGAGTATTAAAGCTGCAGTAGGAAGTTTATTTTTGGTATCACTGGGCAAAAAGTCCACATTAACCTTTAAGCACCATGTAATTGCAGTGGTCTGAGAGAAAACTAGACTTCTGCCGCACTTCTTGAGTTTGTTTTCAGGCTGTAGAAAATCTAGCCTGTGACAGGAAACTTCGGCCAATCACAGGTGAGTCAGTTGATTGTTGAGGTTCATTCTCAGGTTGGTGGCTCCCCACCCATGTCCTAGGAATGAGACTCAACAATCAGCTGTCTTTTTTGATAATCACTTAATGCATCTTTCATGGCGTTCTCCTCTGTTGAGTTATAAACTCTCCATGAATTGATGCACACTTGCTTCTGCGCTCAGATAATGCAATGAAAACTTTAGTTTAGCTAACCAAAGTTAGCTATTATTCAGGAAAAAAATTCCTATATGTGGTGCAATAACATTGGGAATACTACCTTTACCTTTTTAATGAACGCAGCATTATTTTTTTCATATATTTCTCATATTTTCATATGTTTACCATAGAGAATTCATATTTCCAATGCAGAACAGAATCTTTTAATATATAAAACATTTTTTATATATTTATTGCCCAATATACCCCAGTTAAAAGGTGGAGGCTGGGGTTCAGTTCAGAAAAAGTTTAGAGGTTTAAAAATGAAAAAAAAAACAGAGAGAGAGAGATGAAAAGTACAGCTGTGGCAATATATTTCATATATGTCAATATTTTGATGTTTTGAAGGCACAGTTCCATTGGTAACAAATATTAGGGTTAGAAAATATTTGCTCGATTTATTGTAATATAAGCCATGCCCACTTCTGGTCCTCTGTCTGAATACAGATATAGAGACAGATAATTTTGCTGATTGAACAGATACAGATAATGACGTCTCTGTGCACCGTACTGCGCAGTGATACAGTTTGTGGGTGTATTTCAGTAAAAAGAAAATAGTTTCGACATGGAACTGCTCACAACAAGGTCTGCAAACATGATATCTCCAAAACTTCGCAACTCAAACCAAAACTATCTAGATGGATAAATAACACTACAAGCAAGAAGAGAAAACACGTTTCTGATTTGCGGGTGAACTGTTCCTTTAAGCATCTGACTGAAGGGGAGTCACTGTAAACACTGAAAATAATAACAGTTGAAAATGAATAGTAATTATATGGTTTTGTATTCATGCCAAGAGATTCTTTAATATTAGCATGATGACGTGCTCTACACAATCTCCAAAGCCACAGATGTTTCCACTTCACCGTTTGGTCCTTTTCTTCAGTGGCCCTGCGGATCCCTTTGTTGGTGTGGTGTTTTGTATTCTGAGAAGACATTTGCTCAAGTCAAGTGAATTGTACTTTGTTTCAGGTTCAGCCAAGTGAGTGTTTAATGTATTGCCAGGTTAGCTGCTGCTTTGCTCTGTTGAATTCTGAAAGAGTCAGATAGTCAGGCCTTTGCACCACCTCGCATTAATCAATATCATAATGTACAGCATAATGTATAGCATTCCCATCTCATCCCTCTCTTACCCCAGTTTCTTCTACTCCAGTAAATAATGCTTATTTGTCTCCTCTTTTTTTTTTACACATTCATCCCTGCTCACTTTAAATCTCATCTCTCATCCTCCATCCATTGCCTGACTGGTATATTCAGTAAACAGAGCCTGACCTTTTGTCCATTTCATTCTGACCAGAGCCCTCTCTGCATTCTTCACCCTCTCAGCTCCTCCCTCTATCCCTGGACACACTTTGTAACACTTCTTATTTGTCCTGTGCAAACAGTGTCTGTCTGCACCAACTTCTCTCTGCCTTCTTGTCCTTCATACATGTCTACAGAGGTTATGTCTGTGACCAGGGCAAATACAGCCTGGGCTCTGTGCTCTCTTAGAGGTTTGATCATATCATACACACCTGCTGCATTGAAAAAAATACTCCATATTGCTGTCTGTTTTAACCTTTACACTCAAACAAGGTCAGCTGGGGATGCGAGAAGTTCAAACAACCAAAAAAAGACATATGGAAAAACCCCAAAGGAAAAAAACCCAAAGGAAAACTGCAGTGTGAGGAGCATTCTGTTGTCTTTTAAAGTCTGTGTCATATTTAATTAATGGGTACCATATTGTACACAACATCCATATATCAACACGACACCCACAAGGCTGGCACCTGCTGTGTTACTATGGTAACATTATGAGATGTCTCATGGCAGGTACAATTAGCCATCAGCAGTAATTAGAGCTCATTAGCCCATGGGTGTGAACCTCAATTTTTAACCAAAAAGAGGAAAATAAAGACAATTTATTTCCTGCTGCATGATTGCTGAGATTGTTGGGACCAGAGTGTTTGGACCACATTAGACAGACGTAGTAGAGGGACATCATGTCACTAGATGTCAGGAGATACATATGATTGAAGCATATAGGAGCTGGAGAGGTTTCAGCACCATGGACAGCAACTGTCTCAAGGAGCTTTGTGTGACTTGTGTGGAGTATTTCTGGTAATTGCCACAGTGTCCAAGTAATTGTTAAAGGGATTTTTTTTTTGGCCATTTAATAGTTATAGTTTTTTTACGTGAATATCCAGTTAGTGTTGGTGATAAATGTAGTCAGTTGAAGCAATAAATTCCTCAGTGTGTGCTTTGTTGACTGAGAAAGCTGAGTTCTCTTGCTGCAATAATCTGTGTTCTTCCTGCACCAGTGATGCTACAGAGATGTAGTTGGTGTGAAGAAATACAGGCTATTTCAGCTTTGATTTCTAAACTAGTATATTTGTCACCTAACACTTTGTCTCGGCCAATGGAGTAATAGCTATAGTATGGCAACAGGGGTGCAGGGGGTCAGATGCTTGCATGCAGTGCATCCGGGTACATGTAGGAACAGCTACTTTGACTATGTACAGTAAGCAGAACTCAGCTTTCTCAGTCAATAAAGCACACACTGATGAATTTATTGTCTCAACTGACTACATTTATCATCAACACACTGACTGGACGTCTACATGAAAAGTGGTGAATTTTATCCTTTAAGATACAAAACATTTTTCAGAACTACCAGTGACACATTTATTTAATGAGGACATGCCGACACTCATGGCTGTGCATGTACCGTACATGTCACAGTGGAGCTGAGATGACATGTCAAAACATATAAGTAGGAGCAACCACACAGTACTACAGTATGTAGTACAAAATGTACACTCTGGAGCTGAGAAGAGTAATACAATTAATAAAGCAGTTAAATCTAGTTATCTAGAAACAAGTACGTGTACTGTAATGTGACATAATGTGATAATATTTTAAATAGTTGATAACATTTCCAAGGATGGAACATATTTCTCAAAATCTTTAATAGACGTATTTGACATTTACTATTTATGTTGACAGTGTCAGATATGCAATATTATTGTCATTAGTCCAAATACCTGATAACTATCTGCCATGTGTCATGTCTGCTGTCCTAAAACTAGCAGCTGGCCTGGACTCGTAGACCATGGTGAACTGTTGGATCCACTCCGTTTTGAATATCACTTTGGAGCGGTATTAGGAGCTTTGGCTTATTTCAGACAAGGGGAACACTTGCCTACTACCCGGTGGTGTGTGTACATGCACTTAAGTGAAGAAAGTCGAGAGAACTTAGCCTCAGGACTTTCTTCAGAAAGCGCTCTCTGGCAGCCCTTTCTGGCAGAAATCTCTTTGTCAGAAAGCCTAGACAGCCTTTAGGGAGGCAGATGACACAGAGTGAAAAGTCCACACTAGAAACAGGCTGTGGTGGATGAATTAGTTAAGCACAGGACTTCCACTCTAGAGACTTATCATTATTATTATTCGGTTAGGCAACAAAGCTTCTTCGTTAGACTGAGGAAAAGATCATGGTTTGGATTAACCACATGTTAAAAGGGTTTTCTGACAGAAAGCCCACAAGGTTAACTTCTCCTATGTGCAGTATTTTACAGGCATATACATTTCTGAATTTTTCTTTATGTCAACCTGGACTAATCCGTTAGATGTACTTACAAAGGCAGACAATGTGAATCAAGGACATGCAGTCATCCATAAGGGGCCATGATGTTCTCTGAATTCATCAGAATTTTTCCTGACATAAGCGAATAAATAAATACATCAATAGATAACCATAAATAACCAAAATCTTTAGCATGGATTTTTTTTCATGCAGTTTGACTGGAATGAGAACCCACTTTATTTCTACTAATTGTCATATACTTGAAAGAATTTCAAACCTCCATGCACCCCACTTTCCTTCAGAAGTTAGTGCATTAGCTATTCTTCCTCCCCTGCATCCCCCAGTGTCCTTTCTTCAATTGTCATTCACTGCATCCACTCACTAATGGAAGCTTTAAAAGGACTATTAAGGAGGGAAATTATGGTTAAACAATTCAGATATATTTAACAAACCTCTTAGCTGTTTCATTTTCTGCATTAGCAGTGATGATTCAATGGGGAAGGCTGAGGTAAGGTGTCAGCTAAAAGCCCATAATGAAGCGGACTGTTTGTCAGGCAGAAAGATAAGTCCTGTAATTGCCCGGGGTCCTGTATTGTCAATATGCATCCTAATGCCTTCAAAGGCTCGGTGGCTATAAGGGCAGGTGGTTTGGCTTTATTCCTCTTCTAGATAGCACGTGGCTGTGGCTGATGGAGGTGTTGGATGCACATGAACAGAAAAAAGTGAAAGCTATTTGAATTTGGATTTCCATAATAAACCTGCTGAAGTGTCTGGACTTAGTGATATCTCAGTGGTCCAGCTGGTTTTCAAGTGTAAATGGTTTCAATTTAGCACAAGCCTGTGAGTTTGTACTGTATGTGTGTCTGTCCGTGCACACCTGCACACTCATTGATACAGTATGTGTGCCCTCACACATGTAGCCTACCATACACATTGATTTGTGTGTTCTGTCTTTGATCGCCCCGCTGTTAGATGTGCTTGCTGACTCCTAACCCGGTTAAGCTTTTAATGGAAAGCTGCGGGTTGGCCTTTTCTCACTGTGCTCTCTGCTGTGGCATGCTTCACTTTGGAAAAAGGAATGCTTGCTAATTAAGATAGTTAGTCCCCAGGGGTCGTTCTCTGCAGCCAGTTTTCGCTCGCTGTGGGAGTGAGAGGTTGACAGGTCTGCAGGCACCACAAGTGTCTGTGGAAAGTGAAGGATGAGAGAGAGAGTGGACTTCATTTGTGATTTTGCATGCAGTTAAACAGCACTCTGTGAGGAGGCACTGGAAACTACTGTGTCAGGAGTATGGAACACGCTGTAAAATAATGGAGGGATAATGGGCAGAACATAAAGCAGCTCATATCATGGAAATTTAATGTGATTTTAATGTAACAGTGTGTGAACTGTGCCTCACAAAATACACAGCCCAGCGTCACAGCATGTTGTGAATTAACCATGAAATGTAATCTATGAATCTGTGTAGATAGATTTTTTTTTTTTCATGATAGTCAACTCGACTCGTTCAGTTCCTATCTGAGACCAAATCTGTGTTTTTTGTTTTTTTCTTTTCTTTTTGTTTTTTTTTTTTTAAATATATTTATTGTGTTTTCAGAATTAACACAGCAGATAGATCCACATAAACATAAGAAAACAAACAAAACAAACAAAAACAAAACCCTCATTTATAATGTAGGTGTATAATGTAGCTGTTATGCTGAATTACATTATTACAATTATATTATCTTTATGTATTACTAGACACTCAAAATTTTCACTCAGCAAACATCTTGGCAGGGGACTTTCAAGATACAAAATAAAATGTTGCCACATTTTTCCATGGCTAAACAGCTGGAAAGACTTTTAAACAAATGTCCAACCCTGCCTCTGTTCTCTTTCACTGCAGTTGAAATACAGTGTTCAGCCTTAAGTGAGCCTAAAACTTATCTTTTTATTTGTACCTGACAGTCTTAATTCAGGTTGAAGTAGTCCAAGGATAAATACCCAAGGGCAGACAGGCAACTTAATAGAGATGGTATCAGATATAGTTTGTGTGACCTCTTCCCAGAATTGTTAAATTTTTTGGGCTGCTCCAAAGGCAGTGGAATAATGTGTCTTCTTCTAGGCCACATTTAATGCATGAATCGGGATTATTATTATTATCAAAGCAGTGCTACTTGAAGGGAATTATGTATGTACATGATTTATTTAAATTGCATTAATTAGTGGCCGGCTGTGGGTGTGATTCCCGCCAGTGACCTGTATTTGAATCCACTGCTGCATGTCATTCCCCCACTCTCTCCCCCTTTTCCTGTCATATCTTCAGCTGTCCTATAAATTAAAGGCATAAAAGCCCCCAAAATATAATACAGCCAGTTTTGCTGTTTGAGGATTCTTTTAGTTACAGTTATTTTACAAAAGGGAGACCTGACTAGGGCCTAGTATGACCTTTTCTCGACTAGACAGAGGAGGTCTACAAGGGGACTGTTTTGAATGGATTTTATAAATTCTTTGCAAATTATTAAAACCCAAAGTTTAAACAAGTAGTTATTTTAACTCTAACTATGATTGTTTCCCTAAACTTTACCTTGTAGTTTTGGTGCCTAAACCTCGAAGTGTAACCAGGAATTGCATACTATTGAGGTGAATTTTTAGTTTTTAATTTCAATGTGCAATATTCCATACTTTAATTAGATGTATTATCATCACTGTATGTGCAATATTGATATTCCCTCCCTGTAATGGTGTAAATTAAACTGCTGAGTCTCCTTATATTGTATATACTGTTCCTGTTTTTATATTTCCCCTGTTTATATTATTCCTATTATTTAGTTCTTATATTCCTTTCATTAAATTGTTCATATTTTTTATATTTCCTCTGGCTTATAGTTTTATATATATATATATTTTAATATATATTTTTGATGGTTCTTTATATTTTTTGCTATTGACTTTGGTGCTGTAACACTGTAAATTCCCCCATTGTGGGACTAATAAAGGAACATCTTATCTTCTCTTATCTTAACTTGAACATTGAATAAGAACAACAGTGAATAATATGTTAGTTTGAAAGTTGTTTTGATTGTCAAACAAAGGAAAAATTGATGTCTTGTAAACAAATGTATAGATAAATTTTTTGTGACAATTTCATGAACTGCTGTGCTGAAATACAGCGTGGTCATTAGAGTCTGCACATGCCACAACTTCCTGATTATGTCATCTGATTTTAAATGCAGCTCCCTTTCAAATATTTTTATTGTAAAGCATCTTTATATTGATAACATACAACACCCATTATATTTGACGATTACCATTAAGCACATTTTTGCAAAGACAGACAAAGTTATCCACACAAAACAACCCAAATTAGAAAGCACTCAGTGAGCACATACCTTGATTCTACAATTCTCTTAATTTGTTGTTTTAATAATAAATAATGTTGAAAGTGAAAGTCTTCAATTTGATTTTCATTTTCATCATAATATATTGTAGTAGACAATTATGCTGATTGGCAGATGGTGGCCATGAGTTTTTAAAGCTCTCATTTTATGGCTTTGTATGTTTACAAATTGTATAAAAGTGGAAGTGCAAACAAACATTTTTATATTAACAATGGATCAAATAATTTTGTGTGTGTTGAGTGATGAACCCACAGAGAATTATTACATAACTCTACAGTCTGTCTCAGATATACAGAACATTTCAGCGTCTTTAAACTTATTTTGTCTTACAGCTCAACTGTTTAAGTTCCCTGCCACAGCTCTCATCAAATTAATTTCCAGCAAACAAGCTTATATGGTCTGATGAATCACATTTTCTTTTACATCACGTGGATGGCCAGGTGCGTGTGCCGCGATTACCTGGGGAACACATGGCACCAGGATGCACTATGGGAGGAAGGCAAGCCGGTGGAGGCAGTGTAATGCTTTGGGCAATGTTGTGCTGGGAACCCTTGGGTCCTGCCATCCATGTGGATGTTACTTTGACACCAGTGTTGTTTTTGGCAGCCATTTTTGTTTTAGTTTTAGTCTTAGTCTTTTGGACGAAATGCTTATTAGTTTTAGTCACATTTTAGTCATTTCTATCTTTGATAGTTTTAATCTAGTTTTAGTCGATGAAAACTAAAAGGGTTTTAGTCCAGTTTTAGTCATTAATTTTAGTCGAAAAAAAATAATGACTTTAAAACATTAAATTAAGCCAATACAGATATAGGAAATTGTAATTGAGGTTTACAGGTTGTGTTGCAATTCATAAAGCAACAGTTAACTCTCTTAACACTTTTGTATAATAACCAGATTCCTTACCAGTTTGATAGCACTAGCGTAGACAGATTGCACGTGCAGTTGGAGGAAATGCCATGCATTTTGATAGTCCTATAGCCAAGCCACTAACATTTTCGTCTTGTCTCCTCTCATCAACAAAAAGAACAGATACGTCTCGTCATATTTTCGTCATTAAAGAGCTATGTTTAGCTCGTCACCATCTCGTTGTAGTCATGAAAAAAGGTGCTATAACGACATCCTTTTTTCATTGTCATCGTTAACGAAAACAACACTGTTTGACACATACCACCTACCTAAGCATTGTTGCAGACATGTACATCCTTTCATGGAAACGGTATTCCCTGATGGCTGTGGCCTCAGCAGGATAATGCTCCGTGCCACAAAGCAAAAATGGTTCAGGAATGGTTTTAGGAGTACAACAACGACTTTGAAGTGTTGACTTGGCCTCCAAATTCCCCAGACCTCAATCCAATCGAGCATCTGTGGGATGTGCTGGACAAACAAGTCCGATCCATGGAGGCCCCACCTCGCAACTTACAGGACTTAAAGGATCTGCTGCTAACATCTTGGTGCCAGATACCAAAGCACACCTTCAGGGGTCTGGTGGAGTCCATGCCTCGACGGGTCAGGGCTGTCATAATGTTATGCCTGATCGGTGTATGTCAGTGTTGTGTTTACAGCTTGTTCACTGCAAGTGGCCAAAGGAAAAAAAAATGCTTTAATGAGACTGACTCATGACCTGAATGGTCACTGTAGTTCAAATTTAAAATGTCATGCTACCTGTATGAAGGATGCCATTAAATTGTACAGGACTGCTCACAGGTGAAGTTGATGTGTCAACTTATGTCAAACAGGTCACATCAACAAGCATTTGGCAACTCGTAGTAAAATGGTGTCATTTCAAAAAAACTTAACAGTTTTACTGTTTTATAGGTGCTTGGGTCTAGGATTGTACACCTCACAGTTCTGGAGTTATGAGCTTAAAGAAGTGGTTTATAAATGGACAGGTACTTGTTTCTTGGCCAGTGGCCTTTTTTCACCATATTTCACTGACACCTGTTAAAGCAGTTATTAGATATCCTGTTAACGAACAGACAAACAAGATAAGGTAATGTCAACAGCATAATGTCCCTGGCATCCTCCTCTCTCAGTGCTGATTGAGTTGCCAGTGTCTGTTGCCAGTGCTTTACACAAGCTTCCAACAGTGTCAAAACAACGTCAAAAACTCTATAAGCAACACCTTCTTTTCTCTGGATGTAAATCCAATTTTCTGCTGTAAGGGAAATGTCAAAAACTCCCTCAGCTGGCAAAATTGGTGTGACAGTATTTTAAATACTTTTTTTTAACCTTTTTTTCCTTCCACCATCACAAATCAGGTGATGCCTACAGCAGCCTCTTTCATAAGCCATTCTGACAATTAAAGCCACTCTGGTATTATCTCCTCTTACCATGTGCTCCATTAGCCTTTTAAATACCTTGTACTTATGAATAAGTTAAATAATGCTCACTAGTAACCTAACCTACAGGAGCCATACTGATTATTGTCCCCTGAGGGACAGTTCCACAGATCTTACTAGGCTCATTATGATGATTTACTTTGCAGCTTGATGTTTACACCCCAGGACAATCATACATGATTACCTAATGAATACAAAGGGAAAATAGGCCTAAAGGAGAACAGTGAATAGGAAGGTGGGCAACTAATTAATGTAGTTTTTCTTCAGAATAATGATCCGATCTTGTGCGTGTGAGAGAGTCTGTGCTGGTGCTGGTGGGGGGTTGTTGGATGATTACCCATTTCTAATTCCTTGCACATCTCAGAGATAAGGTAGAATAGGCTGCTGTCTTGGGACACCTGATACTTGCTTGTCTATGGAATTACCCAAATTACCAAGATAATTTCTAGCTCAGACTGGGTTGACAGTGCACCTAACTTCATAATAACATTATGCGATTATTCTTTGTGAGCGAGCCTTTAATTTTTGGCTTAGTCAGGGTGGGTTTTGCAGGTGTGCAGAGGATCAAATAAACACATCGTGATATAGACCAGTAGGGATCCAAATAAACAATTTTGCACAGGGAAGAAAATACATGTTATAAATCTGCCTGTTATTTTACTGTCTAATCAGTCGGATGTTCTTTGCACACATAAAACTGAACAGCTAGTGGCTGCTGGTTGGATTTGCAGCCCGCCACAAAATCAAGATTTTAAGAAGTAAAAGTGCGACTCAGTTGGAGTCGGATGAATTAATAATTTATTTGGTGATGTCCCCTGCAGGCCTTGGGGTTCAAAGCTTGTGTTGTGCTTTTTGTGTCTAAACGCAACATAGCAAAACAGCTGAAGGTTTAAACACTGGATATTAAAATTGTAGATCTGGAAGAAAAATATCCTAAATCTGCTTTCATTATCCTGAGAGAAATTATAAATAAACAATAATAAAAAGATCTCATGAGACAAAGAACTGAAACTCAGAACTAATAACTACTGTGCTAACATCTTGTAATAATGCTGGCTGAAATATCTTCTAACCCAATGAAAGTATGTACATTTACTTAAGTGCTGTATTTAAGTACACATTTTACAGTACTTTACTTGAGTATTTCCATTTCCACATTTTGGACTTTCTGGAAAGACTTTAGTAAGTAAACTTACGTAAAGGGTGACAATGGCCTTACCAGAAGCGGGTTGTGGTGGATGAATGGCACCAGACTTCCACCTGACTGAGACTCCTGTGTAAAGCTCATTGTTGACTGATTATTTTTAGACTTGCCGATTATTTATTATGTTCAGTTTTGGTTGTTTTGATTAGTTTTAGTTCTTTGTCGCATTGCTCCACTGCTCCTAATCTTAGGATATGTTAATTGCAGAGGACAGATTTCACTATAGATTGTACTGCGATTGTGTATTTATATTGTGTATATTGTACATTTTATCTCCACACTTCATTGTGCCAGCACTGGAGAAAGGTCTGGTTGAACCCATTGTCATTCTGCTTCAGGGGAAAAATGCTCTGGCTGGTTTGTATTTCTTTAAAGCAATCACAGTCGTCTTGGGCTGCACTAAAACCAAGATGCAATGATGTGTGCAAGTAGTGTCGAGAGGGAACTTGCTTTTAGTGGAATGCTTGCATGTGGGGAAGTGAGACTGGGCATTAAAATGGCTAAATCTCTTGTAAAGAAAACTAGCTGCTAAGGTACTAGCTTGTTTACATTCATACCGCTAGCAAACAGATTAGGCTAACTTGCCATTCACGGTTTGCTGGCTCAGAGGTTGTTTTTGATGTTTCACATGGTGATGGTAACTTTGAAAGCGGTAACATGCAGATAGCCAAAGGAAAAGAAAACGCTGACTGAAATAGTCAGCCATTGGCAGGCTTATGATAGTCTACTTCCTGTGAGCCAGCCATTTTACAACCTAATCCAACAAATAAACAATAAAACCAATACACCAGAAAAACAATCCAATGACCACAATGCCCCACTACTACTACCCACTCTCTCTTGACAAAACAAAACTGTGAACAAATTAATCTCCTTCTGAAACATCATATCTTGAGTAACAGCGATACACACTGTAGTCGCACTATGTGCTGTATCTTTTCGTGTTCACACTGAGAGGATGTTAGCTAATTGTTGAGTGCACTTACTTTTAGGAAAGCCAATATTATCAAACAGGGTTTTTTTTTTTAGAATAGACCATTATCAATCATGGTCCAATAAAAAACAACTGTAAGGGTATTGCTTTTATTGATTTTTAGGGAAAAGAGACTCTGGCTTTGCTCTGTTCTTAAAAGTAGTTTTTGTCCAGCTGGCAGAGTTCTGTTAAATCCATTTGTAATGGTGTTTTATAGTGAGCAGACACTTCAGTAGTTAAATATAGATGAGAGAGAGGTCATTCTCTATGTTTATGAACACCAGTGGAAAGTCCAGAGCCACTTTCTACGAAACATTTCATCCAAACATAACCGTTAATGTGTTCTACCTTTTCTTTATTTGAATCCACTATTATCTAAGTGCATACATCATAGTATCTTTTACTGCCCACTCATCTCAGCTCTGGAATGTGTCCTTTATTACATGAACGTACTCTGTGACCACCACAAAGAGTTTACGTCAGCAGCCAGAACACCTGTGACTAATCACGTCTTTCACTGCACTCTCCCCTTTTCTCTTAGAATGTCAAACAGTGCCCAAAATACACCCCCGCACCACCACTTAGATATTCTGTGCTGAGAAAACGACTATTATTCATGCTGTACTTTTCTCTGGTGTCGACAAAACACCGCAGTATAGAAGGCAGAAATATCCGGCTGCTGGTGATCTGCAATTATAATTTGGAGTGATCAGAAAACACTTTTGATTACAAATAATCGGCTTAACCTTTGCCTGATTTTCAAAATACACTTAGTCACTCTTTTGCTTACATAGAGTGTTGCCAACAATAAAGTTTCGTTTAGTTTGACTGATACAGAGCTGCGGTCTATTTGCACAGTCCACATATCAGTTATCTCAAAGCTTAAAATCCTTCAAATAAGTCCTCTGCTTCTCTTTGATAATGGGACGTAGATTCAAGGGCGTCACTTTGTGTTGAAAAGTGGTGGGGACGTAAGGGCTCAGATGAAAAAACATTTTTTAAACAACATTCTGTCTTCAACATTATGTGATTTTTAGGCAATGTAATAGGGCAATCGGTGGGTCACAGTAGATAATTGAGGCAGTTTGGGAAAAAAAATGCATAGCAGTACATAATAATGGCATAGCCCAGGCTGTTACAGAGTCAACAATATGAAAAAACTCTGCATAAAATGCAAAACAACATTGACAGCACAAGTAGTAGTCATCCATCACATCCACAGCTGCAGCTGAATCAATCAATCAATCAATCAATCAAACAATGCCAATATCACATCAACTGCAGAGAGCACCAGTGCATGTCAGACAGCCCAGAGATAACAATGTCTGCCATCAATTATCTACCTTAAATATGACAAAATACAAACACCTGAAGGAAAATGTTAACAACCTTAGCTAAGGATAATAAATGAACTGAATTTTGATGTTACATTAAACTGCCTTGTTGTGTAGATGCTGCGTACTCTGAGATTAGAGTTCACAAGAGTTCAAGTGTCACAACTGTCCATGAGGAAGCCAGGAAAACAGAGAACTGGACTCAATGCAGACAGGAGGCAGGCGGCTGCAGTTCGTAGTGAAGTCAAAACACAAAAGCTTATGTAGAGCCTGCAAGTTCAAGACACTGGGAAACAAAGCTAGAACACTTGTCACAAAGGACGAAAACAAACTGATACAGAAACAGACATACACCAAGACTAAAGACACACACGAGAAGACAGGCTCTTTCAAAATAAACCCAAACCAAGACATCATGAGTCAGGTTCATCTAATAATGACTAAATGTGTATTTTCTTATTGTGAAAGGAAACAATTTTCTCTTCTCATTTGTTAGTTAACATTTCTTGGTGCAAGCTATTTCTCACAACATTTTTAAGATGTGTGTTTATAAAGTAATGGGGACAAAATTGATTATTTAAAAAAGTGGTGGGGCCATGTCTCCAGTGTCTCCAGTCTAAATGACAAGGGATAAATTAAAAATATTGTAATGGCTTTTATCTGAATGTACCTCATTAGTATATGAGCATACCTCATTAGCATTTAAAGCATCTCATGTAAATACCCATACTGTAGCTTTTGTTTATCAGGAGAAGGTGATTAGTTTCCTGTTTCCAACCAACTTAACCTTAACCAAGTGTTTAGTTATCCTTTACTGACCCTAAGAACAACATTTCTTGAAAGTCATTCTCTGCATTGAATCCATTGTACATAAGTATTAGGAGCAGTGGGCAGCCACTGTTCAGTTCGAAGCAGTCACTTGTTTAAGGGCACTGAGCTACCATGCATGCTTTTGATGGTGAGGGAAACTGAAGCACCCAGAGGGAACCCTCCCAATCACAGGGAGAACCCAGGAACCTCCTGCTATAAGGCAACTATACAAACCACTGAGCCACTGCCAGACCTAAACAACCCATAGCCATAGCGTTGCCACAGTATAAAACAGATTTCGTTTTTTCAGTTGTAGTGATCTGTAACCGTTTTTGAGGGCACAGACAAATGTTGAGTCATTCTGCTGATTAGATCAGAAAACACCTCTATGTGTTCTAGAGGGCGTGGACAAATTTCTGTATTTGAGGTTTCATTTGAAGGACTCAAAATGCTCGATGAATTTTGCATCCACAATAGACTTGCTGTTATCAAACAGTCATCATAAAGTTCGAGAGAGCCATTCTTCTCAAGTTTAACTTACAGGAATCCAAGTAAAGGTCTGGCAGAGAGATCAAGCAGTCATGTGTACAGAAAGAATCAAACACATGCTTTATTATTTGACGCCACAAAAGTCAGTGACAAAATTTATAGCAATAAGCCTTCCACTTACAAACATTGGAATATGATGAAACACAAGCAGAGGCTGAGTAGGATGAGATAAACTTCACAACACTGTGTATATGTGGGAGTGAGAGCTCACAAAGGTGTCTTATTTTTTGCATCTGATTCTTCTCTGCCATGGATCAGCTGGAGCCTGTTCATTATCCTTCTGAATTAAAGATTGATGGATATTCAACCCATGTAAGTCTAGCCATCTACTGTACCTGAATGCACTCCTTTATATTTATAAATTATGTATTTGAAATCTAGAAACCTTTTGGTGGCCCCGCAGCGCAGGAACTGACAGTCCACTGACATACTGTACAGCACTACAGTGTAATCTTGAGTAGCCAATTATAACTTGGTAACATAAACTAGAACTTAATACTTTGTACTTCAAAGGCCACTGCCTTGAACTCTTTAAAAGTCAAGACTCAAGGGAAAGCGGTAAAAGCATTGCATCATAACATCTTTGGCCCACTGAAGAGCTTGAGGCCATCTAGTCTACTAGTCATCCAGAGAAAGCTATTACACAGAGAGGGTCACACAAACACAGTCTGAGGACCCTTTTAAATGTGGAACACACTGAATATCTACAGAGAGGAAGGAGGGAATTCTGGTCGAATGGATTTTATGTTTTCAACCGTGGAACAATGTTGTTCCAACATGTCAAACTGTAACTGACGTCAAACCTGTTCTGAGTTTGTGAGAACACAGTCCCAGTGAGAAACATGATTTTTGATTGAGCTTATCGATTGTAAGCTCACGCTACATGTGTTTACCCCTGTCTGCACATATGGCGTTCACAGGGGAGTGACTACTTGGACTATCTCCAACTGACTACCACGACAAAGATCTTTCTTAGCCATGTAGTTTTATTTGCCTCATTTTAACCTAACCGAATAACCAAACATGAAACAGTTACTAAGGGATTGTTTGAGGATAGGGATGCACTATTACTACTTTTTGTCAGACTGAATACAAGTACAAGAACTTACATTTGGGTATGAAGCCCTGAGTACTGATACCAGGTACCAATACAAATACTCAATAATGCCATTAAAGTTTAATGATTACTTTAAAAACATGTTTTACTTTCATCAGATGTTCCTCACTTTCTAAATGTATCAAACTGTTGTTGTTGTTGTTGTTGTTGTTGTTATTGTTGTTTCCTGTTGCTAATGTTGGGTTGTTTGTTTTACGTTACCTTGCTAATTATGTGTTCCTTATTAAGCTGTGCAGTGTATTGTGTACATGATGTGTTTCTTTAGGCATAATTTCACAACATTATTATTGACTGGCAGAATTAAGTTTACTGTTAGATATAATGTTACGTGTCCAAACACCGGGAAGGATTTGTTATTTTTCTTTGTGCTAAAATGAGGTTCTTAATTTTATTGAGTGCAGGAGAGGTGGTTTTATTTTTTTTTCACCGAACATTTCTATTTCATATTTTATTGCAGCCCTCCTTAAGAGATTAATTGTTGTGATAACTTTAATGGCTTTATATTTTGCAGTGGATCATAAAGTTGTGCGTTGCCATATGCAGAGTCAGTCCCCCAGCGAATTAGATGAGTGTCAGTCCAGTATTTTGGAAATAGCTAATTCCACATTAAATGTGCACATTAGTGGATATTGTGAAAAATATTTTTCAATAAATATATTGAGTTTTAACTGGGGTACAGCTTACATTTTTATGCTTTACTTCTGGTAAACTAAGTTGCACAAACTCTGTATTGTTATATTACTGAGTTCTAAATCAAGGGTGGGGTGCAACAAAATATTTTCAATCTTGAGGAGGGTTTTGCTCTTAAAAAACAGATTCAGTCACCCTTTCCACCCCAATAACTTTCATATTCCCCAATTTAATAAACTCAGCTAATCTTAGCATGTCCAACTCAAGTAAAGACAAAAGTAAAAAAGCAAATCGGATAAGATGTAATTGTATTTTTTTCTTAAACCAATAGTTATCACAAAATACACTGTTATTTATGAAATGTTAATGTTATTTATTGTAGCCTAAATCTGATATAAATGAAGGTATTTTTTGTTTACACACTTTTCCTTTCCTTTTGCAGTTAATATGCCACAAAAAGTCAAAAAAGGAAAAAATCTGAAACCTACCTAACAACAAGGTAGCATGGTGAAGCTACCATAGCAGAGTTATTTTAACCGAGGCAACTAAAACGGAGTACAGTAAGTAGATGTAGAGCAATTTATGTAAATGAGGCATGATACAAAAACTGTCACAACACTGTAATGTGAATGAGAAGCCTTTGCTTTCCATTTCAGGAAATTGTTCTCAATTCAACAAGATGATGTATCGTCACTGATAAGTCTGAAGAGATCTTCATATGCTGACACACTGAGAGGACTTAATGACTCAAAGAGTGCTGCTCTCCATTTGGAATGAAATGGTTTGTACTGAGAGAGCCGAACCATTAGGATAAGTGAAGAAAGAAGCCCGTCTTTAAAGCCACAGCAGAGGATAACTCGTATAATCCTCACGTCGCTGATGCTGTCTTAGTGTGGCCTAGGTTAAGAGTCAGCCAGTGTTACAATGCAGTTTAATTAGAAGATGAGCTCTGTTTGTTTGTGTTTAATAGTTTGTCCTCGTCAGGTGGTGTTACACAGTGTCTCTATGCCCTTGACAACAGAAAATGTTTTTATTGGAAAGCTGGAATGATGACAGCTCAACTCAGCCAGTCAGGTGACAGATAAAATATAGTTAGCTCAAAATAATGAATAAAAACAGTTGGAATAATTAGCTAAAAGTAATGAATAAAGTCAGTTGAAATAGGTAAAAATAGTGATTAAAATTTAAAAAAAGGAGGAACACTAAGGTACAACATATTTACAGTTAAATTTTGCTCAGGTTGTGTAATATCAACCCAAGCTGTAATCCTTGATCATCTGTGAAGTTTAAATTTAAAATCAATTCACTCTTAGTTTCCAGATTCACATGGATTTATAGATGAATTAAAGACAATGCTGCCTCCACAATCATTCATGAATCAGCTCTTTTTTTTTTACCTGTATGGCTCATCCAGTTACAAACCATTTAACAACTTTATGATCTATAGCAATGCCCCTGAGGGTTGATGGGTAATATGCAAAACAGCTCAGCCTGCATTCAGCAGAAACCATAAATTTGCAGTGAAGAACTGGGAGGAGCTCATGAGGGTTGTGAGTAGGGGAGGAAGGAAAGCTGTGCACCATATCCTTCTGCCTCCTCAGCATTCTTTGCCACACATCTTTAACGTCATGCTTTACGTAGTGCCATTAAACCAAGATCATTAAAGGCACCTGCACTGGACCAATAAAGCTCACCTCTCGTTCAAACAGGAGAAAGTACAGTCACAAATTTCAACGCTCTTGACACACAACGATAGAGAGAGTGAGTGGAAAAGCAGTCAGCATTGGCACACCAGAGATTCGTCTCTGCAGGAAATGTTGAAGGTTGAGGTGAACATTGATTTGTGACAGCAGAACAGGTCATGCCCCCACTCTGCATCAATACGTCAAAGTTGCCCTTTTCCTCTGTACAGTCCCAGTTGTGACTGTAAATCTCTGCCTGTCAAACCAGTGTGTTTCCTGGGCTGAAGTGCTTGACTTTAAGATAGACGACCACTGGCTAAAATATGCGTGTATATTATAAAATACATCATGATACAACATCAAATACATCAAAATACATCATATATATAAAAACTACATCATGAATTATTTGTTGTGTCATGTAATTATGTGGTAACACATCATCACATGTGAGATATTAGTCCACATTTAGGTTTTGGTAAAGTTAACCGCTTCAAAATGATTTCCACATTAGTTCGTCGTTACAACAAGCTCTGGACATTATACTCATTCTCTAATATATAATTATGTCATCATATGGCATGTACCATTTAACAGCAACAGCAAACCCCATCTGAAACTTATATTACAGGCATTTCCATGTCTCTCCTGTCTGTCTTTTGTCTCTCAGAACTGTAAACAGTCAAAACAACTATAATCTTCATTATGTTATGTGACATGATGATATGTAGTCAGATGGAAATAATGTTCCTGTGACTGGTTTTGCATCTGAAATTGCTTTGACTGTTATATAGGCTGAATAAATGACAGTTATGAAACAAAATCAGTGATGGAAGAAGTGCACAGCTATAATATGTAACATTTCCACACTAAAATGTCTAAAAGTACTACAATATTTGTTGAGTTGTGTACTTTTATTATCCAAAAATTGTAAAAACCAGAGAAATCTGTAATTTATTCATAGTAACTATGTTTCCTGCTAGCAGGTGCTAGCTGGACTCCTGATAACTCCTGATAATTAATATTACCTCATCTATGAACATAATTTCTGCCTGAATCACTAGATTTTCGTCACCTATGATGTTTTTTTTTTTTAAGTGAAGATAACAACTCAAATCAAATTATGCCTATTGTTATTGTTTTAATGTGAGAGACATATAGCGGGATAATTTACATATTGTATTGTAAAGTAAAAGTACAATAGTGTTAACCACAAAATGTAGCTGCCAACATCTGAAACAAGGTGCTTCAACTACACAATAATTTTATATAAAAGGTCACCAGACAAAAAAAGTTGCAGGTTTAATCTTGAACAATGTAATATATTATGTAAAAGCTTAATCTGAAAAGTAACTAGTAAGTATAAGTGTCAGATAAATGTAGAAGGGGAAAAAGCACAATATCTGCCCCTGAAATGTAGTGAAGTAGAATGAGAATACCAAATTGAAGTAAAAGTACCACAGAATTGAACTTTTTGTTGATTTTGGAAACCCCTCTGAACAAAAGTGGTAGTGTTTCCTTCAACCCTTCACCCAAAATAATGTCAAAAATAAAATCATATATACAATATATAATATTATTTATTATTATAATGTATTATTATTATCAATAATAATATAATAATACAAAATCTCCTGCTGCTTCTTTTAAATGGTCTAACATACTACTTATTGTAACTCTGCCTGTGAAAATGTAAACACATTCGCGTTGTTGTTTTATCTGATTTCAAGGAGAATCTAACCTGATAGAAAAAGCAGATCTTTTCGCTGATAGTTTGTTTGTGTAGGTCATACAGAAACATCAGTATCAAACTGAGTTTCATAACCAGTTAAAAAACTTCTTGCAGCTTTAAATGTAGTACTTGAGTAAATTGACTTAATCACTTTCCACCACTGGAAAACAACTATTTTACAAGACCTAATTTTGGATAGAGTAGAGTAGAGTATAATAGAGTTTTGAAAATAAGCAAAAGGTAGACAGGGATCGTGTAGACAGAGGAAATCGGTCATTTGTAGTTAATCAGTGTGGTGGTGTCCTGTTCTCTACCTGCACTAATGACAGACTGAAGTTTTGAAGTGAATTACTCTTGCGAGTGCCATCTAATCCTTGAAATTGCATCCTTGGAAAACATCCTACAATTGTCAGTTTAGATGAATGCAGCATGGGTGACCTATTCTGAATTTTAAACACCTCCAAAAAGTTCCCACGTGTCCTCAACTCACCATCAAGATTTACTGAACATGGACAGGACTGTAAATCCAACTCTGCCTCAAGTAAATTAAATTTGATTAAATCACATGATTGCATCTGTACATTACACATAAATAAATGAGTAATAGCTTGTAAACTAATTAAAAGTTTAAATTTTTGACATTAACATTACTTTTTTTATAAAACCAAAAAAAAACAAAAACAGATCTTGACTAGCATCACTGTATGACATCCAGCACTGCTTGTAGTTTCAAATAATATTGGACAGTGTATTTTCTTTGGGAGAACAGCTTAGTTTTTGGGTCTGCAGTACATTTTCAGATAAATAGGTTTTCTCTCCACAATGAGATTTACTGTTCTCACTACATTTCCATCACAGCTCAGCCTCGCAGCCTCCTCTGAGAGCCAGAACCTTAGGCACTTAGTCACATTAAGGCTGCCTCCTCCATGCATCATTGTGTGCATGACAGCCAGCTCGTCAGCTGGAGCCTGAAGAGATGTAGAAGCCCTCACCTTTTTCCCCTCAAGTTATCAGAAAGGGAGCTCTCGCTCACAGAAGCCCTGAAGCTGTCAGTCAATGAACGATGAATGCCGAACACTGTGTGTGTGTGCGTGTGTGTGTGTGTGTGTGTGTGTGCGTATGTGTTTACTGTTTTGAAACTGGTACCACTTCAGTTAAATTTTTAGGACAACTGGGCCTGGTGTATTCTGTGCTTTGCCCTTGCCTTTGGTAATCACCTGCTTGGGTCCTCCTCTCCCAGCTGTTGAGGTTGATTTAGGTACGAAGGTGGAGATTAAACGTGGCTCTGAAGTTTCTCCTTTTCAAAAACAACCTCCACTCTGCCAGCTGCCATATCCCCCACTCTCTTATCTCAGTGGGCTTTGAAACTCGCAGCAAAAACAAGGCAAATAAGTTGGTTAGTGCGCTTGGATTTTTTTTTTTTTCATCATCTTCAAACAGCCGCTGTGGTGGCTTTAAAAATAGAAACTGTCATAAATGCATTAATCATTTAACTCCGTGTGACTCCAATCAGCTGGGTCTCGACTGTACCGTGCACAAAGTATTCCCCAGGTTCAGGCTGTAGAGGGAGCATAATCACAGGAGACAGCTTTGTTCTCTCAGCCATGTTCTATGCCGAGATCGCTATCTGAAGAGGAACATCTGTCTGTCTGAAGTCGTAAGCTTTTGTCAAACCAGGCTCCCGCATCCGGCTCAGAAAGCAATCCACTTAAACCATGCACACACACACACACACACACACACACACACACACAGAAGCATTGGCACAAACTGATAACAAATACACATCAGAATCCAGCAGAAAGCAGCAGAAACACAAGGAATATGCGTCAGTTTCTCCCTGATGCTCTGACAAAAGACTACCAGAGGAGCTGCATTCAAAGTAATCACGCAGCCTTTTGCAGAAAAGCTGAAAGCGCTCCCTCCGGATGGAAGGTATGCGTGTTATCTGTTCCTGCATCATAAATGATCAAAATGACGTTTTGGACTTTTTGCAAGCTGCGGTGGAAAAAAAAAAAACAGTATATATTTTTGTGAGATTATACCCAACAGTCTTCATCCATGTACTTATGTTCACAAGCAAATCTGTGGCAGTAGCAGCGAGCTGGAAGGTTATTAGGTATAAAGTGCTGTCTGTGACGTGCTGCTCTGCTCCGGGGCTCCTGCAGGGGCCGAGCTGATTTACTGTCTGCCAGACTGATGAGCCTGAGAGGCAGGCGGTTATTGGCCGAGGCCACACTAGCCAGGTGTGAGAGAGATTACAGCCTTTAGCTCAGAGCAGCACCTTCGCCCAGCGAGACGTTTGGCAAAACAGAGACTGGCAACATGTTAGGTTGGAGCCGCAAATGGCCAGAAAGATACATGAAGTCATCAAATGCCGCAAGAGTTTCTGGACCGAGAGGCGGATTTTTACATTCTGGAAGCACAATGTGAAGACATGCAGTGAATGATGCGAAATGCAGCATAATAGATGACATTCTGTGGTTTACATACACAACTTGGCAACAGTATGCAATTAACAAGAAATGCCAGTTCCACATCTTGGACCAGAGATTCATATATTCCTCCACGCTCCATCATCAGCTTGTTTCACATGCTCACTTATTTCCTGACTGCTTCTGAACTGAGATGTGAAGTGTGCCAGTTTAAATTCTAGGCATTTTAAATAGCTATCGCAAATATCACAGCACCAGATGGACAGTCAGAGCTATATTCAGGCAGTGGCCATTTATAGAGCTGCCCTCCCACCATTAGAAAAGTTTCAAAAGAATTTTTAGGGTGAAATTATCTTTTCAATTCCCAATCTCCCCTGACAGCACAAGCCAACCAGTGCACCATCTTCAACTTTGTAATGCAGCCACAGACTTGAATATATGATATAATAATATGTAGAACATATGGTAAAACCCACCACACATGCTCACATAACACTGTACATGAGATGGGCATTTAACAGTTGTATGGCATGAGAGACACAAGAGAACTGTGCAATTCACTTGAAATGTTCCTCAAAAATGTCATGAACATTCATCCATATTATGTTGAGCTATTCAGAGAGACAGACAGATGGACACACTTAACTCATCAAGGGTTTCTGTGATGACCAGATAAGAATGGATCAAATCTGGGACAAGGAATTGAGGGTGGGTATGTCATGTCAGAAAGAAATATTATGAAGATCAGTTACAGAATACAGTTAATACAAGTAATTTATCAATTAATCTAACAATTATTTTTGTTATTATTCAGTTATATAACTATTCATTTACCTGAGATACATATCAAAACTTGTCTCATTGATATTTCAATATTTCATTCAATCATAATCCTGAAAAACAGACACTTAAAGCATATTAAAATAATGATAATAGTGGCATATTTTAAAAATGTGTCTAATTCGTCAGATACCTGATCAGAAAAATATTGGACCTCAAATTCAAAAGGAGCTGTGATGCCTGTTAACTTAGTAACTGATCACTGTCTCAACTCTTCATTGAATTGGACAATAAGTATTTTGATTTCATACTTAAACTGGTTATGATATGGAGTTATTTCATCACTGGAGTCTGATAAAGTAAACAGAAAACAACAAAGCTGCAGAATAAAACCCTTAGATGACGTTTGGTGTTAACAGCAGCGGTGCAGACATCGCTTTTAACACAGGGATGAAAATCTATCTTACGTTACTTTTACAAACAGAAACATGTTCCACGTGTTGATAATCCTCATAGATCGTGTTTGGGTGCTGACAGAAAGTAAACAGGACAATGCTGCTGCTGCTGCTGCTGCTGCAGCTGCAGGAGGAGGACAGGTTGCTCGGTGCTTCACTTCCAGCACTCGTGCAGAGCAGTTTGTCCTGCTGTGATAAATCACATCCAGTTTATGTAGCCAAAGAGAGCCAAACTGTGGCATCTCTGTCTAAAACACGTGCACACTTTAGATCATTGCAGTGAGTCTTGCTCTTTGCAGCTTGTTCACTGGGTGAATCCATGCGCTGACTGGGGCACAACAGTTCATTGCAAAGTGTCGATGCATGATATGCACATCGACATATTATCAGTCAACGAATTGCCCTTAGCTGTACTTCCAGCAATGACTTTTATTGTAATTTAGCAAAACAATCTCAACACATGCTGTACATAAGCTGTTGTGGAGCTCTCAATCTTACTGTGTCACATGATCTTTTGAGGGGCCACTCTTCTTGTTAGCGAAATGACTGCGATCCATCCCCTTGTCAACCTGCCATCCCTCTTCTCCTTCTTCTAGTAGCAGAGGCAGTACAGGGGCAGAGAGGTTGTTTTGGTGAATATGTTAGTCTAGTCTCCCTGATTCATTGATCCTTTATCTGACTGAGGTTTGTGCAAATCTATGGTCCAGACCAAAGTGACAAATAGCAACATGTAGTTGCAGAAGAGCAAACAATACCAAAGCACCTCTGTGACAATTTCTTTTAGGGGCAACATGACTACAGGTATAGTTTTGACTATAGATGTTTGGAGCAGTAATGTGACAAAGGAAGTTAACCTGCACTGACCACACTAGGCTCAGCTGCTACAGTTACATCATTCGAGGTTAAGTATACAGTATACTTTCAAATGTATGATGTGTTTTGGAAAATAAGCATCATTAAAATGCTCAATGGCTGCATTATTTAAAAGAATAGGCCTACAGAAAATATATATTTTGACTAAAAGCAGCTCTATCAAATTGAAATTATAATCACAATTATAATACCCAGCATAAGACCAGGCCTGTATGATTATCCTGCAGGTGATCACCAACTGTCTTCATCGGCAGAATTTTCCCATTTGTCATCGGTTGTCAACTGTTACAACTGAACAGATATTGTATGAATCAAAAGCTCCAGGACAGCTACTAAATGGACCTTGTAGTGAGATCACTGCTGTTTTCAAAGTTGAGATTACATTTTATGTCACATTATGAGCCAGCATGGAGCTGCTTAGAAATGCCTGGAAACAAAAATTGAAATCTGGGCAAACTTCATCTGCTGATGAAGATGTGTGATATGATGATATCATAATTGAGTACTTAGTACAATGTGAATTAATATCCAAACCTTTCATCAACATTTTTGTAGCCACAAGGCCATACAAACACAAATGGACCCATGAATACCATGACAGACGGAAGAAAAAACACAAAATGCTCCCAACATGTACAGGTTTGTAGAGGTGACCATGCAGAACAGCGCAGGATTTGGGAGTAGTTTAGACTGAAGATTTGGAGATGTTTACTTCAAGTACTTTGAATCTTGAATGTGCTTTGGCAATACTGTACTTTGTTATGGTCATGCCAATAAAGCATCTTTGTAGTGAACTGAATTGAGAAACAGAAAACCCTTTGATAATGCGATGATAACGATTAAAAAGTAACTAATACTAGTACTAGAGTAGTTTTTGAGACAAATACAGTCTTGAGTTTTATGGATGCATCCAGACAAGTAGAGGAGAGTAGAGAGTAAAGGGAAGCTCTTCTGTGGATGTGTGGACCCACACAAAGTAGCTAGCAAGCAGATGTTAGTGTGCAGGAAAATGTTAATGTGTTGCCTGGCAACAGTCCAGTACCAGTCCAGTTGTATAACTATTTCTAATGACAGAGCCAAATAAATGATAAAATAAACAAACAGATCATGATCTGTTGTCGGTTATCAGTGTTAATACTGTGAATAAATGTAGAACTATTGTATACAAGCAATAACACATGAGAGTAGGAATAAGATTAATTGCAATCAAATCAAAATTACAATATGGTATGTGCAATAGTCAAATCACAGAACCAGAACCAAATCACAATTTTTTGAAAAAGGAAAAATGTGCAAAAAAACATTATAATGAAATATTGTAGTGCTGCAGAGATGTCCTGGCCTAAAAATCATTTTCTTCACATGAAAGAAGACAAGTTTGTTTTGTACAGACCCCAAAAATGTCACATCATCATGATTTTAACTGTTTTTTTCAGGAAAAATGACAATTATGATGCTAAAATGATCATTCCCACTAATCGTATTGCATATTGCAATTGCAATTTCAGTCAAATAATCTCATGATGACTTTTTCAAAATATCGCACAGCTCTACAGGAGAGCGAGTGCTCTGGTACTGAATATCAGCACAGCTGTGATTACCTTTGATGATATTCAGCAGGCAAAGACACTCCCACCCATGTGATGTTACTTTAAATTCCAACAAGTTTACAGTCTGTATGTACTGTGGCGAGTACAGTTTTGAAGACAAGTACAGATTATCAGTTGACAGGAACTCACTGTATTTCACGAGGGAGCAAACAGATTGAGAAATGAATGAACAAAATGAATCATCAATATCTGACAGCTAATCTTTTCCTGTTCATGAAATTTCAGCCAATTCTACTATTTTTTTTTTTTTTTTAATCAGATCCTGCCAACAGAGAAGGAACAACTCACAGACAAACTGGGGTGAAGTTAATGTATTCTCCTTCCAAGTTAGCTGGTGGAGACAATAAACATATGATAACAATATAATCAGATGTTCTTTGTTCCACAGACTGACAAACTAAAGCTGATATAACAATTTATACATCAGAAAGTCTTAGTGTACTGTATGTATCACACTGCAGGATGTTCAGTGTGGAGAAGCTTACAGTTACAAACACCGGGGCAAAGGCATTTTTCACCTTCTGATGAATGTTAGTCTGTAATGAAGGCATACTCATGAATAATTTCCACTTGTAATCCTTTAATAAACTGGCTCTATAGCAACACAATATGGTATGCTTCTGACACTCGCACTGACTCTTTTTGGCTTCATTCCCTGACAACATTCATAATTAATCCCATTGTGTTTCTGGGAAAAAAGACAAAAACCTGCAGATCAGCAGCTGTGATTTTACACCACTGCTGGATGAAAACCATTTTAGCCAAAATTAGATGGAGTATCCTTCTGTGTGTCGCTTCAGCAAACTCTGAAAACTGATTACAGTTTACTCATTCAAATCGAGGCTCGATATGCACACGTCCCAACGGGCTTTTGCATGAATATTGTCTTATTTTGCCTTTTGCCTTTCATTAGTAAGTGCATTATTCATGTTTTATATTTGTTTTGCTGTGTGTTGTCAGCATATTTGTCAGGAAGACATGCATTCTGAAATATAATTTACAGAGCCAGTGTTTACTATATTCCCAAGTGGAATGACAGGCCATTAGCAAAGGATTTGTTTGAATCCAGACTTTTCACCTTGGAGACAGTCGCTGGGTGGAAATATGCTGGCCAAAGCACAATCTATCAGAGCCGCACTCCTCACAGAAAGATACTTCATCATCAATGCTGAGATGATAAGCAAGCATCCATTTTACTGCATTTCTGTGGTTTGCACTCTGAATACAGATACAGACCTGTGGGTTTACAGCAGCGCACACATCATCTGTGATGTTTCAGTCAGAGGAAACTCTTGGTGACTTTTAATCATGCCTGCGGTCTCCTGGCAGGTGGTCTAAGTGCCCTTCATTACAGGCCGATCCTTCTCCAGAGAATGTACTCCACTGCTGCTGAAGGCCGGGTCGCCCACATTACCTGCAGACCATTAATTAAGCAGACAAGAGCTTCGTCTCAGCAGAGGCCGTAGAGAGAGCAGTTAGAAGCCGTAAAATATCTGGACAAGATCAATGGTGATTCTGTTTTTATATATCAGCCTTAAAGACATCTATTGAGGTAGTAACCGTCAGCTAATGTCAGGAGGGGAAAGATATCAAAGGAGGGTGACCCTAATCCCTGCATGACTCACCCTGTGTCTCAGTGTGTGTGCGTGTGCAGTAAGTGAAGCAAAATGTTCTTACAATTGTAAGACACCTACAAAAAAACCTACAAAGTGTGGACTGCTTTGTTAAATGCCTCCACTTTGACCAAGTTCTTGCTTGTGTTTAAATTTAGGATAACAACGTTAAAACTACACTATAAATGGCAATAGGTATTGGATTAAAGGTATTTGGCCAGGCTCTACATGTGATTAAAACAGAATTACTTGTTGACCGCCACAGTTGTCACACTAGACACTTGCGCTGTTGTGTCGTTGCTTCTTAATTCTGCAGTGCCAGCATCCTGCATGCAATTATACACTGGGGCGGCCATGTAAACATGGATCGAAAGGATGGGTTCACATTTTCGCGAGTCTGTCTTAAAATTTCTATTTCTATTTGTCAGCTGTGTTGTAGCAGAGGGCGATGAAAGAGGGACGAGCAGACACAGACGTACCAGATAGGCAGGAGAGAAACTTCACAGATCATCGTACAAAACAATCGTTTTGACTGAACTGATGCAGAAGGAGTGATGCCCCATTTATCCAGGATCACAAAAAGCCTTACATTATAAATTCATGAGCTCTACGTGTGATTAAAAAAGAACAGAGGAGCAAAGTTGCTTGTTGACTGGTGCCGTTGTCACATTAGCCCCTGATGCTGTTGTGTTACGTCACACTTCTTCATTCTGCGGTGCTTACATGCTGTATACAATCACAGGCTGGGGCGGCTTTATAGCGCTGTTGTTTCGTTCAGTGTAAAAAAGTGAACACAGCATAATGACAAGTGTTCATTGTGGCATTGCACAATCTCTGAGTAAAAAGGTCGTATTTCTATACATTGGAGGGTCCTGGGGGGCTGGAGCCATATGCTGATGAAATATTCAGAAAATTGTCTTTGCAAATTTATGTTTTATGAGGAAGGAAATTCATTCACCCGCAAAGATATGCACAGCGTGTTTTGGTGAGAAACACTGAATGTAAACATGACGTTATTTGTATAAAAGAAAACTCCACAGGATATCTTGTTTATCCGGAGTGAGGGAAATTCAAATATAGAATAAATGTGTGTGTATGTGTGCATGTAATGACTGCTATGAGTAAAACACTCAGAAAACCGAGGCCTACTCTATGTGGAAATTGTTTTGTTTTTTTTTAAGCTTTTTTATATATCAAGTGCCTCAATGAACAACATTTTAACGTTACATTTTTAATTGATCGGAAATGATGAATGATTTTTGTAGTTAATTAATTTGTCCCTGTGACTATATAGCTAATACTGACATTAACCTTCTCCTGAAAGGTTATTGCACACAAGAATATGTTTGTTTTACACTGTTTGGTTGGTGATGATTCATATTGATTTTGTCTACAGTTTCCCACTCTGCTTTGCAAGTCAGTAACCCCCACAATCAAACAAATAAGTGAGCAGCATTAAATCTGTTTATAGAAATCGAACCATATCAGATTGTTTTTTATTTTTAAGTACCTGGGGGAACCTACAGCAATCAATAATGTATCAAAAAGCAATTTTGTGATACATAAACAGGATTTAAGTCAAATAATAATATTAATAAGAATAAGAATAAGAATAAGAATAAGAATAAGAATAGTGGTTGTTGTTGTTGTTATTATTATAATTATTATCATTAGATACAATAGGTAGATACACACATACACACATACGTGTATTTTGTATTGTGAGTGCTGTGCAATACCTAAGACATCCTGGCATGAATTCACTGTGTATAATCCTGCACTCAAAGTTTTGAAAGAATAAACGAGCGCACTGGGGTTTCAAACCACATCAGTAATTCATGCATGGCAGAGTGCTATTTACGTGAGGACATGTTCTGCATAATACCACATTTAGTGTGTCCAATTACATTAAATGTTCATATTGGGCTGCATCCTTCCCTCAGGGTTATAGAAATGTAGAGGTGGGAGGGGTGGGGGGTTATAAGCATTCAGTAAAGCCACTTCTCTATTTTCCTCAAAGAGTCTGAATCCATTAAAAATTTAAATAAGGCCTCTCTGAAGAGAATGAACGTACCCACACACAATCGCCGTGTCACGGCTACAGCTTTGTGTGGAAGTCTGCGTGTGTGTGTGTGTTTGTGAGGGTTGGGAAGAATCTCTCTTCCACTAATAACTCCTCGTGGGATGCCCTAGCTGTGCGTACTCATGCATGAGTGCACACACACTCACGCATACACACAGCATGTAGCGTGCATGCTAACAGACCTGTGGGCTGAAATCTACAACCCCGGAAAAACAGTCTGCAGATGAATATAAACCCTGTCTGTGTGGTTTTCAAAACAATTCACTTACACGGGCAATCAGTCTGATTCAAACACAATCTGACATAGTTGCGTTCGGCTGCTAATCTGAGCTTTTTGTCTAAGTCGCAGCTCGTGTTTGTACATAGCTACGCTGTGTTTACAGCAGAATCTAGAAGGGCTTTGTGTGAGAAAGCACCATCATGTTCGGGGGAATTACATGGTCTGTCCTGACGAAGTTAGCAGAATATTGAATCCACATTCTCATCTGCTCTGCACCTGTGAGTGTGCTGCAGTATACATACTGAATGTGCAGTGGATACATGAGGCAAAGTGGTCAGATTATATTAAGAGGCTTATTACGGTTTGTTTTTATTCAACAGCTGACAGAAACAAATAGGAAAGCATGGAAAGAGGGGGAATGACTTGTGATAAGGTTACCTGCCAGAGTCAAAGACAAGACTAGACTAATAGAGCCTGGCTGATACTGATATTACATGTTAAAAAAACTCAATATCTATGCACTGGCTTTATACAGAATATAATTTTCATAATACAGGAAATATACATAAATGCACTTTTTGCAAAGATCCCTCAAATGTGGTTGTCAAACACTTAGATATGTAATGGTATGTAATGGAGGCAGGCTATTTACAGTTCAACAATGAATTATATTATCCAGAATTACATTAGGGCACTGAAAGAGTACACTTTCATGGTATTTTTAAGAATTTTAAGTAACTAATATGAAATAAAAAAAAGTATAGCTATACATATATACATATATATTTATATATATATATATATATGTATATGTAGAGAGAGAGAGAGAGAGTAAACCTGATTTAGGAAAAACAGTTAAATACACAAAAATGTTCAGCATTATAGTGAAAAAAAAATCAGATCAGAAAACATATATGCCAGTAGCGATATAGACTGATACAGTGATCATAAGCCAATATCGGGTCAATAATATCTATCAGCCAGTATAGATTATAGTATTATTATTATTAATATTATTATTATTAGTATAGATTAAGCCCAAATACACACACACACATACGTACAGAAATCTCCCTTGTGAAATAGTTACAGCTGTTCTGAAAACACATCAACAGCACAGAGAATCTCAGTTTGTCTCCAGCACTAATTCTGTTATTTTACAGAGACTGAACAACATTAAACGTGAAACACATATAACCGATGTTTTCAGTTTATGTGAAAGTTTATGTGTGTGAGTTTATAACCAACATACACAAAAGATCCATACTGTGATTGTGTGTGTATGCGGTTGTACATTAGGATGCTGACTCAATTGTGTCTCTTTCACCTAAGAAACATGAGCAAACTAATACGTGCATTTAATTCACCATGTTTGGACTACTGTAATTCTTTTTTAAAAAATAAATCTTCTTTTCACCATCTACAAAACATCCAAAATGCTGCTGCTGGCTCTTAACACAATCCAGCAGATGGTCACATATTACACCTATTTTAACCTCTTTTCACTGGCTTCCCGTTAATTTTAGAATTCATCTTAAAATTTTGGTGCTCACTTACAGAGCACTACATGGCCAGACTCCGCAGTATAACAGTATTCAACACATTTCATGGACTTGTTTCAAGAGTCGGGGAAAACCGTTCTTTCCAGATGGCAGCTTCTAAGCTTTAGACTCGTCTTCCAGTAAGCTTGAGATCACTGGACTCTTTTATAAAGCAGCTAAAACCCCGTTCAGACGGGCAGTGGGGTAGCATGTGGTATTATGATTTAACTTATGTTTTGTATCTGTTTCCTTTTTATATTTTATCTGGTGTTTTTTCTTGTAAAATGTATTTGATTCTATTTGATTTTTTTTGCAGGTTTTTATTTCTTTGTGACTTCTGTCTACAAAAGGTATATGAATAAACTTTGTGCAGTATGCAGTTTGTCTGTTTTTAAGAAGGGGTATGCATTTTGGTCATTTTGCTAACAAGGAAGATGGCCTCCCCCTCGTCCCCCTTCATTTATGCCTGGGTGGCTTTTTTCTGTATTTGTGTACTTTTTATAGATTTCAAATCAGAGTAGTAAGATTTGTTTTGTGGCCAGTAGAACAATGTTCTCTGATGAATAAAACTTAGCTTTTTTTTATCTTCTCTTACATTGCCCACTAGTCGTGTGTGTGCATGTGTGTGTGTGTGTGTGTGTGTGTGTATACAAAGCATGATTGTGATTCATGCCACATCTCATGCATACACATCTATATCTTTTCTCAGCACTCCAGCACATGCAAGGACATATATGAGTTTTAGCATATTATGACTTTTATAACCTAACACAGATGCACACATGGGGCCGACTGGGTTAATTTGATTATATTCTTTTTTTTTTTTTGATTATTTTTTGGGCTTTTTGCCTTTAATCACAGGACAGCTGAAGATATGACAGGAAAGGAGGCAGAGAGAGAGGTGATGACACGCAGCAAATGGGCCGCAGGCGGGAGTCGAACCAGCGGCCGCTGCAGAGGACCAACAGCCTCAATACATGGGGCGCACGCCCTACTAACTGAGCTATAGGGACACCCTAATTTGATCATATTCTGATCTCTGTAATCTGCAAATAAAGTGTGATACTAGGTAGTAATGCTTTTCCACTGGCACTGCGATGCTGTTCTAGTTTTATAACCAGAGCTTTTGCAGGTTGAAACGCTGTGAAACTTTTACAAAAACTTCAACACTGACAGGATTTTAGAAGCTTTAACCCATTTTTTCTGTTTCTAAGTAATGTTTATAAATAATTGTGTTAAAGGCGAAGACAATTTACACAAGTTTGTTGGCCAAGATTGTTACAAACACACACACACACACACACACACACACACACACACACACACACACACACACACACACGCGTTTCTAAACACTGACAATGTGTCAAAGTGTTTCCTTCCTCTCGCACCTTTGAAGTGAAGCTCCGTATTATAAGGAGAGGTTTTTATCTTTGGTTTGCACTGCTTCAGGGAGGCAGCAGCACACACATCAAAGAGCATCACATCCCTCCCAAATCTCCACAGAAAGACAATAACACAAGATTGAGAGGAATCCTCAGACTTATTTACTCCAACAAATCACACGTACCAGGAGAGATCTGCTCAATTCTCCCTCTCATTAGCAGCTTTCTTCAGAGACAACAGTGTTTTCTGGCAGTAGTGGAGTAGTGCTCTGTTTACAGTGCTTACTTTTTGGTTCTACATTTTGTTAATTCAAGTTTATAAGAAAATATTTGTTCAGTGATGCACCGAAAATTATGAAAGCGCATATTTAAATTATTCTGGCTATTGTGTGGCATTTTTAGAATATGAACATAATGAGGATGTTTTGTCTGTGAGCAAAAGTACAGACAGGACACAGTGACCCAGGTACTGAATGAACTGTATTTCAATTATTACATTCTAAAAGTAATTATAGCAACAGAATAAATCTTATTATTGTAGATGCTGTTACAGTTATTTTGCTGACATTTTATGAATTATTTTTTTAAATTTTTTCCTTCTGCATCACCCACCTGTTGTATGTTCCATTTATTATTGTATTAGAGAAGGACAGTCTGGTTTCTGTATATAACTACAGTATGCTGGTGCTGCTGATGTTAAACATACCAACTGTTTTTTTATTAAAACAGTTACTCTTAAAAAAAACAAACACCAAGAGCATCAAAAACATGAAGAATTCACCTTAAATCATGAAATGTGTAGGTCTGACTGTTGTACTGTTGAATAATAGCAGTTACACAGTACGCTTAAGCTCCCATTGATCAAGTGCAGTTTTGCAATATAATGCACCATCATGTGCTAACTTCCTTTAAGCTGTTTAGAAAATTGATTTTGTTCCTTTCTCCCTTTCTTTTATTTTGCCCTGTGGGCAGCCCGTCTGAATACTGAACACATGAGTGTCCCTGCGTGTTTTTCATTTTCTTTCTTCCCTTTTTTAATTTCTGTTTCTTGACTTGACTGATTGCCAGAAATCTGTGTGATAATCATGATGGAAAATGTGAATCACAGTGTAGAATTTATGGCTCTAATCATTTGCATTCAGGAAACTTTAAGCAGTGTTGGTCATGTCTTCACAAGTCTCCATAGTTACTGTACCCTCCATTCTGGGACACCAGACACTATAAAAAATAATATTTTAATAGCTTAAAAAAGATAGTGTCCAGACTACCTTAAAATTTCTCAAGTCAAGTTAATTTTGTAATAATTCAAAGCAAATAAATTAGTCAAATTAGTCAAATAATTCAGTTGGACTTGAGAAAACATGTTCAATTAGCTCAAGATGTTAACTTACCAACAACTCTTCAGTCAAAATGATGAACATTACAAACAAATTTGATTTTAGATTTTCTCAGTTTTAAAAATTCAAGTCTTAATTTTCTATAAAGATAATTTTTTAATGTAAAGTGTAAGGGTTAAGAAACTGAATTCATATTAATCCATCATCTTAGCATTTTCATTATTGCAAATGAAAGCAAACATGACTTATCTTAAAGTGTATTAGAGACGTGCAGCAAGTTTTCATCAATCTATAAAAAAGTTCTCTAAGAGTAGCTGTCAAACAGTGCGTGCTTGGAAGGCTGTGAATATGCTGATCATGTTTCTTTAAAAACTTAATTTAGTGAGTTGATTTCATTCTGTACAGTACAGTCATTCAGCTCATCATTTCAAGTCAAAAGACTTCAAGTTACAAGAACTTATGTTTATAAATCCTGAAGTGTTCTGAAAATAAATAGAAGTTTTAAGTTGAATTAACTTGAATAAATAAAACTTGAATATTTAAGTTAAGTTAATGAGAAAAGATTAGTTGATTACACTAAATTCCTGTATGTTTTTTTTACAGTGCAGTTATATTAAGTTGGTTATTGGTGTAGTGAAGAGTATAGTTGCAAGAGCAGCAATGTGTGACACCTTGCTCAATTGTTCTACACTAAAATCAATGAAATGCTATTACAGGATGAAAAAACTGGGTGAAAAATAAGATTGAGTTGCTGTACTGTTTGTACACAATATCAGGTTTTTCTGTGCATAAATTGTTCGATTTCGTCTACAAGCGATGGGCTGCATTGTTAAATTCAGAGCTCTCTCTGCTGTAAAACTCCTCTGCTCATCTTCCTGCTTGTTGCTGTTTATATAACAGATACCGTATCTGTTTGATCTTCTGAGCACAGATCTCTATCTTATGAGCAGCTCAAAGACTTCAGTAACACAACTAGACAGAAAAATCATGCATTTTCCTCAAGACTTCAGAAAATTTATTAAAAGTGATGCCTTGTGAGTCAAGCAGCAGGGCCACTGAAGCCTGTGATTTAGAGAAATCTAAAGAGCTGCACTCAATGCTGCTGTGTGATTTAAGAGTGAAATCTGACAGCTTATTAGTAAATATGCCACATTCATGTCAATGATCATGTCCTCTGGGTTGTTACCTGTGAGAAAATTAAAATATTATCAGAAGAGAAGCTTCTTAAATTCTTGAGCCATTCCTAAAGAGAGGCAGGATTGTTGTTGTGAGTGTCTGGCATGACAGCGAAAAGCTATTCATGCATTCATACTATTTTTTAAACCTCATCTCAAAATACTTGAAATGCACTGTCAAAATCTACTTTCTCACACCTCCAGCAGATTGTTTTCTCCTCTGCCTGGAAAAAAAATAAAGACCATCAATCATCTTCAACTCCACATCCTTATATGCATCTCTTTTCTTGTCTCTGTCTGTTTCTCTGACTTGCATCAGTCTTGAGGAATATATTACTTCTTTTTTTTTTTTATCTTGATCAGACTCTTTTTCATTTTCTGCATATTATCTGAAGACAGGTGCATTGCTTCTCTATTCAAATGATTGTGGATATGTAATGGACTTTGTGAGAAAAGATCTCAGTTTTTTTTTAGTTAATCTTAAGGCTTGGATAAGATCTTGTGCCATTTCTTTTGGGTCAAAACCTTGTGTCTCCAAAATGTAAACTTTACATGAACTATGGAGGATGTATAAATGTATTCCGTAACACTTTATAATAAACATTATTAATAAATAGTAAATAAGACAAATACAAGACTGCACACACTACTCACAACTGACTTTTCCTAAGTCCAGGCTGTTTTCACTCTGCTTGGAACCTGGGTCAACTTTCTCCTTTTAATGTTTCTTACACTTAGATATGTTATGTGATAGGCTCATCTATGTTGAAAACATAAACAAGATGGTAAAAAGATGTTGTTGGAGGATCTGTAAAAGACAGATAATCTTAAGCTGTTAGCAAAATTGTAGCCAACTAGCTAGTCAGTGTGCATCAATCATTAGCTAGCAAGCATTTTACTACCATTATCTAACTCAAGATGTGACCCTGTTTGTCACTTTTATAGGAAAAGGAGAACGTTGACCAAGGTTTAATCAACCTCTATTACATCACTGAGCCAAAGAGGGCGGGTCAGTTACATTCTGATCAAATTAGTAAACTAATATTTTATTGTGGCGCACATTATAGTATATTATACTATAGTAGATTTGTAAATCATTACATAGAAAGATGGAGCAAATATTTGTAACACTTTGTTAATAGTTAATAATTAGTTTGCAAACAGTCTATAACCATTATTTTGATGCTATTATGAAGTTCAAACTGATGATTATAATACTTTATGTCTGTACCTCTATGAGGTTACATTACATACATGAACCTATTGAGAACATGTTGTCTGGACGGTTATTGTAAAATTGCAACTGATGGTTATGCTACTTTGTACATGGTTGTTAAATACAGTGTAGTGCATCTGTAAACACTATTTTCATGTCCAAAATGCTTAATAAATGGCTTATAAAGCAGATATATACATTACTTAAACAGTTGTTCAGAGTAAAATAACTATTAAAAAAAGTCTAACTATCAATTTATCTTTCATTAATGATGGTTGTTATAAAGTATATATAGATATTAATTATTTAAATATTAGAATTAATTACATTATTAATATTCAATGGATTATATGGATCAGTGGTCATGGACATTATTCTCAAATTTGTTTTAAAAATATCCAACATTTCTAACATTACAACAGTGATATGAGCAAAACAAAACAATTAACAAAAATAACAAGCTTTACGCTGTTTGACTTGCATTCATCACGTGAACTCAATTTCAAGAAGAAGAGGAAGAAACAACACAACAGGAGCAGACGAGGATAGAGGTGGGGCATCGGGGTGATGGAGAGTAGAAGAGGGAGACAGAGTAAGAGAAATCCATTAAATTCTTTTGAAATATTAAGTAAATATATCTATCTGTTTTCAGTCCTTTGGTGAAAGACCTACTGTACTGAAAGATTTAGTTCATTCTGGATTTCCACATGTGTGGACATGGAGAGTGGACTACGAGACAGAGAGAGTCCTGATGGCTCTTGAGTTTAGTCTACCTCACTGAGCTCCTCATTCCTCCTGCAGTAGCACCATGTCTGCCCACCACTTCTCCCTCTGTGTGCAGCCCCCCCCCCCCCGGCTATTTCTCTAAAACTGTCCTCACCTGCAAAATGGAGTTTTTGTTACGGCACACAAATCTATAGCACATTTAAAATCCATGTGTTTTTCGCTGTTGACAAATGAAAACTGAGATTTGGAGTGCTGGCTGAAGCTGCAGAAAACACTGCAGTCATCTGTTTTCCAAGCCTACGCGGCTGCAGAAAGGCTTCTGCGGACACACGCCCTCAGGTGGACTAGAGTGGAGTTTTGTCATGCCCAACCATGAAATTCTATTGATATTTTAACGCAGTCAGTGTCAGCAGTGCCACTGTGACAGAGAAGGGAACATAAAAGCACAGTTAATATTGTAATTAGCTTGATGCCCCTGGCTATGTTTGTACCCTGTGAAACAAAAAAAAAAAAAAGTCATCAACATGATCCTTGCACTAATGATTGTGTTTTTACTCTGTGCATGTGTGTGTTTGTGTGTAAAGCATGCATATTTATGTGCAAACGTGCAAGATTATAATAGCATGTGAACAAGAGAAAATGCAGATATTCTCCCCCAAGACTATACATTTCCCTGAGCATTTTCAACAATGGGCATGAAGCCATTTTTGACCTGAGAACTTTTGAAGTTGGAAAGAGATTTTGGTCGACGGATGTTTCTGTGAATTCCCTCAACCTTTAACCTCTCTCTACGTTCTCTCCTAAAGGTCCAGTTTTACAGGGATTTATTGGAAGAATATGGCCAAAAAAATGTGATCATTAGGGAATAATCACCTTTATATTGTTTATATCTACAGAGGGAGCAGATCCTCTTCCATAGAGACCGCCATGTTTCCACAGTAGCTCACAGTGGACAAACTGGCATTAGATACTGCCTTGTGTGTTTTTTGTGAGTTTCTGGTCCACTGTAGTTTATTCTCCACCCTTGGAAAGGGGCGGGGGTTGAAGTTTGGGATATTTAAATCCTACAAACTGGTCCTTTAAAGTGGATTGCGACAATGTACATCTCAAAATGAATGCAACATCAGCTTGCAGGCCGTGTTGAGATCAGCTACAGGCCTGTATGATTCATTTGAAATAGGCCAGAGTGGCAGTGCGGGGTGGTTGCCAAAGCAGAGTTCTGTCAAAAACAGTTGAATCTGGCTCAACTTTTGCTGGGCCGCAATTCAACAACATCTGGCAAGTGGCAATATACAAGCGAGCATGCATTGGTAGGTGATTTTGTAACATGAACACCGTATTTATACTATTTACCTCACAAAGATGAAATGATGCCACTGTGTTATGGCTGGGTGATATGAACAAAATCAAATATCACAATACTTTTGACCAAATACCTTGATATCGATTGCAACAATGTTGTACGGATGACAAAATATTAACACAATGAGATTTCAAAAAGTCGTAACTAATGTAGATATAATGACTAGATGGGTACTGGAATGGTCTGGTAAGTTCAGAAATTACATCACTTTACTGTATCACACTATGATGTAATATCAATATATTGCCCGGCTCTACACTGTGCTAACTTTCCAGAGTTGAAAAATCCTCTCACAGACAATTACTATGCATGTGTTGGTGTCTGAGAAAGCTTGACACTCATGGATCTGTCACTCAAACTGGACTTCCTGAAACATATTTTATGTCCCACCAGTACCTGAAACAACATGCCTTCATCAGTGGTCTTTTGTTATTTTAAAGGATCAGTGTGTCGGATTTAGTGGTGTGTAGAGGTGAGCTTGCAGATTACAGACACGTTATCTCACGCACTGTAGAAGAACCTACAGTGGTCACGAAAGTCGTGCAAAAGGCAAAAGGCCCTATTTAGAGCCAGTGTGTGATTTGTCCATTTTGGGCTACTGCAACCTCCATGGATGTGGACCTGCTTTCTCTGTGGACATAAACGACTCATCCTAAGGCAATGAAAACACAACAATTCTTATTTCACTTGGAGCTACATGCTAGCATTCTCATGGCAATGCTAACATACTAATATACCACGTTCAACATGTTAGTTTAGCATGTTAAAAATGCTTACTTTAGCTAATTAGCACAAAACAAAGTACAGCTGAAGCTGTTGTGAATATTATTATTACAAAACACAATAGGATAGCCTACTGGGTAAAATAAACATTAGACCTCATGCTGATGGTAGATGAAAAGCCAGGAGACCAAGTTATTACAATTAATTCTTTGGAGATCAGAAATTAGACAAGAATGAATATGTCTAACATTTTTTTATGACAATCTTTTCATTAGTTAGTGTCATTAGTTGTAGCTAAAAAGCCCACACTCATGTCTGGACAGATTCATGGTACAAACCTCTCTTTTTTGCTGAGGCAGAAGGCTGTTCATAGCATACACATTATCTTAAAATCTAGCATTCAAAGTGTGGTTTTGTTTTTCCATTAGCTGCAAGTGTTTTTGTCTTCTTTTTCCCTGTTGATAGTTTGGGATGCGGGCCAAGTTAAGAAATGACTTCACACTGCACTGCTCTGCTGCGGAGCACTAGCGTGATTCTCAGAAAATGTGCTGGCACAAAAGACCAATTAATATGCATGTTGTTACTCAGATATTTATCGCCCCAGTAACACTGCCAGTTTATTACTGTAGTTATTTTGTTTTTCCTATTTTTCCTGTCTTATGTGCATCTGAGGCCTATAGCCTGGCCTACAGCACGGCCACATTGCCCCTCAGATACAGCAGCAGAAACAGCTGGATGTCAGGGCTGACCAAATGAGCCAAAGAGCAAGCACGTGAGACAGAAAGAGAGATTTATTCTACAGTTATTCTACATTCCATCTATCTATCTAATGACTGTTTTTCTCTGTCTATTCTTTGGAAATACAAAAGGTTTCCATGGGAACTAAACAAAATTGTTGGATCAGTGTTAGGATTTAGCCTTCGGTTGTCAGAGTTGATAAAAAAGGATCCTCTCTGTAACCACCACACTTCAGCAACACGGTGCCCATCAAACATAGTTTCATCTGTCATGTAGGAGTGTTGCAGTCCTATAGTCCTGCATTTCAAAAAGGATTCCTGTGATAAAATTTAACTTCAGATCACTAAAGGTGCCCACATTGGCAGAAAGTACAAGCAGAAATATTGAAAGGATAACTGTATAAACGGTCTCATTATAGCTGTTGTAATATGGTTTTAGAAAAAAAAAAACATATATAAAGTATAACTATGTTCAATATCCTGAAGAGACCAAAGTCACTAAAGAATATACTAAAATTAAAATTCTAACAAGTATTGTCTGTGTTAGGGATTAATATTTTTTCCCAAAAATGAAATGTTTTCTATCCTTGGATCAGAAGTGCACTATTCCAGGAATCTCAAGAAATGCACTTGTTTTTAAGGTATAATTATGGCTGCTGTCAAAACACATTGGTCAATTATCAGGCAACACTACTTGTAACAAGGAGAAATATGGGATCACTTTAGTGTATTATCTGCTGGTATTAACAATTATAGAGGCAGAAGGATACCATTTCAACATTAATCACCATTATAATGAGCATAATATAAAAAGCTTAAACTATCCTACCTGTCTGACTGACCTTCCCAGGATTAAACCCCAGTGTAGCCACAGCCTGCAGCTGCATGTTACTGAACTACATGAAAAACATGTGGAGGATACATTGCATTGATTGACACATGCCTTCATTATGATGAACCATAGCCTGCGTAGTTTATCCTGACCTGACTCCATGGCTGTATTTTTTATTTATTTTTTTTTATCTCTGGAGCACAGCTCTCTACTGGCTCAAAGCCATTAAGTATGCACAAGGATGTATTTCCATTTTACACTGCTGAAAGGAATTACAGGAACTACACTCCCTATGCTTACTGTAATTACAGTGAACATTGTGTCTCCTAAATGCAACAATGAAGATCAATAGTAAAGAGGCATAAGCTACATAGGACTGTGGTTGCACAGATGGTTCTCATTAGCAGGATCACTTCATTGGTGGTTTTGGTCTTTCCATGAGATTTGTTGATAATAATGAACATATAAAAGCCTCATACCCCACATCGTGCATTTTAGATCCTGCGGTGCTTTAAAAGCCGGACAGAAATCGTTTAGCCTAACAAGACACAAGATGGAGATCAGTGCTTTGATTTAAAATCAACTCCAGCAGGGGAAAACAGTTGGTGTGAGTGTGTGCATTCATGCGTATCTCTGAGAGCGTTCACGTGTCTTGCAACCGAGCTATCCACTCGTGCTTAACTACCGGCGTAAAGTGTTTGCGAGACTGAAATAATGCGTGTTGTTTCCCCTCATTTAAATGCCCCTCACTGTAATTGGTGTAATCTGTAGGTTTTATCGAGTGCCAAGTCTGTTTTTATAATGTGCTTTTATGTGCCTCTGCAGAGCTGCCAGCGCATGCCAACTGCCTCTCCTTACATGTGCATCAGACCTTGCTACTTTGAAGCCGATTGGATTTTGAAAGCATGTCCAGGCTCTGTATTTCAGTGGTAGTCCTGTTATTCAGGACGTCTCAATGAGCCATATTATGAGAACTTGGTGTCTGTTTGTGCACTTGGGCAAAGACTGCACCACAAGTTGTATTAATTTGTTCTACCCCACAACCTTGGGCTATTCTGCTCTCTCTAATGACTAAGCAGAAGTCGACAGAGATGATAAAACAGCAGCTGTGTGTGTGAGAGCACAATGTACAGCACGATCACAGAAACGATTTCATGACTGTAATGTGCTTTTGATCGTATCTCACACATTTAGAAAACTCATTATTCATAATGAGTGATACTTTATTTGAAGGGATGTGCATAAGACTGCCATGACACTGTCATAACCGTGACATTACACCTGTCATAAACACGACAGAGTCTTTATCATAGGGTCAATTATGAAATTGTTTAAGGTGTCTTTGTTATGACAACTTGACATTATCAAACTCATTTGTGGTTGGTTTTGACACTGGCTGTCTTGAGACCATTATAAGTATAGCGTGAATATTTTCCTTTATCTCAAGAGAAGTTGTAAATTTTAGACTTATCATAAAGATGTCATTTAGTTTTATTACACTAAGACTGACAGTGGCCAGTTTGATGCGAGAAGGTACAGTACTGAGGTGGTTTGACTGCCACCCCGAGGCTGAGTCAGCTAAATAGGTGCTTAGCTCCACAGCTAACCAAGCTATCTAGCTAATGCAAGCTACAGTTCAGCAGATAACAGATAGCCTACTTTAGCAACAGGTAGGCTAACTGCTATCTGTCCATCAGGTATCTCTGCAAGTCACCTCAGTATTCTACTTGCTGTCAAACTGGCCGCATAACATGTAATGATATCTTTATGACAAGTCCAAAATGCACCACTTTACTTGAGGTCAAAGAAAATATTTATGACACACATATAATGGTCTCATGATGGCCAGCGTCAAAACCAACCACATATGACAGTTTAATGTAATGTTAAAACATGAAGCTAAACAGTTTCTTTCAGTTTGATAATGTCAAGCTGTTACAACATTGACATTATTGGATATTGATTAATGTCAAGTTGTCATAACAAAAACATCTCAAACTGTGTCAACAATACAATACAAAATGGCATAATTGATTGAACACTTGATGATAACAGTCAAAAACATTCATCAAGACTCCTGTTCATGTTCATGTTTGTGACAGGTGTCATGGAAGTGTCATGACAGTCTTATGCACCCCCCTTCAATAAAGTGTTACCCAATGATTAAATGATATTTCAGGAGCAGAAGTTTTTGATAACTTTTCTTATAGTCCAGTCAGGCCTGTGTTTATATTTGCTGGCATAAAAAAACTCCCACAATCAACCTACACATGCATTTTCTGCAATCAACCTCAGACATCCACTCAATCAAACGGCAGCCTAACCAGTGTCGGGCTTAGTGGCATCCAGATAGATGTTGCAGTATAGCTTTTAAAATCAACCTCTAAATCAGCCACCATCCACTCTGAAACACGACGTATAATGGAAAATATTGATATTTTTTGGCATATGCTGAATGTACCGCCTCTCAAATTAATCATGGCATTGAAGAGAGTGCTCTCTCCTCGTCTGACTGCCGGCCTGACGGCCTCAGCGCTCTCTACCTGTCTCATTCTCTTCATGTTCTGCTGTCCAGTGTCTCTATAACTTGCACAGCCACATGATCAGATCAGAGAAAGCCTGGTCATCTAAGTAATGGCTCTCGTTCTGTTGATTCCTCCTGGGTACGTGGCCGTGTGTCCTGTGATGTATTCTCCTTGCAACAGCACTGGACAGCTCATCTCTCTCAGCCACAGGCACCTCTGAATAAGCACATCCACCCTGGGCCAATCTCTGAATTGCTCTTTGGGGCTGCTTTTACCCCTGTCATTGACATCCACAGAAGGAGAAAAGCAGCATAACCATTTTAGAGTCATGCAATGAGGCTTACTGGAGGGTCGAGGAGAGAAAGCCTCTGTTGGACACTTTTGCACAGGAAAATGACCTTTTCCCTTTTCCCGAGGAAAGTCTTAAGGCAACAATAGCAAGATCACATCTTTCATAGTATGATTGTTAGTGTTCATTTTCACTCCTGAATCTCTCGTAGCTCCAACATGTGTTTTCTCAGTGTGCAACTGTCTAATTATGCAGCAAATCACAGTTTCCTTCTCTCTCCCCAGGCTTCTACCCCAACTTCCACCCTGCTCAGCTCAGTGTAACACCACACTCACACCCATGGGCTCTCCTCCTGCTCTCCAGCTACAGTAAGCACCCTTTCTTCAAACTCTTCTGTGGCATTTCAGCTACCCTGACACACCATGAAATACAGCCTTTAGACTTTAATTGAAAAACTGGGCAAATGTGGCATGTGGGATGAATATATGAATTGCAAATGAAGCACTGAGGAAAAGCAAAGCCAAATGCCCCCCCACTCCCAAAAAAAAAATAAAAAAAATAATAACAGCGGAAGCCCACAGGATGTGACAATCACATAAATTATATGAAATGCCATGGACTTTCAGGCTTTTCCCCCCTCTCTCCTGCTATGCCTCCCTGTTGTACCTCTTTCATTCCCACTGACGTTCCCCAGATGTCTGATGGATATCGGACCATGTCCTCCAGGAGACATATTCCATTAACATGCTGCCACAGTGCTCATCCAGAGACCCATCTCCCTTCTAATCAATGACCATGCAGCACAGCAGGCAAGCACAAACACACACAAACCCTTCAGCAAATAATCAAACCAAGTGATAAACACAGATGTGAATCAAAGAAGGAAGTGATCTATATCTCAGACGACACATAGTTGATACATTCACATCTGCGCCAATCAGTATAGAACCAGCAGAGCAACCCCAGCTGTGGTGCCTCTTACCTGTGTGTCTCTGTGGTGGTGGTCGTTCTCTCTGTAGCTGTGCTTGATGAAGACCCTCGGTTTACACAGCCATGCCCTCCTATATGGGCATGCATCTGTGGGGCAGATCAGAGGTCTGCCTTGTATCTGCCAGCCCAGAGAAGAGGAGGGATCAAGGATCAGAGAGTCCTCCCGGCGAGCAGCCCCGTCTAGCGCATCTCCTTGTGTCTCCCACTCTCCCGGGTCATTCCAGCCAGCCCCTCAGCAACCGCAGAGCCAGGGAGCGAGCGTTCGGGGGGGATGGGAGGTGCTTAGAGGACTGAAGCGGACATGGAACGGCGAGCAGAGCACCTCCTCCTCCTACATGTCTGATTGCTGCAGCCAGTGGACATGCTACAGCTGGAGCCTCCGTCCACCTCCTGTTTTCTCCCTGTGCATGTGTGTGAATGAGTATGTGTGCGCTTTTTTTGTGTGTTTGCTCGTCCGTGCTCGCTCCACTCTGTGCTGTGTGTGTGTGTGAAAACAGAGTCTCTTTCCTCACTGTTAATGCTGCCGGTGGCTCCAAGATGCTGAGGCAGTGTGAGAGAGGAAGAGAGAGAGAGAGGCAGAGAGGGGTGTGTGTTGAAGCGGGGGAGGAAGAATGGCGAGGGAGAATATAGAAAAGGTTGTTTTCCCTTCTGCTCCATCTATCGGTATCAATTTAATCAAGGATGCATGGCAATGGCTGAATTAATGAGTCATCCATACCCGTACGCATGTCTGTGCATGTGTGTGTGTGTGTGTGTGTGTGTGTGTGTGTGTGTGTGTGGTTGTGTTTATGTGTGTATGTCATACAGCTTTGTGAGGACCAATTTGAGTGTTAATCCTTTGGAGTAAGGACATATTTTTGGAAGAAGGGGATATTTTGGCCAGTCCTTTATTTTCAAAAGTTTAGGACCTTTGCTGAGTTGTGATGGGTAGGGTTAGGGTAAGGAGCTTGGGAATGAATTATGTTGACGAGGGTCCTTACAAAGATAGACGTACAAGAATTTGCCTCTGTGTGTTTGTTTTTTGCTGGTCTTCACTTCTTCAAAGGGCTGCTTGAGGGTTAGTTGTCATGGGTAGGGTTACAGTAAGGGGCTAGGGAATGCATTATGTCATCGAGGGACCTCACACAGATAGAACAAGAACAAGAAGTGTGTGTGTGTGTGGGTGGGGGGGTGTTTGAGTGTACATCTGGTCTGAGGGTTAAGACTTGGTTTTAAGTTAGGGTAAGCCAAGGGTGTACAGGGTAGGGATGGTAGGGACGTGCCCCTATCAATATTCAGGGACTAGTAATAATTTTCATCAAACAATTAAAATATAAAGATTGTTGTCTGTCAATGTAGAGTCAGTGTTAGTGAGATTCAGTGTTGTGACAAAACACCTTTGCTAATTATAGTTGTGAAACAATGTGTTTTTAAGTTCTAAAAGATTGCATGCCCCATCCCTCTCAGTATGCTTCACATTGGCTTGGGCCATTATGTCCCTATAGCCATTGAGACCTTTTTACTGCCAAAATATTTAATTATGAATTAAGCACTAGCAAATCTAGTGAGTTATTTGTGCCATTAGGGAAAGTGAGAAATATGCACAAATCTATCATTTTGTAAGTTAGTCCCATGCATGCTGTAATCTTAGTCGGTGCTCCTCTGGCAGCAGCACAGTGTGCCTGTCTCTCCTCTTGCACTGTGTGTCTCAGGCAAGAGTGAAAATTTTTACCCTCTTGGTCCACTCTGGTCACTGTTGGTTGCTGTTGCTTGAAACTTTGTGACAACAGGTACCAGAAGAACAGGCAGACAACACAGAAGGATGACAAGGTGGGGTAGTTGAAAACATAGTTGCAGCAGACTTTGTAGTGATGAGAATAAGTAACCCTATTTGGGGACATATTTATTGCCCCACCAACCTGGGGAATGCATTATGTCGGTGACGGTCCTGACAAAGATAGAAGTAAAAGAGTGCCTGTGTGTTCGTGTGTGTGAGACACAAAAATAGAGAAAAGGAAGATGTTCACAAGCTGAGTATGCATGTTACCTATTTGTGCTTTGCATATGTTGCATGTTTACTGTGTGCATATGCATTCTTACAAGTCATTTGTATGCTAATAGGCATGTTTTAGATTACCAGCTATCACCTGCTATGTGCATACACATACATATACAGCTTTGCTGCACCCACAACCAAACATACACAGAGGAGAGCAACACCTAAATAGCAGCAGAAACTCTCCTCAGGCTATCAGTATATCAACAGCCCAGAGAATGTACAGCCTTAACAGGCTACCTGCCTCCCTGAATGCCCAGGGGAATGATATATCACCCCTCAACACTGCAGAGGATCCTCTAGAGAGGAGAGGAGAGGAAAGGAAAGGAAAGGAAAGGAAAGGAGAGGAGAAGGAGAAGGAGGGATGAATAAATTTAAAGCCCCTGCAGTGAGGCACCCCTCCAAAAGGAACCCAAAAGGCAGGTGGGCCACTTGATTAGAAAAAGAAACAGGAAGGGAGAGGAAAGAAAATGACACAGACAAGAAGTGAAATGCTGAGGCTCAGTTTCACTGACAGTGTGCTCTGTTTTGTTCTCTGTGCATGCTGTCTGCTCTGCTTTGACTGCTTGAAGAATTAAAGAGAGACGCAGAAAGGGATAAAATGGAGAGGAATGAAGATCTGGAGATAGGAAGAAAGAAAGGCTTTTGAAACTGACAGAGAAAGAAATGGAAGGAGGGAAAGACAGAAGGAGAGAGAGAAATGCAGCCACTAAGACATTTTCTCATCTGATAAAAAAGCAGGGACATATACAAAGCACAAGAGGAGCATACTAAACAACCGCTTCATCTTTGCCTGTTTTCTTTTCTTTCTTCCGTAGGTAAGTCTTTTCTTATCTTTGCATCCTCTTCAGTTATGTCTCTGTTTTCCTTTTTTCTCTGTGTGTCTGGCTTTGAATTAAGTGAGCCCTCCGTTAGGCTTGAATTCAGGATTCACACTAGGAACAGCCGAGAAAAACAGCAGTTACCCCTGTCAACCTGACATGAAAGGCTATCGAGAATCTCCCAGCATCTCTCAAATTTCTAGACAGAGAGACATGCTAACTGTAAGCAGTGGTAACACACTCTCCTTGCAGGATTCGGGCCAGCATACAGCCATGCTTGCTCCATTATTTGACAGGACAATCAAAATAGACTGTAATTCTGCTCCACACCAAGTTTCTATCTATGTCTCCAGCAGGAAATGAAAGTCACTAATGTCGACGTAGAGGCCAAGGAGCTCCTGGTCAAAGGTGGCCTTGCCTTTCAAAGCCTCATACAGGGCCTGGGGTGGAAAAAAAATCACCATTCCAAAGGACCTCAGTGTGTATGGGTGTGGAAAACACAAGATGGTGTCCACATTCGAGGGGAGGGGGACTGCCCCATCTTCAGGGATGCAGTGTACGAAAAAGTTGGTGGTAGTGAGCTCTTTCTTCAATAAGTCTTTCCTTATCTTTCCATCATCTTTAGTTATGTCCTCGTCTTTCCTCTTCCTGTGTGTCTAGCGTCTCTGCACATGTCTAGACAGACATACATACTCACTGTAAGCAGTGGAAAGACCCTCTCCTTGCAGAATTTGGGCTTGTAGCATTATGTGACAGACCAATCAAAAAAGACTAAAAAGACTGATAATCAACAGACTTCTGTGCATAGGTGGCAAAAGTGCAAACATTCTTTACTCAAGTAGTACTCAAGTATAGATACTTGTGTAAAAAAGACTAAAAGTAGAGGTACTTAGGTAAAGGTGAAAAAGTTCAGGGTCTGAAATGTACTCAAAGTACAAAGGTAAAAAGTAGCAAAATCTCTCTTGTCTATTTTATCTTGAGATTACTTTTGTGTCTTGTGCCTGATATGATGGATACACCAAGGAATCATCATGTCTTGTTGTCCCATCTATTTAGGTTTAAATCCATCTTGATGTTGGGAAGGTGGTGCGCAATGATGTCAGATCAAAATAATCAATAATTTAGCTCAAATGCATTAAAACTAAAGTCACAAGCTTGTTTTGAATATTTAAGGAAGGGAGGTACAGGCATAGTACCAAAGTATTTGTACTTCATTACTTCCCTCATCTATTTCTGTGTTTCAGATTGTCCCAGATATTGAGTGCATGACCAATCACAACCAAAAAGAGTGAATTTTGTACCTGCTATAGCAAATTCAAATTATGGAAATTACTTAAAACTTGAAAAGGACATCATGCGTGTGAGGAAACTGATTAACAACAGTTTAAAATTCATTCACAATGTGCCCATTGTAATTCATCCCACGGCAGAGCTTAGTGTAGCCTTACTGAAGCCAAACCTGATCCTTCAGGGGAAGCAGTTCTGCACTGACCTGGGGTCTGCTTTTGAAAGCAATGCCTGACGCTTGGCTGTGTTAATCCAACTCTGTAATCTGCTGCTAAATCAGGCTTTAGGAGGGAGCTGAGGAAACGACTGAGGCGATCTCATGAAGAAGAGTCAGCCTCATGAAATGTGTGTGGGGGTAATTATGCATGAGGAAGACGGTTATTACTGCATTGGATGTTGGCAGAGGACTAACAGATGCTAATTCCCTCTCACTCCTGCACTTCTGGCAGACCTGTGGATTACAAATGCACTGGAACCTACGTTCATTCGTACATCAGCTACCCTCACATATACAGATGTGCTGCAGCACTCACAGAAGTCCAGTGTTAACATGCATTTTGTGCCAACTCTACACACCTGTTCTAACTGGAAGAGAAACTGGAAAATCCTGCAACATCAGCAGAATCATGCCAGATAGAGGTTCTGAGAAAGTTCTTGGCCTTTTTAGGGGTTTTATAAGTTCTAATTAGTGGATTTAATTATGGTTAATAAATAAATAAATTTAATAATGCTTTAAAGATCCCCATCCCCATCAATCCCCATTTTCTAATAAGCCATCAAGTTTGCAGAAATCAGTGAATCATTTATAAAATGATAATAATAATGATAATAATAAAAATAATGATAACAATCATAACAACAACAAACAACCACAATAACAACAACAACAACAACAACAACAACAACAACAACAACAATAATAATAATAATAATAATAATAATAAGAAGAAGAAGAAGAAGAAGAAGAAGAAGATTAAGCAAGACCAGGTCTAAACAGATGGGTCTTGAGCTGCTTTTTAAAGGTGTCAGCAGTGTCCACAGGTCACAAGGCCAAAGGGAATGAATTCCAAATTGAAGGAGCTACAACCTCAAAAGCAAAATCTTTTTTTTATCTCAAGTCTGGAGCGAAGAACAACCAAGCAGATTGATGTTACATGGTCTGATCCGGCAGCAGCTATTTCGACTTGTTGTAGGTGGTTTATGGATGTTTTGCCAAGACAGGTGAAAATGGAATTACAGTAATCAAGACAGGACAAAATAAATACATGTATATTCATCTCCACCTCAGCTATTGACACAATGGGCCTGGGTTCAGCAGTATTTCTAAGCTGAAAGAAACAGGAGCGAACCAAATATACCAGTCAAGACACATCGTCTGACTCAAAGAAAAACCTAAACTGCCCTAGACGAAGCAAGTACAAAGCAAACAGATGGGACCCAGGACAGAACCTCGGGGAACAAGAGATTCAATAGATGTTCATATTGTGAACATTAACTGAGAAAGTCCTGTCTGACAAGTACGACGAGAGCCAGTCCAAAGCTGAACCAGAGATACCTACCCACTGCCTAAGCCTCTAAACCAATATAGAAATGAGATCCAATAGTAGTTTAGAAAATCTTTATCAGTCCAACTTTCTTATGAGACATCTGTTCCACAGTTACAAGTGTTATTGGAGTCATCAGTCAGGGGTCAAGAGTTTATCACACTCATGTCATAAGCTAAAGTTGGTGTGAAACCCGCAATTAATAATAATAATATTCTTCAGTACTGGGTCAGTGCAGAGCCCCATCATATATTTACCTAAATGTTGATTGAAATACAGCTGTGGACCACTAAATTTGATGCATCTTTACTTTTCACAAGCCTCTTGGTCCAAATGCTGAGCTCCTGATTAAAAAAATATAAGTTTATAAGCTTGAATTATTGATATAATATGAATGAAGTTTAACTGAGATAATGTGATTCCTGAAATTGCTGTTGCACGGAGAGAAGACTTATCACTCTGTTGGTGCTGACTGAACCACAGAGACATTCAGTCTATTCTAGACTGTACAATGTGTTACAAAGTCGAGGCTCTTCCCTTCCAAATGATATTTGGCTAAGAACAGACACTGTCTCCATAGAGCACCCAAAAACAGAGTTTAATTTAATTACTCACGGAATTAACATCAATTAAAGACATCCATGTTTGATGACCGGTGGCAGGTTGTATCAACGTACAACCTGCCACCGGTCATCAAACATGGAAAATAAACAAAGCAAGAAGCACTACTGACACAAAGTACGTAGGCCCTGCTGCCAGGGTAGACATCGTATTGGTCTTAAGTAAGAGGACAAGCAGTCGATAACAAACATGCTTGTCATGATACAGTTTCCGCCTCCTGTGAGCCCCAGTGGAGTTAAGCCTTGCATCGTGAGGGCTGATTTTAGCAGCTCCATCGTGGATGTCACAAACCCAGCCAAAGATCTGAGACTCCAAAATACAGGAAGGCACAAAAACATCAGCTTGTCAACAGCCCTCTGAAGGCTGACTGACAGATGGTTGCCTGCATATACACTCACAGTCTCTCTGTAAAACCTCCCTGGTATTCTTGCATCCCTCTGAGCCTCCCCCAAAACAGTGGCGGCATATTGGAGCATCTTGGACTTTGTGGGCTTTGTCTCTGAAAAAATCTTTAAAGACTTATTTGTCACTTGTAATTTTCAATGTCCTCTAATGTCTTTTAAAAGTTTACTATATCTAATATTCATTATTCAAATTCAAAAGCATTGATTCACAAATACAACAATGAATATTGAAAAAATATTGTTGTGGTGTTGTCCACAATCCAAATGTTGTGTAGTTTAAAAACCCTAACATTACCTTGTTCAACCTTAAAAGCAGTGGCATTTTTTTCTGCTTCAACATCATGGTTACACTCTGTCAAAAGAAGGGGCTCGGATCTTGTGCATTTTGTATTGAGTCTGTGTAAGACTTCAGCATAACACAGTATTTCACACACTGGTCACATAACACTTAAAGTCTTCCTTTAACAGCAGCATAGTCTGTTGTTTTGATGGCAACCTCCAACTGGTTTATCAACCCCAACATCAATGCTGGATGAACACCTGTCAAACTTCCTTGTGCCAGGTTTAAAAAGGTCCATTTGTCCACACAACACGTCTGTAATTTGTTAGTTGAAGTTCCCCAATTAGCTATACTGAGGAAGTTAAGCTTCAAATTAACAGGACATTAAAAACTACACAACACTGTAGAAAGAAAACACATTATCAACATAAACATATACTTGAACATCTTGTGTTTCCCCCATTGGACAGTTTTAATAAAAATAATAAATAAATAGGATACCGAGGTGTCGGCCAGCAAAAGATTCCTTATTCTTTGCACTTGCCAAAGTTTAAGTCCACCAGTCAAAAACCTGCTTTTGGGCAGCTCAGAGGATGCACACCACAGACAGAGAAGTTTATCAAACAATGGAAGAAACTACCCTTAGTCCCCACATGTGGTCTGATTTGTTTCATAGAAACTGTAGCTTAAGTATTATTATGACAGTTATGGATGGATTAAAACATACTGGCAATCTCTGAAAGCTTCAACTGAGAGGATTTTCCCTCAAGAGATCACAGACCTGGCACAAAGTTGAAGTTATGACTCAATGTCATAAATCCACACATGGAGCCAAGAGCCCCAGCATGTTCAGAAGGCTGTAGGGGCAGGATGTTTGGGAGATGGTACAGATATTTAAATGTTTGGTAACTGAATTGATGATTTTTCTTTATTCTGTACACAGCCTTTGGGTCCGCTCCCTCAGTCCAGTAAGTGGCAGTAAAACTTCATAAAACAATACGGACTTGATATAAAAAGCTCCAACACTCTTAATGATGGTGCACAATACAAGTGAACCCCCTCAAAAAACATTAGCCCTTTTACGTACTGTGGCTAGGAACCACTAAGCACCAGAGCCAATGTGTGAGTGGACACTAAGAGAAAAGCTCCTTTTAGCACCTTGAAGCTAAGTTAGCTATGCCAAAGCTAATGTTGTTTGCTGCTGCACCAATGTCTAAAAAGCAAAATTAACCCTCCAGCAAAATTTTTACTTTGCATTTATAGCAGTTTCTCCCTTGATGACTTTCTTTGTCCTGCATGATTTCAGTGTGCATGCAGAAGCAGCCTCATGTACCCAGCTGGGAGCAGATGTGTTACCACAAAGCAAAGTATCATGGGAGTAAAGAAAAAAATTAATTAAAAAAAATTACTCCAGTCATTTTTTTCCATGTCATATATAAAAAGATCACAAATGAACACTGAAAGCGGACTACTGATTATTGACTATTGATCACCATAACTGTGATCACTGACTGGTTTCTACTGTATCTATAAACAAGCAAACAAAATACAGGATGAATTTTGCAGCTCTGCATATTCTTGATCCACATTTCTCTTTGAGCAATGACAGTTAAATACTTTGGAATGAAACACACCTCTGTGTTACTGTGTAAAGCTTCAGCATTCAGCAGAGCAGGTTTGACAAAGCTCCACCACTCACCTGACTCACCTCAGACAAAAGCAGGAAAATGATTTCCTCACTAAAGAGAGACAGATTCACCCTCACACCAAACTCACAACTGTCCCGGAGCTACAGGAGAGAAAACTGGAGAATGAGAGCACTCTAACTTCAGCCTCCTTACCACATACCAAATGTGAGTTTTTAAAAAACAAAGTCAAAGTACATTGAAGTAGGCTGGAAGTACATTTCAGTGAAATTACTACAAGCGGGAGTGGAGCCATGACTGACTGACTATGCTCTTGTCTGCTCTGTTTTCAGCTTTGCTCAGAGAGTAAAAATGGCTTCTCTGTCGGAGAAGAATCTCTGCTGTCCCGTCTGCTGTGAAATCTTTGACAATCCTGTCCTCCTGTCATGTAGCCACAGCTTCTGTGAAGGCTGCCTGAAGAGATGGTGGAGGGAGAAACAAACACGTGTGTCCACTTTGTAAGAGAAGATTTTCAAAGGAGGAAACGCCTGTAAACCTGGTATTAAAGAATCTGTGTGAGGACTACTTACAGAAGAGAGATTCAGAGGCTCTCTGCAGGCTTCACTCTGAGAAACTTAAACTCTTCTGTCTGGACCACCAGCAGCTGGTGTGTCACATGTGCAGAGATTCAAAAATACACACTAACCACAGCATTAGACCCACCAGTGAAGCTGCACAGGATCACAGAGAGGAGCTGCAGAGATCTCTGAAGCCCTTACAAGACAAACTAGAACTTGTTCAGAAAGCTAAACTGAAGCTTGATCAAACAGCAGAACACATTCATGCCCAGGCACGATGCACAAAGATGCAGATTAAACAGAAGTTCAAGAGGCTTCACCAGTTTCTAGATGAGGTAGAAGAGGTCAGATTGGCTGCCTTGTGGGAGGAAGAGGAGCAGAAGAGTCATTTGATGAAGGAGAAGATTGAGACTCTGAGCAGAGAGATGTCAGCTCTTGCAGACACGGTCAGGGCGATTGAGGAAGAGCTGAGAGCTGAAGATGTCTCATTTCTGCACAACTACAAGGCTGTAGTGGAAAGAGTCGAGCAGAACCCCCAGCAGGATGATCCACATCCAGTCTCAGGAGCTCTGGTAGATGTGGCCAAACACCTGGGCAACCTGACCTTCTACATCTGGGACTCCTGTGATTTTGGACCTAAACACTGCTGGTCTACATGTGGTCATGTCTGAACATCTGAACAGTGTGAGATGTGGGAAGAGACAAAAGCTTCCTGAAAACACAGAAAGGATGGATGATTTCTTTTGTGTCTTGGGCTCCACAGGCTTTCAGTCAGGGACTCACAGCTGGGACATCGAAGTTGGAGACAGTACGGGCTGGGCACTGGGAGTGTTGGCAGAGTCTGTCGACAGGAGACAGGGACTCATACAGTCTGGATTGTGGAGAATTCGGTACTGTAAAGGTGAATGCTCTGCATGGTCACTACCAGCTCGACCCACTGTCCTCCCAGTGAAGGAGAAACTCAAGAAAGTCAGAGTGAATCTGGACTGGAACAAAGGAGAGCTGTCATTCTTTGATCCTGATACTGACACACACATATACACCTTTACACACACTTTCACTGACAGGCTGTTTCCCTTCATTAACGCTGGAGATGAACTTCCACTGAAGATACTGCCAGTGAAGGTCTCTGTAACAGTCGATAGATGTGGTTAGAGCAGGAGTGGAGACTAGTAACAGCCACCAGACCAGGTGGGTGGGGGTGTCAGCCATTTGTTCCACACAAACTTATGTTTTCAGCAATTATTATCAGTATATGCCTGTATATATGCCTGTATTATGTATTGAGAAATGTCAAATTATGTGAACATGGAAAATACTAAATTACAAGTTGGATGAACAACTGACCCTTTGCTAAGCCCCTCCTCCAAACAACGACTGTAGAGTAGCAGCTGTCACTAGGCACCGCAGGCCTGTTAAGCTTTACATTTTTCTACGTGTTGAAGCGGTGAGCATGGGGCTCTAAGAGGAGCAATACTTGGTGTCTCATGAGTTTGGAGGGTGGCATCTTTTTTGTTCTCTTTCAGAAATGTAAATCATAAGCGCACATGTGTGAGGGACAGATTCAACTTTTGGCATGTCCAGCTAACTTGCTTACCACCTGCAGTAAAGTTATCTCCAATGAAACCTGTGCCAGATACCACTGCATTTGCCAAACTCATGATTTATTCCCACCTGGGGTTATTTGATTGTGATTTGTTATTTTGAGGAGGAGGATTTGGGCTGATCAAATTGGGCTGAAGACAGTGCATCTCTCTGGTCAGTATATAGCACACAAAAAAAGAAAAAAAGAAAGAAACTCAAAAAGGCTGCCAGGTAGTATATAGGTTTACGTGAGGGATCTTTTCACTGTGGCAGCGTCTCAGGAGCAGGGTAGACTGACAGAAGTGAATGTATCATACTAAATATTGCACCCAGGTGGGTAACCAGGCTGGTCTAAGCCCCTATGAATGTTTGGTGATATGGCACTATGTCAAAAAAGGTCCCCATATCCTTTCAAATCTGTTCTGTGTTTTGGGTTTGTACAGATGCAGTCTTTCCATTTGAATGATGGACAACATCTCCCTAAGCCAGTGTGTAAAGCAGGGTGGAGTGGGTCAGTTTCCAATTCAGGAGAATATTTTTTGTAGCAACCACCATACCGAGGTGCAGAGCATTCTGCATATCATAGGGCAGTCCTGAAGTCTCTATTGAGCATCCAAAGATGGCAAGGTCATGATTGGGCTGAATGTCTCTGGAATAGCTAGGGCTTTTGAGAGACACTCAAAAATTGCAGTCCAAAAGTGCAAGTGATCCTTTGGCAGAATGACATTTATCACATTCAGGAGACTGTTGGGAAGGTGCAATTCAGTTTTTTTAGAGTAATGCAAACTGTGAAACACCTTGAATTGGATTAACCTGTAGCGTGAATTAACACAACAACAATGAACCTGTGACATTGCATCTTCCCAGAACTCTGTTGATACTTCTGAGTTCAAGTCACTTGCCCATGCCTGCCTTATACTATCTGAGGAAACTGAAGCAGTAAAGCAACTCACAAATTTAGACACCAGCTGTTTGGAACCTGGAGGGAGCAAGAGATTTTCAAGAAAGGGATGGGTGGAGGGGTAAATTTCGAGCTTAATTGAGTAAAGGAGGCAAATTGGCCATCAATATATAAATCTAGAAAAGTTCTGATACCGGGAAACAGGGAAACACTAGGAGTTTGACAAGGCACTTTTATCTTATTTAATATTTTCAATGAATTCTATATGTACAGCCGTGACTTCTAGCTGTAGCCATGAAGGGTTCCTTTTTGTCTCTGCACCTTCACATCTCCAGTAAATAAGAGCCCTGGACTTAGCTGCCCAGTGGTAGTATTTAAAAATTGTCAGACCAAGACCACCCTCCTTAAGGGGTTTGTGTAGGTGGGCCTTGGATATCCTGTGTGATTTGTAACCCCGGCACAATAGAGTCCAGCTTTTTCAAGAATGATGCATGGACAGGCTTTGAAAGAAAGATCCACTTCACTTAATCTAATCTCTGTGCTTTCTTTTCCAATATTAATGAGTGTATTTCATATACAGTATGTGTATTTGACTGTCCAACTAATGTTTGTTGGGCTGTAGCTTTAGTCTTCTAGCAATAACGTTATATCATGTATGCAATAAGTAATTTTACATATTTAAGACCCCTTTAGAAGGTTCAGGTTCTGGTTCTGGTTCTGGCTATCTTGTCGCTGTCCAGTACGACTCCATTCCAGATGTGACCTCACTTGTAATAGGATGTATTCTGTCGTCCATCTCTGTGATATCAGGTCGATTCACCCGCCTCCCACATTAGATCACAGACCACTCTGCTTCAAGGAGACATTTTTTTGTTACTTTTTGACTTTCTGCCAAACTTGTCCTTTATTTCCGTCAGCTCTGTGATAACACATTGTTGACAGCTCTGGTAATATTTTCACTTTATTTTTTTTCATTAATACCACTACAGACACTGCAATTTGTTCTGTTTTCATCAGCTCGTTTCCAACAGCAGGATGAGGTCCTCGCTGTGAAGTTTTTCTTTTTACTCTTGAGTTTCCTTCATTTTTGTAACTTAAACTTGCTCATAAATGAAGCACAACAGGCAGCCTTCTATAGCAATCCGGGGACATTGATTCTAGTAAGAATCAAATCTCAGGTTGTATTCATCAAGCGAAAAACAAGTTTGTGCAGCTAAGAGTGTTTGTTGAATCACACTTGGAACACAGTCCAAGCTAACCTGATGGTAAGAATGATTTTGGATTTCTGAAAGATTTTGGAGAAGAATACAAAAATATTCTCTACCACTTTAGATCACACCCTGCAAATTACAGTGTAATATGAAGCATCAAAAACTACCTACAGTGACAAATATGCAGGTACAATAGAGGAACAAATGATGTTAAGGAAAAAGCAATAACAACTTGGTGTTTAAGACACACATTAAACTTAATGACTTTGTAGGCTTTTTAATAATCACAGGGTGATCTAATATTTTTACTTGGTAATAAAACAGGAAAATGGGTTAACAATATTCATATTGTAAATTAAATTACTTATGATATAATGTATTTTTAAATTTGGATCTACTTAAATATGATGGTGTATTTTGGGGAATTACAGTGTAAAACACTTATTTATAGTAATATTAAAAGCTGATATAGTTTGCATTGTTATTGTTGCTGGGGAACAAATCACTATAATAAGCCTGGGAGAAATGCACACATTTATGGTTGTAGCTATATGCTTTTAAAATGGTAATAAAATACTATATAATAGAAAAGTCCTGTCTTGTCATCAGATCAAACACAATTATACAGATTCATATAGCCTACTTTCACATACAAACTTTATTGATGTTTATTAAACAACTTACAATATAAAGAAATGTGGTGCATTCTCAATCATGAACAAATGTCATGTTATTTTTATCTCTGTTTTAACTAACTGTCTTTTAGATTGTGTGCATGCAGTAATTTCAGGTAGTGGATGTTAGTCTTGGTGACAGTGAACGTGAGATGTGGGATAAAGCTCCTCATTACAGTGCAACACTATAATATAAAGCATTTCCTTGTTTACTCCTTTCAGTAAAATTACAAAATAAGTAGGATGCTGATTTCCTGTTTCAGTAAAAATTGGCAGTGCAGTACATATCTCCACAATAAATGTGTGTGGTTGGTCCTGTTGGCGGTGCTGTGCATGGGAGCTCTCTAAGCTTTCCCAGGGTTTTCTTTTAATTACCTAGAAAGACACTGTGGGTGAGCTGCGATTGGTGGACTGGGCTTTCTATGGATGTCTTCTTCCTGTCTCCACACAGCTAATGAGGTGATGCAGGGCAGGTGCATGGGGTGGCAGAGCAGAGCGGCGTGGAGGACACTGGTGTGCACGGCAGAGACCCAAACTGAGAGGAAGCTCCAGCCAACGGCCCCGGTCCGAAAGAGTGCAACAGCTGGGAGGACAGCCGGCATCCGCAGGAGTCACATGTGAGCAGTGGTTGACAAAGTACTCAACCCCAGTACTTGAGTCAAAGTATAGATACTCCTGGTCAAATATTACTCAACTACAAGTGAAAGTTGCTCAGTCACAATTTTACTTGAGTTAAAGTACTAGAGTACTTGGTTTTAAAAATACTTAAGTATTCAAAAGTACATGTTTTTAAAAATACTTAAGTATTCAAAAGTACAAATTACAAAGTACATTTTCTAATACCAATACATGCTGTATTGTTTTCATGATGCATTTACAGAAGCTTGTAACTCTCTGAAACCATCTAATGATGCACTGATGCTTGTAGAACCACTCTGCTACACAAAGCCTATAGAAACACCTATAAAAACTTCAGCATAGAAATACAATCAAAACCAAAAAGGACAGTTATTGTCATTTTCTGATGTAACTGTATTAAAATCACTGCGTAAAAGCAGATTGAAGCTAACTGTAAGAAGTTCTCCAAGTCTGTTAAATAACTGAGATTTCTTTCTGGCTTCAGAGGCAGTTTATATACATGAATTATGTTGTATTTTTCACCCCGATAAAAACAATCCAACTTTCAAAGCTACCTGGAATAATTAATAATTATAATTACAACTTGAGATTTAATTTTGTCTTTCTCCTGCTGTCACCATTACCGCTTTTTGTTTGAATGAAAGAGGGAGAGCTTGCTTGTTCTTGTTACAGAGCGCCTGGACGTATTTCTGCTTTTACATCAGTCCCATTTGAGAGGAGCTACTGTGATTGGTTTCTTTCTGTGAGGAACACAGCATGTGACCAATTGCATTTTAGAAAAGAAAAAAACAGCAACAGCTGACTTCAAAGCTCAGTCAAAAAGTAACAACAACCTTCCTAGAAATGTAGTGGAGTCAAAAGTAAATGTACTTTGTTACTGTCCACCACTGCATGTGAGACAACAAGGGAGGCAGAGCTCGGCACACACACTGTGCCCGCAGGCCTCTGCAGGAGAGAGTGAGATACTTCGTGGGAAAGCGGAGGGGTGAATGTGCACTTCACCCCTCCTTCAGTTAAGTCTCACTTACTTAATCTACCTGTGAACTGTTGGATGTGAGGAGCAGAAACTGACAGCAGCTAGAAACTGAATAGGAGGAGGGCCTTCTGTATCATTTCCTTCTGCTTTTGTTTGCCCTTCTGATTTATTTGCATGTATATTTTGTTTTTGTTTGCAGTGGTAAAGGAATGATTTTGGCTCCACCTATTAGTTATTATAGTTTAATTTCAGCTTTTGTTAGAGATTCTTGATGCGCAGAGGAATTGATAAATCTGCAGATTTATGCCATCCTCTAATTCCACCACTGAAGAAGTCTCTAGATGGCAAGGGACTAGAGACCAGCGTTTAAACCTGGGCGAAACCCTGCATGGACCCTTTTAACCCAGAGACTGGGACTTGGTAATATTTTTTTCTCTTCCTGAGTGACCTGGACTCATTTTACTTTTTTAAAATCTGCTTTTAACTTGTGTTTTGAAAATAAATTATTTTATGGTACACTTTAGCAGTTGTTGTCTGCATGCTGTCTCGGGTCAATAACATTCTCCAGCAGCAGTTGTGGAAATTCCTTGTTAAAGTCACCCTCCATACCTGTGACATAATAGTAAATAATGGTATTTTGGCTGACATTGGTATTATTAAAGAACAATGGAATATTTCTGTAGCTAATATAGTTTTACTAATTTCAGGTGTGAGCACATATTTTACATTTAAATTATAGATTTTTTTTAAGATTGCCACACTTATTTTGGCCCCTTTTCATGATATAATCATTGTGAAATGACATAAAGACTAAAGGGCTGTTCACACCACCAACAATAATTTTAAATAGGTTTTAAAAATTGTACTAAATGGATTGTGGACTTGGCACCACAACTACAATGTGGTCAAAAATATCACTGGAATCACAGCAAATTCACAGCAATTTGTTGAACAAAAAAACAAAAAAACAAACAGCAGCTAATCTGCAATTTGATTGAGTGCAGCCTTTTTATGGCAGATGCCCTAAGTGACAAAACCCCTCCCATTTGCTCAGGCTTGGGACTGGCAATTTGAGAATACACTGGCTTGTGCAGGGCAACATGGTGGAACAGTGGTTAGTACTGCCTCGCCTCACAGCAAGAAGATTATGAGTTTGGATCCCCCAGCTGACTGGGTGACTGGGCAGTTTGTGGCTGGGGGAGGGCCTTTCTGCATGGGTTCTCTCCAGGTCCTCCAGCTTCCTCCCACAGTCCAAAGACACGCAGGTGAGGTTAACTGATGACTCTAAATTGCCTTTAGGTGTGACCGTGAATGGTTGTTTGTCTTTATCTCCTTGTAATGATATGGCAGCCTGTCCTGGGTGTACCCCGGCTCTTGTCCAATGTCAGCTGGGATAGGCTCCAGCCCCCATGCGACCCTGAGCCAAGGTCTTGGGAGCCAAACAGTGTACAGTGTCTTACCCAAGGACACTTTGACACATGGCCAGGTGGTGATTGAACCACTGGCCCTGCAATCTGTAGACAACCTGCTCTATTGAGCCGCAGTGGCCCCAAATTTGTTATCTACTTATTTACAGTATATAATATTGACAAAATAATTATACTGTAATTTTTGGGCTGTAAAGTAAAGCTTTACTGTGCCTTGTTACAAACTGGTATAACACATAAGCAAGCATGTGAATGAATTATTACATTTTCTTTCAATAAATCAAATTTACACAAGTCACCATCACAACTGAAGAATAAAATAGTATGTCTTTAATATCAATGCAGCAATACAATGTCTGTGCAGTATCTGTTTAGTTTGACACACACTAACACTGACACTGGTCTGACACACACAGGTCCACACAGATACACACAAGAAATCCTAACAAATCCAAAGTTCTATCTGCAGTGACCTTGCCAGAGAGGATCTTGCTGCGGCTTGCATGAAGAAGGTGCTGATTGTGATCGTATAAGACATAAAAGTCTTTGATCTCCAGCGTGGAGGCTTAACAGTCAATTAACCATTTGATCTCTTCTGATCCCTGTGGTTTACAATGCTGTATAGCCCATACATACAGAACATACCGCACACACATACACACTGAAGCCCCACGGCAAGATGATGATGGCTCCATCATCTCCTTCAGAGGTCAGATTTTCCCTGCAGATTTATGTACATACATGTCACTCTTCCTCATCCTCCTCATCATCTTCAGGGTTCAGATGTTACACAGCTTGGCGTTGGCAGTTCTGCGCATCCATTGCATTTCATGAGTGGCTGAGCAATGAAAACAGAATGAGGTCTGAGACAGTTAATATCCACATTGACCCCAGGCTGAACCGACATGACACCCAGCCGTACCGCCAAATGACAGACTGTTCTGATTATGTGAAGCTGAAGTCTGAATGAGAACATACAAGTCCAAAAAAAGAAAAAAAAAACACACAGTCATCTTTTTATGCACTCAGAATGTAAAGAAGAGCATCTGTGACAGAAATACTAAGCATGAGGGACTTGCTGATTTTCAGCCCCTTTCATATAATGGAATTCTGCGCTTCAGAAAGCCCATTTATTTTCCTCTCATTTCCGAGGAAAATTTTGCACTTACATTATTAAATGGCAAACTAGAGCTGTCACACTGCAGGCCTTTATGTTGCTAAAAGTGTGATGTGAACTGCCATCAGAAGGTTTTAGTACCTGCAGTAAGCGGCCAGTTCATTATTAATTATTTTGAAGTTGACATTTTCGCAGCAAAAGGTCCAGTACATAAACGCAACATATTACATTTGATTCTGATGAACTGATTAATTTATTTCTTCCTCATTTGCGTAGGAAGACGGTTCGTGTCTGAAATGCTAAAAAGACACCAGGTGGTCATGATGACAAAATATCCAGGCTTTGTACAGCATGTGTGAGTGTATTACATGGATGTCTGACTGACATGTATACACATTATTATTCTCTTTGTATTACACTGGTGTGTATGAAGCAGCAGAACAAAAGGCCATTTAAGATACATCAATCATCCCGGATAAGTTCAGTGGTTTATTGCTACAGTGAAACCATATACAGGCTTACATTCAGGTATGTCAGATATGTCTGCTTCACAGCAGGTTGTGTTCCAGATAAGAGATACATATGGATAAAACTCTGCCTGCTGACCAATCAAATCACTTTATTGAACGGCGCTGGGCATCACCAAGATCCTGCGGAGCTTGGTGCGCAGTGTCCGGAGGAAGGAAGTGTTTTTCTTTGTGCTTCTTTTTCATTGTGCTTTTATACACTGATTTCATCCTACAATGACTGATTGAATACATAAAGCCTTGAACTTGTTGTACTTAAAAACATATGAAGGTGGGGCGTCCCTATAGCTCAGTTGGTAGGACGTGCCTACCATGTATTGAAGCTGTCAGTCCTCTGCAGCAGCTGCCAGCTCGATTCCTGCCCGCGAAAGTCAGCCTACCAGCTTTCAATTATGTTTTTATATTTGCCTTTTATTTGCTACCAAGTCTGTTCTATGCTGCACTCTGACTGACTGGTGCGTTATCCTAAATTGGTCCATATAAAAAAGAGCAGATCACACTCACAGGTATATAAATAATACATTTGATCATCTGTCTGCAGATCAGATGACAGACAGATGATCAGTAAGTGTGTTAAATTGTATATTTCTCTCCCAGGTCACTTTGACAGGGCCAGGTGCAGCTAAGGGCTTGACTAAAACTGTCTCACACACCATAAGAATAAGCAGCACATTAAATTAATTGAATACATAAATGTAATGATATTCAGATCTACTCATGCTCTAATGATGGCACAGTGATATTTTAAGGCTCTGTGTCCACAGTGTTTGTTCCAGCTAAAAACAGCCACCCTTGTGAAAACACCCAGCTGAGAGGCTTTGGGGATGCAGTGAGAAGATTTTAATTTACACCTTTAACTGATTTTAATGTGTGATTAATGATGTGCATTATAAATGTAGTTTTCTTTGATCATTTTCACTTATTTAAAGTATTTTTGAGGTTTTATAGAATAAATGTATTGTTATTATTCACATAGTAATTTCTGTTGTTTTGTGTTTTCGTTTTTGTTTTTTTGTCGTTTGTCCCTCCTGCATGTGGCAGCTACAGGAGGTTTATGGATGGTTATGATCGTTTTCCTCTTTATTATTTGTCTAATATCATAGTTTGCTCTTCATTTGTAAAACTATCTGCTGCTATCAGTAGCCTTGTCCATGATGTGATTGGTCAGAGGCTGCAAACGCTGCCCCGTTTATGTTAATGCACTTGTGTCTACATTGGGAAACCCTGGATTGATTTGCTGAGTTGCTTCGTCTGACCGCTTATCCTTGATTGCCTTTGTTAGGTTTAGTCAAGCCAGATCACTTTAAGATACCCTGGGTATGTTGAACGTGCTTTGTAGTACAGGCTGCTGGTATTAACACGTGTTCTGGGTGATCTGATCACAAATGGACAGCTCTGAGTACACATGTGAATGCACCAAAGATGCACTGGACATGTTTAAGATCTGATCGCTCAGACTCACACATTTGCACATGGTCTGGGACACATGTGACCACATTGTTTTAGCAGTGTGTATGCATTATATCTTGGGCCACACTGAAGAATGGTCTACTGAACTGACACCAGATTATCACCAAACATTATAAACTTTGTGAAACGCTGTCTACAAGAAATTCTTAAGTATTTGGGCCTTCTTTTAAACTCAGCAAATGTTCTACAGTAAGTTATTTGTTTCTTTGTGGAAAAAAGATTATGTCTGTTTGTCCCAGTGTCTTAATGGCTGCTACCGTTGGACCAGAATTTAAAAACAACAGTGCATTTTGCCAGCTTGTTTATTTGCATACAGAGAGGGAAGTAACTGCTACAGGAAATTCTTTATCACTTGTACCTTCTTGTAAATATGGCATTAAATGAAATAGATTAAGTTGTTTAAGTTGATTTTGTTGATTAAGTTGTAAAAAACATTGTGTTTCTGAGAAGAGCTGACAGGTGGGATGCTCCGTGGTGCGCTGGGATGTCCACTTTCTCTGACTCTGTCCTAAATGCATTTCTTCATCATCTGTGTTGTGAAAACATCAGACATGTCATGCAGTTAATCTATGTGATCCAAGAGCACCATGACGCTTCTCTCTCCTGCAGGGCTGCTGACAGCGCAACAGGAGGCTCGTTGTGAGCTGACGTAGGACTTAAGTGTGGCACTGAACTAAAAAGAGGAAAGAATATTCAGATCTGTATTCAAATCTATTCAAATACAGTAAAGGACATTCAACTGACAAAATAGCTATGCAGTGCAGGGAAGTGAGATCCAATCACACGTGATCAAGGATTCAAGGATTCAAGGTACTTTATTGTCATACCAGCTCACCTTTACAGTTTATGGTACGAAATTGGTACTCGGGTCCAGGATTGAGCCATAAATAATTAAAAACAAAGTATTTAAAGAGCGCAAGTAAGGCAAGAGAAGAATATACACAAGACAATATACAGTAAGGCAAATATACAAGTAAGACTAATAGATACAAGGATAAAGAGGCTGAGATCAGCACTGCTAATGCTAGGTCTAAGAGAAACACGCATGAGCAAGTATTTTAAGAGCACATGTTTAGTAAAGTGAGTTAGTGCGGTAAAGTGTGTGTGGTGCAGGTATGTGGTGGGGAGGGATGGAGAGAGTTGGGGGGGGTGGGGTCTATAGAGCATGGCTCGAGTTCAGCAGTCTGACAGCTTCGGGAAAGAAGCTGTTCCTGAGCCTGGTGGTTCTGCTCTGGATGCTCCTCAGCCGCCTGCCTGAGGGGAGGGGCTGGAACAGTTGGTGGGCGGGGTGGGTGGGGTCCTTCATGATGCGAAGGGCCCTCCGCCTGCATCGTGATGTATAGAGGTCCAGGGTGGTAGGAAGGCTGCTCCCCACTGTCCTCTGTGCTGCCTTCACCACCCTCTGCAGGTTCTTCCTCTCGGCAGCGGTGCAGCTGCCATGCCACACAGTGATGCAGGTGCAGAGGACGCTCTCCACCGCACAGTGGTAGAAGCTCCTCAGGACTGAGTTACCAAGTCCAGCTCTCCGCAGCTTCCTGAGGAAGTAGAGACGCTGGTGGGCCTTCCTGACCAGACAGGAGGTATTGGTTCTCCAGGTGAGGTCGTTAGATATATGCACACCCAGGTACCTGAAGCTGGAGACCACCTCCACAGCTGCTCCTCCGATGTACAGGGGAGCGGGGGGGTGCTTGTCCTTCCTGAAGTCCACCACCATCTCCTTGGTCTTCTTGACGTTGATGCAGAGGTTGTTTTCTCTGCACCACTGCACCAGGTGTTCCACCTCCTCTCTGTATTTGGACTCATCGTTGTTCGTGATGCGTCCCACCACTGCTGTGTCGTCCACGAACTTCACTATATGACAGCTGGGGTGTCTCGCCGAGCAGTCATACGTCAGCAGAGTCACTTGTAGTAGTAGAAGTATCTGGAGATGCACTGTAATGTCAGTGTGACTTGATGTACTTAAAGTTGTCCGCTTTTGATCAGATAACTCAGGAAGTACATTAATACTTGATTTGGACTGGCTGTTTGATAAACTGACAGAGGAAACAAAGAAGACTAGAGTCGCTAATTAAGAAAAGAGATGCAGGCGAGGAGGTGGACAGGGAAGGCCAGGAACAGGTGTGAAGATGGTCGGGGCAGTCAGACGATGGGAAGATGGAAAGTTCATCAGTTTTTATTTGGCAAATATTTCTCCTCGTTTCCCTCGCTCACTTCATTACATCACATCTTTGCTCCTCCCAGCAAGTATGTGAGAGAGATGCGAGGAAGAGACGCAAGGATGGAGGAGACAAAGCTGCCAAATGAGAAATCCTCGGCTCCACAGCATCATTCTGAAGCTGCTGCACAGCTGAATCACCTGTCAAACAGACTGGTGTGAAAATCCATAGAACAAGTTATTTAAGAACAATTTCAGCACATTGTAGTATCCATTTAGATGTGTAAAGTGTTTAAGACAGCTGTTTATTAGTAGCATTCTTATTGTTGTTAATTTTAATTGCCATTTAATATTCATTTAATCTAACTCAGCATTATTTAAAGTTAGATTTATCACAGACAAGATTATGGTGCATTGTATTGTGTCTCACCATGTAACTGTGTTTTATCTTATTATCTGTAGATCCCTGTACACGACGTTATAAAACACGCACCATCACCGCGGATATTTTCCTGTCTGTGACAGTGATCCCACAGTAATGAGCCCCAAAACATTACCGTACCAGATCCCTCCTTTTAAACATGCGGTGATTTGCAGTCTAATAATACTGATAATTCTTATAATCAGTTACTTCTTTTTGAGCTCTTTGTGACACCAGAGAACATAAATATACACACCAGACATAATCATAAACTTCTGTCAGTCAGAATTTCATTTCTCTACTCGGGTCCTGATGATGTAGAATGACAGTCAAGTCAAGTTCATTATAGCCAGATATCACAAATCATGCCTCAAAGGGCTGCACATAGAAAACAATGAATACTCAAAACATGCAAAAATCCACTTGATAAACACAGAAAAATACCTAAAATAAACACATACAAAATGCATAAAACAAACAATATGCAATATCTTTTATAAATATTTATGCACACACACACACACACACACACACACACACACACACACACACACACACATATATCTATAAATCTATATATGCACACATACATGCACACACATACATATATATATTTATAATGGTCAAGAGGCTGGCATATTGAAATTGCCTGCCGCTTGAGAAAAGACTTCAGTGTAGGATATGTTTGTGTTTCCTTGCTCTGAGCTCCTCCATGCACCTCCTCTCTCCTCCCTTCTCATCTCCTTGCATTGAATTGATGCATTGAAGGGATTCATGATGGCGGAGGGGGAAAGATTTCCGGGTCACGGGAGGAGAGAGGTGATGAGGAGGCATAAATTAGCATGATGAAAAGCACCTCTGGTGGACAGAAGGTGAAGAAGGGACCTGGGGAAATAGAAATGTGGCTGGAGAGAAGGGACAGGGAGACAGACAGATCCTTCTCGTTAATTTTCTGACAGTCGTGCTGCCTCATTTCTTGTCATCTTTTCCAGCACAGCTGTGTTCAAATGAATTCAGAATTTAATTAAGTCAATTAAATCCAGTTCAGATTAGTTAGGTTCAAATTACTCTTGTTCAGTTAAATTCAAATTAGCTCATTATTCTTTAATTTAGTGAGTGAAATTTGGTTCGCAAACAGAATTCACAATAACAACATCAGATTAAAAGCCTAACAAAACATGTAACAATTGACCACAACTCTGATTTGGACATTTGGATGTTATTTGGGCAGTTTACTTCAACCAGTACAGCAAGCTTCAAATTTTATTGGCCTTGCATGCATTTGTTACATGCATTTCTGAGATTTCAGCCATGCACTGTCCACACCTGTAATCTTACAGGGTATTTGTTTAAGGTGATGGTACAAACCAAGTGACTGTATAAAGAAAAAGAAGTATTTTGTGCTCTGTTGAAGTGAGCTGGGTTTCTGCTGGGTTTCATCTGTGCCTTCTAAGTTATCCACCAAATTCCAGCAAGTCAAACACAGAACAGAACAATCATGCAGCGTGTGTGTGTGCGTGTGTGTGTGTGTTTTAGGTTAAACCAATTGTGCTGCACTAAAGCGATAAAAGCATATGGCTCAGGGCACTGTCTTTTGAAAAAAAAAAAAGTCAATCCATGCTCGCCACATTAACAGACAATAGCAGATATCTCTTCCTATAGGCCTTTGCCCAGGCATATCAAGGACTCTGCTTTTCTGGGAATAAGTCTAAAAATAGCCTGTGGGAGTCGAGCCAGTCAAAGAGCAGCACATTAGAGACACAGACACAAAGCAGACATGTCAGTACAGAACCTTGAGCGGCAGGGATCCTGGGTCCCGGATCAATTTGAGGGTCCTTTTGAACTTATACAAAACAATCTCGCACCCCTTCCCCTTTGTGAGAACAACAGGAGGTCTGGTTATTACTGATTACAATTGGCACTCTTGCAGAGCTGAATTCACACTCTTCACACTGTAGCCTGACAAATGCTGGCAAAACTTTGTGTCAGAAGATGAATCAGCTTTGGGAGTCTAAAAAAAAAAATACCTATGAAAGACTGCATGTCAGCACAGGCTGAGAGACTATCTTGTGATGTGCGTTACCTTCCTACCTGTAAAACCAGTAATAATTTGTTATACTTAATTGCTAATGTTTTTTTTAACTCTATTAGTGCTACAGCAAAATTTGATCTTATGAAACTGTGATTTCTCGTTATTGCAGTTAAGGCATCTCATTATGAAGAGATAATAGATTGGTTTTCTCATTACTTAAATTAGGTAAATGATCTGTGGTGAGATCACAGATCGTGATGATCGAGTGATGTGAAAAGTTGGTCATTAAACACACAGTTAGCAGACAGTCGAGTCTCGTTTCAGCCCAAAACGTGTGACCTCAGCAGTCCTGTGCGCTGGCATTGTTCCTTCTGCTTTATAACTCCTCTAATCTCAAAATCCTGACTTAATTATCATGTTATCTCAGATAAAAAATTAATGGTTTTTCAAGGTCACAACTTCAGTCTAATTGCTGTTACCTTCATGAAAGGCAGTTGCAGGAGACCTGATAGTGGAGTCACACTGTCGACAGATTAAAGTGGAAATGGCACAGTCAGACGCAGAGACGTCGATTGATCGTCACATTAGATTTTACATGAATCAACATTTGATACTGAGATTGCAACCATAATTAGCCACTAATTAAATCAAGATCTCAAGAAAAACATTTTGTTACATAAAGGTAACAAGATAATTAAAATATGAATAAAAGAATACAAACTTTGTGGAGTTTCTGATCACTACTACTGCTGCAGAGCAATGTTTTAGTGTCCTTGATGTGGTGTGATCATTGGTGAGCAAGTTACTAAAATTTAGTAATTAGTTACATTTTTTAGTCAATTCTCTTTTAAGTAAATTAATTATTTTACCCCTTACTGCATATGAAAATAATTAGTTACAAGGAAAAGTAACTTTTGTGTTACTTTTAAATGTCTGCTGTAATTTTCTTCTTAAATATATTATTTTTTCAAATGTCAAGTTTTTACGTATCACTGAACCCATTATCAGTGATCAGTACTCCTGACCACCAATGGACAGAAATGTGTTAGTAAGGCATACTTTAATTGCCTATGGTTTAGACTATGGATGCACCGATACGCCTTTTTTTCAGACTGAGTACAAGTACAAGTACTTACAGTTGATACTAAGTACCAATTCGAGTATTTAATAATGCCATTAAAGTTCTTACAATAACTTTTAAAACATGTTTTATTTTCATTAGATGGTCACTTTCTAAATGTAAGAAATCATTATTGCTGTTTCGTGTGTAACCATTATTGTAACCATAGTTACATTTTTAGGTTATTTGTAGTAAGTTACTTCACTGATTTTGTGTTCCTTATAAAGCTGTGCAGTTTAATGTGTATGTGATATATTTCAGTATAACAGTTTCACATTATTATGGACTTGCAGAATTAAGTTTACTATAATAAATGGTGTTATATATGATAATTATTTCATTGTCATTTACAGCATTTTAACTAGTATTTTAATTTAACATTTACATGTGTAGTATTTAAGTTTCTTCTTCATGTCCCTCTTGTCTAAGAGCTCATTAGTTCCTACCTGTCATTGTTTGGGGGGGGACAGGTATGAGTGTGGAGCCATGTGTGCAACAGTTTTATTGACCCTGCTGTGAATCACAGAGTGAAGTTGCGTGTCCTGTGCTGTCAGGTCGTTTTGATGATGATTAAGTACACAAAGAGAAGTTGTAGCAGCTTTTTACGAAGAAAACGGGGTTACAGACTGATGGCCGCGGTGTTTTGTCTTCTTCTTCGGATTAATTTGCGGAGGCATCAACTAGTTTACACGCCGGGACTTAATGGACAGCAGCTGAACTCTGTGTGTTTATTTCAGTTTTACATGGACTTACATGGACTTTTACGGACAGTTTCCAAAGTCGCTGCAGACAATGGTGGACAATGTTGAGGACAGAGTCTCTCACTGATGATGACGTCCAAAAAAGAGGGTAAGCTTCAGCAACTCTGCATCATGGCGGTTCTTTAGATGTTTACTTGTATTGAGCGGCTGCTTTTCGTGTTGTGGTATCGGAGTAGTTTTATAAGTATGAGGACGTGAGGACAGTATCAGACTGATACCAGATGTTGATATCCGTATTGGTGCATCCCCAGTCTAGACCAAACACTGGGTCGGACCAAATAAATAAAGGACTATGGAGGAAATTCTGCAGATTTCTAAATTTATATCTGCAGTGCACCTTTAGAAGAAAAACAAGAGTCTGTTCATTCTGTCTAAGTGCACTCATTTTGTCTCATTTAGGCTAAAATGTCCAATTTTGTTTTCCTGATGAGAGGAAATAAAAACAAAGATGGCCTGTTAACTTGGCCTAAATGAATTAATTTCTCATTCATAGTTTACCAGGTATGTATTTTCTTTTTATAATAAAGGATGATGCAGAAATAGCAAATAGAAATGGTCCAGAAAGTTCATTTATGCACTGAATATGAACAATAAACTCTTCCCAGAATTTATTGATAAGGCTTATTTTGACTTGGGTCACCAGACAGTGCATGGCATGCCTGTTAACTAAATGTTGTTACAGTCATAGGCAGGTGATCAATGAATAAGTGGAGAAAATGTATCCCCATTATTCAAATGGGGGGAGTAAAGTTGTGGTTTTGCTACCCTGCTTTCTAAAAATAAACTTAGAATCGTATAGTTCAAATGAATCAGATGATTATATTAAAACCGCCTATTGTACCTTTAGTTATTCCTAAATTGGTCTTTATATTTACATTTTATTAAAGGTTCAGTTCATAGACTTGAATTGGCACCAGGCCACACTACAACAAAAATCATTTTTGTATTTTCAGCAACAGACAAAAAAAAAAATATTTAAAAAAAAAACCTCACTTTTGGATGACCTGTGGTGGAGCGAGTGGGTGGAGGGAGGGAGTGGTCATCCTGGTCCCACAGCTGCTAGACTGAACCTGCATTTTTGTTTTTAGTTGAATGTTTTGAACAAAGTTTGTTTGTGTGTCTCAATTGCAGTGGGAAATGAAAAAATCGGACTCAAAACATGTCTGGGTCTGCTTCTACAGCAAACAGCACCAGCGGTGCATATGGTCTGTTTGTATCGTCAGTGATTCCACCCTCTTAGTACCCCATTAAGGGGGCAACACCACTCTGAGTGGACTTGACTTTGACCGCAGGACTTTTAAAAACTGCAGTTTATCTGCTGGATCGCTGATAATTATAATGTCAATTTGTATCGTCCCTGACTCTTAACTGTAGGTGCAGCGTGTCGTCTCTTCAGCTGTGTAGTGTTTTAAGTTCTCTAGCTGTATTCTGTCTGGATAAAATGGAGAAAGTCTGGCACACTGAAGGAGGAGAGCAGAGGAAAAATATCAGCTCACTAACTTTTTCCCACTCTGAACAACTGAACCTCCACAGGTCCAAATGTCCTGCTGCTGGATCCAAACAGGCTGAGCAGGTGAAAATATTAGCAAGCAGCACGCAAGATCAAGCCACATTACTGCATATTGTTCAAGTCTTGTATGTTTAAACATGTTGGATATTGGAGATTTGGGACTTTTCATGTATGCTACGTGAATTTCGCTGGACTGGACTCAGACTGACAGCTGCTGATGAATCATTGTTAAGTTGTGTCTGAATCATTGTCCCTGGCCTGTTTCAAAATGTTGTTTGTTGCTGCTTGTGATGGAGACCCCCGTATCTGCTGGTAATTGTAGTACCGGCAGGGCACACACAGTGTACATGCTAGTAGTTTGTTGTCATGTGAGTTGATGATGTGGTTTTATTGTGTAAGCTCAGGTTAACTGGCTGTGTCGCTGTACGTGCAACCAACATGACTGAATGTAACATGTATGCTGCTAGTTTAGTCTGTCTTACTTCATCTGACTTTGAGAAAGTTGTTTATAAAATCCATGGTTTCAGCCTATCAGCAGTTGTGCTGCTTGAATATCAGCATGTTGCTGTTTAATTATAAATCCATGATGCTGTTCTGTGCTGAAATGACACACCTCATTGTGATCGGCATTTCTTTCCACTCCGCCCTTCCATCTCTATAGTCATACATCTGTCTTGCATCTCCATACAGCCTATCGACTGTACAGGACCCACTACAGGTGCTCCTCATCACAACAATTTGTTCCGTTTTTATTTTGTTATTATAGGAATTGGAAAACCCTACTCCAACTGTCTTTGGGTGCTGATTTTTGTGATGTTAGTGGCTGAGAAAGTATTTAATAATCTCACCACTTGCTGATATACATCCACCTCCACCCAGGCCTTTTGCACAGTGTGCTGCTGCACATACATGAACCCAAATAAGGTGTACACAGAGACATGTAGTGTGTGCACCAAGACATACACCCTTTTGCTTGGACTTTACTGTTCAAATTTCAACTACGGGTGCGAAATATTAAACTGAGCCAGCAGTACAGGCTTTTACAACTTATTAGAACCAGACCAACAATATATTTACAGGCAGTGTCTCTATGATTAAATTGTTTACAAGATCACAAAGTTCTTCATGGGTCTAGATTCTTTATTTTGCTCCAAGAGTGCACCAGACTGATGCATTTAACTTTAAAAAGTATAAAATACAGGAAATTTGTTGGAAATCACAAGTTTCCTCTTGGGGTGGACCCACAGACTCCTGCACAGTATGTATCTTTCCACGTCTGCTCCCCTATTTTAAAATATAACCAGGTGCCCATGGCTGCAGTAGTTATTATTATGAATAGTTTATATTATATCATGATGAAAGCAAGATCACATTGCCTTTACTGTCTTTCCACCATAAGTACGGTGACGTTAGATGGGAATAGGTGTTTCTGCTGCCTGCTGCAGTTGACCACTATCTTTGGGTAAGACAAAAGTAACGAGTGACAAGCATCTTTAAATTTCATTTAAATTCAAGTAATTGTAATTGCATTATTAATTGTTTTGCATGGGTTTCCTTCAAGTGCGTTGGTTTCCCCAACATCAAAAAACATGTATGTTAGGTTAATTTCTTCTGTCAGTTGTTTAGAACTGGACTGGTCACCAGGCGCTGCACTGTGACTAACACTTAGGATGGGTCAAATGCAGAGATCAAATTTCCCCGGTGATAACTTAACTAAGTTAAGTTGGCAAAGAGGAGAATAAAAAATACACAAGCCAAGGATAACAATGCGTGTTTCGAAACACTTCAAATAAAGGCAAAGGTTGGAAAGAATTAACACAATGTAATTCCACAGGGTACCTTTTAAGTTGCGATGTCAAGGTACTTAGCTGCTTACAGAATATTACAAGAAGTGTACCAGTGACTCAAGCTCAGAGTTTTGGTTTGTTTAATCATTGTTTTGTTTGTGAGTGCACAGCCTACTTTATCTCAAAAAGCAGCAATTTTCTAAAACTAACATTAGTCTGCTGCATGCTATTGTAACTAATGATCTGATCAATGTTCATCTATTTTGTAAATAGAGATTATCTGAAGGGCCAAGGGCAAACTCACAAATAATCAGCTCACAGAGAGTGGAAGTGGTAGTGGGAAACAGGCAGCTTGGAAAAATATACTCAGTCTGCCAGGATCTGATTCCTTTAAATACTTTCAGTGCATGAAAGCACACTTCTTTGAAGTCCTTTTCAAGCTGGACAGAAAACCCAGTAATACCCAGTAACATCTGGCTTTTGTCTTCAGTGGGGAAGGTTGCAATCGGCATTCAGTCCCAGGTCAAACAATAGAGGCAAACAAAAGTCACACAATTAAACAGCATAAAATTACAACATCTGAAAGTGCACAGAGAATGACTTGTGTCAATAACAATGACAAACCTTCTATTATTTTCAGTACACATGACAAAATACAACCACCCCAAAAAAATGGAAAATGAAATGAATAGTAAATCATAAAACACTGAGTCCATTCATTGAGACGTACGTGTATGACGTTTGTGCAGGCGACTGCTATGATTGGTGGAACTCGCAGAAACCTGTGATGATTGGTCACATTTGCGGAAAAGTTATGGTGATCGGACAAAATTGTGCAAGTTGTGCAGAATTCACCTAGACTGGTTGAATTTGTGTGAATTGTTGCAATCACAAGATCGCAACTACCTGGAGGGACTGAATTTTGGTGTAAATATGGTGTGAGAAAGTGTTCCGGCTGCAGACTCTTACCTTTGTTTACTAAATTCCATATGTTTGTGTTTGTCAGTGGTATTCGTCTTAAAATAACAGCCTAAACAGCTTGGTACAAAACCAACAGGCGCGCTCACTGTCTGTGAGCCTCCAGTCGACCTGCAGTAAACCGCTCTGACTTGAGCCATCTGTCTGGGCCTTTGAGTGGGACGATCACTGTTTACCTCGGGGCTCCGCTCTTTGTTCCTCTCACACCAAGACGGTGACGTCACATGACCTTTATTACTCAATCTACCCTTGAATTAGTTAATACTCCTGTGGAATTTCCCCTCAGGCTGATGTTGCTCTAACTATGACAGCATAAATCGGAGGTCGCTGCGCTGTCCCGAGGTGAATCTAGTCATCTATGAATAAATAACTGTGACAAGACAGAAGACAGCCTGTCACAACAGTTGTTAGAAATGAGCAAATGTTTAAGTAGCATAGAAGTGCCGTGAAATGACTGGAGGGTGTGGAGATTTGCCGTAACTGAGACTGAACGTTCCTCAATGTAAAGCACTTAAAATTTGCTTTATGAAAGCAGACTTAGAGTTATTTTTGTGAGAACAGTGTTTTGGATTGTGGGATTCATTTCCATTACTTGTTTCCTTTTTTTTTTTTCCTACCAGCACTCCATTTCATTCAGTGAGCGACACCAGCATGCAGTAGAAAAATCATGTTTGAGAACTTCCATCCATCCGAATCAAAGTGGCACTCAGTAGGTGGTGAATGCGAAGAAGCTGAATTTTTTCATAATATTTGAAAAGGAAAGAATTTGTGTGCTCAGTTAAAAGCTAGTGGCTTGAGGTACAGCATGCAAATCTGAAGATATTCTTAAAACCAGTTGTTTTTTTTGTGAACTTCTTGTTAAGGATACAGTTTTTATACCTTATTGTCTCTGTTCAGTAACCTAAGGAGTCTGTGTTTTTGTCACAGTCTATTAATTTGGTTTGATTGTATGAAGGTATGTACTAAGTTAGTTTTTAATGAGATTTTGTTTTGTTGGCATCACACACAGCAGCTGTTTTGTTTTTATAAAAATCACAGTTGCTAAGACAAAGTATCTTCTGCTCAGATGTTGTAGTAGAAGATCTTCTGTCATTTGATACTCTTGTTTCATGTGAATTTGATTTCTCTTTTTTATCTGTATATCATGACTTGTCAGTCTATATGGACCATGTGACGTAGGATAGTTGAATATGTAACTAAGAAGTAAATAGATCAATCAGTATTTTATTTGCAGTATTTTAATTGCTCTTATAGTGTTTAATTTGTGTTTGCAGTTCTGTTTCTGAAAAGCCGGGCACAGTTTGTGGAAATACTGGATTTAAACCTCGACAAATATGTTATCATCCCAGGCAGACAGTAAATACATGTGATCACAAAAGTTTGGAAGATTTAAACCACTGCTGGAAACAAAACACACGAACAAACAAACAAACAAACAAACAAAAAGCCTTTGTATTTCTCTCATAAAGCTTGCAATGAGAAGCCAGAGACTGAGTCACAGAGTGAACAGAGAGCTCATATCACGTATGGGGATATAATGTTGGCCTAATGTAGGGCTCAACTGACCCATGAAACCAGCCAGCTTTACCAGTTAACCCATGTGAACCCGATTTTCAAGCCATGATATGTAGTTTAAAAAAATGAACTTCTTAATCTCAATGTTAAGATATCATGGCAGTTATAACAGATCTGTTCAGTGCTCCTGGACTGGAACCTGGACCTGGGAGACAAAGACCAAACACACACTTCAGGGTAAGACAGCCTGTTCTGTAACTTCTGATCAACAATGCAACAACAACAGCAACAGTCTGTTGTTCAATTGGTTGATCAGTGCTTTGATCATCATAAATGAAGTCATAAGTCGACAGCAGATGTGACTTGGGTAGTGACTGTCTGGCATGAATATCGTTATCTCCTTTGATGTTTGGCAGTTGTCTTTATACAATGCATATTCTGATACAAGCATATTGTTTTTATTAGCAGCTAATAGAAAGAAATGAAAAAAAAACTCAACCTCACTTTATGGGTGTGATATAAACATATGATATCTGTAATTTGATATCTTGATATTAATATTTAATTAATATCTATAGTCATTCACTGAAAATGTTTTTGGTAATCCACTGAATTAGTATGTGATAAATCATGCAAAAATCAACTATTAATACCTTAAAATACTCTTGTTCATTGATTTGTAGGAGCGCTCACAATTGCCCACACCCAGTGACATTAAAGCTATAATATGTAACATTTCCACAGTAAAATATCTAATCTGTCTGCTATTCTTAAATTATTCTAAAAGTTTCCAACAATGGTCAAACCCAGAGAAATCAATGTGAGGGAGAACTATAGTGGCAAGTTTTATATATTGTGCATTTAAAGCAAGAGCTGTCATGGTATTAACATAACATCTTCTATATCATCATATATCCCACTCCGAATGTACTGATTAGAAATTGTCTTTGCATTTGGATCAAATCCTGAAAATAAGAAACCAAATAATAATGCCAATATCACCAACAAAACTGATAGACACGATTGTGCCTAAAATGTGTTTTAGTTTTGAAGCAATACAGAAAAGTTTGTTGGGTAGGAACATAAATGGCAAATGACCGCTGCTGAAACTTTGTAGAAAATTTAGTTTTTTCCACCAAGAGAGCAGCTTAAAGGGATTGTTGAGACCGTGGAGGTCTTGGCTTATAAAGCAATGCCATTTGCAATGGATCACTTTGCCCTTGAATGTGTGGGTGAGTGTATATGTCACTGCATGTTTGGTGTGTGTTTGTTTGTGTGTGTGCTTCTCTGTGAGCGTCCTTGGTGTTTGAACAGTCTCATTCTCCCATCATCATCATCATCAGCTCTCAGCAGAATATTATAAGTGAGTCTCAGGGGAGGGAGAGACAAATGTGCGCTCTGTCACAGAGTCATGTAGTTTGCTGTGCCATCGTGTGGCGGTGGTATAGAGGAGGTGGGAGGAAGTGTCATCCGTTCCAACCCAGCGGCCATTACCCTCCTTTTACTTTCCTGCTTTTTGTTTCTCAAAGTATTTTCACTCCACTCACACAATTATCCTCCTGTCTTCTCGAATCCTGTTCCCTCTTCTCCCCTCATTAGCTGAGGAGACAGGCTGAGTTTAAGGTAACAAGTTGACCGTTTTGTGTGTATGTGCACATGTGTGTGTTTGTTTGTGTGTGTGGCTGTTTACATGCGTGTTGTTCCCTCGAGCCTCAGCCTGTTGGCCAGTTGCAGGGCTGTGTCTTTAAAAGCAGCTCATTAGTGTATCCACTTGGACTCCAGACAGCTCTTTCTTCTTCTACAGCTGGTTCTGGGCACATTAGCCCAATGATGCTCTCTCCCTCTAATGGAGCAGAACGAGAGGGCCAGCACTGAGCTGCTCCTGTTTGCTCTCCTATTAATTATCCTTCCCCAACCAACTTAAACTCTTACAGTCTCATACACATGCAGAAGCTTTGTAAGGCTTTCTTTAACATTCACATCAGTGGCAACGCACCCCTCTGATCATCAGAATACGCTGACTGCTGGACTTTTTTTTTATGATGTGCTCTTTTTAACGAGTGCTCTGTGGTGCTTTCTTCCTCAAGCCGCCGTGTGAGGGTCCACAAGGTGAACAGAATTGCTGTTGACTGTTGAATGTGGCAGGTTTGGGAGCAGTTTGATTTTTTTGATGATGGTAAATTGCAGGACCAGTTGTTTGATTTTTCTAAATTCCATTTGCTCTACAGAGCTTTTGTTTGGGGAGAGGAATTGTGGTAAACAGCGCTGCCTCGGCTGTAATTATGAGTTTCATATCGAACACCTAACTATAAAAGAAGGAATCTCTGTCTGTCATCCAGTCAACTTTGCACTTGGCGGCTGTATTGCTGAGGAACTAAGGAAGTGCAGTGTTGACAGCTTGGCCAGATGCTGGAGCTATAAAAACACTTTACTTTTTGGACAGTAACTTTTGAACAATAAAGGCCTTTGTGCACCAGATGTATTTTTTTTTCATGCATCCAGTTTGCAATTTAATAGCATTTTTCAAAATTGTATGCAGCTAATAGGGTTTTTCACAATAATGACAGAAATTCTCTGAGCGATATTGCGGCTTGTGGTTTTTCCGGATCGTAATTTAGAACGAATTTGCTTCTGACGTACAGAAGCTTTATAATTTATTCGCAAGATTGTGACTTACTTGATGTGAACAGTCAAGCATGTTGAATTTTGCCTCTGAATTATTTGCAATTTGTGCCATTTATTTGCAACACTGTTGGTGTGGTGTGTAAAGGCCTTAATTCTCAAGAAACAAACTTCCTGATTCTGTGGGTCCAGACAAACTTTGTCCAAATCTTTTTTTGCTATTCCTCCAGCAAATTTTGAGCAATCATCACCACATTTGGTACAGAATATCTCTGGGAGCAAGATGGAGAAAGTTACTTTTTCTGACTTTTGAAATTCCCTACAGTTTTTGCTGACCCTCAAAGATTACTCAAATGCACACAGGGCTCATATTACAAAAAAAATGCATAAACTGCCATCCAATGGGAATAATTTGCTTTGTCTCTTTGTTCATATCAAAGGAAAATTACACGCTGCACAGAAAGTAGCAGCATCATCTAACTATAAAGGAAGGAGTATTTATGTATGAATGTACGACTGTCCTTCACATAATTAAAAAAAACGTTCATGTGATTAACTTCACACTTGGCAGGTGTGTTGGGTGAAGACCCAAGGAAGGGCAGTGTTGAGTGTTGAGTCTAGGGGCCAAGCAATCAGCCCATTTCAGACGGGCACACCCTGAATGAGTACTGGGCTAGTATAGCCAAAACTGCTACCACCAACGTGTTGCTAAAATTTAATCCACTGATGTGAACACTTAAGCACATGCATTAGCGTTGCTGAAAACTGATTGTACTGCTGACAAACTCTTAACCATTCAACTCACACACTGGCTCTCAGTTCCTGCCAGATGTGACCTGAATCCCCCTAATGAAATATTACATTGATGTATCCTACTCATCAGTTCCCTCTGATTGCAGACGCCTGACTTTTTACATGACCCAGCTATTAAAAATAAGCTGCTGGAAGCTAGCAAGTTTTTCCTCTAGCGCTTATTTCCTTTGGAGATGACTCCCTGTTGTGATTAGAGTGGAAAATCCGTTTGTTGGGTTTTTTAAAACGGGAGTGTAGTTTGTGTTGAGTTTTCCCACTTTATGTATTTTTCATAATTGTGCGTGTCTGTTTGTTTTGAGTGAGAGCAATTGCTCTGTGTAATGGTGCTTCTCCAACTCCTTTGTAGTTCAGATTGCATGTGCAGCGAAGTGGCATCATCATCCTTTTTTTTTAACGTGCCTGTGTTGATACAGAAGTTGTTTTTATGTTGTTCACATGATGACCTTGATGATGGCTGTGTTGCTTGCAGTCTTGCTCTCCATCAGTTCTTGCAATGTTTATTATGTGGTTTTCTTTAAAACTATTTTCACTTAGTATCAAGGTAACACATTGATCACATACAATCTGAACATTTCTTGACAACAAAACTCTTCCAGCATTTTCAATTACACCGCTTCTAAGAGGGAAAAGGTTTAGAAGATTGAAAGAAGCATAAAAAAATAGATAGACAGATAGATATTATTTTTAAGGTGTTCTTCTATTAAGCCAGATGTAGGTTTATCATCACTGCACAAAAATATCAATTTCCATTTGTGTTTGTTCAGTAATTTCTTTCATATGTACACCCACTGTAGGGGGTCAGTTTTGCAACCAAGAAATGGTTATTCTTTTTCCTTGCAATTAACAATAATACCCTTAATATATACTAATTATCCCCATAGACTATAGCTCTTGGTATACATCCCAAAATATCATACAGTACATTCATAGGTAAATCATCAACAAAAATGACCGTTATTTTAATATTCTCCCAGAATTTTGGTGGTTTTGGACAGTCCCAAAAATATGGGTCCTATTACGTTCCCCAATCATTCCACAGCCTCTCCAGTATTACGGTGAGGACCCTTCAAAGAACATAACCTGAATTTTCCAGTCAAATTCTCTTCATGACTACTATCTTATGACACTTTCCTCCCATTCATCATCTACGACATTAGCTTCCAGGTCTCATTTTCTTTTAATATAGGGGGTATCTCCTGAATCATCTCGTACAGTTTCATAAATATTGGATATATACTTTTCAATCAGATTATTTTCCATCATATGAAGTGCTAATTTAGTGTCCCTTAATTGCTCCCACTCTGAGTCATAATAATGCCTTATTTCACAGTATCAAAACAGGCTCTTTGAAGCTAACCTAAAGCTTTGCTGTAGTTGTGGCAATGATTTTAACCAATCGTCTTCCATTAATTGATTAATGGTAACCAGGATGGGGGTCACCACACCTGCATCCTCTAAAGTTCCCATCATCACATAAAGATAGATGAAAATCTGTATTACCTCATATTGGCATGGCTGTTGATATTGAACTTGGCCCTCTCCCTGTTTTACTCTCTCTCCCTGTTGTATTTTGTACCTCATTGTTTCTAATCTTCATCTTTTTTTCCAATATGCCTTACCCAAAATATTATTAATTGGGCAGAAGCCTCTTAATTGTGTTTTTTTTTTTTTATGTTAAATTTTGTCGCAATCTTTGAGTACCCTCTCCTTGAATTGCTTATCTGACCATCTAACTCCATGGTCTCTTCCAATTTTTTCTGTGGGCAACAAAGTGCAGCAAAAGCTACAATTTTAGAGGGAAAATATAAAATATACCCACAAGCTGCAGTCAGACTCAAGTGCACTTCCCTCGCATACATAACTGACTGAAACCAAGCTGCAGGTTTATCTGAGACTGTGAGATAAACAGAGCTCAGTGCTTGAGCAGAAAGCTGGTTACTTTGCTGGGAAAAAGCAAACCAACAAGGAATATTTGCTCCATCTGAATCAATATTGTGTGATTGGGAGAATACACACACAGCAAGCTGCAACTGTTGGTCAATTTTTGTCCTGTTTAATTCCAACAAGAATTTCATGAGAACTCCTCGTTGTTCTTATTAATGAATCTTTTGAGTGTGCACACCTGATTAAACCCTGAAAAACATCAAACGTGAGAGTGCATCTCCCCAGGCTGTAACAGTAATGTGCCTGTTTTTATTTTATATAAATCACTGAAGTGGAAAGTAAGACAATGCATAATACAGTGCCTGTTGATGTAGCCTGTTGCAGGAGCTTATTCAGTCTAAAAAAATCTTAGATTGTTGTGTGAACAAATTGAACCACGCTTCAGCCAGTATGTTCTTTGAAATTTCCAGAAGGTGCAGAATGTGTGTTAGTGTTTGACCATTTCACATTTATTCACTTTGTATAGTTAGTTAAAATTAATACAGAATGTTCACATAAAGAGTGTTTGTTTATGAGTCATAGGAAAACATTAATAATCTTTTAGCAGGAGTAGAAGTTTATAACGGTTAAATTTAATAATAATTTAATGGAGTCTGCCTGGCAAGTGAGGCAGACATTCATTAAAATTCAGTTCCAGACTGTGTATTTTCAGAGCTTTTGTTTTCAGGATAACAGGCTCGGCTTTACACTGACAGACAACTGACAGTTAACAGCTGATGAACTTACAGTGTAGGACACGCTGTCTCTTGTCATTGTCAGATTAAAATGTTGAGCTCATCTTGTGCTCATGTAGGTTCAGTGTTTCTGCAGCCCGTAGGGAACCTGCCTGACGTTAGAGTCTGGGGAAACACCTCGCTTCAGTCACAGACTGTGCATTAAAGAGGGATTCAACCTATTTAATATACTCTCTATGGGTCCCACTATTTGTACTCCAGTACTAATTTTTGAACTTAAATTATGCTCCTTTCAGGGTAGCAGACACCTAATTTTAATGATTTGCTCTGTCTTTGAAATAGAAAGTATAGGAAAAGGCACTTCTGAATGTTATGTGTATGTTCTTGAATCAAACAACAGACTTGCACTCAGTGTTATTCTTGGAGAGGCAGGAAGACACAGAGATCCATTTTTCATGGAGCTATTTGATTTGCACATTTGGCTTTCAAGGAGTCTCAGTGGCATGTGCATGCCCAGAGTGTATTGCAGCGACTGAAAGCTCAGCATGAATAAGTCAACAGTGTCAAAGTGTTTATTTATTCATTTATGAATTGCTCCTCGGCAGCGTCCCTTGGTGACACTGCAGCACACAGTGTATTTTGTCTAAGTGCATGCAAATGATGCATGCATTGTTTTATAAATGTGTGTATTTGACTGCATATTATGTAATTTTTCTTACGTTTATTTGCCTACTTCTAACCAGGCATCAGCCTCACCTTTTTCTAAGTCTCCTTTTCTTCCATTAGACCAACATTTGCTAGAAAAACAATCACTTCTATGAAATTATTCACTGATACAGATGAAATGACTATAACCACTGTTCTTTAAACAATTGAGATTGAGCCTCAGTGTGTTGGCTAACTCACAGTTCTTGCTTTTTGGCTGGTGTTTCAGTCCTCAATATTTCACTAGCTGTTGTTAATCCAATTCTTCTTTTAGTGTGATTCATATTCTCACCACCACCCGAGCAGTTTGGCTCTCGGGAGGTAAAAAATGCTTATAATAGGAAATAACTGGTGTGTTGAATGGGGGATAAAGGGTACTAGATTATGCCAAGCAAGTGTGGTGGCAATATACTTTAGTTTGCAAAGTCAGCAGAGCTGCAAAGCAATATACTTGATCCAGACAAAGAATTATAATCCACCAAATACCTATGTCATATATACTCATCCCTGGCAGCCTGTAGAGATGCCAGCTGACAGCTCATTTATGTGAATGGAGCAGAGGAAAAACAAAATGACAGTTAAGTCAGTGGCTCATCTGTGAGAATAGTCATCTGCCTGTCCTTTTTATATGGTTTCTGTCAGGTTAGAGAAACATTTTTTTGGCTGCCAGAAACATTTTTGTTCCAACGATGCAAATGGGACTCATTCTAGAGTTAATCAGTTTTAAAGAAACAAGCAAAGCTGCCCATTTGATACCCACAAACTACTGCTAACCATCTGTCTTTAAATATCAGTTTCCTTCATCTTTCAGAGCTGATTTTGGTGCCAAAACAAAGAACCTGTCTAATGCTGGGTACTTCTGACACCTTGGACTTTGAATTAAACACACTTGTTTGTGTTTGAACATCACTGACATACATGACATTACGGAAAGGTCAGGGAAAACAGGTCTGCAGTGTCAAAGCACCTCAGCCAGTCCTTGAACTGATTCACACTTGTCGCTAAAAACCTTTATTCCCTGCCTAAAAACCTGAAACAGACATCTGTGCAAATGTATCAATATTTCTTTTTCCAAATATGTGTTCAATTTATGTAATGAAAGAATACTAGATAGAAAGAAAATATATGATAGTGAACTGCAAATATACAGGGTTTCACCTTTGGTCTGATGGAAATATTTGACTATTGTCTGACATTTTGTGCTCTAAACAATTAATCAAGATAATAGTTGCCAGAGAATTGATAATACAAATGCACATGCAGTGTTGCAGCTGCAGCTGTAAATGTGCATTTGTTATAATTACATTACTTATGATCAAAAACAAGCAAGTCACCAATTTTGCTTATATAGCCAAACATCAAGTAAGTGCACTTATTGGTCCATCAGCAAGAAGGCCTGTGTATGTCCTGCAGCCCTATATTTTGCAAAGCTGTAGCGAATGACTAAAAGGTGGTCCAGCTAGTCGGTTCTCTTGTCGGTTGCTTGATCAGTCTTTCTTTTTCTTTTCTTAGTTTCTTCTATTAACATCCTCTTCAGTCTCTTCACCTCTGCCATGATGAGGCTGCAGAGTCCCATTATGAGCATGTTGCTCACTCCCTGCTAGCCTTCCCTGCTGTGTCGCCACTGTCACAGGTTTGAAAACGAGGGATGTGATGATAACAGCATTACTGCAATACCGCGATCACATGATGCCTACTGTGGGGCTAAGCTCATTACTGTCATCACCTCAAATTTTACTTTGAACGGTCAATCTCACATTGTGATCAGCACATCACTCTGTTAATACATCTGTGGATCAGCACTGTCACAATCAAATCAGGAACACAGTCTCTGATTGGTCAACAGACTCAAGATAGGGATGGGAGATAAACAACATGCCAACAACAACAACAACAACAACAACAATCATTTTCAACATGAAAAAATTGATTAATAACTCATTCTGTGTTAGATTTATAATGGATTTACTTTACCACATCCCCAAGATAACACAGCACTTCAAGGCTGGATTACACAGCTTCTGAAAGAGATATGATTGCGCAAGAGCCGAAGATGTAAAGGTACAATGCTAGCATTAGCATTACCTTAATGTTAGCCTCATCTGACAAGCACTGCTGCTCTCACAGAACCTGCAATATAAAACAGTAGGGTTAGCTGACTGGATGAATATATCGCCTATCAACGATGGGCTGAAACCATCACGTCACATGCCTGATTTTTTTGTTTTTTGTTTTGTTTTTTACTGATTTTTGGGGTGATAGTTGTCATTTTATTTTGCTAATATATCGCCCTTTGCCGATGGACATTGTCTCCTCTTCTGCTAAAATATAGACACAAACATATGCAGCCTTGATTCACATTCATGAAGGTTCTGCAAATAAACTCTGGTTTTTATTGTTTGTTTTTTCTAGACAATGATTTATTGTTGTATCGAATCATAAAACACCTGAAAATTCTGACAGCTTAATTACATATGGTGAATGTGTCCACAAAATAATTTTGCTGAGACATACTGCAGTGTGCACAGAGTGTGAAACAACGGGCAGGTATAGTGTGTGAAACAGTATAGCTGCTAATTTGGAACAAAACAAACAAACAGCGGGTGTAAACACTCAAGATTCATACAGGAGTAAATAATATACATTGTTTTTTCCCATGTTGCTATGCATTTGTGCTTTATAGTGTTGGTCTGTGTGTATTGTGTGTGTGTCTGCCTCAGTGTGTGTGTTTTTGTTACCGACAGATAGAGGCTTTGTGAGTGCTGTTTTCTTCCTGCCAACATGGCTGTTTATGTTGCTGCGCTGATAATTGGATCAGACTTTGCTTATTAGCTGTGCATTACAAATAGGTGACATGTTTCCAACAAAATGCAGCTAGATATATAAAAATACAAGCTTATGTTTTGTTTACCATAACAAGCAGCGGCTGAAATCCAAATCGCTGCCATACTGCAGTGAGGTGTAAATACTTATATGGATTTCTGAGATATAGAATTGGCAAAAACAACAACAACAAAAAAGCATTGAGAAGCCTGAACACCTCAGAGACCAAGGCCTATCATGGTATCTCTGTTCTCTTCTCCCAGCAGGCAGTACCCAATAGCTTTGCTTTCAGCGCCTTGGCAGCGTAATCAAAGACAGATAGTCCGTAGTGAGTTTAGGAATGTGCAGGCGTGAAACAGACAGTGCAGGCCTCTCCTTACCTGTTGTCTCTCACTTGAAGGAACAAAAATAACACAGCATGTTGTGACTCAAAGCAAAAACATCTATTTCAATATTTACTCAAACCAGCGAGACTGTCCATATCAGAAAAAAATAACAGCATAGGTCATTTTTTTTAGAACCACCTACAGTTTGTTTACCTGACAGTGATCTGGTGTGGTGACTGTGTGAATATGACTGATGTCTGCACGGGTGCAACTAGCGTGATATTTCAGGCTTAGTGTCTGTTTAATTGAACCAATAAAGCTTCAGAGTCTGACACTTTGACACAGGAGATCATTCACAGTTGCTCTGGTGGTCTGGCTCATCCAGTTGGCCAATACAAACTTTAACAGACTTTGAAATAACTTCAACTCAGTGAACTTTTTACTGGTAAGAATGCGTGTCCAGCTGATTATATTAATTAGAAGGCAAGAGAGGTGCTTGCTTTTTTATCTGTGCATTCACATAGACCACTGGTTCCCAACCTGGGAATCAAGACCCCCAAGGGGGGTGGCAAGCAGCACTGAATGAGAGCCAGGAAGCAGCTCTCAGCAACATCAGCCTATTAATGACATCCAACTGGATAAGCAGAAATATGCAAAATACAGCTGACCCCCAAAAATAACCACCATCTTCACTAATGGGTACACCAGCACAAAAATGTCAATAACCAGTATGAACCACCATGTTGCGAACAGACACAAACAATGACAAAAAGTTGGTTGCATTTTGTGACATAAAATAGCAAACGTGACACATCATTTAGTCCAACGCATGATGGGAAATGAGACCTACATTGTAGACTGAGGAAAGGTTTTCACATTACATCTCCTGTACCGGTGAAATAATTTGGTCTAGAATAGATTTTATTCAGTGTGTTTGTGCAAGTCAAAGTGTGCATGCACATGAGTTCTGACTGGACACGCGCAAAAAAAAACCTCTTTCATTTTGGCATAACAGAGCTTAACCAACACTTCAGGATACACAAGGTCACCATCATGTGCACACAAATGTGCAGTTAAAAGCAAGTATATCTCTGGTTTCAGGTCAGCCTGTTGTCTGACCTGATAAACAGTGGCGAGATTTTTCCGACACATCAGCACCTGATTGGGACTAACTGTGTATCTTTGTTCTTGACAGATCCTCATGCATCCCATCTCTTTAGCAGTGCAGCAGATGACAGTTTAAACTTTTGCCTCACGCATTAAAGATATGGTCTTTCAATGTGAGGTAGCACCACTGCTTCTTTTCATGAAAACAATAATTTGGCTGCTCTTTATTTCAGGGGAAGCAGAATATCCCATTATAAATTGCTGCAGGAAACTCTAGTTGGTGATCAAGTAGTTGTAGTTGCTCAGAACAAGTTTCTCGTATAAATGTTTTTCTGTAAAGGCACTGATCACTGATGTCATTCTGTCTGTACAGGTGCATCCAGCCTATGAAGGACAATCACTGTTTACCATGAAGATATTGTTATGTTTATGTCCTCACCTTGGGGTGATGAATACATGCCATACCAAACAGTTCTGAGTGCTCTGGCTCTAAACAACAGATGTTTATCTTTTTCTTTAAGGCAGTGTAAAACCTATAATGCACCACCTGATGGATCGTTGTGCCTCTTGGTCTTGTTTTAATGCATTTTGTCAGTGGTGTCAGTACTCTTTTCAACATTACATTCTTTATTTGTATTTACCATTGACTTAGATGCTATAGAATAGATGAAGAGATACAGGACTGTACTCATTAAAGGTTGAGACCTCCATGCTAAGGGAAGCCAGATGCCTCCACTGTGATGATTACAGGTGTTTGTCTCAATTAACCCACGGCTCTACTTTAGGAAACATGGGAATACTGCGCTACGCCATTCAAATTAAATCTAATGCGCTTTCTAATTGCAGAATTTATTCTCCATTCTTCCACAGTCACCTTCGACTTAATCACAGGATTCTCTTTTATACTCCACTTGGGATTGAGAGTTTGTGGGAAATTCAATTACGTAAGTGGAAGATATCGTTCTTTAACTACACATGTGCCTGGCCTTGATTCAATTTATTTCTCCTCCTCTCTGCTCTGAGATACCTCCCCATGCTTCACTCTTTCTTCAGCAGTTAAATCCTGATATTATCCCATAAAAAACATAATTTTACTATTTCATAGTGTTTTATTTCTCATATAGTAGTGTTTGCCTTGTAAATGGCAGTTGAAAAGACGCTGTCTTTTGGGATGGAGCTGAATCCCGAGTTCGGCTGGTTGAAAGAGGCTTTTGTCCAGGCTCGTGTTGGACGAGGGAGAGAGGAAGCTCTAGAGAAAACTGTGGAGAGCCAAACAGACAGAGACAGAGATTAAAAGAGTCTTCACTGCCACAGGCCTTTAATCATGAAACTCATAAAGAGCAGGAACCGGCACAGTCCCCTGGTTCTCCACCATTCTGTTAGGATCCAAAGCACACAGCCGCCCACACACATATACAAACACAGACACATGTTGATGGCATAAAACAACATGCGCGCACCCACAGACACACGCAGGCACAGCGAAACCTGTAAACCAAACCTGACATCACTTGTCATAGACGGTCCCTGAGGTTTTTCTCTTTTTCATTACAAGACCATGTTTGTCTTTGCTGAGGTTGTAAAAGGTAAAATCACACAGGAAACAGTCTGGAGAGGAAGACAAATAGTCAGACATATACCGCTGCCGGTAAACACCACATATTCTTGTATTTAGAACATGGCAACGTGGCTGAAATTGCTCATCAACAGCCTATAACAAAGTAGTATATATTTTTTTTGCCAATTATTGCCTATTATATGTAGGCAAAACCAATATTTATATTGTATTTATATTAAATTTTTTTAAAAATTTAAAAATGTTCCTTTTTGGTTAAGGAACCTTGTACAGTATGTATTTTGCAAGAAAAATTTGTTTTTTCTTCGGATCATAAATGTCAACCACTGTAAGTCTATTTATGTGGTATTATTGCGTGTAATGTAAAAGATCTTTTTTAGGTGAAATACCAAAATAAACCACTGCACACTGAGAACATTTTTGTTTGTTTGTTTTTGTTTTTCACAAAGTAAACATTTATCCAAAAAACATGACGATAACTTTACACAAAATTACACTTTTCAAAAAAGGTCAATACAGCATTACAAATACTAGATTCTGATTGGTCACATACAGCATTTCAAGGTCTTTTTATTTCTGTATAACTCTGTTGCTATGGATGCAGTTCTGATTATAGACTCTGAAGGAACAATAAAATAATTTGCAAATCCATCATTTTTAAAAATCATTTTTAAATTAATATTTGGTATCAAATTATTTATTGATTCTTGTAAATAATCCTATAATAAGTGGGATATTATACAGTGAACAGGTCCAGTTTGCAAAGTAATCCCTGACTGGGTGATGTGGATCCCCGACACAGACCTCCTCACTGTACATTATCCCTTACATATTATACGATACTGGCCCCATTACGCTACACAGTATTATGGTGTCAGTTTAAATTTTGTCAAATGGTGTTATTTTGTATAAAAATATTGTCATGTTTTATGGACAGAGCTTCATTTTTTGGAAGATGTTGAAGAAGAAAAATGCAAAAACCACCCTCACTTCCCACAGGCCATAGATTTAGAGTCCCCCAGTTCAAGTGCAATAAAACTAAAATGTCCTTTGTCCCTTGTGCAATAACCCTGCTAAATGTGTACATGTAATTTGCCATTTACAGAGTGTTGTGCATTTTTATTGAAAAAAACAGAAATGTCTCCTGTACATTTAATGTACAGGAGACATTTCTGTTTTTCTTGTGTGTCTATACTTTCGTAGTTTGTACATGTGTTGTTTTTATCAGTGCTGCTTTTTATCTTGTGCCCTGGTGGCAAGTTAAGTTTCTCACTTAGGATAATAAAATTGTATTAAGTCTGAAAATGAAGTGAAACGACTGATAATTAGTCATGTGATGTACATATATTTATCACACCTGTGAGCTCTCATGTAATTTTGCTGAACAAACTCGAAGAAGCCACAGGTGAAGCGTGTTGTTTGCTCTAACTGAAGTCACAGTAATATGAGCTCAGTGTGCGGTGGTTTATTTTGATATTTTCACCTGCTCCTGCAATGTCCAGCACCTGATCCCTTATCCCTGATCCCTGGCTGTGCAGGGGAAGCTCTCTTTACAGATCTGGTTTTTGGGACAGTGAATTTATTTATTCATATAAAACAATTGAAAATGATTTAATTTTATTGCTCACCTCTGCCTGTTTACTCTCACAAAGACGTTTGGCTAACACAGTACCTCCTGAGGCAGTGCAGAGAGAATAACGCATCAGCAGGGCAGCAGCAGCTGCTTCAGTCCTCCGTCACTGAATGTACAGGATGCGTCCAGACACAGTAATGAGTGTAGGTGGTCCGTGTTTGGCAGCACTGAGAGCCGCAAACACTGTTGTTATGTGTAAAATTGAAGAAAATAGACTTGAAGCAATTTTTTTTTCTTCGAGTCACGTTTACAAGTGTATAGCACAAGTGAAAAAAAAAGCATTTGATCATCTCTCTCTCTCTCTCTCTCTCTCTCTATCTCCCTCTCTCTCTGTATCGACTACCACAGACTATAAATTAAAACAAATAGCTACTTGGAACTATATGATCATCTAACTGCTCATGTGTCTTCATTTTTTAGTGATGTGGAGGCCTTCCCAGATCTCAATTAATGGGATCAATACAACCGTTAGAAATACGAAGGACAGCCAAAAAAAAGTTGTACAAAACTGTAATAACTTTTCCACAACTCATCTTGTTAGTTTTGATGTACAGTGAAAAGCAATATGATCATATTATCACAACAGTACTATACATATTAATACTGAATTAATGCTCAGCCCTACCAGAATTTCATGAATACATGAAGAGCACAGACAGGGCTGTAAATATTGATTATTTTCAGTATCAGTTAATCTTCTGATTGTTTTCTTGATTATTCCTTCAGTGTATAAAATGCCAGAAAGTATTTTCCAAAATTTCAGGGTAATGTCATCAAGTAGCTTATTTTTGCCAAGAAAAACCCAAAGATATTCAGTTTATTTTCATATAAGACAAAGAAAAACAGCATATCTAGACAGATAAAAAGATGAAATTTGAGAATGTTTGGTGTTTTTGCTCATAAAATGACCTAAAGCTATGATATGAACACTTTAGAAATAAAATGTCTGAAAAGCTACATTTAAGTTATATGTTTTGTTGAGTCGTGTATTTAAATCAACCCAAATGTTTGTAGCAATGGTCAAACCCTCAGAAATCTAGACTTTAATCAAGGTAACAGTGCATTTCCTACCAGGTGCCAGCTGTTCTTCTTCTGGGAAAACACAGGATATGTCAGATACATCAGAGAGTGAGGAAAGAAGTCAGTGAACCTGACATAATGTATCATGAATAAATCTTTAATAAATCACCTCTTGCATGAACATGATTTCTGACTGACATCATCAAACTACGTAGATGCAAAACTTACATATTATCCATTTAAAAGATTAATTAGTTATTAAAATAATTTCAGAAACTGTTAGAGTGCAGTATAGATACTGGTGTTGGTATGCAAGACACACTTTAAGGTCTTAAGCTATCCCTCTTTTCCCCTGAGAGTGATACGCTTTGTGACACAACACAAGCTTCATCACTGCAAATAAAAGCTGCCAAGCAGCATAATGACATAATAAACTTTCCTCCCCACACATCCACAAGCAGCTTTGACCTTTGATGTTTTTGACCTTCCTCATAACTCAGATAATGGCTTTTGATTGAATACCTCTGGGAAATGTGTGGGGAGGGTGTTTGTGTTTGTGCGTGCGTGCGCTGGGGAGCGGGATGCAAAAAGTAAGTTACAGAGTTTGACACCCACTCCATCAGCTCTGTGAATTGTGGAAACGCATCGATCGTCGCGACAACGTTATTGTGTCTCACCGGGCCCAGCTGGGAAGGAAGATAACAGAGATAACATAGCTCGTTTCTCATGAGAGCATGCTTCTGTCTGTTTCCCTGCCTCTGCCTTAGGCTGAACATCTGAACATCTGTGTGTGCATGGACGAGGTCTGTTTATGTTGGTTGGATGTACGGTAATAGGCAGTGTCTCAGAGGCAATGCAAAAGATAACACTGTTGCAGTTGGTGTGTGTGTGTAAGCGATTTCCTCTGTAAAAGATGTGTTCTGCTGGAAACAAGCTGATAGCAGCATGAGGCATTTACAATCAGGTATGAAGGGGCTAATGGACTCGGGGGTGTGGGGGCGAGTGCCCTCATGGATGCCTAAACATGATAAAGTTCCATCTAGGGCAGGGCTAGTCAACTGGCAGCATGCGGGCCACATCTGGCCCACCAAAGCTTCCCAGCTGGCCCAGAGAATGGCCACTGATGCGTAGTAATATTTATAAAGTTTCAGTATTTTGGACTGGCAAAATTCACAGAAAATGCTGTATAAAGCTACTGCAAACACAAACCAAACATCTCCTACTGCTGCAACTTCACATTAAAAGCAGCTAATTGGCTAAAGATGAGTTGACGTTTATTTTAAAGTACGCACAGTAACTGCAATGTTCTTTTTCAGTGAGCTTGACGTCGACTCTGATCGTTCATCAAATACTGCCTACAAAACAAGACGACGATCGTTTTCAGGGTTTTTTGACAGGAGATCAGTTTGAAATATTGCAGGGAGCCATGAAACAGTCAGGAGCAGCCACAGTGTTGGAGAACTGCAGGTGACAGGTTGCACAAAATTTTTCCAGCCTGGAAACCAACTCATTTCACTGTGTGTGCAACATAAAATAAGATCACAGTTGCTCACAGAATGATGGAAAAGGGATTATTGCTTGACTTCTTAAGTTAAAAAACCCCCCACAGAATTCTGTGTGGTATTAAGCTGCAATTGCTATTCAACAGTAACTACAGGTGTCACATGCACAATAATGATGTAACTGCATAATTGTATCAAAACTAGTTAAAGTTGATTAATATGTCCTGCCAATTGGGACTGCATTCAGCAAATTTGTTTCTGGAACTACAGTTTTTTACCATCACTCCTCAGTGAACTGCCACTGAAAGCATTTCCTAGCTTGAGTTAAAAGTAGTAATGTAAATCAGCACAGCATGGTTTGACAATGGAAAAGCCTTATCTGTGCCCTTCTAATAAAGAAAACCTGATGCAGTGCCATATAGGCTTCCCTACATGCTAGAGAATTAGTTGGTCTTCACATGCTTCTGAATGGTAAATTTAGTTCAGTTTAGTTACCTGTGTGTTTTATTATAAAAGTGTAGTAGTTTTTGTACTTAAAGTCATATAATAAACCTAAAATCACAAAAAAAACTCCAGGGCACTCTCTTTTAAAACAATTAAGATTTTATGTGACGACGTAGTCATGTTACACCTTAAAACAAACAAACACTGATACGTTTTTGCAACAAGCCTTCACCAGGGAGTCAAACAGGTCAAATGGAACAAAAGGCCCTTTTATAGTGAAGTTCCACAAATAGGGATCTTCCATTTGGACATGGAGTTGTGGTTGTAGTTGTGAGGGTGTATACATAATGGACAATAGACTTGATCATGCTGGGACGATAAAGGCATTTTAATTGTTTTGAAAATCAGTCCTTTAGTGATTTTTGGATTTTTGTGTACACACGTCCCTATCTCAAGGACACCTAAAACAAACTCATTTTGAGGAAGCGCACCAAAACAAACATCGTTTCCACATTTAACTTAACTAGGAAGTGTAAATGTTTCTCAGGAAATGCATCACAACTTTCCACGCACTAGTGCCCCCACTATATACAATTATATATATTTGCTCTGACCCCTCAGACATCGTGAGTCCGCCACTGTATGAGGGGTTAGAAACTACAGGTAACCACATGTGTAAACACATGAACGCACACACCGAGCCATACCGTCTACTTTTTATTGTACCGCAGTGTGAGGAGCTAATGGTGCAATATGTTAACACAGACAGCTCCAAGGTTAAACGTTTGTATTGCTGTGTTCTGCGCCCCATCACAGTTACACTGATGAGGAGAGGAGATATCCAACACTATTAGCTTCTTTTTCTGTGGACTCTTTTGGATGATGATGAAGTGGTGCTGAACATGTGCAAGCTGCAGGGGAGTGAGAGATTAGAGGAGGTCTTATGTGAACTAATAAGACTGCGGAGCACCTGAAGGTGAAGCTCAGAGCCGACAATATGCTTTGAGCACTGTGTAGTGGTGGCACAAAAGAGGCTCTATAAACCGTCGCAATTGGCTGAAGAGAAACGAGTAGCTTCACGGAGAGGGAAAAGTAGATAATGAATGAGCGCAGGCACATATTTTTCCCCTTCCATGACGAGAAACACCTGAACCTCTGCTGCCTGCCCGCTCCCCCCTCCTCTTATTTGTCTATTTTCCTCGAAAATTCATTTTGTATTTCTCAGCCTTCTACTGGCTTCTACTTTCCTCTCACTTCCTTTCAAACCCCCATCTTACACTCTTAGAAGTGAGGGTTCCAAAAGGGTTTATACTAAAGGGCTGAGGTTCTGCCCAGAACCATTTGCTTCTGAAGAACCTTTTCTTGAAGGATTGTTGAAGTCCTTGAAGAGTTCTTTTGTCAAGGGTGGTTTTTACAATATATAAAAAGGTTCTCAGTAGAACCCCCTAGGTGGGCTCTTGTTTGCATCCAGAAGGTGGGAATGTTCTGGATAGAGGGTTCTGTCTGGGTGAAACCTTTCACAAATGGTTCTAGGTATAACCCTAACTCTCTGAAAGGGTTCCAAGTAGAACTTTCATAAAAGATTCTACCAGAAACCAAAAAGGGTTCTCCTATGTGAACAAGTTGAAGAACCCTTCATGGTTCTAGCTAGCACCTTTATTTATAAGAGTGTACAGTTCTCTTTTCTTCTGGCTCTCCCTCCTGCTTTGCCCGACTCCTCTTTCTTCTTTTGTCCGTCGTGCTGCTCTGCCCCTCCTCTTGTCTCCCCCACCACTCTTCATCTTCACCCGTCCCTCCTGAGCCCCGAATGAGTCTCATTTCACTGCCTGCTCATTGTCAAAGAGAAAAATGAGAACATGAGACACCGAGGGACACAAAGCAGGCCTTTGACAGTAATGGGATTATGAGGTGGGCACTGAATATTAAAATAACGGTGGGACAAATGCAAAATGTCAAATGGACATCTGAACAGAAGGCTAGCAACCCTTTATCACTGCTAGAAGTCCTGCCTGCACTGTGCACTGACTGGTCGTGGACGCATGAGAGGTGACAGGGAAAACAATAAAGGCTCTCACAGTCTGTTAAGTATTCCATTATGTGCCATCTTGTGCTGCCTGAATGAGGAGTGAAAGAAAAGAGGACGGTGGTTCAGCAGAACACAGGAGAAAGACATCCCACGGAGGCCACGGCTCTCTCGATCATCCAAGGACAGCTTGCTAATAGAGTTGTTTACATGCAAGCAGCAACTCCCTCCGTCTTTCTTTCTCCGTCTCTCACGCACACACAGGTCTGGAGCATACATGCATAACATTTGCATGCTTCTCTGGCTAGATGCAGATTGTCACCAACACGACCCCTCCACACGCTGGAATTCATCAAAATCAAGCTTTCTGCATGAGCACGTACATAAACAGTTTGCTATACTGTCGTGTCAGCCCTTTGTGCCTGTTTGTGTGTGTGTGTGTTTAGTCAGCAAGGCTTGATCTGGGACAAGCAAGGCTGTTAGTTTAACCTTGTGCCCTGCATGCACGCCCAGCAGATAATGGGCACTGTTGGCAGGAGCCAGTTAGTATCCTCTGACTTCGCATCTGCCATGTGGTCTGGCCAAGCGTGATGCCAATTTCTGGAGAGGCAGGCTGATGCGCTTTTCAGACTGATTTAATTCACACTTCTACATTTCTATTTTAACACATCACAAGTTGGCATGCACGTGTTTGTCGATGTTGTCTCGATTTTGGTTGCTTTACCCTTGTTGCAGTTTTTACGGGATCTCTACGTACCTTTCAAAGGAGCAGCAGGGTGGCAGCAGGAGCAGCAAGCAACTGTGGTTTAATCAAAGGGCCTGGGCTCAAGCTGCTGTCGGTTTCCTTGAGTGAGACACTGAATCCCTAACCCCTGAGGGGAATGTCTCTGGCTGGCTTTTTGGTTTCTCTGGCTGACTGGTTAGAAAATGAGATCCCTGGTGTTGCTGTCGACAAAATCTTCCACCGAAATGACAATTCCTGCTCTTGTTGTGTGCTGTGGGTTACTTAAAGGGCAGGAACATCTGTCTTGAGAGTGAAATGCCTTGTGCAATAAGGGCTGGTTGAAGGAGGCACGGTAGGGTTGCAAAGTAGGCAGAATGCGTGCGGGTAGCTGTGGCTCTGCAGATAAAAGTCATAAAAATCATTTTTCCTGTAGTCAGTGTTACATGACTCACAGTTGGAGTGCTGTGCATCATCAGAACAATTGTGTCTGCAAATATCTAGTTCTTTGACAAAATGTAGAATAAGCAGACAAAAACTTCAAGAACGAAAAAAAAAAACTACAACTCCCACAAAGCATTTCAGCAATAAACATCCCATCACGTACGTTCTGTAACATGCAACAGCAGGTGAAAGCTAACAACGATGGCTCAGTAACACATGCACAAATTTGTGCCCTCACTTCATGTGGATTTCAGCTTTGGTGAACTTTCTCATACTCAGCCAGACCTAGGATGTTCAGGCTGTGATCATCCTCTTACTTTTGCGCATGTGTGACTATGCCTGTTGAGAAATGTGCCACTGAAATCAATTTACTTTTGGATTCTAGGTCTAGTTTTGGATTAATTCAGGAACTATGGGGCTGTGATTTGTTCTTAAATTCAACAAGTTCTTCTTCATAGCAACGGGTGCCGATGCACATGGGTATTGTAATATTTAGACATGTTAGACATCCTAAAATGATGAACAAAACAAGACTTCTCACCAGCTGATTTCACCGGGCATGGCTGTGGTTCAGGGTGTGACGCAGCTGAGCATTGCCATCCTATAAACAACACACGATTCCTCCTGAAATGCTTTCCAGAAGTGGCTCTCTGCTCTGCTCCACAGAAAATATGTGCCCACATCTATTTTTGATGGGAAGTCAAGGAGTAAGACAGAGGAATGGCATAGAAAATAGGGTCAGGTTTCTAGATAAAACACAATGTGCAGGCTTTATTGTAAAATGGACAAAAAAGAAACCATTAACTACATGGCCTACTTACTTATAGTAGAGGAGCAAAAATCAACAAAATCTGAGCAAATCAACAAAATCAAAATTTCAGCGATGGAGATGGAGTATGAAGCCATGTGGAAGACTAGCAAAACTGTGTTGTACAGTAGTACATTCCTCAATGAATGCCCTCCATGCTAATGTGTGCTAACTACACTAACAACTGATCAGGAATGTACAACAGCATTTTTTGCTGACAATAGATATAAATCAACAGCCAGAGATTATATTATATTGAGCTGCTGTGAGATGCTGCTGTGTGCAAATTCACCACTTCTAATCAGAAGGCAGAAGGTAATGTTGTCTCAGAGCCTTACTGGCCAAGGCCTCTCTTCATCCAAGCAGGTGCTTTGTAGGGCTTTTACACTGGTGCTTTTAGCCATGCCGAGCCAAGGGCAGAGAGAACAACATTTATAAAAGCCTGTTGTTCAGCTCAACTTTTTTACCTTCTAACTGAATCTCTATACTTTGAAATTTAGTTATTTTTTTCCTGTGTCACTGTTTGTGCTTTCAGAAGTCTGCTTTATTTTGCTGTTTCGTACACCTCGTCTTCAGTTAAAAGACGTATCTTCAAGCGAGTAGCATTGTTGTCATGGAAATGTAAACCCTTGCTTTGCTGGGCTGACAGGTCAAGCCAGGTGAGCTCATGTGCATGGAAAAGAGGTATTGGTCTCTCTCACTATACTACTGTCCAGGTCCACAGCTGCCTGTACTGGTCACAGACATCTTCTCCAAGCAAACAGGTGTACTTGGCCCAGTGAAATGATTTTGCCTTGGAGAAAGAGACTGCTCACTCTGCATTTACTTCTGGGGTCCGAAATATTCCCAGAAGTACTCTGCACACTTACTGTAAAAAACAAATAAACAAACAAATGACAGTTTGACTTTAGACTCAGACTAATGATTCAGATCTTTGACTTTCAGGAGGTCACCCTAGCACAAATTAAGCTGGTAGTCATAATATAAACCTATGTGATTGTTACTTTGACCTGAGAGACTCCTGTGTTTCCATGTGAAATAACACTAAGGATAACACTTAAAGCAAATTTTGACATGGGAAGACAAAATGGGGAAAAACAGCTGCTTTTCTCACTTCACAAGTCTATTGTCTTATTGTTTTACAAATACCAGATGTCAAAATAAATACATCCAGGCAAAATGTAATTTGAAACTAACAAAATGAGTTATTGAATGGAACAGTGGAACAGTGGAACAGAGTTTACTGAATTGAGCATCGATTTGATTATTTTTTGTGTGACTTTTGCTTTGCCATAGTGTGACAAATTAGAGGAAGAAACAATACGAAGTGCCTTGTGTCTTGTGCACCACCGTGAGCCTCTAGTACAGCTTGAGTGCACCTTGGCATAGATTTCTGGAACTCTTGGACGGATGAAGACCATTTCTTCCCCAGTATATTCTCTCATGTGGTGTTGTGGCGATGGTGGTGCAGAAATCTGTCTAAACACTGTAGGTGTTCAGCTGGGTTCATAACTGATGTTTGTTATGTTTCTTTACTGGTCCAAGTAGCTTCTTCCTTTAATTTGTTCCTTGTCTGTTCTGTATATATTGATGCTGGAGAACTATTCCTCCTGATTCTGTGATATTAATTTCAACCATCCATACTAAACAATATCTCCATGGATTCAGAGAGCAATAACTTTCAGATCTGTGTTTATAGCACAGTGTTGGCCTGACTGTGTCTTGTATGGCTGAATGAAATGGAGGTGCCACAGGCAACTAATGTAGTTACCCACAAAGTTATCGTCTGCTTACTGAAAGAAGGCCGAAGCAAGTGTGCAGCAGAGTTTAATGAAATCGGTTTCTATAATATTGATCTTTGATCCAAAACTCTGTTCAGACTGAAGTGCAGCTTCATTTGCACCAATAAAAATATGTATTCACTGTAATGATGTCTTTAATACCTAACTGATGGGGCTAATAACATGATTTTGTGTTAATACTCATAAACATAAACACACACAAACACACACTCACTTCATTTAGCCTGTGCCAGAGGCTCACCATGGGGCTCTGTGGTGCAAAATAATAAAAAGACATTTTCAGTGATTAATACCCTTCTCTTCCAGCCTGTGGAAATCTGACGCCTATACTCAATCATGTCCTGAATCTATTAGAAATTATTGATTTTGCTGGAAAGGCAGAGTGAGAGAGACTGAAAGGTAGAGAGATATAGAGACGATGATATAGACATGGAGACAGAGAGACAGATGAAGACAAACAGCAACAGAAGAGGGGGGAGAGAAACAGACAGCACCAATAAAGTTGTCGTCTCTCATCGGTAATTGGAAAATCTGACGCGAACAAACGTGCCTAACTTTTTTCATAACTATCCTTAAACGCTCTGACAAGTTTCAGCAGAAGTTTGAGGGATGCAGTGAAGTTCATGCAGTGCATTTGGCCTCGGGAGCGAAACATCTCTCATGTGACCCGTTATCTTTGATGTCAACCGTATCCTGTCTGCTGTGGCAGTGACGGATGTGGAAAGACAAGAGCAGAGTGCGGAGATTCGCTTTCAAGGCAAAGCTATTCAGTGAACTCAACAACAGAAGAATGGGTCAGAATTCAGAGTGCTCCCAGACTGACAGGTCTCCTCTCGAATCACAGAAATCAAAGTCACAACATGTCTGGAATCCCCTTTGTCAGAGAGAAGTACTTAAACCTAAAAAAGCCTAAAGCCTTCTTTATAAAAGGTATATATACTGCAGGACCGGTGGGTAAAAGTGTGTCTGTGTGTGTGTGTGTGTGGGTGGGTGGGTGTGTGTGTGTGTTTGTGTGTATTTGGTCGGTGGGTCAACTTTTGACTTTAATTCCTACAGACATCTATGGCATTTCATGGTGAGCTGATGATGTGTGAGCCTGATGCAGTTATCCAATGACTGCACAGCTCTGAAGGGCCCTGTCTTCTGTTTTGGCGCCTGACTGTCCTTACCTCACCAGATACCAGATATCTGCAGATACGTTAGTCAATATCCTGTAATAAGTGAGAGTAAGCCTCAAAACAGCTACTGTTAAGGCTGCTGTGGAGGTCTGGCCCTCCATAGTGAACGGGATGTGGTCATGTGACAAAGACAATAAAAACTCTAGTTGTTGTAAAAAAGAAAAAAAAAAGACCACCAAACATGATGAGGCTACCAGGCATGACATTCCTGCTAATCCTAACTTAAATGTTCAGTGTGTAAGATTTATGGGGATCTATTGGCAGACATTGAATATAATATAATTCATTAATGTGTAATCACCTGAAAATATGAATCATATTCTTGTTAACTTAAAGTGAGTCATACATGTATATCTCATTATATCTACAGAGGGTACAGGCTTTCTTCCTCCACTGCTATGTTGCATCGCCATGTTCCTACAGTAGCCCAGAACAGACAAACTGGCTCTAGATATGGCCTTGTGCATTTTGCAGGAGTTTTGTGGCCATCACATGTCTCAAACTAACGGCGCATGGGTCGAATTCAGCCTGGCATCTATTTTTGGAAGAGCTTGTAAAGAATATAAATTGTACAGTTCTATACTGGAAGTACAATCTCCATAAATTACATGCCCCAGAATGCATCCCAGTTTTGGTAGCCATTCACTGAAGATGTCCAGCTGCTAAATGTCAGTACGCCCGAGATAGAATTTGAAAATCATCTCAGTCTCCAGCAGTAACACTCTCACCATGTGGTTGTAGCTAGTAAAGTTATTAGTAGCAGCCCAGCAACATGCCATAATTTAATTTTTAAGTAAAACACATTTCAGATTTGAAAACTTTCTTATAGGCCTGCTACCTTGCATATTTCATTTTTAATAAACTGTAAAATAGTTGTGCAGTTGAATATATGCTTGCCATTTTTTCGTAAACTTCTGCTTTCAAAGCCAGTTTTTAATTATTAAATTATTACCAAAACCAAAAATAATCAGATGCACACACAATTATGTGATCTGATAACAAGTAGATACGTAGTCTTGTATTTACATCCCGCCCAAGGCAAGGCAACCATAAGGCAAGGCAACCATAATGCTGATGTGACCTGGGATGAAATGAAGGTTGACACCCCTGTACTTGTGTGGAAGGGGAGAGTGAGGGGAGGTGTTTGCAATCTGCAGGCTCACTGCTAGAAGCCACTAAATCTTACAAACTGGTCCTTTAACTCTCCTCTTGTCGCAGATCCTCCCTCCCCACCAGTTGCAGTAATCCTGTTGTTCCCAGCATCTCCCGCATCACCTGGCTCCCTCACCTGATCCCCATCCCTGCAGTAACCTTGTAAAATCAATCAACTGTGCTTCCCTGCATGCTCTGCTTTACTGTCTTCCAGACATCTGCCTGGCTCCTTTCCTAGTCCCTGCTTTTTTCTTTTCTTTTCTTTTCTTTCATGCTTGTCACCAATTCCAGCCTGCCACTCGGACTCTGCCTTTGCCTCTCCCCCTCTGGCCTGGTATTTGTATTTTTGCTTGCTGTCAGTAAACTTTCCTGATTCAAGACAAATCTGTGATTTAAGTTGAGCATTTCATTCCTCACCCATTTACTGAGCTGGACAGTCTGTCAAAATACAGATCTCAAAAACATGTATAGTAGGTCAATTCTCCAGTCAGTACGATGGCGTGGCTTTGAACTGGGGTTGGTCCCTGGGCGCTAAACAGTGGCTGCCCTCTGCTCCGTATAATAGGATGAGTTAAATACAGAGACTAAATCTCAGTGTGCATTGCACTGTATAATTGTGTATGTGACAAGCTGACCTTTACCTTGACCTTATCTCTCTTCCATTGTTGTTCCACTGTTGAGTTTAGGTCCACAATAATAAATCAGAACAGGAGCTCTCTCTGAATTAAACTGTATGTCCACAGTAAAACAACAAGCTGTAAATAACCTTAAATGCGTGATGGATTTCAGGCACACCATAATAGAATATGAATGGGAGAGGCGCCACCTATTTGTCGTGTTTCTAGTGATGCTGGAGGAAGAAATTAGATTATTTAAAATGTTCCCAGAAAGAAGATGTTTTACTTCTCCCTAAACCACAAAGACAAAATGGTGATATCTATTTGGGCACCATTCATCATCTTTGAAAAGCTTTCCATCGTATTGAAAAAAGTAAAGAAAGTGACCAGATGCTTTCTGATATTGTTCTTTAATGAATGTCATGTTATGATTAATCTGTCCAATAAGAACTATTTGTCCATAACAGGTGCATAAGTATTCATATCTGTGATGATCATCTGCAGAAAATGTTGCTACTGTATGCATTTTTATAAATTTCTTGAGTCAGTGTGAATGTAAGTGAAACTGAAATGTGTACAACAGCACACAGGTTCTTGTGTTCTCAGCGAGCTGATTCAGGGAATGATTTCTTTTTTGTTTGGGGGGCAATTGATCTTTTCTGTCACAATAGGTCTGTTAAGCCAAGACAGAAACAAAAACAGGTAAACTGGAAACAATGCGCCTCAGGCCCACATGTGTCTCATGACATGACATTGTAAACAAATTGCAGGTGATGGTGCAGCAGTGAATAGACACTGCAGTGCTTTCTTTTGGTCACAGTTCACCCATATTATCTGTGACAACAAGTAAATTTTGTTTAAGTACTGCTTTCATGTGTACACACCTATTTCAGTGTGGTGACATTTCCAAGAAAAAGGATGGTTTTCTTTTCATATGATCCTGTTAAATGTATTTCTTAAACGCCTGTGGTCATTACCTTTAAAGGCCATCTTATGGCCCTAAATTACTACTCCAGCTGGGCCTATTTTGCCCTGCAGTTTCATTTGTAAATTGCTTTTCCATTTAATTCGACAATTCAAATCACTTGAGCAAGTAATTTGATACAAAGTTGACTAAATTCTGCTGTCATTTGTAATAACAGGTTGCTGGATTTAGACACTGTGATTCACATGGTGAATTTTGTTGTCGTAGGACTTGATGCTTTGTTCGTGATGTCTCAGAACAAGATGATTTTTCTTTAGTCATCAAGTTGTAGAAATTGAATTGTTAAAAATCAGCTCTGCCACAGAGGATATGTTTTGATCCCTATTAAATTATAAAAGGATTTTTCTGAAATATTGTGGACAAGTCGGCCTTGGGCCAAGAAACAATTGATTCATTTGTGGTGGTGAACTGGAACTCAAATTTCCTCTAGTGCATAACACGACATATTGATTTTAAGCCATAACAATGAAATATACAAATGTTAAGATTTGATTCCAGATCCTAGGAATAGTTACTTTAAGTTACTTTAATTTCTGATTAATATGACAACATAGAGACTGAACTCTGACTCTAAGTTGTCCAACATAGTTAAGTATGATGATGAGGTTAATATTTACAGCTTGTGGGACCTGACATCACCCATATCAACACCATTCAGACTGACCAAGAGCATGGTGTCTAAAGTCTGTAAAAGGAGTTGCCCAGGTATAAACCAAAACCTTGACTGGAATGGTGTGCCGTCTAGCATCCATGATGTATCTTACAACCCAGATCATCAGAATATTCACTTAAATTTTTTGCACATAAAGTACCTTACCCCTGTCATACTCCATTGCATGAGAAGGATAGAGGGATTTCAATGATCCTGTCTGTGACTTGTGCTCAATAAAGGCTCAGGGAACTTCTCCTCATATGTTTTGGGAATCTCATTGTTTTAGACAATTCTGTAACACAAAGTTGCTTTCAAATTGTCCGATTTGATACATGAACCACTGCTTCCAGCTGTGTGTGCTTTGATTCTAAATGATCTGTCAGTTGTTAATCTTTCCAGACTCACAAACGGTGTCATTTTGCTGGAATGACAGCAGTGAAAAAAATATTGCAACCTGCTAAAAATGCCTCATGCTATTACTATTAGAAATGGTTTCTTCTCCTTTCTAGGTGTCATATACATGGAGCTCTCAGCAGTTCAAATTAATAGTGTCAATGAATGCACGTTAAATGCCTGGAGCAGTACCACTGAATCCTTGAAAAACATTCTGTAAGGTCAATATATTGCCTCTAGCATTCTTAATCCAGAATGCTTACGTGTTTATTTCTCTCTGTTTTGTCAGTGTGTTCGATGTATGTGCAAGTGTGTTGTGTAATACAGTTATGCACTTTTTTTTTAGTATTATTTCCTTACTTTGTTTATCCCCTATCTATTTTTTGAGAGTTTAAGTAATCCAGTGATAGTTGTCTTTAGATCCAGGAGTATATCGCAAACAGCTACTTACTAATTTGCCAAACTTTTAATGGTGCCAAATGGTGCATTACAGCAAAGAGTGTTGGGTGGGGTGCAGTTGTATTGATTTTGTCTGAGGGAGGGCCCACAGTGTCAGACTATGAAAACCCCTGTCTTAATATAATGTAGTTGAGTGTGCCTTCTGATATTTATCATTCAGTCACGTACAGCCACTGCAGATGGTTGGAGACTTCCCAACATGTTAATTCGGAGCTCTCCTGAATGGTAATGATCTATTATTACTAGTAATAGTAAGATACCCAGCAGGTTGAATATCTGGACCTGTCTGTGAGTCCAAACCTTGTGGTGGGATATTTGTTTTGACCAGCAACAACCTAAAGCCAATTAAAGCACAAGATTGAGGGTGAGGGAAATATTAGGAAAGGGGTCAAAACCATGGACCAAACTTCCAGGTCAGAAAAGTGAAGCCAATGCAGAAGTGCCTTAAATAAATAAGTATGTCGCCCACCAGCCTCAAAAATAATTCAGATGGCAACCTCTGTAATGCCAAAATGGTAGTCCACAAACTAGTAGGTGCTAACTAATAGTTCACACCTTTCTTGTGTAATGTGATAACCACAACTTCAGAATACCCCATTATGAGACAGACAGTCATGTAAAGTGATGTGTAGAGCAGTCTGACAACTGTAGAAGTCGTATAGCGTCTGTGTGCCATGATGGAGAAGTAATGGTGTACATTGGATTCATTTCACCCACAGTATGGCTAATGAGTTTGTAACTGAAGGCGCCGACACCTTTGAACTTTGATTAAGAGAAGATAGTCATCCACACAGCTGCCGTACTCCATCCCCTCTATTGTTGGTTGAATGTCACCTCCTCTAATTAGCCCCTGGGTTGGAAACCAGCCATCTATTTTCCTTCGAACCTGCTGTCCAAGAGGGAGACCAGATGTTTCTCACAGTATGATTAAGTCATGAATCTTGGTTTTTGTGAGACTACATGGAGTGTCCTCTAAGTTTTTCGTCGCTATATTTTCTTTTACCGAGATGCCAGAGCTGGCATCGTTGCCAAGATAGTTTCTGATTTGTTGTACTACAACATAACAGGGGCAGGTCAAAGGAAAAAGAAAACTAGAGCAGTGTAAACGTTTAACCCACCCCATGATTCCACATTGTAGCGGGCAGAAAAAGAGTGATGAGAAACAATTTGATTATAATAACAGTGTAATTGGTCATCAGACAGTCACTCTCGGTGGCAATTGATCATCAGCCAATCACACTGATTACTGATTTTAAGATCCACCGAGGCAGCGGGTTATCATTGTGGATACAAAGGACCAAACAATCCTGCAAATATAGATTCTCCTCAGTCCTCCCTTCATCTGTTCTCTACAAAACTAGCTTCTGACGAAATGGAACTGTAGGTTATCTCATTATCATCATTTCATTTGACTTAATCCTTAATCTTAAGTACCCTGTGGAGTTTTAAACCATTATTAGCACTGAACAATGTTTTTTTTCTGACGGGGTTTAGATTGTATTGCGCATGAGGATGTTCATGCTTGTGCGTGGACACATGGGCGATTAAATGCACATTCCTGCCACTGGTTTCATGTTACAATGATCAATATTCAAAGACAGTAACAAGCAAGAAAAGGCAGTGATGCAACAAATTATTAAAACTATTTTTTAAATCTTTTTTTTTTTAATCTTTGTTTTATGTGGATGGAAATGGATTGGATGTGGAAGTGCCAAAAACAGTTGTTTGAATGGCCACTTAAAGCTAGGCCTGAATCTTCTAAGTTGAACAGATTTGGTGGCTCAATATGAAGATTCAGTGATTAATTTCTTTTTTTTTTCAGTTCAGCAGCTCACTAAGTTCTTATATCAGCCTACATGAGTGTGTTTTACCACTAAGATTCATGTTTTATTGCCTTTCTTTGTCACTTGTGGTCTGAAAAATCAGATTTCCAAACAGTTAAAAAGTTACAGTGTCTGTTTTCATGCTCGAAGCTCAGATCTAGAATCCCAGCACACTGTGGAGTTTACAGCACTGCACGTCACCTGCCCTGCACGCTCCGTGGTGCGCTGGAGTACCTGCAGTATTTGACAAGGTGTCACCTGCACTCCATTTCTATCTCTGTTCTCCGCTTCCATCACATTAGTTTTGTGGTTTATGGTGATTTTTAAGCTCCATCTGTCCATAACTTTACAGCTTGTCATGCTGTTGCATTGATATGTGTGTAATGACACAGCTTAATTCGGCCCGCCTCCGCTCCACCCACACACCTCTTTGCCCATTTTTGGATTAGCTGAGTCAGGCGCTGCCAAGATGGCCTGAGCCGCCCCACTGTATGCTTCGCAGTGGCTCTTCAGAAACCTATGGGTGGTGTCACAGAAACTGCATCCATGTTTTATACAGTCTGTGGATCAAAGAATACAAAATGTGTTTTAGTAAAGGCACTGAATGTAAACATAACTTTTGTTTGTTTACTATGAAACTCCACAAGGCAACCTACTTTTCAGGTGAGACATTCCTTCCTACATTACAAACTTTTATTCCCTCAAGGACAAAACAAACAAACATTCTTAAGGATAGTGTGTCCAGTACTGTAGTGTGTGTTGTGCAGAGATAAACATATGCCTATATTATCCCCAAACTTTCATCTGAGCAGGCCACAGCCTCACACTCAGACAGACAGACACACACACACACACACACACACATGCACACTGACATTTATTCATTGACATTTAAATAAATCTGGCCTCGGGGTCTCAGAGAATATTTGGATCCATAAAGAAAAACCCCAAATGGCAACTGTCATTTACTTACAAAAGTAAAATTGTCAAACAGCTCTGACAGTATGAAGGAGATCCATATTTTTTGCCACGGTCTACAAAGTATTAGAAACCACAACAGATGTCGACTAATTGACAAGCCATCTGCATCAAAGGAAATCTTATTTATAGTGAGATGTGTTTGACAATGAATGACAGCTTAATGAGTGATAGGAGGAGCTGTGCAGTTCATGTTGGTGCTCTTTTTAGATCAGATAGCCAGACTTTTCGATCTGCATTTCCCATAGTCTGTTGGTGGGATTTCACAAGTGTCAGAGCCAGATGGTGTGTGTGTGTGTGTGTGTGTGTGTGTGTTTGTGTGCCTGGTTGTATGTTTTAAGCAGAATAGAACAGGTGTGCCTCTCCATAGTCTCTGCAATATTCAATAACTGCAAATTAACATTCATCAACATACACATGAAAGCCACAGCAGAGTAGTACTCTGAAATGCTCTTGTTACCTAATCCACCCCTCCTCCTCTCTCTTTGTTAACAGCTCTCCTGGTGTGTAAATACCAGCCTGGTGATTAATGGTAGGATGTAGGTCCTGTTGTGTCTCTGTCACATCATCCATCATACAGTCCAGGATGACCAATAGCAACGACAAGATGAATGGGCCTGATAAAGCGGGTCTGCTGGCCTCTTACTATGCTATAACTGTTCACCTTTTTGTTATTAGTTACACCTCTCCAACTGGACACTGTTTACTGCACAACTCTGGCTAACATGTGACTCAAAAAAACCCACAAAGAATAGGTTCTGTTTTGTCAACTGGGACTCTAGTTGTTGTGCCTTTGTCTAAAAAAAACAATAAGTTTGTCATTTGTATTACTGCATTATCACAGATGAAATAGATGAGCAGTTAACTTCTGTGCCCGATTATGGTAAAGTTAAAGGCTAACATTTTAGTGATAATACAATCATACGGAGCACAGCAGGCAGCTATAGTACAGCATCCAGAGACAGTTATAAGCCTGCATCTTGGTCAGGGTTATGTAGATGTTTAAAATATGTTGCTGGGGGACCTGAAAAAGCCACATGTATAGTCACATCTTGAATCAGCCAGTGTTAGCAAAATGCTAGCTAATTAGCTAGCTAATTTAAATCAGTCGTTAGCTAGCTTGTTACATCCGATACCTAATGTTAGCAAAGCACTGACATGTACGGCAAAATGAAGGGCACTGCAAGTACCTGGATGTTGTAAGTACCACTGTACTGTTGTTGGATTGAAGCCACAAATACATTTATTTGATTAAGTTTGTAAAGATTTGGTACTGCGAATCAAACATATATCAGCATACTGTTGTGTTTTCAGGGGGTAGGAGGAATGAGGCCCGGCCCATTGTCAGTGGACATTATAGCGTATTTTTAGCCTCTCGAGAAATAGAGGGCTAACAAACGCAAATTAAAGTAAAAGGCTGTTCATTTTGAATGAAGTGAAATTGAACACAAATGAATGAAAAAGCCAATAGATGTTTTGGCGGGTGGCAGGAAAGCTCTGGACGGCTTCAGTTCAACCATGAGGAAGAAGCTGGAATTAGCATTTCCGGTAAGAGCAGAGCAGCCGTCCTCTACCCTGTCAAAATTTGCATGTTAGGCAAGTGAGCATATAGTTTGCAAAGACACATGACAGTGTATTAATGGAATTTGAATTGAGACACAGCTACTAACTAACTAGCTAGCTAATCTACATCAATCATTAGGTAGCTAGTGACATCTGACTGCTAAAGTTAGCAAAATGGTAGCTAACTAGTGAGCTAATCTACATAAATAATTAGCTAGCTAGTTAGCTATTCTTTTGTTAACTTTAGCCAACTTATATGACAGTATGTCACTTTTACAGGTCCCCCAGCTACATCTTCAACCATTCAACCATCTTCAAAATTTGGTTAGACGAGCTTTAAGAGCCAAGTACACAACATATCTAGGTCCAGAAAACAGGAAAGGAGGAAGTTCTGCCAGGTATCAAGCTTGCTCAACTGTTATTGGAGCACAGTGCAAAAAGGGGTGGGACTTAGGAAGGATCAGCTGGCATGAACACAAACACATACACACACTTGACCTCCATGCATCAGCCTCCTAGGGTGAAAACTCTGGCTAGCAAAGTGTTGGGAAATTTTTGTGGATGGACTGGCTGACAGAGCAACCTATAGAGCTGCTAGTCACAGCTGAAATAAAGTCCTGTTCAGATCTGTTTTTCACTCTTTTGCTTGAAGGAGTGCCAACTTTTCAGGCAGGAGTTTTTTTTTGTTCCGTGCCCAAGTTCAAATGGCATTGTTCTCACCTGCCAAAATGAACCAAACAAAAGAAATAAATGCTCCACAGTGTGACTGAACTGCTGTAGACATGACTGGTGTGAACATGCCCTCAGGGTGCTACAAGGAAGCACAGTGTAATCAGAGAGCCAACACATTACATCTGGAGCTGAATCCACATACCTCAAGGGCATGCCCTGCCCTTTCTGAAAGGCTGTGCTTTGCTTTTTGGCTCTCAAGTTCACAGGCCCGGCCTGGTCATCACCCGGACTCTTCTCCCTGCTGGTCTCCGGTGGTAAACTGACCTTCTCACTAGTTGAGAGAGCAGAGTCATACCATTTCTTTGATTGTAGGCGGAAAAAGTCAGAGGTAATGCACCCTAATGTTCACCTCTGCAAGCTAACTGATCCCTCTATCATAGTTGGAAATAGTTCCTTTTGTTTCTTTATACCATATTTAATACTGCTACACCTAAATTAGTGCAAATACGCAGGTTTTTTTTTAACCAGCCTAAACCCACTAAAAATAGGCAGTTATCCCATTTCCCACTGCCAGTAGATGAGTTCGCCTTTCTGTTTTTTTTTTCCTCATGTGCGCTGGGAAGCCAAGACTCAACTCATGTCTGTGCAGGAGAGCACAGCAAAATGTGCCTGTAAGCGTGTATGTGTGTTCAGCTCTCAGTTCTTTTATAGTTTGTAACTGCTTCTCTTTAGTTGGAAGTTTAGTTATTGTCCCGTGACCCTGTTTGTACTTTAAGGTAGTTGATTTATTTCACTGTTTCTTATTCCACAGCTGGATAGGAGTCTTTTTAAGTTACTGATGTTGAAAACCCAACATTTCTCAGTTATGCTGCTTTAGAATAAAAGCTTTTAGATAACAAAATACCAGAAGAATTTCATTTTTTAAAGATTTGCTTGATGAGTGCATCATCAGTAAATGGGTGCAAACTCAGCCTTGTCAAACAGAGTCAGGCCAAGTAGCACATGTGTATGGAAGTGGAGCAAAATAGCCACAGCAATTACCACTGGAAAGAACAAGCCTTCATTGCATACAGTGAATGCTACGTGTGGGAATGAATGCTGGATGAATGCTATTGGAAATGGTACACCCCTCCCCATTAAGACAAAAGCCAGATGTTAGTGGCTTAAATAAAAGTACAGTAATGGTTACTGTTTACACTTCAGTTATCTTATTTTCCCTCTTAACTCTTTTCTCACTTGTTCTTTATATATACCCTTACTCTGCTGTTGGACTGACTGCAAGGCGCTCCAAATGAGAACACGACTGAGAAGGTCATTCACTCAGCTGTCATAGAACAGATAAGATCCATGGGAAATGTAGCATGAATGCCATAAACCTCATCTTTATGTGTCATAGATCACACAGTAGTAATCTGTACAGAAGAGGCCTGTATGTTATATAATGTCTGAGAAAATTCACTATTCAGATGAGCAGTGAATGTCATCCTGCTGCTCAGAGAATTTCCTTCAAGTAGTCAATCTTCCCTGGATTAGTATTACCTAGAGTCCCTGCATGATTTGTAATAATTGGTGATCTTAACCTCCATGTGAACCTGCTGAGTTTTTAAATTGCAAAGTAAAAAATCCATTGCAGATGTCCAATATATTTCACCAAACACAAGGGTCATCAAAATATCAAGGCTGCTGTGAAAATTATTAATAAGGGCTTTGAAGGAATTTTAGCTTCAAATTCAGGATTCGCATGATGTCCCTGGGTAATTCTGGTCCAGTGTGAACAAGGCCATAGTCCAGCGAATCAGAGCAAGTCTCATTGGGGTCTGAGGTTCAGCTAAGTCCGCTGACGTTCCCGGGGGTCATCTACACAGAGCCGGCTGAGCTGGCGGATCCTGGCCGCTCTGCTTGACCTCCCGGCAGTCTGAAGTAATTGGCAGTCGGAAATCTCACCTCTCATCTCCAATAGGATGTGTATGTGCTCAGCATAAAAATAACATCTCTTCCATTTACACTTCAGAACACCGGCTTGTGGTGTCATTGAGCTTTTCCAGGGGAGAAAAAGAAAGTCGAGGGTATAGGTGAGTTCATTGTCTTGTATTTGTCTCTACTTAGGCGATCGATTGTGTGTTAAAAAGATAATCATAGTGAGTATTTTATGGTCCTTACCACTGGAGATTCATGTGCATGTCTGAGGAACTTGACTTTATGAGGTGTGAGATGTCCCAGTTTTATAGTGACCCGTAGGTACAACAGTTTGAACAATCTGTCAATATCTTTTTTTTTATATTGTATAAATCTTAACTACTTCGGTAGCCTTTACTTAAAAGAAAAGAGATTAAATGCACAGTAAATGCAGAAAGCAATTCTCCCTCCAAAGACAAAAGATGTTATATGATGATGTTGTGAAGTAGCATGGAACTATGGGAGCTGTTTTCTTCATTGTTTAACAACCACCAAGCTAATGAAAATTCAAATGACATGACTCGTGTCATGTTCATGGACAAGGTGATATTAACGTTTTATTCATGCTACCTTTATTCACTCCCTTCCTCACTCTGAAGTATCAAATGTATTCCATGTTTTTTTTAACAGAAGTTATAGCAACTAGCTAGCAACAGCTACCAAGAAATGCACCATTACCTTGAATAAATTACAGACTTTTCTGCATTTAAAGATTGTTGGAAACAATTGGAATATTGTAATCTTACAGATGTTACAGATTATAGCTTTAAAGAAGCAATTATTCAGTGACAATATCTTTCCTGTAACACTCCTGTATTTTCCAAAGCATGTTCGCATGATGACCGTATCATGTTAGGATTCAGTGCATAGATGCGTAATAGAACTGGATATGGCCACTCAGTCTTGCTTCCAATTTTTCCCAGTGGCCACTTGTAGCTTTGCGTGAAAAAGTCCCCTCCAGCCAAGAAAGCATCTTCCTTTTTTATTTTATAGAGAGGCGTCTGCTGACTGGACACCTCCAACTGCATCGAAGTCACCTACAACTCTTCCTGTTATGAATTTTTGATTCATGGGGGTTTTATATTTGTGACATCATCACAATGTAAACTCTATGAGAAGAGCGGGAGACTACAGTGGACTACATAAAACGGAAGTAAACCCAGAAGCCAAAAACCTTTTTTAGTGTATGCACTAGGCAAGCAATCAGCGTCATGTTTGGGTCGGAATCCAGTTTGTTAATGTTTAGCTTGTCATTAGTTTTTGGGCATTGGTTCAATTTCTTTTCACACAGAGAAAAATCCTGGGATGCAGGTCCAAGACAGGAAGAATGTCCTGTTCTCTGGACTAGCATATAGTGGTATATTTCTGTGAGAGAATCAGTACTATGCACGTTAACATGGAGCAACAGTAGAGTTGGCGTTTCCTCATAACTGTAGCAATTATCTAGGCCAGGGGTTCCCAAATGGTGTACCGTGGCACACTGGTGTGTTGTGAGACAAGTCCTGGTGTGCTTTGGGGATTCGTAACAACCACCAATTACAACATACTACATACTACACAAAATGTTAGGAATACATTTTTAATTTACTAAATCAGTACTTTGTACGTGCTCATTTCCCAGTACAGCGGCAAATTACAAACACTAAATAAATTCCTTTAAAAACCTTGTGTCAAAGCGAACCCCAGTTTTAGCAATGATGCAGTTGACAGCTAGCATCAGCCACACCGTAGCCAGGGAGCACATTGTATTTGCTCAGTTACGTTGCTGCTTTGATGTAATTTTTGTCAAATTAGTCAATAAAAAGAAACATTTACAGAGCGATGATGATAATAGTGTTATAGGTGTTATTTTACATGGATAGGTGTACCTTTAGACTTTGGCTTGGCTTTTGATGTAAAACTACTTTTCTAGGCAATAAACCTGCAAATTGTACTTGAAATATCTTGGAAATACTTTACCGCTTCAACATACCTGCTGCCTTCAGAGAAGCTCAAATTTGTATTATACACTTGGTAGCCGGGTCGTATGGTGTTCCCACCACAAACAAACCGCTCCAGAGTACATTTGGGACAGCACCAAGACCACTTCCTCTCCAGGCAGTGGTGGACAGTAGTGAAGTACATTTACTTGAGTACTGTACTTAAGTACATTTTTTGAGTATCTGTACTTTACTTGAGTATTTGTTTTTTTTGGAAACTTCTGACTTTCATTCCACTACACTTCAAAGATAAATATTGTACTTTTGACTCCACTACATTTCTAGGAAGGTTGTTGTTACTTTTTGACTGAGCTTTGAAGTCAGCTGTTGCTGTTTTTTCTTTTCTAAAATGCAATTGGTCACATGCTGTGTTCCCCACAGAAGGAAACCAATCACAGTAGCTCCTCTCAAATGGGACTGATGTAAAAGTGGAAATACATCATCCAGGTGCTCTATAACAAGAACAAGCAACCTCTCCCTCTTTCATTCAAACAAAAAGCGGTAATGGTGACGGCAGGAGAAAGACAAAATTAAATTTTAAGATGTTATCATAATTATTAATTATTCCAGGTAGCTTTTAAAGTTGGATTGTTTTTATTGGGGTGAAAAATACAGCATAATTAATGTATATACTGCCTCTGAAGCCAGAAAGAAATCTCAGTTATTTAACAGACACAGAGAACTTCTTACAGTTATCTTCAATCTGATTTTATGATGTGATTTTAATACATCAGAAAACAACAACAGCTGTCCTTTTTGTTTTTGATTATATTTCTATGTTGAAGTTTTTATAGGTGTTTCTATAGGCTTTGTGTAGCAGAGTGGTTCTACAAGCAGGTCAGTGCATCATTAGATGGTTTCAGAGAGTTACAAGCTTCTGTAAATGCATCATGAAAACAATACAGCATGTATTGATATTAGAAAATGTACTTTGTAATTTGTACTTTTGAATACTTAAGTATTTTTATTAAAAACATTTACTTTTCAATACTTAAGTATTTTTAAAAGCAAGAACCCTAGTACTTTAACTCAAGTAAAATTTTGACTGAGCAACTTTCACTTGTAGTTGAGTAATATTTGACCAGGAGTATCTATACTTTGACTCAAGTACTGGGGTTAAGTACTTTGTCCACCACTGTCTCCAGGCTACCAGTGCAGTTGTTTTAGTTATTGTGTTCACACCTGCCCAAACAAATCACACCAAGGGGGAAAATGAACCAAAGTGATTTAACCGCAATAAAAAGCACGGATGTAAAAATACCCTTAGAGATAGTTTATCATGAAGTGAGTGACAACTGAAAAATTTGATATGCTGGTGGTCTAAGATGATTAAGATGTCATTAGGATTCATTCTCTGCGTATCATGAATGTCTGCACTAAATTTAATGGAAATAAATCCTACAGTTATCAAGATATTTGCTCTCATCCAGCCAAAGTTTTGGACTAGTAGACTTACCAACTGCATTAGAACTGCACAATTGTGGCTAAAATGAAGCAACATCAGTAGTTTCAGCAAATGTTGAATAATGACATTGTATTTGCAGTGTCGTTAAAAGACCTCTTGTTGGTTGAAATACTGTGACATATCTCTGCAGAAGAAGCACCAATCAAATGTCTGACTTTGAGATGGAGGATGATTGTTCCCTTCCCTTTACAGTTCATGTTGGTTTCTTTTAACCATCACCATGATGGTCCCCAAATAATCAAATCATTATTCTAACTTTTACTGGTATGCCCTGCTTCATAAGCTGAAAAACGTTCACGCCCCACCTCCACCCCACAACCATTAGATCTGTCAATCATTAACAATGTTATGGGAAGCAACTGATAAAAAAAGATCGAAACTAAACTTTAGTGAAATACAGGTGAAGACAAAAGTATCAAATTGTTGTTTGTGTATTTCCCCTAAATAAATGATCCTTTCAGATTCGTTTCACTCTACATTCCCCCCTGGTCATCTGCATCCTCCAGTTTGGGAACCATGTATCAATCATTTTTATGCCTAAACCAAACCAAACCTCAAACCTCCCCTCCCAGAAAATGTTTTATTAAAAAGATTTATTTTTTGTTGTTTTTTGTTTCACACCTATTAAGGATCCGTTATAAAAGGGATTATTTTCAGCTCCTCTCAATACTAAATAGAAATCAATAAAGAAAACTAAACCTGACTTATTCCTACTCCTACAACATCACAAATGATGGCCTATGTCACAATTGCAACACTGAAGGGATATACTGTGTTTGTAGCGGGTATGAGTAAATGTTATTGCAAACACTTCAAAATTACATTTTACAGATCAGTGCATTATTTTAACATGTTAAAAACACACTGTCTAAGTTCTGCCAGTAGGAGTCTCTCACGTTAAAACAAAAGCAAATAATAAAAGTAAATAAACCATTCATTTTTGGGGTTATTAGAAACATTTGGAATAATCATAGTACACAACTCAACAAAATATCTATCATAAATACAGAGTTATTAGACATTTTAATGCAGAAATTTTACATACCATTGCTTTTAAAGGAAAAGTTTAGCATTGAGGGAAATTTTTGTATTTGATTATTTTCTGAGAGCTAAATGATAACATTTATATTGCTCTCATAAATGTACATTGTTTGGAGCTGGAGAAACTTCATGTGGACAAAATCATGCATGGATTATGATCCACAGGTTCCCGATCTCTGTTCTGGGCGGTATGTGTGCACACCTATAATACATGTTACAAAGACATGCAGCCGGTCCAACACACACCTTCACATATGACCGAGCAGCTTTCTTTGCTGTTTATTTATTCAGTTAAGCCATGTCTCTCTCACAGGGTGACCTTGTCGCTTTCACATCTGTCTCATTTCATCTCTGCCATCACACCTTTCATATTTTCACACAGAGGGACCACTGAACTATTCACTCTGCACCTTTTCCTCCAACCTCCAACACACACACACACACACACACACACACACACACACACACACACACACACACAGACACACACACACACACACACACACACACACACACACCCTGAAAGAGAGTAGAACCCCATTTCCAATGACACATCTCAGTTTGCAGTATGCATGACCAACCTTGCCATTATCTCAACGCAGAAATAATTTGAGTGTCAGATGTTTCGTCAGGGAGCAGAAATTATTCACCCTGTCATAGACGATGGAGTTCAGATGGGTGTTGCGGAGGGATGTTAAATTTAGTCCCTGTATGAAAATTACAGTGGTGATGGGGGAGAGATCTGACCAGGAAAATGAGGCTTGTGACTTATGGTCGTACAGATCAGCTTTTTAAAATGTGATGTGTTATCCCAGTTTCAAGATCGTTACAGCAAAGTCCTATTATCTCTGCTAATGACCTCATCATTCAAAGTGAACAAGCTTTATTCACTCCCCTCCAGATTCACAGAACAAAAGGCCAGACTGGGGGGGAGAGCTGAGTGTTTTTTTTTTTTTGTTTTTTTTTTTACGACAAGCCCACAGGAAATCATCGACCACTCACTGCTACTTCTCGAGTGCTATTGAGTGGAAGTTGAAGAAGTTCACCGCACAGTTACACAATCTGTTTCTTTTCAGCTTGCCTCAGCTGGAATGATGGAGTAGAAAAGATATTTCATCAATTGAAACTTAAGAAAATGGTCACTTTGAGAAAAACTCCCTCTAGACAAAAATGTCCTGACAAGAAACATCACACTAGGAAAGTAGGATTTATAAATGGCAATTATTGTACAAGCCTCCATTTCTGGTGCTCCTACATATCATCCTGACTGACTACTGACAATTCTCTGGGTAGTTTGCCAGATGGGCAGCATTATTGGGGAAGCTGGTTTCCTTGAACCAATGGTTCAATCGATCACACAAAATACTGAATTCTGACCTTAGTTTTGGTACCGAGGGAAATGTGCGGTGCAGAAAACTGAAAAATATCTTTCCAGATGCAGGGTTAAAGGCTGGAGAAATTTAACAGAATAAACTAGACAGCTTGACTTTCACTTTGCGCCCACCTACAGGTTCTGTGATTGACAAGTGCATTAAACCCTCAGCAATCAAACAACAGGCTCCATCAGCTGTTGGCTCAGCGTGATGGAGAACAAAAAGGCTGCGATATCTGATTAGACTGAATGACACCACAGCACAGGTTAGCCGGCACACCAGGGACAGCCTGTTTACAAAGCTGCGGCCGCAACGTCGTAACCTGACTATAGCAACATTACAGTCAGCCAAAACAATGGTCTAAGACAGCTCTGAGGGCATCAATATTTAACCAAGGAGGCAGCCAGACAGAAAGCGCTTGTCCTGGTTTATCTCTCACCGGGGAGCTCAGGCACTCCAGCAAGCTAACTGCATTACATTACTATGCAGGGGTGTAATTTACACCTTATTCCTTTGACAGCACTCAAGGAGGAGAGAGTGCATGTGCCCAGACGTGCCCAGACATGCCTTTTGAACCAAAAGTGCCACAAAGGCAACACTCTACTTAGCTCTTATCAGTGGCATGAGGTAGTTACAGACGGGCCCAATTCCAAGCTTTCGTAACGGGCCCTGCTACATGTTAGTTGCTCGTTATGAAGCATGTACCGGGGCAGATTTTGTCGTTCTGGGGCCTAAGGCAAACACAGGCAGGAGGCCCTCCACATCCATCCATTTTCAATCCTTGAATAAATCATTTATGGAAATAAACTTGTATAAATGGTGGCGTCCTGAGGATAAATTTAGGAGTCTCACAGCTATAGGTGATATAGCTGAAAAGTCTATCACAATAGTTATAGTTGTTCATTCATCCATATTCAGCAGCATAGCGTCCCTCTCCTCAGCAACACTTCCCAGCTGCTCCACCTTCGCTGGCTCCATTCAGTGCAGAAGGGAAACAGTTCTACTCCAAGTTTCCTCCGTATGTCCAAGTCCCTCTCCCTCTAGATAGTTATCATACTTTAAAAAATCCAAAAAAACACACCAGCAAGCTGGCCTGCCCATTCTAATCTGCGCTAATTTGCAAGCTGTTGTCTCATATGTCACTCAGTGGTGTTTCTCACTTGTCAATGGGGCAACAGAAAAACACACCTGTGAAATGATTGGCTGTTGGTGTGTCAGTGTTGACACCAAGAGATATGTAAGTACACACGAGGTGTGTCTGTAAAATGATTGGCTGTTTGCATGTCACTCGAGGCTCGCTGATGTGCTTTCATGATTGGTTGTATTCAGTGTATTCTATCAGATATTTTGTCAAAGTACTTATGACATGTCTATCACCGATAGATATCGCTATTGTTTTTTTTCACCCAGGCCTACTTACAGCCTCAGGAAAGAAGCGGTTCTGAAGTCTGGTCTTTTGCCAGATGGCAGAGGTGTGAAGAGGCTGAGGCTGGGGTGGATATTGTCTTTTATGATCCCCCTGCTTTCTTTGTTTTTCAGCACCACTGGGGTACCTTTTTCTTTTTTTTTTTTTTGATGGAAAATATCTGTACACCATGTAAAGCCATTTATTTACACGAATTGGCAACTGTCCTGCTGAACCGTTTCAGTAGATGCACAGTAAGATCCCTGAATAGTCCATGTTAGTTGGGAGGCTATGAGACACTCATTAAGCATTCTGATGCCATTTTATCAAATGATTTTTAGAAAAAGATAATTAATTATTGAAAAGTTAAAAAAAAAAGCTTAACCATAGGTGTGTGTGCGTGTGCCTTATTACCATAATACCATACCTATATGTATTTTCCCAACAATGTGTTTATTTCGTACATTTAAATTAATTATTAGGCTATTGCAGCAGAAAAGTGGAGAGGTAAAAGAGAAAGCTATCAGAACCATGTCAATCAAAGAGGAGCAGTATGGTGCTGAAAATGATTGCTGGCTTTAACAAAAGGCATTTTTGGTGTAATAACCACACAGGTGCACTCCTACTTGATATAAAGACAAGATATGATCATAAAATAAAGCTTATAGCACATGACAAAACAAAAGAGAGCTGCAATATTTAACAAAAAACAACACTGTGTCCCAAAAGCTGGCCAGCTACACACAGTCTGCATAAACCCCATAAAATGACCAGAATGTCAGTCATCAGGTCAGATAAAATTACCTTAATATACCATCTTATTATTCACGACAAGCAGCGCACACATTGGCTTCACCCATCTGAGAAACATATACACAATGAAACCTACCTGTTAAAAAGGAGCGCGGCAGCTCATCAGATATCTCAGATCCCCTTAAAAAAAAAGCATTTGTACTCCCCTTTTTGAAAGGCACTTGACAAGCCTTGTGAATTCCTAGAAAATGTATTTAATAGTCAAAAGCTTGTCAGTTTTGACAGGTTTTGCACCGAAACTAGCTATCATTGTATTGTTTTGTCACTTGATCAAATGGATACATATTACCCAGCAGTCATTGTTGCGTATCTGTATGACAAAAGTACTAGAGAAAATAAGAAATTATTCATTTAATTTAATAGATTGTCATAGCTCATTCAGAGTTTTTATAGCTTATAGATTTTAGAATAAGCCCATCATTTTGTTATAGACTGCTCCTGACAATTTTACTAAAAATTAATGGAAACCATGATATTAAGGGGCATGTATACCAAATTGCTAGTTCAAATTAACACAAGTTCTGCTGACAACACAATGTTGGAGCGTCTGTTCCCTCTACAGGCCCCCGACCCTATGGGCCCCAGTGCAGTTGCCCCTGGCTCAAGCCAAACTCCCAGGTGTGTGGAATATTATAAAAAATAACTCTCAAACTGTTGAAGCACTGTGGATTAATACTGTATGAATTCACAGCTGGTGATCGTTATAACAGACCTGTAATGCTTTTTTCACTGTTTTACAACATTGTACTGCCGAATGTTAAAAGACCTTGAAATCAGGACACAGACATGCTGTAATATGCCTCTGTAATATTTCATGATCAATAGCCTCAGGGTGCCTTGTCTAAATGAGATGTTTACTTTTCAAATGGAATCTGAAATGCAAAGTAATTCATTATGCAAACATGCTGACTCTTGGTGTTTCGTTCGCGTAGATAAGCTCCCTTAAAGTGGATCTCTTGTAAATGTCAGCGAGGAAGCTTTGCAGAATACGAGCACTGCTACAGTAAGTGATTTCCGTTTGCAGTGTAGAGGAGCTTAGATCACAGAGCACTGAGTATGCGAGAGCTGTATATTTTTGTGAATATACTGTACCTGGATGTGCATTTTCTGAGGTTACTGATTAGATTTCCTCTGGTGCCTAAATGGAACAATTATGTGTAAATGTATGTGAGGCACGTTCGGTGTTCAGAGGCACACTGGCAGATTCAAGTGTGCTGATGGATTTAAAGTCCTGCTTAATTGGATGGAGAGAATTGATGGTCTTCTCCTCTCTCTCCATCAGTGAGTGGGTAGTGCTAAACAACCTGAGCTGCTCTCTCTCTCTCTCTCTCTCTCTCTCTCTCATGCTCTCTCTCTCTCTCTCTCTCGCTGACATTTTAATGCATTTCATTGTCATTGAAAATGTTGTATATTTCTTCCAAAAGAGCTGCTTTAATTGTGCACTTCAACCTGTCCTCTGTCTTTCAAAGTCAGGAAGAAAATGCCACAGACCACTTGCTGCATGTCAGGTTAGCATGAAAGAAGCACTGTGGGTGGATTAACATTTTGTATATTTAGTTCTCAGCAAGAAATGGCTGATGCCTTTGCCTGAATAAAAGGCGACAGGTTTTGTATCCAGCATGAATATTTCTTTTGTTCTCCAGTTAAATTTTTGTATGCAAGATCGAAGTCTATGAAGAGTTGTGTGTCTTTTATATTGAGCTTATTTAAATGTGACTGCACTCCACGTCTGTGCAGAACTCCACCTACTGCATACTTGACCTCTGTGACTGGTCCTCTGGCTGGATTAACCTCTTGGAGCTGGTCAGGTTTTGGGGGGTTGGTGGTGTACAAGACAACCACTGTAGGCGATGTGGCTACATGATGCGGGAGGTAACAGTGGTTAATAAAGCGGTAAACAGCTAGTAGCCAGAGAGTTGGGGCATGTGCTATCTGACTTTATGTCAGCGGTGAAACACTGGAGACACAGAGTCCGCCAAGAAAAACAAATCCTTGGCCCTTTTTGAAAAAGTTCCTGTGCTGTATAGCTAGCTGAGCTAATGCTAGCAGCTCAGAGAGGAGAGGCTCTCTCCACTGTGTGACTGTCAGTACATATCTATAGCCGTGCTGTTTCTCAAGGGATCGAATGCAGGTGGAGCTTCTGAAATATATGAAATATATTAAGTAAAGGTTTAGCAAAAAACAGTGCAAACTCCTGTGAATGAGGAGCCTCAATCAGCATATATATTTGGAAAGGAGCGCTTTTTAACAGCCTTCCACTCAAGAGAGGGGGCTGGGGGAGGTTAGAGGGTATTAACTTGCTTTTTTAAGATAGAAATTTCATAACGTAGAGGCTCCCAAATGATGGACTCTATGTAAGCGTTGGCCTTACAAGTTTAAGGATCATGTTGGTGGTGTTTTGAGCCATAATTTGTAACATAATTTAGTTCACAACTCAAAAAGCATTTTTTAAATGTGCAGTATCTCTCTAAACAGTTTTCCTCCAGTGATACAGGATGTGGAGGAAACAGAGCAGACTGACATGGAGTGCAGAGCATGATAAGAAACAGAAAATCACATGAAATACAATCTTTTATTACTGTTGGCAGAGAGTGATTCAGAGGTTCAGTGAGATAGAGGAGAAGGAGTCAGAAGCACAGCGAAAGAGACGATTAATCAATAAGACAAACTGTGACCAAAAACCTAAATAACCATGCTCCACCTCATTCTGAATGCAGACATGGATCCAAGCCATCTGTGTATATATGCTGAACCTGTGTGCATGGAACAGCCAGGACGAGTCAGAGTCACATTGAGCCGAACCAATCTCAGATAGGTGTAAACAGGGAAAGTGGGGCCACAGAGACGCACCTACTTGAGTTGATTGAGTCAGGAACTCTGTGAGGCACGTGGGCCTCACACATAACCAGGACCTTAATAGTCTGGCCATGCTTTACGCAATGGGCTATCGTGATTGACATCCCTGCAGCCGTGACATCAGGGCCACAGTATTTAATTAAATGGCAGCTGGATATACGATGTCCACAGATGAACGGAGCCCCAGAGGAATTAGCCTTATTATTGGTCATGAAGGATGGAGGGATGGAAAAATGGCTGATAGAGTTGACTGATAGAAGAACGAGGAAACCAGACACTTTCCAAGTCAGACTAGTAATACACTATTCACCATGGGTTCAACAAGAGATTGGGTCATGTTTAGCATCATTTACATGTGATGCTGTAGGCAAGTCAAGGCTGTCAAGACTCACAGTAGCATGAAAACATGAACACACCATACTACCATTAATAATAATACTAATAATAATAATAATAATAATAATAATAATAATAATAATAATACTCTAAAGTCTGAATTCAGTTTATCTTCCTGTGGACTGTTCAGGCTAAGATTGTGTTAAAAACATGCCAGGAGGCTGTGATGTTGTTGCCGTGTTGCTACAGGTACCAGAGAGAAGATGTAAAAAAGGTTCAGTTTGAGTAATACATCTATGAGTTTACAGGCTCATCAGCCTTTACAACACTGCTCATCAGTTTATACTACGGATGCACAATCTGAAAAAAAAAAATTCACATTGCAGTTATTTTGACAGAAATTGAGATATGCCATAAGGTTTGTGGGAATGAACTTGTTTGTTTGACAAATGAAAGAAATGCAGCACTACAATACTTCATTGTAGTGGTGTTTTCTCACATATTTTTCCTTTTTCAAGAAAATGCAGTTTGTTCTGTTTCAGTTCTGGTTCTGTGATTTGGATATTACACTTGGCCATATGGCTATTTTGATGACATTGTGATTAATTGTGCAGCCCTAGTTTAATTTATACTGCTATTGTCTGATAAACAGACCGAATTGCCAGGTGATTTCTCTTCATTCATTAAGCCAGACTGTGTCTTCCTGTTAGCAGATTTCTAGTTTGGAAAGAGGGTTATTTTATTTTATTTTGGCCAGACCAGTCAATGGTGAGTGACATAATTACCACTCCTGTCTTTTTCATTTGATATGTATAACATGTTTTTGGCCACTTAGGGGTAGTGGAAAAGAGTAAAATAGTTACAACATTACAACATTATCAATAACTTTGAGTCATATTTCTGCTGACATGACAAATGTAAGTTCAATATTCACTCCCTGTTAGCTCTGGTTTTGGTCTCCACCAGCTCCTGAGGGAAATATCTGGCTCTTTAGCTGCTAAGTGCTCCACTATCTTCACAAGTTGCTTACTAATTGTGTCTATCTGCTATTTGTTGCTGAGCAGGTAATGTATGAGAGCCGTGAGAATGAACCAAAACAGTAAAGTCACAGATCGGACAGCTGAACATTGAGGCTGTAGGGACCACTGAGACTCCACAGATGAATTTGTCCATTGTGAAACAAGTGAACCTTTACTATGAAATGTAAGCCATCGAACTACACCCTATAACCCCATGACCAGGTCAACTAAACCCAAGTAAAGCCCCTTGATTTTTTCTGCCCTTTCTCGCCAGTCTCTCACTGACTCACACGGCTCTCTGATCTGTGTATTGATCATTGGATTAGACACACCAAGCTTTTTCCACAAGGCAGCGACACGAGAGGCTGCCAAAGACCTCTGGTTAGTTAAATATACTAAGCTAACCGAGTGTAGATGAGTTTGGCATTAGTTTAGTATTAGTTGGCATTAGTTTAGAGTTTAAAACTGATGTCATATAAGCCATTTTCCCTCCACTTGAAACTCACTGTAAATTTCTTTTTTTAAAACTATTTGTCATTCATGTATCTATATATGTAGCTAGATATAAAGGAATATATTGTCCCTACTCGTAATACAATCTACTACGTAGGGGTATAAAAGATTGATTCTTTGGACAATAATACAATATTTGCTGATGTGACAAAGTCTGCCATTCGCTTCAATTCCTGGGCCTGTGATCGATATCAGAAGATGAACACATGAAGCTTAGCATAAGTTCAATCAGAAAGACTATCTATATGCCTCACTCATTCACAACTCACTCTCTCTCTCTCAATTAATTTCTTTCCTGCTCATTCTCAATCAGCTGATTATGGGTGTTCACATCAGTTAACCTTCCTAGATGTAAACGCTGTCTTCATCAGCCAATTTTTTCTGTTCTCCTCTCTGCTGTTGTCATTTGTTGTGGCCCTCCTCCACCCTGTTCACCTCGAGTTCTTCATAACCAGTGCCCAGACTGAGCACATCAAAAGTCCACTCCTCATTACATCCTGATCGTCAGCCGTCCCTTCACCACCACCAGTGTCTAGACTCCATCAGGGGGTTTCCTACATTAATCGTGTCTTCACTATCCTCTTATACATGATAACATCACAATGGAGTCTAAAATGTAGGTGGTGAATCAGAGTTCTGGAACAACTCTTAATCACACAAATAATCTAGCAAAGAGTTGGGGACCTTTCTGGAAGATTGTTAACCAGCTCACACAACACCAGCACCCAAGCTGCGGTTGATTTTTTTTTTTTTTAAGCAGTGCTTTGTCAGAGCATTGTGTTGTGGCAATATGTGCTGTTGGTCCTGTGCTGTGCCAGTGCAGTGGCCTCATTGAAATGAATGAGACATTTAGTTTTTTGACACAGCGCTGTTGTCAGTCTGAGCACGGCTTTAAGCTGCGTGTGCTATGTGGTGGTGAACCTGCCAGCTGATGAGTAGAAGTCAAACTGCATTACCATGTAAGAGGAGTACCATCCGAGAACTGCACTTCTGCCTGCTCTTCTGTCTGGTGTCTTTGGTTGTGTAAAGTTTTTTTTTTTTTTTTTTTCAGACAGCTTCGATTCAGGGACCAAGTCTCCCACATGGAGAGTGACTCAGTGGCAGTGAAAAAAACACATTCAAATTCTTATTTCAACAATGGAGACACCCAGAGATAGAGTGTATCTTCACACCGGCACTCTCAGCATCTGTCATCTTTCTTCCTAGAACAGAGGGTAAAATGTATTCACACACACACACACACACACACACACACTTACACTCGCATTCACCCCCAACTGCACTTTTCAACTTAAATAGTACAACTTAATCCAACCCTAAATAGCCTCTAAAAATCTGAGTATTCAGAAGGAACCTACAGTACTTTCCTGCTACACAATAAAAGTGCCATTTTTATTTGTACATGCTATAATGTAGATATTCAACCTTGCCATGTTGGCGTTTTGTTGTTTCTCAAGTATCAGAGCAGTTGATAATGGTTAGTCTCTATTCAGTCTCAAAATTATGATAATTTGTGCAATCATAAAGCAATGAGAAATTGCTTTATAAGTCCCACACATTCTTTTTTATTTTGTTCTGTCTTTAGCACAGATGTTGCCAAAATAGCAGGGAAACTTTACAGTATAATCCAATACAACAACAACAACGGCTGCTACAGCCTCCAAAATGGTTATAATGTCATTTAACAGCTCTCCGACACAGTCTTCACCAAAATTACATACCCTTTATGAAGGTATATTGTTTTTTGCAGGGCTACTGGATTGCATTGGGTTAAATTGGATTAAAAAGTGCAAATGTTTGTTTTATGTGTAATTACATAAAACTCCTAAAATGCTGAAAACAAAAACCAATGGGTAGAGAACTGATATAAATATTATAAACACACACACATTTTAGATCCTATTCAGTCATTAAGTTCCTAATCAGCAGACATAAAGTCTCTTAGTAATTATATAGTGCATCAACATCAATCACTGATGAATGTCAAATGCAATATCAATCAATGTCACTTACATACTTAAACTTACAACGTTACATACGTACTTAACTACCAACTTCCTTACTTATTTAACCACTTACTTACTAACTTGTCTACTTACTTACATACTTACTTACTTACTTACCTAGACTGAGCACCACTTGTCTTTTGACAGACCAAAACCCAGAACGAGAGGCAGCAACCAGCAACAGTCTCTGGACATATCTGGACACATTTTTTTTATACCAAAATCTTAAAAAACAAGAGATATCTACTTTTAAAAACTCTACATATCAGTAAGACAAAAAAAAAAAAAGGTAACTTTTGGACAATCAGAGAAAATCATGTTCTTATTTTCATCAATGGGTCATCCATTGAATCTGTGGACATTTTTATACTCCTTATTTCACACATCACAGACACCCTCACATGGTCTCTCAACACCAGTTGTGCTCTATAAAAGGCGCAGCAGAGACTGTATTTTCTGAGGAATCTCAGGAGTGTTGGTATGAGCACCAGGACTCTTGTGAATTTTTATGGCAGTACCATCGTGAGTGTCCTGACAGGCTGTATCACAGTGTGGTTTGGACACCTGATTGCTCAGGACTGCAGGCAGCTTCACAAAAAGTCCCAAAACATCATTAAGGACACCAGCCACCCCACTCATGTTGTGCCCTCACTCCTTCCTTGTTAAAAAAATGTTACCACAACATCAAAGCACACGACCCGTCTCAGTGCCACTTTATCTCCACAGGCAGTTGCTGAACTCACAATGTTACGTTACTGTGTATTGTATATTGTTTATTTTATTTATGAATAATAATGAATGATTTATTAGAATAAATGAACTCTTTGTGTACATAGTTGTAGGCAAAAAGAGCCAGAGCACAAGAATTTCATTGTATTTCTAATTATACATATGATAACAAAGTTGAACTACATAAAACATTCAATATCTGGTTTATTCCTTTTCTTATTGGCATTAACATTAACCGTTTATCTGCCTATGACCAGGGGTGTTTCTTGAGTGGGGTAGCCTGAGTGGGGCACTATCTTATGCAGGGGTGGCATGAAGTGTGTGTGAAATGTGCCATTGCTCATAACTTCTTTCATTACTGGCATTAGAGTAGTAGAGTACAGTTTCTTCTTTCCTGTGTTTAGTTTTTTTTTAAATAGTCATAACAATCACAACACAACAGAGCGGCACCATATATAATTATAAAGCTTCCATACTTCATTCTTAAGTCCTCAAAAAGAAATTGTATGTAAATTGTATCAGCCTTTCTTAAGGCTGCTTAATTTATCCTCCACAATCATTAAACATAGTTACATTTTTATGATACATTATTTAAATAAATTAAACTAGTTAAAAAAAAAACTCATCAAACAGCTGACTCAAACTAGTCTTAGTCCCACCTCTCACTGGACAAATAACCAATCATACTTGCAGATAATGGATTGGAGATGGGGTGGCCAGTCAGAATTCAGGGGTAGCCAGTGCCCCCTGCCTCTAAAAATGCCCCTGTCTGTGGATCTCCTCTTTCAATCAGTGTGCGGCAATAACACAGTTCACACTTACTTGCTGCTTCAAATGAATCTCAGGGTTATATAATGGTGGAACACTTTATATCGGTTTGTCACAGGACAACAACATGAGCAGCCAGATAAAGAGTTCAAGTTCAGCCAGCATTATCAAAAATACCTGCCTCTGTGCTATTTTTCCCGCAGCTGCTAATTCAGCCCTAACACTGACTGCCAGCACCACTTTTCCATCACCGTGGAGGACAAAACGTACAGTGTTTGTACAGCAGTTTAAGAGAAAGGTCACAAAGAAGAGAGACTTTCCATCACATGTTGAAGCACTCGACTTGCCCCAATTAGATAGTTCCCAAGATGAATGATCACGTAAGGCCCTGATCGCCCCACCTGTGACAAGCTGTGCTGTGGAAAGACTCTCCTCAGCTGTCAGTTGAATATAAACTGGCATCAGAGCATCAGCACAGACACATACAGGCTGAACACTGTCTGTACCTAAAGAAAACTGACTAATCCATCGGACTATAAAGAAATAATGTCAGTATAATCATCAAAGGAAAGCTATTTTCATTCTTTACCCCCTCTAACGCCCATTATTGTTTATTGGGCGAATTTTTTTAATGGGGACTTAATGGGTGCAGTCGTAGTTTTATGATGCTAATTCAGCGACCCTGAAAGGATAAGCAGGTATAAAAAGGGAAGGATAGATGTTTCTCCGTCTGGCAGGTGTGTGTGTGTAGTTATTTTGCTCCTGTGCCAGGCTGTTATGTCTAGTAAGCTCATTGATTTAGTTTTTACGGCTTGTCCTTTGGTTCTTGTGCATCTTTACATGTGATTTAATGCTGCTGCTGTTGTGTCTTCCAGCTATGTGTGTGTGGGTGTGTGTGTGGGTGGCTGTGACTTCAGCTATTATCAGGGACAGACTTCTGACTCAAGATCGGTTAACTGCGGGCGGCTGGTGTAAATGAGGGACAAAAGCTGTGTCCCCAGTTGGAAAAATGCTGCTTTTTGGGCCAGTGGTTAAGGTCGGGTTAAGTTTCACGGTAGGGTTAAGGTTAGTCTACAATGTATGTGTATGTAATGTCCCCCAAAATGGATAGTTCCAGGGCAATACTTCCATGTTCATAGACTTTACAGCACACCATGGCAGGAATTTTATGGTGGCCATGATGGACATGGCTGCTGTACTCCCCAATCTGACCTTAGGTCCCTTCTTATTCTCTGCTTCTTTCCTACCAATAGAGTTTTCTGGCACCAGTGTCTTTAGTTGAGATCCTGATTGGTGAAACACTGCTCATCACCAGTGGTGGTTAGATTTCGCGCTTTATCAGGAGCTGCTGGACAAAATGGCCAATTAATGCGTGATGCAGACTCACAGAGACAGAGCGTTCAGGATGAGCTTCCGGAAAGGCAGTGCGTGAATATGGACAGAAGCGTCGACATGATATAAACTTTATTTGACCATGAAGTGCAATTTTACTCTATAAATCTGTGATTTATTTTGCAGACTAGAGACTCTGTAGCATGAACAAACAGCTAAATCTGTGTTATATGTGCTGAAACGTCTGTGTTTTTATTGCACTGCTGTCTCTGTCTATGGAGGCCCATTACTGCCACTATAATAACAAAACAAAGAAGACTCTGGAAGTCATTTTAATGTAAGTATCTCAGATTAATCTGATGCATTCTCCTTGGTCTGGCCCTGATATTTGGCCTTTGTGCCCTCAATAAAAGTGAAAACATCAAAGGCTTGGTAAAAGTAATGTTGCCAATGCAGTGGTCAGGCACTTTCCTCACATTTACTAGATAAAGGTGAAATGCAAAAGAAAAAAACTTTCAACAAACAAGTTTTCCACGTTTCTCTTCTGTGAACCCACCCGACATATGAACTTTGGCTGCACTAATGCCGTTCACAGCAACATGGTGCCTGATAAGCTGCTGTGATAATGAACTTACAGGCCGGAGGCACAAGCATGCGCTAAACTCTGTGATCGTCTTGATTTGTGTAATTTCATTCTCCATTTATCTGATTCAGATGTAGCAGAACGTATGCTTAAAGCCAGCAGCATATATCATTATTCAGAACATTACTTTCTGATGGCAGCCTAAAAAGTTCCTTTTGCCTCTAACTGCTACCATAAATCAGAGAAAAGCTTTTACGTTTCATTATGCGATGGAGGCATTATCCATCTTTTCACTGAGTTCGGGTTTGTTGTCTGGTCCCTGCACACTTAAAAAGGAACACTTAGGTGGTTAGGTGATGTTTTATTAAAACTAGTAATGTTTTAAGTGCTTCCTCTCTTCAAAAGGGTTACACAAGGCTAATTAAAATATTGAACTTTAAATAATTCCTTTAGGTTTGGTCAATACATTTCCTCTATTTAAAAGATTTCTTGCATTTCTGTGTGTGGTTCATTTAAGTTCACCCTGCCTGGCCACCAAGCTGCTACAGTCCCTCTCAGCTATTAGATCACTGTGTTTGTGCTCCAAACCAGTGTAAAAGGCTTCTACTGTGGTCAGATCTAATCTAACTCAGGTCTTAAGAGTTTTACTTCAGTCACTAATTGCGTTCTTTAGCCCAAATGTGAAACCAGACATGCAAAATAGTCCAAAATAAATGTTTCAGGTGAAATATGCACCAGTATAGTGTTCAAAAATGGGCACTGCAGTCCAAATTCAAATTATTTTTTTCCCTGCTTTCTCCTCCCCGAGCTCAAAACTCAGGTTACTTGCAGGCTAGGGGTGGGAATCTTTGGGCACCTGCCGATTCGATTACGATTACGATTCAGGGGCTACGATTCGATTATAAAACGATTATTGATGCATCTTTATGTATATTGATGCACTTTTTCACAAACACATTTCTTTTTGTCTCACTGAATAAGCATTCGTCACTTGCAATTTTTAAAAACAGCGCATTTGTAATAAGAATTCATTTCGATTATATTTTATTAAACTATTGGAAATATGTGCAAACTGGAAAGTACCAACAGTAGCCACTAGTAGCCGCAGCAACAGCAGCCTGCCGTCTCCCCGACTCCTCCGTCGGGTGGAATCGAGTTACGGCTTCTCATGTTTGTTGTGTTGCCAAAGTATTTTATTTTAGCTCGACACAGCTTACATATAACGTGGCTCTTGTCCAGTTCGCTTCCGCCGTCGACGTTGTAGAAGCCGAAGTGTTTCCACACGGCTGCTTTTAAATTAGAAGGAGCTGTTCGGACCTCATGGCGAGGTGGCTGCCGGTCGGCCATGTTTGTTTTCCGCTGTGCGCGTGTCGCTCCAGGTGCGCGTCCCAAAGTGTCCCGGCGATGACGCGTACCGCGCTTCTTAGTTCCACATTATTTAGAAGCTTCTGTATCACTTTAATTAACAGATTTAAATAATCGAAATTTGGACGTTTGTGAATCGATTCAGATTCGTCCACGTCCGAATCGCGATGCATCTAAGTATCGGAAATTTCCCCCACCCCTATTGCAGGCTGCAGGGACACCAAATTAACACAAGTGTAAGATGAGCGCAACATTATACAATGGCAAGTGAAGACGAGTCCTACACTGTTAGTCAGATTTTTATAACTCTGTCAATTGTCTTTTGATGTATAGCTGAGCCCTTTTTTCCAAAAACAAAAGCCCACTGCTCCAAAAATACACACTCTGCAGTTGGAAATAAGTGACTGCCTGTTTTACTATTTTCCAGACTCCATTAACATTTTGCTCAATTTAACTGTTAAGAAAATCTACTTCTTCTTAAAGATTATTAATGATTTCTTACAACTCATAAACCGATACAGATGCGTTTAGCTTACTTTTGGTATTAATTTTAGCCTCATGCAAAGTGGATGAACATAAAATGGAAAAAAAAAAAAAACATAACAGCAAAAAAAAAACAAATGTTCTGCTCCAAAACACCCTAGCATTCAAAAATGAGCAGTGAGTTGGAAACAGATGTTATAATAGGCCAAAGCCCTACTTGATATACAATCTTTGGTTGAAAAGAATTGTTCCCGCTGCTCCCTCCTCCTCAGACTCCAAGTTCAGGCAGTTTGCAGGGACAGAAGCTACACAAGCGCAACGTTTTATTTTGACAATGACAAGTGACAAGTCCCACACTGTAAACTGATCGAGTGTTTATAATTGTCAGTTGTCTGTCAATGTCAAGCTAAGCCCATTATCCTGAAAATAAAAGCCCACTGCTCCAAAAATACACACTCTGGCCTCACTGCCTTCCGGACTGCTTTGATTTTATTGCTCACTTTTACTGTTTTAAACGTCTACATCTCCTAAAGGATTATTAATGATTTCTTATGACTCATAAACAGACGGGTACTCTGTCAGCAAACGGTCAGCATTAATTTGTACTCTAATAAATATGAAAACAAACAAACAAACAAACAAAAACAGTCCATTCTGGACCAGAATGGAAATTTCAAAGAAGAACATGCTGGTTGTAACATTGTTGAAGTGAGTATTTCGACTTAGCATGTTTTAATTTCTGAAGACATATGGTTTTTGTTATTTAGTTTGAAGTGTGCTGGAGGTTTTGGTGGTAGCCTCTGACTCTCTGCCAGGGTTTTCATTTTGCTTTGATCTTTATCTTTATCCAGGTACAAAACAGTGTGCTCACAATCCTGTTCTCCCACAGAGAGTCTCCTGCCAGTGTGCCTCTTTTATAACATATCAAAGGCAACTCAACATGCCATCAATCATTTGTTTAAACCGTTAATCAACCAAGCCCACAAGTCCATTAAGACTAAAATTACCCCTCAACTTCACTGATATAACAAGCACTTGCGGCATGCTTTCGTTCTGCAATACAGTTTAGACAAATGAAGCAAACAATCACTACAGGGCTTAAATTTTACACAAAACTATCAGATTTTGTGGAGAAAAAGCTATTATGAGTCTTATTAACCACATTTGGGGCAGAAGCTTTTGGTTTTCTTTTTTCCCATTTTGTAATTAGCTCTCTGAGCACAAATTTAACTATTCTTGTGGAAAGCTTCAGTCAATTAACTCTGATTGCAAAAGCGCAAACAATGACCTTTCATCATTACACAACGTGCCATAACTATTCAAAGGTCCTGCGGTTATGTTTGTAACACAGATAGACATTCTGTTTTGGTTCATAAGGCTGCTGAGTTCGTTTGTAAAGAAATCTTGTCATTTTATCAACTTAGGTTTGTTGTGATTAAATATTTGTCATAAAGAGCAAATTTGAGATGTTTGAGCAAGCAAATTGATCATTAACAGTCAAAACATCTTCTGCATGTGCACTGGTGCAGCTTGAGCATAACATGAAAACATTAATTTTCCATGATTTTTACACATGGCTGCAGTTCTCTTTGGTGTCCCTGTTCTGCTCTGATAACACACTATCCCATTAATCAGCCAACAGTGTTTACAAAATGAGCTTTAAGAAGATATTTTACAATGAGCTGAAGAAAAATTCAACCAAACTGCTTTACTGACCCCAAATTAATCATAAACATGTTAATTTCAGTTGAATGTTTCCCAATATTTTGACCATACATTAACTTTTATTGTCTGCTGACAGCTGTATGCTCACACAGAATGATAACTATAAGCAACTAGGGTTGGGTACCGTTCATATTTGAACCGATACAGTACTGATACTGGTATCTGTAATTCTGTAATAGTACCCAACAGTACCCTTTTTTTTTGTAAACTGCAATTTCAGTTGTAAAAATTAAGTCCAAATTTCTCATTTTCAACATTATTATTCATTTTGAACGTTTTTAGAAAATTATTAATAGGATTTTTTACCCACCACACAAAATAAAATCCCTCCTTATCTCCCTCTCAAGATCGTCCCTCCAACCTGCAGCCTGTCACACAGATGTTGTGCAGTTTATTTATAGCCTAATGTTAGCTTTTTATTTCTAGAGATTGCATTTATGTTTCAAAAAAATCTAAAATGGTGTTCATTTGCTGGACAAAAGTGTCATAAAGTTTTGTTTGCCACAAAATCCAAGAAATTATTTTCCTCCATTAATGGTATGCAAAATATGAGTACTGGTTTCACACTAAGGCTTCAGACATGCTAATAGTAGCTGTGTGCTGGCTAATGCTAGAAAAAATGCTAACTCAACATTAACCAAGACAGTGAAAATAGCCCCGTTACTTCCAACAACAACTTATCCAGCGAGCTAATCGATCACCTGAAGACGTCAAAGAAGCTGTCAATACTTCACTTAAAGTTTTGTTGTCCAGGCAAGCTAACTTTAGCTGCAGCTGCTGTGGGGGACTTTCAGGTTATGACACGGTACACTCTTCAGCACTGAGATAAACCGTGTTTTGTGTTTGCTTTGATTTGTTGCCCTTGTCAACTTTCCATTAGCATCACAAATATTGCAGCGAGCGTTGCATCACGTTTTGAAAAGTGTAACTAGACTTGCAACTACTTGAACAAGCTGTAAACACCACACTCTGATTAATTTAATGTGAAGCAGTACTCTGTTGTACTGACATAATTTGGTCAGTACCCTTTAAAGTGCAGAGTTCGGTACCCAACCTTACAGATTAATCCAGTGCAGTACCGGAAGTTAACAAAGTTAACCATTGCTGGGGCGGCATTTCCCTTCAGTTTGAGTGCTAATTAATGCAAGCGTTATAAGAAGTTTACAATTTTCTACTTTTGTGCTTATTTTTACATGTTACTTTTGACTATGTCTGTGGAAGTCAGGAAAAACCTATGCAGTTCAGCTGCTCCAACAGTTGTGTCAAATTTCAACTTTGGACAAAAGTGGAGTGCAAAATACAGACATATTTACATCATGAAGAGTGCTGCTGTCTGAGATCAGACACTCAAACCTACATAGATTCACTGCACAGAGGACCATGGTGTGTCATAGTGGATCAAAATTATTAACAGAAAGGAATTTTGTTCCTGGAAATCTCTAATATCTGATGGAAAATGTGAATTTGTATATAATTTCTGATATATATTACACAGTACTTCATCCCTCAAATGTGGTTGAGGTGATCTGTGTTTTCTCTTTTCTATTATCCATCAGTGGATTCTGTCACAACCAGCATTTAACTACTAGGTAGTTCCAGATCCACAAGAGAGTGGACATTTTGACCGAAACCAGGAAGAATCTAGCAATAGTCTAGCAAATTTAGGGTTCCCTTCCAGACCCAACCAGCAGACACAGAGAGTGACAGACCGCAGCAATGGCGGCACCGCAAGATGGCAGAACACACAAAGCGGTCACTGGATTCATCTATAAGCAACACTTGCTGTACTGCTCCAGCACATATGAATGAGTAATAAATGCTCCTTTAAATGGAGGTGAAAGCGTCAGTCACTGACTACCATTATCAGAGTCACCAGTTTCTTTCAGAGGCCAACTAAATCGAGCACAAAAGAGTGACAGAGTGCTGAGAAGAGATAAGGTGCATTCTCGCCATCTCTCCAATTTACAGGCCTTGAGAATCAAAGGGTGGCTGCAGCTCTTATATTAAAGGTTTAAAAATGGAGTGGCGTTTTTATTTCTTTTCCCCGGACCTCATTTTATCTGCTCTGATCCCAATGGTGCAATTGGTTTCAAGTACAAAAGTGTCTCTGCTCTCACTCTTATTCCTCTGCTTTGCTTGTGTGTGTGTGTGTGTGTGTGTGTGCGCGCGCCTTTCTGCATCTCCACTCTTTGGTGTGAGTGTGTGTGCATAATAAGAGCATACTGTATGTGTAACTAAGCTGTTTGTGAATACTCCTTCCTCTGATTTGATAGGACAGTCATTACTGTAGGAATACAGGGTCAACTGGGAGACTTTCTCGAGCGAGGGCACTGAAGTGTAAAGAGTAGAAGGAGGATGAGAACATTGCTTTGAAACCGCAAATACCTTTGGGGAGAAAGAAAGTTAGAGAGTGTGAGAGAGTGTCTGTGATAAATACGCCTGGTGGGTGAGCTAAAGACATGCTGTCTTCAGGGTTAAAATGAGAGACCGCGCTCCTGCTGATAGGTGACATTTTATTGATCTGCAGCCAAGTTGAAGTTAAGCAGGACATGAGTGAGGTAGCGTTACATGATTGGACACTTAAATTGTGACAATGATGGACTTTTTCCCGCTGGGTCTTCATCTTCTCTGTGTATCTGTCTTTCTATTTCTCTCCTTTCTCTCATGGTGATTGAAATATATTTCAATTTTTTTAAAAAGTTCTAAAGATGCAAGAGACAAATGTGAGCTAGGCAACCATTGTATGCTTTAGTAGAGGCCTTGGACGCTCTGTATCCCTTCTGTCCCCAAGGGTCAGCCATGTTTGTGTCTTTCAATGCATGCCGTCTTGTATCACATGTGCACACAGGTTCACACAAACACAGATGCACACTGAAAGAAAAAAGAGAAAGGTGTCCTCTTCTCGCTCAAAAGCGGAGACCTTGAGACAGCTGCTGTGAATGGCAGAAAAACAATGAAGCACTTTTCGTCCTCCAGTGAAGAAGCGTTGCCAGGCAGCAGGAGCGTGACGTTGCTACCCGCCAGTAGTAGCTGGGAGGGGCGGGATGGAGGCAGAATGTGTGTGTGTTCATGGATCTGTGACAGAAATGTACAGTAGGTCTTTTTATCATGGTGTTCATGGGAGGTTCACTATATCAGAAACATGTGTATATAAGCCTTTTCCTTTCTGTATTGTAGGTGTGTGTGTGTGTGTGTGTGTGTGTGTGTGTGTGTGTGTGTGTGTGTGTGTGTGTGTGTGTGTGTGTGTGCGAGTGAGCATGTGACTTTCTAAATGTTGAGGCTAAGATGGAGGATCTCTCTCCCAAATCTGCCCCACAGTCTGGCATCATTGCTTTTAATGAGCACTTCAATCCCCCATGTCTTCCATTTCTAGAGATGGATATCGATTTCAGGGTGGAGAGACAGAGTGAGAGAGAAGTGCAGAGACGCAGACAGTAATATGCTACTCTTATTTAAAGGACACATTGAATATAAGTTAGACATTATTATTAAATAAGGAGCTGGGTATGGAACCTTAATACTTTATTCATATTAAATGAAATATGTCTGTAGCCAAGGATGTAACTACTATTGAGGACACTGAGGTCTTGTCATTTGCATTTTTTTTCTGGGAATTTGGAGCATTTAGAAATGCATGGTAGAGGCGGATTCCAGAATTCTTAACATGTTGATTCTTTCAACAGATTTCTAACATTAAAATATAGTTAAAGTTACTGTATGAAACTGTTTATTAATTAGTCCGTATTGCCAGTTAGACTTTGCCCAACTTACTCTCTGGACTGATATCTATGTAAAGGATGGTCTTCTGGGAAAATCCAAAGGATGTGATGTTTACACTCACTCCCACGTGCCTTTCCTCTCTTCAGCTCCCCAGCTTAGACATGGAGTCTGCCAACATCAAGAGGCAACCAGCACTCAGCACAACACAAGCCTAACTTTACTTACCTCATCCATGAACGTGATGCTGGTCAGTCATGCGAGGATACTTGCTAGTATCTTTGGAGTGTGAACCAAGCAACAGGCTGCTAACTTCAGTTCACATAATGGCTACTGGTGTCATTAATAACAAGGATTTTTATGAAAACTCCATCTAGTACCTTTAATATGTTAATTATGTATTAATGTGTATTTTCTAGATGTTCTTGACAGTGTGTAGAAGGCTTTAAAGTGTGTACTAATCAGTTTTTAGGCATGCTATCATGATTGCCTGCTGGCAGATGCAGACATTAAAATACAGTGCGTTTCAAAATGTACACATTCACAGGATTTTCATTAGTGCCTGTTTCTATTTGTTCTTCACAAATTTGTTTTAGTTATCAGGAAGATGGGAAAATAGGGAAAATAGAAAATAGAAAATAAATAGGGAAAATTAAATTTGTAGTATTGAAGGACTTGGCTCTTTCTCCTATGACCATATCATCATTGCACATCGCAGCTTTGCTATCTGTTTTTGACACTTAGGAGAACCTCCACACCACAAACTTACTTTGTTGTGTGCACAGCTTTAAAAAAAAAAATACGTGCACAAAAATATTGTCAGAAATGTTATTTCAGTCCAATACAGATATTTAATTTTAAAGCTTTGGCCAAAACTGATGACATGCTGATATTATGCACCTCTGTTGTAAACACATTTCACTCCAAACCACAAATATTAACCCATCTCTTCATCAGTAATATAATCTTATGTTCAGGTATTTAGTGGTTATCATCAGTGCAGTTTATAACTGTATTGGGACTATCAGTTATTCATGGAAGTGGCTGTGACTCACCTCAGAGCAGAGCAACAGCCTTAGTCACTGTTCTATAATCCTTCAAATCCTCACTGGCTTTTTCTCTGTTTAATACATTTTGTGTTTATATATTACATATGTTTTTTTTTTTTTTTTATCTCTCTAATCACTAATACCATATAGCTGTTATCAGCCTGTGCAGCAAAACCAATTCAGTGGATTTGGAGGTGTTGCCTTCTAGCCACAGTTCACTATGGACTCACAATGACACTGGATCGTATTAATAAGGAAACTAAATAAGAACACGGAGACAGACTCAGACAGACAGACATCATAAAAAATGAAGAAAGGAAAGGATTATGATAATATGTGCTAATTTTGTGTTAATTCTCATTCTGGAGACTGTAGTTCTCCAGTGTCACAGCATCAACCCAGAGATGATTTGTGCAGCTTTATCTCCCCCGGGTCTTATCTCCTCGCCACTCTCCCACCTTCTCTCACTACTTCCAAAAATCCTCTCTCCCATCCCTCCCTCATCTGTGTCTCCGCTCCCCTGTCTTTCACTTCCTGTGGTACTGCAGTACCTCACATTAAATGCAAATTCAACAGGGCAGAGGGATGATGCTGACGTCAGTGTGTTTATATAGATATATTAGGCTGATCGACCTTCACCCTCAGAGTCTATATGTTTTCCTGAAATGTGGTTATGGCGCAATTAAAGTCAAACTGAAGTCAAGCAGAGTAAACACTGCAGTCTGATGATATCAGTCTGATTATACTCGCAATCAACGTCTGCACAGTAGCAGTAACATATGTGGAATACTAATTTTATTGACATTAAAGCAACACATATTTTCCCGCTTTTTTTTTTTGCCAAAGGTTATTCAGTTCATCGAGAGTTGGTTTTCATGAGTTCCATGCACATCTATAAAGAAACAGCATAAATGCATATCAATATTTATGACCCACAATTGGCCATTACATGCAGTGTGATTAGTTGGCAGTGTTGCCATCCCTGCCCCCAATCAGACGGAAACAATCGGTGCTCTGCTGGAGACAAAACCATATCTGGCAGTATACAAATGAATTACATACTGAATTTCAAATGAGATGATGCATTCGAGGCCAGCTCTGAAAATACATTTAGTGTTTTTTCACCACAACAAAACATGGCTGTTATCTTTTCACAGAATAATTAAAAGACTGAAGTGTTTGAAGACGTGTATATTTTACATGCATAGGCTGCTTTTTAAAATAGATTTTATGCTGAAATGATATAATCACTACCACTTCCCTGTCAGCTAAGAGTAATTACTAAAATGCATATATCTAAAGTAATCTGCCGTGTTATTAAGCCCCCCAACTGGCTTAATAACCAGCCATAAACACTGCATGTTTACTGCTGGTTTAATGAGAAGTGCAACAGCTTGTCAGGTTTTATGATCAGTGCTTTACTGATCAATACAAAGTTAAGTGTTTGTCAGACTGTTTAGAGCGTCAGTGTGCAGTTTGGTGATGGCTGTTAGCTAGCTGTATGTCAGGTTTGATAGAGGTGACAGATTGATGATTTTGGATAAAAAGTACATCACTTTATTAGATTTGTTTTCAGAGATTCATTCATTTCTTCATTTTGTGTTCCACTGCAGCTGATTAATAATTGAACACATTAACACAGTTTCAGTTTCATTCCATTACGGGCATCCAACATGAATTTTTGAAGTATGATTTATTGCATCATATGTATAAGTTTTGATGTGGCACCACAGATATCTACTGTCATATCTGGTATTTTGCTGGAAAATGACACAAATTACATATGTGCTACTGGTATCCATGTTTTTAACCTGTCCTTCTGAGCCTTTGAGCCCAATGAGATTCAATATGTGACAGAATTGTCACATATTTTGTTGTTTTGCAGCAGGTTGCATTATTTCTGAAAAAAGCGAATGTCCATAAGTAGGCTTGTATGAGTTTTTTCTACCCTGCAGTTCTACACATCCTTGATCATTTGGAAGTAAAAACTCATCTATCATTTGGTGAGAGTCATTGAGACTTGTAGATATGAATTTGTAATCCTAAACAATGAGCTAAAAACAGCCGTAAGTTGTAAAGAGTTGTAGACTGGAGTGTTATTTCACAGTGAGTTTGGCAGTACTAACAAACATTAAACATTACAGGGTTTCATTTGGTTCAGTGGCACAAATAATGATCACTATTCATTATGATGACTGCAACACTGACACCAAGACTCAACATATTATCTTATCCCCCCAATTTTTAATTAAAAGTATAATCTGCAGCATTTTCCAAAAAATGTATAGACTCATATTTCACAATCCCCCTCAATTATCCCTCACAACCCACCACCACCACCACCCCAGTGTGTGGTGGTGTCTGAATCTGCAGACACCCTGTCCTCTGCCTGTATCTTCATATTTTTTCTCAATGTTTTGCTGTGCTCAGGATGTTTCACTAACCCAAAACGCTGGTATATGACCTCTTGATACATTGGCGAACAGCTGTTGTCACATTACACACTCAACCAACGAACGGACAACTTTTTTTCATGTTAATGTGACATAACATGAAGCTGCAAACACCAAAGCTTATAGATAAACTCTAAATATATACACTTATATTCACACCTAATTTCATTCATTCATTTCTTCTTCATGCCAGTAAAACCTTTGATGACATGCAAATACAATTTCTTGATCCAACAATTTATAGACATTTCACTAATTCTTTATATAGAAGATTAGACATAGCTTTTTTGGTTTTGGATGAATCAGCACAGTATGAGGTTGAATTCAACCATGGGAGAATTCCACCTTTTGATCTGTTTTCACAGCAAAAAATGAATCAAAACCAAGAGCAAAAATTACTCAAAAATGCAATGTCTTAAGAGAAACCTTAAAGCTTTTGCTCATATCCCTTTAGAGTCTACAAGAATAGAAGTGGGAGCCAGAAATGATATTATTTTTTGAAAGCATTTATTCAGTCAGATGAAGGAAACAGATTACAGCTGCACAGAGGTCTTCAAAAATATATTACAAACCATTTATGACTGAAGCATAAACATTAAATTTCCATTCCAGTGTAGCCAAAAGAACATAATGTCTGTCGTCTCCTAAATCAGTATACAGTAAGGGAGCTGTTTTCCTGCCCTTATACACTTTCAGACTTTTGAAACATTTCCAGAACATGGTGTGATTACAAGCAGGGGTCATTGAGGTGTGACAAACTGAGCTGAGTTTTACTGCATAATTGGATTTCTGGGAGAAATTTCAGGTTAGAATACACACACAAGCACATACACTCACACACAGACACAGACACATATACACAAAATACTGTAATACTACACTCTGTCCCTAAAAACGCTCACACAGCACAGTAATGGCAGCTCATGAAAAAGTGTATCTGGCTCACCAACAGGACAAAGTGTCACTCAAAGTGTTATAAGTACATTTCGTTCAGACTGCAGCTGCCGGTTTCTGTTAAAGACAGTTTTCATTTGTTTAATATCGAGGAGTTGGAGGTTTGGGAAGGAGATGAAAAACACTTCACACTTTATTAAAAGAAATGGCACTGTTCCTCAGAGTTTGCACACTGATTGTTATACTGAGATCTCTAGTGTTGGTCCTCTTTAAAACCCTTTGCATGGTGGAAATGTAAAATAGTATGCTTTCCGTTTTCAACTGAATTAATTTCCCTTAAAAATCAGAAACAATTTCTGTTTAAGTCTTGTGGGAAAATATGTCCAAATTCAGTTTCCCACATCAGATTTGGAAGATGACTCATCATATAATACTGAGACGTGGAGATTTAAAGCTGTTGAGGAGCCTTGAAGGGACCTCCCTATCCAGAGAGTCCCATGTATAAATCATCTCTTGCTGGATGATAGGAGCATTGTCAAATAAAAAGAACTTCTTGAACATTATTTTCCGAGATCCTTGCCCAGGTGCACAGGACCATCTCATTATGTCTAACTCTGCAGAGGCTGCAAAGCTCTGAAAAAGTGGTACAGAAAATTGTCTCCTGACTTCTAATGTGTGCTGCTGATGGACCGACATGATATATTAAAAGTATTAGGGGAGCTTTCCACAAGTTTTAGAGAATTTGCTCCAAAGGCTTTGTATTTTTCTTCGCCTGGGTGAGTGGTGGGTTTATCCTCCGTTCATGATTGGAGGCAAATTCATCTCAGACCTCCTGGGGAAGGCTTTGAGAAACAAATGACTTCTTTAATATAGCCATTGTCTTTTTTTATCTCAGAGATTCTAAAACATTTTCAGATAACTAGGTCCTGGAAAAAAAAAATGCTTTAGTTTCGTTAAAACAACCTTGCAAAGGAAAGCCCCTGCTGAAGAAGAAAATACTGGCAATGAATCCACTAAATGCCATCGAGACAGGTTAAGTTAGTGGTGAGACCTGCAGAAAATAAATTACTGGGATGACAAGGCGAAATGTTTTTTCAACACACTGTAGATGATAAGTCCTCTTTGCTTTGAGTGTCTTCAGGCTGGAAAACTACAGTGTATTGTGGTCGCTTCTGAAGAAACAAGGTCATACATCATGGTAGGCACTAGCGCTGTCGCCATGACATCATTTCCCTTGCGGTTATTTTGGTGGGCTCAACAGCACAGTTTTCAGGCTTAGCTCCATTCTTTTGTTTGTTGTTGCAAATAACTTCATTTATGATAAATGAAGTGATTTGGTGCAGTAATGTGTAAAGTGTTACATTACACTGTGTTGCAGGCAACTTTATGGTCTGAGAAAGCTAACTGCTGGGTGTTAATCATAGTTACACAACACTACAAATAAATTCCTGTAGTTTAACCTTTTTTTCACACACAGTTAGTTATATCGTTACCATCAGGGCAGGTCTATCAATTAGATTTACACACAGCAACAAACAAACACACATGCAAGACGATCACAGAGCAGAACTGGCTGTCTTCCATACAACAACAAGCTAATGCAGCTCACAATGCAGTATAAACTTTCACACAAAGCAACATGAGAAACAGTTACTAGCATCAGTCCTACTACTATCGGTATTTAGCTGGCTTCAAATGACACTTAATGTTCACTAAGTTTCTCTTCACTGCCCACCAGTATTAGTGTACAGAATTAGTCCAGTCACCCCAGCCTGTCAGTAGCCACACTAACCTTGCAGCATGATAACATAACAGATTAACCTATAACATGGCAAAAATTACAGCTTACATGCTTGAAGTCTGGTCACAGACAGCTGTTATCAATCCTTGACTCTGAACTGTTAGCATCCCACATATTGCTCGTCAAATTTTCTGAGGGTTTGATTTATTAATTTAAAGGTCAGTGCAATATGTAAATTCTGCTGCTATCAATCTTTCTCACATTTAACTTCCTGTGTTTTGGCTAAACATTGACCTTCGCTGTGTGGTCATGGCTACGTCATTTGACAACACATCAAGACATTCATTACATTAACATTACAATGGTCTTAAGGCCTCTCTGACCAGATTTGAGTTGGATATGTCCAACCTGCTTGGAGGAGCACGTCAAAGTCTATATCTTGTCCTTCAATGAAAGTAGAATTGCTATTATGAGGATAATGACATGTGACTTTTTAAAAATGGTTTATTTGTGCAAAAGATTAACCAACACTATGCATTATCAAGCCAGAAATAATGGACATCTTTTAATTATCCACCCACTGCCCCAAGGGCAAATGTTCAGCAACAATAAAGGATAGTTCACTGAAAAATGAAAATTCAGTCATTATCTACTCACCCTCATGCTGATTATTTTGGTAGTCCACAAAATACTGCTGGAGTTTCACAGGAAAACACTGTTGTAGAATGTCCTAAACAATCCGAGTGAATGGTAAGCAATTTTCAAATGGAAAAAAAAACAAAACAATTTAGTGCAGCAGATGAAAGACACATTATGCTTACTTCTCTTCCATATCAGGAGATGTCCAGCAGTGCCATCAGCTCAGAACTAAGAAACCAGTGGGACCCAGGGACACCCATCTACTGTTCAGAGAAGTCTGTCCAGAAGTGGTCTTCATGGAAGAATTTTGGCCAAAAAGCCAAACCTCAAACTGCCTAAAACGTTTGCACAGTGCTGCGTGTGTGTGTATGTATGTACACACAAATTTTTGCAATAATCCCTCAAAAGTGGTTAACATTTGTGACAAGTAGTGGAGGCATTATATTTTACCTTATTGTCCCACATGAAAAGGTGATGAAACTATAAACTTTAACCAGTGTTTTTAATACCTATGCATTTAAAAAATGAAAACAGAGCAAAACATGTATATAATAAACCTGAATTAAGAAATAAGGATCAACTTTATACAGAATGCACATAAGGGTTTGAAAATAATGCCAAACACAATAATATGAATTATTTTCAGAAATGTCTCACAACCTTGTGTTTCATTGTATTAAAAATAGTCTACCTGTGACAGCTGCTGAAAGAGTCAAGAGGCCCGAAAGATTCTGGAGCGAGCCGTTCGATTCCATGTTAGAGACGACAGTCTGCAGCACAGATCATCTGAAAGAATAGAAAATGCAGGTCAGTAGACTGGAATGATAAGAAAACCTGTCTAAAAAGATGAATGTGGATAACTACATTTACAACATTTTGCAAAAATCACTATGATGCACCGATTGTCAGCAAAATATTTCATCATTGTTTTTATGGTGCAGCCAGAGTTCATCTCACAATTTCCTGTTTGAAATTTTAAAAGGTCATTCCCTGACATGGATGCATGAATACACTGTCATAAACCCACTTTTCATAAAAAAAATGAACTACCAGAACAACGGCACACAAATAACCAGGATGACAACGCAGCACAAGTCAGTTCAGTATAAATCAGTGTATTGACAGGAGAATGAAAAAACACATTTAACCAGAGAGACAGAAGAGAAAGAAAGAGAAAGTCATTTTTAATCAAGTCCAAAATAAATATTCTCTGAAACTCTTCAGAGTTCAACATAAAAACGCAACTTTTCAGGTCTTCAGAAATATTAAAAAAAAAAGAGTAAACCCTCCTCACCAAAACAAATCAAATTAGGATCTGTGGGAAAGTTTTAGTGGTTCAGTTTAGTAAAGAGTAGAAAGACTAAATCAACTCACCAACAAAGTTAATTAGAGATCTGTGGACAGGTGTCAGTTGTTTGCTCAGTGCTCAAACAGAAAATCAAACACCAAAGGTGTTAAAAATTAAAAATTAACAGAAAAAAGGGGAAATGAAGATCTGGCTTTCGCCAACTCACCTGCTGTGCAGGAAGATTATTGATCGACTGGTTCCAGAGATATTTGGTCTTTTTGGAGGACTCACGTGGCATTTTGCCCATGCCATCTTTCGGAGACCATCACTTCCTTTTTACCTCCATGGAAGAACATTGGAGAACTCAGTATTTGTAATTAAACTTGATGTTAATATTTACAGTGTGTGTTTGTTTGAGTTATCCATCCATCCCACCTCCTCCATGTGTGGACTTCCTCCCAGTTTATAGTGCATCAACAGCCTGGTGCATCTCATACAGCCGCAGATCCATGTGTTTACATCGAATTCACTTAAAAAAGCCTGGTGCGGCAATTTCAGACGCTAACGGACACCACGGGGCAACGACAAGTCGTCTGTATGTGACGGGTTGGGAATGAGAACAGGCTGATTTAACACACACTGAAGTATAAAACAAGAAGGGTTTAGCCCCGTGAAACCAAAGAATGAATATAGCGGTTGTTGCTTGTTAGCTTGTCAGTAGGGCAGTATTTCAAAATTGCCATTGCATTGCGACAGCCCCAATGGAAAGCACAGTATATGATTAAAAGTTGTCTTGAGCTTCTTCTTAATATGAAAAGCTCTATGAAGCTTGACTCAGATCAGTTTTGTTGATCTTAGACTTCAGCGTTTTCAAAAAGATTAAAAAATCTAAGAGGGAACCAAAAGTCATCTCGCTCCACTGATGAAAACATGAAGTTAAAGGAGAAAAATCTGCCATGACATATTAATGCCCTGAAAGATCAACAGTCTTCCTGCGTGTCACATGGTAAAATAGCAACAGAGAGGACGGTAATATCAAATCATTTAGTCTGTTTTGTGCCGTAAACTTGACTTTACTGGCATTTACTGACACGTATGAATATCTAAAGTCTGTTCTGATTAGCCAGTATCAATGGTAAACGTAATATAAATGTAATGTTGTATCATTTGGTATTTCACTATACTATACTATACTTGCTCCGCAGCAATGGCCCAATTTAAATCTAGAATCAGTTTCAAGTGCCAGAACATTTCCCCACTCATATGTAGCGTTGTGATTGCAGTGCACAACCAAAAAAAAAAGTCTCCGTCACGTTTTGAATCAGAAAAACCTTTTAGATGCCGTGGTGGTGCTCTGTTCCTCCCCCTGTGACTCTGAGAAACCTTGACTCAAAGCTGTTCCTCTCTGTTGCACATCACCGACTCCCTCCGGACGCTCCCACCGCTCCGCTGTCACCACATGCTCTATTTCCTCTCCAAATGTGAATACTCTCAATCCCTCCGTCTTCTGTACCGCTTAGTGACAAGTGCTTGTGTGTCTATGTGAGCGTGTGCATACAGTACGTGTACTTGTGTGTGTGTTATGCTCCTGTCTGCATGAATGGATGGATGTGTGTTCAGTCAGTGTTTTCTCTATTTCCTCTGCAATTAAATAGACTCACACAGAATCCTATTTCATTCCACAGTATCCATTTCAGTGGAGGGTTTTACTATTTCTGACATCTGTCCAAGCTCTTGTTGGAGACTGGGGCTCTCTCATGAGGAGCAGAGGGAACAGTGGGACTGACTGTCGGACATTTTGGATAGCTTCCAATCCGATACAGTGCAATACCTTGCCTCTTCTTCCCCCTCAGGCTTGGTTGACATTTAAATTCTCCATCCCGGTGACCAATGCATAAAAGAAAAGGTCCTGCTGCAATTACAGCCAAGGTCAGCACAGTGGAGTGTAGTGTGCTGTGATGTTAAGATGTTGAATGGAGGCTTTTATGTCATAACTATTCTGTCGTGCATACACACACTCACACTAGTATGCATACATGGGCAAAAGGCGAAAGCAATCTTGATTTAATTCTGACAAAGACATTATTTCAGGCAGGGTGGAAAAACCAACATGACTATTTGCCTCAGAGGTAAAATAGTCTGTGTGGCTATTTGCACCCAGTGTGAAATATCCAGTGTGACTATTTGTAAACAGGGTTTACACCCGGGCGTGTAAAGCCTAGCATGGCAGAGACAAGCACCCGAGTGTCTCTAGCCAACAATGCTATTAGCAGCAGAGATGTAAACAGTCAGTGTGGCTATTTGAACCTTGTATGAAATAGCCAGTGTGGCTCTACTCTGGCAGAGACAAGCACCCAGGTGTCCAGAGTCAACAATGCTATTTGGATGGTGGGTGTAAATAGACATCGTGGCTATTTGCAGCCATGATGGACTAGCCAGTGTTGCCTAGCATTGAAAGCACCCAGATGTCTATAGTCAACAGTCCATTTACACCTGTGCTGCACCCCTGCATGAAAGAGACAAACCCTAATCTTTTCCTAAACATAACAAAGTAGTTATGTTGGTGAAACCTAAACAAACAGTGACTGAAAACAGAACAAATCATTCAAAAAACTATAAATAATAAGTCAACTTAGCTAAGTTAAAAACTGACTTCTCATTTCACATTAGTCTCGGGCACCAAAGATGGAACTTAAACCCCGCTCCCCTGCTGGAGAGTCCTGTGCTAAATTCATTCTTCCACTGCAAGCTTTAATTCACAGATAATTTGTTGCTTTTTATAGTTAAACTCACGGAGTCGGGTGTGAATAGCCAAGTGGCTGCCATGTGCCTATACACACCCGGGTACAAATAGACACTTTGTGATTTTTTTATCCACTGAATATATATTGTAGAGGCCAAAACCTTCTGTGAAATTACAAATGTAATACAGCATCTCTTTTACGTCAGTCAGGATGTTTGCATACTTAATTTAATCCATTTATAGCTATTTCAGTAAACTGGCATGGAATCCATGCATGTCATGAATTCAGCCTCCTGCTAATGGTTTTAACATAATGGTTTGGCTTCTCTCTGCCAGCCTGATAAATATGTGGGATTCCATGTTCATTAATGATCTGTCAGTCAAGGGGAAGCTGCGCCAAAGCAACCACATGCCTATACATTCAGGAAATGAGCAAACACATGCATACAAGGACATGAATGTGCCTACACAGAAACATGCATACATGAAGGTACAAAGGCAAACAAGGGCACTTGTGCAGTGATTTGTCCATCTCCAGCATGGTCATTAGGATAGTGCCTCTCGGTGTGCAGATGCTATTTCACCCTCTAATCCTGCCAAAGTGTTACATAGCAGCCTAGCTTAACCTAGCCAACTGAAGCAACAGAGCAACACCTTGTTATATATTTTTTTTTACCCCCCCAATTACTGCAGCACTCTATCCTGCCAACTTTGTTTCTCTCTCTTTCTTTCTATCTCTTCTTCCAGCTCTTCTTATCCTCCACTCCTCTCCTCTCTCATTTCGTTCCCTACTGGATGCTCATTAAGAGCTTTCCCTGGACTCATGCCTGGCCAGAGATTCTGCCAGTCAAGCTGGGAGAAATCGTACCTGTGAGGTGCAGTGGCAGGGAACAACCACCAGGGGTCGGTAGTGTGCCATAAAGTATTTGACTTACCAGTGTTATTCCCTCAAAATGCATTCAAAATTACTTGAACTCTCATGTTTCCGCAGCAGATGGACCGACTGAATTAATAAGTGAGGATCACATTTTCTGAAAAGCATTTTTTTTCCTGTGCTGTCTTGCAGATCCTGACAGTCAAACTCCTGTGCTGAGCAGCCCAAACACGAGTGGCAGGGTGAGTGACGTGTCTGTGGAAAAAGGGTTAAATCAAACTGTACGCAACGTAACATCGGAGCGAGGAAGTTAGAATTATGGAGCAGATGGCAGACAGATGGAGGCGGGGGGTAGAGAAGAGAGACACAGAAAGAGGAGAAAGGGCAGGATCGAGGGTGAATCCATCAGCATCTTCCTGTGAGGCGTGACAGAGCGCTGGACAGCTAGATGGATGCCTGTAGGTGTGCTCACTGAGGGGCAGAGCAGCTGGTTGTTCACTCCTCCATTTTTTGTTAGATTCACCTGGATGCCTCATTGACACATAAGCTGACACAGCACCGGTACCACAATCACACACTCTCACACATCCACCCGCAAACACGCAAACATGCTTAAAATTCACAGTAAGCCCTGCAAAACCACAGAGCAGTGGGGCAGACAGCATTGTTTACAATAGGATTAATATCAAGGCAATGCCAGGCAATTTCAAGGCTTCACTCGATCAGCTATCTTAAATGGAAGTTTGCGCATCTGTAGCTTTTTTCAAAGCAGCAATCAGTCTGGAGAAAGAGCCCCACGGGTGAAACCTGGATGAATACACAATACTAATAACACTGTGGTCCCTCAGCGCAGTGGATGTGGAGACAGAAAGAGACAGAGGGAGATAAGTTGGTGAAGAAGTCGAATGCTGAGCAGGTCCTGCCTGAGGGCTGTGAGCCAATATCCGTCACCGTGGCATTAATTATATTCTCTATTCATTAGAGCACACCCTGGGGACGGCAGTTATTAGACACAACCCAATTAGGCCTGTGGTGTGCTAACGATGCCGGGCCGGGGCGAGGGGCAGTGGGACAGATATGGAAACCTAGAGGGTTGCAGCAGAGCCCCTTTTCTGAGAGTGGGAGGACTCAGAGCAGATGGAAAAGGATGATGTAAGAGAAAATGTAATCTTACGAGCCATATCCTCAAAGAAATCTATTTTGCTGTTATTCTCTCTGAGTATATTGAGAGAAAAAATGAGTATGGTTTATCTTCTATGGAATATTCATGTGAGTGAAGGCGTGCGTCAGAGGATAAGGAGAAAGAATAGATTAAAGAAAACCCATCTCCCATACTGGTATTGAAATTTGCACCAGAAATAAACCTCTTCATAGACAATAGCCCAGTGGCATATTTTGAAAGCATGATGTTGATATGATGGACATGTGAATGTGTGTCTGGAACACTATCTTAGTGTGGATAATTTTATCTCAAATTCAGCAACAAAAGGTATTTAAGCCCACCTAAAAAGGAACTTGTATTATATTAGATTTTAGAATTAGAATTTAGAACTAGAATGTGAAAAAGCTGTGGTAAGAATCAGAGCGAAGTAATGAATAGGGTCAGCAGCAATACATATTTTAGCCACTTAAAGAAAAGGTCCACTCAAAAGAATGGGAATTTAAAATTAGAAGGAAGAATTAGATTTAGAATTAGAATTAGAGTTAGAGATATAATTAGAATTAGCTTTAGAATTATTTTCTTTAGATTTCTTGACCATCACAAACATGAGCAGTCAGTAACAAGTTTGAATGGCAGAAGTCAAGGAGAGGAGTGAGGAGAGTTAAAACAGACAGTCGTGCAGTCAGTTTCCATCCCTTGCTCTCTCGCTCCCTCTCTTCACACAAGGCAAATAATAATAATTATTATTGTGCTTTTTCTGACTGACGTTATTCCTGCTGTGAGATTTTAATAACAGAGTTCTTTTGTTGAAATTAACTTTCATTCAGTCCTAGCAACATAGTGCAGCCCGACCAGAAGCTGCAACTTATAGCTGTAATGCATAATGAATAGCAAACTAAGACAACTCGCTGCAGCAGCAAAATTATTTCTTAAATGAAAATCAACTGTTAAAATGTTGTTACAGTTCCATAAAAAAAACTGAAATGGACGCTGTGAAAGGTAGGCATTAGCGAATTGTATACTGTTTGAATGTTTAGGTGCGCTTGGGTGCAAAAAGTGGAACAGACATGTTTTTACTTTGCATCAATCATTTTTGAACATACGCCATACAACCCCGATGTCAAATAATCTGAACTGTCCCTTTAAAGAAAGCTGCTTGCAAAAAGTTACTGTCTCATGAAAGACAATGACGTCTTCCATTGCTCATTTTTAAGGTCCCTCAAGGATAGTGGAAGTGAGACAGAGCTCTGGTATTGAGGAGATAATATCTCATCTTTATGATTTGGTGAAGAGCTTCCAAATCTAGATGAGCATTAGCGGATGAGTGGAGCCTCACAGTCAGCGTTGCAGCCTGACTGTGAAACATTTGTCAAATTTTATATTAATGTATATTTCATGATGACTGTAGTGTCAGGATAAATTAGTCTTTGAAGTTAGAAGCCCTCAGAGTGAACAGGAGGTCTGGATCAATTCTGTTCTGATGTTAGAACACAGCGATGCTTGAACACAATATTGATCTTCCAGCAGCACACATCCTCCTTTTCCTGCTCAATATGTTCTCTTTCAGGTTATCTCTTTCTCTTTCTGTCATGAGGAGTGTATGTGTGCACGTGGATTCTCCAGATCAGGCAAAGCAGATAGGCTGTTATGGCTGGAGGTGAGGTGAATCAGTGTATCAGCACTTCTTTGATGCAGAGCCATTTTCCCTATAGCATGTCTTTTGGTTGATTAAACACATCGACTGGCCTGTCAGCGGCTTGGAGGGATGGCCCACTGCAGCACTCTGTGCAGGCACCACTTCTCCACCATCTCTGAGCCTTGGCTGGAGGCTAAAAGGTAAAGGCAACACTGGATGAAAGGTGATGTCAGCACTATAAATTTGACAACACAGAGAAGCGTGTCTTCATCTTCTCTGTTTTGCCTCTCTTCGACTGGAAACTTTTATCTTTTTACCTCCTCTTCACATCCTGCAGCCTTTACCAAGCTGCAAGACTAAACAACTTCAGTATCCGTGGCAATAGCAGTCCAATTTCAATGCTAAATAGACGGTCATATTCTGTAATTGCGTTGGCCTGCTCTCTGTCCATTACTGAATTAATCGTTTTAGACTTCTCTCCTTCTCTCTATTATTCCCCCTGTCTCTAAATGTCTCTCCCTCTGTCTCTCTAACTATCTCTGTCTCTCTGAGAGTGAGCTGATGCAATGATATCGATGACTCCCCGACTACAGTGCATCCATGGGCTGATTATGCACTTTTCCCTCCAATCTAATCCAGCTAATGATCCAGGGATTTCATATTTATTAGGCAGCACACCACCATTTATCATTTCCCAGCACCCTCCACATTAATAGTCATATTGGCTTTGAGTAAATGAGAAGCAGGCAAAGGCAGAAGCTAACTGTCTGGAACCTGGGAGGGATAATGCCCCCATATACTATAACCAGCCCAAAGCAGGTATTTGTCCCACAGGATCATTACTATCAGATTCTCTGCAAAAAAAAAAAAAAAAGAGACGAGTCTCACGCAAAGCTGTAGATGCAATAAGACCCACAGTGAACATACTTTAAATGACTGTTTATTACATTTCCTTGCACATGAGTGGTTGGAAGGTGTTGTCACATCAACACATCTGGTCCCTGTGAATAGGTTAAGCACAGGCACACCATAGGGTTTCATTTAGAACAGAGCAGGCCGATTTTACAAAGACAAAGTTAATTTAATCTTCACAGGGAGCCTTGCTCCTCTCAGCCTGTGAAAACAATTGTATAATGCCAGGCTATTCAATTGGCAGTGGATTTTGTGCTGGCCCTTTGAGCGGACCATAGATATTACATGTGGGTAGTCTCATATACAGCACATGGCTGTGGTACATTCTGATGCAGTAAGTGTTGGTATGCACCCATTAAGCCATGGTGGCAGCCTGCTGCGTAATCAAAAGAGGAGGAAGAATATCTACCTCTTTTGGTCGGACACATTTTTAGGGACCACACTTGACCAATCAAAGTTGTCCATGCGTGCTGTAGTGCTCCGCTCTGACCTGTCTGTTTTTTTTTGTTGTTTTTTTTTTTGTTTTTTGGTTTGTTTTTCAAGCCAAGCACAGAGCTTGGCTAACAAGACAAAATGTCTCTCTCTACCTTAAACAAACAAAAACCCACTCAGAGAATAGGCAGTTTGACAATGAATGGACAGAGCAATGTGTGCTAATTGCTGTTGGTGCAAAGCCTGTGTGTTTAATCTGCAACGAGTGTCTCTTCGTGTGCAAGGAGTGTAATTTTAGAGGGCATTTCAAGACAACACATGCTAACTTTGACACCAGTTTCCCACCGGGGTCTGCTGCTCTGGCCAGAAGATTTCGGGGCTTACATCTTGTTACGAGCAAAGACATCGCACCTTGTTTTGGGCCTGTATGAATCAGGAGAGAGCAACGGCGGCATCGTTATGAGTGACATGGATATTGGGCAAACAGAAAAAGTCATTTACAGACTTGGAGACGATCAAAGAGTGTATGCTGGTATCAGCTGGTTACAGATGAGAAAACCTGAAAAAGCATAATCGATTCAATGAAGCAAATTCCGATATCTGACACATCAAATATGAGGAGACTCGAGGCCCTTGCATTGGACATTTCCAAGATGCTTTTGGACAAGCTGAGGAAGGCTGATGTCTTTGGCTGTGGATGAATCAATAGATAACAGTGATGTTGCACAGCTGTGCCTCTATGTGCGATTTTTGATGGGGAATGTTTTCGCGAGGATATGCTTGGACTAATTCCCATGGAGGGACACACCACCGGTGAGATTCCATACACCAAAATTGCTTCATTCTTTGGATTTGGCACGCAAGGCTTGCCGCGAGGACACCAGCCGCGGCTCCGCAGCTGAGATCGGTACCTTGCCTCATCCACCAAAGCCTCGTATGTCCCAAACGAAGTGATGAGTTAAAAAAGACCATGGACTCTGTCATGGCAATTATAAACTTTATCCATTGTATCTTCAGCTTACAGCAACGACTTTTCCGCAAGTTGTCGACTGACATGTCAGCTGAATATAAAGATTTGCTCATTCACCATGACATTAGATGGCTTAGCAAAGGAAACAATTTTGTGAACTAAGAGAGGGGATTCTGGTGTTTCTGAAAAAAAAAAAAAAGCTGGCAAGTATCTGAGAAGTATTTCCCTCTTTCCCTGTAGCACTGGAATTTATCTCCACATTATCAATTGAGGATAAAGAGCTGTCAAGATGTGTTGGTACAGCTATGTGCAATTAAGTGATGTTTTCTGTTAGTTAAATGCATTTTTCTGAATGTCTGTGTAATATGGTTTGAATATGGCTCACCTGGTCTGATTTTTGAACATGGTATTGCCATTTGAATTCAACAATGCCTTTGGCCTTTGTGTCTTAGTCCAGTTCAAAGCACAAATGTTGTTCTGCATTTACATAATAGAATATATTAAGTCCTTCAGTATGTTGTTGTAATTTCTTTATTTTTTTTACTGTTATTACTCATATTTTCTGGCCCCTTATTTGGCCTCAGTTTCATGCACTGGCCCCTGGTTCAAACTAATTGAATAGCCCTGGTATAATGGCTTCTAGAGGAGCTTTGTCCTGTCTGAGAAGACAACCCCTATGAATGCTACCAGTTGCATTAAAGGTGCAATATGTAACTTCTGCCACTAGGGGTCTCTCTCACATTAAAATAATAACAAAAGATGTAGGCTGATGATGAGGTACCGTGGGATTACAGGAGTTATCTTTACTGTTAAACAACCACCATAGCTGATGAAAATCTGTCTGACACGACTCAGGCAGAAATCATGTTCATGGACAAGGTAAAACTAAAGTTTTAGTCACGTTATGTTTAGTCATGTTTGCCGTCTTCCTTAGTCACTCTGACATATCCCGCGTTTTTCTGGAAGTTATAGCTCAAGTTATAGTGGAAGTTATAGCTCACTCACCGTTACGTTGAATAAATTATGTATTTCTTTAGGTTTGACCATTGTTGGAAGGATTTGAGATAATCTAAGTACCCAACTCAACACAATATATAACATATGTCTGGTGTTTTTAAACATTTTCATGCATAAATGTTGCATATTATAGCTTGAAAGGAAGTGTAAGCGTCAGTGTTTTTGGAGCTTGACCCATACAAGGAACTAAAGGGGAATTTTTACTTACAAGCTAAGGGGTTATGGCGTAGGAGCCTACACACGAACATACACTTCCTCAAACATTTAACTACACGTCAGGACTACGGCAGCTTCATAGATGCCTCATAGAGAATGGTGAAACTGTGATTGCTCAGCTTTGGCTGCTTCTGTTCTTTGATGATAGCTGAAAGTGACGACTAGGGGTGCACAGAGACATCATTATCTCTCTTTATCTCTCTTTTTATTTTAAACTAAACTAGCAACAACAACAATCAGACACTAAAAAAATGTTTTATTAATCAAAAGGTTCTGTTTTGCATTGAAAATTAGAATCTCTGCATTAAAGATACACACATATATGAAAATATCCCTCAGGTGACAGGAATAATCTTGGTGCATTAAATTAGTGATTGATGACGGTATGCAACATTTATTAACTATGCAGACATAATCATGGTGCTGACTTTTTCTGAATAATAATGAGCAACTTTGGACAGAAGAAAATATCTGTTTGCCTAATAACGTGTCCGGATGCAGGTGCAAACCCTAGTGAAAACAATATCATGCAAGTTGAATAAAGGCTCAGTAATCTTCTCCTTTTTAGTAGCACGCATCCAGCCAAGATATTTGTAATGCAAGCTTTCTGTTCACTGTGATCACTGCTCTGTATCACCATAAGTGTGTACAGTGTTCACTGTACAAGTACATAAATATAAATATATATGTGTATATACATGGAGGGGATTTAATACAGGAGATTTCTGCCAGTACGTCTTAGATTTTGAATCTTTTAAAATCTGTCAATTGTAAGTGGCCCAACCATATTGTAAATACAATAAGTAGTAGTATCAATATTATATATTGATACTTAGATTATCTAATGTCTAATATCTAAAACATATCCAATATGTTTTATGTTTGTTGTTAGGTTTATTAATTGTTTGTCCAACTATTCCTTCCTTTGTTATATGTGAATGCATGGTTTGATTAGGCATAATATGCAACAATAGATGACCCAGTAGAAATGTGTGCTGGTGTCTGAAAATAAGGAATGCAGTAGAGGACGTGGTCTGATCTGCACAGAGGCTGCCCTCTGCTGCTTTCCTTATTTTCTCATATTTTGCTGTGCTCACGATGTTTCTGGTCTTCAGCCTTTGGACAGTGGTGTGTAGCCCCCTGCCAGCAACAGCCCCAAAATATTTATTAGTAGCAGTATTCACTGGTTAGCTGGCTAATTGGATTTCTGTGTGACTAATGTTGGTTAGTCTTACTCAAAGCTATCAGTGTTTCTTTAAATTAGATGTCAAATCCTTAGATGATCACAGTATTGTCACATCTGGAAGGCAGAACTTGCACTTTACTGTGATGTTGCTCCTCTTTTTCTTTTTTAAATATGAAATAATGTTTTTCCACACAGGGTAGTATATTATTCTCTATTTTAAAATATACTTTAAAATCATAATCTGCCAATAATTTCAACTCATATGAGTAAAATGTATCAGTAATCAGATTACAGTTTAACTGTTCCAGAATACAGTTACTTTTTGCACAGCTTTGTTAAATACTCAGTTCTGAAACAATAATTAGAATATTTATATAATTATCCTTCAAGGTGATTAAAGACCCCTGTGTGTACCTTACTAATATCTTAATTATGTAACTCTGGTACTCCATTTCTCCCTGAGCCTGCTCTCGAGCATTTAACACATTTCAAAACATTTGTCTTATACGACATGTGATTGTTTGCTTCTTTGTTTTTTCCCCTGGATTTCAATAGAACACAAAAAACGATGCGAGCCTTTCCTAAAATAAAAGAGAGATTATATATGATCTGTGCAAACACTTCTTAATTTAATGAACTCTATGTTTTGTAACAGTGTCTTTCAGTTCTCATCTCTTTTTTTAAATCACCCACTCACACCGGTCTTCCTTCAACAAGGGAAAATCCCTTTTTTTTTTCATTTTGTCTTTAACTGCATACCGTATGCTGATCTGAAGTATTCACATGCACCTATACAAACATACACATACACACACTGGAGAAACACATAGTGGATTACAGATGGATTTGATATAGTGTTTGCTTTCACTCGGGCTACATGTTAATTGATCCCATTGATTCTGTCAGGCTGATCCAGAACCTGCAGGCCTCCCCGCCCCCTTCACTTCACATCCCTGCAAACCTCAGTTCATATTCCTTTGTCCAGCACACACATACACACACGGCATTTCATCAGTGCAATACACAGCATACAAATACATATTTCACAGGTCATGGAACTCCCATTTACTTTACTCCTGCCCCATAATGGCCACACACTGTTCTGTAATGGGAATTTTTTGTTGTCTCATCAAATATTTGGTGCCTTATGCGTTCATTCATATGCCTGAGCAATTGTAATGTAATGAGGGGCCTGGCCAGGATATATGACATGTCACATGCAGTATAGAAACCCCACAGCACTGCTGAAGAGATTAGCTCTACACAGGCAGCAGAACAGCATTATGAGACCTGCTTACTGTCAGGGCTAAGTCTGCAGGTGAAGATCGATACTTCATAAGGTCACATCTTGGCCCAGTGATCAGCACATGAATGACACTGACTGACTGTCTCATGGCTGATTACCGGCTGGTGTTCAAACTGTCAGTGTTGGATGGCAGCTCTGCTCTCTGTGTCCAGGACCTTCACAGAGCAAGTAAATGCAAAAGGCAAAAGTTACAGACCGTGATGTCATGCACAACTGTTCAACCATGTAGTCTGGAATATAGTTACATATTACTACATGGTATTATGCTTACATCATATTTGATATGTCAGGTATGTATGGAAATTAATTGATCACAATAAATTTATTTTATAGATAAAAGCAAATCTTGGAAACCTGGAAAGTTTGGCACATTTCAGATGGTTTCTGTTTTTTTAACAGAGACCTTTTTTACCTTGTGGTTGGGAAAAACATGAACGTGAATGTAACATTTGCAACATTCAAGTGATTATAATGATAACTGTGTAAGCTATTTTATAAAGTTAAATGTGAGTAAAGACTCCAAGTGAATTTAAGTTTCCTTTTGATGAGCAGTGTATGTTTGCTTTATTGATTCATAAGTATAGGCACAGTAAAAACCCTCAGCTCCATGATGTGAAGGCAACCATATTGGATTTTGCCCTCACAGGCCAGCTGCTTCCTGCAGTGCACTAATAATCCACCTGAAGGCAGAAGACATGTCTCAGATTGCGTACGTTTTTCAGGAAAGTATTGATTGTATTGATGTTGTCTAAGAAACTCATGTTGGCTATCAGGTAAGCTACAAACGGCGGATGCTTCAAATACGGTGATTGATCCATATTTTTTAGCCATTGCAGTAAAGTTCTGTAGTGAGCAAAGAGTGAAAGGGGTCTAATGTACTCCGTGGTGCTGAAAATTCTACTTTGTAAAGAGTCTGTTGTGTTTGATTCTTTGCTCTGACATCTTTCCAGCTTCTCTGATGCTTTGCATGTTCGATACAACCCTCTCTCCCTCGATTCAACTCTCCGGCGCTAAGCCAGTGCACAGATTAGTGTGCAGGGAGATGTGGAAAATGAAATCTTAGGAATGCAGCCTGCTGTGTTATTGCATACTCCTGCTGCCCTTACACCTACACATACTCTTTACCTGTACAATATTTATTATATACACACACTCACACACATACAGGCTCATGTGTTGATGGATGTTCATGTGACGCCTCAAGTCAGCGTGATAAGCAGATCTCTGCATCGTTTCTAATTAAATGAAAAAGATCCAGGCAGCATTTCACTGTGATTGTGATTCACAGTGTAAGAACGCTGTACTGCTCTATAGTTTTGTCAGCTATTATAATTTCTACAGCTGATAAATAGGGGGTCATAACCACCAGATGGAGGTCCGGGCCAGAAATGCAAAGTGTTTGGCTCACATCCCTTTATCCAGCTGGAGAAATAGAGGAGAAAAGACTGAAGGAAGGACAGAGGGAAGGAAGAAAGGATGCAAGGAAAGAAAGCACAGAAAAAGAGCAAGGAAAAAGACATGAAGGATCACACAAGGAGATAACGGTGCACCTGGCTGGACTGCAGATTTAAGGGGACCAGATCAGATTTACTCCTCAACAGTATAATCTCGACAGTGAGCCAGGGCTTTGATGTATTGAGGCATGGCTGGGCAGAGAAGAGTCATGTTCATAGATCGTCCCTAATGAGCTCACCCATGTTGAAGTGCAAAGTAGGGTGACATTAATTTTTAATGGGAGCATTAAAAGCTTAGTTAATGGAGAATAGTGGGCATTTGTGATTAACTGGCCAAATTAATAGCGTCACATTAAAACTTTGCTGAACTCAATCTGCCCTCCTGTCTGCAACATGGGGCTTTCCAATCAGAGGGGACTCTGAGCACAGAGTTAGAAATCCCTCCAGAGAAAACAAAAGCACAACTCAAAGGTCTTACAGGATGAGGCTGATGTTTTTCAACTTTTTGGTAACTGTTAAGAATTCACAGGAAAAGACTGGAGGTTACAGGCCAAAAGTTAACTTCTCAATACTTTCTAACTTGTCCACCCTGTCATGGATCTCTGCTCGAAGCCCATAGATGGGTTTACATACAGGGTGTATGTGCATTCAGGGGGCAAAATGGATTTGATAGCTGGTCAAAAGATTATAGTCAGCAGTTTTAATCAATGTTCATTTTGCATGGTTTGTAAGTCTTTGTTGACTCAATCATAAAATGGTTCTAAAAATCTCTTTGTTTACCTTTCAAATACATATTCATATAATTATGTCAATATATTGTGTAAAATGTTAGCTAACAATAGTTCAGTACAGTCATTGGGTCTGAATGAAATAACCCCACTAAGTTCGCTATTCAAGTAAATATATGTTCAGCTAAAAGAAGCCGAATCACAAAAACTTCATGGGTTGCTGACATGTCCAATTAATTTTGCTCAGTTTACCTGGTTTTTATTGGTTATTGAGCCTGTTTATCCTCCCTATTAGCCATATCAGAAGTATGGTCATATTGCTAATGTCAATAAGCTAATTAATTCAAAATAAAAATCTTCATGACAAGGTTACTTTACAACCTGCCACATAAAAAAAAGACAGCTACAGTAAATATCTCATACAAGACATGAGACACATCTGACAGCTGGGTCTGTGACAGTGACAAAATGGCTGATTACATTAGAAAGTAACTCGGACCACACTGATTACATCAATAAATTTGTTCTCAGTAATGGTAAGACCAGGAAGGAACACACTAAGCTCGAAATCCAAAGAGACAGAGTGAGAGAGGAGCTATAACAAACTATTTACATGTTTACAGGCTATAGGAACAATTCAATCTCCTACAGTGTCATTCTGGGTCATATCTACATTTCACACATTTTTTTTTGTTTGTTTGTTTGTTTTTTGTTTTTTGTTGACATAAAATCCGTCAGTAAATCCAGAATTTGTTTATTTATGAATGATGATTACGTTTTACATGTCTTTAAAGAGCTAAAGCTAAAAGAAGCGAAATGAGACTACAGAGGTTGTTGTGCCCATTAAGCATCATCATGCCAAACACCAGTTACTTATTGTGTCCCTCAGAGTTGCCGTAAGGTAAAATGTGTTAGTTTTCCATTTTTTGGTGAGAAAAAAAAGCTATTGCTGCTGGTCATTGCACCAGCAATGTCTCCCTTTACCAATTATTATTTTCCTACTAATCCTGCCCAGTTCGGCAAACCCAAGATGCTTGGTTACATTGGCGACAACAGTGTTTCTTCTCTGCGGGCCTCTGTCACTGTTTCTTTCAATCATGCCATTGTCATTTGCGCTGTTGTTTTCTCATCTTAGATTCCTCAGTATGGTCAGCTAACTTTGTTTTAAGCTTCAGAGACTCAACACAAATAAGTTACAGATATTTTATGCAGAGACAAAGAACCGTTTAAACCCGGCACGGGGTGTTTTTCTGGATGCCTGATGTGAGAGCTGAGAGGTGACTATAGTAGTGAGCTGGTGGACAAGTCAGCTTTACTGCTATGGGGCAGATTTGGTCGTGTTATGCTAGTAGCAGCTAATGTAGCCTCAAGCAGGGCTGAGGAGGAGGCAACAGAGACCTGGAAAGCTCACTTCTTTCCCACCACACACGGGTTTTATTTTTTTTATTTTCAAACTTGTAGTCTTCAACCTCAACTGATGCTAAAACATGTGACATCACTTGAGGCTATTTATCAGATTTGGCCTTGCTCCCTCTGAAGCCACAAAGCACGTCACTTTCCCGTTTGATGTGTGAAACGGTGTTCCCCTTTAAAGATTTTATGCTCCTAATGTCTCTGGTCTTTTTTCTCCAGAGGGCATTGATCAGTTATAAAGCTCTGAAGTTATCAGATTTATAAATTCAGCCTTCATTGTTCTGAATAGTACATGACACAATAGCTGATCCCTCTCTGTCAGCCCTTGTACCTGCCTGGCTGCCTGTCGACACTTCAGGCTTTATCTCTAGCAACAAGATATTTTACAGCCTCTTTTGTCTCTGACTTTGCAGCAATCTCTTTCATGTCTGTAAATCTTCAAAGGTCTGTGTGAATTTTGTTGTTGCGGTCGGGTAGTACCTTTCAAATTGTTATACAGAAGAGTGGTGCATCATTACAGGTGATCAATATCAATTTAGAAGTGCTATTATCTTTATCTGTATAACTAGCTTCTGTTTTCCAAAGACACTGCCCATTTAATAGATTCCCCGTTTGTTTTCTTGGTGTTTTTGCCACCCAGTGCAGAACACTGAAATGATGAAATGCTGCATGCAGCTAAGATACCCTGACCTTCCTCAAGAGAATTTCAGAGCCTGAAACAACACAAGTTTGCTTTGTGCTTTTAAAGAGCTTTTTTTCATGCTAATATTTCCCAACAGGGGAAGGTCGAAGGCATGACATCAGATGCTTAATTAAAGAGCCTTTTATATTATTGACAGCTCCTGCTTTTAAAATGGCCTTCAGTTGCATGCTAAAACATTCTTCTTCATTTGGAGGACACAAATGTTTTATGCCTCATTCTTTCTCTCTGCCATTGCTTGTTGCATTCATATGTGATGCACGCAACTATGAATATATTTTATATGCTCCAAGTGTAATCAGTGTGACAGTGTGCCATGTGGAATTAATTATATAAAACCTGTCTTTGTGGATCTATGTGGAACTCAGTCTATTCTTGGTTTTCTAGTCAGATAAATGTATGCAATTCTGCTGCACTGCTGCCAGAGTAGTAATGCACACATCAATGGCAAAGTAAAGCTAAACTTTATTTTGACATATACAGTTATACAGAGTACAATTATATCGTCAGACTCGGTCTGCACATTTAATCCATCCTTGCATAAAGAGCAGTGGGCTGCCACTGTGCAGCGAACGAACTCCATTCACATGGATTCAGACGGCTAAACATACATCATTTTAGAGAACGAGAAAAAGATCCAATCCAATCCAACTTTATTTGTAAAGCACTTTAAAACAACCACAGTGGACCAAAGTGCTGTACAGAAATAAAATACAAGAATAGATTAAAAGACATAAAACAGCTATACAATTTAAAACAATAAAATTAGAATAATAAACAGATAAAAATAAGTATATATCAATAAATATAAATAAAATAGAATAGAATAGACAAAAAAATAACAATACATTCAACATCTCACATGGTGTTAAAAGCCAAGGAGAAAAGATGGGTTTTAAGATTGGATTTAAAAACAGACAGAGAGGAGGCCTGTCTGATGTGGAGAGGCAGATCGTTCCAGAGTTTAGGAGCTGCTACAGCAAAGGCAGGTCACCTCTGAGCTCGCACTTAGTCTTTGATAGTAAAATTAGATGAGGCCAGCAGAGAATAGTGTCAATGGTAAATAGCATTGTCATCATTGCCAAAGTTAAATTATTTTAACTTTATCATCCTCCGTAAAGGAATCTAACCTCCTCAACAAGGAATTAAATGAGGAGAGCTTAAAATCATACCAAGATGCTGCAAGAAAGGTTGACAAATCCAAACATGAAAACAGGATACGCATAGTACCAAACTCTGTACTTTAAGGGTATCAAATGAATTATGTTTTTACTACCGAATACCGATTAATGTTAAATCATTCAGTGCCAAATTTTTGGTGCCTAGAAGTGAATCTAGGGGAGAGAGTATCTCAACGTATAGAGAGAAAGAGAGCTAAGTTACCCCATGCAGCTTGTTCAAGCCACAGTGAGTCAGGGCAATAGAAAGTATGGTTAAACTCTACGCAGATATCATTTGTGCTTCCTCTATGACCCAAACAACAGTAAAATGACCTGATGACAGACTGTCAGGCTGGATGGGTGTGGAGGAGAAATGAGGGACGTATTTTGTGTGTTGTGTAAAATGTTCTGAATAAACAATAAAAATGTTCTAAATAAATAACAAAGCTGACATTTATAAATGTGGACTTTTTTTTTCAACTGAAATTACCCGTTGCTATCACAGAGAGCTTAAAGTACCGAAAAAGGTACCGGTACTAAATCCCAGGTAATGGTACCGCATTGGTTCAAATGTGTACAATACCCAACCATACTGAGCAATAATAAGTACTAGGAGTGTGTGTTTGTGTGTATGCATGGGGCTATGCGTGCATGCAAGCTTTCCAGTATGCTGCCCCGCGTGTCACTTCCCCTATGTGGTAAACCAGGAGTTGACATCTTAATCCATTGTTAAATTTTGACAGAAATTCTCCAGGGCCTCCACTTCCGCTCGCACACTCACCCATAGTCATGCAACAGAGATACACTCAGCACTCTTAGATCTTATACTTGAGACTTACAGAGATGCACTCAGTCACTGAACCTGCAATATTTGGTCAAATTCAATCATTGACCCTGGTTGAGTTGGTCAAACTATCGCAGCTGGAATCTAAGAAGGGGGAGTAAGTAGTAGAGTGCATCTTCAGAGAGACCTAATCCAGTTCAAAAACCCAGACTTTCTCCCTTTTCAGAATTCAGATGTGGCACATACAGGAGTGGCAGTAACCCAGCAGAGCTATCCTCCTCTCAGTCGTCCTCACTCCATGGGATGCTCTCTATTCCTCTCCACAATCTCCTGTTAGACTAAAAATCAATCCCTTCGCGGAGCAGCAGCCCATTTGTCCTTGGCTTTGACAGAGGCTTGGGTCAATAAAGGCACTACATCGCTACTCCCTCGTTGGGCCTCCCAGCAAAGCCCCTGCTTGGCACAGCAATACTCTGACTGGCGTTCATGATAGATGGCATAGGCTTGTGAATGGAATCACTGGAGCAAGTCGGAGCTACTGGGCAGCACTGACACATTTTGTTGCCTCTCCTGCTTTTATCTCGTGGTGGTGCATCAGATGGTAAAATGACAGCAACTTTGACTCAGCCCTCTGGATACCACAGTAGATAACAGCACTCTATATCTCTGCTGGCAGTTTGCAACAACTTACTGTTGTTGTCTGAATTGAGAAACCAGGGTCAGTAATTCAGTGGAAACATTTTATGAGCACTACACCATTGTTTTTATTCTGAATCTAAGTACAACACAGTTAGTTAATTTGTTTTAGCCTCACTCATGAAATGGCTCTAGGGATGACAACGCAGGACTGTAGATCCATGACTTTGCTCCTATCTGAAATATCTCAACAACTACTGAATGGATTTCCATGAAATGTGGTACAAATATCCATGGTGGTCAGAGGGTGAATGCTAATGACTCTGGTGTTCCCCTGACTTTTCCTCTACGTGAATGTTTCAGGAGGGATTCCCATGAAATTCAACATGCTCATTTTGTCCCCCTCGAGATGAGTCACTTTGGGGATCCCCTGACTTTTCTCATCATGATGCCATCACCAGCTCAAAATTTGTCTAATACTTTGGTCTGTTGCCAAATACCTACCAAACTAATGACAGTACCATCAACCTCAGTTGTACTTTGTTTGCTTGAATCTATCAAAGGCTAATTGGCAAACATTTTTGTTTTTATGTCATCCATTTTAGCCAGCAGCTGGCCTACAGTGGTGTGACATCCTATAGTTTGGCCAGATGTGGGGACAAAGGTTGTGTCATTGCCTTTCACAATGAAAAAAAAAAAACTTTCTGGAGTCTGATTAGACTTAATATGATTAGTGGATTTAAATGTCAAAAATACTGCACAATTATTTTCATATCTGATTTCTCCAGAGAAAAACTTAATGTGTTATATGTGTTAATTATTCTCATTCACAACTCCCCCTGCAATTAGTTAATTTTTACCTGTGCCCCTGAATTTATATAAATATATTTTTTACCTGTTACACAACTTTTTATATTTTCTTTCTTTCAAGTAATACACGATATATTTATTTGCAAATTTTCAAATAAATTGTGCACTTGATAAATACAATTGTGCAAGCCTGAAATTTATCCTGAGAAACATCTTTTTCCATTCATATCCCAGGTTTGCTTCAAGTAACTGGCTAATTTAATCAGTTTGTATGTAAATATCCAACTCCATTTTTGTGCATCAACCATGCTTTAAAACCATCTGTTTTTATCTAATATAATCCATATTCTGCACAGGCAAATAGTAATGTGTGATACAAGCTATAATTGACTTGGCTTGACAGAATTTTGCCTGTAGGTTTCCAATGAAAATGACATGCTGTAATGATGCTGACAAGTTCCACGGATAAATGTGCAGCAAATTTGTCTCTTTTTACCTTTGAACACCCAGCGTAAACTATGAAAGGTCTTCATGAGCTGTAGAGCAGCTGCGCCACTGAAGTGCAGCTCTTCTTTTTTTTTTTTTTTACCATGTAATACAGACTATTTCTCAGGCAAACTCTGTACCAGAAGTGGCCTTGAATCTCTTGGACTCAGCCGGTGGAGGAGAACGTGTAGCAAACGAGGTCGGCAAATTAATTTTCTTAGCGTTAATAAAAGACAGCTTAGCCTGACTAAGAGGAACATAATTAACAAAAATCCTTTAATTTACTTGATTGTCCCTTGGATGAACATGTGATTTCCTAATTAACCTGCTGCAGCCTACTTCCCTCAATCCCAGTAATGAGCAGACTGGTGAATGCAATCAGCCTGACCCTATCATTATTTGTCATGAATAAATGTATGCATCACTGTTATTATCAATTACACGTCCTGCAATATGTAATCATGCAGACATTATGCATATCTATTCAGCTCTGACACTTTCCAGCACTGAGTTGCTCATTTAGAAACATAAGACAGTAGCTTGGCTAACAGATATCAGTCTCCCAACACACAGACATGAGCACACTCTTAGAAATAAAGGTATTAACTAGAACCATAAAGGGTTCTTCAGCTTGTCACAGAGGGGAACTTGCTTTGGTATAAAGTGTTGGTTGACCCACAACCCTGTCTACCCAATGGGACAGCACAAGGCTGTGGGTCAGACCAACCCAGACATCCTCCATCAATCCCTCAGAATTTTAGGGGTCGTGACAGACTAAAACGTCTCCTTCAGTGAGAGGTGTATTTAGTTACACCCTCAGGGCCACCTCATTGCCACAGCTAAATGAGAAGATGGATTTCTCCCCCTTCCTTTAATTGACTTTATTATTGCACCTCAATGAATTTTGAAGAACTTTTTTTTTTATCTTGTGACACTATTTTAAACTGTTAAATACCATTAGTTGTGTTTTTCTGAAATAACACACATGTCCCTTCACCAAGGCATGTCTTTATGCTCTGGTAAAGACTCAGTTAGAACATGTTGGTGTACCCATAATTTTGAATAAAGGTTTTTTTTTTTATTATTATCACAGTGCCTCAGATATTTCCAGACTGCCATCCATTACTTTATATTCCAAGGATTTTATCTAGAACCCACAAAGAACAAAAGTACAAAGAACCCTTACTCTGTGTTTCACACAGGGTTCTTTGAATTAACAGTGTCCTTAAGTCTTACAAAGAACCCTCGACAAACCCTTTCTTCAAAAAAAAAAAAGGTTTCTTCAGAAGCAAATTGTTCTGGGTAGATCCTCAGACCTCCAGGAAGAACTCTTTTGGAACCCTTATTTCTGAGAGTGCATGAACACACACACACTTCTGACACTGAGTGGAGTTTCCCAGATTCCCCAGATGATGTCAAAACAGAATAACCTGTCATTTGAGTGAACATTTTGAGTACTGTACAGTCACACTGTGTAAAGTACAATACGTTTAAACAATTCAGCGCAGTGGGACTGGCCCTCTTTAACATAAAGCTCAAGCAGTTGTCAGTGTCACTTCCTATTCTCATAACTTTGCATCATGTGGCTCCTGGTCTCGGCTACTTCCTCTTTTACTACGTATCAATACTGATGACACTATTTACTTTCCACCATATGCTTAGTGGAGACTTTGCCTTGTGTGTATAGCAGCCTTTTAATTTTCTTTTAGACTTTATGAAGATTCGGTCATGGATGGAGACGTGCTGTCTTTGTCATCGTTCTCATCGTTAACATCGGGAACAGAAGGAACACAGAAAGACACTTCACCAAAAAGTGACAGCAGCCTCCCTCAGAGCCAACAGGAACACAAATCAACTGAAGAGTTATGGTATGTACTCTTGTGTTCCACATTTCCACATACACAGGGGTGGACACAAAAACAGGAACATGTAGTATAATCTCTAACTGAGCCATAAATAATAGCATTAAGCTAAATCAACATTTTTTGTCTGAGTGTTAACAAATATTAAACGTTATTGAATAAGTGAGAAGGTAATATTTCTTATAGGGATGTTTTATTATACTGTACAGGGTGTCTTTTAACAAGCTTCTGTAAATATACAGTTTGCGACTAACCAAGCCGATGTCATGGATTTGAAAGTTTCATTCTTACTATAGTCTGATTCATCTATTCTAATTCTAGAAAAGCTTTCAAACCCACAGTATATATAAATTCTGCTTCTTGAGTTCCCATTTTCAGAGATGTTCAGATAGTTTAATGAAGAATTTCAGTCTGATGAGAGGAAGAATTCAGAGTGGCTACGGAGTTTCCCATGAGGTCATAAATATGTAGGCTTCAGTTCATTATTTCACAATGCCACTACTCCACCATGGTGCAAAAAAACCACTTGTAAAATGATATGGTAAGGGTATGGATAGGGTGTGCATAAGACTTCACACTTTTATAAGCGTCTAATGACACCTGTCACAAACATGAAGGAGTCTTTATGAATGTTTATAACTGTTGTCATCCACCAAGATTGATGGTAGCCAGTTTGATGACAGGGAATACAGTACCGAGGTGTTTTTTTGCTGGGTTTTTTTCCCCAGCAGTCAGCTTATTTGGCACCTAGCTCCACGGCTAACCAAGCTAACTAGCTAATGCTAGCTGCAGATAACAGTAGACAGTAGTTAGCTTACTTTACCTACAAGTAAACTAGCTAAACACTGTCTGTCCCTCAGCTAACTCTGTAAGATAAATCACACTGGTGCCACTTAACCTGAAGTCAAAGAAATCATTCATGACATTGTTATAAAATCTTTTGACAGTGTAATAAAACTTAAAGACATTTTTATGACAAGTTCAGAATGTACCACTTCACTTGAGGTCAAGGAAAATATTCATGACACACTTATAAAGTTGCCAGTATCAAAACCCACTACATGTGACAGTTTAATGTAATGTTTAAAAAAAGCTGTCGTAACAGACATCTCAAACAATGTCAGCTTTACATTAAATATGACATATAAATGACATATTTGTCCAAATTAAATTTAATGACAACAATCATAAACATTCACACAGACTCTTTCATGTTCATAACAGGCATCATGACATGGTTATGGCAGTGACTTGAGTCTTATGCACCCCTCTTCAAATAAAGTGTTACCAGTGATATCAATTACATAATATCAAGCCATCAACCTGCAATATCTTATTTTCTATATTATTATGGTCGCTTTTTTTTTTTACACAAGTGACTAATAGTCATGGTTCTTACTTAATGTGGGCACACTTGGTAAATGCCGTGACCACACTACCTACAGAAGTGATTCGTCTGCTTTAAAAACATCCACGTTGAAAGTCCACGCTTCTCTCCCCTGTAAGCGGATTTGACTGCGGCCATCGACCAGTGGCACACAGAGACAAATCCAGAGTGATATTTGTCAGAGTTGCCACCAGCAAGAAGGAAAGATATTATCTGCCTCTTTATCATACTGTATGCCTTGACAGTGAATTACCATATTGCTGCTGGAAGCGGTGGCATTTTGGTGTCCTTCCAAGACGGCATACGATTGAAAACTTTGTGAAAGTGGGTCACACAGTGTGTTTCGGCTGTCAGAGAAGCTGAAAGAGAAAAGGCTGTGGATCGGGGAGACATGGAACATGGTGTGGTCCCAACAGGATGGCTGAATACACAGTGCTGACTTGCCAAGACAGGGTACTGGACACGGGTATGTTAGCATTTTGTGTTCATACTGGCTGCTAAAATTAGGCGTGGGTTCATTTGTTTCAGCCTCTGCCTTCATCCGACACTTCACAAACTGCAGAAATGTTGGTTCTGTGTGGATGATTCACTCATTAGTGGCCAGAAACAGCCTTCACTAAAGCGCTTTTCTGCCTTGTTGAACCCAGAGGAATGACAGATGGTACAGAGCGTACATTTAGACAAATATTTTGACTCCGGGTAAACTTTTCTTTCATGTAATAACCCTTCGTGATTACTATCTGATGAGGACATGTGGGTTTCACACAAACTGCCATGTATCCTTTGAAAATAGCGATGAATTTTATGGAGAAATTTAGGGCGCTCTAAGACCAGGGGTTTAAAATGTGAGACTGCAAGTCTTCCCTCAAACAAAGCTTCTTGAGTAGGTTGTAGGGAGTTCCCAGCAAAAGGAGGGTTAGAATATTTTAATTTTTATCACATTTTTTGGAAGTTATTTAAAAAAGGAATATCTAAAATATACATACATATATACATTTGGATCTGTGATCAAATCTGCATCTATTGTCAGTGTCCTTGACATAAAAAAGATTGGGAGCTTTTGCCATAAACAATCAACAGTTGAGCCAAGATAGCCTTATATAGCTATTTGACTTAACTGCACACTACACTAAATACGTAAAAAAGGTATTTCCAAAGGCATTTATTAGTTTCTGACTCTTGGAAAATTGACAAAGTAACCCCCCAAACTACTGTAAGTCTGGTCTATCTGCTTGACCCATCCATTCATATTTAAGATATTCTATGTGATCTCCTTTTCATAACTAATGTAATATTTTTATTTATTTATTTGCATTTACTGAGTCTTCCCTGAACCTATCGAGAGCCCGCCTGGGAAGACCTTCCGCCCACTTTAAGAAGTTGTGCTCATTAATAAAATACAAGAATAATATTGAGCTTGAGCTTGATAACAACACAGTTATACAAGGGCTTTGAGAAACTTTCATTAAGTAATAGCAAACTTGTTAATTCCCTGCTTTCTGCAGGGTAGATAAGAGGGTTGATACCACTCTCATGTCTGCACATAAAAGCAGCCAGTTAGCTTAGCTTACGATAAAGGCTGGAAACAAGGGGAAACAACCAACTTGGCTCTGTCTAAAGATATCAGAATCTGCCAGCACACTTTATATCTTGTTTGTTAAAACGTGAACAAAAATCAAAGTGTATTTTGTGATTTTACGTGGGGTTGTTATTGAAGGTTGCCAGGCAGTCAGCAAAAACTACAGTAAAGAAACAGGCCCACACATAATTCCCTGTAAAACCGCAAATTTTGGGGGATTTTCTTGTTTGTTTTTTTGTTTGGGCCCGCTTAGCTGTTTCCTGTTTTTATGCTAAAATAAGCCAACCCACATGGCTTTAGCCTTACATTGAACAGTCAGGCATGAGAGTGGTATCTTCTCATTTAACTATTGGCAAAAAGAGCAAGAACATTTCCCAATGTTTCCCTGACAATACAAAGTTTTCATAGAGCATCAGTACCTTTTTACAAATCTGAGAAAATTCTGATGTATGCTGAATATAAGCTTTTAATCTCCTAATATGTAACTTTCAGACCTATAGTCATTATATGTACTGTAAGTATATATGTATGTATGTACTTATTCATTAATTCTTAATCAACTTGAACCCCCTTGTTTTTGGTATTTTACCAAAGTTTTTAGTTTTTATCCTCTGTCAATTGTTTTTGTCCTTTTTGCTCTCTTGGTGTACTTGTTTGTAGAACATTTCCTTTTTTTTCTTTTTTTTTTAAAGCTCATTAGTATCTTTTAAGATATAGACCTGTGTTGAACAATGGACTATTCATGTTTTATTTTGGCATTAAAATAGACCTGCATCTCACCATTTGCACTGCCTTGATTTGAAAATACAACTCTCAAAGATTGTATAACACTGGTTTCTACATAGCAGGACACTGTGTGTAAGTGGATGAAAGCATGTGTTTGTGGGGGAGTTTAGCCTTGAGGGGGATGAGAGGTGATCACAGATTGTGATTCTTTATAGTACGCAGCTCTCTTAGGTTACATCCATTCTACAGTGTGTTTGTGCGAGGAAGCCCTGGGGGCTACAAGCAGAGTTGTGTGCTCTTCCCCGAGCAGATTTCCCCTGGGCTTTAGATCTCTGCTGCCTCCCTGTCAGCTATTCCTTTCAGACGAGACCTCACAACAGAGCTGCTGGAAACTGAGAGCTCGTCTGACTAATTAATCTTTGCAAATATTTCTCTCCAAGTGGTTCAATAGAAATCAGCATTTTCCAGGGATCATCACCCACATTGTTTCCAGAGGCTACCAATATGCAAACACGTCTGATAGTAAACAGAGCTTTTGATTGGCTAGAACTGTGGATGCAGAGAAATCTACCATTTTGTGTGTGTGTGTGTGTGTGTGTGTGTCTGAGTGTCTTGAGTGCATAATGTGACTGTGCATGCATGTGTGTGTGTGGGTGTGCATAATAGCTCCGATTTGATTCTGTAAGTGCACTCTATGCGAGTGGGTGTTCAAAAGTACTCTGACGTACTTCTTTTGTGCGCACATGTGTTTGCTTATTAATGGAAATCCTCTGCTAATGTTCTTTATCATGACTTTATTTATGGCACATATTCTCTGTCTATCTGTGTATGTGTAAACTCTGTATCTGTGTGTGTGTACAGGACAGAGGATGTGAGTCCTGTGGATGACAGGCTGCTGTCCACAGAGGAGCAGGTCACTCTGATCACTGAGAGTATGACTGTCACCTCCACTGACCAGGAGAAGCTGCTGCTGCTCAACAAGAACACGGAGCTGCGCAGGGTCAACAAAGAGGTACAGGTTCTCTACAGGTCCACATTTGTATTGCTGATGTTGGCAATTACATTTAGTCCTCTCTGAAAACCAGAGGAGGACTGTGGGCGTTGTGTGAAAACTGCTGCTAAGCTGTAAAGAATCATCATTTAAACTACATTTTTCACAATTATACAACCTGCGCTTGGTGATTTTAATTAAGCTCAACAAAAATATGAATGCAACAGGTTTTGCTCCCATTTTTCATGAGTTGAAGTAAAAGTTTATTTCTCACAAATTTTGTTCACAAATTCGTTAAAATCTATGTCAGTGAGCATTTCTTGGCCAAGGTAATCCATCCATTTGACAGGTGTAGCATAGAGAGATGCTGATTAAACAGCATGATTGTGACACAGGTGTGCCTTGGACTGGTCACAATAAAAGACCGCTCTAAAATGTGCGGTTTCATCCTGACAAATAGACATTTATAGTGCTGCGGTAATGAGTCCTAAAACCCGGAAATGAGTTTTCACTTCTGGTTCCCTCATCTCAAGGTCAATGGGGTTTTTGAATGAGTTTTGGCTGGTTTAGGCAGTTAAAATAAGGTCTGTGGTTTACACTAGTTTTAACATTTTGTCATACAACATAAGATATGTCAGTAAATGCCCCCACTTGTGAATTTTGAGCCTTTTATGTGGCTTTAAAAAGGCAGCAGCTAAGAAGTGACTTATTGAGACTGCAGGTGTTGTCAGGGAAGTTAAACGCCATCATGCCAAACACAAGTCACTTAATGGTGGTAACATGAAATCATGTGACCATTGTGTAAGTCATTTACAGCCTAATGTTAACTTTTTACTTCTGTTGATTGCAATTACACTTCAAAAATAATGAAGTGAAGATTATCTTGCTGAACAAAACATGCCAATATCATAAACTTTTGTTAGCCACAGAGCCTTTTTTCTGCACTAATCCAAAATCCAGTAGAAAACTCCTATTGGTTTTTGTAGAGAGATGCTACCTTCTGGGTTGGCTTACACTTTAAAGATGCCATTTTGGGCTCTGAGAAATTGTGATGAGAATTTTTTTTTTTACATTTTCTAGAACAAACAATTAATTATGAAAACAATCTGCAGATTACTTGTTATTAATGAAAGTAATTGTTAGTTGCAGCCCAAGTCATAATCATGCTGTTTAATCAGCATCTCTATTTGCCACACCTGTCAGGTGGATGGATCATCTTGGCACAGTGCTCACCAACACAGATCCTAACAAATATGTGAGCAACATTTGAGAGAAACAAACCTTTTGTGAGCACAGAAGAAGTCTTAGACTTTTGATGCAGCTTGATAAAAAGAGAAAGAGAAAGAAAATGATTCTCTCTAAATGTGATGTATTTAGAGACCACACAAGTGAAGAGTCTCACCTCACTGACCTAAATTCACTTCCTTAAGTCTACGTTGTTGTGGGGACGGACTGAGAGTGTTGACAGTAATGATGACATAAATGATGGCCGCAGTAGAGGCCATGACATGGATGATTATGTGATGACAATGATTGTGTGTTGCAGCTGATGAAGCTGAATGAGGACTGGGATCAGGTGTATCGCAGTGCCACGATGAGTCTGCAGCACAGGATGGAGGCCTTGGAGCTAGAAAACACCGCCATCAAACAGCTCAACAGCAGACTGCTGCTCAAAGTCGAGCACCAACAGGTAAACGCATACACAACAATACTAAACGTAGATACACAACTGATGGCACACAAGTTCACTGACCTTGTATAGACCCTGTAAACTGGGGGTAGATACAGTATGCGAGGGGATTTCTGAAGTGTGGGTTGTGGTGTTGCTGGTATCGATGGTGATAGGTAGATGTGGTTTACATGTGTTAGGTTCACTGCTGTGTTTGGGGTTGCAGAGCGCAAAGGAGTATTATGAGCAGGCGTTGATGCAGGAGCTGAAGAAGAACCAAGAGCTGCAAGAATACATCCGACTGCTGGAGAGCAGGATGCACCACCCAGACAAAGACTGCACACCTGCAAAACAGGTATTACATATCTGTCAGCACACATGTGCACTTGATCAGACTGTACTTTTTCATTTCTGAATGAGAAGGAAAGACAGCAGTTAGGAGAAGCAGAGAGGGGCACTGGTCTGGAAGCTATGCAAAGAACTGCTGTGGATGAGATTAACAGCAAAACAAATGTTAGCCACTTGAAGAAGGTCCATTCAAAATATATCAATATTTGTGTACTAGTGTACTCTGTACACTGCTTTATCTTGCTGTCAGACAGACCTTTCTAATGGAGAACTGCTGTTAAATAAGCCAGATATCATTCTCTCCACGCTAACCAGACTCCATAGGTGAAATAAGTAATTTTACCTCACAGAACAAAAGTTGCTGGTTCACCACTGCTTTCATCTTTTAGTGCGTTGGTATTATTGTGTGACTTTTGTGAATCCCCACTATCCTTTTAAAAAGCCAAAGTCACACAATAGCACAAACAAACCAACAGACTGAGGCAGCAGTGGACCAGCAACTCCTGTGTTCTGCATGATAAAATGACTGATTTTTACCTGTGGAGTTTGGTTAGTATAAAGAGAGTGACAGTTTACTCATATGATGGCAGTTTCCTGTCAGAAAAGGCTGCCTGACAGCAAAATAAAGAATCGAAAATATTCTAAATATAGTGCACACTTAAACTTTTTAAGTGGCTAAGAAATTTTTGTTGCTGACCTCGTTCACAGCAGTTCATTACTTAGCTTCTGTACTGAAGCTCCTCTCTTCTCCAGACTGTCTATTAACTACCCATCCGGACTATCCCTTTAATTTGTTTCATCTCTTTATTAAAGGGCAGCTTCAGCGCTGTGATTCGTGGTCCTGTGCCATGCCCCTCCAGTAATCCTCCTGGAGGTCCCAACCTGTCACCCGGTCATGTCTCTGGATACAACCCCTCAACCTCCTTTTTCCCAGCCTCTTCCAGCCCAGAGGCAGGACGGCAGGGAAAAAGCCGGAGCAGCAGTGCCCCACTGGAAGCACTGGGAGACTCCCAGCAAGAAGTGCAGGATCTAAAAGAGCAGCTGGAGGCTCTGAGATGTCAGGTGGGCTGCTCTCTTCAGTACAGCATCAAAAAATGTTCCCATTTCTGGTGTGATGAGAGCAGAACTGATGTCAGCTCACTGTTGCCAGGGAAAGATTTGCTTAATGCTTAAACCTGAATTAGATGGTGAACTGCTCCACCAAGTGGCGACTCTGTGCCGTTTTGAAATGTGTTTACAACGTAATAAGAAGTGTCTGCAGATCACAAGATGTGGCTCTGATACTGGCTCACTACCATATTGACGTCTTGTGCCAGCAGACCCAGATTTATGAAGCTGAATATGAGTCGGAGCACAACGACCACAAACACACACTGCAGGAGAACCGCAAGCTGAGGAAGAAGAGGGAAGAGATGCGCCAACAGGTGGCACTACTGCAGGAGCAGGTAGTGTTTTAAATGTCTGTATACATGCACAAAAGCACACTTACAAAGTCATGCACAGAGAGATCAGACACACACATGCACATTCAAATTTAGTCATTAATTATTAAACATATCTGTGGTTTAACTTAACAAAAAAAGTGCTTAGGCACCTGATGCAGTGCTGCAATTATTTTGTTAATCATATCAAACTAGAGACTCCAGTGCCTTGTTGGATCGGTGGAAGGAATAACTTAAATATGGAGTGTATACTTTGTGTAGTGCAGTAGCAGATTAAAGGGACAGTTCACTCCAAAATCAAAAATACATATTTTTCCTCCTATCGGTTGTGGTATTTATCCATCTTGATTGTTATGGTAAGAGATATCAGCTATAGAGATGTCTGCATTTTAATTTAAAGAAACCATATTGCACTCAGCTTGTGGTGCTCAAAGTACCACAAAAAAAAAGAGAAAAAAGAAAAAAAGAAAGAAAAGAAAAGAAAAACTCTGACAATGTCTCCCAGAAATCATGATCCAAATACTAAAGATACAAAAGATAGACAGTAGCCTTGTGTCATCAAAAGAGGTCCCCACAGAACTGTAATATCCTTGTTTTAAAATAACCTGTTTTGACAAAATGTGGGTGTAAATCCACACTGAGCTGCTTCCTGAATTTCTTAAACATGTGTTTGTCACTGGAATCTAATGCTGTTTTCTGACTTTGTTGTACAGCTGAAGGTTTATGAGGATGATTTCCGACGGGAGCGCTCTGACAAGCAGATGCTGCAGCGGCTGTTGTGGAAGAAAACGTCTCCAAACAAGGACCCTGTGCTCATCCACCGCTGCAATAACGAGCAGCATCCACTAGGTGGAGACAAGAGGACACAAAGTGGAGAGAAAAGAAAACAGCACCACCCACTCTGCCCCAAGCACCCAAACAGGGACAAAGAGTCAGACTGAGCCAACCGTGATCATGTGCACAGTAAATTCAGTTTTAAACGTATGAGATTAATCCAGTCGAACGAAACTCTCATACAGTGATTTTTACTAACTCTCATCTGGAAAAGCAGCATAGCGTCATTATGAAGGAGTGTTCCAGTGAATTAAATTGGGCTCTACATGCAATTTTCTCTAACAGCACTTTTATCTGATCAGTGTAGACAAAAATAGCATGTAGTTGGAAACACCCCTTTTTAAAATCTGGAGTTAAAGTGTTTGCTCCCATATGGTTCTGCTTGTTACCCTTCTTAATAAAGAAAGGTGGCAGAAAGAGCTGATCCATTGTGTAGATTACGGTAATACGCTCTATACTGCATTACCTAAACAAATCACTGATAGGCTGCAACTTGTTCAAAATGCAGCAGCAAGAATTTCAATAAAAACCATTAAAGGAGAACATGTTACAGCACTACTAGCACCATTACACTCGCTGCCCGTAGTGTTGAAGATTCATTTTAAAATTATTTTACTAATGTTTCAGGCACTAAATGGTTCAGCACCTTCATACCTCTCTGACTGTTTATCTGAGTGTGTTTCAAACTGTTCCCGTCGTTTAACTCTGGCTCGCTCCTTGTACCAAAGATGACTTACAAAACTCATGGTGGAGCAGCTTTTCATGTTATGCACCGAGGGCCTGACACAAACTCCCATCAAAAATAAGACAAGCAACTCTGCTGAGAGTTGAGAAACAGCTCAAAACTTATTTTAATTATCTTGCGTTTAATTTTTCAAATGTAATTTATATATAATTTATTGCATCAATATAGATCATTGCTACATTTCTGGTTGTTTTAACAGCCTGATACAGTTATTTTACATTTTTACTTTTTGTTTTCCTTCCCCGATATACAAAATGCAGTGCTCACATAAATACACTATGCTGATCATAGTGTGTATATCCATACATAATCCTACCTACATATCTATGCATTCATATACCTCCACATTTTAGACATAATCATGGTGAAAAAAGAGAAAAAAATAAAAATAGGGCAGAACAATTTTAAAAAGAAAAGAAAGGTTAAGCTTTAATGTTTCATTAAAATTCATTAAATGTCTTCTTAAAACATAACCAATCTATTATTTCATTCAGATTTATATAATATATTGAAGCTTGCTTTTAATTTACTTGTTTTTATTACTAGTATCATCCAAGTTTAATCTCTTTAGGTAAGACTTTATTATTATAACTCCTTGTGTCTCTGTTTTTAATTTTATATGTGTTATTGATTTGTTTCTCTTGTGAAGCACTCTGAGCTGCATGAGCTGTTATGAAAGGTCTTAGAAAAATAAAGTTTATTTATATCAATATGATTTTTAATAATATATCTATTTCCTGAAATGCTTTTTTTGTTGTTGTTGTTTATAAAAGCCATAAAAACTGTAAGTAGTCATAATAATGAAATAAATAATAACAGTTTTAAGAGTGCTGGTGGTTTATTACCTGCTTCAAAATCTTTGCAACAGATGCGACTGTTGATTGTTTTATTAATTCTAGAGGCTGGATTTCTGTGAAATCTGAAGTTGCATCACTGTTGTGTTGAAACTATACACCTGTAATTGATTCTTATCGTCGAAGTCACTCCTTTGTTGTTAAGTATGTCAACACAAAAGTCTCCAGGTATATGATTCACCTCTGAGGGGATATTTTTAGCTGCACAGGTATATTTACAATGGGAACCTTTCCGTATGGTAAAGCACAGCAATGCAGGAAGTATTCTCAGGTATTTTTTTTTCAGTATTTCAAAACACAATTGATAAAATCTCACATTTATTGCTGTAGCATGTCTTGCTTGTTTTCATTGTCTTGCAGTGTTTAACGGTGCCAGTGTTTCCTCATTGCTGTATTCATGGGGGGTGTTTTTGTCTCCATGCTGCACAGTGACATCAGTTTCTTACCCTAAAGTGTTTTTAAGTACCTTTTCCATTTTTCCTTTTTAGTCAAAATTCCATCAGTCACTGACGGCATTGTTTCCGTAGTACTTGTGAAAGACTTTGTTGCTTTGTTTACCACACTGGGAAATTTCAGTGACAGCAAAAACTTTACATTCATGGGCTTTTACAGTAAAACACAACTTAGACATAATGTTCACATGATCAAACACAACACCAATATAATTCATATGGTTTTACTCCATTTGTGGTCACCTGTGTTCATCCAGTGCTGTATTTCCACTATAAACAAAAAATTAAATGGTGCCTAGTATGCATTAAAGATTCTCCTTTTGTCTAGTTTTAAACCTAAAATAGACATACCCCTGATTAACTTTTGAATTATATCAATCAATCAATCAATCAATCAATCAATCAATCAAAAAATGAAAATGAAAATCATGCTGATAATGATAAAATATAATATTGACTGAAATAACAGATAATGTTGACTAAAAATAAAATACAATAAAATAATACAAAAATAAATAAAATAAAATAAATGAAAGCAAAGTTCATGTTCGTAAATAATTATTAATTATAAGAAAGACTGAAGAGGTAGGTTTTAAGTTTGTGTTAAAAATGTCAACACTTCCTCCTGCGCTCAGATCCTCAGGCAGACTGTTGCAGAGACTCGGAGCATAAAGTTGTAAAAGCTGCTTCAACAAAGCTTTTAGTCCGGCACTTTGAAACAACCAACAGACTTGAGCCTGTTGACCTGAGGAGTTATACAGGTTCATTCACTGTGAGGATGAGAGACAAATATGCATAAGGGCTTCAGAAACAAGTAAAAATGATTTTTAAATCAGTACGGAAACTGACAGTCAACCAGTGTAAACACTTTAAACCAGGTCTAAGGTTTAAATCAGGTGTTCTCTCATTCTGGTCCTGGTAAACATGCAGGCCATAGATCTGTGGAACAGATGAAGCTGATTTATGCTGTTTTTGGGTGGACCAGATAGGAGAGAATTACAGTAGTCCTGCTGTGATGGAAAAAATACTCACATTCTTTACTTAGGTATTTTTACATCATGGTATTAGTGTTTTTACTTAATTACAATTTAAAAATTTTGCATGTTATTGTTTCCTTTTTTGAAAAATCTACATTTTATTGCTGTCGTTGTACTTTAATGGTATTCTTATCGTTATTTTTTTTATTACTAAATACAGACCTGCAAACTCATAAGAGGAGAAAAAGGTGGCATGTTGGTAAATCAGTCCCCTGTCGAGGGTCTGGGAGCATCCAGAAGAAAAATGTTGTGATTTTAACATATTAACAAAACATTCTGCTGACTGTTTCAGTTAAAAGACTTAGTTCCATCTTCTGTTTGTGGTTTCTGCAGACATTACTACCTTTACTTTTACTTTTGCACTTGAAAAGAAAAGTAAAAAGTAAAGTGAAAACCCACTTGAAATCAAATTGGGCTGTATGTGGCCCCTGAACCAAAATGAGTTTGACACCCCTGTAACTACGACACTGCTTCAGTATATATCACTCTAAATCATAACACAAGTTAGACCTTAGGATGTTCCAGACCTTTGCTTTAGGAAATTTTCTCTAACTGGACCTCTTTGAATTTTAGTTGAATACCCCTGATCTAGAGGCTGGATTTCTGTGATATCTGAAGTTGCATCACTGTTGTGTCGAAACTATACACCTGTAATTGATTCTTATCGTCGAAGTCACTCCTTTGTTGTTGAGTATGTCAACACAAAAGTCCCCAGGTATATGATTCACCTCTGGGGGGATATTTTTAGCTGCACAGGTATATTTACAATGGGAACCTTTCCGTATGGTAAAGCACAGCAATGCAGGAAGTATTCTCAGGTAAATATTTTTCAGTATTTCAACACATGATTGATAAAATCTCACATTTATTAATTATTAACACAACACCAATATAATTCATATGGTTTTACTCCATTTGTGGTCACCTGTGTTCATCCAGTGCTGTATTTCCACTATAAACAAAAAATTAAATGGTGCCTAGTATGCATTAAAGATTCTCCTTTTGTTTAGTTTTAAACCTAAAATAGACATACCCCTGATTAACTTTTGAATTATATCAATCAATCAATCAATCAATCAATCAATCAATCAATCAATCAATCAATCAATCAATCAATCAATCAAAAAATGAAAATGAAAATCATGCTGATAATGATAAAATATAATATTGACTGAAATAACAGATAATGTTGACTAAAAATAAAATAAAATAAAATAAAATAATACAAAATAAATAAAATAAAATAAATGAAAACAAAGTTCATGTTCGTAAATAATTATTAATTATAAGAAAGACTAAAGAGGTAGGTTTTAAGTTTGTGTTTAAAAATGTCAACACTTCCTCCTGCGCTCAGATCCTCAGGCTGTTGACTGTTGCAGAGGCTTGGAGCATAAAGTTCTAAAAGCTGCTTCAACAAAGCTTTGCTGCTGTTTTTGGGTGGACCAGATAGGAGAGAATTACAGTAGTCCAGTCTGCTTCATATAAGAGTGTGCATCAGTTTCTCTGTGTCACTCAGAGAGAGAAATGGTTTCATGCTAGTGATATTTTTGAGGTGACAAACACAGATTTTGTGACAATCCCAACATGAGCTATAAACTGTATCAAGAACAAAACTTGGGCCAAAATGTTTTGCCAAAGAAGAGCAATAAGTTTAGTCTAATTTATTACTTTATTTTCATATTAATATTTCTGAAAATAGAGTCAGAAAGGCAAACTTTCACCTGTAGTCCCTGGGCAGGCAATAGTTGAAAGCAATAAGAATAAAATCTTATAAGATACAATCAATGAAAATATGCAGATAAAACATGCACTACAAAGACAGCACAGTGTCAACAATTGCATGACTACACTTTAAGCATTGCATGACAACACCATGTTTGTCTGTCCACACGTCACCAGACAGGGTGAAATGGTGTGTATAAAATACAGGGACTGAGATAAGCAGGAGTATAATAATGACAAACGAGAATAACAACATTAACATAACTAAGCACTTATTTGAGGGATGAATGAACAAGCACTCCACTCAGACAGGGCAAGTGGTGGTTTCCCTGTGTCCTGTCTTGGACAAAGTTAGACAGACTGTGCAAACTTCTTGCCACACATTAACTTGAGGAAAACACACTGGGATGAGAGAAACAGCTCTCTTTTTTCCAGCACTGCTCCACATTTAAAAGTAAAATCTGTTTGCACTCTCAGTGTACAAACCTGGGAAACAAGAGAACCTTTATTGGATTACTGGTATAACTTTTTTTTTATTACTCTGCAAACTTCCTGCTTGTGTCAGTTGAAGGATACACAAATGTTTGTCATAAAAACAGGACTGCAGATATCCACTTTGCTTTCAATAATTTACTGACAGTGATAACCTGATGACAGACTAATGTATTTACTTTATGACTTCATTAGGCTCCAAATTCCTCAACAGAATCTTTTCTAATACACTTTGTCTTGCTTTAATTTTAAACGTGTGTTTAAATACATGTGGTTAACTAGAAGAGATGCCACCATTTTTCTGAGCCACAAAGAATTCATTCTAGTTTTCTCACAACAATTTAATTTCTCAGGCAGTTTGTTTTTCAGTAGTTTTATTAAAACAAAAACACACAACAAAAACACTACATTTGTGTAACAGGATGTTAGAATGTCAAAGAGGAAATCCTGTTGCATTACAAGCATCCAGCATTCATGTTGTTTAAATTAACATTTTAACAGTTCATGATATGGCACAAAAAACTCAACACACTACTTACATATATGTATAATGTCAATACTGTAAAATAGTCAACACATAAATATTCCTTCATTTCCCCTTTGCAATATAACTAGATGACATTTTACATTAATTTCTTAATACAATAAAATAAAATAAAATAAAATAGAATAGAATAGAATAACACAATAAAATGATTTAGCACAATATATATTAGTTTAAAATGTTGTGACAGAATTGATTTGGACAAATGTGTGGTTCTAAATCCATTTTAATGTAAATATTTATTTGTTTCTGTACAATAAATTATGTTTTTCCTGTTGTTGTGTGTCTGTGAGTGTTCATTGCAGCTGTGAGAGAAGGGGCCTGCAGTCCCCGAGTCTGTCCAGCTCCTCCACCACATCAATCAGCCCCTCAACCTTCTCGGAGGGAAGGACCACCCCAGCGTTGTTCCTGAACTTCTTCTTGAGGCTCTCATTGGTCAGCGGGTTGCGCCAGTGGCCGTAGAAGGTGTCACAGCGTCCCTTCAGAATGTCTCCCCCAACAAGTGTCACCTGGACTTCGCCATACATGAGGTTGAAATTGGCGGGGTTGTTGTGGGGATGCTCCACGTGAACGCGGCTCAGCAGAGCAAGAAGTTCAGGGCGGCTCATGGCGGCGGGCATGAAGGACTGCACGGTCACCTCGCCGTCCAGGAGAGCACTGCAGGCGTTGAACTGGAAGGAGTGGCGTGCCTCATGCTCAGAGTCAGGGAAAGGCCTGTTGATATACTTTGATTTGGGGACTCTGAGCACGATGTCTTGGATTTGAACTGGGGAGAGAGTGCCAGGACCGGAACCCCCAAGAAGGTTATGGACCGAGACTGCGGCATCTGCCACCCAGTGCATCCCCAGATGGGCAGGGAAGCGCTTGAAGGCCATGTCCTGCTCCTCTAGCAGGAACATATGGCCATCATCATTGGGTGATTCTAAAGGCTGCGGCACATAGTCTTCATAAAAAGCACTGAACCCAGCCACCCCAGCCACAGCGTCCAGGACAAGAGGACTCGCCTCAAGGCCTCTGGAGGCCAGCAGAGCAGCCTCTAACCCCAACCGTGAAGCGTTACCAATGTGGAGGGGTTTAGACTGAGTGGCAGCATTAGCCATTGGGGCTCCAGAGAGAGAAGCAGCTATAGCCAAGGCATGACTGCACTGGGAGGAATCCAAGGACAAGAGGCGAGCACAGGCCGCTGCACTTCCCATGGTCCCCACCACACTGGGAGGGTGAAACCTGGTGAAGAGGAGGACTTTGGTCAGGTGGAACAATTTACTCTTGTGACTCCATCATTACAGATATAGCATCTTGTACTGACAGCTACTCTTTTACGTGACTCTCCACATGCGGAGGCAGCTTAAACCAAATAGATTTTCAGTCATTTCTGTATCTGATAAACAAGCAAATAATGCAGTTGGTCATTTGACTTGGTGTAAACACTTGCCAAATGGAGTCCTGTGTAATATTTACCTCCACATGGCTAATTGTGCTTACACACTTCCCACAGAGTCTCTGCTGTCCCTGAGATTAACATAATAACACGCCTTTCACAGCTCATTGACACCACTGAGAGACACACACATTACACTGCACTGGCCTCCTTGTAAACCACACTGCAGAGATCAGCAGAGTCAAATATGGATCTCTTTAGCCTCGTTTGGATGCTTGTTCTGCACGCAGAATACAAATAAAAACTCTTAAAAGAGGAGCTAGCTTTATACCTCTTAAGTGATCACAGAGGGAGAGCCAGAAAAGAGCAAAAGCTACTGCAATGTTGCTATTAGCCTATTAATGACAGTACCTACACTGAATTGAACTCGAGGTACTCACCTCTTGGGGATATTCCGGGCCTCATTAGAGAACCTCATCAATCGGCCCTGGATCTCAATGCCAACGTTGAATGCCAGCAGGAAGTCCAGGCCACTTGGTTTGCTGTTAGCAGGTATCATGTCGCTCAGTGCTAACAAAGCAGGAAGGACTGCTCCTGAGGGGTGAGTGGCAGGGTGCCATGTATCATCAAAGTCCATGGAGTGAGTCTGCAGCAAACAAGAACATGTTTTTAGCAATTAAATGATGTTCATAATAGTACATAGAGTTCCACGTTACCAGCAAGAACATGACATTGCTGTACTTCAATGCAACATAGAAGCTAGCTGTAAACAGTTTTTATAATTAGATGCAATTTAGCTTCTTTAACATTGAATTAGAAAATCCCTTTAATTGCCATATCAGGCCTCAAATGCTGGAGGCAAACGCAGGCTGGAGGAACAAGCTTCACTTTTTAATGGCTTCTTTAGAAATAGAAGCCAAACAGTGTTTGCAGACATTGATTGCGTTGCACCAACAATGATTAATTTTTAAACCTGATCAAATTAACCTGAAATTATGTTGCACCAAACTTTTAAACTAGATTTAGACTAAATTTAATGCTTCTGCACTAAAACGTCGAACTTAAACTGTGATCAAGTATTAACTTGCACTTCAGGATGGTTAATTTTTAACATGGCTGCCTTTTAGTAGTTAGTTAGTAAATAATATAGATCACATTATACAAAACTTGTTAGCTGGTCAGCAAACAAGTTCACATTTTGTAAACCTTTTAGCTAACTATCAAACAATTTAATGTTTTAACTTTTTAGCTAGCAAGCAAACAATTTAATTGATTTGTTAATTTCTGTTAACATCACAAAACTTGAATGTACTCAACTGAGATTAGTTTAATTGTGCAACAGAACTAACCCCAAATTAAATTAATTTTTGCTGGTGCAGCCCAGTCACAATGTTGGATATGTCTGCAGACGGGCAGTGTGGGGTCAATTCAGTATTTTCTCCAAGCCCTCCTGTGATTGGCTGGCCAGATGATGCCATAGCAGAGTATAAAATAGCTGCAGTTTGGTTGTGGTAATAGGTTTGGTGTGTCTGAAATTGTCTTGTGTACTCGAGACTACAGTGACCCATCTGTTCCACTTATTTTTACTCACAGCTACGCCGTTGACAAAAGCTGCCAGTGTCGGGGAAAGCCTTGTGCCTCTGCGTCCATACACAGTGCTGATGTCATCAGGAGCATACATGTGCTGAAGGGGAAAAGACGGAGACAGGTAAACACAGGGTGTTGTCAGAAGGATACTTTTAATACACTTTGCAGACACAGATTGTGTCTCATGAACTTTAAAAAGCTCCTGCATCACTCCTCAGTTGAAAGCTGAATAAGTTTCTTTGTGAGTCAAACAGAAATTGGAGAAAAAAGGTCACAAGGCATAAAACTCCTGCCTGTTCCCAAGTTATATGACCTTTTTTTTCACTCATCTCTCTGCACTCAGCTGTTTCACTGACTTACCACTACTGTTTGTATAAGGTCAAAGTTGCTTTCATCTGTCTTATTGGCTCATATCAGATAAATTATTCTTTCCTCTTTACTCCGTGCCTCACCTGACAGTGTTCAAGGGCCAAATCAAACACGTCTGTCGTGCTGCCAATCAGACCGACTCCAATGCTGTCAAGCACCATTCTTTTGCTGCGATGGAGCACAACAGAGGACAAATGCTGAGGCTTTATTCCACTGATGAACTTTCCATAACTGGCTGTGACTGTGTCCTCAGGGTCTGGGTGCTTCAAGACTGCAGGAGGAGAGAGGTCAGAGTAGAAATGTTTATTTTATTTGTCTGCAAGTAAGAATGCTGTTTGTAACAACTGAACCAGAAAGAAATATGTTTTCTTGTGTGATTGATTGAAAAGTTAAGTTTACCTTTCACTGCAGACTTGTGCAGCCCTCTGACAGCCAGTACTGGTCTAATGGTTTTCTGCAGGACAAAAAATTACAGAATCTCTTTACTGACACCTATAACATTTGGTGTAAAACTATAAAATAGTTGGGTTTTTACATCTCAGATCCATTACAGGCTGTGATGTGCAGTGATTTTCTACCTTTTCTTTGTCAAACTCAGAACTGATTAATTCAGCCTTTTAGTGGACACTGGGATCACTATTATGAATATTACTCAGCCTGTGTGCCTCTTTTGAGAGAGCTATTATGCTGCTGGTAACAGGTGTGGTACAGTGTGTGCTCTGCTCTGCATTTAACAAGAGCTCTGTTAAATTCTTCCTAACCATGTACTCACAGAAAAACACCTACACAGTGCAAGCTATATTCTTATTTTATACTGTATTGTATTAAAGTTGACACTGTGGATAACAGTTTTAAGCAGACCAAGTAATCTACTTGACTTACTCAAGCAAGAACAAGATTTATGCCCTTTATTACAGTCTGGGGTGTATAGATCCCTTGTAATTTAGCAGAAATAGGCCTACTGATGTCATTCTTTAAAGGAACACTCAATAAAAAATTAAATAACAAAGAAATAGGCCCACAAAATGATTTTTAAATCGTTACCTGTAGTGTGGAGATCATGGTTTCAGTCAGTTGTTGGTCTTCTGTAGTCTTGCTCTTTGATGCAGTAAGTTTGCAGCCAACAGGTTGTGAAGGATGCTGATGCTTGTGAGATGGACAGAGCACCTGCCTTATATAGTCAAGGAGTCACAGTGGCAGCTGATACTGGTCCGACAGGAACAGGGAAGTCCAGCCATGTCTCTACAGAAATGAGGGGGAGGATTTTCCATAGTGGTCATCATCACCATTGTCATAATTTACATCACCTTTCTCCTCTTCTTCCAGAGTAAGGCGTGGTCATTGATTTTCTACGGTAAGGAGACACGATGTCACTTCATCTCAGGTTGCAGAATGTAGGATAGCGTGGGGGAATTTCATGAACTCCTCCCACACTCACCACTCACGCCTTATTTATGTCCAACCTTCATCTCTGCTTCAGATCAACTCAGCAGTTCACCTGTGTGAGCATCTTCACCAGGTAAGACTTTATTTTAATTTGCCTGATTACTAGCTGAAACAAAGACTTTATCACATGTACCATTTAAAATGCTACATAATGAGCTGATGCTGATAACCTGCTTTTCACATTAGATTAATATCTACAGTTAGTTGAAAGATGCTCCATGGCAGAAAAATATTATACTGTAAAGTTATTTATGAGATTAACAGAGAATACCACATTTTAAGCTCTGAAAATACAACTTACAAAATCATACACAGTTCCTGTCTTTTGGTTAAATATCAGTCTGTTATTTGGGGATAAAATACTTACTTGTGTGGACACCTGCTGTTTTCTAGTCATAGAGCAGGGAAGTTGAATACAGCTGCTCTGCTGTGTCTCTTACTGTCAGAGTGGAACAGTTTATGAGTGGGGCAGAGCCAAAAACTCTCAGGTTTCCTTTAAGCTTTAGGGAAATAAGAAGAAAAGAAAAATCCCTCAGAGAAAAATCCCTCAGAGTATTGAACTAAAAGTTGACTTAACTGAGTTTGCAGGACTTTGCAGTTTGCCATCTGTACTTTATGGCATATTTATGCTCGTTAAACGTAGTATAATTTGCTTTTAGCACTTGTTTCTATATTTTAGTACAATGCTCTACAAATAACAAGCACTAAGGAAATTTTGCTCTGTGTGATCAGCTTTTCTGGGGTTTTAAGAGAGTCAAGTTGTGATTTCCAGCCACAAACAAGTGACCTCTCTGTCTATACATATAAGACATGACACACTTTATTTGTCATTGTAGTCATACAATGAAATTATGTTTGGACCAGTAACAAATGAAAGAATTATAAAAATATATATATATATAAGAAAACAACAAGAAAAAGATAAAAACAAAAGCAAGTTACAACAAGATGAATAAAAGAAGAATAAACAGGATAAATAAGATGAGAGACCATCCTCACTCTACTGTATTTATTATAAATAATGCACTTGGATGAGGCAGCAAACAGTGACAGTATTGCACAACAATTAAATAGTTAAAAAAGCTGGAGATGTGACATGTGAGCATAGATTAGAGGGATAGATTGTGTATTACAGTTGTATAAGTATTGAATAATACTAGTAGATAAGAGAGGCTGCCTTGGATTATTTACGGTCTTCAATCCTCAACAGCTCCTCTTAATCACCTAAAATTAAGAGATTAGGATTTTTTCTTCATTTCTGTATTTGTTCATTATCCATAATTAAAGTAAAATGTACACACTGCACTGTGAGAATGAATATACATTCATGAATACATTGTGTCATTTCTTTAATTGTTTCATTGAAATTACAGATTGACAACAAAAACACTATGGCAACATTAGATGGGTTTCCAGCCAGTTTCTATGGTGAACCAGGAGTGTTAGGCATGTTATCCAATGGGATCAGTGCATTCCTTGTACTTCTACAGAACTTCAGTACAGCACACACTGGCAATGCACCAGCGGGAGTGGAGAACATACTTGCAGGTAAAACTTTATGCTAAATCTGCTAAAATAATATAGTAAAATGTCATATAAAATTGTTTTAGTAATTTCACTTCTATGTTTTTTAAAGGTGTTCATCTCATCCTGATTGGTGGTATATGCCAGCTGGTGGCCGGACTGCTTTCCTTTAGAAAATACGATCATTTGAGTGGCACTGCCTTCATTGGCTATGCTGCTCTGTGGGGCAGTTATGGTGCTACCCGAATCTACTTTGGCGCTTTAGCTGAAAATTCTACAGCAGCATTAATGCCACATCAGATGAACGATTCATCCCTGTCCACTAACATGACGAGCAACATATCCTCAAATGCCACCGTCCCAGTTTGCTATTTATGTCTGTCCATGAAAGAGTCGGCAATTGCTGGTCTGGTCCCCTACATCCTTTTGTCCTTTCTCTTAGCCTTCTGCTCTGCCACAGTCAACTACATTATGCCTTTTGTCTTTGGAGCCATCACAGCCACCTTAATCTTTGAAGCAGTGAGTCTGGTAGCGGGTTCCTGGGCTCTCGTGGTCTCTGGGGTTCTGGAGTCGCTCATTTTGGTTTTTGCCATCTACGGTTCGGCTGCACTGCTCGTCAAAGGTCTGACACAGCGTCTAGTCCTAAAAGGCTTCGGTACCCCCCTCTTTAATGTTCTCCTGCTAGGGACCACCAACTCAGCAAGCGCCCAGAACATTGGCCAAGAGAAGAAGAAAAACACTAAATATGCAGAGCCTATGGCGTTGGGTTACTTCTGTGACACCGTTGCCCCATTCATCTTTGCATTCTACAGCTTTGGGTACATGAAGTCCTTCGGGTTAGGAGTTGCATGGGTCTCAATCATCACAGTTGCCCAGCTGTTTTCCAGCTACTATGCCCATCTGCGCCAAGACTGCTACCACACCACTAAGTTTGGCCTTCATGCCTCATATTGGCTGATCAAGGCTTGGGATGAATTTGTAGTGTCTGCTCTGGTTGTGGAGGACAGCAAAGTGGTCTCAGGGAAGGAATCAATGGTGGGAAACTGGTTCTTTGTGATGGCAGGTTTGGTGCTCTGTGTAGGAAGTCTGAACACCGATGTCTTGGAGCTGATCCACAACATGCTGTTTGTCCTGCTCACAGTCTCAACAATATCCCAGATCCCTCTCCAGGGATACTACATCTTCTTCGGAGTATCTTGCTCCCTGTTCACAGCAGCCTCCCTGTATGGTACCTTCTCGCGTCTTATCAACTCCATAGCAGAGAAGTCTCTAATCCCTGTAGGACCACAGCCCATCTCCACTGACCAGTTGAAGAAGGCTCTGAACTGTAGCAGGGCCAAGCACAGAGACCAGGAGGCGCTGCCTCAAACCGACCAGGCTTCAGATGCCTTGTTCTACCTTTCAAATGGAGTCGCAGCTCTCTCAGCTCTACATGCAAAGTTAACCAGTACAAATCCTACCTTCCTGCATCTGACTGTCCCCTGGGTGCTTATCTCTGGAGCCATTATCCAGGCCTACGTCAGCCGGCTTCAGGTCACAGGAGGTGGTCGTTTTGGGTCTGTCATCTCATCCATCTATGTAGTAGTGTGGGCAACCTGGACCTGGTTTAGGTTTGCAGGTATGTCGATACAAACATGTTTACGTTGTGACTTTTTCTTACTGAATTACACAAAATTCTTATCCCAAGTTTTTCTTTCTTACTAGGTAACCTGCTTCAGCTATCCACAGACACAGCCTACGGTTTTACAGCGGGGGCCATCGCTCTCCTGGTCATTAATGCTTTCCTTATGCTGATTGGTAAGATTAACAGGACTATTGTTTTATGAAGAATAAATTCATTTATTTGTTTTTGAGCTTGTCTTTATCAATCCATTTTTTTCATTTCAGCTGCCTATAGGAACTTGGTTTTGCTGTTTCTAACAACAATCATGGAGGTTGTTCTTGTCTGTTTCCTGCTTTCCACTCTGCAGCGACTGCCATATGACCTAGAAAGTAAGAGCAAAGCCTAATTGTGAATGCATTTTTATGGTTATAAAGGTAGAATATGCAGAGCACTTCTATTGAGTCTTAGGTGATGATTTAGAGACACCACATTGTCTTTTTTTTTTTTTTATAGGAAAATGCTACACAGGATGCTTTAAATCTAGACACAGACTTAAAATTAAAATTGCATGTGTTAAAAAATCCATCCAGTTATTGAAATATTGTGACAACATTTTTTTTACAGTGGCCATGCTTGCACTACTTTCAATAATTTGCATATATGGAGCTCTGGCATCACTAGTGAACTGCATCTTCTCACAGAGACTGCTGCCTATGGGCCCCCCCTTAATAAAGGTAACCAGTTAAGAGACTCATTTTGTATTTCTCCCCCAATCCTGCAGTCGTTGTCACACTCCATTGTGTTCAATTCATAAAAATGTCTCTCCCTCTATGGCCTGTCTCAGGAGAAAATGAAGCAGGACTCTGCTCCAGAGTATCCCTGTCCTGCAGTCAATTCACGACTCACTAGTGGTCTCCTGAAGATTGCCAGCCTTCTGGAGGAAGGAGGAGTGTGTGGTATCCCCACAGACACAGTCTACGCCCTGGCTGCCTCCTGCAAGAATCCTCAAGCTATAGAGAAAATCTACAATATTAAAGTAAGAATGAAAAATTGCTTGGAAGTGTAATATGAGACAGATCATTTATTTTTTATTTTTATTTTCAACACTTGTTCTCATGTGAAAGCCATGCACCTGTTATCTGTGGCCTCATCCAGGATAGACCAGCAGAGAAACCCATCTGTATTTGCATCTCTAATGTGGAGCAGCTGGTGGCCACCAAGCCTCCCTTCAGTCCTCTGCTGTGGGAATTTATGAGGAATGTGTATCCAGGAGGCATCAGCTGCATTGTCAGCAAAGGAGACTGGCTGTTCAGACTAGGTAAACTGGACATAGCAGTTTAAATGCTGCCTTACCACACTGATACTGTATTCCATTTACAACTGTTCCCCCTTGTCTTAGATAAATATCAATGATCAGTATTCACCTCACCTTTCAATTTCTCTTGTGTAGGAGTGGGAGCAGCTTATGACCGTGTTGGTACCAAGGACAGCATCATGATCCGAGTCCCTGACCACACAGTGACTGGCCACCTGTGTGACATCACCGGACCCCTTGCTATTACGTCAGCCAATCCCAGCGGAGAGGCAGACAGCACCCATCACAGCATGGTCATCAAGTAAGTGTCTCGTCACATAACACTAGTCCTAACGCATGTTTCCTGGTATTCCACTGACCCACTACCTCAAGCCTCATACTTAATCTCAGTGTGTCTGAGCTTAGTGCTAATGGGTGGTAACATGCACATTCACTCACACACCCTTTTCTACCATCTTGTTTGCCATAGTCGACTGGGACACAAGCTCCAAGGTGTTCTGTGTGATGGGGACTCAAATGAAGTTGTTGCCTCCACTGTAGTCAACTGCCTGAAGATTGATGAAGGTAAAATGCAAGAATATTCCCCCTACATTCTCTGTTTTTTGTGTTTAAGGGGCACTTTGTAACTCAAGCCTGTCATACTCTTTTCACAGGGATCATTACCATTGTGAGGGAAGGCTGTGTCCCTGCAGTAAAAGTCCGACAGATCTTTGAGAGAGTGAAGAGCACCATGGTGTGATGGTCTTGTGACTTGTTTCTCTCCTTCTGAGAGCCTCTTCATGACTGGTCCCCTGCAAGATCGGCTTCTTCAGCTCCCTCATGTCCAGTCAGCAATCTCAGGGACAGTTTATGAACAAATGAGAAAAACTGAGTGAAAGCTGGGATTTTAGTGGTTGTACATGTGTATATAACTCTGGAGGTTTTGGCAAATGTTACAATAAAATTTGTTTCTCAGCTGTATAACTCAAAACTGTAAGAACTTAAAGTTAGGTAAACAAATATAAAACATTATGAAGTGACTGCTGTAAATTAATAATCCTATAAATATATTTATAAATTTAAATTAACCTGTATGTTGACCTGAATTAAACAACCCGTTATTTTTAATGGTGGAAGAGAAAACTTTTCTCCTGTTACTGTATGTATTTAAGCTATCATGTGCCAAATAAACCTGTGAATGTAAACAATGAATTTGATTGGTGTTTATGAATGAATGAATGAATGATTTTTTATTATTGTGTCATGTTCAAGCATGTGTCCAGCCCAAACAGGCTTATAAGACACCATTATTTAGTAACACAGACCAGAAACCAGAAAAACAAAACAAAACAAAACAAAACAAAACAAAACAAAAACATAATATAGATCACAAGTAATGTTACTTAAAAAACCCATTCTGATGCTTTTTCCAAGCTTTAGAAACAAAATTAGCCAACTTATAAATGAATGAAACAGCCATTCCATTCTATCATCATCAGAGCACCAGAACATTTCTGGATTTTGAACAGACATTTCATTGAATAAAGGTTTTCTTGACTCATCATAAAAAGGACTATACAGAAGAATATGTAATTCATTCTCAACTTCTTCTAAATCACACAGTTCACATAGCCTGTCATCCTCCTGGATGTTTTTAAATCTGCCAACTTCAAGGTTCAGAGGAAGGATTCTGTTCTCGACTGTCTGACTAAAGACCTTTGACTCCTTGTAAGATTTGCTGTAACATAAGATTTAGGTCCATAATTGTGCTCGATTTGAATATATGTTTGCAATTTTGGTTTGAACAAAATATCATTTAACCATTTTGCCTCAAATCTAACAAATAACTTTCTTCCGGTTGTGTTTATGCTGCATGTTAAGTTATTACTATACATATAATGTAACTCAGATTCCTCAAAGATATCATACATCTCTTTAACCCAAGGAGAACTGTGCAATTTACTACAGAAAAAAAACATTTTACTGATCCTGTTTTCTGACATATTAAAGCAATAGTTCACCCCAAAATGAAATTTCACTCAATATCTACTAACCCCTGTGCTGATGTGAGGATGGTTGAAGATCTCCAGTTCACAGTACAAATGAAGTGAATGGTGACCAGTTTTAAAATGTAAAAAAAAAGAACACAAAATGTTTCCATACTGCTTGTGAGGTGTAATCCAAGTGTGTGTAAGCTGCAACATTAAAATGACCCAAAAAGAGCCTAAATGTCAACTGTTGCCTCTCAGACCTGATCTGCGTGCACACGTCTGAAGCGGGTACACAGGCTCTCGCCCAAGTGGTGCGACACGAGATATACGAGATCTCGCGATACCTTCACATCTGTGTTTACATGCTACCTGGAGGCGACTCAGACAACAGAGAGAGATCTGCTCAGAAATAGTGACTTGTTAGGCTCACAGATGACTTTGCAAACTTTCAATGAAGAAAATGTCAGAGGACTTCGACATAGAAGAGGAACATCATTTCTTTGCTGCAGCTGCGCTGCTTGGGCGAGAGCTTGTGTACTTGCTTCAGGCGTACAACCACTAGGCTTGCTTTCAAAAAAAGAAGAAATGTTTGGTACTGTAACTGATGCAATCAGAAGTAAACCAAGTTCAACAAATATCCCAGGGAATATTTTTCAATCTCATTCTGTGATAAAAATCAGTGTCCAAAATGAAAATACACAGTCTGAGTTGTTTCTGGTTGTATAAGTTGCATATTTTAACACATGATTAATGGGTCTCACAATGAAACCATGGTTGAACTAACTGCAGATTAGATACAAAGAGACAGTACAGTCTATTGAAATTACTGAATCATGTAAGACCAAGTCATACCATCTTGCCCTTTCAACTGTCAAGGTGAAGTTGTAGGCTGTGGTGGACTCAGTTGCCCCCCACCCACAACCTGGTGCCCCTATGTTAAAAAAATACAAAAGTGCCCTCTTGAATGCCCCTATAGTAGATAAAAAAAAAAAAAAAATTAAAAAACCCTCTAGGGTGACTGTGCAATACAACATGCTAATGAGCCTCTTCGGTGCCCTTCCAGTGGACAAGGTTTTAAAGTAAAAGGGCCCAGTTTTTTCTGAGAGTAGTCTAATTAACTGCACTTTAGAGAAACATTTGTAAATATTATCATATTGTCAAACTTGACATTGAGCCTAAGTGCTGTGGTCCAAATTGAATTGCCAATTAGAGGTCATCCACAGGAATCTGTTTGCAAAACAAATGTGTAATTATTGTTTTGTTATTCCATTTCTTAAAACTCACCCGAATGCAGGAAAAAGAAGTCTATGAGATTTTCTAGGGAAGGATATCCCCATTATCCCACTTGAAATCCTCCCAGTTTATGGCAACTGCTATGCATAAAGATGCATCTTCAAACTTAAAATACACTCATAGATGTTGGAAAATGGATTAAAGAACAGCGGACCCTGAGATGATCAACAAATGTAGACAGTGTCTTTCGAACATGCAGTCAGATCAGCTGGATGCACCATCTCGGATCACCCTGGGAGAAGAGGAGGTGAGCCATACTGCAGCTGGGATTTAAAGCTGCTCCTGGTGAATGTGGGACAAACAATGGGAGATCAGAGACTCTTGTGCCCACATAAAGACACCTGCTTCATCACAGGGTCAAGTCAAGGTCAAGGTTCAGATAAGGTGCTGCAATCCTGAAAGTCAGGTCACAGTGTTTCCGTTTGAAGGTGTGATTATACAAGTGTCTTCCTGAACATTTGAGTTCCAGGGCAATGCTGGTGGTGCAGGCAACATGACACATGTCGAATCATTTCAACTTGCATCATGGTTGGTTTGTTGTAAAAGCTCAGTGACTTTTCACACATGAGTTCCCTTTCATAATGAAGATAAAATCAACAACAAGATGTGAAGATAAAAAGACACTTGAGTTCCAGTGTAAAGGCGGTGGTGCAAACAACATGACACACCCCTTCTTTTGATTGTTGACTTGTTTAAACTTCCATTGTTGATGGTGTTTCAGACATGATTGACTTTCCCCACAGGAATGTTTTTATAGACGTTGGTATGAAGCATAACAACAATCACAAGGTACCAGACAGAAAATATTTGCTCAAGAGAAGATTTGACTTTGGACACTTCCGACTACAGCTCAACATGTTTCTACAAACAAGTCAGTAAAAAGTGTTATTTAGATCTTAATGATAGAGCAAATACTGACAAAATGTCCAAATGATTTGTGTTCTCATCATAAAACTGTTTTAAAAACAGAATTCTTCAGTGATATCATTTACAAATTTAGGAAAAAGACTAACTTTTATTATTATAATAATAATAATAATAATAATAATAATAATAATAATAATAATAATAAGAAGAAGAAGAAGAAGAAGAAGAATATATTACTGTCCTGAAATATCCCTTTAAATATAATCAGATCAGGCAACCTAAAAGTAACAGAAAGTAATCATTACTTTAATTTTGAGATACCTGGATTAGGTTATTGATGACATTTTTAATAGTTATTTAGTAGCTGTATTGCAACACATCTTTAAAGTAACCCTGCAACTGCCATGTTGTTTTGGTCATCACAGCCACCTTAGTTTTGAGAGACAATTTAGAGGTGACAGGAAAGACGTCAAGGTTCAGATAAGGTATTGCAATCCTGAAAAGGAGGTGAGAGTCAGTGTGTTTCACTTTTTAGGTGTGATTAATTGCGTGTGAAAACTCAATTAACAATACCTCGGAAACTTAATATGCAGGCTTCTTCCAGGACATTTGAGTTCCAGGGTAAAGACGCTGCTGCATCCAAAATTAAACTGAGCTGAATCATTTAAACCTCCATGATGATTAGTTTGACACATCCCTTCTTTTGATTGTTGAGTTGTTTAAAGTTCCACTGTTGATCACGTGTCAAACATGAATGACAAGATATCAGAAACGAAACATGTTCCTGAGAAGAATTTGTTTTAGACACTTCCGACTACAACTCACCAAGTGTGCTGCATTTTCATCTGTGTTAAGGTGCGCTGTCACCTGTAAACCTATATGTTTTTCATCCATGTGGAAATGCACTGTCACCAGTTTTTATATATGAGAAGGTGCTCCAACAGTGATGATGCTTTAATCTGTTATGATGCTCCAACACCAGATTTTGTCAGATAGAGTTTATCACTATCTTGGCCTCGCTATTATGATTTCTCCTCTGTATCACTGTGCTGCATTTTACTGTTGTTGGCCGCTTTAAAGCTCCAATCTTGAAGTTCGAGTGTGAATAGCAAATTTAGCAAAGTATATTTAAAGCAAATAATTATCCTGAAATGATGGAATATCTGGGCAAACATTTTATAAACCTTCAACAAAAATTAAATATTATATTAGGCCAAACAATTTCACCACATTTGGTATTGAGGCAACCTAAAAGTAACAGAAAGTAATCATTACTTTAATTTTGAGATACCTGGATTAGGTTATTGATGACATTTTTAATAGTTATTTAGTAGCTGTATTGCAACACATCTTTAAAGTAACCCTGCAACTGCCATGTTGTTTTGGTCATCACAGCCACCTTAGTTTTGAGAGACAATTTAGAGGTGACAGGAAAGACGTCAAGGTTCAGATAAGGTATTGCAATCCTGAAAAGGAGGTGAGAGTCAGTGTGTTTCACTTTTTAGGTGTGATTAATTGCGTGTGAAAACTCAATTAACAATACCTCGGAAACTTAATATGCAGGCTTCTTCCAGGACATTTGAGTTCCAGGGTAAAGACGTTGCTGCATCCAAAATTAAACTGAGCTGAATCATTTAAACCTCCATGATGATTAGTGCGACACATCCCTTCATTTGATTGTTGAGTTGTTTAAAGTTCCATTGTTGATCAAATGTCAAACATGAATGACTTTACCCACAGGAATTTTATTACAGACGTTGTGAAACATAACAAGAATCACAAGATATCAGAAACGAAACATGTTCCAGAGAAGAATTTGTTTGGACACTTCCGACTACAGGTCAACAATAAGTCAGCAAAAAGTGTAAAATATTGACTAAATAACTCTCTAAATAACTTGTGTTCTCATTATAAAATTGTTTTAACAACAGAAATCTAATGTCACATGGTGTCCAAATTTAATCAAAAACTCATTCTTTCAGGAAGAAATATTATTTTCCTGATACATCACTTTAATATAACTTCAGAGGTGGGGTCGTTGTTGTCTTGTAAGAAACACTTTTTCTCCAAATTTGGTGATTTTGAATTTATTTTTCAATAGTAAGTTTAAGAAGCCAGAATTGAAAGAAGCAGCAGAGAAAGAAAAAGCACCTTCCAAAACTAGTTTTCTTTCAGAAAGTTTCAGAAAAATGAGCAGCACAAGTCGTTCACATGGATGTATTAATGAGAGTGTACCAATGATGTAAGTAGGACTTATTATTTTATTTGACAACTGACACTATTATGTTTTTGTTTATTTGCTAATCCCATCATGCAGACATGAAGATTGTTATCAATGTGAAGATGCGCCGTCACCAAGTGTGCTGCATTTCCATCTCTTTTAAGGTGCGCTGTCACCTGTTAGTTTGCTGTATTTTCATCTGCAATCCTGAAAAGGAGGTCAGAGTCAGTGTGTTTCACTTTTTAGGTGTGATTAATTGCGTGTGAAAACTCAATTAACAATACCTCGGAAACTTAATATGCAGGCTTCTTCCAGGACATTTGAGTTCCAGGGTAAAGACGCTGCTGCATCCAAAATTAAACTGAGCTGAATCATTTAAACCTCCATGATGATTAGTTTGACACATCCCTTCTTTTGATTGTTGAGCTGTTTAAAGTTCCACTGTTGATCACGTGTCAAACATGAATGACAAGATATCAGAAACGAAACATGTTCCTGAGAAGATTTAATTTTGGACACTTCCGACTACAGCTCAACAATAAGTCAGCAAAAATATTGACTAAATAATTGTCTAAATAACTTGTACTCTCATAAAATTGTTTTAACAACAGAAATCTAATGTCACATGGTGTCCAAATTTAATCAAAAACTCATTCTTACAAGAAGAAATATTATTTTCCTGGTGGGGTCGTTGTTGTCTTGTAAAAAAAACACTTTTTCTCCAAATTTGGTGATTTTAAACTTTTTTTTTTCAATAGTAAGTTTAAGAAGCCAGAATTGAAAGAAGCAGCAGAGAAAGAAAAAGCACTTCCCAAAACTAGTTTTCTTTCAGAAAGTTTCAGAAAAATGAGCAGCACAAGTCGTTCACATGGATGTATTAATGAGAGTGTACCAATGATGTAAGTAGGACTTATTATTTTATTTGACAACTGACACTATTATGTTTTTGTTTATTTGCTAATCCCATCATGCAGACATGAAGATTGTTATCAATGTGAAGGTGCGCCGTCACCAAGTGTGCTGCATTTCCATCTCTTTTAAGGTGCGCCGTCACCAAGTGTGCTGCATTTCCATCTCTTTTAAGGTGCGCTGCAGACAATTGCACAAGTCCCTCCAATCCGAGTCCCAAGCAAGTATCAAGTAATTCGGTCCAAGTCTCAAGCAAGTCCCAAGTTTTTTTGTCGTGGGCAAGTCAAGTCAAGTCAAGTCACAACGTTATGTCGAGTCAAGTCGAGTCAAGTCACAAGGTTGTCGAGTCAAGTCGAGTCAAGTCAGAAGGTTGTCGAGTCAAGTCAAGTCGCAGATTATTTCAAGTCTCTCACTATTGTTCCTCATCCAAAAAAGAGCATGCAGTCTAGTCTGCATTGATTAAAGCATAAATCTGTTAATTTGATCTATTCTTACATTACATGTTTGATCATTCAGACCAAGGTAGATGGGGAAAGGCTACATTCCAATAAAGATGTGACATGTTTCAAACAAACTTGTAGTTTTTGTATCCAAAGTTGACCACTTTTGGGACACTCACCGTTGCTTCTTGATTCCCGCTGAAGGGGGGAGACTAACAGTAGTCAGGTCTGTTGTCCTGGGCCCAGGTTGGAGGGTGCAGGGGGTGCCAGGACCATAGATAAAGAAAGTATACTTCTATTTCTAAATCTATGGGTGGGACCTCATTAAATTATGGAGTAATTATTTAAAATATTTCAAAACAGGCCTATTTGTGGAAAAAAAATCTAATATTTGAGTTATCATAATAGCCCCCCCCCCCCAGTTGTCCTTAATATAGTGAAGAACAACCCCCCCCCAAAACACACACAAATGGTTTGGCCATCAAACTTTGACGTTGTCTTTTTTTTGTTCAGTATGCTCTATGTGTGGTCGGTAGAAGTCCGATGCACAGAAAAGAAAAGAAAAGAGAAGAAGAGAAGAGAAGAAGAAAATAGAGGCTTTAGAGATTTAATAAATATTTTTTAAAAAGGTGATGACCATAAAGCTGAGACCTTTACAGTCTATGGCTGAGACGAGCAAAGTCAACGTAGCGCAGGGTAAAAAAAATACTGAATAGCAAATTTAGCAAAGTATATTTAAAGCAAATAATTATCCTGAAATGATGGAATATCTGGGCAAACATTTAATAAACCTTCAACAAAAATTAAACATTATATTAGGCCAAACAATTTCACCACATTTGGTATTGAGGCAACCTAAAAGTAACAGAAAGTAATTATTACTTTAATTTTGAGATACCTGGATTAGGTTATTGATGACATTTTTAATAGTTATTTAGTAGCTGTATTGCAACACATCTTTAAAGTAACCCTGCAGCTGCCATGTTGTTTTGGTCATCACAGCCACCTTAGTTTTGAGAGACAATTTAGAGGTGACAGGAAAGACGAGGTTAGATAAGGTGTTGCAATCCTGAAAAGGAGGTCAGAGTCAGTGTGTTTCACTTTTTAGGTGTGATTAATTGCGTGTGAAAACTCAATTAACAATACCTCGGAAACTTAATATGCAGGCTTCTTCCAGGACATTTGAGTTCCATGGTAAAGACGCTGCTGCATCCAAAATTAAACTGAGCTGAATCATTTAAACCTCCATGATGATTAGTGCGACACATCCCTTCATTTGATTGTTGAGTTGTTTAAAGTTCCATTGTTAATCAAATCTCAAACATGAATGACTTTACCCACAGGAATTTTTATTACAGACGTTGTGAAACATAACAAGAATCACAAGATATCAGAAATGAAACATGTTCCAGAGAAGAATTTGTTTGGACACTTCCGACTACAGCTCAACAATAAGTCTACAAAAAGTGTAAAATATTGACTAAATAACTCTCTAAATAACTTGTGTTCTCATTATAAAATTGTTTTAACAACAGAAATCTAATGTCACACCGTGTCCAAATTTAGTCAAAAACATTCTTACAGGAAGAAATATTATTTTCCTGATACATCACTTTAATATAACTTCAGAGATGGGGTCGTTGTTGTCTTGTAAAAAACACTTCTCTCCAAATTTGGTGATTTTTATTGCATTCTTACAACCAGCTGCATTTATTCCACAGCACAATAATTAATGGGTCTCACCAGTGAAATCTTGGTTATACTGTAATTAAACAAAACATGACAATAGAAACATAGTGACTTGGAGCACACACTGCACAATGAACAGGCACAAGGCTGTCTGTTATTAAAACAATTATACAAGACAGTATATATTATGACAAGAGCCCACAATAGTTTGCCAAAGTCAATATTTCTCTGGAGCAGACGTTTCCTTTGTTTCAAGTGATATCTTGTGATTGATCCAGTATCATGTCAATTTCTGTGAGAAAATTCCTGCAGGTGAAGTCACTCAGCTTTGACATGAATTCAACAGTCAAAACAAGAACAAGGTGTGATCATGTCTGTGGATTTCTTTGTAACAGAAACTATGTTGCCAGGCCTCTTCCAGGACATGTTTGTTTTACTATCATGGCGGCGCCGTAGTTGAATCCATGATGGTTGTGTTTTTGTAAAAGCTGAGTGACTTTACCAACAGGAATTGTATTGCATAATGAAGACACAAAAACAATCTCAAGATTTCACATGAGAAAAAGACAAAGGACATATTTGTTCCAGAGAAGAATTGACTTTGTACACTTCTGACTAAAGCTCAACATGTTTCTCCCAACAAGTCAGTAAAAAGTCTTATTTTGATCTTAATGACAGAGCAAATATTGACAAAATGTCCAAATGATTTGAATGTTATCATCATAAAATTGTTTTAATAACAGAAATCTTCAGTGATATTTCCAAATTTAAGAAAAAGACTAATTTTCACTAGAATAAATCTTACTGTCCTGATTACTTGAAAGTTGGGGATGCATGTGTTGGTAATGATAAGGACCAGTTCCTTCAGGTTTTCCTCTCTAAACTAAAATCAGATCACTTGTTTTTATTGAAGTAAATGATTTTCCTTAAAAAGCAACTCAAAGACTGAAATATCTGTAACAGTAAGGAAGTATACTTGAATTTCTCCGCTGAATTTATCACTTTTTGTACAATGTCAAAATCCACAAAGATCTCAGTTTGACCTTTACTATGGTCTCTAAAAGAGTCAGTGATCACTGGTCTGGTCCTGAACGTCCTTCTGTCCTTTCTCCTTGCCTTGTGCTCTGCCACGCTCAGCCACATCGAGCCTTTTGGACCATCACCGCCACCTTAGTGTAGAGAGACAAGAAGTGACGGGAAACACGTCAAAGTTCAGATAAGGTGCTGCAATTCATGTTTAGGGTGTGAGGTCAGGTCAGAAAGTCAATTAACTTCCTTTGTAAAGGAATCTCTATTTTCAGGGAGCTTCCAGGACATTTGTGTTTCAGGGTAAAAGGCTAAAAAAACACGTCTCCTTTTTTGATGATTGATTTGTGAAAACTTCCATGATGGGTTGTTATATAAGCAGAATGACTTTTCAAACAAGAATTTTCTTATATAAACTGAAGATACAATAACAATCATGAGATGTCACTTGACAAAAGACAAAGGAAACGTCTGCTCCACAGAAACATTGACTTTGGACAGTTGAGCTCAACAAGTCAGCAAAGTCTGTTATTTTGAACCTAAATAAATGTTTTCACTCAAAAAACATTTTTTTGAAGCTACAGTTTACATCAATCCTTTTGAATTATGACAACTGCAAATGACATTAGGTTCAACCAAAAACCCCATCGAGCCAGGATAATACATTTTTACTCTATAATCAAAGGTATTTTTAATTACTACTTACTTTTATGAGTAATCACGTAAAAAACAGTTGTTTCAGTTACCAATTATTAAGTTCTTCCAACCATTTTTTCTACATTATTTATTTATTATTTATTTTCAGTCTTAATTTAAAAAAGAATAAATAAAATAAAATAAATCTGAGTTTAAATTAATCACAGTATACATTATTATGGCAACAACTCAAAACTCAAAATTATGTTTGCAACTTAAATGATCAAAATAAATAAATAGGATTCTTTTTGTTTATTTTGCAACCATGGATTTAATTGAGTGGTGGCAATAAGTCCCCTGAATTTAAAGTGTGATAGAGCAAAATATTGGCAAAATGTCTTATTATAATGTGTTCTCGTCGTAATATTTTTTTTGATGACATAAATCTTTGGTCATAAAAAAAAAAAATCTAAACATCAAATCAAAACTCATTCTTACTGGAAGAAATATTATTTTCCTGATACATCACTTCATGATTACTTCAAAGATGGTGATATGTCATGATAAGGACGCTGGTCATAATCCAGGGTAAATCCAACCACTACACACTGGGTCACAGTTTACCCCCCTCTTCTGCCCTCCTGATGAAGTGATATCCTTGAAGTTTCCTCTTTGATATCTAATCTTAACTCAGACCCCTTTGACTGAAGTAAATCATTTTTCCAGCAATCTGTAACAATAAGGAAATATCTTTGTTTTTCACACACGTCACCATGAAAGTATCTTGGACCTTCAGTGAAAAATATATCATTGGGATTTTCCCTGTTTACACAACAAATATAGGCTAATGAGGAAACTGCTGCTCGTACTGAGTAACTCATTACCAGGAAACATTTAGTCAAGTGGAAAAGAGTTAAAGGCTTAATATGCAACCTTATCCTTACATCCACGTAAACATAATCCTTTTCAAACGTCAGTGCGTGATGCAGTAGAAGTGTGGCGGTGTCCGTAGCTGCAGAAATCCTGCCCTCTGCTCGTGTTTCCTTATAATGTCATTGTTTTGCCACGCTCAGAACACTTTACCAACACAAAATGCTAAAATTTGACATCCTGGACCTGTCTGGGGCAATTAAAAACAGCTGGGACAAATCCTGTGATTCAACCTTTAAAAACACATTTTGGAGCAATTTAGGGTTAGACTTAGATATGGACTTATTTAAAACATTATAAAAAATTATTCACTTGTTTATTTGTTGTTTTTTGTCATGCATTTCCTTAAGGAAGGATGGTACATGCACAAGCATAAAGATTAGATTATTGTGATGCAGGGAACTAGATGCTCAGAGACGTTATGGTGGCCGTAAATCACATTAGAAAATTCAAGAGCTGGTTGGACAGTCGCTGTTGGTCTGATTGTTTGTCTGATTGTTGATTGCATGCACTGATATATGTTCAAGTAAAAACCACTGTCATAAAGGTTCTGGTTCCCGATGTTTTCCATCCTGCTCCACAGGTTGTCAGTCAGTGCAGAACACACAATAGTCCTTTGTTCAGACACCATGTTGCAATGACTTCCTAAATTATACAGCAAATAATAACTTCCTAAAAGACAAACCCCTGCACTGACGATAAAAACAGAAAATGTTCTAAGAGTATGACTCTCTTTAAGAGCATTTACCAGCACAGAAGAAGGAAAAAACATTTTCCTACAGGTTTTGGAAGAAAGACACGTACGTCACTGTAATACTAACCCTGTTTTTGATTGTTATAATGACGTAAATGACATCTATGCTCCCAGTACAACTGTTCAACATTTTTCTCACCAACTTAAGCCATTTTAATGAATGTTACAGACAGGCCTCAACTAACAACCTTAAAATGGATTATCTCAATTTAGATTCTTGAGTTTAAAACATAGGTTTACACGGGTTTTTTTTTTTAGTAGTAATCCAGCAGTAGTGAGCAGTCATTTTATTTTTTAAAGTCACTAAGAATTTTCTGAATGCTAATTAAAATACACATTTTTAAACCATAATTCATATTTATCTTTGATTTAAAGGGCTACAGAGTCGCTACAGAGTTGACAGCTTACCAGTGCTTGAGCAGGATTCCCGCCTTTGTTTAAACCCAGGAAGTGAGACAGTGGTCCTTAGGGTATGGCTAATCCTGTTCATGCCTGATTAAATCATATTTTTGTAAAAATCTGATGGACTTGATGGAAATCTGGGACAGAACTTCAAAGGACCAACATTTTCATAATAAATGTATTTTAAAACAAAGACGATTATAATAGCACATTTGTGGGCCCCCTGTAACTTGCTTTTATCAGTAGCTATTGCCAGTTTCAGATTTATAAGACTTTGTTCATTTTTAAAAATTGTGTGAAATTGAAAAAAATTAAAGCAGACCAAAGAAGTTATCAATTACATATGTTTCATACATATAAATACTTAAAATAAATTTTCAATAATTCTGTAATCATTTTTAAAGTCTTTTTTTTTTTCCTTTTTTTGGTAGAACATGATTTGTCTCATTTCTCAAGGATAGGTGATAATAACAAATAACAAATAATAACTTCCTGGGTGACACAACCCCACACGGACAACAAAACCAGAAAACGCAGTAAGAGTCACGTATTTAGGAGCGTTTACCAGCAAAGAAGCAGGAAACAACATTTTTTAATGGGCTCTGCAGAAGGAAACAAGAGGGAGTATCACTGTTTCTTAACAACACTTGACGGTTAGATAACTGGACATCACCTGTCATATGACCAACACACCTGTTTTCCACATCTGTATGTGCAGCGTTAATACTGGTGCAGTTTTTATTGTTATAATGGCACATTTTACACTCCAATCACAACTAATCAACATACTCACCGCCTTTAGTCAGTCTTCAAACAATATTCAGGTGTTATTATAAAGATTGTTATGGTGTTATTATATTTTAGCAAGAAAAAACTGTTTCACTGTATTCAGAGGTGAACTCGGCTGTTATAAGACAGATTTGAAAAACTGTGAATGTATCCTTTAAATTCAGGTGCCATTGTTCACATTAAGACCTACTGTGTGATCATTATGAAATTAAGTTTAATAAAAATCTGGGTGTTTCAAATCAATAACCTTAATACTAATTTGCATCATAATATAATCTTGATTTTCACTTAATTTATATAGGTGACAATCCCCATTATTGTGAACTCATGACAAACAAACATAATTCACTGTATCCAAGAAGAGAAGGAGTGAGCAGCATGTGTTAAAATCATCCTTTTAGTATAAACTGAAATGAGCATCTTTCTATTGGGAAAGAAAAGTGTGTGTGGCTGGCCTCAGCCTCCCCTTTCAAACATGTAGGATGAACTCATGTGGCCTTGAAATTTGTGAAAAATGCAAAAGACCCTCCCTAGTGCCAGAGTTTAGTTTCTGTTTTAAGCTACTGTAGAAACATGGAGGGAGAATCCATGCAAGAGGACCGTCTCCCTCTGGAGATACGAACAGCTCTTTCTGACGTAGTGCTATTCAACTTCAGTAGCAAGTAGGCCGAACAGGAAAATCTCTGGGGTTCATTGGCCACACACAATACTTTCTCAATTCATGGCTACTAATAAGAATTGAATTGCCTCAAAACAACTGATATATTGTGCACATCTTGGAGGTGATAGAAGCTCGATAGTTTTTATTGCACATTTGAATAAATTACAAGGTGTTGAACATTTTATCATGAGGTCTTTATTGGTATTCCTGATACAAGTCATAACAGAGAGGCAGAAACTGTTTGTCAGACTTTGAAGACTTAAATGATTTCATTTTAAGTTGTCTCAAGTGCTGGTTTAACTGACATTTTACCTTTACAATAATCACTGGTTGATGCCTTTTGTGTTACTTGAAATTAGATATGTGTGATTTCATGGTCTCTATGTTTACACTCTGCACACCCACACAGGTGTTTTCAATCACTCTGACTAATTAAACTGGCTGATTATATCAATATGAACTGAGAGCAATAACAATAGTATAACTGTTAACTGCACTGCTGTTAGATCATACTACAGTTTTTTTTTTTACTGCTAACATGCATCGATCATAACTGAAGTTACACTGTCAAAACTCTTCACACAGTCAGTAAAACAGAAGTGTGTGTGGACCAAACTGTGAATCAGTTTCATGGCATTCATACAAAATGCATTCAATGACCACATTTTCCATGAACTATTTTCTCATTCTTACTACACCACCTTTAAAATACTGTTTTTGCAGCACATTTTTCAAATGCTAAAACATTCAAAAAAGGTTGTTGGAATCAAAATATATATAAATCTTACAGTGGAAGAATAATGATGATAAAATGAAATAATAATCATTACCAAACAAACAAAAAGGGAGTGGCTTTGGAATGATTATTGTTAGATTAAAGAAGGCAGGTTACTGTAATGTGTAAAATAGATTGGCAGAGAGGGAGCAAAAGCGTGGAGGACAAAGGAGATAATAATAAGTATAAATTACTACTATATGCAAATATATAGAAAAGGTAAAGGATATTTATATTTATATTCCTTGCTAATTCTTGCTATATATAATTTAGTGCAGTCAGTGAAATGAAAAGCCATTCTTACCCTATTCTTTAATGAAATGGTAATTTATATGAAAACTCATTTAAACTGCAGGAATGAAAATGTAGCATTTATATACTGGTCCTTGTTGGTAATGTTTCTTAGGTCAACATGTCATGTGTAACAATGAATGCTTTCCATAGTGAAAACTGTTGTCAGTGTTTTGGTCCAAGAAGCTTATTTTGAGACATGTATGAAATGTTTTGGTGGTTTGAATGAGTTTTGGAAGTGAGATGAACTATTTGGCCATGTGATGCATGTTGGTAATGCAGACTGTATCAAGAGTTTTGAAAAAGTGGTTAAAGTATTGGCAGATGCTTGTTAGCAACTGAAACAAACCTTTTTACTTTGTTGAGAAAGGTGCTTTGCAAATGATGAACATTATTTCTGAGACCATCCATACTCACCAATTTATCTCATTCATGACTAATTATATTCAAGCACATTCTTATTGACTAATTGAGTAATATATACTTCATATAGCTATGTTTCCTTTTAATTGAGTTATTAAATAATATTTCCCATAATGTGCACATATAGTGCGATCAGGTAGCTTTCATGTTGGGGACTAATAAAACATCTTAAATCATACAGTCAATGATATAATAAAACAGCACTGTATAAATAATTACAGCTGCTTTTATAATAAATTAATGTATATTTTATCAAGAAAAATATATACAGTACATTCATGTGTTCAAAATACAATAATTTCCAGACAAAATGGCAGATAATGTACATAAAATTTTAAATTAAATTATATACAGCACAAAACATAAATTAATCTTATTTAGTCATAGTACAAGTAATCAAAGTGCATTAAAACCTGTGTGCATATAATGCATCATAGATATACAAAATTTGCTCTTCAAAAGATATTTAGACAAACAGACAAAACATAAATAACCTTAAAAAAAACAAGACATGAACAGTTGTGGGGTTGTCCCTGTGCTGCAACAGTGTGGCAACTATTAAATGTTAATCCAGGTGTGGATTTTTAATTTAATAATAGTGTTTTGTGTACATCTGAATGTGTGTTTGGCAGCATTTTTTAAGCAGTGCATTGGTATTTTATGACCCATTTCTGAGAACTGGACTCTGTTCAGGTGAAACTGTAGATGGTGTTAAGTCTCCAGTTTCTCTTTCAGACTCTGCGTCTTCTGAATTTCCGTCCTCCTGTGCGTCCGGCAGGTGCAGATCATACTCAAAAGCAGGATTCGTCTGACCCTGTCTGTGCTGCTTCTGAACTTCCTCAAAGATTTGAAGAACCTTCAAAGCACACACGAAAGCAGCAGTTATAAGTCTGAGCACACACTGAACTGAAACTCTTTATTCAGAATGAATAAAACAAGAAGATATATACACTACCTTAGATTTAGGAATGAGACCCACTCTAAAGAAACCAATATGCCCAGTTTCTATCTTAGTGCAGTCGACCACAGTAGATGCAATGTTCTCTGGAGAGGCTCCGTCACATAACACTCCATCCACCTAGCCATGCAAAATACAAATGTATTTTACTGCAACAGGTAAAAACACCAGTGCCTCTTTTGTTTAATAAAACTGAAATGCTGTCCTCACCTTGTTGCCTAGTTTGGCATAAACTTGGTTGTGGTGAGTTGTGTCTGCCTCGCCTGTAGGGTTGGCTGAGGTCACAGCAATGGGCCCCACCTGCAAGAAAACAAGTTGTTGTATTTACTAAAGGGCCTGATGATTAGTTTCACTCGGTTTAAAATTTGTATGCTGGTTTGGACCAATAAAGATTCATATTTTAATCTGACTGAATAATGCTTAACTAAATTATGTTGCACTCATCTCTCTTTAAACCTCAGTTTAGTTTTTACTAGTAAACAAGTTTGTAGTTGTGCAACAAGGTTCTGCTTAATTAATAATCTGAATCTGCTCCTTTCAGAACTTGTTTTGCTAAACTCTGATTAGAACTAATCTTGGATTCAATTAATCTTTGTTGGTGCAACCCAGTCGAAGTGATTTATTTTCTATAGTCTGTACCAGATTAATGAGGTGTGTGGCCACAGAACAGTCCGGGTTTCTGATGGCGATGCTTTGTGGAGTCCCAATGTGTTTGGCAGCATCTCCTAAACCAAAGGTGTCCATCCAGGGGCCTGTGCCAGACAAGAAACCAATACGATGCTCATAAATCCCCCTCAGCAACATCCCAAACACTGTGTTACACATACAAATATATACTCACACACACACACACACACACACCTACCTCTGGGTATAACCATGCTAATGGAGGAGGGCCATGCCGCCTCCATGAAGTCCAGGATCAGAGGGCTCAGCAGGTGTCGCACCGGCTCCAGCTGCTTAATGGAGGAGATCCACATGGACATGGGTCGGTCCTGCGCCTGCTTCTTCACACTGAAGTCAAACACAGCAGTTAGAGAGTAATGAGACTGAGTCGATAAATGAAGGCAGATAAAGGCACACTCATGAAAATGGAAACTCACTTGTAAGCTTTGACAACTGCTTCGGGCCTGTTACAAGCTGCCACCAGCACATAGACCGTGTCAGTGGGCATCCCACATATGCCACCATTTTTCATGATTTCTGCAGATGGAAGAAGATGACACACATCAAGTATGCAAACAATGGTGTATTTTTTAAAGCTACAGCAAAGATCTTTGATATTTTGTTGATTTTGGAGGCCTCTCTGGACAGAAACAGTAGTGTTTCCACTGTAATAACCACAAACAAAACATAAAATAAAAAAAAAATTATCTAAAGAAAAATCTCCTCCTACTTCTTTTTAACTGGCTAACAAACCACTCACTGTAACCTTGCCTGTGAAAATGTAAACACAGGCTTGTTTTATCTGATTTTAAGGAGAATATGACACAGTGGCAGCCATTAGGAATAACTACGTAAATAGAAACAGCCATTCTTCTTGAGAATGGTCTCGTTAAGTTATGTAGGTCATATAAAAGCATCAGTAAAAAAAATGAGACAGGTTCATAACCAGTTAAAAACTTCTTCTAATAGGTTTATAATCAACAGTGATTGAGTGAATGAACAGATTCTCACCTGCTATCTCCTGGACAGATGAGGCCTTGCGGGCTGGTACATGTGGACAGATATCTGCTCCTCCTCCAACCCCACTCAGCTTAATCAAAGGTTTTCCTACAGGGATCTGAGGGGACTGGAAGGTGCTATTGAAAATGTGCGCCAGGAAACAATAAAAACTAACCAGACCAAAGATGATGGTGACTCCTATGTCATAACCATAAGGCAGCGCACCTACTGCATCCAGCAGGAAGCTAATGAGGATGAGCTGGAAGGTGAAGGCGTAGGCAAACCAGGCAACATTCAGAAACAGCGCTGCAGCTGTCACTAACCCATTAAACAGCATGAAGCTGATGATGCCAACAGCCACATTAAAGCTTCTGATTTCACCGTACAGACCACCGTATCGTGTCAGCCCCCACACTGTCCACATCACCCCGTAGAGAATGAAAACTGTGCTCTCAAAGGTTTTACCTCGAGCAAAAGCTACTGAACCGCACAACAACTGGAGTGCCCCTCCAGCCACCACCACCCAGGGCAGAACCAGCACAGATAGAGGGTTTCTGTCACCGACTGTGGCTGTGATGGCAAAAGCAGCCAGCACACTGCAAGCATGGCCTAACACCTCTGCATCTGCATACTTGGAGTAGCCCAGGTGAGGTGCATGCAGCTCTTTATTGTGGGGTCTGAGAGTGAAACCCTGCATCCTGGTTGCTAAAGTCTTGAGATAGCCCTGTCCTGTGGGAATCATTCTAGTGGAGACCATATTGAACGTGGTAATTAAAAGCACGCCGGCAGAAGCTACAAATATAGCTCCCTGTACACCCTGTGTGCCTCCTTGGAAGAAGCCTTGAGGCTGTGCTGCGATGGCGATGCAATAAGCTGCAAAGAATAGCTGGTAGAGCCCCTCCAGCAAGCTCTTCTGACAGCTGAACATAGCCAGGACGGAGAAAAGGACAGAGAAGACGACAGGGAAGGGGACAGGGGAGTAAGGCTGAATTGAGTAGAATGACAGGAGAGCACTGTAGCCTTCGGCAAACTTCAGCAAAGCAGTGAAGCCATAAAAAGTGGCAGCTAGCGTGTCCAAATGTCGGTAGAAGAGGATGCACATGGCGAGCTGGAAGACTCCTGCCGTCCACAACCAGGGTACGTGACCGACAGAGAGTTGAGGGACCACACCTAAAAGAGGACAGGCTAGCACAGAGGCGGACAGCAAGTTCATCACGAGACCGACTGACACTGCATCACCGCAGCCCTGGTTCTGCTCTGTTTTCAGCTCAGCTCTGCTTTTCAGGCCTGTGCCTGGAGGCTCCATGTCACCATGAGTGATGGTGGACAGCAGGCGTCCAAAACCAAAGTAAAAACCCACCACGCAGACAAGGAGGTAGTTTGCAGCAGTGGCAGACTGACCAAAACCTGCAGCTGACAAACCGGCGATTTGATGGGCACATGCTAAGCTAATGCCCACAGCTATGAGACAAAGAACTGCTTTCTTTGCTATGACCGCTATGCAACCAATGATGAACAGAGCCAAGGTAAACGCTGCCAGGCCTGGGACAAGAGAGGACCTCAGCTCTGTGGGCCGTAGCACTGCCTGCCCCACCAGGATGTAAACTAGACCTGAACCACACCACAGGGCGGAGACGGTAAGACACAGAGAGGAAAACAGCTGGGCGTGGGACAGACTGTGACCGATACCTGAGGGACAGAGAGTAAACAGAGAGGGGGTGTAAACACAGTCAGTGTTATGCATGTTAGCTCACTGGAAAGGCTCTGCTAAACTAAATGGAACAGGATCTTAATTATTATCCTTGATAACACCTGTGTTTATCCTACTATTTCATATCAATATGGCTGCTGTTAAAAAGTCTATAGGCTATTACAGATGAATTGATTAAACAAAAGTTGTGATGCATTTCCATCAAAACACCAACCTGCATAAGCTAAGAGGGCTGCAATAATGAGGAGCAGAATCCCCAGTGCATTATGGGGGATGAAGTCTTTCTCAGGTGAGCTGGCATAGTTGTTCACCAAAAGCAGGAGAGACCCTGTAAGTAAGAACAAAAACCACATGATCTCCAGCCACCTGCTGGTAAAAATAAACAAACAAAAAATGTATTTTGTTACAGCAGATTCTTTTTTTTAACATTTTGATTAAAAAGATGATGTGACGTGATGTGATGTGATGTGTCTCCAAGAGCACATGTAGGTATGATTAACTGAGAGGGGAGGTGTTAACTTCCTCATATGATAACATGATTTATGAAGCTAATTATTCATCTAATAAAAAATAACTGCAGCAGTTAGCCTGTGATTGATTTTTGAGTGGTTGTCTGATATTAGCTGCAGACTTTAGGCTTTCATTTCAGTTTCCAAAGTTTAGAACCTATGCCTCTTGCTGTTACCTAATGTGATACTAAACTAATATGACATTTAATTATTGATAAGAGTTGGTTTCAGATATTAGTGGTTGATCACACCTTTTAGATTTTTAGGATTTAGGTTTCAAAATTTACCTTTTTAAATACCGGAAAATGTCACTTTGTTATTATTCTTAGCATAGATATTATTAAATCTAATTATTTTCATGCATTATGTGCTGTAATTCCATACAGGGAATGTCTTATTTGTCTTTGTCTTATTTTATTTATACATATATTTCTATATACACATTATATATGTATATTATATACATATAATACTATAATAATGATAATAATAATAATAATAATAATAATAATAATAATAATAATAATAATAATAATATAACCACGTTATACATTAACATTAAATATTATACATATTTTATGACAATATTTTTACTGTGCTATCATCCACTTTACAGGGCAATATATTTGATTTCTTACATTTTTTTCTCCTTTATAATGATTCAAACCAGGTGTGTGCTACAGTATAAATGTGATTATGCTGTGCAATTATCCATTTAGCTGCACAAGTAAAAGGTGCGCATTTTTTTTTTTTTTTTTAAATATCTTGCTCTTTTCTGACTCTGTTTTACTCTTGAGCTGCTGTAACAAAGAAATTTCTCCGGTGTAGGTTTAAGAAAGTTTTATATATGAAATTCAGTGGTGGTGAAATAACAAAAAATAAACAACATAAACATAACTTAACATTGAAATAAAAAAGCAGCTGGAAGCTCTGACTGCAAATGCAAATGCAAATGCAAATGCAAATGCAAAAAAAAAAAAAAAAAACCTGACACAAGAGAATGAAAGCTTACCCGCGGAGATGCCCAGTATGCCGACGGACACATGCAGTGAGCGGAGCAGAGCCATGGCAGGAGTAGATTTCACACGACGGCAGGCTCCGCTTTATACGGCTGTCTGTGACGTCAGCACGCAGAGCCGAGAAACCCGAGAGGGGAAGCCGCACCTTTTACTGGGGAAAATACTTAAGTATTGTGTCTCAGTTAACCGGAAACGTCCTTAACATGATAGCTGAAACTGTATACGCAGAGAAAAATGGCAGCGTCATTATGATAAATATACCTGCACAGTAATACAGTTTGAACCGCAATTCAGTCCAAATGTCAACCTTAATTGTTCTTGTATTATGCTACCACTGTCACGATAACTTTAACTTTTTTTCAGCCAGCTTATATGGACTAGTTTTCTTTAACTGTCATTGCAGATTTATTATTATTATTATTATTATTTTCCATAATAATTTTATTATTTCTTTAAAATTCTGATATGGGGGTATTTGTTGGGGGCACGATTTAAGAATCATATACAATCATGTAGCCCTCCCACTCCCAATAAAACATATGCATCACTGTCATGCTCCATTTCTTTTATATTTTTTATTTTAGTCAGTTTTCTGAGTACAATATGTTTTCAGATTTTTCAAGTTTCTAGTGAGTGAGCTAAAATGTTTTTTTTCCCCACCTAGTTTTAGTTTTATCTTAGTTTTAGTTAACTAACTACAATAGAAAAAGAATAGAAAAGTATCTTTTCCTCTGAAGTGTGCTCCATAAAATGCAAATAAGAACAAGATAGACATTCATATCATACAAGGAGCACCTGTTACATTTTCAGTATTAATTTAGTCACAAATTAATCCATCTATCTTTATCTTATCAATATGTGCAAACATTAGAGCATACACCCACACAAGTAAAAAGTTAAATAAACATCCGTCATTCCGTCATTACATTGATTTCATTATTAATGTAAACTACTGAGGGCAATGACTCGGCATATTGTGTCATCAACAGTCTTTCCTGGTTACCTGAAGGAGCATGATGTCAGTGTGTTGACAGCAGGTGGGAGGAGACAGACAGACAGGCAGGACTATAAAGAGTCAGCCTCAGAGCTCAGACAGCACACCACTGCTGAGCAGCTCCTTCACACACAGTGTAAAGCCGCAACTTCTACACACACAAGGTGAGAAATATCTACACTGTCTTTACTTCACTGCTTTCTAAACTTAACCATTTCTTTCTCCTTATATTTTTGGAACACGTCCACAGCAATGTTATGTTTGAATGCAAAGTAGCACTGGAAAATGTGGAATGGAAATGGTGACATAATTAGTGTGATACACTGTGTATACATTTGACAGTATTTATCATATTATGACTGTGAGTGGAGTCGTGCACAGAGGACTTAAAAACACTTCCTGCCGTCTCTGTACTGGTGTCAAGTGTGTTACTTGGCAACAGCAGCTTTCCTGGCACTCCTCTGACACCTGGCTCTATTAATTTTGTATGTAAATGTGCAGACAACAACATATGTCAGGCAAACAATTAAGGGACCCTTAATGCTTAAAAAATAAATAAAACTTATGCAGTCTAGATAATCTGTTGTACATATCCTTACAGTCTGTACTTTATGTGTGTATTTCATAGAAATCATGGTGAAGCGTGTTGCAGTTATCCTCTCAGGCTGTGGCGTCTATGACGGCACAGAGATCCACGAGGCCTCCGCCATCCTTGTCCACCTCAGTCGGGCTGAAGCAAAAGTAAGAGAAATAAACTTATTACAGTGTATTTATATGTGATTTTACTCCAAACATCTCAATCCAGTCTCATTTAGAGAGACGTTGCAGCTTTCACATCAACATTTCTGTCCATAGATTTAGCAACACATGGGCATTCTCATAACATACAGCTGATCTTAAAGGGATCGTTTGGATTAATTGAAGTAAGGTTGTATGAGGTCATTGTCCTGTAGTACTTATAGCAGATGATGGTTGGCACACACCCAGCTTGGAGAAGCAGAGAGAAGCATCAAAAGGTAGTCACTTAAAAAAAAGCCACCCTTAAAAAAAAGCGATATTAGTTTAAGTTTATGCTATATTTAGAACATTTTCACCGCTTTACTTGGCCATCAGACAACCTTCTGACAGAAAGCAGCCATTATTATAAGCCAAATATCACTCTCTCCAAAGCAACCAAACTCCATAGGCATAACAGTAATTTTACATCACAGAGTATGGGGGTTGCTGGTCTATCACTGCCTCAATATGCTAGTTTGTTTGTATGCTAGTTTGACTTTGGTGTTTTAACAGGATTCACTAAAGTCATACAATAACACAAACTAATTTACAGATTTTGGCAGCGGTAGATCAACAAATTTTATGTGAGATAAAATGACTGATTTCACCTGTGGAGTCCTGCTGGTTTTGGAGAGAGCTGATCTGATATAGAAAGATTTACATGCTGGTGTTTCGTTTCAGGTGCAGATGTTTGCTCCAGATGCAGACCAGCTGCATGTTGTGAATCACTGCGAGGGGAAACCTACAGAGGAGAAAAGAAACATCCTGCAGGAGAGTGCCCGCATCGCCAGGGGTGACGTGACTGATCTGGCCAAGTTAGATGTGTCAGCATTTGATGCTGTCATCGTTCCAGGTTAGGCTGACCCAGTCATAAATAAATGCTATAGAATAAAATATTATACATTTCTTTTTGTTTTTGCACCTACACTTTGGTGATATGCTAAATGAGTCCTGTGTGTTCTCCTTCAGGGGGCTTTGGCGTGGGAAAGAACCTGAGTAACTGGGCACTGAACAATAAGGACTTCACCATCCGGCCAGATGTAGAGAAGCTCATCAAGGATTTCCACAAAGCTGGAAAGCCGCTGGGCATGTGCTGCATCTCCCCCATCCTCGCTGCCAAAATCCTGCCCGGCTGTGAGCTCACTATGGGGCAGGACAAAGAGTGTGAAAAGTGTGTGGAATCATTTATCTTCATCAGATTTATATGATTCTAAAAAAAAATATCTCAATTTAGATCTCTAACTTTTGCTCTCTTTTCGTCTGTAGGTGGCCGTACGCTCAGACAACAGGTGTTGTGAAGGAGTTGGGCTGCAAACATGTCAATACAGATGTGGAGAAAGCTCACGTTGATGTCAAAAATAAGGTGGTCTCCACCTGTGCATTCATGTGCAATGCTCCCATTCATCAAGTCTTTGATGGAATAGGGGTCATGGTCAAAGAGACACTGAAATTAGCTTAACAATTAATTAATCACATACCGGATGTTTATTTATGTACTTTAAAGCAAATGATGTGTGATTTCTAGACAAACGTAAAGTCTCTATCAAGTTACAAGACTTGTCTCACAGCTTTCATCCAATGTTTTATCCTCTGTGTGTTGTTCATCATTTTTCAATAAAAGTTACTCTATAAACTACAATTTTTGCCTTTTTGCTTTATTTATATGTGTGTGTGTGTGTGTGTGTGTGTGTGTGTGTGTGTGTGTGTGTGTGTGTGTGTGTGTGTGTGTGTGTGTGTGTGTGTGTGTGTGTTAGCCAGGCAGGAGCGTTTATGTGAAGGAGCAATTAACATTTTTTACCACCAGAACATTACATGACTAAATGTTTAGGTGATTTATATCTGGCACTGCAAGGTTTTCCAGAACTGGGCCAAATACCAACTATTGAGTCTCTGTAAATAATATTATAAAGAGTTCAGACTTGGTCTCCTCTATATGAAAAGTGCCCTGAGATAACTTATGTTATGACACTATTAATAAAATGGACTTGACTTGAACCCACAACCCTTTGAAATGGTAGATTCAACTAACACATACACAGTTATAGTTCCTGTTATTAATAGTACTTGTACTTCTTATTTTTGAAATCATTTTGCATGAAGTAAAACAGATTTCCCCATAAGAACAGGACAACTTAGTCTTCTTAGTTGTTAAAAGTAACATTTATTATCTCAATAGTATACATTTCATTGCTACATGCTACATTTTGACAACTTTTCAAAAAACCTTTCTTTTGTCAAAATATGCAAACAGACAAACTTGAAGTGCTTTGGGTAAAAATTAAATCTTCTATCAAGTCCAGTCTGAATGTATGACGATTGAGTGAGTCACAAATCTAATACATTAAAGTCTTGAGTCATCTAATTAACTACTTCATCAGCAGACACAACATATTTTACAGATTTCACACTGGAACAATGTGTTTATGCCTCAATAAATCCAAGTGTTGGGTTGTCAAGATTTTGTATTTGTATTATCAAAACCCTGATTACAAAGAATATACCACCACCTGGGATGGTGTGCAGCTGGCCATGGTGCTCTCCAGTTACAAAAGGACCCACCTCTGGCCCAGTCTGCCTGACTGAACATGTGCTTTTATTTTTAAGTTGAATATTTTGAATAAAGTTTCTCTGTGTATCTAGACTGTGGCAAAAATATAAAATTAGTCTCAAATAACATCTGTGGCTTCTGCAGAGCAGAACCAAAACACCATTGGTAAGATGCTTCTGATTCAGTGTTTGTGATGATCTGTCATAGATGCTGCTGTCGGTTGTTTTTCAAAAGTAGCTTTGTTTGTTTATTGTAGTAACAGTTGACCACACATGTTTGTTCACATGTAGCTTGTTGTTGTTTATGAGTTGATTATATTGCTTGAATGTGTAGGATATATTTCTCTGTGGCTGTGTGTGCGTCCAACGTGACTGCCATCCTGTGTGTTCATTTGACTTCTATCCTTGGTTGCTTGACCCGTCTTCCTTCTTCCTCACTTATTATCATTTATCTGACTGAGGTTTGATCAAATTTATTGGTCGACTCAAATAAAATAGCAGTTTATTGACAAATCCAGGTCCCTGTCCATGGTGCTGAAATAACACACTTCACTGTAATCCCTTTCCTCTCTGTAAAAATTACATCTGTCCTGAATCTCCACACAGCCTCAGCTATATAAAGGTGCACTACAGGCCCTCACCCTCTATGCAATGAGCCATCAGTTATGTAAAAGTCCTAAATATTTTGCAAAGGTCAAATGCACTGGGTAAACACAAACACTGAGATTCACTGGCTCACTGGTGTAAAGTTATTTTGGTCATTTATTTTAAAGCAGTTTAAAACAGTCCAGTTAAACATATGGATGACACAATACAATGTCCACATGTTCTGAATGATAAAGCATAATTTTATTGATTAATCATCTTTTCACAGTATTACATTGATTCATAGTTTGATAAAATATACAACCTATACCAGAGAAATTTACACCTATTTTTATACAGGATGTTATTGATATACATGGAGTAGATAGTTGGTCTCAGTATGAAAGATTCCTGTGAAGGGTACAAGTAACTGTGAAGAATCAACAAAGCGTTCATGTGGTTTTGCTGGAGAAGTGATTGAAGTGATCTGTTCCACAGGCCAGCTCTGTCGCATGAAACTTCCTGGGACGATCAGGGTCCTGTCAGCAACAGAAAGAATCAGGATCCATACAGGATGCAGGTCTGACACTCAATATGCACAAAATCTAAGAATAAATTTATATTCACGTTAGTCTCACCTGTATGGGATATGCATAGGTGGGAACATAGCGGATCACAAACCCACAGCGCCTCTTCTGGGAGGTGTTGGCATCACTGGCATGGACGAGAAATCCATCGTGAATCTGTTAAAAAAATCTTCATTAATAAATCTTCTATTGAATATGAAACCTGTTTGTCATGTTTAACAACAAAAATTCACTCACAGACATCTGCCCAGCTAGCAGAGGGCAGAGCACAGCTTCATCAGCCTGCACCAGCTCTTCTGGGATTTCCTGATTGACTGTCAGCATGTTTCCGGGCCGGATGGCTTGGCGATGGTGCAACATGCCATCACTGTGGCTTCCTACAAGACAAAAAGAGTCAAATACCTTTTTATAATCTTTGGTGGGAGTCAAGAGGAGCTTTTCATGGAGACTTTTCTTCAGCTAAGGTCAAACCACGATTGTGGCTAAAGGCATAAACTTGCATGAGAAGCATAAATGAGAATCTTGAGATACCTGGGATGACCTGCAGGGCACCGTTCTCCTTCAGTGAGTCATCTAAAGCGAGCCACACAGACAGAACAGGGCCACCAGTGATGCCCCAGTACCTGCAAACAAAACAACTACAGTTAAACCAAAACAAAACAAAGCAATACAAAACCTCTCATAATTTTTTTCAGTGTGTAAATTTACCTCATGTCCTGATGCCAGGCCACATATGGAAGTCCATCGTCTCCAACACTGTCCTCAGGTTTGAGCGACGGGTATTTACAGATGAAGCGGGAGTCCAGCAGGATGACGTCTGGGCCCAGGATGGCCTTGATCACCTCTAAGACTTGAGGGTGTCTGGTCAGGTCACGCACCCACGGATACTGCTGGTGAACATTGTGGAGGCTGTACTGAGTGTACTCCTTACCTGGAAACATACAAACACATAATATACATATTCACTGACAAAGACTGCAGAGATGCCCTGGTCTACAAATATTCTTCTTCAGATGTAAGAAAACATGTTTGTTTGATACAGACTCCAACAAATGATCACCACTAGTAATGAATCATATCACAATTGTAATATCTGTTAAAATAATTGTAGTATGACTATTTTACCATATCATGCAGGCCTAATCCTAACAAGTTCAGAGCCCCCTTTAGTTAGCTTGATTATTTTTGTTCACCTGTAGGTGATCAGTCTGATGCCACAGACAGAAAACAATTGAGCCCAGTTAGTCTAATATTTCTGTTTGACATTGCTTAAAACTACACCACATGAATACTGACTCTGATAAAGTGGGAAAAATTGTGAAATTCCAAAACTACTGTATGTCACACATTTGGTCTATTGAGTGATCCCTTTTCATAACTAATGTAATAATTTTTCACCTCCATTCATTTAGCCTCCCCTGAAACTGTTTGGAGTCCCCCTGAGGAGGCCCGCCTCCCACTCTGAAAACCTCTCATGTGGTGAAAATGTGATATTGTGACAGCCTTTATTCTAACATTAATTTTGAGGATTACAATAATATAAAGACAGAAAACCACAGGCCTGATAACTAAATTGGGTCTCATTAATTATTATTTTCATTTCTGCATTCTCTCTCTTGTTCCTAACTAATTTGTGTCTCTTTTCATCCCTCCCCTCCTCATCCTCCAGTGACACTTACCGAATTCCCTCTCCAGCTCAGAAAAGGCCTGCCTGGCCTCCCTCAGCTCGGTCTCATTCAACACCGGCAAAGGTGAGAGGAAGCCCTGCTGGTTGTAGTTCTCCTGCAGTTTAGCCATGGATGTAGTCATCATGTCCATTAGATTGTTTTCACTGCTGACGCCTCAGGCCTTCTGCTTCCAAAATTTATAAGGTAGACACTGTGTCTGTGTGGAGTAGGTGGAGGTTAGGGGGGAAGAACAGAGAGAGAAAGTGAAGTGTGAATATATTCTGTCTAAGATTGTGTCCTGGCTGTTTATAAAAAGAACATATGCCCTTCCCACTGAGCACCACCTTGTTCCACCTGCTCTATAAGACCAATATAACCCTGCTGACTACACCTCAGTGCCTGTGTGAAGCAGACTATTGTCCATATTAAGAGTCTCTTTGTTCAGATATAAGATCTGTTGACTGAAACAGGTCAGGAAAACAGTGTTTCAGGATGATGGATGCCTCCAACACTCCACCTGCAGTGATACAAAAGTGCCTAAAAGCCTTTTTTTAAAAAAAAAAAAAATACAGATATGACAAAACCACAGTGAAAAAACAGCAAAATTCTTGCATTAATAATTTAAAATGTAAATAAAATAGATGACACAATAAAATTATTGCATTTAAGGAGAAATCTGTAATATATTTACTGTAATAAAATGTGGGATTTTGTTTTCAGGATAATGGACCTGCCTTTACATTGACAGACCACCTACAGTTATAAACAGCTGATCGCCTTGTTGTGTTGTTGTTGCTTGTTATGGTCAAGTTATAATGTTGTGCTCCTTCAGTGCTCCTGCAGCCTGCCTGAACTTCAGTAGGGGGGATATTAAACAGGACTTCAGCCTAATTAATAAATCATCTATGGCTTCAACTCACTTCGTGGACAGCAGTACTAATTTTTGGACTCACAATAGTTACATATTACTCCTTTAACACATTAACAGTATTTTTTTTACCTTTATCCCCCTCAGATGTTGCACCAAATGAAGCTTCATAAATAACAATCAACAACAACAATCACAACAATCATATTATTAATTATAAAGTGCTTTACAAGACCAAATAAAATGACAGACAACAGTGATAAGAATAAATAACTGTTGCTAGTTAGTAAACTTTTGCAATTTTATGCATGTTTGTATACTTTCATGTAAAATTTTAGATGAAAAAAACAAAAAACAACTAACTACACCTGTCACTATTCATTATACCTATTGCCATAAATATTATATTGTCTCCATACCTGACTGCTGTTCAGTCTTCTCCTCTCTCTGTGAGTTTCGGCTCTGGATACTGAGGAGCTCTTCTGCAGCAGAGAATATATAGCGCACAGAACTGGAAAATCCACTTCATTTGTCAACATGTGATAACCAACCAGTATCCTCAGATTCTTTAATATGTGCTTTTACTTTCCAGAGAATTCTAAATAAAGGGAAAACCCATGACTCAGCACACTACCTGTGCATTGTTTTGCAATCCAGGTGAGGTGAGGCATTTAAAGGCATCTGTCAGTTCTAAAGCAACATGAAACCTTTTCTTTTCAGGCTTGTGTTATTTCCACGTACAGGGTCGACGTCACGTTTTACCCCCAGAGAACAGATACTCAGTGATTTATGGACAGGAAGGCTATTTTTGGTGCTGTCTTTCAGTTTGAAATTGGTGCACACTTTTATGATTCCTAGTTCACAGTAGGTCATTATTCAGTGACTCAACATTCCCAATCATCGCAACCTCATATTCAACTTTTCTCTTCCTTGTCAGGAACTCAGTGAGTGAAGGCGTGATGATTGATGCATGAGTGTGTGAACAGGGCCAAGAATAACAGACTGAAAACTTCTAACAGTCTTCTGTCATATTAATGGAAAACATCTTCTTTGTTAACTGTCATCACGATAATTGTTAAAATAAAAGTCTTAGTACCGTACCTGACTGTGATGATATCTACCATGCTACTACATTTTTAAGTATTCTATATAATTTCATAAAAGGACTGCTACTGACTGCTGCATTTCTTTTGTTTGGCGATTGTACAACTCAATTATTAAATACCAAAGACAATTCATGCCAATTTTTTGGCACATATGTCACTGCTGGTTGATTTTAATTTATCTTAATATAAAAGGAGAAAAGAAATATCTTAAGTTAAAAGGAAAAACAAATTTTACATGAACAAAAATGCTGTATATACCAGATTTATTATTTGACAAAGGGGATTTTTTTTTTCAAGTAATCATTTTTCTTTGTTTTTAATATTGTGATAAATATGTTCATTATTATTATTATTATTATTATTATTATTATTGAATTATTTCATCCTATTTTTGATTGATCTGCATATAAGAATATCAGTATGTAGACATATGTTTGCATCATTGTAGGTAAATGGTGTTCAAAAGCAAATAAAAACTCTTGTGGGGGTGACAAGAGGAGCTGAATCTTGCTTTTTATCATGTTAAAAATATTTAAAGACCCTCCATATGTATATATATATATATATATATATATATATATATGTATATATGTGTGTGTGTGTATGTATGTATGTATATATATATATACATATGGGCTGTAAGGGAAAAAATTACAGGAAGAAGATTTTTTTCTACTTTGCACTTTGAAAATAAGGTTGAAATGTTGAGAAAAAAGTTGAAATAACATTTAAACTTTATTCTGAAAATGTAAAGTACAAAATCTCTTTATTTATTTTCTCATATTCCTGGCCCTAATACTCTTCCATACTGATGACTTTCCCTTCAGCAAAAATTAGAAATACATAACCCTTTTCTGCCCCCCTTCCATTCTGGTTATTTTAAGACAGTTCCTATTTGCCTCTGTTTACTTGTTACTAAGTGCTTTATTTTGATTGATAAACAGGGAAGGAGAAAGTTTTCATCTTCCTTTTCAGACAACTGTGTTTTTGAGGAAACAGTAGAAAAAACAGCAGCGTCCACATTTTTACTTCCTTCACAGTACCTAGATACATTTGAAGCTCTGTTCTGGTGACCTCATGTGTTGACTTAGTCACCCACTCGCTGACACATAATGTGAATGTGCTTTTAAACTGGGTGAATGTGTGTCTGCATTAGATCCTTCAATAAATCATTGACTAAATTAACTGAAATGAAAACAAATGAATAGACTTCCTGTAAGACTGTAACAAAATACACTTAATGTCACAATTGATAGTCTCTTAGAGGAACTTTCCAAAGTTGCTGAGAAAATTATTCACAGCAGAAAACCCCCTGACCACCCACTAAACCCAATGGCCCCCTTTTGTTGTGCGATGATGATACGTGTCAGTAGTTTCAGTTCAGATATGGACCAGTGACCAGGAAACATTAGGGAACATGAACTCAGCGGCACACTTCAGAGACAGTTGTCTGCTCCTGAACAGCTGCTTACCAGGACACCGACCCAAATGCAGCTTCCTTGTCTCACTTTCTGATGTCATTGCAAGCACATTTTATTGTTTTATTGACTTATCGTGTGGTGGACTGATTTTGAGAGGAAATTCATTCACAGACTTCAAAGCAATGCACAATCCATGCATCAATGGATGAACAGGTTGCCTCATTGTTAGGTTTACAGTAAAGACATGGAGAAATGATGGTCCCTTTCCTCTTCCTTAAATCTTACCCTCAGTGTTCTCACACATAGGTTTCGGGGGGGGGGGGGTATGGCTGTGCTTTGATGGTGGACACATGATGGATGGTGAAGACTGCATTTGTGCATCTTGTTTCAGGAAAAAATAAAGAATATGGGAAACCATGAACTTAAGATGGGAGCATTCAGTACTGAGAGGATGCACCTATTGCCGCCATATTTGGCCACACTGATAGACGATCAGTGGTGTAAGCATGTGGAGCTCTTCATGTCTTTGTACTGTTTTTGCAGGCATGATGTGCACCAGCAGCAAGAAGTTCTTAAAAAACATTAAATACTGTAGACATGAAGAACAAAGAGGCCAGAGTTTACATATTTAGACAAAGACGAGTTCAATCATCCTGTTCAGCTCATACAGTGGCTCATAAGTGATGTGCAAAAGCTTGAGAACCACTGGTTATTTATTTATTCACCTGTGCACAAAAACATGATATGTACATAAGAGATAAAATGTGGCAGAGAGGAGCAAAAAGCCCACAGAGAGGCTTGATCAGGGCTCTCTCCTAAATTAAAAAGGAGAAAAATATATTTAAAAAATGGAAAAGAAAGAAAAGGGGAAAAGAAAACAAAAAGAGGAAGACAAAGGATAAGATTGTACACACTAGCAGACATTCGTATGTTCAAGTACACTGAATAATTAAACTGAACTAGAATGACTAATTATTAGAGACCAATTTACAAAGATAATCTATAAGGATAATATTGCATGTATAAAAACAGCCTTTTATGTATATAATTAACATAGGAACCATTGTTCAGCAGCAGAACTACACATGAACTGTGTCTCTGCACAGCTAACTGATGTTATCAAGCCCAATCTGAAAATAGAGTGTGAGTTGTTTGAGTAACCGTAATTTTTGGTCTCAAAAACCTATGACTGAAACTCTAATTGTACAAAATAGGTCCATCAGACAAGCCGGGTGCAACGAGTACATGAATTTACACACACAAACAAGAAGTCTCAGGAGGATCCCTCTGATGTTGACTGGTTATAGTTTGACACTTCTATTAGATTGTGATCTGGATCTCTGAAGTAAAGGGAGGTGATGGCTCCCACAGCTCCACTTCTCTCCACCGGACCCTCCTCTATCTCTACTCCACACACCTGCAGAAGAGAAGAGACAACACAAACTGACACTGAGCATTTCAATGGCACAGTTACCCAAAAATGATAATGGTTATGAAATGTGACACACAAAATCGAGTAGAGGTGAAGAGCTTTTAAAAGAGTTGGCCGTTTACAGGATTAAGACTGACATTAGTAATTCAAGGCAATATGGATGAAAATGGATGAAAGACCTTCAGATGTGCAGCTACGGTGGCCAGAGGGGTTTTGGTGATGAGGCACAGGTCTGCAGAGCCTGAGGTCGGATGTTTGGCTTTGGGCTCAAACTCCTGACCCAGCTGGTGAAGGTTAAACTTCTGCTGCCCAAATCCCAGAGCCTTACGGTTTCCCTGGAAAATGCAGAGATGGCATGTGTGGGTATGAAATGTGTGAAAGCTCAAGATCCCTCATACATCGAGTGGAGCCCTCTCCACTCAGTCAATGTATAGCAGCTAACATGTGATCAAAGTCTGCCATCTAGTGGCTGATCTCTCAAACCAAAAGCACAAGGGTAGTTTATCTTTTCTGGTCCCTGTGTAAATAATATGATATTACTGACTATGGCTGCACAAACAATCAAAATGTTATCAAAAACGATTTCCTGCAATCCTATTGAATAATTAAATAACAATACATCTTTTTCACTGCAGCTATTTTGACATGAAACATTAGGGTAAACGCACTATCAATGATAGTAATTAAGGCTGCTCCATTTAGGTCAAACAGAGCCAGAGTGCTCATTTGAAGTGGAACGCTCCGTTTCACTAAATGGAATTAGCATCATTGGTAACGCCTGTGTTTACTCTATAATTTCATATCAATATAGCTGCCGTGAAGAAAGGCATTTATAAAATACATTTATTTTACAAAGCACCTTGCATACCTTGAAAGTGATCACCTCCATGCCGAGGACTGAGGTGTAGAAGTTGACAGTGTCTGGCACACTTTTCACAGTTAGAACCAAATGATCCAAGTGTCATCTAATGAGCCTGTCCCATTTTGGGCCAATACCAATGTTGCATTTCAAAGCATTTATCGGCCAACACAGTCAACGTGCCAATATTATCGTACATCCCTACTTTGAAGTAACACCAACCTAAAATAAATACTCAAAATCTTTTCAGATCTAATAGTCAAAATCAAATTTTTAGAATTCATGATTTTTTTTTTTTGCAGGACAACTGAACTGTTGGAGTCTGTACCAAACAAACATGTTTTCTTACATCTGAAGAAGAATATTTGTAGACCAGGGCGTCTCTGCAGTCTTTGTCAGTGAATATGTATATTATGTGTTTGTATGTTT